>NC_092800.1:14923979-16200463 GCF_918797505.1 Bemisia tabaci
AAATGTTTGCCAATGTGTATTATACGATTGTTTTCAATTCGCCTTCAGCTGCATCCGCAGCAATTGTTGTTACGAATATGTTGTGCGCGCTGATCTCAGCTCATTACATACTTGACTTTTTGAAGGCGTTTTAAAGGCGAAAGTAGAGCACCCTGTTGGAGAACAACAGAAGTGAGGTTGAACGAATTGCTCAATCCCTACTTTGTTCGTTCTCCAACAAATTGCGTTACTTGCACACATCACATAAAACGCCTTCAGAAAGTCGAGTATGTAATAGGCCAAAATCAGCACGCACAACATATTTGCAACAACAATTGCTGCAAAAGTAGCAGAAGGCGAATTATTCGGTTAAAAAAATTAGTTTGATAGGAAGTCTGCATGCAACGAGAGGGTACGTATTCGATCGACATGAATCGACCGAAAAATAAAAACGTAAACCGATCTACGCCGATTTAACGAAAGAATAAATTAACAAACCGAATCAAAGGCAGTAGAAAACTTGCATCGACTATTGGAATTTCAAAATGCGATATCTCGAGAATAGAATCAGCCAAAATTTAGATTTTTCGTGATTTTAAATCTACACGTGCCATAGATTCATCCCGTGGAGTCCGTATTTGGGTATGGATACATTTTGGTCGACTTTTTTAAGCGTGCCAGTAGGGCTCGCTTTTTGAAATCACTCGGATGTACCACAGTACAGCACACCGATCAACCAATGCTATTCAACGGGCCGTCCAAATATTTTTTTCCTCGGACCCGTTTTCTTGTCTTTGAACCATTATACTGTCAAGCCCTGATGGTATCTTACCAAAAAACCGAATGAACTGCTAATTGGGAACCCTTGAGAACATTTGCCTGTCAAAACCGTATTATTTCATATGACAAAAACCTCATAGAAGCTTTCTTACGCTCGGAGGACTCAACTCTAGAACCTTCTTTCCCGCCAAAACTGTTTAGCCAATGAGCGTCTTGCACTGCAAGTGCAATCTGTGATGAGCCTCGTGACTCTTTATACCATGTACTAACCGTGGCCCCTGCAGAAATCCACTCAAACCACTGCAGTTATCTCCCGATATAGCTTTGGGTGTCAGGTTTCGAGCAAGGCAATAAAAGACGGCGAGGAGAGGGTCGCCTCGTCGAACCTATTATCTTCCACTCCCGATTAACCATTCACCGTGACGCCAGGATCCACCAAATTTTCACAAAAATTGTTTTCCGTCTATTTAGCGAGTTTTTCCTTACTTTCCGTTAAAGTACAAATAAAAAGAGACCTCATTTGTAAAAATCGGCCGAATAGGAGAGAAGTTACAGTTCGAAATCCAAAGAGATTAACTCAACGCGATTTCGATGCACGGCAGTTCGCCCAAATCACGGTCGTGCGAAATGCCGCATATCAGCTTAAAATCAAGATAATTGGACGGAATCTTTAAAATCAATTTACATTCAACGTTCATGAATCAATATTTTCTCCCAAATTTAGCAAAAAGTACCAATTGATGCAAATAACAAAGACGTGAAAATAGTAGGTATGTGTCCAACATATTAGTTATTCGGCACGCTTTTCCAACATACTCATGTTGGATTTTTCTGCTTGTTTTTTTTTTTTGCTTAAAGACCACTGTGATGGACCAGATCATCTTCCTTCTCCTGGAACGTGACGTAATTTGAACTGAGACAAGCGAAAAGGGCGAAAATAAAAAAAAACTCATGAGCCTTGGCATCCATTGTCAATAAAGTCTGAAATGGCTCATGGGTATTACAACTTCCGCCTTTTCTTCGCAACAACTATTAATTCAATGACGTATTTTGACATGGAAAACGGCCAACTTCCAATAACCTATGAGCCATACCGCATCGTTAGCAACAGATGCCATGGTTCATGGGCTCTAAAAATTCCACCCTTTCCGCTAGTATCGATTTATTTTCAATAACAGCTCCTAATATATGTATTACAGGACTTTTCGAATGCAAAGCCCTTGGCAAGGATAAGAAGTAAAAACGTCGCCAATGATTTGGACTCTCTTGCGGCCCAGCTACAATCTCCGAGGAGACGCGCGCCCACATTGACACCGCCCATTCGTTTCAGAGATAAAAGCTACAAAAGGTTCATCAGGACACCTTTGACACTCGCCAAAAGCGCACCTGATAGTCCCGCTGCTCGCAGCCTCCCTTCCGCGGACATACCCCCCAAAACCACCCCCGTAATCGCATCATCACGCAGCCTCCCATCGGTGAGCCCTCGAGCGAACGGAGGTGACGTCAGAGGATCATCGGTGAGTCCTCGCACCATCGGTGATGACGTCACAGGTTCAACTGTGAGTCCTCGCACCATCGGTGATGACGTCACAGGTTCAACGGTGAGTCCACGAGGGAAAGGAGATGACGTCACAGGTTCAACGGTGAGTCCACGAGGGAAAGGAGATGACGTCACTGGTTCAACGGTGAGTCCACGGGCGAAAGGAGATGACGTCACAAACTCATCGGTGAGTCCGCGCGGCAACGGCGATGACGCGACAAGCTCAATATCGAAAGGTCTCTCATCAATTGCAGCCAGAGCTAGAGAAAAGGCGAACGAAGCCCTTTCTTCTGTTGACGAGGCCGCTCGCAAAGCTATCAACGGAGTGGGACTGTTGATGGGCATCGCTAATGGCTTAGCTTCGAACTTGGGCACACAGGCCTTCAACTCTCTGGTCAGGGTACACAACACCAACATGGATAATCTGGAGAAGCTTAAGGACCTCACTCGATCCGTCGGGCATTCGGTAACGTAATCGTTCACTCTTCTCTAAAGATACATTTAAACTATGCCGCGTGCCAAGGAAAAACGCCGTATGAACATTCAAGAGTTGCCAAATTTCCACCGCCCAGATAAGACAGAAATATTTAGCCAATATTTAAACAATACTGTTTGGATATTTACGCAAACAATGGGCCGATATTGGTTAAATATTGAGCCAATGTTAAAAGTGTACACCATATTTCCTTTTGGCATAAATACTGTGCCAATACTTTAAAATACTGTGCCAATAATGTGAAAATATTTTTATAATATTTTGGGTAAACATAATATTTTTAAAAATACTAAATAAAGATTCTTTAATTATTTTTTAAAAAAATAATTTTGATTAAAATATTATCAAAATATTGTCAGTATTGTGTAAATATTGCGACAATACTGACAATATTTGCCCAATATTGTAAAAATATTATGTCTTATCTGGGCGATAAAATGTTTATTTTTGAAGGAAGTTATAGATATGTGTCCTTGAAATTTTTAAGACATTTTATATTGAATTGCGAACAATATTGTCTGAAAAATTGGAAGGAAAATATTCACAACTTTCCCAATACATTCGTATTTTATCAAAGGAGACTTGGCAACTTCTGAAGGTTCATACGGCGTTTTTCCCTAGTACGGCAGTATGGTGGTCCAATATCTGAAGATTAATGCTGCTGCACCAAGGGAAAGCAACGTATAAACCCTCGGACGTTGTCAACTTTGCCATGATAAAATAGACATTTTTTGGGAAAGTTTGTGAACATTTTGTTTCAAATTTTTTTCAATTATCTCATCTGCAATTTAATTTAGGGTATCTGAAAATTTCAACAGAAAAAATTCATGGCTTTCTTTTAAAATACTATTTTATCGGAGAAATTGGGCAACTTCCGAATATTCATTGGACGTTATTCTCTAGCGGCAGAATGTATCACAGAACAAGGTATGCTTGTTGTAAACTTTTGATGGAGCTATTGGTAGCGTAGTTTCTAAAAATGGGTTCCAGGACATTTCGTCAACGATTTTTTGTCCGCGCACCTATTTTGTCGAGTAGTTTACGTCCACGCGTAAATTAAGCAACAGTGACTTGGTCTAAGCATACCCACTAACTTGCGATGAACCCAATGTCACTACCAAACTTTTGAAACTCTTTGCCTCTCTTAATTTAAAAATCTAAATTTTCGTATATACAGAGTTGAAAAATGCTGAATCTGCGAGTTTAAATATTAGAGCCGAACACAAAGCGAAGCAGCCAACAAACCTATGTGGATACTTCACGCATTGCGCAATGCTTGAAGTATCGACTTAGGTTTGTAGGCACCATGCACGTTGCGCGTCGACCGCCCTCTCGCCGCGCCGCGGCCGCCAGCCAGGAAAATCGCACGAGACGGGACCCGAGTCACTGTTGGAGTGTGGCGCGCCTTCAATCCTGCCAGCAGCAACATGCTTACACCCGTGGTCGCATAGTTATATCATTACGCCTGCCGTGAATGAGTTCAAATATTCATATCTGCATGCGAGAGAAAGCATATTTATCTCCGATTGCAACGTCACAGACCTGAAGTGATGTCTTATTTTTAATCATTCTTGTCACGGTAGGCAAATACAGTTTTTCTAAAGAAATTTTCACGGATTTTCTCCAATTGCCAGAAATTTGAACGCAATATTTTTGCACGTTTCATACCTTATTTTACATACACTTTCGCGGCGCGTCAGCCAGGAAGATCGCACGGGACTTGCCTCGAATCAATGTTGGAGTGTGGCGCGCTTTCAATCCTGCCAGCAGCAACATTCTTACACCCGTGATCGAATAGTTGTATCATTCTGTATAGTTGTATCACGCCTGCCGTGAATGAGTTCAAATATCCTTTCCTACACGCGAAAGGAAGCGTGTTCATCTCCGATTGCAACGTCAGAGACCTAAACTGATGTCTTATTTTTAATCATTCTTGTCACGGAAGGCAAGTACAGTTTTTCTAAAGAATTTTATCGGATTTTCTTCAATCGCCGGAAATTTTAATGCAATGTTTTCGCTCGTTCCATACTTCATTTTAAAAATATTAATGTGATTAAACCCAATCCGAGATTCTGAATCGTCACAATTCAGAGATACATTTTCACTCAAATAGTGGTTAAAACGGGACAGAGAGTCAAGGATAATGACGTGTAGTCCTACCTTTGCGGCGATGTAAGCGGCGTGGCGGCAAGGAACATCGCACGGGACGGGACCCGAGTCACTGTTGGAGTGTGGCGCGCCTTCAATCCTGCCAGCAGCAACATGCTTACACCCGTGGTCGAATAGTTGTATCATTACGCCTGCCGTAGATGAGTTCAAATATTCATTCCTGCACGCGAGAGAAAGCGTATTTATCTCCGATTGCAACGTTATACACCTCAACGAATGTCGTATTTTTAATCATTCTTGTCACGGAAGGCAAATTCAGTTTTTCTGAAGAATTTCCGCGGATTTTCTTCAATCGCCGGAGATTTTGACGCAATATTTTCACTCGTTTCATACTTCATTTTATAAAAATGTATATGGATACACTTTCACTCAAATTGTGGTAAATACGGGACAGAGAGTCAAGGATAATGACGTGTAGTCCTCCCTGCTTAAAATGATGAGTAGGCTATATATTCAGAATTCGCCGACTCACATGAGTAGAATTTCCTACTTATATGAGTAGAAATCCTACTCATATCACTAGAATATTCTACTCATAAGAGTAGAAAAGCTCAACTCATATGACTTCAATTTTTTTCATTTTTTAAAAGTGGTGTTTTTGACCAGAAGACACCGACGTATTATGTAAATTTGAAAAATAAGAACATTTTGTACTTATAATTTTTTTGATGCGGTGACTAGTTTCTGAAATATCGGACATGGTATATTCAACGCTGAACCCATGTGAGTTGAAATCTCTGGTCATATGAGTTGGAATCTCTAGTCATATGAGTCGGCGAAAAGTGAATAGAGAAATTCTGCTCATATGAGTATAATTCTATTCATATAAGTTGAAATTATATTCATATGTGTTGAAATTCTATTCATGTGAGTCTAAATTCTAATCATATGAGTTGAAATTCTATTCACATGACTTTGATTTTCTACTCATTTGTACTCACCATTTTTAGCAGGGCTACTTTTGCGGCGATTTAAGCGGCGCGCCGGCAAGGAAGATCGCACAGGACGGGCCTCGAGTCACTCTTGGAGTATGGCGCGCCTTCAAAACTGCCGGCAGCAACATGCTTACACCCGTGGTCGAATAGTTGTATCATTACGCCTGCAGAAATGAGTTCAAATATTCATTCCTGCACGCGAGAGAAAGCGTATTTATCTCCGATTGCAACGTTATACACCGCAACTAATGTCGTATTTTTAATCATTCTTGTCACGGAAGGCAAATTCAGTTTTTCTGAAGAATTTCCGCGGATTTTCTTCAATCGCCGAAAATTGTGACGCAATATTGTCGCTCGTTTCATACTTCATTTTAAAAAAATTAATATGATTAAACCCAATCCGAGATTCTGAATCGTTACAATTCAGGGATACACTTTCACTCAAATTGTGGTAAAAACGGGACAGAGAGTCAAGGATAATGTGTAGTCCTACCTCTGCGGCAATTTAAGCGGTGCGCAGCGCCGCAGCGAGCCACGGCGCCATAAGCAACTATTTTACAACAGAGGTGTTGCACAGTATCATACGAAATTGAAGGCGCTCCAGCATGTAAAGGATGACAAGCATCCTTTAAGAGTACTGAGCTTTACTCGCAAAATAAATCAAGATTCTCCGGCACAAAAAGAGAGCTGTAGTCCGAAAACTGAGTAATTGATATCATCCGTATTTAATGACGTTTAGCATAATTTTTGTATGTCATCAGAGAAAAAAAGTGACTCGATTTAGGCAAAAACATCCTCGAGTATGCAGTCAAGAAGAATTTATTTTAAATCAAGACGAAATTTGCTGAATGAAAGCGGGTTTCTGTTTGATGTGAGTGACTTTTTTTTATGTAAGCATCTTTTCTTATGCAAACATTATTTTCTTTATTGATTCATTAGGAAATTCTCTCGGCGGTAAATTCGAGCTTAGATCTGCTTGAATCAAAGTCACTTTTTTCTCTTATGAAGTTCAAAAATCATGCTAAACGTTCTTGAATACAGATACTAGGACTTACATGTATTCACGCGTGGACTTATTCACTTTGGGTCTCAATTGGTAAGTGGACCAAAACTCTCCTGCCGAAAAAACGCGTGGACGTAAACTGCTAAAAAAACAGGTGCGTGGACAAAAAATCGTTGTCGAAATGTCCTATAACCTAAAAATGACCCAACTATGACGATGAGCACATCACTGACGTCTGAAATTCACTCTTAACTTCAACTTCTCAATCTACTTCAGAAAGTGGTACATATTTTAGCTTCCTGCTTCGAGTGAGGAGTTGCCCAAAAAGTGTCCAGTTTCACAACTCCGCATGTAAAATTCAAAATGACTGTCATCTTAACAAAATTTAAACAACAATATAAATAAAAGTGCAAACAACACAACCAACAGAAGCCATCCAACGTTATCACTTTTCCCCTCTCATTTTAAAAGTAAGTTAGAGTAGGTATAAAGGTATTTTTTTTTTAGGTCTCGTCATTTTTTAGGGGGAGTTTTTTAGGATTGGGCCGGGGTGGCTACCGCCACCTAGAATGTTATAGTAGGTAAAAAAGCGAATGGGGCGAACAGTTAGATGCGGATGCGACGAAACACGTGATACAACTATTTTAACTTCCAAGTAGATAAAATTGCATAACCGCAAATATGAAGGAGAACTTGGTCTCTTTTCCACTGACGCAGAGACTTTAACGCAGGAGTAACCCTGCAAAAAATGATGAGTAGGCTATTCAGAATTCGCCGACTCACATGAGTAGAATTTCCTACTTATATGAGTAGAAATCCTACTTATATCACTATAATATTCTACTCATAAGAGTAGAAAAGTTCAACTCATATGAATTCAATTTTTTTCATTTTTCAGAAGTGGTGTTTTTGACCAGGAGACACCGACATAACATGTAACTTTGAAAAATAAGAACATTTAATTCTTGTAATTTTTTTGATGCGGTGACTAGTTTCTGAAATTATTTCAGAAACTAAATATCGGACACGGTAGATTCAACGCTGAACTCATGTGAGTTGAAATCTCTAGTCATACTCGGCGAAAAGTGAATAAAGAAATTCTGCTCACATGAGTTAAATTCTATTCATTAAAGTTGAAATTCTATTCACATGAGTTGAAATTCTATTCATATGACTTTGATTTTCTACTCATTTGTACTCACCATTTTTAGCAGGTTAAAAGAATTGGACGGGGAAAAACACGTGATATATTTCGACTTCAAAGTAGATAAAATTGCCCACCCACAAAGATGAAGGAGAACTTGGTCTCTTCAGCGCTGACTTAGCGACTTTAACGCAAGAGTAGAAATGTTGGATGGGGCAAAACACGCGATAGAACTCTTACGACTCCCAAGTCTGCCGTGATAGCGGAGAGAGCAGTAAGTGCATTTCTGTATGGGCCATAATCAGCATATACTTTTATGTGTCTTGAGGCTCATCCCAGCATGCACTCTCTTCGCTATCACGACAGAAGTAAGTAGAATTGCAACATGCACAACACTCCGATATAGTGAGATTGTGAACCTCCCAAATGACGTATCTCCATTTGCGAAGTCGCAGACTTCCTGTCATATACTTCATTTTTTAAATGGAGAACTACTCAACGTCTAGCCTCAAAAACTTCCTTGATTTTTCTTCTTTAAGGGAAGCAAATTCTGGAAAAACTTCACGGAGTGATGTTGATTAGTTATCATTTAAAAAAAAAATGAAAGAAGAGCAGAGATTTTTGAACATCGCGAATGAGATAGGTGATTTGGGAGTTTCACCGTCGAATAGCAATTATTTTACCATATAATCGTACTTTATTGCAAACTCTGCTACACTGTGAAAAAATTTTGAGTGAAATTCTGCACTGGAGTCTACATTGCGCCCAAAACCCCGAGTGATATGAATGCAGAACGGAATCTATTCTTCATAAGGAGTCACTTACACCATTTAGCTTTTGGGTCGCTATCTAACAACTCGCCGAACCAATCCAAAACGCCTTGGTTTGTTACCAAATCATGTTTAAATAATGACGTCGTTCGATCATAATCCTCTAAAGCAACGAACCTGCGGGCTGATTTTTGGAATTGATTGACAAAGCTATAGACAAAGGAGACAAAAGGGATATGGAGGGATCATATTGGTGGAAGCGAGTGGTTGCGATGGACAAAGGAGGAGGGTAATAGACTGAGTAACGGCAGCAAACGAGAGACCCTATAGTTTGTCCATCATTTCTCCCTTAGTCTGTGGGAACCACCCATTTCAACCAATAACATCGCTCCATACTTCCCAAGTCTTCTTTGTCTATAGCTTTGTATATAAATTTCAACAATCAGCCCGCAGCGGACTGATTGTTGAAATTGATAGACAAAGCGATGGACGGAGAGGACACAACGAGTATACAGGGATCCTATTGGTTATTTTCAGTGGTTCTTATAGACTATGGGGAAAAATGATGGACTAACTAAAGGGCCTCTCGTGGGTTGCCGTTATTTAGTCTATTACCCACCTCCTTTGTCCATCGCAACCACTCGCTTCCACCAATAGGATCCCTCCATATCCCTTTTGTCTCCTTTGTCTATAGCTTTGTCTACCAATTTCGATAATCAGCCCGCAGGTTCGGTACTTCAGAAGATTATGATTGAACGATGCCATTATTTAAACATGATCAGGTAACAAACCAAGGCGTCTTGGATTGGTTCAGCGAGTTGCATCCTAACATTGGTATTTCACCGTGGATTTTATAGCTTTGTCTATCAATTTCAACAATCAGCCCGCAGCGGACTGATTATGGAAACTGATAGACAAAGCTATAGACAAAGAAGACATAGGGAGTATGAAGCGATCCTATTGGTTGACATGGTTGGTTCCAATAGACTAAGGAAGGAAATGATGGACTAAATGTCGGGTCTTTAGTGGGTTGCGGTTAGTTAGTCCATTACCTACCTCCTATGTCCATTGCCACCACTTGCTTCCACCAATAGGATCCCTCCAAATCCCTTTTGTCGTCTTTGTCTATAGCTTTGTCTATAAGTTTCAATAATCAACCAGTAGGCCGATTATTGAAATTGATAGACAAAGCTACAGACAAAGAAGACAAAAGGGATATGGAGGGAGCCTATTGGTGGAAGCTGGTGGTTGCAATGGACAAAGGCAGTAGGTAATAGACTAACTAACGGCAACCCACGAGAAACCCGACAGCTAGTCCATCATTTTCTCCCTTAGTCCATAAGACCCACACATGTCAACCAATGGGATCGCTCCATACCCCCTATGTCTTCTTTGTCTATAGCTTTGTCCATCAGTTTCCATAATCAGTCCGCGACGGGCTGATTGTTGAAATTGATAGACAAAGCTATAAAATCCACGATGAAATACCAATGTAAGGATGCAACTCGCTAAACCAATCTAAAACGCCTTGGTTTGTTACCTGATCATGTTTAAATAATGGCGTCATTTAATCATAATCTTCTAAGGCAACGAACCTGCGGGCTGATTATCGGAATTGATTGACAAAGCTATAGACAAAGGAGACAAAAGGGATCTGGAGGGATCCTATTGATGGAAGCGAGTGGTTGCGATGGACAAAGGAGGAGGGTAATAGACTAAATAACGGCAACCATGTCAACCAATATGATTGTTCCGTACTCTCTATGTCTTCTATGTCTATCGCTTTGTCCATGAGTTTCAATAATCGCCCCGCTGCTGGTGAACCTTGGTCTTTCTTTCTCGATCAGGTTGTGGACCTGGGCACGACAGCGGTCTCCGAGACGGTGCACGTGCTGGACGCGGTGCGGGAGGAGAACAACCGGCTCCTGAAGAAGGCGACGGACAGCGTCCCGATCGTGCGTCACCTGGTGTCCCTCAAGAACGTGGCCGGGATCTCGGCGGCGACGTCGCTGGAGTCCCTGGCGCGGGGGACGCGGCGGGTCGGCGACTTCGCCATCGACGCCCTGGCCATGCGCAAGGCCGCCGAGGTGGAGGAGTCCAAGGGCGGGCTCACCGGCATCATGACCGGCATGACCGGGCTCCTGTCCGACAGGAACGCCGACTCGCTCATCGACACCTTCGGCAGGACGGACGGCATCGGGCAGATGCTCGACGGCATGATCACCGAGAACGCGGCCGAGGACACCTTCGAGATGGGCAACTTCATCGGGCAGACCGTCGGGCCGGCTAAGTTGGTCAAGGTCACCGCTACCGGGGATGTCAAGCCCATGTTTCACGATGATTGATAACGGGATGGGTTATTGACTCTGCGGGCTGATTACTGAAATTGAGAGACAAAGCTATGGACATGGAACACTGGAAATAAACACGTTGGATCTAGAGTCCAGACTCTTAAAAACATCGACAAGAAAAAGTACTCTTGACTCAATCAGAATCTAGCTTAAATCAAGAACCAAGCCTCTTAATTTAAGCGGATTTCGTTTCGATTCAAGCAAAAATCCGATTGAATCAAGAGTGTTTTCTCTTGTCAATGTTTTCAAGAGTCTGGACTCTAGATCCAATGTGTTTTTTTGTCCATTGAAGACAAGAGGGGTATGCAGGGATCCTAGGGGGGCCCTTCAAGTATTATGTAGCGCACTTTCCCCGATCTTTGACCCCCCTCTTCCTTGTAACGCAGCCCAACGACTAAAGGAGAAATGATGGACTAACAGGGTCTCTCGTGGGTTACCGTCAGTTAGTCTACTACCCTCCTCCTTTGTCCATTGAAACCACCCGCTTCCACCTATAGGATCCTTCCGAATCCCTTCTGTCTTTTTTGTCTATAGCTACTTTGTCTATCAATTTCATTAATCGGCCCGCTGTTGAGATGAGATCGGCCTGGTTGTCTTTGTCTTCCGAGCTAGGAAACAAAGATGATGAAGAAGGAGAGGAAGAAGAAGAGAAAGAAAAATGGGAGGAGGAAGAAAAACAGAGGGAGAAAAATGAGAAGAGAATAAAAAGAAGAATCAGAATAAAATGTAGACAAATAAGAGGAAGTAGGAATAGAAGAGGAGGAAGAAGAAAGAGAAGTACAGGAGGAAAAAAGGGAGAAAAAGAAAATTCTCCTCTTTCCTTTTTCTTTTTTCTCCTCCTCTTCGTTCTTTTCTATTTCTTCTTCTCCTTCATCATTCTCTTATTGTTCCTTTTCCTCTTTTTCTTCTCCTTCTTACTCTTATTCCTAATCTTCTTTTTCCTTCCTTTTCCAATTCTTCCTAATCTATCTCTTCTCCTTCTTCCTCTTATCCTCCTCCATTATTCCTCTCCTCCTTCTCCTACATCTTCATCTTCTTAATTCTCTTGTCCATTCTTCCTTGCTTTCTTCCTCGTCCTCTTCTTCTTTCCTCTTTCTTTCTTTTTTTCTTCTTCTCTCCTTCTTTTTCTCTCTAATAGTAATCTAAAAAATATCTAGGTAACAATAACTGCATTCATTCTTCGGTTATGATTTATTCATGAATTAAATCATGATGGAAATGGAATTTTCGTAAATTTTTCTCTTATGTAAAATCTCACTCTTGTGGCACAGCTTCATTTTAAAAACACGGCGATGCCATTCTTCATTTTTTTTTTTTTTTTTTTTTTTTTCTTTCTTAAATTATGAGTGAATTTGAAGTACAGTCTTTTTTTTCTTATTTTACATCGTAGCTCGTACTTAAGTCACAGAAGAAGTTTTTATTTACGAGTTCCGAGCCCGGCATTTTTCAAGCACTTCCGCACCGTATGATATTTAAGCTCCAAAAAGCCAAAACTTTATTCCATGAAAATGTAAATCTATTGCAACAGAAAATTTCGTTACAAATTTGACACCTAAAAAGTGGCAACATGTATCTGAGTTACCGTTACCCATGACTCTGTTGTCCGTCGTCCACGATTCCATATGACCCATTCTAGATTTACTTGATAGAAAATTGTCTTTTTTTATTATTAGGAATCAATTTTATTCGAGAATTTTCGTAAATTCTAAAGTTATGGATCCATAACAAATTCTGGCAGGAAAAAATTGACGCTGATAAGCTTCAGTCTCTTGAATACAAACGCCTGGACGCAACATGCAACTATTCGTGCTCAAGGGGTGTCCGTGTTGCATACACCCAAAATTGCAGGCGCTCTGGCTTTCTTACTGTACTTGCGAGAAAGATCTCTGTGCTGCGCGTGAACCTCGTGATGATCATGGCGAACTTCGGAATTTGCGTTAATTCTTTGAAAAAGTATCGCTGCATTGTTGCCAAATAGTGCGATTTACGGTCACGTTGCAACCAAGGCAGCTAAGTTTGCAGTTGTTACTTTTTGGAACTAGAAATGGTAACACGTGTTGGCACTATTCAGATTGTTGTTTAGTTTTTTCTTCTTTTACAAGTATTTCCTCATATGAAGCAATTTTAAGATATTGTTGAAAATCTTGTCGGAATGTAATAGTTGAAAAATTTTCTGTGTTAAGATGATTAAAAATATTTTTGTGTCATGATAATGTTTTTGAAAATTTTAAACATAATTTTGAATAAATCTCCGCAACGGTATTGTCATGAAAAAAATTGTTGCCTGAAATATTTTAATTTTATTGTTGATTTTAAGGGCACTCCAACCTGTTTCCGAAGACTAAAAATTGAATCATGGATAATAGACCAAGGAGGTCTTTCTACTTAGAAATTAAATGCGTAAGAATATGAAACCTACAGACGAAAATTATAACGGTTTAATCAAGTCAAGTTTGGAACAAGAATTCTGAGAAAAAGTTGTTTAAAATTTAATCCAGCATGTTCAGTTTATGAAATCATAGGATTTCAAAGCTAGAATAAAGCAGCTCTAAGCCTCTAATTAGCAGTGCGTAGGTCAGAGGGAAAATAGTAGTGGGGGATAGACGATAGGAAAAGAACAAAAAGGAATAAGGTGGAAAAACAAGAGGATGGATGAAAAAAGGTGAGTTTAGGAAGAGTAACCACAGATGAACTGATTAAAAGACTCCCAGGCTATAAGTCCAGGGCCGGATTTTCCTACTTGCCGCCCATGGGACGCCTGTATTTTGCCGCCCCCTTCTCATTCGTTTTGAAACATCAATAAAAACCATCAAGTGAACGTGCCAGAGGGGGAGGGGTGCATAAGACCCGATTACTCGTGTTGAACACATTTTTTGGGACAGCCCCGTCAACACTACTAGCAAAAGGTCACGGAATTTTACGCGAAAGTCAAGTTTCGTAAACCTATCTCTAATGGACAAGGCCTTCCATTCATAAGAAATGAACGAAAAAATTATGAAAGAACAAACACAAAATTTGGTTTAATGATTTTAACCTCCGCCGTCGCGCCGAGCCGACCGCACCGTGTTTGGCGCAATGCGTGAAGTGTTCACGCAGTCTTGTAGGCGCTATCCGTTTCACGCTGACCACAATAACCGCACTGTGTTTGATGCAATGCGTGAAGTATTCTTGCAGTCTTGTAGGCGCTAATATGTGTTACATGCCGATTACCGCGCTGAGGACTTCTCCTTTTCATCTTAAGTCCTCGTCATCATCTCTCCCTAAGTCGCGCCGTTCCAGGCCAAATTGTGTGTTTGGTTTCTCTCTTAACTCGACTAATTAAAGGTGTTGTCTCTTGTATCACTGAAAGACAAAATTAGAAATTACTATACTCTCAGGAAATGAGAGATTTTGTAGCCTTTTCTCGTTTGTAATTTTTTTTTTCTAAATCCGATTTTTTGTATACCTACATTTAAAAGAATTTGCCGCCCCCTAGATTTGCCGCCATGGGCCGCGGCCCATGTGGCCACCCCCTTAATCCGGCCCTGTATAAGTCCGATGTATATTGATGGTAAAAGTATACGAAACCACATATCTCAATTTGCGACGTTGTAGACTTTCTGTTATACTATATTTTTTCTTTGGAAAATTACTTATTTAATTTTTCTTCTCTGTCAGCAGAAATAATTCTGTATACATTTTAAGCAATGAATTTGGCTTTGTTGCTTTTAAAAAAATAAAATCATCACGGAAATGATGAAACACGGAAACGGAGACACGCAATTTCGCAGTTTAGCCATCAATATGGAGATTGAATGAAATCGCACGGGTCTCTGACGACGCGTCAAATTGAATTTGCCGCCACGAAAAAGCTCAACAGTCGACGGAAGCCGGTCGATCGATGAGCTTGTTACGTCATTCAATTTTCGGTCGGCAAAAAAATTTCATCAACTTAGAAATACCGTAACTATTTTTCTGACTTTCAATTATTTTAGTCAACTAACTTAAAGTGTCGAAATTTGTCTGTGTTACCCAACTCGAGACACTTTTCTCTATTCAATTTCCTAGTTTTTTTAGTGTGGACCTGCCCAAATGTTCATTTTTTTTTGGGCGGAACTTTCTTCGCGCGGAGTTTGCCCGCTCGCGCTTGGGAGCGTTGATCTTTAGTCATGTGTTGGTTTGTTGATTTCTTTTCTCGACCCATTTGCGAGCTGATTTTCCGGACCTGCTTCCCATGATTGGTAATATGCATTCAATTTCGTCCTCTCGTACCAAATTATTGCTGCCCAACTCCAACTTGATGAAAAGAGAAGGAGGGTCTCTCCCTTTATCAGCCTACAGTATACCTGACCTGCTGAAATTCTGGAGTAAAATTCTTACCCTAGGACAGTCATGAAACTTTCCTTGTCTCTCCTCCAACTTCAGAATGAATCGATTGTGTTTTATAAAATTCATTATCTCGTTTGTGGTTGAAGGCTAATGCATGTTAGGTGGTGGCAGCAGTAACTCCGTCGGACGCCAGGTGCCGAGCAATCCAATGTTTACATAGGAGTTCGAACTTCAATAGCTCTAGATAGCCTCAGATTTGGGAAAGGTTATACTGTAATTCTGAATATTTCTCGCAGCATGAAGTTTCTATGGACCAAAGTTTCAATTTTAGCAAAGCCTTTGAGGTTTGGTGTCAGGGTCATTGCTCTCGTAAATGGCTTATTTTGCACCAAGGAGCAAACCCAGTGCAGGAAGGGAGTCCGGATGCTTTTAGTAATGGTGTTACATCAGGAATTCTCTATTTTGTCAAATTGAATCCAAAAAATCGTTGTGTCTTAACCTTTTTGATTCCTACTCATGAGAATAAATCATTAGAGTTGCTTTTCTGTGATGTAATGATAGCATCTATGATTTTAGCATTAATACTGAACACTCTAAATCGCACTATTGTGTATGATTGGTCATGAGCAATAGTGAGATGGAGTCCATGCCAAATAAGTACGCACTTTTAGACCGCGACCGAAGATCTACCATCTTGATTCTTCTATTTACACTAGTGTAAAAGTGACGTTAGACGATCTTCTGTCCCAGTCTTAAAGTGCGCAATTAAACTTATTTGGCGCGAGCTCTATGTAGGAGGAGGATTATATGGACCAGTTCTCTTCAATTTAGGTGTATCAGTTCTATCACTTCATCGAATTTATCGGCTAAACTTTGGAAAGAGCAGTAGAAGAAACTGAATTGCGGGCGGGTAATTTGAGTGTTGTAAGTTATTAAGTTGACTTTTCCTAAAGCTGGAAAGCATCAGCTATTGGAATCAGAGGGCACAATTTAGAGTGAGCTTTAAAAGAAAAATTGCTAAAGGACTTTATCTACAGGGCCAAGGAGTCTTAGCTGATTTTGAGTCAGTCATTGAAACCAAAGTCTCATCTGTACGTCTCAAAATTGCATAATTGTAGTGTGCCCAAAAAGTTATTCAAATACAGCTCTCCAAGTAGAAGTTTCTTTTCAAATTAATGTTTTCTTCCTTTCTTGTTTAGATTTCTCTGGCGATGTTGACGACAAACCAAGCTCTTAATGGATTATGTTAACCAGCAAGTGGAGAACTCAACCAAGTAGTCAGCGCTGGATTTCTCTTTTCAAACTATATGGAACCATCGAATGAGTGTAAGTCAATTTTTTAGAGCATCTAGGGTGTCTACAGGTCTGGAAAAGTCAGGGGAGCTATGGAAAAGACTGGAAATTTGACAAATTCGAAATCTTGAAATCTGAAAAAAAGGAGAAAAAAACACATTAGTGTTGTCCGCACGGTTAATGCATCTCAGTCTGGTTCGGACCTCAATGCTCTGAGTAACTCTTTGAATAGTAGATAGAGAAATTCTTTTTAATATGGAATTGAAATTCTCGGTCAATGTCAAATGATTCACACCTGAAGGAAAAGGTTCACATTTTTCTGTCATTCCTAGTGATTTTTGGAGAAAGTAATCGTCAACTTTCAGTTCTACGCTTGCATATTGTCCGGGGTAACCTGGAAAAGTCAAGGAATTTCTGCCCGCCAAGTGTGCAGACACCCTGGTGACCATTGTTCACCTAAAGCAAAAATAAAGTTTACAGTTTTACAGAAAATTAAGAAAGATCGATTCAGGAAGGCAAAAAATACTCGCATCATGCATTCTTTAGCAAGAAATTCTGAAACATGCAGGTTTTTCAGATAGCATACAAATAGATTTCTCTATAAAACTGAAAATATCATGATGATAAGAGAAGACTCATTTGAGTAAAACATTTTTCCAGAAAGGTATACTGTATTCAGTGCTGATCTAGTTACGCCCAGCAGGAAGGCAACAGGATTGTTGCAAGATCCAAAAATTTTCTTGAAAGTGTTTCTGAGTAAATTTTAGCAAGAAATCCGCTTCTTAGCTTGTTTACAAAGCTTAAAAGTGCTCTTTAAACTGGAAAAAGGAGGCTCGAAGTTGACGTTGTGAATAAATGATGTCATATTGGACAATGACCTCATGGTTTAGGCCACCTTAAATCCAGTGCATCATGACCGCTGTACAATTCAGAGTTGCTTGCATTTGCTTGAAAGTTGTTCAGATTTTAGTAGCAAGAACGTGCTTGGCTCAGTAGCATTATCTGTAGATTGTCTAATTAATATTACCTTGTGATTGTTTTTTACTCAGTATGGAGAAATCGAGCAAAACCCCTCCTTGAAGGAGGGTTTACCATGAATTGAAATTTTTTTTATCTCCGCATAGAATTAAAGACTCGCTGTAGACATGAAAACAGCTGTATCCTATCACAAAGCAACATTGCAATGTTAACTTTGAACGTATAATTTGAGGTTGTAATTGAATTTCTGATCCATAAATAACACAAATGTATTTTTACAAAAATTACTTTGACAGGGTTGCTACAGGCAGGGAAAAACAGGAAATGCCAGGGAGAAATCATTAAGTAAACTTTATTCCTTTCTAAAATGGGTTTGACGTTTGGCACAGCAGATTCTCTCTGAAAATTATTTTTAATTTTGTTTTCCTAACCATCTGACGCACCTATCTTCAATTGGCAGGGAATTTCACTCAAATGTGTCAAGGAAATTCATTTAAATTTAATGGCAACCCTGCATCAAATATTCCTCTTTCAAAGTGAACTTCCAGGGCAATTCATTTTTCTTTGATTTTCATTCCTTCCTTTTGATCTTTTTCAGGTTGTAACAAACTGCAGTAGAAAGATCAATTGTTTTTGCTGTTTAATCCATCAAAGTATCGCAATTTAATCACAATAAATTATTTATGATAAAATCATTTATCGCAATCTGCCAGTGGAGGTGAGTGAGTCCAATTTTTATTAAATTCATAGCCGTACTGAAGGACTCACATCTTTACGAATCAACTCTGGTTCATCCAAATCTCGACAAAGCAGAAGATATTCTTGTCAAGGTTGTCAACTGTAATTCAGAGAAGTTCCTATTGGCTTGCTTAGTCCTGGTCACCCTCTAAGGTAATTGGTTCAAATTGAAAGTCAGCTTTTAGTGCAATCAATATAGTAAAGAAATGGAATTGAATACAGAGTCAGTAGTGCTACCTGGTGATCAAAATAAAATTTTTTGTGACCGGATGATCCCGTGTAAGGAAGATGGTTCTGTAAAAAATTTATCATCTGTTGGAGATAGTCCTGAATTTTTATCCAAAGAAGAAACTGACAGCTCTAATAGCAGTTTATCTCCCATTGTGGAAACAACTATGGTGTGCAATGAAAAAGCCAGTTCACCTCTGAACTTGAAATTCCCAGACTTATCTACCTTTCCTAATGGAAGTCTAACAGACGAAGAAAATCTTACAACATTTGAAAGCAAAAAGAAAAATGGAATCTTGGGACCTACTTCTGAAAAGCTGCAAAGTGTGCATTTTGAAGTTTCCGATGCCAAGAAAATTGCCATTGTTGAGGATGATTCCCGTAAGCGCAATGATGTCAACAACGGGAAGACTTGTCTGCCGATTGAGAACGACTTCAGTGATATACTCAAGTGTTCTCAGTTTGTAAGAACAGAGAAGAAAGAATATTCTACTGATGCCGTGAATCTAGACGAATTGGATCAATCAGTGTCAAAAATCTTAAATTCGACAAAGAATGTTTCTGCAACAAAGAATGATGGAAAGACTGAACCCTCAGTGAGCACTGGACTAGATTCAGAGACTGCTGTAGGGAAAGGTGACCATACTTATCACCTACCACTTTCAAAACTAGAAAACGGTGGGGGAGATATTGCGAACAAGGCTACACCTCAAAATGTCTCTAGCTTAGAAAAGCTAGATGATCACTTGCGACCGATACTTGATGCTAACTCTAACCTTTCATTGACAAATTCAAATGGTGAAGTTTGTGAGTTTCCTATCAGTTCCATTGAATCCTCCATTCAAAATTTTAAAGGTTCAAAACAGGAGAATCTTACATCACTTAAAAGTAAGTGCACATTGTCAACTGAAGAGAAAGAGGATCCAACCTTAAAGCAAAACGCTGACATAGTGACCAAAGAGATTCATGAATCGTCCACTTCTTTGCTTGGAACCGAAGTCACATCTGTTTCAAATGATGCCTGCAGAAATGAGTCTACTTCAATGGAGACAGACAATCAGCTTACCAAAGAAAAGACAGAAAGCTGCTCTATCCTGTCATCCTCGTCGGAATCGCAATTGAAATGTGTAAGCACAAATATCAGTGCTCAAAGTCCAGAAAGAGAAGGAATCACACCTAAGCAACTAGCCAAATCTGATGATGTTCAAGCCGGAAGTCCTGTCAACGATAAAAGTACATCCAAGGATGCGGGAAATACCAGCTCGGAAGATTCCGTCTCAACTGAAATGAGTTATGACTGTAACGAGTGTGGTGCAAGAATGAAAACGCAAAACTCTCTTTTCACCCACAAAAAAATGCATTTAAGAGGGTCCATTGCATCAGCGACAATCCTCAAGCGAAAATTTGAAGCAAGCGAAGAAAATGAGGCTCCGAAAGAGGTGAAGCGCAAAAGAGGAAGACCTAAATTGATTAAATCAGAAAAAAGTGTGAACGCTGACGATGTGACTCCTTTGAAAGAGAATGTTGCCAAGAAAGTTTTGAGAAAAGTGGCGCCTGCAGTTGAAGTGAAGAAGTCCCAATCGAAGCAAAAGGCAAATGAAGTGAAAGAAAACAAAATCTCCAACAACGATAGGGCAACGAGAAGAGTAAGGAATCTGAAACTGCGCGAGCCTGTCCTGGCTAAAGTGAACTCAAACAAACCAAAAAATACCTTAAAGTCTGAAAATCGCGACATTGGTCCCACCAAAGAGAGTCCTAAAATTGAATCTGTTCAAGCCAAAGGGAAAACCAAAAACTTTTATTCCACTACTGTTGAAAGAGACCTGCAGCGAAAATTTGTGTGTTCAGAGTGTGGAGCTAAATTCAAACGGAATGACCATTTGAAAAGGCACCAGTTGCTGCACTCGGAGAAAACATTTCAGTGTTGTGACTGCGGTATGAAATTTTATCGTGGTGACAAACTGAAGCTGCACACCTTCAGGCACCATCTTAAAGTGTCTTCATCGGCTGCCAAAAGTAATATTATGAGCAAGGCCAATAAATCCGCCAAGGTTGTAAATCCTAAAGTGAACTTGAAAAAAGTGGCAGTAGTGAAGGTTTCGAAAATTCCAAAAAGAAGCGTAGAATGTCACAGGTGCGGGATTCAATTCCGGCGTATCATTCCACCTAAGACTGATAAGTCCGGTCTAAGCCGACGCAAAAACTCTTGCTGTATTAGTTGCGGAGCCAAAATGCTCGATGAAATTAATTGATTTTTTTTCTTTGTTTTTTTTTTTTTTCATTTTACACCATAGTTTCCTCTTCCTTTGTTGTGTGCCCTGTATAACCCCCCCCCCCCCCCCCCCTCACTTTGACGTTTTAATCAATCCACTCCAAAAAACGTTCACTTCTGTACAAAGTCTGAAATTCCTCTGCGAGGCGTTGATCAATATATTTGAAAGACTGACATAGTTTTTATGATACCAAATTGGAAATGTACCCATCATTATTTTTAATTACGAAGTTTGTTGAGAATCTTCTGGAGAAGAATTTATTTTATCGAATATATTTGTCTGCGTTGTAAAATTTTAGCTTGTGTTTTTCACTGATTAGTCAGTACTCATAATTTTTGGGACTTCAATTATTATGAGTCGGTTGAAAATTCTTGTTTCCACTGTTTCATTATTTTCTCATTCGAAATTCAATTTTTGTTAAGTTTTTTTTTTTTCAGATAAATTAAAAATATTGTTCAGTTACAGATTCTTTCTGTGGAGATACATGGAGATGGCTGAATGCAAAGAATGTGTATCTCAGTTGCAACGTTTATAAAAATCCGATTATGTATTATCTTTTTGAAAGAAAACGGATCGAAATGTGTCCTTGCATTTCTGTGTGATTTTTCTAGCTGAAGTGAAGAAAATTCACAGAAAATTTCAATTTAAATTTTTGGTTAGTTTCCCTTTAAGAAAACATGAGTGGAGACTAACATAACGCAGTCTGAGATATGAAATTTTTTACCTCAGCTATCAATATGTAATTGTTTATTTATCAATTATTAAATGGAAGGTTTCATGTAACAATTGAGAGATGAGGAGAAGAGGACGTGCCTGTTTCTATCCAATGTTAAGGGATCATTCCTTTATCTACAGAAGAATTCTTTGTGCCTTTTTATTCCCTCCTCAAAAACTACTGTCTTATCTTTGACTGTTATTTTTCAATACTATAAAATTTTTATAAAAAAGAAGATTTTCATGTACCTCTCCCTAAAGGAGAAAGAAAGCTTTCTGGGCGCTATTACATCTTTTATGTAAGTTAATTTTTTTAATCCTTGGTGTTGAAAAATTATAGTACCATCAGTCGAAACTTTTTGATCATTTTAGGAGTGAGCATCTTAGTTTGGTCTGCAGAAGCTTTCTCAAAGGTACCCTTCAATTGATTTTATCAGTTAATGCCTTAATTGATTATAATGTAATCTTACTTAAATGCTGATCTTCTTTGAACTCCTGTTAGTACTCCGTAATTCTCATCTTTTGTATTCGAACGTTCCATTTTCCAATGAAGCCAATCTCATTAAGGTAGTTCTTCTCGGACTCATAGCGTGGTCAAATTGGCATTTGATATCGTATCGGTCAAGTCAAAAAATCTCGGCAGATTTTAACTTTTTAGCTGGAAAAAAGGAGCCTCTTAGCATGAGCCTGAAAAATCATTCTCATCAGAATAATTTGCAAAGTTCAGAGGAATGAATGCAGAATTCTCCGTAGGAAAGAATGTTGCATTTGGTGGGGGAATTGTATTTAATGCAACGTTTTGTTCCAAGAAGAATTCTGCCTTTATTTCTCTAAATTTCGCAAATTGTTTATATTAACAATGATTTTTGGGCTCATGCGCAGGAAATATCGTCCTTTTTTGGCTGAAAGGTCAAAATCTACTGAAATTTTTTTACTGGATTAATGCAATATATTGCATGCCAGTGTGACTATGCCAAGAGCCCACACATCACCTCTTTCAATTTTGACTTTTATTCTAAGCTGAAGGAAAAGGGCCTTTGAATTATATTGCATAGAATGTAGTACCACTGTACAGGCTTTTTAACCAAAATTTTACAGAGGACACTGTGGACGCTTTTCCAAAATTCTATTCTCGATGGAGCAATTAGCGTTTTCTGTTTTAGCTAATTCAGATTTCTAGTTTGCAGGAACACCAGTCTATTTGAGTCGAATTTGTCACACAATTAGAATCAAACAATGTTTTCTGAGTTCTGAATTTTTCTTTTCAAGTTGTGAATGAATGTGTACTAAAATAGCGCTGTTTCTACTTATTTGTCAAACACCCATTTGTTTACAATGACATATCTGACCTAGGTTTTTTGTTTTTTAGAAGGAGGTTTGAATTTACTCGCTCTATTTTTATCTATATGAACTGATCCCTCACTTACAAGCTGATAGTATACTGATTGAGCTTGTTTAGCTGTGTCTGCGTAAAATTTTGATGCAAAAATGTTTCTTCTGATGTGTTAATTGGATCGCATTTAGCAGAAGGTAACCAACCTAGTTACAGTGGTGTAAAAATTATATAACTCAATGTTTATGAAATCACCCAAAAGCTTACGTTGTTCTGGTTTTTCTGCCAGAATATTGTCAACTTTAAAAGAAAACTATTCTGTAAATTTCATCGAAAGATCTTGCATTCAATTTTTTTCAAGAGCAAAAAACTTGTTATTTTGAAAACACTGCAATTGTGTTGATTCCCCTCTGCTGAATGGGGTCTGATTCTTACCTTGTCCAGTGGTCCATTTTCAAGCGATGTAATGCAGAAAGTCATCACTCCTTTGATGTAAGAGCGTATCTCTATCTCCACATGAACCCTGGAAAACATAAAGTTATGTGGAGAACAGGACTTGCATGGAAATTGAGATACTCCCTATCATCAGAGGAGCAACGAAGTGTCCCTCTGATATTTTGCCGAGAAGAATGAAAGCAGGAAAAGCTTTGCAAGAAAAATGTTGCTCTCCCGCAATTAGGAGTCTTTAATGAAGTCTCTTTAGCAGAAACTCGACCAAATTTTTCCAAGTTGTTTTTTATTATTTCTCTTTCATTGTAGCCTGTGCACCTATTGGTCTTGTAGAGTTAGTCACAGTTTCTCCTCTAATTTTTTAGTTTGTAAACTAGTTATTATTGTGTTCATTAGAGTTTGTTAATTGTTTGTTTTGTTTAGAACGGTCAGGTAATAATGTTTCTAGTTGTTTTTTTTTTTCGTAGTCAACCCTACTTTTTCCCTTAAGTTGTTATTACAATTTTGGATTAACTCATCTCTCTCTTTTGCCATCTCATTTTAAGATGAATACTGAATGTTCTGTCTAATCTAAATTTGCCAAGGTTGTTTGCTGTCGAATCAATGAATCAGGCCCATCAATTGTCATCGCTTTAGTCATAGACCGCTCTCAGAATGATATCATTTGTCCAAATATTCCTCGAAGAGTTGTCAAAGAAATCTGAATTTTTCTTTACCAACAGCAGCATTTGTGATCAGGCAATATAAAATTTGGTTAACAGAGCTATTTTTACGTGCCCTATCCACTCCTTGCCACTCAAAACAGTAAAATCTAAAGAGAAGAAGCCTAAGATTTTGAGAGTATCTCAACTGATGTTTTCAATCAGCAAGCCCCTCTCCTTTTTCTTGAATTATTGCTTTTTCTCGGAAAAGTAAATGATGATTTTTCCAAAACACATAGTATCTAACTTTAAGGATCTTGGCATGAATACTTTGAAATGATTTAAGTAAGAGATTGTAACGTTTTAGTGTTCAATCGAAAAGGAAATTTTAGTGGTTCATCTGAAGGAGGAATTTTTAAGCTAATAGTCTGATTTTCCAAAAATATTAATCCATTGATGCATAGTATTTGGATCTGTTAACTTTTTAAGATGGTGCCTTATAATGGACCGCGAAAATTCATCAAGTTTTAGATGAGACATGTTGGCCAGATTTATTTAATGAAAGGAGTAGTCCTAAAACATCACAACTTGTGTATCGATGGATTTTACTGTTTTCTATGAAGTCACCCTGTACGTTTAGTTTTAATTACATTCCTGTTTATTTTGCTTTCACATTTTATTATGGTTTTTTGTTCTAGTTTTATTATGTTTGTTTGTTCCCTGTACCATTGAAGTTATTGATTATTATACCAAAAATTTCCGTGTTATGTTCAGTCAAACAGATTTTCAAAGAAATCTAGCTGAACACCTTGTGCCTTTTTTCTCTCTTTTGAACAATTGTATCGAAAGAGCAGAATGGTCTATAAAATCAAACAAACCCATGGAAAGTAAAAAAATCTAATTGCTGTAACTCTCAAAAATTATATTTTCATCTGAGTTCTTTTTAAATTAAATGCAAACAACAAAGGCTACACTTGCACACTGTCACACCATTTCAGCAATTTTTAATTGCTTGCAAAGCATTTTAAGGTTGCAGTTCTCACGAGGACTTTCAGCCAATTTAGTAGCACATTTTGTGAAATTACTTTGATGAAAAATGTAAAACTGATTTTTTTTACAAGTTTGAAAGTTGAACTGAGAAAGCTTGTGAGGAAGTCGTAAATTATCAAGAATTTTACGGCAAAAATGTATGATCTAAAAGGTAATTTGTACTTTCCTTGTAAAAATACTACACAGACATTTCGTTTTTGGTCTATTTTCCTTCTTTTTCTTCAGGGTTCTTTTTACATGTCTTGTTTTGTAAATCTTACATTGTGTGCTACTACGGAAGGTCAGAGATGGAAATTAAAAGAAGAAACTCGTTAATTAAAGGGAGTCCTCTTTTTGTCTCTTCATGATTTATGCTAAATTTTACTTACCGCATCCTAATGCTCACGATAGTTACTAAGCGGTATTTGTTACCACTCTAATGTCTGTTACCTGATATGTCATACATATCTTGCTTGAAAATTTTTTCTACATCAACGCCTTACATTATTTTTGTTCAAATGGAAATGATGAAATCAGTGCTGTAGAGATCATAGATATCTAGTTAGGTTGTCACTCTTCTTGAAGTTCAGAAGTTTAGTTTTTGTTACTTTTTTCCATTAATGGTAAGCGTCTTGGGTCTAAATTAATCAGTTGTCATTATAGATTGTAAATAAAACTCATACTAGTGGTATTTTTGTAGGGTAGGCAACTTCCACTCTTAAGTTCATCATTTATCCAGAATTCATCATCATAATGTTTTCCTTTTTTTATTTTTATTATCATTATTCTTAAAGAGTGAAATTTATTGTAGTCAAAAAAGGAGGAAAAAGTGAGATAATTTCGTACCACTTAATATTTTTATTGTTCTCTTTTTTGTTTTGTTTTTAACCTAGCAAATCATATAAAAATCAATGGAGTACATACCTTTGTCTATTTTTAGGGATGTCAACATTTTTGAATCGTTCGCCTTCTTTGATCCCTCCCTCTTACATTCCAAGTGTAATTTTTCAATATTTTAGGTTCAATGAGACGGATATTGTGTATCAGACTGGTAAAATGTAATTTTTTTTTTGGACACTACAATTAATCACCTTGTCTGTTTAACTCATCTCTATCCTTTCAGGTCAACTTGTCCCTTTGTTCTTTTGTCAGGGTTGCGGATTACTCTCCGCATCAAGAGATGCACTGTCAATCTTAGCAACTTGTTGCTTGTTGAATTTTCAGTTCATCTAAATTTTTGAGTCTGTATCTGCCTTTCTCTTAGCCCTTTTTATCAATTGAAGTAATAGGTGGCATCTACTTTAATTCTTTAAAAGATCGTAAAATAAAAAATGAAGCTAACTTATGTGAGTATTTATTTGTACCATCCATAAACCACTCAAAATTTATGGATGCAGTTCATGAAATACGCTGTTTTCATTGATGTTGTTTTTTCATTTATGCGTTTCCAACTCATGTATTTTCCTCAGAATGTAATGGTCCTTTTAATCAGTCCAAGTCTTTTCCAAATTCATCTGTTAACTACGAATAATGTAGAACTTTAAATCTAAGTCTTCAATATATTTGTTTCCAAAGGCTTTACTCATTATGAAGGTTATAGTAAATAAAAGAAAATTCCTGATCTATCGGTGATTCACTGTTCAGTTTAAGGTCAAATGTCTGTTATAGAATGGTATGTTTAATTTTCGAAGACTCCCTCACACTCCATTAAATTGTATTTTGTTCATCATTTTTATTACACTGTTTTTTTCTTCATTAAAATCATTTTATTCCTACTAATAAAAGTGGTTTAGTTTTTTCATGCCTTGGACTTCCTCAGAGTATAAGCTAACATGTAGTGGACCTCAATCATGGTATTTTTGGGTAAAATACCATGAATACCAGGATTTGACAAGACAGTATTAGCAACTCAAGAGATGTCTTTAGCTTCTCGATGAATACGCCCATTATCGGCACAACAAAGAGGACTAAGGATAAAGCTGAACAGTCACATAACTCACTTCTTCTAATCTGGTCGACAAACACATAATTTTAACAATCATGCTGCAAAGGAAAGATTTAAGAACTGATATGAATAGGTCTCCTACGTCTCGTTCTCCATCATTCAATAGATTGATATATTTAGTAATTCAATCCATCTTGTTCACTTAAGACCCCTGAATCTGAGTTGTTTTTGATTAGAATATCAGAACAGGAGGAACCGAGAGAGGGTCTTTTCATTTTCAGTAGACTCAGAATTTTAGCATTTTTCATGAACATACAAGAAAAAGAGGAATGTGAACAGGTCCGCTCATCATTTCATTCACTGAAGACCCTACAATTGCAAAGACCTTGTAAACTGTTGGCTGGTGGTGGCTCTAAATTAGATAATAGGGCTATGTATTGAATAAAAAGGTCATGTATTCGTAAAAATTAAAATTTTAATAGTTCAACTTCTTAAAAATATTGGTAATTTAAGCTGGTGATTTCATATAAGAACTGGCAGCTCGTTCATAACGTCTTGATGATTCAGGGAACCAGAGAATGCATTCAGTTACTTAGATTTCATTGAAAATAATGATCAAAATTTTTCTCCTTTAGAATTAGAACTGTTCATTTTCTTTCAACTCATTAATTTAGTATTTTTAAAATTATAAAAGTAACAAAAAATCAAAAAGATGAGTTTGAATTACAACAATACAAGCAATTACAGCAATTGTAGCATACAATTAGTTCAAAAGAAAACTGTGGTTTCTTCCCTACAGATATTGACTCTTCCCTCCATTGTAGAGCCCACGCCCAATAAGTTTACGCACTTCAAGATTGCAACAGGGTCTGACGTGTGACAGTCTGAAGTGTCTGACGTCACTTTTATGTGTAAAGTGAATGAAAGAATCAAGATGGCGGATCTACCGTTGCAGTCTAAAGGTTTGCAAACTTATTTGGCATGGACTCAAATAGATTACAAATCCGTGATATGAGCGATTATTAACAGAGAGAAAAAAGTTATGAAAAGGCCGGTGTTAAAATTAACGTTTGACCAATAATAAATATTTCATTTATGGGCAGATGAAAAGTTGCCATAATGAATAATAATAAAAAAATTCTAGAAATTAAAGGGGCGGTACAAATTTATACAATGAGACTCAATTAGCGTCCTTGCCAAATAACTTTACGCACTTTTGGACTGCGACAGAAGATCCGCCATCTTGATTCCTGCATTTATTTTCAATGCTAAACTGATGTCACACAATCTTCTGCTGCAATCTAAAAGTGTGTAAACTTCTTTGGAGTGGACTTCTATCAAAACAAATTGCACTAGTGTATAAATAAAAATTATACAGAGAGAGCAAGAAAAAAGTTTCTTGCTCTTTTTCAAGATTTCAAGAATATTGACATTGGAAGATGTACAGACATAATATATTTTTCGAACCCTCAACATAGACAAGGTGTAAGACATTGATTGCCTGCGTTTTATTATAAATCATTGCCTGCATTAAATCGAAGGGCTCAAAGGTGGTAATTTTTTGGACACAAAACCTTCATTTTCTATTAGTTCTGATACTTTTCATGCATTCAACCTGTTTTCAAGTCTTGACAAAAACATGATTTGTTACAGTGTACACTCAAACTGATAAAATTGAACAAAGCAAGGATTTTCTTTACAAGATTTTCGTTACAAGATTTTAAATTACACAGATCGCTTTACCAGAAACTTCATAACAAAGAAAGACTTCAAACAAGTCCAAAATGCTCTACAACTCAAAATCATCTGCTTTTAGATGATAACTTAAAAAATGTCTTCACTTACAACGTGTTCTCGACAGAGTGAACCTTGGTCATTCTTTTACTAATTTCACTAATCCGTATCAAAATGGAGTCACCAAGACCTTCTTGAATTAAAAAGTCTGGTTCCACTATTTTATATTAGCATACTGATGCTAATTCACCAGCTAACTGGGGTCATTCAAAATTAACAAAGAGGGGCGAATACAGGTTTTTTTCTCCCTTTTTTAATTAAATAGATTTTTTCATGAATACGTTCCTTCTGTGTAAAAAAGATTTTTGAGCGAGTGTACACTGTATCTGCTCAAAATAATAAAAAGCATGGAAACATTCATTAATTCATTACAACATGTTTCTGAGGCAGGCGTGGAACCCAAGAGGGTAAGTAATTTCCTTGTAGAGTCAGGAAAAATTACATATCAACAGTGAAACTGCAAAAATGCGAAACTCAATGGCAGCTTTCCAGAATCTGTGCTACTATTTTATTTTTTAAAAGGAGACCTAACCGACATCATGCCTTGAAATTTTCGCAGAATATCCTTGAAAAAAAGAAGAAAAAACCAAGAACATTTTCGAGAAATGACGTTTAATGGGTTTCCACTTAAAAAATGAAGTATGACAAGAAGTCTGCAACGTTGTAAATGGAAATATGCATTTCTACAGTTTCACCATCAATTTAGAAGGAGAAAATTAACTTTTCATCATCTTATTTTGATGATTTTCCTTTTCACTTTAAAACAATATTTATAAGGTTTAGTACAGTCTGCAGCATGATACAAGTAAAAATATAGGCTAAAATAGATTCCACTTTCTTTTGTAAAACCTGAAAGTGTTCTCAAAAATTAAAACATAGCACAGAGTGCCATACACATGAAATAAACAGCACGGTTTCCCTAGATCAAAGAGTAAAATAATTTGATATTGCGATACAAAGTTAACTAAAATTGAATTGGATTAAAACTATGAACACTGAGATAAGAAATGCAGCAAGTTAATCTGATAACCCACCAAAAGTTTTCCAGTTGGTAAGTTATCAAAAATTCTGTGATGACAAGAGAAAAAAGTTGCAGCGCATTACAAATTTGAGAGACTGTGTATGGTTCGAAACCTTTTTTCATTGTATTTTGAAATTTTACTGGAGATGTCCACGCGTTCATTGAAAACTTCGATGATGGAGGCGTACTTTGAGATTTCAGCCAAGAAAAGATCAGCAGATATTGATAGTGAATCTTGCACAGCTTCATCAATGTTTTTCTAAAACAGAAAGAGGGATGATGTTTAAAATGTATACTCTTAATATTGATACAAAAGATATGAGCCAAAAAACTGTAAAATTCCTCTTGATAAGATTTTAAGGTCTGATTAGTTCATCTATTTCACATAAATGTGATCCATGTCAACTTCATGATGATTATGTTTACGTTTATTTAATTTCTAGTTTAAAATAACATGTCTGTATATTTTCTTAAATTTCCGTCTAGTTACAAAAGATGACAAAAGTTTTTGCACCTTTCCAAGATACTGCTAGACGAAGTGCAAATGTAAGCAATATGATACATATTTTCTCATTAAAATTTCAATAAATACACGATTTTTGCATGGAACATTATTGAAAGTTGATAAAAATTAGAACAAACAGTGAGTGTATTTAATAAATTAAAAAAATCGGTTTTACCATTTATTATTGAAAGTAACGCCAGATCAAAATTCCCTCTAATTAATGAAAAATCGCTGAATTAAATTGAAGCCTAAATGTAGTTATTCTACCTAAACGTTACTACAACAGTCTTTGCGGTGTAAAAATATGACATTCTCAATCTCAGTACTTCAGCTTAGTCATTGCTTGTTGTTTAAACTTTGAACAACACAGAACAAGGGGGGAACTCTGTTCAATTGAGAAGCCTGGCAAAACTGTTGTAGTGCACGATTTGATTCATGTACACTTTGGTCTTTCTTGTGAGCTGGAAATTTAAATTTTTTTGTATCTAAAGCTAGATAAAATGTTGATATCTTGGTTGGGAACTAATTTCAGTAATTTTCAATCCGCATTTTGTGTTTTAATGTTAAGGAGGAAACATTTATCAGGATACATAAATTTGTCCCTTATTTAGTGGTCCATTCCTTCTCTTGCGAGGAAAAAAGGACTCTTCACTTATGAGCGTCCAAAGAGAAAAGGGCCTTGTTGCCATGAAGGAAAAATTTTTCGGGAGAGCTGTTTTCGTCAACATTAAATCTAACAGTTTCTTCAGTTTACAGGAGGGTAAATGGTTGAGTTGAAAATCCTACTGCATGCAATAAGTTCATTTAATGGAACGATTTCAGAGCCCTTCATAATGATCACAGTGAAAATGAGTATCTAGGGCATGGCCCGCCCTCCTTTGAATGCAACAAAACAGTTATGAGAATTTTTGTCTCCGTTTCGATTCTTTTTGGAATAAGTCTGACTATTGTCAGGTGCAGATTTTTTAAAGCATCCTTACCTTTTCACTGATGGCAGAACTTTCAATTTCTTCATTGTTGGTTTTTTTTCCGGCATGAAGGATGTTGCTGACTGAAAAAATCGAAAAGACACCGTAAAACATGGGAAAAATTTACCTTAAAACTGATATTCACAAACTGACCTCAATGGACGTTCCTTGAAACAAACTTTTACCCCACTGAAAAAAGACTAAAACTTGAAGTTTTAAAAAGTGATCATACCCTATGTACTTTTTGAAACTTTGAGTTTTTTTCTTTTCAAAAAGTTGGATCAAAAAGAATCTTCAAAGAATGAAAGTTGGGAGAGGTCAGATTTCTTTGGAGCCATGTTGAAATGACTTCTGCTTACTTGGACTAGAATTTTGGGGTCAAAATCGAAAGTTTTCCGATCGGGCTGAAATATAGCTAGTTCTTTGTAACATGTTCCATTGAGTCCAATTTTCTGGTCTAAAATGCTTCACGAGTTCATGGGAGCTCCAGGCAAAGAAGAGAAGGAATCCTTGAAAACGGTAAAAAACACACACTTCTCCGCTAAGGAGGCTCTGACAAGTCGAGGAAAAACTGACAGGGGTTACATGGCTGCTGTTCTTGATAACATGGAATTTGGCCAAGGTGCGAAACCACGTATTTCCATTTCGGTATTTCAAAATCGCTACTATCATTTTATTGTTTTGAGGAGGAACAAGTTAACTGTATGGATTGAAATTTTTAAAGGATATTTTGCTGATAGAGAAGAAAAATCAAGGAAGTTTTTTTACGAAATTAAGTTGACTAGTTTTCCAAAGGGAAAATAAAGTATGACAGGAAGTTTGCAACGTTGCAAATGGATATACACGGTTTTCGCGCTTTGCCCATGGATATTCCAAAGGCTTGAATTTCTCTTGAGATTGATTACTAGAATGGAGCTGATTTTCTCCTACGGATACTGTTTCGCCAATAGCTTAGAGGAGGCTATAGAGCAAATTATTAGCTTAATTATAATCTTGTAGAGCTCACTTTCATCAATATTTTCTGAGGTATGATTTTTTTTCAAGAAATGCAGAGAAGACCCTTGTCATATTATTTGAGTAATGAAACGGATTCTTCCAACATACCTTTGAAATAGATTGTAGTGTAGAGTAGTGCTAAAACTTACGAATTTTACACTAAGAGAAATGCTTCCTACTAAAAAGATGGAATTATTCATACCGAAAAACATTAGATCTGAATTTTGCTCTTCAGCGTCTTGTTTGGAGAGGATGAAATTCAAGGTATGGAGCAGTTCGATGAGGTAGATCTGATCCATGGCTGGTAACGGCTTCGTGTCGCCAGACTGCTGTGATGAAAATGTTAAGAGTGATCGGAAAGAGCTGATGCTTCTGACATCGCCTGGAACATCATCTAAACCCACAAAGAAAAACAATTAATGAATAAAAACTGACATTTTATCGAATTTTTACAAATTGATGAATCCAAAACATTCTTGACTTCAAACAATCATTCCTCTGGTTTGTTTTCATATTTACAGGTGTTAACTGTCTCGAATTGTTTTTAAAGCACTTTTCTACTTGTGCTTCCTGTGTTCTGCTCTCTTTTGTAAAGTTTGACACATGCGAATATTTCTTATCTTTAGGTACTATCCAAATTTATTTGAACTCTCATTGCTTCTCACTATTATAATGTATTTCAAAAGTTTGTAACACTTGGCAGTGACACTGCCTGTCAACATTTTGCTTTGGTGGAACTTTATGCTGATGAAATTATTTTTAAGCTTGTTTCACTCGCAATTTGCTAGCTTTGTTTGTTCACTACTGCGAGGGTTGAAGATATGACTTTTGGGACACCCATTATAATACCCATTATGTATTATTTTTGCACCGATTAAAAATTCAAAGTTGCGTTTCAGTTCGATGACTTTGAACCCCAAAAATGGCAGATTACACAGCTTTCTCTTAAAACTATTAAAATAGGAATTTTTTTTGAGTCGAAGATAACAAAGATAAATAAAACAAAAATTCTTAAAACTTTCAATACTTTTTTCTTACCACCAACTTTTATGGACTGCAAACACTACATAGCTGTTGCTCTGCTTTGGTTCAACATTTTGGAGAATTTTTGTGCCAAATTTTAAAAAAAAACTCTCCTCTAATGGGAAAAAAAGCGATGATACCAATACTTCAATTTTGAATATTCAGGTACTATGGTCAGTTTTTTCATGCAATTTCTATAAAGGTAGATTTTCTGAACTGTTAACTTTAAAGCTTCATAATTTTTTTTTCAAACAGTTATGGGGGTTTTTGTACCAAATTTTTTGTCGAACACCCCCTGAGAAGTGTTATCATTTTCAAGTTTTTTGGCAATGAAAGTTTTGTTTCTCAAGGATGGGATGATCTAGTGGCAAGTATGCACCTAAAACTTCATCATACAATGGAAAGTCATACCTGATGAATACTGTTGTGATGAATTATTTGTTTGTTCAGGAATGGTTGTTAAAGTTGTAGTGTTTATCTTTTGTTCTGAATACTGGTCATTGAAGAATTCAACAGCTTCGGAGGCAACATCAGTGTCAGATTCTGAAACTATAAGAAAGAGCTATCAGTGATGAGAAGAGCGAACATTCACGTCCAGAAAAATTTCACATGAGACGAGGGATTTTTGGTGCGAATCTTTTCGGGATCAAAACTAATGCAACTGTTAATGTTGCAAGAACAATATTTTTAACGCTTTCCTGCAATTCTCTAAGATTTTTCCTTACACTCAAATATCATGAGTATCAATTGGACCAAACTGAGTGGAAAAAGGACCAAGCCATACCTTGAGGGAGAAAATTACGTAGTTACTAGCAGTTTTAAATTTAAGTGAAGAAAAATATACAACATGTGAAAATAGAAATCAAACTTCATCTTAAATAATGACTTTGGAAGAATAAAACTTTGCACCTCTTCTCAATAGCCCTAACTGGACGCATTTCTGCTAAACGGAACCAGAGACATGTGGAAAAGAAGAGGTGTACTCGTTAGTCGCAAGTCTCTTACATCTAATTTTAGATCAATGGAAAAAGAAAGGAGGACATTCGAACGAGGAGAAATAACTCACTAATCGTAATGGTATTTATGTAGATGCAAATCATAATAGGAAACTTACATAAGGAACGAGTTGATCCGATGTCTAGCTTCGAAAGAAGAGGTGGTAAGTGGATTATGTACAGTAACTTCAGTCTCCTTTCTGCTGATGCCGAACAAGTTAAGCCCAGACAACTGACTAATTCGCGGAAGTTCAAATAACCATCATCATCAGCATCCATCAACTACAAAAAAATTGACAGTTTTAATATTTTGTAAATTTGAGAAAGATTGAAGATTATAAAGGGTACTTTCCCGGGAATTGTTTGTAAGATACTTTAATGCCATTTATTTTTGGGGGCAAATATCTGCAAGCACTACCTGTGCATTTACACAATGACAATTTGAGAAGTAATCGCTAGCATGTCTGGGACTTCCATTCCTGTTCTTGACATTGTGCTTTCCCGGGAAACTTTGTATACATCAGAGAAAACATTGAAACTTCAAGGACGCTAAAGCCTTAATTCCCTAGAGGTCAGATGAAATTCCAGAGAGGATTTAAAAATTTAGAGATGAGCTCCTGTCCTTTCATAAACAAAAAACTATTCAATTAGATTGGCTATGAGTTCTCAAGCAATTAAATAACTGAGATTTACAACAGTCGAAGCAAAAAGATATCATGCAAAAATTGAGTATTTTAATCACAGAGATTTTGAAGCTTTAGGTTGACTAAGGCACATGCATGATACTCAACAAGACATTTATTTCTTACTCGAAAAATGCGAACAGCAATGTCGTGGGTGACCGTAGATTCAGTGGTGGCCCAAGGTGATACAATGGTAAAAATCATGTGGAACAGTTCGAAATCACACTTGATTGTTTCGTATGGCAGCTGCAAAGGGACTATATCATTCGATTCATTATCTACTGGAGGTTGTTTTCTGCGAGGATTCATTTGTTCTTCCCGCACTAATTGCAATAAATCCTGGAAAGAAGGATTGGGACAAGCGTTATTTGTAGTCTGAAAGGATGAGGAAAGGTTCAGTAAAATGGCAACTTCTAATCTGCCTTGCTCAAGAAAGTCGCAGTAAGACATTCGAAAGTTGCCAAATTTTCTTCAATAAAATATTTGTTTTTAAGGAGAGTTATGAATACTTTCTCTTAAAATTTTCAGGTTATCTAGATATAACTATAAATAAAATTCTCTGAAAAATTCGAAGGAAAATATTCACAAAATTCCCTGAAAATTCATAGTTTTGAAAGAAATTTGGCAACGTCTGAAGGATTCTTGTGACATTTTTCCTTAGCACGACAGTATTGCCATCATTGACGCCTGTTCAAAAAAATCTTCACCATCTCTGTCACAAACTCACAATTTGGTTAATTGGAGATGCAAGGAGATGAAAATTTTAAAATTATTTCTGATGAAGGTGTATTTTTTTTTTCTATCAAGACTTATCATGTGGCAAATTTCAAGCAGTTATTTTCAGATGCCAGAAAATTTAAAACTAAACAGAAGTATGCAAGTCTCACAAAAAACCGTTTTCTTTAGACGTACATGCTTCGAATGTTGACCATAGGAGGAGATTAATACATTTTGATCACTTCCACTCATAGATCCTCACTAAAAGTGTATCCATCAATTGAAAGAGTTGATGTCTATTCTCTTATCAAATCGTCTATTAACCAAACGTTTTGAATGTCTATCAATCAACTAATTAAGCCGACTGTTCCTGATGCTATTGACAATGATTGAATCAGTCACAAAGAATGAGTCAATAACAAAGGATAATTAAAAGGTGATTTGATTGGTCTGCCAAAAAGTGATTTGTTGAAGTTGAAGTTCTGTTTCCTACCTATATATATAATATATAACAGCAATATATAATATATAACATACTATATACTATACCTATATAACTTACCTGAAGTTCTGTTTCTTTGAAATATCCATCTGCCAAGATGCTTCTGACTACGTTTCGAATGAGGGAGTCCTCAAGATTTCTGACGACCTTTAGTCGTTGTTTCAGTCTTAAATTTTCTATATACTGGAGGTTTATTTCAGTATAATTTGACACTGCCATGGAAAGCAGTTTCTGGATGGATATCGTCTAGAAAACGGTATAAGCAACAAGAAAATTGTATATAATTGTGGAAATGGGTGCAGATTATTTGCAAACATCAGAAATACAATTGCCAAACCCATCAGCAAACTCAAATTCCAAAATTTCAACCCCGTAACATATAAATTACAATCCTGAAAAATTTGCTTCGTGCACTGAAGTACCTTTTCTTATGAGTAACCTTTTCCTCATCTCAGATAAAAAGGATTTCTTTTTTTTTTCTATGTTTGCTTGCATACCTGCCTGGTGTGTTCATTTTACATACATACATGAGTCGCTTTTATAGCGCTCTCTGGTGCTTTGCGACGCCTAATCGCCACAAAACTCGGTCTTCCTACAGTCCATCTGGGAGTTGACACTCCCTCATCTCATTTAAAATCCTCTTCCGCCACCCTCTTACTGGGCGTCCCCTTCGTTTCCTCCCAGGAGGAACCCAACCAAGCATCTTCTTCGGCAGCCTCTCTTCCGTCATCCTATTAACATGACTGTACCAGACAAACTGTTTGGTCATGACGTTGTACACGATGTCATTTTCAACTTCCATGATATGACGTACTCTCTCATTACAGACCCGATCTCTCCTAGAAATTCCTGCCGACCTCCTTCAGAAATCCATCTCCGTTGCTCTTGGCATATCCTGTGTCCGTTTCTTCAGCTGTGTTCATTTTAATTTTCATAAAAACATTGCTATCACAGCGCATTATCTTTGCATGTCTTTGTGTCTCATGCACAAAGGTGCTGTTCCTTGCCTATGGTAGAAGTGTTTCCTTTTTTTCTTCTACGTTTGCCTGCATTTCTGACTGACGCATTCATTTTAATTCTCATGCATACATTGCTATTATAACTTATAAATGTCATGGGCAAATAAATGAATAAAAATAAGTATGTCGTTCAATACCATGTGGACCATACGATGCTTGTGAGGCGTTATTACGGGATCCTCTTCATTATAAACGCCAATTAAAAAATCTGTTAGAATCTGAATAGCTTCACCTTCCTCCTCGCATTTTGCCAGTTTCTCTTTGTTCAGTTCCAGCACGGATAGAGCGATCTGAAATCAAATGAGTGAACTCTTAATGCTCAAGGTTGGCAGACTTAGATCAGTGCCGTAACAAGAAGATTTTTGGAATATCTGGATCATAATTTTTGGAATATTTCAATCGGAACTGACTTTCTTGCTTTGCAGCTCCCCTGTTTTCCAAATATTGAGCAGCAATTAAAATTTCTTGAAAAGTTTTTAACACACCATCGATTTTCAAACTAAAATCAATTGAAAATCATTTGATTTCAATTGATTTTGAACATTCCCTGGAATGAAATTAATCAATTCGAAAATTGATTGATTTTTCTCAACAATAATATCAACCAATTAATTAATTAAATCTAGAGAGAAAAAAATTCATAAGAAAAATTTTAACGACTAAAACTTTTACATATCATTCTTATTTATTCAAAATATTATCAGCAAACCAGTTATGTCTACAGGTTCTCGACAAGTTTTTGAAGTCTCAATTTCAGAGTTTCAGGGTTCAAACAAGGAAAGGGCAAGTTTTTCAGCATCTATCTTAAGAGAATTACCTGAAACATAACCTTAGCACCACCGTACAAGAAACAATCAACAACATGGACGGCACAGGAAAAGTTGAGAACACTGCACAGAAAAGAGAACATTTTTGTGAGCAGTCGAGAAAATTGAAAAAAAGGAGAAGGATACAGGATGGAGGAGTTCCGTGTTTTTGAAATTTAGTGTTGACGAGTAGCATTTCTTCCATATGGTCTTTTAACTTGGAATGAAATTTCATTGATGTGTTAATGGGTCAATGACATAACATGGCTGAGACAAAAACTTTGGGATGATGCAACATTTTTCCTTTGACATTTTACAGAAAAATCTCCCTGGCTAAACAGTGCACCAGCAGGAACTGTACTTTGCAAAACGGATCTGTCTACAGAGAGGTTTAAAAAAACCTTGAAGGACTTTGGCTTCCAATGGAGACTTGAGAGTTTTTTTTGGTAAACTTCAATTCTGTGTCACCCGCCTCTTTGTCTCCTTTCTATTTTATATGCGTCCTACAACACAATCTTCTAGTCCTAAACCACCGTAGATAAGTCTTATTTCAAAATTTTCAATGTTGATTGCTTGTATTGCCTCAAGATATTTCACAATAATTTTCTTTTTCATACCCCATTTTCAAAGATCTTGTGGGTATATTATTGCCAATTCACCATAAAATCGTCAAAATTAAGTTCGATACATCACCATGTTTTCTTTTTCTTCTTTCTATAAATTTTTTTACCCCCTTGATTATTCATTAATCACATTCTTGTACTTACAAATTTGACACTTTATCTTTAAAATTACAATGTAATCTTACCTGATAAAAATAGTTAAAAACCAAGACAAGGAGATCAATGAGAACATGCCTAGTTTTTCCAACATCACATGAAGACTGGGAAAATATTTTTCGACGAGGCAATCCATAACGCCTTGGTCTATTATTGCACCTATTACTTTCTTGTTGTAATAATCAGGCATGAGATGTTCGCAAACTACGACCAGCAGCCAGAAAGCTTCCTCTTCAGAGCAGTACAGCAGAAAAACACTGGCAACAATGTTCATCGCTTGACAATATCCTGAAAAATTTAGCAAATAATCTGTTATTTCATCAGGGTCTACAGGAAAAATAACTTCCAGTACCTTTTCCCTATGTTGAATTATGTACTTCTTTGAGAGGGCTCTATGAGTTAATGCTGGTTAAAATTGTGAATCTGAACCTAATGTTTGAAAGGTTCTCAAACCAGAAAATTATACAATCAATAAAGAACTACTGACTAGTCTGAAAAATCTTTTTCCAAGATTCCTTTTTCCACGTGTTTTCATTTTGAGGAAGGGATATTTTTTAACTGGAATTTTATAGTTGCAAAGTTTGGTCATTTTTTGGGATGGATCCAATTAAAAAGTAGACAAAGTGTTAGCAAAGGCCCAGCGTTGAATATTATGCAAAACAGATGACAATTCTCATGTTTCTTGCAACTTTTTTAATGAAACGCATAGAAAATTTTTCATGGAAGAAATTATTGATCTCTGTTACTTAACACTCTAGTATTACCTGAAGCAATACACTTTCTATTAGAATAGAATTTTTCTGACCGAGAGTGTTTTGCTTCAGGAGTCCTTTGCTCAAAATTGACCAGAATTTAGATCACAAAGCTTTACCTATTTGTGGATTTCTTATTGCATAAGCACACAAAACACGTCGTAAGGCATTGATTCCAACGTCAGATTGGAATGCAGGATGCTCCGGAAGCGAACGATGGAGATCACGCTCTATTTCTTCGTTTGTCGTAGATTTAATGCCTATACTCCTATTGACTAGCTCTTTGTAATATCCTGGTTTTGACTCAAGCAGATTTGTGGCACCTGGAAAATAACAGAGGTAAACCTTATTAGCAATGTACTGTTGTACCCTTATACAGCAAGACATGCAGAATAAATAAAATAACTTCGATAATCTCATGCAAGATCAGGAGCAAGGACTAAACAATTATTCACTCAATGTGACAGTTCATCAGTGACAAAATATGTCGATGACTTGGATATTTTTTGGAGAGAGAAGAGTAAAAAGGGGCGGTGGATCTTCAAAGTTTCGAATTTTTTTTCCCCCAAATTTTTAAAGTATTTTGGTTGCTACTTAATATATAGTAATTGAAACTTTTAAAAAAACATACCCACAATTTTCTTAGAAAATGAATAATTTATTGGAGAAAATTTGCCAATATTCAAATCTCATACATAAATTTTTACTGATACTGCAAAGCTCATTTTCATTTCATTGTCGAGACAATTACTGAAATAACATATGTGGAAAATTTACGAACCTGAAAACGTCATCCACAACTCGCTTTTCAACTTGTCGGGGATACCTCTCAGAACTAATTTGCCAACAGCAAAAGTTCGGTACATCGTGACACCACGCTGATAGTGCTCGAAATGCTTCAGCCAAAACTGATACTTCTCTTCCTCAAGTTTCCTCATGGTCTCATTTTTCTCCGATTCGAACATTTCCATTAAGGCTGGCGCGGGACTCCAGTTAAGATCTGTTCATGGAAAGATTAAAATTGTATTGTATTAGCTATGATTCTAAAGAAATACAAAATTATGGGATTCAACTTGAAATTGAGTGCTTGGACAACCCTTATTTCTGACTGGCCCCGAAGAACCGGACCTTTTTGTAATTATTTTGATGAGAAAAATTTGCTTTTGATTACACTCATGTTCAAATACAACTGCCAGATGAATGGGACAAGAAAATAAGCAAACAGACTTAGAAAGCAAGTCGATAGCCAAAGCACGAAACCACGTATCTCCGTTGGCAATGTTAAAGACTTCCTGTCTTATTTTCTTGGAAAACTAATCAACATAATTTCTCGAAAACTTACTTGATTTTTCTTATCTGTTAGCAGAATATTTTGTAGAAATTTCAGGCTGTAAAAAAAATAAAATAAGAGCAGACATTTTGAAACACAGCAATGGAGAAACGTAGTTTCGCTCTTTAGTTATTGAGGTATCCCGGAAGAATATTTCTCATTTATTATTTCACATAGAATACAATGCGCACATTGGAAATTGTTAAATCAACATGTTTAAAGAAAAATCACAATTTTTGGTTACGTAACTTTAAACTTCTAGCTTGCAGAAAAAACTAAACTCTACTTGGGTCAAAGCAGAGACTAAAATGATTTCAGCTTGCTTTATGAAGAAATAATTTTCTGAATAGACTGAATTTTTTGTGAAAAGTTTACAAGACCTTGCATCAGAAGAGCAGAGAAATTTTAGTGACGCCCAACATTGATTATTTCCCAATAATAAATTTCTATTCCATGACCCTCTTGAATCTTGAAAAAATTACGAAATTTTCCTAGAAAGAAAAACTTGCCTGCACAAATATGCAGACCAATCTAGGTGGCTATTGAACATACAGCTAACATGATACAACCTGTGCTGCAGCTGTAACTCTCAAAGACTGAAAAATGGACGATTCAATTATAAAAGGGTGCAAATGCTATTGTGGTTACATTTTAATGAGAATCTTTTATGCAATGCCCTGCTTTGAGTGATATAAATTTAGGTACGTAAAAAAATGGAAACAAACCTGAGATTGATTCCAGCGACACGCTGTTGTTTTCTTTTTTGATACTTGGAAAAGGAGTATACCTATGTTTGGCCCTGTGAAAAAGAGCAGACTTTAAGGGGATGGTATACACACTTTATTTCTTTAAAAAAAACATTGAAAAATAAACACAAATGCACATGATTGAAAACATTCAATTTCGTTTTGAAAATTTAACTTTACCGACTCTTTAAGGCTACCTTATAATTTTGCCTTCCTTAGGGAAAACGTTTTATGAGCATTTAAAATTTGCCAAATTTCCCTTGCTGAAGTACTTAATTATAAATATTTTCCCTTGAAAGTTTTAGATCCGGCAGATTAAATGTGGAGGAAGTTTTTTGGAAAATTCAAGAGAATATAATGGTGAGTTTGTTAGATATTCCGTATTTTATTGGAAAAAAATGTGATGATTACACTTTTACTTATAAAAAATGAATGATGACATTTGAGTAATATGTAACGGAGAGAAAATTGAGAATAGTAGGACAAACTCACCTTTTTATTTTAGACGATAACTTCAGTATTTTATCTATCAGAAAATCTAGATCCTGAATGTTTGTGAACATAAACTGCTGCTTAGGGATTTTTATAATTAAAACATTAGTATCACAGACTCGGCCACCGATTTGAAGTTCCCCTTTTTCCGCTGTTTCTAAATATCGCAGCGGTAATACAAGACTCAACAAGCCTTTATCCTGCACACAACACAGAAAAAAAAACAAAGATAAAATTTTAAAATTTTTAGTTAGCACTGAGATAATAAATCTTTAAAAAACACTTTATAGCATCAAAAAAATTTCGTTAAAAGAAATCCTTCCCAAATCTTACCAAGAGAATAAATTTAACAGCCTTGATTTGCTCTCATTTTTTAAATTACGTTTTCGAGTGTTGAATCTCACTTAACATGATGGAAATCAGGAGGAGATTGATTATCGATGAATGAATGAATAAATTGATTAATTACTTTATTTAATTAATTAAAAATAATTTTCTCACTCCCAAAACTGATAATTTGCTAGACTTAAGATAAAGATTTAGAAGAAACTTCATGAAAATTGTCTTGTGCTCTACAGGTGAAGTTATCCACTGAAAACTAAACCCATGTACTTCCTAAAATTTTATGAGATTTTCCTCCAAAACTTGTTTTCATTGATTTATCGACATAGTTTGTTAGCTGAAAACTTGTTTACTTTTTCGAAAAAAAAATCTTCCCTCCATAAAAATATTTTCTAACTTCCTATTTAAAAAAATACTGGGACCTGGCAGTTTATCAAATACTTTGTGCTTGATAGCCGGTCAAAAAGCTGATATCAAAGATGAATGGCAAAAATATAAAAGGGAACAAAAAATCCAAATTTTCAGCTTTGAGGACTCAGTTAAGGAGATGACATTATCAGTGATCATCCATAAAAGGAAACATTTGATTTAAGTATAAACTGTAAACTTTAGAGGAATGAGAGTAAACGAGGGTGATAAACAAACCTTGCTTTCATAACATAAATAATTTTGAGATAAAAATAATACACCAGGGACCAATGTGCGATTGAACGGCGCATGAAGACAGGCGGTTATCATGCCGTCCAACTTCTCTGAGCTATCTAACCGGAACAGTAGCCTATATGTTTCCGATTCAGTCCTGGCGTCTAGATCTCTCTTCAGGAATGTTTGCTTCTTAGAGACATTAATGCTGGAAGAAAAAAACAAAAAAAGACGATTAATGAAAAATTTGACTTTGATTTTATATTATCACAATTTCAGATGTGGATGAAATAACCTGGTCTCTAAAGAAGTACAGGGGAGGAGTCATCTGAAGAAAGAGGAAAAATCTGCAAAATATGCCGGTGATTTCAAATTTCGACTGTAAGTTTGAGCGAAAGGAGAATCGGAATATTAAAAAACTCAAACAGAAAAAATAATTTTTTTTGTGTCTTTATTTTGTGAATTTAAGATTTTCAATTTACCATTTCTCTTTTCACTCTCATTAATGCCGCCCTCAGTTTGTTACCTAGTTCCTTATGTTAGTTTCAGTTTTGTAATCGTTTCATTTTGCAGGTAAATTTGAATTTCTCACTTCCACTACTTTTTGCATTTTATACCATTGGCATCCTAGATATTTTATACATAGTCTTCTCCTTGAGTACCAAGAAAAAAGTGTTTGATTCTTGGACATAATAAGACTCGCACAGTGATCCATTTGATTTTCTTAGAACAAAAGACAGAGATTTCCAAAATTCTTGGTCTTCTAGATGATCTGTATCTTCTAATGTTATTTTGTTTTCAAATATGTGACTTTGTAAATTCAATTAATGTGGATAAGTATAAGACACACAGCTCTTGTAGTAGTTTCAATATTTTTGAATAAAGTTTTCATAAATAAAAAAAAAGAAGAAAAAAATGGTCTATTGATAAAATTTGGGAGAAAGATTGATTAATATAATTGCATTGATTGATTTGGATAAATTGGTGGCTCACTGGAAGATTTTGTCAGCTCCCAGGTTTACATCATTGACAGAAATTTTCCAAATACACAAGTGCAAAGCGAGCATTTTTTAGGAACATCCAAGTATTGGAAGCTTTAAAATACCCCAGGAAGATTTTTGGGAGATGTAGTTTTTTTTTTTTTTTTTTTTAAAAAGTAACCTAAGATGTAACATTTTTCTTCGTATATCTTGCATTCTACTTAACTCTAGAAAGCAATTAAGACCATTACCTTGACTTATGCAATAGATCACTGTCTTCCTTAAAACTAGATGTTTCATTAATACACCTGTAATAAAAAAGATGCGTATTAGTAGAATCTAATGTGACATGAATGAGGAGCGATATAAAAATCAGCGAGAAATTAAAATAAGAATGCTTTTGTGTACTGGTACGTGCTCCCTTCCAGAGAGTTTTGATTTGCTATCTCTATGAGTGAACAATTTTGAGTTTCAGGTGGTGATTCTACAAGGAATTTGAACCCTTGCTCTTTATAACCATAAATTTCTCATAAAAAGATGATACCCTGCAATCATTGAGAGATCATCTCATCATTGATCTTTAGAGCCCTTCCCTCATCGGACATTTTTGACTCAAGTACTTTCCCCCTCTGAATCAACCCTTCTACCCCAATCCATGAAAATTTTCCAGCTGCACCACTCATTGTGGATGCGAAATAATGTGAAAGGCTGGAAGAAAATAAAAAGAGAAAATTGGATCTTGAAACATGGAAAGAGGATGCTCTTTACAGCAAGAAGCTGACTGGATTTTTAGAGGACACACCTCAAATATAAAAGCACAAAACAAAAAACAACTCACTGCTTCATTGCCAAATTGACCAACTGCCGAATTGATGCAAAAATTTCAGAAGTCCTTTGATAGCAAATGAAATCAAACTGTAATATAAAGGAGATAAAATAAACAGGAGTAAGTCTTCTTGGTGGACAAAGATCTTAAAAATCAACGGTTACTAAAGAACAAGGACAATGTAACAGTTCCTAAAATTCCTTCGTGAATGAGATACGTCAAACTGAGGTGAAATGGTACTAGGAGTCAAGGTTGAATGATGAATGAAGTAAGCGAAACCATTAAAAACTTGGCAGAAAAATACCCTTGTTTAAACACTGAACACAAGATGGGACAAACACAAACATTGTTAACAGTCAATCCCACCTGTGCAAGCTCAGTCAGGAAGTTTTCATGATCTCTCATCGATTGCTTTTTTGTTTGAACATCTTGGTGACGCAATACTTCTTTCACTAGGGGCATATCAATGTCTAAAGTACAAAACCGTGTATCTCGAGTTCAGGTTTCAAAATCTCTGCTCTAATTTTATTATTTTGAGGAGGAATGAGTCAACTGTATAGCTGGAAATTTCTACTGAAGATTTTGATTCAGAGCAAAAAAATCAAGGAAGTTTTTAAGAGATTAAGTTGAAAGTATGACCGTAGGCCTGCAACATCCCAAACTGAGATACGTGGTTTTGCACTTTAGTCATCGATATTGTCTTTAGAAAAAAAAAATTCAGACAACTGGTCAAAAAATTATTTTTTTCTAAAAAACCGTCCATTTGCATGGATTTCAAAATTATTTTCTATCAGCTCTTACATATTCATTCATCTTACTAATTTATTTGCAGGCGCATGGTGAAATTTTCAGGTAAAATGAGTCCAATTCTATAGAGATCTCTTTCTTTTCCTTTTCCATCGACTGAGAAAAGTTTTACTCTGAAATCAAATATAAACCTATGCATTTGTCCTCCGTCCTCCTGTTAGCTCCTACACTTGCACACATAAGGGTTTTTTTTTTTATTATGCATGGAATGCGATGGATCAAGTTCAGGTGGGTATTCAATACTCGGATAGATTGCTGCAAAATGGACCTCTCCCACAAAAACACCTATATTCAGCGTCAAGTCTTTTATGAGCAGTCTCTAATTAGTTTTGTAAGAAAAACACAGAGTGTCTATAAAGAAAATAAAATCTACCTTTTTGCCGGTCTTCTTTTTGATGGTTATAACGACATTATAGGATTTGTAAAAATCGATAATGTCCCTCCACTGAATGACGATAATATGACTAGGGCAGTAGAAGCAGAGATGGGACACTGACAGATACATTGTTCCAGAGTATAACCACTTTTTCCTGTAACTAGAAAAAAAAAAGTGAAAATTATGAAGAGGTTGTTCCAAAAAGGGTCCATTTTGGCTCCTTCCCCCTGGTTTTTGACCAAACTTTGCTCAGATCTTGTACTAGCTGTCCCTGATGCGTAAGCAAAATTTAAGGCTGGGAGCAAAGTTCACATTTGAGCAAAACTTAAAAACTTGATAACTTGCAGAATGTTTAAGTGTAAGTGGTGTGGTTTGGGTTAAAAATGCTATAAAATATTCTTTCCAAGATTATCTATGCCGGTTGCATGATTTATCCAAGTCATTGTTTGATTTTGGTGGTTCGACTTTTTTCTGTTTTTCGTTTCACATATTGCTGCGATTGTTGCTATGTAAACATAAAAAAGTCATGATGATTTTCTAAAAAATTCTGAAGCTACCACACTTAAACTGACCTTAAACACAAGATTCTTTCTCAATTCAAAACGATTTTTAAGTTCGGGACCGGTCAGCAGCCAATTCAGGAAAAGAGAAATTAGGGCAATGGCAAAATTGAATAAATTAGCAATATAGAATCTTTTTTGATGAGTGTTTCTTAAGTGTTTTATGGATGCTGATTCCGAATTTGAACTTAATTTTGAAAATTTACATGAGATGGAACCCTTTAGGAAAAGTAGTATACACAAGGATTAAAATTTAAGTAAACAAATTTAAAAAAAAAAAAAACCCCCTTAAAAGATCCACTGCAGTTTTATGAAATTTCAAATGTTCAAAAATATTGATAGAAATCTCCTGAAATAAATTATGTTAGTTCCTTTTTTCACATAAATTTGCAAAAATTTTACCAGACATAATGTTAACTTAAAAAGATAGTGAAAAAAGGTTTCCCTCCATGTAAATTTTAACAGTTTCTCTGAGAGTTTTTGAGAACTGCTGATCACCAGTCAGTGCCACTGGGGCGTGATTTCAAACACAATCAATCGATGTCCAAACATAGAATGAGAAGAATTTGATGTAATTTGATGTAAAACTTACAAACAGAGGTAAACGGCTACTAAAGTTTCTTCAGGTGGCATATTGAATAACTTCCGGAATTTATCAGCTTCCCGACTAATGAAAGATGTCTTTCCACCTGGGTTTGAAACACAGAATGAGAAAAGAGCTGAATAAAGTGGATAGGAAAGGAATAAATCAATACTTCAAAATGAGCGAGCAAGAAATTAAAAAAATAAACAAGGCTATCATTTCTTGGGCAGATGAATAAGATAGATCTTAAGTCAAAATTTCAAGTTTACCAACAATTAAAATTGTAAAATCATATCAATCATAGATGAGGAACTAAAGCAAATTTTGAACCCAAGACGAGAATGTTGACATTTTCATATGACCACCAAAAAAATTATAAGTAAAATAGAAAGGCTCATAACACGGGGGAAAAAATTCATAAAGTACAAAATTTCCCAGATTCTCTAATCACTTGGTTGATTCTGCTGTTTTGAGCGACATTATAGTTATAACTATCAAGAGGATAAATGCAATCACATTTTGGATAAGATAAGACTCATCTTTAGCGCAGAGCAGCCTCCTTATTTTCTATTTGAGAAGTCTATTGAGAAGTCATGAAAACCATGCTGAGACTGAGCATACAGCCAGAGCAGGCAAGAGAACTTGCACTCCGTCAAGTGAGAAAAGGACCCTGCACATCTCTTATGGGAAGGTGCACCGTGAAGAAACCTTAATTGTTTCATGGGATTCGATTCTCCCCAAGATGCTGATCAAAAGTTATCATTGCGCCAACTTTCTACAATGCTCCGTTTTCGCAAAAAAACGGCCGAGAAGATTCAATTATTCGGCGATAATGAATGATAAAAAAGAACAAAGCATTTGAGAACAGGCATGCGTAAATAAGGAAAAAACGTAGCGCATGAACAGAGCGGGAGAGAGAGAAAGAAACTGATTTGGATGGTCAAGCAAAAAGGGGTGAGGAATCCGAGATAAGACTGCTGCTCGATGCAGGAGTTCCCCTGATTTCCTTGTTGACACACAGCCATCGAGTGCTAAAATGAGGAATCTTTCTGGCTTTTTATCGCCAAATAATTGAATCTTCTCGGCCGGTTTTTGCAAAAATGGTGCACGTAGAAAGTTGGCGCAATTATGACTTTTGATCAGCATCTTGAGGAGAATCGAATGCCATAAAAAAAATTAAGGTTTCTTCATAGTGCACCTTCCCATAAGAAGTGCGCGGGGTCCTTTTAGACTCTTCTTCAATATTTTCAATATCTTAACTTTCCAGACGCACTGCTGATTCTTGCTTTCAGTTTGATGATGTGAAAAAAGATATTGGCAGGCATGAACCCGAACTCAAAGGAAAGAAAAAGAGACAAAAGTACCTTCAGAATTAATATTTTGCAAAGCTGGATCCACGGGACCTGTGACCAAGTGAGATTTGATTTTTGTTAAAATGTAGCCAGTAACTTCATCCTCAGGTAAAGAGTCACACTCTAAGAGAGATTCTAAGTGCGACCAGTCCTTATCAATTTCACCCCAAGTCATGGCCACTGAAATTTCTGCAAATGAAGTGAAATACTCATGATTACATAGATGGTTTCGGTAGTAACTCATCCTTTTAAATTTCTAGAAACTATTGGAACTCATTTGGTCCCTTCAGTTGATATCTGGAAGACTCGTGGCTGATAGGTTTGTTCTGATAAAGCCGCTTACCTGGTAAAAAACTTATACTGCTCATCCCGCTAAAGTGGAAAAATAGCCACAGGGGATATCCATTATTACATCATGCTAAAATTTTGAATTTTAGACCTTCTCTCTTCCTTCCGCGCACTCATTATGCGGGTATGTGACCCTTTAAAAATGTACGTCGCACTTACCTAGGTCTCCCTTTCTACATGAAACATTAGCATAATTACTTACTCAAAAATAACCTGTCATAATATTTGCCCTATTACAAAATCTCTAACATTGGCACTTTGCACCAATCTGAGGGCAACGTCATACGTTGTCAGACCCCCTTCCCATCCTAAAAACAAGATGAGATTCATAGGTGGCTCTGGACTTTAAAATCAATTATCTTAGCAGATGTGTTACTGTAACATTATAGAGTACCTAAACATCATTCTTCAAAAAGAAAAAATCAAAGTCATGGCTTAGGATTTTTTCTACTATTTTCTATCATTCTTAGGAAAAACTGCAAGTTTTTTCTTCTAACAATCGAACTTGAGCAGGAATTTTAAAAATAAGCGATTCAGAGAAAAGGTTCTAAAGTTTTTTCTCCAAGAACTGGTTTCCAAGAGAAAAGTGTGACTTTCTAGGTAACTTATAATCAATGCACTGTCTCCACTCATTTCGGCTTCAGAAATGAAGATGAGTATTTAATTTCAACTGCGACTTACGATGATAAGTATTTGATGAAGGGGTCTGATGAAGAATTCTAAAAGGCGGTGGTCTTCTTGATGTGATGGAATCAAATTTTTTAACCCAAAACGAGAGGAGTTTAGGATCAGCCTGGCCACCATGTCCGACCCTCCGTTGCAAAAGGAAATATAGCGATTTCCGCTCAGTTTCCCTGACACAAAAAAAAAACATAAAATTAGAGATGAATGCATTCAGTAAAAGATGCTTATAGGAACTGTCTGGGAATTGAGGAAATGATATTTTAAAAATGCATGATGACAAAAGAAGATACAAAACATGTAAATTAGTAAAAGCCACTTCTCAGAATTATCTGACCACTTGATCGACAGATTGTTCAGCATAAACTAAATTAAGAGTGGCTCAATCCATAAAGTCAATGACAAGACTTGCAGTCTTTTAAACAGACAGTCTATTGGACAATCACATTTGCGGTTTATCTGACAAATCTGATGATGAATGCATGGTGTGAGAACGGCTCTTTGGACCAGACCAATCGAATACTTCCAAGTAGTAGAATCTGATACTGACTGAGTTCTTCCTCCTTTTCCAATTGAATAATAATTAGTCCGCTGATTTGTGGTAAGGATTGTTACTTAGTATTATCGACTTCATCAAACTTGGCGCAAGTACAGTACAAAAGGTTAAATAGTTACCAGAAGGCGTTCAGCGTGACTTCTTCAGGCTCTACCCACATTTTGAAGGACTACAGAGCGGCCACACTGAGGTTATAGTTTTAAGAGGTGATACTGGAACTGAAACTTATCAGGTTCAATGGTAAAATTGAATGAGTGAAAAGTAGGCATCAGGCATGGATCCATCTTACATAATAACAAGTTTCGGGAATGTGCGGTGGTACCACAAAAACAATGTAAACTAATATATAAAAGCGAAACAATTAGGAGGCGTGAACAATTGTGTAAGGAGTAAAGTTCGATGAAACAATTATCCCATCGAAAATTTCGCACTTCGTATCACTTCATTGATAACAAGCAGTAAGCTCAATTGTTCATAAACAAACCCACCTCCTCCGCACCCCCTGCCAACGACCTTGACGATGATGTTAGCTGTTGTCAAATTTACATCTCGAGGACAACATTTTTTATGAACCATTCACGTGATTCAATTTTTTGATTAAATATGTTAAGTTGCTTAGAGTCTTTAAAATCACCAAAAGAACCTTATTCCTCTCTGTAGTGATAGTCAAAAGTTTAGGAGTTAAATTTTTTGCTGTAGATAATTTGGCAACATTAAAAGTTTTTTATGAACAGCTGTTTTCTGTTGATGTTTATGTTGTAAGCTTTGCGAACAAGTAGCCGTTAGTGAAACGTGGTCATTTTTCGTTTTAATCAGCTCATGAAGTTTTTTAAACCATGGTAAGTTCTCTCCTAGTATCATCAGTTTTTTAATAATACTAAGCATAATTTAATTTTTAGGTAACTATTAATTTAAATAATATTTTCTCTACCCGCCGCTTTCAATCATATAAGTTTTATAGGTTATGCAGACACCAATATGGGTGATAAAATAAAATCTTTTTCTAATCTGGGATCAATCGTCAAAGTCGAGGATGCTATGTTATGTTTCATATACCCCTCCAGTTACCAGATCAAAATCAGGTCAAAAGATATTGATTACGTACGGAGTATTGCGATATCAGTACAAACCTCTCATATCAAATGTTCAGCTGAATCATTAGACACCGAATGCATGTAAAATGTATCAGGAGAGTAACTACCTGGTCAGACCGTCATTTTAAGTTTGTTTGCCTGCGGTTTAACGCCAATATTAAGGACCCAGGCTCTCAAAGTCGAAGAGTAATGGTAAGCGGAGATATACCTGTGCAACAAATGCTTAAAGAGGTTCATGACGCAAGCCAGCCAAGAAAAACAACTGCTAACTTTCAGTGGCACTACTACAGACAGGTTCATTCAGAAGGTCACTTTGAACCATGAACAATTTCCAAAAATATTGAGATATGGAACTTAGAGAGATAAGATATCCCACGTCCCCCACTACTCAATTTAGTACATGTCTCTGGTCTAATACCTAGATTATAGCAAAACATGTATGATAGATGAAATTCTCAGAATTGGACATCACTTCAAGTTATTGAAGAACAAGTGTGAGAAAAAAGGAATGGCGTGGTGCAAAGTGCTGGCGACAATCGTTGAAATCAAATCTACTACATGCCTCATTTTTTCAAGTGAGCTTTTTTTTAAAATTTAATTTCTTTTTGTTTTTTTCCAGGAACAATTCATTCCCATTGATATCCACATCGCTAAATTGCTGGACTGGTTAGTCAGTCGAAGACATTGTAATAATGATTGGGCAAAAAATGTGATTATTATTAGAGAAAAAATAAATGCTGCCATTCAGGACATGCCAGCTCATGAAGGCATCATTCAGCTCCTTTCTGGCACTTGTAAGTTTCCTCCTCATTTGCTTTTTTTTTTTAAATATCATCTTCACATTCAAGGAGTTTGACTCGACTAGGTATCATCTAGTAATAACATCAATTACAGTAGGTAACCCAAATTAAACCCCTAAAAGTTCAAAAATTTTAAGAAATGGCAGGCTCAGTCTTCTAATAGCTTTCCCCGAAACTATTTTTTTTATTAACTGTGAATTTCAAACTCTTCCAAGCTCTCAACATTTTTTTTTTATTAAAATTTTTCAGGCATTTTTTCCGCAAAGATAAGTGCAAATATCTATCTCTTCAGTGGTTCATCCCTCTATTCCACCAAGACATGCCGATGGTGAAACTTGTATCTTAAGTGCGGCATTGCAGACCTCCTAATTCCTATGATGCCTTATTTTTTAAATCGAAAAGTGCTCAATGACATCTCTGAAAACTTTTCAGATTTTTCTTCTCTGTGTGAAAAATATTTTGCAAAAGTTTCAAGCAGTAGCTTTTGTCTGTTCTCCTTTTACAACATAAGATGTGAGTGGAGATTTTATTACACCCTAAACAAGAAAAATGCTCCTGCAGTCTCGCCATCGACCTGTTTCGGTTTCAAGTCCTTTGTTTAAGGTCCTTTTTCCCCTTTGATGGTGAAATTTAGTTTTTACAGTGATTTACCTTGCCAAAGTATAAAATGTAACTTGGTTTTGTTTCAGATATAAATTACTTCCACTGCCTGCGAATAATTGAGATACTGAAGGAGACGGAAGCCGACACAAAGAGTTTCTTTGGTAGCTATGGATCTAAGAGAATGAAGGATTGGCAGGAAATAGTTAGGCTGTATCAAAAAGATAATATTTACTTAGCAGAGGCCAGTAATCTACTGATTAGGAATATTAAGTACGAAATTCCAGCTCTCAAAAAGCAAATATCTAAATGCCAACAAACTCAGCAAGTAAGCTTGTATTTAATCTTTTCTTTATGTTCTCTACCATTCCTGCCCCTTGCCATGAAAAATATCCTTCCGTGTTAGCATTTGAAAATTTTAAGTACACCCACTTTAAAGCAGGGTTGCCAAAGTCAGGGAAGACAGGGGAAACCAGGAGATGTCAGGGAATTTCAAATAGCCACGGAAAAGCTGGGAATGTCAAGGAAAATGACAGAAGTGGCAGGACAAAATTATTGAGTTATCATTATTTGCTTTCTAGAATGGGTTTGTGGTTTCGAACAAAAAAATGTGCCTGAAATTTATTTCAAATTATGTCTCTATAACCGTATGGCATGTTTTCAGTTGTTAAGGAATTTTACCAAAATATGACTGGGAAATTCCATACATACTCTAAAGTCTGTTGCAACCCTATCTCTTGTGCTAACATTTGAAAAAAAGTTTTTTGTTTTTTGTTTTATTTTTATTTTTATTTTTGACCTATTTTTGACCGTCTACTCTGTAGACGATTTCTTCGATCACGATGTAACAAATTAATGCATAGTGATTTAGATGTAATATTGTTAACATAAGATTTAAGTATCAAATTTATGTTAATGTGACGTGTACGATAACTGCCTGTGTCTATGTACAAAAATTTGCAAAATAAATAAAATAAACCTTTTTTTATCATGTCTCAGGAATGTGAAAAGAAAGAAGCACAACATGCGAAAACAGCAAAAAGTGCACAGAATGAAATCAACAACCTTAAGAAACAACTTGGAATACAGAGTGATAACATTCAGCAGGATCTCTCGGAAAGAATTAAAACCCTGCCAGAAATCTATGACAGAATAGCCTCGAAAGTGAAGTCAGTATTACCTGCCGTGTCTTTTTACACCAAATTTGTAGAGGAAAATATGGAAATGAAAGTATCAGTAACCCTGATAAATTTTGTAGCAGGTTTGTATGTTTTTCAATTGCACAATGTGGAAAATGCTGATTTTACCAACCCATTTGATCATAAGTTCATACGAGAGAACCAAAAGACATCAAAATGGAACCGAAAAAAAAAAAGTTTAAAGTTTAATTTCTCTGTGAGACTCAGTTTCAGAGATCAAGTTCAACATCTTTTTCCACTGTCAAAATATTTGTCTCAAATTTGACCTTTTAATCGAATGAAAAATGTGCCTAGTTCAGTTCAAATGGCAGTACTGAGCGTGAAACGGTTTAGTGGAAGAAGGACGTATTCACCAAACTTTCAAAATGTTTTATTTCTTACCCAGTTTCTTCAACCCTGCTTGTGTGACAGTGATTTTATTACAGATGGCATGTAAAGGATTGTCAATGTTTTGAATAGAAATTAGAAGAATTTTTGAAGAAATCAAGTTTTTTTCATGTTCTCCTAGAATTTGACGTTTGGAGGTCATGCCCCTCTTCAAGTAACGCGTTCAAATATTGAATACTAATTCTGCAATTAATGCTCTTATCTATGGTCTAATTTTGTTTAACACGTTTCCTACCAACTGTGGCCATCATGCAGTACGTTTGCTTCCAGATGCCCTTATTGTAATCACCAATGTACTTTTTAGCCCTTAAAATTGTTTCCAGCCTCAGACCGTCTAATATCTCTCTTTTTTTTTAGATCGAGGCAATGCTACAACTTACGAATGGCAGTATGATGAAGCTCCCAGTAGGATCGAAGGGATCGAAACAAATATCGTTGTAGAAGAAAATGTAAGAATATTACAGATATTTGAAATACTTGAAGAATCTTTAAAATCATACCTAATGTTCCTTTACTCTCTACTTTGGTCTCCATAGGGAGGCTAAACTTTTTAACCTTTTAGACAAAGTGCGTCCTGCAGGTCGCAGGTTTTGAACAGCTTAAGAGGTTTTAAAAAATTCAAATTATGATCACACATCACGCAATCCAGAGATTTCTCATTTTTCCCCCTTTTTCCAAATTTTTTAGACTAATGACTCTTTTCTGTCATTCTTCTCTCTCTTTATCTCACTTTACCTATTCTCTGTTCACTTTTAGAGATAACAGTAGATGAAGTCACCAACATTATCTCCTCTAACATGTCAGTGTCTGGGATGGATAAAACTGTAGGGACAAGGAGAAAAATTTTACGATATGAAACTAATGATATCGTGCTCGGATTCGTTGAACTATTACTTTTTTATGAACTATCCCAAAGATTGTTTTGCTTTACTTTTCAGAATGAAGAGGACGATGGTGGAGGTATCGATTGGGGAGATGACACATTCACAGACGTAAGTTTTTCTTCATCTCTTAAATTTTTTTTTTTAAAGGCATGTATGTGAATATGAATTTCATAAATTATTTTATACCCTAGATGAATATCTTTTATTGTGTAGCAAAATTAACACGATTCATCCAATTCTTTTTCTTTCTTTCAATTGTTAAGTCAGTCTGCTAAATTTACTTTTGAGATGATTTTCAAACATGTAAATAATGAAATAATGAACTCCAACACACACAAATGTGCATAATGTTGTACTAATCAGGCAAAATAATTTTCAGGAAATCGACTACGGAATATCAGTTGAAGCAGACCCCAATCAGTCAGATGTTCTTATGCCAGATGATAGTGGTATAGACGTAGAAAAATCTAAAGACAAAGTAGCTCGAGGGGAGGAGGCACTAACAGTTCTAGACAATCCGAAAACTAGGAATCAATTTTTAAATGAAATTATGGAGGTAAGTTACCATTAACCCTGTTTACTTTATCTAACGCGAGGCTAATAGGGCTTTAATTCTGATTTGGAATAAGAAATTGTGAGATGTTCTGCAGGCTTTTTAAAAAAGAATTAAGTTTCTTGCAGTCCATTAATATTTTGTTACCTTCTTTATGGCGAAAATCAACCCCTTTCCAGCTTGGTTACTAGAATTTTTCCAAGATTTTTACAGTTTTCTGCAAGGTTAAGAAGCTTCTTGACTGCTTGACACAAGGGTTGTGTGCAGTGGCGTGGCGTGCTTTGCGATATATTGATTGATCTACCATTTAAACCTAGGGAAAAGGATTGATAATCAGAGTGTTCGTAACGAACACCTTGATAATCGATCTTTTACCATAGCTTCAAGTGGGAAAATATCGATAATCGATCATCGACGCCTGGCTACTGGTTATATAATATCAATATTAATCATGAATCCTAAGAAAAGAATGATTAAAGAAAAAAGGAAAAATCCTTTTGTGGAAATTTAAAAATTTAAGAAAATAAGGGCTCTCAACGAAGAAAGGATATCTAAAAAATAGGAAGGATATAGACTTTTTGAATCCATAATGTTCTTCTTTAACGAGGTAGAAACTAACTAAAAAATTATACTCAACATATTGAAAGAAATTCCATCACCATAGAAAACTTTCTCTGCCTTTAGGAAATCCAGAAAATCATTGCATTAAGAAGCATTTTCTTGACACCTGAAATTTTTATGGTAAAACAAAAGTTTTGAAGAAAGTGAGTTTAGGAAAGAAATTGGAAAATTTTATGTCTATTCTATATTTTACTGCCAATTTTTTTATGCAGTAGTGGATCACATGTCAAAAAATTAGGAGATCTTGTGTTGCGTGATATGTTTGATTTTACAAAACTTAAAGTAGTGGGAGAATTTTAAGTTTTTTACAGCCTGTAGGCACTTCAGTGTGTGAATCTATCCTAAAATATTTTTATTAGTTTTTTTGAGAGACGAATAACTCCTCTCTGTATTTAACAGCTTGAATCTTTTTTGAAAATGCGGTTACACGAAATGAAATCGGATGATGGAGGCCTGATCAGTGATGTTAGTGAAACGCCAGAAAACGTCAAATATATGCTCGATGCTGTTATCACTGTACAGAAGTTGCTCACAGACAAAACTACTGAGCATCTCCATAACGTGAAACATCTTCCAAAGTGAGTATTTCATTTTTATAAGGCTCCAGCAAATTATTTCTCTATCTTGTCCATAGCTGGAAAAATCTCTTAGAGACGAAGTCATTCCTAAAAAGGGCTGTATAATGTGAACAACTCAGCCGGTAAAGAAGAGTTAATAATAACACTTTCAGATACTTTTGATGTGATACAACTGATAACAAATTAAATGTTTCAATCCTGTAATGGGCCTGCAGCAAACATTTGCTAGAGCAAAAATATGAGTTGGTTCTCATAGAAAATGGCTCAAAAATCACGATGAGCGCATCAACGAAGTCTGAAATGCTCTCCTAACGTCAAAATCTATGTAAGAAATTTGCGTTTTTTTGAGCTTCCTGCTTCACAAACATTGACGTACAATATAATCTAGACTGCACATTAGGAAATTTCAGCGAGACGAGAGGCAACCCGGATTGCAATTCGTACCGAGACAATGGAAATGCCAGTCTTGCCTGTGCTGTTGCCTGGTGCGCTTTGTATATCCGGCTGTATCAACTAAGCTGAAGGCGCGTCTTTACCTTGATTTACCCCCTAGCTGTCTTACCTCCCCGCCGAAAGCCGGGCCTAGTGCGCGGTCTAGATTGTGTTATAAGTCAATGTTCACTAACGGTACTATGGTACTGGTGAACATTTTGTCAGAGGAGTTGTTTCTTCCTGCCCACCAAATTCAACATGACCGACGCCAATCCGCCAAAACTGGCCAAAACTCTTGTGCCGAGACGAGATTCTAACCATTTGTTAACAACCTAGCGTGTTTACATTCACGTTTTCCTCGCGTTGATAAAGATCCGTCTTTATAGCGTGGATTATGTTGAGTGTTGCAAAACATTCTGGTGCGCAAGGGTTGAATGGAACGACTCCTTAAACGAAATGTTTGCTGTGGTATCGTTTTTAAAGTAGGAAGCTCAAAAAAAAACTAAAATTTCTTACGCAGATTGTGAAATCAGGAGTGCATTTCAGACTTTCTCATTGACATTTTCTGTAAGAAACAACTCTTATTTTTGCTCTAGCAAAAGTTTGCAACAGGCCCATTGTTCAGAAATATAATGAGTCCTGATGTGTTTTACATGAAGTTCAACTGTCCGTAAGTCACTTGCTTGCAATAATCAGTACACACAGCAGCTCATGACGCTAATCGTGCACTGTGAAATATTTGACTCGTGTGGAGAAGAGGAAGGTTTAAAAACACCTTATTTTTCAAAATTTTACGAAAACAAAGTTAAAATTTTGTAGTGCATCAAGAAACCAAGGTTAGAAATAGGTCAACTCTCTTTCTGGACAACCCTTGTATTCTAATCTCGATGAAAATCCAATTTTTCTTTTCAGGTATGTAGAGAATTTTGTGAAACTATTGAAGAACAAAAAGAATGTCATTGAAAAAGCTAAAACCCTCGAGGAGGAACTGCAACGGAAGTCGAGAGAGGCAGCCCAAGAGGAACTGAAACTGAAGGCGAAATTAGCGTTGATCAATCAAAAGACAAGGGACTTACAAGTTGAGGTGGGTGTAATATTATCATGTTATTCTATCAATGGGAAAAAATTAAACACTAAGAAGTGGTCCGAAACTGTATGTAACAAGGTGGAGAAATGGTGCTGGGTCCACACCATTTCGCGGGGAATCAAAGCCAAGAAATACCAAAAATTAAAATTAGAGTCAAAAATAAATTTTTAGAACTCTAATGCGCACCAGTACGAGACTGAAGGGGGAGAGTGTTCAGCTCAGGCAGTTTGCAATGGAATATTAAGTTGGAGTCACGCCAAGAGATCTATACCGGTTTGAGCCTTATTAGACCTCATTAGCAGATCACACTCGGCAGTGAACCCTCTATCAATGGGCCAAGTGCAAAGTCATACTTTATTCTTCATTGGAAAACTAGTCACCTTAATTTCTTGAAAACTTTCTTAATTTTCCCCTCTGTTAGCAGAATATTCCTTGTAAACTTCAAGCTATATAGTCGCCTTGTTTCTCTTTGGAAAAATTTAGTAGGAACAGAGATTTTCAAAAACTGCAATGGAAGTTCGTGGTTTTGCACTTTTAGTTGTCAATATATTGTTATACCCTCAATTAGGGTAGGGGCACAGTTTTTGGAACCAAATTTTGTCGACTAGCCTTGCGCAAGTTACAGACAGCTTGAGACAATGTCAGGCATGTTCTTCCAATACAGACCAACCGAAATTGAAGAAATGCTTGGTTGAGTTGGTTTCATTTCAGTCTCGGCGGAAAATTTGCCTAGGGTGAAAGAAGGTCCAAGAAGAATCAGTTATTGTAAAATTAGAACCCTGTTTAAACTTCCCGCCAAGACTGAAACAAAACTAATGCAGCTAATCGTTCAGTCGATTTTAGGCACATGTAGCTACGTGATTATGTAGCATCGCGTCCATGATATTGGACTCCATGCTCACCCTTGATAAACTTGCCTGCTCATCTCGTCTAAGATCTTGGACTCCATGCTCATCGCTAAACTTCTCACTTCTTTGCTTGAGCATGGAGTCCAATAGCAAGTATAGACAATTCTTAGTGTTAAAGTTCATCATGATAGAAAATCGTATACTTCTCTTATCTAATCTAACTTGAACTAACCTAACCTAACCTAACCTAACCTAACCTAACCTAACCTAACCTAACCTGACCTGACCTAACCTAACCTAAGCAATGCACAATTCTTATACGAAAACACATTTGTCCGTCTTTATTTTACAAAACTTGTCTTAATAAATTTTTGGACCATATGTTCGTGTGTTGTCAGAGAATACCTGCATCCCACAATTTTGGATGCTATGCTCACTTCGATTTTTCTAAAAAAATTATCCCTCATTAAAGTGAGCATGGAGTCCAAGATCTTGGATGTGATAAAAAACCGAATACCATATAGGTGAGCATGGAGTCCAATATCATGGACGCGATGCTACATTACCAGCTACGTTTGTTTCACTGTAGGCTTGAAAAGCCCTCAAGTACAGCAGATACTCTCTGGGCGACTACGCGAGCCCACTGATTTCAAGGCTTTGTTCACTGGAATATTGGCCGACTACAGCCAACAAAACATAGGCTCTGATCGTCAATGAGTTATGTCCTTACAAGATTATTCATAGAAACGGTGCATATATCTTGTTGATTCTCAGAAGTCAGTTAAAAAAAAAAAATATTGTAAATCCATCAAGCAAGCTTCAGAAGTTCGTAGGTAAATTACCTTTTTTATGACTTCAGTAATAATTTCATCTTTGCAAAATATATTGCGATGTTGAGTATTTCTTTGCCATTAAATATATCTCTTCAAGACTTAATTTGATTATTTTATGCTCTCTGTGGTTTTTATTTCAATTTTTTCCGACTTTTTCTAGATTGCTGCTGACATCTCAAAGAAGTACAAAGATCGACCTGTCAACTTGATGGGTGGAGTGCAAGTCAATAATTGATTTAATTTCGAAGCAACACTGAAAGATATTCTTTAAAAAATTAAAGAAACTTAATGACAGTGCCAGCGTGGAACATGCCGTAGAACCACAACTGAAGATATGTAACATTTTACATCTGACTTTTTCCATGACCGCAATGAGCCAATTTTTTTCATTAGGTTATTGATTCTTAAAAACGGGTTAATTTTTTAAAGGGCTACAATTGATCACCAACCAAGTATTAACTGTTTTGATTTAGGTGACCGAAATGTGAACACTAACATCAGGCTGATGTGGTATGAATGAGGTGATGAGCATGAAAAAGCTTCAGAAATGTATTATTCATCAAACCACCATGCGGCAATGAAACCAATTTTAATTTTGATAGAAGTCTACAAATTTAATTGCAATTCATAAAATGGACCGTGTTTAACAGAAAGGAACCAAGCCTTATGAGCTATTGTCAAATTTAACTGAGCAATGTAATTTTTTATGAAAGAACGTTTGTGCGGATCCCTTTGAAAATTCCAAGGAATTTTCTTCATACTATTAAAAAATTCACTAAAATTTGCACAAAAATCCGCACAACCATTCTCATGTATAAAATTAAATTGCTCCATGAAATTTGGCAATAGCTGATGAGGCTTGGTTCCTTTGTGCTTACCACGATCCAAATTATTAAATTAAGATGGATTTATGAAAGGTTGCAAACCAACACCTTTCAGATCTGCTGTTATTTACTTACCAAACACTCGGTTCCTTCATGATCTATGATATTACTTTGTCTTTGAACTGCTAAAATTCTCAATTTAATTTGATTTTCCGGTAATCTTGAAGTTTGATGTTGTCCTTTTAATGTTTCATTTAATTGCAGTAGGTGTATGTACAGTAAGAAAGTTAAGTTTTTATTGTAATATATTTATTTTTCATTAAAAATCAAACCCAATTTGTTGTTCAATCATTTTGTCCAAGTATGTACTGTTGATATTCGCGCTTAAGGGCTTTCTGTTAAAAATTTTGTTAATGCCATTATTTGCCGATGGTAGATTTTGGAAAACTGAAAAAATTAATCACATAGTTCATTGTACTACAAAGGTTATGTGCAATCATTTCATTGACTGAAATAAAGTATCAGAAATGATTCGGTCACAAAAAATTCAAGAAGTTGGAGGAATTGATTCGGAATCACTGTCTGAGGGGCTGTTAGTAACTAAAGATACGAATATTGGCAATATATGAGAAATGATGTAATGTATGAAATATTCAAGATATACCTATAGGAAACTTTGAAATATAAAGACAAAACTGTCGCAATATATAAGAAATGTGCTAATATATAGGAAATAGACTTCAAAATTGGTATATCATGCGAAAATCATGCAATGTATAAGAAATGTGTCAATATATAGGAAATCGACCTCTCACAATGTTCGCGAAATTCGTGCGATATACAGGGTGATCGTCTCCCTCGCTCGAGCGCCACCGATATGCCACGCGCGTGTAACTTAATCTAATATATGTAATGTAACCCCTGATTATCGGAGGTGGCTGAAATTTTGCCCAAGCATTGGGGATACTTAGTACAGCATTTGAGCAAACTTTGGGCCAAATCCAGGGGAGGGGGGAATCGGCGTTTTTGGAACAACCTCTTTAAGGAGGTGTGTTGTATTGTAAATTCATTTTGAGCGCAGCTGGCGCAATCAGCGTTATTGATGAGTGTTGGATTTCGTTGCTCCTAACGCCACTGGAAAGTGGCTTAAAAAAAAATCCAATTCTGATTTGTTCTCGCTCATGGAGTCACTAAAGAGTGCATCAAGATATAGTCCCTTTATACCGGGGTCCCTTATGTAGGGTAATAAAGGGACTCTATGCTTGCGCGCAATTCGCACCAGACGTCTCAATTCAAACTTCGCGCTACTAGTGGTCCCACTAGTACGTCATCAACATGGCGCCGAAATGGGTGATTGCCAAGGCGGATAAAGAATGGTGGTCGCATTTCGATTTTGGCTGCCATCTTGAAGCGTTGTGACGTCAGGAGGGTACGGGTTTTGCCGTGCAATCCGAGGTTGAGTCGGCCCCCCCGGCCTCGGCCAGCCCATGTACCCGATGTACCCGATACCGTGTGACGTCCAGAGGGTACGAAATGCGACCACCATTCTTTATCCGCCTTGGGTGATTGCAATCGACCGTCTCTTTTTAGTCGCTGCTTGCTCGCTAAACTCGCTGGAATTTTGTGTCGCGTGAGTGAGAAGTTTCGTTTGGTCTTTTCACTCCAAAAGGCGATTTTGTGTAGCTGCTAAGATGGTAAGTTTTATCAATTTGCCCATGTCTCTACTTTTTTGAGCCATCTTGCACCTCATACCGTTCAAAAGCATTCAAACAATCTGAGTTGCGGTTTTGAGGTTAGGAATTCTCCGACGTGTGACAGAATCAGGCTTCGCAATCTTTGGATGAATCCTAAAATGGTCCAATGGTCCAAAAATCATTCAATTTTGAATTAGATTACCCTCGATCGACAATAGGGCTAAATTTCGGATTAGTCTCTGGACCCAAGTAGACTCCTACACTTCGACAGGTTGAACAGCCACTGTTCCTCATTGGCCCAGGAGGAAGTATTAATAAGTAACAAAGGTTCCGAAAGATTGAAGTTGCGTTCTTAATCAATATCAGGCCTCAATGTTAATTACCATCCGCTAACGTCAAGTACACGATTTCCTGAGCTCAAGTACGTCAACTCGTCAACACACAGTCATGGCGGCTTACGGCTCACTGCTCTGGTGGAACTTGTTTGGCGTTATCATTTGAGCCGGTTATTGGGCTGGTGAAATAATATGCAATGGTTTAGGGATATCGATTCTCGAGGAAGTCTCGATACTGGTATTGACACTAAGCAGCGAGCTGAAGTACCATTACCACTTCTTAATCATGCTACAATTCGGAGGGTGCGTAAGTCTGTCGGCTGCTTAATTCCACCTGATTTACGCTTCTTGAAACCGCCCTTATTCGCCTGCTTAGTCAACTATAATGAGCCCTTTACAACTGTTATCGAACCAAGCTTTTAACATTTTTATCACAAGTAATCATCTTGTGAAACCTGATTACTCCGTCGTTTGTCTCAGGGCATAGTAGAGGTGAGGGCCTTCTTCATGGCAAAATCAGATGAAGAATCGGTATCATCGATATTGGGGTTTGAGGATCGAAATCATTGAGTATCGATGCCAAGTATCGATCCGCTTATTTTTAGTGAGTCCCATTCTCATATTTTTTTTGTTCTTCAGGGTCGTGTCAGGACGAAGACTGTCAAACGAGCATCTCGTATCATCATTGAGAAGTACTACACCAAGTTAACCTTGGACTTCCACACTAACAAGCGTGTTTGCGAAGAAATTGCTGTCATCCCAACCAAATCGCTCAGAAACAAAATTGCAGGGTAACTTCATCAATACTAACTTTTCTCAAGTGATGGAAGGCGAATATCACTATTATTTTTAATTCAATACGAACTTATCTGCTAATGTGTTCTCAGTAGCTATGAATGCAGTAATTGGGATTTCTACTAGTGGAGAAAACAGGGAAAACCCAGGGAATGGAATTTGGAGGGAAAATCTAGGGTATTTGATGCTAACACTGGAATTCAAAAAAAAAAAGGTCTCTCAAAAGAGGTCGAAACCAAAAGCAGCCTTTCTTCATGTTTCAATTTCAGATTGCTAACCACATTTGGACTGCATTTTGCAATTTGAAACTATAAATTCTGGCTCTTCTGGAAAAACACTTATGTGCACAGGGAAACTGATGGCACATACGTTGTTTTTAAACCGGGCTAGAATTTATAGTTCTAAATTGCAAAATGTGGTCCATTTAATACCACATGCGAATTTCTTAGATAAATGACTGAATCACCAATTTTATGGCAGTTCTGACATTAAGGAAATTTTTATTTATCTGAATGAAGCAGTCAAAAGTGCTCATAAAGTGACCGTTAAATATGCTTTTGAAAAGTTTATCCATTTTAACAATAGCAGGCAAGCCCAATTTTTCTTAGAAAAGTATTTTGTAGTTAGAAAAAGTGGACAATACCTAGTTTTACAAGCCAAAGGTAGCTTTTTAAAGTTGTCAGCGACCAATCCTGGCAGAGTGGTCAAGTTACACCTCTAGGACGGATGCGGTGCTTAGTAGGGAGTAATTTTCTGATCAAATTGTCCAAGAAACAAGGAAATTGAAATTTGAAAAAAAATGGAAACCCTGCATTCTTCTTCCAAGGCGTCTACAAGTCCGAAATTTCTGGAAAGTCCAAAAATAGTACTGATTTTTTAAGGGCGGTCCGGAAGTACTGAAAAAGTGTAGAAATTTTGCAAGAAGGTCAGGAATTTTTGTCATTTTTGTTGCAATCTAAGCGAGAAATTCACATTTTTGAAATTTCTCGAATTTCATCTAATGAAAGTACTGAAAAAGTACAGAATTTTTCTGTCGAGGAGGCACTGAATTTCACGGAAGTGTGTGAAGAAGCACTGTACAAGCACTGATTTTTGGCCAGCCTATTTTAGTAGACACCCTGTTCTTCAGTTTTTAATTTCATCTTAATAATTTTTATAGATTTGTCACTCACTTAATGAAACGCCTTCGCCACAGTCAAGTGAGAGGAATCTCAATCAAGTTGCAAGAAGAGGAAAGAGAAAGAAGAGACAACTACGTCCCAGATGTGTCCGCTTTAGAGCAAGACGTCATCGAAGTTGATCCTGAAACTAAGGAGATGTTGAAAGAATTTGTGAGTATTCTTTTTCCTTTCACAAAGACTATGCTGAATTTTAGCCTCTGATTTTCCTCACAATAATCTTCGGTTGTGAGGAAATTTGCCGAAGTGTTAGCCCTTACTTTCTCTTGCTCATCTTTGGGAAAATTCAGGTAGATTGGATAGTTGAGGCACCTTCAGTAATAATCAGCAATCTCCATTGTGACGCCTAAAACTTTGGTAGATGGTTCAAGATGTTTAATTGTTTAAGAGGAGTAATCCATAATACTTTTTGTGTGAAATACTGTCATATTTTTCTCTTTAAAATGTTGAAAATGATTGAGAGAGTATATACTTGTAAAGTAATGTAAATGCACCTGCTCTCACTACAAGTATGAAAACGATCTCCAAATTTTTAGACACTGTATATTGCAGGTTTTGATACTAGGTATCTCAAGTCATGTCAAGAAAGTTTGAAATTTTGCCTGTATGCAGTCTACATTTTGCAATTTTCTGCACTTTGATTTTCTGAATTTGAATGAATTCAGTGTTAGAATCTGCCAGAGAAGGTGAGGGCTAATTTAGCCAGCCTGATCCTTTTGAGGAGCCAAAATGATTTTATTTTACCTGAAATAATTTTTAATGAGAACCACATGTCTTCAAGCTGACTTTCCCTAACTGATGATACATTTTCTCAGCTTGCCTCTACCCAAACGAATCCTGTTAAAGTGGTTGTTAATAGATTTTTATATCAATCTAAAAAATTTCCAGCGTTTTCATAGTTAGCTATCAGGTAATTCTCAGGTGCCAACTTTGGCCTAGTCGCAATCATTTATGTGTCGGTAAGAAATATTTTGGTGCATTTCATGCATGACTCTTGTCAAGATTCAAACATTGAATGAAATCAATTTTGAAATTTGTGACCCTCTGTAGAAAGTTGAAGCTCTAGAACTCCGAATTTAGATATTGGTTAGAGTGTATTAAGTACATTTTGGCGCCAAAAACTGAAATATGAATACCAGTCATGACAATTTCAAGTTCATCAGTTAGAAGGAGCAAGGCACTTTTTCCAGTGACAAAGAAAGAGTCCTTCCAAAATTTGAAAGTGGTTTTTCCTTGAACTTATCATTATTATTCATCAAGTTTATATCATCATGAGCCAGGGCAAGTAACCTATCCTCCAACAATTGGCAACACAGCACAGCCTCTCTAATACCATAAAAGCTTTGTGAAAATTTCTGGGCGTACTTATTCATCTTATGGAAAAATTACTGATTCTATTCAAGTTTTATTTTGCTCTATAAGCATTATAATGATCAGTCTAGTGTCCATCTGAACAGTTTTGATTAAACCAAATAAACTTCATTTCACAAGAAGGAAAAATAGTTGATCTTTTGAACGCATTCTTTAAGAAGTCATATATAATACACACAGATCGGTCACTCGTACAACCTGAGTATCAGATTCTGAGAACTTCAGCTGAGTCATGTTATTTACGAATAAATTAGCAGCTAAACCTGTTATTATTCAGCAGAGTTCAATTTTTGTCGGTAAGCGTATATTTATGTTCTTTTTTTTTAAGCCAAATATTCTTTTCATTGTAAGATTACTTCCTTGTGTGCTGATTCTAAAAGTGTGTATTTTTTTGTTACAGGAATTTAACAGCATCAGTGGTTTACAGCTGATCCAACCCAGACTCACCGATTTCCGACGACCTTGAATTGAGGGTGAAGATTTTAGTTGTAAGGATTGTTTCTTTTTTTTAACATTGATTACACTTGTTTTGTAAGATATTTGTCTGTGTATTGCGTTTTCTTTCCACAACCCAAGGAGTATTTTTCACCAACATCTCATCACCAAAAACCTTAAAATTGTCAAAATGAACCCAAGTTATGACACTCCAAAGTTTGCAGTTTAAAAAAGTTTTAGGAAGGTTCTCAAGTTCATCACTCCACAAGTATTGTGAAGAGGTTAAAATAATTTAAAATGCTTCCTTTTCATTGAGTTTCCTAAGTCTACTTTGACCTTCTAACCTTTCAATCTGTCATCAGAGCACAAGCAAGGGTGCTGAAACTTCCCAACCACATCCGGCATGGTTGTATGAAGTGGGAAAACCGCCACAAGAAAAGTCAGAGAAATCCCTTTGAAAACGGGATATTATGGAGAACTTTGACAGATCTTTTGAAGTACCACATTTTAGCGGTGACTAAGTCTGATTTGAGGGGGTGAAAGGAACTTTTTTCTCTAAATTTTTAAGCCTTCTGAGGGAAGCTACCAGGAAGCTTGGTGGAGAAAAGGAAAAGTTAATTGAATCTGGTGGAAGGCTTGGAATTTTCTGCATCCCAGGGCTCAAAATTTGTTGCATTCAAGACTGAAGATACTAGTACAGAAATGAATCAAGCCCTTTTTACTTTTGCTCTGGGACATTCACATAAAATGTTTTCTGCTGAAAAAGCCAACTCCAATTTATCTGTGCAACTTTCTCTCATTTTTTTGTAATAGAAATCATGGATTATGGAATCACGGAGTTTAGTATCATTAGATACTCGTTTTTTTTAGACGTACTGGATGTGTTCTTTATAGTTGGTCTGAGGTTTTGCTTTGAATTTCAAACTGTCTTATTAAACACAATTCATTTTATACGCCAAATAAAAATAAATTCATATGTAGTTGCAACAGTGAAGGAACGTTACCAGCCAAGACTAATTCACACAGGTCAGCCACCTTGCACATTTTCAAGATCCTTTTTCCAGTTGGATTGTACTCTGATAGTCTGATTTAGCGGCTATGTCATCCAATATAATATCGAATCCTTGGTTCAAATGTAAACAAACGCAGAACCTTGTTTCTGATTCGCGCCCTTTGCGCCATGGTGGTGAAGTGCATCCAAGTGTTTCTTACAGTCAGAAGTTCTCGTGTTTATCAGACTTTAATTGATTTATGACTGGTCAATGACTCAATTTTAATGAATCAATACAATTACCTAATGTAGAATTCGCACATGAGGTCATGTTATTTTTTGTTGGTTTGAACCAAGAGTTTGATATTATAACGAATGATGTTGTCACTGAATCAGTCTATTGCCGCAATCAAACGCTGAATTTGGCAACTGAATATGGAAGTCAACAGTCATCGCTCAACAGCTGGAATTTCGCAAATTCGAGTTATTTTCATCCAGATGTGTAGCAAATCTATTCGAATAGTTCAGACAAGTCCGACATTATCCGATGGTCGGTAAGAATCGTTGCTGAATTTTGCAGCAAACAAAATTCAGGCACGGGGCCGATGACTTCCACATTCAAGCCACATACGGCGTGTGATTGTAGCGTATGGCTTAGGATCTGCTTGATCTAAATCGGTCCAAAAAGAAATCCACTGGATCTAAAATTCCAGCTATTATTGTGCAGTAGGGCCTCAAAACCGGACCTGGGCAATGCCAAATGACTGACCTGAATGGATTGATCTTGTCCCTTGCTCCTGAGCCGTGCATTGCTGAGAAGAGCACAATGGACAAATCCTTCAATCCTCCTCAACCCTCAAATGCCCTTTACCATGTTAAAGGATCCAGCTTCATCACGGAAAATAAGTATCTCCTAAATCGTTAACCATAGAGCACAGCAAGACATTTTCTAACCCTCCCGAACTTCTAAATTACTTAATGCAGTTCCCAGATCGATTTAAAATTCAAAAGTACTGGTGAGAGCCGATTTTTTCATTCAGATGAAAATGGATCCATTTCTTTAACAGGAAATTGCAAATACATATCTTCTTCCTTGTTGGTCGGAGAAAAGAACAAACAAAATTTTTCAGCCCTCTTCATTTCATAGATTTCTTTGGCACCCCTTAGAGGCTCATGGGGTCAGGGCCCCCTAGGATCAACTTGAATTTTCAACATTTTGGTGCTGGTCAATTTTTCATCATGATGAAAAGAGAAGGTTTTCTCAATCGCAAAAATGCGAATATCTCGTAAACCGTTACTGGGCAAAATTTTCCAGCCCTTCAGTAAGCCTGGTGCTTCTCTTGCAGCCCCTACAGGCCCATGGGGTCAGGGCTCTCACAGTAATTCAATTTGATTTCCTGGAGTATCCGGATAGGTAATAGATACTAAATACCGTATGCGCCCGCAGATAATCCGCACCTCTTTACCCCGATTTCATCACTCAAAAATCAGGGTGCAATCTGTGAAACTCGTGGAAATTGCATACCCATGGGGCGCTACTTGAGAATGCAAGCTAAGCAGACCACCGTGGAAGTGTGTGGGTTATAATTTTTTTATTTTTTTTAACCCTCTTAACATCTAGGGTGCTGGTTATCTGCAGGCGTAAACGGTACTTACTTTCCCAGAAATCTGTCGCAGAATATTGAGAGTGACCCCCTAGTGTTCCACGGACGAACAAAATAAAATGAATTTTATTGTTTCTCAGTGCTCTTTACTAGAAGGAAAAATTGGGCAATATTCAGAAAAAGAAAACTAGATGGCATTTTTAAAAAAATTCAATGACAGATATTTTTGAGCTTGTCTGAAAGCTTCTTTACCTTCATAAAAATTTTGAAGTTCCTTAAAGATAACTTATAGGGGGAGAAGTTGATTTGAAGTTTTACTCTTTTCTCTCTACTCTCGTAATGAAGGAAATAAAGTTAAATCCTTATTTCATCACTCTCGCGACCCATGCCACTGGGTTCCTTTGTGCTAATCACTGCCCAATTTGTAACTTCCTGTTCTGTGAGGTGATGATAAGACGTATGCGCCTTCATATTGTTTAGATAAGAGCTGAACTTACGATTGGGCTACATTCAGCATTTTGGAACTCCAATTTCTTGGTTTTAAATTGAGTCTGAAATTGTAGTTCCAAATTGCAAAATTAAGTTCAATTGTAGATGATTTCCGGTATGATTACTTTGATTACATGGGAAAAATAAAGGTAAAACGGTTTAAAAACAGAAGCTGAACTTTATTTCTAGATTCTAAGAGGTATCCTTTAGTTCTTAAAATCAAATGATTCAAGATGGAGCAAGTTGAAATGATTCATGACTCTTTCCCCAGTTAATATTTCATAAAAAATCTAAGCCACCGGAAGATACAATTCATAATGGAAAGATGTGGCAGAATAGAGATAAAATTTTTTTTTAAAAAAATGAATAAGAAACTGAAAAGAAAATGGAGCGCTCATAAAAATGATGCACTTAAGTTGAACTTGCTTTGAGAAAATTATCGGATATTACATTAACAAGTCAAACAGCCAAACGAAGCTTTAAAATAAAACCAACTCAGAACAATCAAAACTATTACGTCCTTCATACATGAAGAGTAAATTACAAAGTCTCACGATAAACACGCTATCAATAAGAAAGAAAAAACAGTTTCCTTTTCTTATGGTTTCTGAATGAGGGTAGAAGAAGGGTATCTACAATTTAGAGCAACAAAAAACGGGGCTAAATCAACAAATATGAATTATAACACTTAAATTGTTCTGGATAATTAAGAACTAGGGGTTTTTGTTCGTACGTTCAACTGGTTAGGCTACAGACAGACTTAGCGTTCTGGAATTGTGATGCGATTAAGTTCCAACTATAGCCGACACTTAAGATTATCATGAAAGACAGCGACTTCCATTTAAGTATAGTAACCAAAGGTAAAAATATATTTCTAATATTCTTGTGCGACAGAATTTAAGTGAAACAACACGATGCAGAAAGATTATTTGTTCAAGACAAAATGAGGGGTAAGTTCATACAAAGAAGCAGGCTTTTCAGTTTCAGAGATTGTGCGTCATACTGTCATCAAATAAGCGTAATGTGGAGAGATTCAAAGGATGTTCCGTTCAATATTTTAGATGAACGATGCATTTTCTTAAGTATATTGATTACAAACGTTTTTCCGAGGTCGTTCCGGGTGGAACTGAGTCCGGTAGTTTGGGCACACTAATGCTCAATATTCTATAAATTATCAACCGTTAAGGATGAATGTTCCACTTGATTGGATGAAAAACTTACAATATACAAAAATTAAAAATGGGAGATGGAAAGGAAGAAACAACAACAAAAATGGTATTCTTGTAAGAAATAAGAACATGCTGTGTTTACTCCAGGATAAGTCCTCAAGAGCTTAATGCTTTCGCCAAAAGCTTGAAGATCTGTTCAATGCAACAGTGTATAAAAACAAGCAGTTTTATTCAATATTCTTGCTTGTGCAGCTCACTAAAGTTTCTCACACAATTTTGGGCAGCATTGTATTAAATTTTTTTTTATTATAGATTACTTTGCAAGAATGCTGTTCCTCCCATGATATGCGACATTTTATTGATTATCAGCATGAAAATAAAGGCCAACTTACTGTGAAACCGATAAATACCTCAAACCAGAAAACATCCCATAAATTTCTAAGTCGCAGGCACATAAGACCTGAGATTATTCAAATGAAAGCAATATGAGTGCAATAGAATAACTGCATCTTATCATAGAATAAACACAGCGGAGAGGACGTGATCCATCTGGTGGAAAAGGCCTTAAACCAAAGAAGGAGAGAGGAGAAGCTCTCTGACCTAACTCTCTTTGGGTCAGATTTTTCATGCGTTTAATTGAGATTAAATTTTGAGTTCCTTCAATTGGAAAATAATGACACCTCTTAATAGCTCGTTTACTTCGAAATGAGGCTGAGGTCAATCATGTAAAATTAATAGGCAGTTCATAGTTTTCCAAGATGGAAAAGGTACTGAGACAGAAACTCTACCGTTTAAAATCTACCAATGAAACTTTAGGGAACTTACTGTAATAGGTGACTCATTTAAGACGTGTCCACGGATATTACGCTGAGAATTCCTCGACATATCAATTAAAATTGGAGAAAAAAATATTCTAATTTGTTTTTTTTTGAGAAGAGAAGGGTGCAATATGCGACTGAAAAAACAAACTTTCAACATTTTAGAATGATTTACTTAGAGGTAATTCGTTCTTGTAGGGGAATGTTCACTTTGCCTTCCTTTCCAGATATCGATAGACCAAAATTGCTTTATAATATTGATCATATGAAGTTAAGGCCTCTCCGTTAGATGCATCACATCGAAGGAAAATAGAAAATATCGATACAAATAATAAAGTAAGATGAAACATAGTGTTCATTATGTTGGGTAATAACATTTACAAAAACTATGAGCAGGATACATGAACAATTAATGAATGAATAAATAAATAAATAAAACAATTAAGAGAGAGCATGATTTAGTAAAATATAATTTAAAAAACTATACTATACTAGTTTAAATATAATATTGTATCAGATATGTGCGTACGACATTCAGTTTGTGCTTCATTTGCACCTCGTGAAAAAGGGTTGAAAGCGATTTGAGAATTCTGCCACCCCCCTTCACCACTCTATTTACCCAGGGATTTTTATCATCAAAGCCTGAGTTCAATTCATTTATAAGTACGATATCTTCTTAAAAAAACTACATATTCTGAGTGAATCAAGTTGCTATAGGACAAAAATGTCTATATGGATAAAAAAATATGGGTAAAAACTTACGCAAAAAGAGAAAATGAAGAATTTAAAAAAATCCAATTTCTAATCGCAGCTCACGCGCATGCTCAATTGAAAATTGCAATCAAACCAGCGATTGAGATACTCCCCTTTTTTTAAAAAAAAGAGAGGGTCGAAAAGAGGGGCTGATCAACACTGCAATACTGCAAAGTTTTACCAAACAACTTATTTCTTCATTAATCTGAACCGGAGCAAGTATTTCATCAAAAAGTTTCGAAAAATTCTATCAAATCGTGAAGGAAATTTACCAAAGATTCATGAATCAAAATCACTACCAAGTTCATTTCACCAGTCAACTAATTACTTTTTTCATCAAATGAAACTTAGCGATGTTACAATGTGATCGAGTCCCTTTATCAATGTCAGTTAGACCTGTCATCAAATAGAGGCATGAGAAACTACAGTCCATTTGATCAAGGGTTTTCTCTCACTTCACTTTTCATTCCCGAAGGAAAAACCTGTATTTCTACATAGTTCAGGATGGTACTTTTTTTAATCTTTCGACTGATCCTGAAGCACAAAATCAACACAGAAGATTCAAAACAACTCCGTCTCAATGTGAAGGGAGAAGAAATGCTTGGTATTCAAAATCAAATCCCAAACGATGCCCTGATTTTGTGTTCCTGGGGGGAAAACATTCAATATCCCAAAAATCGTGGAGAGAAGTTGGAAAAAAAGGGGAAAAGAGTGAAAATTGGAGTGACAGAAATTCAAAACGCCCCTAGAGAGAAAAGAACAGTACACAAAAATGTTTCAATGGCAAAAACTGTACAAAGATGAATGCATGTAGAGGGTCAATTGTGTTATCAGAGAAAAGAAATGAAAAAATTAGAAAAATTCATAGAAGACTTGAGAACTGAAAGAAATTCCAACATTTTACGCTTAACAGATAGTTAAAGTAAGCTTAGGAATGGCGAGTCTCTTCCCTGAGAGACTCGACCTATACAACTATCATTACCAATAATTAAAAAGTCATTATGTACAGATCACAAGGTAAAAGTTGTTTGATGAGTATTATACAAAGCAGATCTTGGAGCTCAAATGAGATTCTATGATTCCGTAAGACAAATTAATGCGAGAAGGAAGGGGAGGGGAGGATTGGTCCGACATACTGACTCAATTTAGCAGGCTTCAAAAGTGCTTCACTGTCGGACAACAGAACATCAGTGAATTTGTATAAGTTTTTCAAATTCATGTTTCAGCTTAGAGGATGTTCACGCATTCTCAAGTAAAAGATTGATTACATTAAGATCAGAATTATGGGGGAAAAACTCTTTCATTCTGGGGTAGATTTAACACTGCGAATCCCCGAATTTTCGCTGATAAAATCCACATCGAAAGATAACACTTTGAAAGGTAAGCATAGAAGTAGCGCTTTAATCTGCTTCTACTAGTGGACGCCGAAGAAAAAAAAAAAGTACTCAACACACACAGCAGCTGTTGATTAAATCTACCCCTGAAAGCTGGGAATTAAGGACGTATTACAGTTGACTCTTCATGAGCAAAAGTTTCAGCGGTACAACTGAGGGTACGAATTGACTAGCTTTCAAAGAGAGCGCATCATTCTCAAGGCATGCTCTTCAAGACCTGGATGACTGAGGGTCTAATAAAAGATTCAACAGGGGAAAATTAAACGAACCATGAGACCATCTTCCTACGGTTTGTCTAATTACATTCTCTGAGATAGCAGGTCTTACAGCTCCACTATCACTTCCACCATCGGAATTTACAAGTATATACAAGTGTACGTATATATTCATCTCAATTATGTAATAAAAAGGAAGGGGCAAAGTAAGTAAAACTGATTTAGCGACCACCAAATGAGGGTTAATGTCATCTCCAGGTTTGGATTCAACTTAGTGAAGGAAAAAATCGCTCTCATGATGACTATCTACTCGAAGAGCCACCTTATGGAAGAGAATTTAAAGGTTGTTACAGTAAAATAATTGAATTTTGCTTGTGTCAAAAAATGAAAATTATCACTAGGTTGAGAAATTGTTTATCTCGGACAGAAATAAACATCAAACGAAAAAAAGAAAAGAAAAAGAGAGGGGAAGTTGAGAGGAATGACGCAAGGGTGGATGTGATATTGTCCCTGAACAGTTAAGATAAAAACTTAAAATAACACATTCACAGTATCCTTATTGACTAATAATTCAAAGATCACTTACAAATACAAATCTTATGTACATGAACAAAAATTGTAGAAATTGGAAGGGTAATTGATGACGTGGTAGGTGCTATAATAGAACCGACTTGTACTCTATTCTCAACAAAAGGAAAAAAAAAGAAAAAAAACAACGTTGCGCTCTGGCTTCCTGCGCCTGTGACCTTAGTAGGGTGTAAACCGGTTGTACCCACTTCGATACACAGCCTGCAACAAACATAACATTTTAAGATCAGACTAACTTGGTAAAAGAAAGGTATGACAAAGAACTATCAGATGAAAAATTTGCACGGTTTCCAAAATTTCTGACTTTCATTGCTTTAAAGTTCCGAATTCCCTGACCTTCGATCAAAATCTCTTGTCGGTTCATTTCTTATAATTACACTAATTTTCACGAAACCATGGACAAAGTCACAATTTGTAAATCTTTTAATCCAAGGAAAGTGCATTAGGAAGTTGCTCATATTTCTTCCGATGGCACCAGCTGAAATTGTTGAGCTGACATACTGCTCACTAACTTCCCTGACTTTTCCAGGTAATCACAAATGCCATGACTTTCCTGCAAGCTGATTATTGAAATTGATAGATGAAGTAATCAACAATGAAGACAAAGAGAAAATATAGCAATCCTACTGGTGGAAACAGGTGGTTGTAATGGACAAAGAAGGAGACCCTTTATTTAGTCCATCATTTTCCCCCTTAGTCTATAAAAACCACAAGTTTCAACCAATAGGATTACTCTATTTTCCCTAAATCTTTTTTGTCCATCATTTCAAAAATTTGCCTGCTGACTGCCAGAAACCCTCAATTAGCAAAATCCCATGCCAGAGAGAGCACTTTAATTGCCTGACTGTCAGCTTTACAAAGAACGCAGAAAAAATCTTGCAATGGCTAGAAACATTACTCCGACTTGAATTTTAGTGCTAAGTAGGCATAGAAAAAAAATTGGCGATTGTTGTTGAGCATTGTCTGTATATCTTATTTTTTCTTCAAAAAATTTTACTCAATTCTTCCATCAGCTGTGTCCGTTACGAATGCAGTCATTCCTTACTAAAGAGAATTAGAAGGCATTATGAGATCTTCATTAGTCAGAGTTTAACATTCCCTAAAATTTGGGAAAATCTCCAAAATTTTCTAGACTTTTTGTTCCATAAAGAGTGTCTGTTTCAGTGAATCTTGTTTTGGTTATGGAAGTTCCTTAGGTGCTTCCAGTTGACAATAAACAGAGGTCTGTTCTTACCTGGTAGCCAGCTATGGGTCCAATGCCTTGACTTGCTAGGTAAGGATCTGCATATGCCTCTCTTCCATACCTGACGACAGCAAAAAGTACACAAAATTAGCTGAATTAAGTCCAGCCTCTAGAATCCAACATCTTCAGGCTAGAAAAATTTTGTTCTCTCTTGATTTATTAGATTACATTACTGCCTATCTTTTTTCCTCTGAACTTTCATTGCAGAAAAATCAATTTTGTTTATTCATTTTCTTTAAGCATTTCTTTTGCATTTAATATGCCGAGTAGGAGCATTCCTGTATGATAATAGATTGGCAAGTATTTTACGAGTGCCCTTCTCAGAATTTCTGACATAGAGGATATCTCGCCACAGAGCTAAAGTTATTATGAAGTGGTGGATTGCACAATAGATACGCCTGCCTTTAAAGAAAAATGATGGGGAAAAACTCGGGGCTCAATATCTTTTCAATGGTCCATCAATAGAGATAAACTTTTATTTGGAAAAAATTCGTATTTGGTCTTAGTTTATAAAAAAGATGATAGATAAATAAAGAAGTATGAATGATAAAAACCCGTGCGTAAAACGTGGATTTTTGCATGAAACCCTTTCCTTTGGAATAAAAAAGTAAACACATTGAAATTGCGTTAGGACTGGCTAGGATAGATAAAATTATAGTATCAGGGTTGCCACAGAAGTTAGAAAATGAATTTCCCTGACAATTGAAAATATGCCAGGTGGTTGAAGAGACATAATTTAAAATAGTTTCCAAGTAAAATTTGTTGTTAGAAACGTCTAATCTATTTCAGAAAGCAAATAAAGGGCTAAAAAAATTATCTCCGGCACTTGTCATTTCCAGGTTTTCCCCGACTATTCAAGATTCTGAAATTTTTCGATTTTCTCGGTATTCCTTGATAAAGGCAACCCTGAAGAGAAATAAATTAGAGGGTACAGGTTGTAACTGGGTTTACACTTACACTACCACTAAAACTAACTTAGTAGTCTGAATTGAAAGAAGAGCAGGATTCATCAGAGGGGTAGGATGAAGATGAGGAGGTTAAAATGGGTTTGGGGATAGCGATTACGATGTAATTATCATGATTGGATAAAACCTGCAAAAGGAACAGAGATCAGGGATTAAAGCAAACGATAGATGCGGACACACGAGTCACAATCGTATCACCATCACATACGAAAATGCAACTCCAAAAAAAGTCCTGTTTCTCGTCAAAACTGAGGCTTGAATAAGAAGGGTAAATGACAATAGTCAAGAAACTGACAAGTCATCAATTTAAGGAACAAATTATGTTAAAGTAAACTTTGCTAGGTATGCGACAGTGGGTTTAATAGAAATTTGATGAATATATTTTTCAAATTTCTCTTAAATCCCTCGGGCACGAAGGGAAAACAAATTATTATAATATGTAAGTTAACTCTCTCAACTTGTTCTTAGACTTTCCACATTTCTGTCAGTCAATGACAAATCGTCGCCTTCCGGCCAAAGTATCACAATGGGACGTTTAAAAATTTCCGCCGCCATTTTCTATCTTTGCGGAGAAATTGTTGGTTGAGTCTGTTTAAAAATTTCACCGAAATTTATCGGCAGCACAAAGAAAGTTCAGTGAAATTTGTGGACAGCTTCATTGAACAATTTCTCTGTAAAAAAAATAAAATGGCAGCAGAAATTTTTAAACGTCGCAAGGCACTTGTGATACTTTGGCCGGAAGGTGACAAAATATACATTTCATTAAACGTACAAACCTAGCATTAAACTAGTCATTAGATTTGGACTACAAGAGAAAGAGTTGCGAGTTCGTTGGATGGTGATTCGATGAGCCACACGATTACAAAATGCGCTCACCCAGGAATTGGTGCATAGCCAGCAAGACCGCTTCCTGGCGTCGAGGCAGACGCAGCCACTGCCGCCGCGTTGTACGCTCTCGCCGCCGCCGCCGTATAAGAAGCTGCTGCTACGTAATTAGCCTGTTGAGCTGCTGCCGATGTCAGACCGGCCGGTGCCGCTGCCTTCAAGAGGGGTGATGCTGCAGCAGCCGCTACCTGTTCCGTCAATTTCAAATCGGTTAAATGAAGTCTAAAAATTCCCAACACCTTGACCCCAGGCAAAACCTCAACCTCCATGACTGATGTCACAATCACTCCTCCAAGATTTGATGACAGACATAACTACAGGATATTTCATCTGAACAGGACTCAACAGTTAAGACTTCAGATACAACTGCGCAAATCGCATTTTCCAGTCAGTCATTCTAACTTCATCCCGATATAATCACCAGGATTTTCAACATTCACGCAATTTCACCAACTTTAATCGAGGTCTAATCTCCTGATAAAACTGCCATTATTCGCCAATAAAACTGCCATTTAACGCTAATAGAATCTCTATTTTAACTTCATTTATTGCAGTTTAAAGATCATTATATTGCTCAAAATGGGCATAGATTTAGGGGCAGTTTTATTGCATTAAATGAACAAATAGCGCAATCTTTCATTCCAATAATTTTGCGATACATCCGTATTGATAAAATTGCAATATACACCACATGGATTGCTATCTATCCTCATTATTCCTTCTAGGATCTTCCTTGAACCAACTTACTTTTAATTATGATGGAATAATGTTTGAGTTTGAACACAAAGAATTGCAAAAAGCTCCAAAAGAACAGCCTGAGGCTCGTTGCAGGAGAAAATTGACATAATTTCCCAAAATGTTTTTGCTTTCAGGGAAACTGACCCTTCAAAAACTAACCATTTTAACTCTCAATGCATACTAAAATTAGGTGGAAGTTGAAATTTGGAGGGAGTATATTGACTTTGACAGAGCCAAGGATAGAAGATATAACGTCCTTTGATTGCAGAGAGGGAAAGGAAAATGAATATGATTAAAAAAAAGGGAAAGGTTTCTTGGAAAATCAGCGGGTCAATGTAACAATGTAAAAATTCAGCTTTTCCAATGGATAGATTGGAATTGACAAGGAGTGAATGATACCTTTAAATTAAAAGAAAATTCATAGAAAAGTCAAATTTTACTATGGGGACCCCACAATACTGCCAAGCTAAGGAGGAACGCTATGTGAACATTCGAGAGTTGCCAAATTTCTCCGGATAAAACATGTATTTCTTAGGAAAGTTATGCATATTTTACTATGAAATTTTCAGCTGTTTTAGATCAAATTGCGAACAGAATTATCTGAAAAATTTGACAAAAAATAATAACAATTTTTCCGATTAATTGGTTTTGATTAAAGGAGATCTGACAACGTCTAAAGGCTCATAATGCGTTTTTCCTTAGCACGGCAGAATAGTCGACGTATATTCTTTTCTTTGAACAGTGGCTGTTTGAACAAACAGCAGCGTTGCCAAGACCACTGATATCGGCTTGTCCAGACAAGATAGATTGAAGAAACGAACTTATTTCATTTTATGGACTCTTCTTGAAGAACCCTCCTTAATTGAAAAAGGATGAGTTTCATGTTGCGTTTTTCTTTTATGCAGGGTTTCGGATATTTTCTAAGATCCATGTTGCCCAGATTTTCCCTCTGTGTTTGCATGAGGATAGAAGAGACAGAATTCAAGGTAAAAACTATTTAAACAAACTAAACTTTGAATTTTTGACTGTCAATGCTATGACACACTGAATTTTCTGACACTAATTTCTTAAGTATTTTATTATTTGCCTCAGCTGGTGGCAGCCTCTTTTCCTAACTTACTTTCTCAGGGTGTCTACAGACTCAGCAAGAAAAAAATCCTTGACTTTCCCAGGGTTTTTCGGACTAGAACAATCAACTTACATTCCACATTGACGATTTTAAACACGTCGAACTGAAAACGAACATTTTTAGAATAATGAGACACATGCGAACCCTTTTTCTTTAGGCACCAGGCTCTTTTCTCATGTGCTAATTGTTCAATTAACTGAAAATGATTGAATATTATTCTTCTCCAGAGCCAGACTGAGACTTGGTTATTTGGCATGGACGGCACTGATGTTTTTCCACATAGTAAGTTTCCAAATATTGCAAATTTCCAGCCTCCTATATTAAAGTCCCTGACTTGTTCTCGATTTCCGTGACACTTTCTGGTTTTCAAGATCTGTAGACAGTTAGACACCCTGTTTCCAAGTGCCGTCAAATAGGAAATTAATGAGATAATTACATCTGGCAAACGCAACTTTAGTAAGGGCACTAGCTACGGAGTTGCAGAGGATAAGGCAGTAGTTTGCAGTTTCATAGAAACAGACATCTTGCGAGAATGACTAGAATGATCTCATTCTTCTACCAATTATAATTGACCCGAACTGATTGCAGTAAACGCACGGGTCGTAAGACGATGATGGAGTTTTTTGGCCATCGTGCGTAAACAGTTCAGTTTAAAGCTGATATCTCATTACAGAGGGAGAAAGCTCACACACAGGCACAATTTTCCCTCAAAGAGATGCGCTGTTTGGAGCAACACTAGTTACGTCCATTTAGGAAGGCAACTGCAGATGCGTTTCGATCTTGTTGGGCCAATCCTCAGTGCAGTGCAATTATAATTGAGACGGGAGACTTGTGAATTAAAAAAAATCTCAAGGCTCCTTGCAAACTTCTTCTAAAGAATTTCCGTTTAATTTTCACCAATGCCACAGATGATACAAACAGGGCAAGTGCAAGATCACCTTCTTTAGGCGCTTGAAATTACATTCCAAATTGTCTGGCCTTTTTTTTTGGAATGCAAGTTTAGGTGTGAATGCCTGGTTATTCACTAAAAAGAGATCCATCTTTGCATCATGGATATTCTTAACACTCAATGGCTTTTGCCTGTTTCATCTTGTCACTTCCATTTAATTTTGCAAAGCAGTGATTTTAGTATTGTTTCTATTTTTCAATCAGCTGCACTGGTTTACAAGAGTGCCGTATGAATTCACAAAATATAGCACAACTCACACCACATAGCACTAGTGTAAAACTGCATTATGAAGTATTTACCAAAACACATTATTTAAACTGTGAGAGTAATTTTTACACTTAGGATGGCATGCAATAATAATCGCACTACTTTTTACTAAATCAAAAAAAAAAAAAAAAAAAAAAAAAAAAAAAAAAAAAAAAAAAAAAATGAGAAATACAGCAGAGGAAGGTAAAGTTACATTAAAAGAGAAAGAAAAAGGTTATAATAACTTTTCTCTTGCACCATCAAAGGCAGAGAGTACTTTGACTTAAGATTATATTCTTCTGGGTGGTACAACCAGCGAAAGGAGCTAATGTTATGATGATTATTGATAAGGAAAATGAAGGAACGAGTGATGAGAAAAAAATACTGAGCTGAAAAATCAGCGAATAAATGGCAAGAAGTGAGAACAAAGTCAAACATAAAGTTTAAAGCGTGCATTGAGAGTCAAGATATGTTGTTTTTTATGTCCCAAAAAGCAAAAACATTTCAGTTCATCAATTCCATGCTGTCCAATGTCAGGTAGGATTCAAGCTGACACAATTGGAGCTTAGTGAAACCGAAACCACGACTAATTAAAAACAAGGACATGCGGATTACCCTACGATTTCTCCAAATGGTCAGGTCATGATACATGAAAAATCAACGGAGGCAGGTTAGTTATCAAAATATTAGGTATTGCGACTCAAGATCCAGTGCAAACATTGCACTAGAATTTAATTTCATTGTAACTAACACAGTGAGTGAAATATTTACACAAAATTATCTACTCTTATTGCAGTGCTTGGTGTACGCCAGCTCAGAAGCAACTACAATCACAAAATAAAGGATGAACTGGCTGATATACGACCAAAACGACGTAATTGTATTAAAAGACAAGGTTTGTTACTAGGCTCAAAACTAATCTACTTATACTTTGGGACAGAACACAGCAAAAGTCAAAATTGATTCCGAGAAGTTACTGAGGGAGCGTTTATGTCGATGACTTTTCCCTACTCTCAGCATTACATAAAGTATCAGTTGAAAGTGTATCAGCTCTAACGCTGATGAATTTCCTCTTACAGAGAATATCCGTTGAAGGTGTTTCAGCACTTAGGTATACTGATAACTTAACTCTTCCCTGCTCACGCGCTTCATTGAATATCAGTGGCTTGCGTCAGACTGAGAATAATAATTGAGCATAATGAGACAACTTGAGAATTAGCTCAGAAGTTCTTGAGACCATGAAATGAGATTCTATCGTTATAAAGAAAAAAACTCAAACATAATGAACAAATTCATGACTTCAGTTGGAGCAGGCAAGTTTACTTCTTACATGCCTGACAATTTATGTTAAAGTAGCTAGCGATGCTTTGACATCTTTCAAAGGAACAAACGAACATCAGGAATCTACATTGACTCCCAAGAATTAAAGATGACATTGCTAGCAACATGTTGGAATGTGCATTTCGATATAAAGAAGCAAGAAAATTTGAGAGGCGAGTCCTCAAGAGATGCTGCTTCCATGACAAAAAATATTTTGATGGTCAGTGTCGCAAGAGTGCTAGCCTACAAGGCAGCTATGAGAGCTCAAGTCATCCAATAAAGTAGCTAAATATTGTAAGATACAGGAACACGAAAGAAAGTGAAAGGCACAGCCAGCAGAAGAATAGCTAAGACTTGGAGGGTTTGTCTAGATACATGTATAAAAAACTTTCAAAAGGGGTAAATCGCAAGCATGTTAATGAATCTAATTCAAAGTAGAGGTCTGGTTTTAGTCAAGCAAAGATCTTCCACCCAAAACTTCGAAACAAACACAAACATATTAATTTGGCATGAGAAATAATTCGTAAGCGTATGTTTACCTCTGGGGTAGCAGGTGCCACCTGTAACAAACAACGCTTTTTATAACCTTCGATAAATAATTAAGTACTTCTGAACGTGGCGGTAAAAACACACATTGCATGAGTCAATGCCTATTTATCAATAATATCATTGGGGAGGATAGAGAAAACCGAGTAAAAACTAGAAAAATATGTTTCAGGCTGAATTCGCAGGATTATTAATAGCCAGGATTTATTTCTTGATTATCAGCAATTAATAAAATTTCTTCGATAGAAAACAACTTAACGAGGTATTAGAAAAACTTGATTTCTGTTCAGTGAAGAACATTCTTTCTTTTTTCTTTTTGATGGTAGTATTTCTTGCTGAAGGATTTCGAAAATCTGAGATGAAGGGAGTGTGGTTAATCATTCATTCTTTCTCACCAATTCTACGTTCAATTTTTGGGAGTCTGTACTTGCAATTATAACTTGGTCAGAAAAAAGAAAGAAAGATGACCAAGAAGAAAAAACAAAAACTCTCCTCCGAGGAAAGGAGACGGAGAATTATATTTTGCAGATTCACCTCACTCCATTCTATAAAGGTTGAAAAATAGAGATCAAAGGAAATACAAAATGGGTTACAAACCTGAAGACGATAATTACTATCTGCAGCCGTGGCTGCTTGAGCTGCGAGGAATGGATCATAATAAACACCACTGAAAAAAGAAAAATAACAGCAGACAATGAGATAAACGCAAGTTTGAACTCTGGTAAATCATATAACTCAGCCTACAAAAAAAAAAAAAAAAAAAAAAAAAAAAAAAAAAAAAGCTCCTATGGTGAAAAGAACTCAGCTTACAGGGAAAATAACTCCTTAATTTAGCAGGGCAAAAAATATTCAACAGTACAAATGAAACAAGTTAGAGTCGTCTGCTGAATGGCAGCTTTTAAACCAGTAGAATAGGGACTCTTCTTGCAAATGGACTCAATTATGCAATTTGGAACTACTATTGCTGGCTCATTTGTAAAAGCACGTGTCAGCATAGGAAAACTAAGGTCACAAACGTTGTTTCTAAAATGAGCCAGAAATGGTAAATTCTTATTACAAAATTTAGCCCGATGCATTTTCGTTTGTAGATTCGAATATCAAATCTAATAAAAAATCGTGGAAAAAGGATGGGGCAGAAAGGAAGAAATCAAATTGCGACAAGAGACTTGTATAAATTGATGAGTCTGTGTTTCATAGGACAAAAGCAGTTAATATCGAGCAGTTCGATGTTAAATAAACATGGAAAAATCAGCAATGCTTGGAGAGTAGATGAGTTATTTACCGCACTAACAGGAGTGGCAAGATATCTGGTCAGTTCCACCTCCATAACTAAGAGCGTACAAAAGCGGGAGTAACACAAGAAGAGGTGACGGCGGTTTTAAGGTTTTCTGATTTTTTTTTTTAATCAGAAAAATGAGCCATTTCAAATTGTATGTACAATGAATATCAGGTAACCATAGAACGATTAATTCCATGCGCAAAACAATCAAGTCACACAGTTAATGAACGTATGCATATCTAAGTGGTCATAGCACAAATCGGTATACTTAAACTGTCAATGCAACTCCCTGCACCCTCAATTAATGCAACATTTCGAAGATATTTTGAAAAAAGAAATTAGAGATAAAAAGCTCTCTATGAAGATTAATATCTTCCTGGCTCTGCATTACATAAATGTAATTAAATTGCTTAGCTTAAGCGGGGAAACAACAAAGGAAATATCCTATCTTCAGATTTGAAGATTCTATGAAAAGGGATCAACAAAACCGTTGAATCAAAGAGCATTCTATTGTTAAGGTGAATCGATAGCGAGAGTAAGCGAACATTGAGATGTTGAACACATTTTCCTAACATATTGGTTTCACATTGAATTTTTAGCAAAAGATGGATTGACCCCGCCTAGCCTAGAGACATCTTCGAGTTGTTTCCCCCATAGAATCTGTTTTGTGAATCTTATAATAAAGCTCAAGTATGCAAACGCAAAAATTAGGCATAAAATTAAACTAATTGAATACCATATTTCACCTCTGCGTATTTTCAGCTTCAATTGGGGATAGGAAAAAGGAATTCTTTGGGAGGAAACAGCTTAGCTGTGCCTCTGAGCGTAGTTTGCCGAGACTTAAAAGTGAAACCAATAATTTAGCAAAATTTGTTTGATATCTCAATGCTTGATAGGAACCTACCGCTATATTTACCTTGAACACATTGTATCTCAGATGCTCTATACTAGATCTTGCTAGCTTAATGTAAGAACAGGAGGAGACTAGTATGCTGGATTGACAGTTTGAATAAGATATACTTTCAAGACTTGCGACAAAAATTGATACAAAACCAATAATGTGTCAGTTAAATGTATCACTATGAAATCATGCATACACTGCTGGTTATTTTGTTCTCTTTTCTTTTTAAAATAATCTGAAGTTTGGATGGGTGTAAGAAAGGATGCTCCAATACTTTGAAGAAACGACTTTTGCTACATTTAGATAAATATTGAGGGCATTTTCAGCTTCAATACGGGTTAAAGCCCAGATCTGATAAATCATCTACTTCTAAAGGCTCAGATTTGTGCATTTACATCATTGCATCTTAAATTTCTGTTTTAAAATTCGGGTTTTAGACATAATTTCTCATTTACACCCAAAATCATTTCCTCTTTCATCATGATCTCCTTTGAGTCTTGGAGTTAGTTAATTCTCAGCTCCTCGGCTGAAATAATCCTGGGAATAATTCATCTGATTTTAGACAAAATGTCCTGAACAATTAACTGAGTTTTTGATTAAATTTCTTGGTATGGGTTGTCTAGGATGAGTATGAATATAACAACTGCATCTTCAAGATACCCATCTACTTCAAGGATCCTTTTTTGGGGGGAAGCAAAAAATTCAGGGGGCAGTTTGAAGGAGAAAGATCAAAATTGATCAAATACACCAAATACATAAAAAAAATGGAGTAATCTTCAAATTTGAGGGAGTCTTGTTCTCAAAATCTGACACCCCTGCTTTTCAATCTAAAAATTAGAATGATCTAAGAGCTTTTCCGAAAGTGTCATTTCGCTAGGGATTACTTTTCGCAAAGAAAACTATATTAGAGCTATTAACTTGAAAATTAACTGAGGAGAAGTGGAAAAGCACAATGTATCAAATTCTTAAAAAAGACTTTCAATCATGGGATGAAATGCTACCGTATTAGTTCAATTGAGCTTCTGAAATCATCCAACCATTGAAAGACATCATTTAAAAAAATACAACAAAGTGAAAAATGAATACTCGTACCATTAACTGAGATTGACTGAGACTTTATGTGGGTACCCATTACAGTACGTGAATTTGCGAGAAAAATTAATCCAAAAATAGGAGTCAGATTTATGAACGGGATAAGTGAAATTATTTCATTTGAAAAATAGAGAATAAAGCTGATTTTGGCTGATTGCATGGAAATAAAACATGAATACACTAGGAAGCATACCAAGCGTATGCTTTGAAATAAATGATGATCAACTCAAAAGACCAGCCTATAACTTGAGATTGGTAGGAGGGAAAAGATTGAAGATGCCAAGGTCTCCCTTGATTGTGAATATTGCACTTTGGATCACTGCAATCTCAGCAGTAATACTAATGCTTTTAATGCTAAATTGGGTGGCAGTATTGTTTTTCTGATATCAGGACAGTCTCTGAGGATCATATTCTTTGTTGTTCTTTGATAAGCTCTATTCGATTTACATTGTGGTTCAGGAAGGTTCAAGGAATCCCTCAAGATTGCATCTTGAAAAGGAGGATTTTTGTAAACCAAGTAAAATTCAGCTTAATAACTTCGGAAATGAAACTTTGAAAGGGATGGCAGTGATTCGCACCTGCAAAAAGTACAGAATGCAGAGGAAAAAATTCTTACGACAAACTTTAAGATAGACGTAAACCTGCCTTAAAATTTAGATAACTCCCGATATATTTTCTTTTGTATTCTGTAGTTTATGTAATGGTAAATAATTGTTATTCTTTTCAAGTGTCCAATTCTAAAGTTATACTGCTAAATTTTAGTTTATTAGATTAGGTTGGCAAAAATCATCCTTCCTTTGTGCTATTTTGCTGGAATCCTTAAACCTCCCTTCAATTCCAGTGTAAACCAAATGGGGCCTTCAAAAGAAAGGATCTGTTTATGGAGCAACTAGGAATTAGTCGCAAGCAAATAATTAACACAAGCATTTTATCAAATGCGTAGGCAAATAGTCAAATTTTGAGAGTTTACAGGGTTTTGTGTGTATTCACAAAGACATTTGTATTCTCAATATTATAGGGGAGTAAAAATCTATAAAAATACAAGCTATCATTATATTTTCCTTTCAAAAATGCTGCTTACACTTCTTCAACCATCCAAATTGTGGAAAACTCTTTCATTTCATAAGGTGCTGCACATTTTGAGATAAATATCCATTTTAGGACCATAAAAAACTTACTTATCATTGTATGAGGCAAATTTTTACATAGAAATCTGTCCTGCATGATTAAAGAATTTTTTTTTCTACAGTTAGCAAAATGAGCAGAATTTCAATTAATGCAAGAGCATTTGACTACTTGCCTGGGCATTTGACGAAATGGATAATTTAACAATTTGCCTGCGACAAATACAACCCTGGACGATTACTCGACAGGTAATAGCGGAGATAAGGAGGATGAGTATACTTACGGCGTGTAGGGATTGAGAGCCGCAGTGGCTGCAGTAAGGGGTGAGGGGTGACGTGCGAAGGCTGCCGCTGCTGCAGCCGCAGCCGTGGCCGGAAACGTGGCCCGTGCTCTACCGCGCTGAATAGCAACTCCCCGCAGAGCCGCTGCAAACACACACGTACATGCTCTCACTCACACACGAAAAAATGTTGCAAAACGGAGTCCCTGTCTCCATAGTCCGACATTCAAGCATGATTCTCAAGCTTCTGCTTTTTGGTCCACTATCGAATCTCTTCTCTTTTGTTTCTAAATCTACTAGCAAGTTCATTTGGTGCTTCTTAAACGAGAGGCGGAGGGCAGAAGTTCCCATAATCCTCTTCTACTTTCCCATAATTTTTTCCTAATTTGCTTTAGTTAAGACCACCTGGTCCAAGAAAAAAATCCCTGTGAAAATGCAAACCAAAACGAAGGGGTGACTGGTTTGAGAAAAACAAAAAAAAATTATGCAAACGGCTACTACTTGAAAGTGTTAGGGATACCTATGACGGACGTAGAGTGAATGGGGATTCCCATCATTTTTTGCTGACAAAACCACATAACTGAAATTATAATGAAACTAAGAAAGCACCCATTGGTGCATACTCGCACTCTATTTTCTATCAACAATCTACCTCCCTATCTTATTCTATCTAATACCTGCAATACTACATCAGAGCTTTTTTGGGAGAATAATCAAGAATAATTGAAACTAGCTTAATGCTCAAGAAGCACTATCAAAACCTCATTAAGGACAAGGAAAGAGAGAACGAACTGACTCCGTGTCTCCACAACTTCTCCGGATAAACTTGAGATGGGAATATGTGACAACTATCTTCAAAAAGAGGTACCTAACTAAGTTCTAGCGGAGAGACAGCCATTTTGAGAGGAATGAAAAAAATTGAATGTGAAATGGGGTTCAAAAAACACACTGCTGAAAGATATTCGTCAAAGAGAAATGCTTAATTTGCGAGGAGCATCGCTTTCCACCGCGAGACTTGGGAAAAATTTGAAAAACTCGTGATACATGCACAAATAATTTAATATTGGGAGAGACAAGTTAATCGAAACCAAGTGGAGGATAGTTGAGGTTGAAAAGAACATACGCAATAGCTTTAGTTGCATTCAAGAAGGAAAAGAGAGAACAGGTCATTCAGAAACAATAAGGGGAAGTTTGATATTACTCATATCACCTTCTACGGCGCTGGTTGCTTAAAGCCAAAGGGTTGGAGACCCATGACCATGCGGGCAGTCTGAAGCCTGTCACACCAAACCGTTTGATTAAAAATCATGGAACCGTTCAACGGAAAACAATTACAAAAATTGACAAATTAAACCAAAAAAAAAACCTCAAAAGTTGGAGTGGTCATTGGGGGTAAGCATTGCAAACTGCTTACCCTTGGAGATAATTTCCTCTTGTCTCCGACCTCTCTTCAGCTGGCCGTAACTACAGATAAGTGAAAATAAAGGGAATAAAATTGCCTTGAAAGATTTCATTCAAACTTAAGACAATTCCTGCGATGCAATGTTTCTTAGCGCACATTCAATCTCAAAAAAGGCCCAAGGGGCTACTGTGCTAGTAGATTGCTCTGGGGGTATTTGATGTCATCAATGATGACTGAAGTAGCAGAAAAACCATGCAAAGAAATTAAATTAAGTCAAACAGACATCAAAACCAATGGATGAGGAGCAAAAAGTGACTCTGATTCCAGCATCAGAGGAATATACAAAATTCCATTTTTAAATTAATTTTTCCCTTGGGATCAATTCGATTAAACCATAACAACGTTTAATCACAAGTTTACTGGATCACTGGATTTTTTTTTTCTTGTCAAAAATCGAACAAAATTTAGATTATTGGCCAGCGGAAGAGAGAGAAAGAGAGAGAGAGAGAGAGAGGAACAATTGTTTCAATTGATTTGTTAATCTTGTACAGGTGTGTAGCCTCAAACTTGCTGATAGACAGGAGAAGAACCATATTAATAACCCCACATTCACTTGAAAGATTAGTCACTTAGTTAGAAACGGCGTTTTCATTAAAGATTCTAATCTGCTGTAAAGATTAACGATAAATCCCTATGGACTGAAGTTGGGTTCTGAAAGAGCTGAATTTTTCAATGCCACTTGAATAATAGTAACGGAAAACGGGATTTCAACTGAGCGATTTCCAGTTACTATAATCCTTGCAACTTGGATGACCTGACATTCATGACACTTGCCTTTGACCCAAGATCAAAATAAGGCTAGAAGTGTACAGATTGCAGACAAATTCAGGTGATGATAAGAAGTAATCCTCTTATTCTGGAAAATATTTTTCGGGTCTAACGAGAAGTAAGACTTCTAAAAAGAAATTGTGAATGATTTCGTAACAGTCATAAGGAGATAGAATTTTACTAGCAACCAGACTACTGTAGAAAAGAGTTTACAGTCAGAACTAGAACTTCCCTCTGGTTGAATTCTTCAAAATGCAGGAGGCCTTGTGACAGTGTGAGAGTGATCATTCACACATAATCAACATAAAAAGCAGTTTAGTGAGAAGACAAGACTAAGATCAGGATGGAGAAGAGAGTAATCTGTGATTTTGCATAAGCCTTATTCCCTGCCGAGAGGATTCATTTTCTGGACTAGGGCAAAGAATTCCTCCCCTGGGGAAGAAGTTTGACAATTTTCATGCGGCAAGTCAGCTCATTGCTATCAAATACACGAACACATTACGGTAAGCTTGACCAGGTATTACTTGCTAGGTTTTTTACATCTGCTTGTATCATGGTGAATATCGTGCTATCAGACAGAGTGACAATTTAAAATTACGTAATACACAAATAAGTTGCTTGCAAATAACTAGCTTGCAGGAGTAGAAGTAACTGTCATGAACGAAACAAGAATGTAAATGTTATTTCTGATGATACTTTTACTTATTACAAAGCCAACTTTAGAGCTAGAATGTATGCAGAATATTCTGCAGACAGAGAAAGAAAAGTACGGAAGTTTTCAAGTAATTAAGTTGACTAGTTTTCCAAAGAAAAACAAAGTATGACAGGAAGTCTACAACATCACAAACGGTGATATGTCGTTTCGCACTTTGGCTGACAACATTACTTTTCATAGGAGACCAAAATAGAGTGGCTGTACTTCAGCGTTTAGCTGAAGAGGTTAGGAAATTTTCTTTGCCAGGACAGTTACTTAAACTCCTGAGGAATAGGGAGGCTAAAGCATGAGACAGCGTAATATACAGGAAAAACCTCCTATTAGATATAGAATGTGATGGAAAAAGTAATCATTACATCAAAACCATGTTGTGGCATGACCGAAAAATACAGCCAATACAAAAGGACATTTACCTTCCTTTACACATACTACAAAGCATAAGTACCTTAGCAAAAAACCAAAGTTTCTTTCAAACAATTTAGCTATTTAGCGATGGTGTTAACGTGAAAATCAAAATAGCATTCTCAAAATTATATCATTTCACAGAAATAATTCTGGGAAATATGTTCCATTGTTAGGATTGGCAGGAAGGTTTCAGAAAAGAGGATGGAACCAACTCTTGGTCGAAAGACTCATCATTTTATAGAAAAGAGCTTGATAAAATTCAGAATAAAGAGAACTTTTAGAGGTCTTGGCGTTTGACTAAAGGTTTTGAATATAATCGTACAATTCTTTCCAAAATTTTCCTGGTTTCCCATGAAAATTCCGGTGAGGGGAGTCCGGCACTTTCTTTGTGAAATAAAATTTACGAGTGGATATTTTGCAATTTTGAAAAGTAGTTGGGTACATTCTTTTGTCTTGGGAACGACAATTGATAAAAGGAAAAATAGTGTTGCCAACTTGCAAAAACTTTCACTGCTCCTTCTGAGTTTAGAAAACAAGTGGCACCTTCATGTTTCTCTCAAAATTTTATTGAGGAATAGATGGTTCGATCAAACATCCTCATTGCATGTAACAATTCCTTTTTGAAAGGGTGAAAAATTCAGTACTGGTTGCTTTCAAGTTAGAAACAGGGATGATTTATCTAGGGTCTAATTATTTTGGCTATTTGAGCATAATGGATTCTGGAGTCGGAAAAACAAAGGAATCATTTTAGACGCTGAAAAAATTAAAAGCAGTTATGATGCAAGGATTGGAGGAGGGTAATTTCACTGCTAAATAATCAACAATGCAATCTCATCATTAAATTTGACTGACGTAAAAGACAATCGGCAGAATATCTATTCTGTAACATAAAGAAATATCCGTGGAGAGAAGCATTACTTTCAGCCTGAGACATTGGCGGAACCAGCCAATTGGCAACATCGTCTTTCTCCAGTTAAACCTAAGGAGATGGATCGATTCTTGGGGGGCCAGGTGCTCCGACAAGAGTCGATTATTTAGCATAGCTTTAAATGGAGGAAATCCGGTGTTGCCAAATAGCTAGATCTGCCTGAGATAAAACATTACTATTAGTTTCGTCTCTTGAATCAGGGCTGATTAATGAAAAGGGAGGATTGAAGGTCTGCCCTCATGCAAGCTGTAGTTACTCACTAACTTTGTAAAGAGGTTCGTAACTTACCATCTGGCCATTGTAAAACTGAAACAGAGAAGAAAAAAGAGTTAGTCCAGCGAAGAATAAGAAACAGAAACAGGGTCTTGGATACAATTATTTGTAGTAATTAGATGGCACGGTGAATATTTAAGAATTAGAACACAGAACATACAAAAGGCACAATGAAAACTTTAAATTTTTTATAATTTCGTTTTTTTAACTTCCCACTCCCTGAAAAATCACGTTTTCTGAAATGGACTTAATTTCAGCGTTCAAAATTTCACTAGGAGTTGCACTGTGTTTTTGGATAGTTGACAAGATATGAACAAAAGTAGCCACATTCCTTTACATGAACGTTTTTAGTGCCTTAAAAAGAATTATAAATATTAAAATTATTACTGTGGATAAACCACTCAGGACAAAATTCATCTTTTACATCATGACATTCACAAGGGCAGTGAAAAAGGTCAAACTCACTCTTTCGAGCTAAGAATGAAGAGTGAACACCCGTTGAACATTCAGACAAAGCTGCATTTTTCTAAATGACATTCAATTTTTCAGAAACATTCTGAATTTTAAAGACTTGGGGAAATTCTCTGCGTTCAAATGCTCATATCGATGGTGGAACTGGCAGAAATGCGTAACTCGGTTCACGGTGTCATAATTCAAGTTCTAAATGAATAAATGCCTCTTGTGGGTCAGAAACCTTCGGGTCTCTGGCCCTGTTTACCGCAGGCTATCCAATTGGGGATATCAGGTTTGACGCACCCGCGGAGCTGAGTCATGTGTAGGCTGCCCCCTTTTCCAGCCGCATAAGATCGGGTGCCTTAAGGGCTGAGGGTACATAACCGGGTTTTTCCATCTCACAGCCGTCGGGTCGGTTAGGGGTCGCTTCGGCGGCTCTTCATTGGCTGATGGCCGCTGCCGTCCGGGTATTTCGACGACCCTAATGGTGGGGGCACTGTAGCAGATTTTTCCCCTCATCTAAGAAAAAAAATGCGCAAACTTTTTTTTGAGAACTTCCCTGATTTGTCTTCTCTGTGTGAGGAGTGGTCAGTGAAAGTTTCAAGCAACAGCTTTCATATATTCTCGTTGAAATAGAATGGAAACGACAAACTAGATGCCCATTTCTGCAGTTTTGCAGTCAATATGGCATTTATCTTCAGCACAGCATAGCAGAAATGTGTGCGGAAATTGATGAGAACTTACCATTAGGTATAGGTACTGTCCGTTTCGTCTGTACACGAGCAGTGGCGTTATTCACCTGCAATATTTCATGAGAAAAGAAGAGAAAAAAAAGTAGAATTAGAAAAATATTTATGGTGAAATTTTAAGTTGAATAAAATATTTATTGATAAGTGATTATGTAACTTAGATGTTTGCTTTGGAATGTAAAATTTTAGAGGACCAGCTAATTTATTCCTTTTCTTAACGAAACCAAGTTGCTTCTAATTATCTACTGAACATTTAACGGAAAAATACTTTTAGTTTGAAATGCTGAAGGCTTAACGTTATCATTTACATGGAACTACACATTACGACATTTCTTGCTAGAAGGAACATGTCTCGTTTGCGCTGTTTCAGTATTCCCACAAACGTTCTATTTTCCATAAAAGAACCATTGTACAAGCATATCTGAAACTTTCAATGTCTTTTCTCACTAATACAGAAGCACTGGAAATGTCAGGCATGCAACGGTTCTCCTGTAAAAAAATAAAATGTCAATGAGAAATACTGAAAAAGAACAATCAAAATACATTCTTTCAGGCGGTAGACAATGATAAGGATAGTGAACAGGGGCTTCATATTAACTGAATAAGTTGGTAAAACACTAATTTTGCTCAATTTTTCATTGTTTCCTTCTTACACAATGTTCATGAATACATATTAATTAAACTAAAAAAATAATAGAAAGAATAAAATAATGAAAGGTGAACAAACCTCAAACCAGTAGCACTTAAACAGATGGATATGATAAGATAGGAAAATTATTTAGGATCAGAGGGAAAAAGTACAAAAAATAAAGTAAAAAATCTGGAGCTGATCATTAGTAGTACATGAGCGGTCACTCAACTGGCCGTTTTTATTATTCAGTGACAGATTTTTGGTCTTAGAACACAAAATAAAGGCTAAAATTTTGCAGTGCAAGTGGTAAGCAATTGTTTTGACCTAAAGAATCATACCACCATAGAGACTTCATAATGAAGAGAATGATCATAACGTTAAATTTTTCTATTTTTTAAATTATACGATGGATCACTAGACAGAGTAGGGATTGAACTTTCAAAGACATGCTCATTCATCAAAATTTCACATGGAAAACATTTTCCAAAACTAACTCATAAATGAGAAATTGGCGGTTACTTAAATTCAAATTATCTGCTCACAAAAAGACGAAAATTGATACTGACCATTGAGCGCAATCTTATCTGACTTGCAAAAAAATGAAATTTGACTTGACACATACTTTCTTAAACTTGTGATACAAGCAACCTACCTCTGATCTTGTAAAAAATAAAACTGAATGCACAGAGAAATTCTTTCATCTTAAACCATTATGGAATAAGATTGGTGTTTGATTTGACTCTTGAAGATACTGAAGTTAAAGATATCGGGCAGTAAACTGAGGTACTCAAAAAAAAATGTTAAATCTTGACTTATAAGTTGAAGTTGGAAAGTTTCGATGTGTCCACTAAATTCTATATGCAATTTTGATGGGTGAACATGTGTAGTGGTGCTCAATTTTGTGATTTATTCAGTGGTCTGTAGAGGCCATTGAATCGTTCAACTCTAATATTCAATTCCAGACGAAATTTTCAGTGATTTTTGATTGCTTCAGGTCGGTCCAGTGCTATTTCACGAAAACAGGAACCATCGTTCCGATCACCACTTATCAGAGACAAACTTAAATATAAATTCTCAAATAATGAAAGAAAAATGAGGAAAAAATAATGGATACTAGGAGGTTTATAGCCACTCTAGGCACGAACAATATGTAAATAAATGAATAAAAAAGGAGGCAAAATGTTGTTGAGCCATACAGATTCGAGTATTTGGAGGTTTCAAGAATTAAAATTAAATTTAAAAAAAAGGTTTTGAAAGCCACCTACTTTTTAGTAGTCATCTGTTTATCATTATCTTCAAGTAATTAATTATTATATTGAACTTGTCATCATTTTTTTTAAGTATGGATATACTTTGAACGCCAAGAACAAGTAAACACATGCACAGGAATAAATTACCTCAAAGGGCGAAAAGTTTGATAAATATAATTTAATCATTATAATTTTCAATTGTTGTGCTCGGGTTAATATAGCAATGATGCGTCACCATGTATATATTTTGTTTACAGGACAGGCCTGATTTCCTGTGGTCTATAATTATTGATAGAAATCAAATCCGTTAACCAAAATTCTTCTACAGGGCTCATTAATTTTGCCGTAAACCATGTGCCGCTTGGATGTTAGGAATAATCGTAGAGAGTGCTAAACAATTTGGATCAACTTTGAAAATGGGCACACAGCTGCTCACACTAACATCTACCTCTGTGCTTAACTGACTCATTCGCCGTTTTTTCACTGTTTTTTACCGAGTTCATGAAATGTTTCAAATGAAAATCAAATGTTTGAGTCAAATGAGTTTCCTTAATGCAAATGATAAAAGCTTAAAATCACAATTTGAATGATATCAATTGATACAGACAGTGGGAAAAATTTGAAAAGCAGTTCTAATTATAGTCAATATGATGGCTACTAGCATTGGCACATGACCTTAAAAAACTTTCATTGAAGATAGGATCATTTTAAAATGGTTCGGATTTAAAGAATTTGAAGGAAACTAGTTGTTGTTTTTTTTTAAAACTTTTTTTGTCTTCTATAGTACTGCTACTTTTTGTAGTCAAGTTAAATGTGTTGATGCCCTGCAAAAAAGTAAATGTGTACTTTGAAAAAATAAAAATAAGTATATATCTCTCTGGTGAACACATGCTTAGATGTGAGATCAGGTGGCTGGAGAGCAAATCCTAACCACTTGTGAGATATTTATGATTTAGGGGGCGAGAAAATGATATTAGAGATGAGCATGACAACATAGGATAGGATGAGCGGGTAATTATCGCAACCATTAAACTTATGAGGTGGAAAAGATATGAATACAAAACTGCATTGGAAATTAATTCAAAGGACGAGTGCAAGAAATATTAAATTTCGCTGACTTACCAACCGACAGAATTCTGGTATGTCTGAGCACCAGAGATCTAACTAGGTGTCTCGCCAATGTTAGCAAACGTCACCATTGGACACAATGCAGCGGCAATAGATAACACCGCCAATTATTGCTTCCAAAGATCAGCAAAGGAATGTCAAATTAATAGCACATCAAACAAATTTTCATAACCTAGCCCCTCAGTATATTTCAACAACTAAAAATCGTTCAAGCCTAACAGAACATGGTAGATTCGTTTGGACCTTAGTTGACGCATTCAAGGCTACCCGAATCTCCCAAGGAGTCAGTTTGGAATTTGGATCTACTATTCTAGTGAACAAAAATATTGCCTGTACTGTTCATTTTAGTTTTATTGACACTGCGGACGAATCGTCTTCTGAAAGCTTCTGAGGTGCACATTTCATGGTACTCTGTTAAAAAGTAGACGATTTTGTATCATCCAAAACTTCGAAAATAAAAATAATTTTCTGTACTAAGTAAAAATTATTCCTGAAATACAGTTTGTTACTTCTGGGAACAAAGCTTTCAGAGTAACTTAGAAACTTTCTGATATGCTTTCTCAAAGAATAAAATTTGGATCTACCACGTAACTTTAGGCTTGCTTCTCATGAGATCTGCAAAAAATTTTCCTGCACTAACAGCTCTAAATTTAATTGAATAGGTCAGAAGTTGTGACTTAGTCACTTAGAGCAAATTTCTACTTCTTGACCTTTAATCTATGAAATAAATCATTTCCCAGATTTTGACGACCCACTGCTTCCACAGAAAGCTAATGCCTAACTGGAGGGAATGTGTCTTTGAAGTTGATGAGAAAAAAGCCTAAGGTGATCATCAAATATGAAACATGGCAAGTTAGCACCACTTTTGAAACATTAAATAGATAAATTTTGACTGCAAACGAAAAATTACCTGTGTGAAAAGAGAGGTTTCCTGCTATAACATTTTAAATTTTATCGATTTTTTTTCTTTGAATATTTCAATGGGTATCTACTCATGCTACAAATCATTTTATAGTAAATGACTTAAAAAAATGAAGACAGTAATGCGACTAATAGTCGTCAGAATCGGAATGGAAGCACCGATTACGGAGCGAAAACTTATTCTAGACTAAACCTAGACATTAACATGAGTTCTTCTTTCGTTCTCAAGGGTCTGATAAAACTAAAAATCAAAATGAAAAAAGGTGCGGACTGAAATGGCAGGAAGAGATAACAAAGAAAATAATTAGAGGAAAATTGAAAATAGAGGAGCTAAACGCAATCTGAAGCAAAACAATCAATGAATTGAGGAGGCACAAGTCCAGTTAGTAGACACAAAAATCTACGAAATTAATTCAAAATGCTAAAATTTTGGCTGAGATTCCAAAACTACCTCCGATAGTTGCCACATGAAAAGTTATACAGTAGAGTAGGTACATCTGAGGTTGCTCAAGAGAAAGGATTGACGAGAACAGAGAAACAAGAAGATAATGTCTGGCGGTACGAATGAAAAGACTCACAAGGAGTGGGTACAAGCGGCAATTACAGCTATCAAAATTCATCATAACAGCATTGTCATTCGTCTTTTGCGAATAATTTGGTTTTTGTCCTGCCTGCGTCAGGTTACATTTTCTTCTTACCATTTTTCACTTACTGTGACTGTCTCTCTTTATTGATGAGACTGCTTATCCGTAATACTTGATCATCATCATTTCAAATCTTAAAGAGATAAAATAACTTTGGATCTGTGTTGTTTTAGCTTACACAACCGACTACATTAAAAATGATATGTGAACGAACAGTCAAACTGAAAAACGTAAAACTTACAGTGTAATGTGGCTGAGTGTTTTTATGTTAACAGAGGGTATACATTTGTACTTCAATCCCATGATTATAGCCTTAAGTGTGGCAGATCAAAATTTTAAAAAGACTACTTCCAGCTTGCCCTAATAATGGGCATTTAAAGGCCTCATTATTTGGCCTGATACTAAGATAATAATGGATTGCTTAACAAGTTACTAATTTAAACATTCTGATATGTTTCCTCTTTACCTTGGGTTGTTGTTTGTGTTAAAGTTGCAATTTGTCCAGTGGTTTATTGCTGATTCAACACAAAGTTAAATAAACTAAAAAGTTAGATTATAAGAAACACTTGATCCTTGATCATTGCCTAAAGTACGAATGGTAAAGAGAAGAATTTGCAAATTGGATATTTCGTGATACGTTTTTCAGTTCGATCTGACTTGGTTGACTTTCAACTTACATTCAACTGAAAATGATCCCTTTAGCAGTAGTAAATATTGAGATACAGTTTGCGATAGTTCGTCTGAGAGAAATAGTGAAATAATTGGAGACATGTAAAATTGAAATGATGAGGATATTTTGAATATTTATGCATTTAAATGGCTTCCCGGCAATGTTACAAGACTGTTCTAAGCAAAACGGTGGCATCATACATAAACAAGACAATCATTCAGAAGATGGAGGCAAGTCCCTGACTGCATTTATATTCCATTGAAATTTCTGACTTAATAAAAGTTTCCAGGAAGAATAAGGATTTCACACCACATTTCAGTGAATGGTTAGCCTATCAACTTAGGTCAATAATACCTTACTGCAATGCATTTGTTAAAAAATTTTTCTGTTAAATTTATGAGAAACTGCCCTGACTTTAACTATGTCTGAGGGATAATTTGTGAAGATTTAACTGAGGGACTAATTTTGAATGGACCCCACGTTAACATCAAACAAAAATACTTCAATACTGCGTCAGCACTCAAGTCTGATGAATTTATCGGGTACCTGAACGGAGATTTGATAGAAGATTTCTGCCTGGCTCATGTAATTCACAGAATTTAACCCTAGTTGGATCCTAAATAATTTGTTTCATCAGTCATCAGTTGTTTGGTTACTGGAGAGGGACTCACCTTTGATCGTCTGCTTACCGGTCAACAGGTCAGAATTGCCTTACATTTCGCACTGCCATCTTAAGGTCAAAATGCATAAATATGAAAATTTGAAAAAATATATATACATACAATCACGGATGGCAAACAGAGAAAATACTTTTCAAAACTAAAGTAGACACTTATTTACGAACGAACCAACTGACAATGCGACTACTAGCCGAGCGAATTCATTCAAGCCCCAGCACCTAAGTAAAAATAAAATTGTGCTTTGGCCTTTGACATTACTTTGCTGAGAAACACAGGAAGGTACCAAGATTTTCAGTTTGGATCTCCCATCTGACAAGGTATTTTTATCTGCTCGTCAAAACTGACTGTAGAACCAAATGAGACGATGACGTAATCATATTCAAATTTTTGGGCATCCAACTCGTTGACTTTTCAACCTCGTCTGAAAGTTGTCTTTAAATGTAAAGGATTCGAGCAATTTTCAAGTTGGTTGAGAGGCTCCTATGAGAATAATTCGGGAAGCCACTCTGATATTAGGAAATCAAAGGGGAAAGGGGCAATTCATCAGATGATGCAGCCTTTCTAGATTCCCTTGTAAGTGAGATTTGTCGATTTGCAAAGAATCTAGTTATTAATAAGTCGTGCAACATAAAATTTGTGACAGAATTCTAAGAATATCAAGTTGAGCTTGCTCCAACTGTCATTAGCCTCATACTAAGAACAATGATGAAAATGATATGAGTGCTGTTAATCAATTACAAAGTGGATTACTCAGTGCATTCACAGCGAATACACCTACTTCTGGTCCCGGAGCAGACATCATTATAGAATTGAACAAAGCTCAATGCAAAATGCAAGCGAATGAGAATATTTTTAATGAGTGGCATGAAATTACTTGCCACAAAGCGATTATGTTACAGCAACACATAACAGGGAAGATTCCTGCAACTTTGCCACTGGTCAATTATGCTCGAGTCTTACGTTAAGAACCAAGGCCAGATATGATCGAGTTGTTGTTCCTTGGGGATATTTTTTTCTTTTTGCTCAAGAGTGTCTACAACATACGCCTGCAGTCTGATTATTGAAATTGATATACATAGCAATAGACAAAGACATAGGGAGTTGGAGCAATCCCATTGGTTGAAACTGGTTGTTCTTGGAGACTAAAGGGGAAAATGATGGACTCACCAAAGGGTCTCCTGTTGGTTGCCATTAGTTAGCCTATTACCTGCCTCTTATGTCTACAGCAGCCACCCACTTCCACCAAAAGGATCCCTCCAAATCCCTTCTATCTTCTTTGTCTATAAATTTCAATAATCAGCCCGCTGATAACCAAGTGGAGGACTCTCTTTACTATCACTCGTACAAAGAAAATCCTGCCTTAGATATGGGGGGCAAACATCTCTTCTCCAATCCGCTAGATGTTATAGAGCTTAGTCCCAATTGAAACTTCTATCTTCCCACAGTTAAGAAAGCGACTGAGAAAACAGCCCACACGCAAAAACCATGTTATATGTAAAAACAAATAAGTCTAAATCTTTAAGCAACTTTCCTTTGACTTTTAAGGGTTCTAACTATGAGAACACAAGAAAACTCATTCAGTTTCTCAAAACGCGACAAGTTATCCATAATTTTGAACTTCGAATGCATTCTTCTCAAAACAAGGTTCTTTCGTATGGGCTGTTATTGCAGCCACCTGCTGTCAATTGGAAATCAGAAACAAATGCAATTTTGAATAAGTTTAAATTATTTTGATTTCGTACAATGGTCCAATTTTTTTCTTGTTTCTTTGTTTTTGTTTTACTTCATAAATGCAAATTCTTGCATAGGGAATGAGTGTTGAACAAAATTTGGAGAGATTCTTTTGGAGAGGCAAATAAAACGTTAAAAAAAAAATCCAACGACTTGATGAGAGGCAATCGTTAGACCCGAACAGATTCTGACTTACAGTGATTTTGCACTGGGTTATTTTGGATCTTTTGCGCAAATAGACACCCTTGACCTGGCTTGGTGATTCTGAGTAATTCAGTCGCTACGAGGAAGTTGAAGTGGGCATAGCAAAGAGGGGGGGCACTCAATCGCCAATGAAACAACGACTCGGAAGCTTCATTACTTATTTCGTAAAACTTAAAGATAGATTGGACAAAAGCAATTAAAAACGAACACTAGAAATTATTGTGTCAATAACTAAGGAGAACACAGAAGATGTTTAGTGCTACCGGCGAGGTTGTGTTTCATCTTTCATGCACACCTCAATTTTTCTGCCCTCAACCACGGTGCCATGAAGTCTCTCGCGTGCTTGGTCTGCATCAGCACTATTTGCGAATGTTACGAAACCAAATCCCTGCATGCAAGACAGACAAAACATGCATTCATCAACAATATGATTTCACTGCATTAAAATCAATTAAAAAATAAATCAATTCAGTGGTCAAAAATAAAATCATGAGCAATCGGTCTGATTGGCAAATTACATCACCTTCAGTACATAAATTAGTGCAGAATAATGTTTCTTAATTGTTTCAGCATGAAAGAGTGGATATCAGGGGCCTTTTACAAATTAGGTCATGCTCATAATCGAAAATTCAGCCCTTCCTCTCTCTTTGTCAGCAGAACTAAACTGCCATGCTAAGGAAAACCGCTGTATAAACCTTCAGGCGTAGCCAGATTTCCTTTGATGAAACACGAATTTCTTGGTAACCCTATGAACATTTTTCTTCCAATTTTTCAGATAATCTTGTTCGCAGTTTCACCTTAAGTTTTTGAAAATATCAAGGAAAAATATTCATGACTCTCCTCAAAAATAAATATTTTATCCAAGGAAATTTGGCAACTCTTGAATGTTCATACGGCGTTCTTCCTTAGTACGGCAGTAAACCTGGAGAGTGAATAATACTTATGTCCTGAATCGTTACATCCCCCTGACATGTATACAGAGAACCGAATTTCTTGAAGATTCCTTGACCAAAACTACTGAGACATTTATGAGCAGTTGGCTCTTGCCACTTATTTTTACATACCGTTGCACAGTGTCACCGTTCCCTACCTCTACAGCATGACATAATTTATGAGTGGCCCTTGATCTTATTTGCAAGTTCTGGTATGGTAGCCAAAATAAAAAATACTCAATGTACCTTAGAGGTCTTACGAGGATTGCTCCTTTTTTTTAAGAGAATTATTCAATTTGGCTGCGCGACTAAGTCTTGAAGCCACGTCACGAATCAGTTGAATGTTCTGTGCTATAAAGAAACATTACTTTCCCTTCTCCCCTCGGTATTGCTCGGATGTTAGGATATTTTTACTTCTTTTTGGGCTCCACACGTGCAATTTTGGGTTAGCTAGGTTGAAAATGAGTTGGCTTCTCTATTACTGAACACTACCCGAAAAAACAAGCTTGCTCCTCTTAATTTGAGAAAAGAATTAATTCACAAGTGGAACAAAAAAAAAAAAAAAATACTAGTATGCAGAAGCGTTTTGTCATGCAGAGAAAATCAATTAAACTTTTGCTGCTTTAGATACTTAATCTGCAGAGAATTAAAACAGAAAAGGTCCCGATAGAACAGAAGGAAATGTGCTTGGAAATAACTTTTCAAAATTATGAGTCTTAGAAGTCAAGGCATTCTTTAAAGGCAGGATCTTCACTATGCTAGATAACTGAAAATTTATCTTGTAGTCAGAACTGACTCCAGGAGGAAAAGACAAGTTTACCTTTTTCCTTGTGGAAAACTCTGACCGTAGACAAGAGCTACTCTTAGAAAATTTTCCTCCTAGATAACTGATTTTCTAATTGATTTTTTTCGATAAAATCTGCACGTTTAATTACATTGTCAAATGATTTTTTTTTTTTCATATGCTGAAACAGCTTTTAGGCATCAAGAGACACGCTCAAAAGCCCAATAATACAACTTTAAAGCTTGACTGGCAAAACCCACCTTGAGGAGAAGATAAATCAAATTTAAAAGAAGAGCAGGACAGCTACGCATTTTGACTCTTTTATAATTCGGTTACAACCTAGCTAACCCTGAGGCAAAAATCTAATGTGGGAAGTCAGGAAACATAGCCATACATAAATTGACACTCTAGAATAGCGTTATAATAAAAGGTAGATGAATGATACTGAGGTGCCATGAATTTGTTTTAAAAATAAGCATTTCATTAGATCACAAAAACAAACCGATAAAAATTATTAAAAATGCCACCTGAAAAAGTAAAAAATGACGGATGAAGAAGTGAAAAAGAAGGATCAAAATTATAAATAGTAACAACAGAAGGAAAATATTAATTTGCACAGATACTGAAAACACTAGAAATATATGAAAGGTTCAAAAAGCTATCTGAAACGCAGTGAGAATGACTTGGATGTGATCGAAGATGCGCTACATTTCAGAGGTTTTGCAAGATGACATTTACAAAGCTCTTACTGTTGCTGGGCATAACAGTATTGTAATTTGCACACAAAAGAATAAATTTAAAAATAAAAAAATAATAAATGTAAAATTGTGATAATTAAACACAGTAACTAATTCATGAAATCTCTTCGAGAAAGATCTCAAGTTATCTTCAAAATGACTTAGAGATTGGTTTTTGCATGCAATGTTGATTAAAATTTTTTGACAAAGAAGCTTCATTTCATTTAAAAATAATGTAATCCAACATGTTTTAGACAGAGAAATAAAACTTTATCAACGTAAAAGGTCTCGGTCTGTTTCCAAACGTTTGCTTCCTGTTGTTCAGGTATCAAACGTAGACCCTTGCAAAAGATGCTTTCACACTGTAAAGAGTGATTGATGAAGGTACATATGAAATTTGAAGGGGGGAAAAAGAATGCCAAAATATCCCTTCAAAAGTTCATATATATAAAAAAGGGGCAGTGATGGAAGGATGGAATTGAAATAGGGCAAAGGTAAACTGGTCATTTTCAGTGCTGAGTCAAGCTCTACGCAAAATGATACACCCAAGTCATTATCATTGAAGCACCATAAAAACAGAGCAAGACTGCACTCTGCCTTTCTCTTTAGACTGAGAGCTTCAAAATTGACATGACTGCCAATTGAAAAAATACCATACCCCACAAATACACTATCTAATTAATCATCAATTATTTTTTCCCAGTGCGATTTCAGCCTTCTGTCTGTAAGAATTAGATTGGCAAGAAAACATTGTGTTTCATAAAACATCATTTCAATTTCCTGAAATTTTTAGTGTGTTAAGGATTGAAAAAATGTAACATTGAGAATAGAGTAGAAAGGACAAAACTGCCAACATTCACTTGCAAAAATTTGTTCCAACTAAAATGAGTATACCTGAATAGACGCACTCATGAAAAAGAAACCATCTTCTTCAGAAACCCCATTAAGAGGAATTTCTTTTGGAAAGATGCATTGAAAAGGAAAACTTGAGCAGTAACTGAGGAAACGACCAAATAAAGGGGTAAAACAAGACTGCTCCTAGGATCCTGCAGATAGAAATAAGCAGGTCCTCCTTTGAAATTCCCCAGAATCTTTCCTTGTGATGGACCTTCCAAATATTAACATGACACAAGAGCAGCCAGCAAAATAAAAACGGATTCACGCAAAAAGAAAGAGAAAATGAATTACAATGATTCGTTCAATAATAGTCTACGAGATCAAACAACTATGGCCCTGGAATCTCCTGTGCAGGATACTCAAATCAAAATGCAAGACAGCTTAAAATTCCATCAAAAAACTGGAAAATGCAGCAAGACCTGGAAATATCAAACACACAGAACAAACTCGATTGATCCCAAACTTCTCTGGCGGATGAAGATTAATTTTTAAAAAAAAAGGAAATAAAACGAGAGGACAAATTTGATGGGCAAGATGCGACACAACTAAGTCTTGCGGGGTGTATTTTTAGTAAAATAAAAGCATTACTGAAAATAACATATTATTCATTTAGTTATTTTTTTAATTTTTTTTTGAGGCTTTATGATACTTGCATCCCTACAAAGTATCATATGCCCCTACTCAAAGTAAGCATCTAGTCCTAAAATGAGGGAACCATGAAGAAAAGAGACTCTTTCTAACTTAACGATAGCCTCATGTCTATGGGGAAACAATCGTAAATAAGATTAAGCAAGATCAAATGTCAGTAAAAAAACGGGAGCAATTTTCTAGTTGTTATTGCATAAAATATTAAAGATGAAAAAATGAGAGAGAGCCTTTACTTATATTTTCACTCTCAAAAATTGCAAACAACACCAAGCATCTGAGAGATCCACAGAAAGGAAGATACAAATGCTTTGCTCATAATACTCAAGTTGCAAAATGGATCCAGAACACAATCCAGAAATGGTTTGTGCTCTTTCAAAAACATTCCATCAATCGGATCGCAAAAACAAAAGGGAAAAAATAATCTGTTGAAAAGACACAACTACGACACTAAAAAGGATTATAAAACGCAATGATCAGCAAATTTGCTGACTCGCATCCAGCGAATGAAACGAATAACAATTGAAAATGGCTCTGAACACCTTCGGGCAAATCTACAAGTATGCAAAGAATGATACCCTTATTTCTGGATGTTTGACAAATGAAAAAGAAACTGTTACTGGTACAAAACTAGAAAAAAATATTAACTTGGATATTTCTGAAAACCGATGTTCTACTCCCTAAGAAAAGAAAACTGCAAGCACACAGCAAATGATGTGCTGTGGAAAAGTTGATGAAAAGTTGAGTAAAAGCATCTCTTAATCTTTCAAGTTACTGGATGGATTTTCAGCAAAAGTTGCTAATGTGTTCTACACGAACTAGTAAATCACCTATATTATGAAAAGGAGGATGGAACAGCAGGTTGCCATTTAAGTATTACAAGAGAAAATCTGATGATACTAGGATCTAAAGCTGGTCCAAAAGCCATGATTTACTGGTGCTGACAATTGACCGAATCAATTCTGGTGGCAGGTCGGCTGATTCCACATTTCAACATTAGTTCGTTCAGCATTAGAAAAACTCACTATTCCTCTCATCAGTGTATTACTACATGCACCAAAACGTTCTGAACCTGAAAATTTTGATTCTTTCATCGAGCAAATAAACTGCTTTCAAATAAAAAAAATAAAAACGATGATTAATAACTAAATTTTAATAGGCTCACATTCTGATCATGATGACTAAACAATCATGATGTAGCTTGGCGCATTGAAAAGAATCATGACGTAACTCTGCATCACTCACTTAAATCTTGAAATTATTTTCTCTAAAAAATGCCTTTGACGCACTCTCGTTTAGGGAATACTTCAAAAAGTCAGCTGCGGCAAAATTCCTACTTCTATTATCTTTTTCATCTGGTTAAAGCGACGACACAAGAAGAGTCAGCACACATGTCTTCAATCTAACTTTTAATGCTTTGACCACCGAAACGGAAACTTTTCCCTTTTTACAGGACAAAGTGAAAACTATACTTTTTGGCTTAAAGATGAATTGGGATATGCTTGAGTTCCATCCCAACCTAATAGCCTTTGGCACAAAATCATTGGAGAGTAACTCACCGTTGATGATAGGTATTATTGGAAATTGAAGACAGAGAGAGAATTTAGATACCAACTGGTGAAAACATCTTTGTAACTTTATAACTCAGTAGTTGGAATATAATCAACAAAATAATGGCTATTTGTGAAAGAGATGCTGATTGTCTTTTGAACTGATGTCTGAAGCTTTTTGAATTAATGAAGTTTCTAAATAAATCCTGCGTCTGGACTGATAGTTTCTAACACCATAGTCAAGCTAGACCAGTGTTACTCATATGAACTTCGAGTCCATGTTCTTGCCGAAATTGCTACAGAGCACTTTGAAAAGTTTGGATTCGCCAAGAAATAAGTCTCACAGCTAACATAGACCAAAGGTTTGAGGAATGAATTTCCCAGCTTAAGGTAACTCAAAAGTTAGATGAAAGGAGTGAGTGACTCCTGCGTGACGATATTGTGCATTTATACAGCTTGAGAGCAATCGTCTCTTTTTCTATCTCTACTTCAATGAAAAGCTACTAAGTGAAAACTGAAGAGGTGATGAGAAGAAAGCGTTCAAATATTGAACAAGAGATGAGCACTGGAGAAGGCAATAGTATGGCAAAGAGCAGCACAATCCTGGTAATGCCAAATTGACACAGACACAAAAATTTAGAGGCGTTGAAAATGGTAAGAAACATTCATACGTTCTAAGCGACCAATGCAGTAAAGAAAAAAACATCTTGAGGGTGAATACAAGAATCGTTAGAGCCGTAAGGTACGTCGAAAATGGATAAAAGCAATTTTAAAGGACCAAACAACAAATGGAACATGTACAAATTCGGAACTAGAGCTAAAAGTTGGTTATGGTTAATGTTCGATACAGTGTAGCATTATTAGAACATACTGCTTTAAAACCTAAGTCATGAGCTAAGACATACCATACCAGCAAGAAAAAAAGAACAGAAGTGGACACGGAAAAAATATCCTACAAGAAAAAATGTATAACTATTAAAGAGAGACTTATATGACTAAACGCAAAAAAAAAAAAAAATCAAGGAGATTTTCTTACCTTTGAGCCTCTTTCATTAAAAATAATTTCAACATCTAAAATGGGACCATATTGCTGCAAAAAGAAAGCAAAAATGCATTAAAAATAAAATACAGTACCGATTGCTTATTGCTTTGGCAGATGAAAAGCAGAGAACCAACTTAAAGTGAACTCAAGGAGAACGAAACGATTCAACATTATGAGACTTAACGACTCGACTAGCAAAATAATAACTGACATGAAAATTCAATAAAATGATCAGGTCAACAAATGTGCCAGCCATTCCCCTATCTTACAAATAGAAGTTCGTAACGTATCATGGGTTAAAATTTGTCTGTATGATGGCCAGTTTGAAACAGTGATAGGGATCATCAACAAAAATCATGGGGGGGATATTCTGGGGAATGTTTTTTTCAGAATCTCAAGTTCCACTAAGTCACCAAAATATTAATTTCAGATACAATAGATGAATGTAAGTATTTGTTACAAAACAACAACAACATTTTATTCATAAACTTTGATGGTCCACCTTTTCAAATTTTTCTCTATGCGCTGATCTTTTGCATTAGAAATATTCTTGTTTCATCCACTCACCGATTTTTACAGTTTGATACAAAGTGTTCATGGTGCTTTTATAAGGGTGATTTTGGAGGCAACAAGTATTCAGTAAATGTCATTCAATAAAAGCAACAGGAACTGAAGAAAAAACTTTTCATCATTCATGCAATGGAGTATTTACAAGAAAAATTTGCTACATCTGAGAGTGCTTGATAAGCTGTCATCGCATTATTTTCAATAATTTTCTTCTGATAACGGAAATTGTAGAAAACAAGATTGAAAAGTGAGAAAATCTGCCGATCCGTGACATCATCAGGCGGCATTTTCCATTTGAAAACATGTATTTAACACATAAGGTCATTTGGTCATGCATCATCCAATAAATTCAAATAAATACACACCGCAGATAACAAGGCTAGACAAAACAAAGAGAACCAAAACGTTTCGGCTAGAAACATCCCAGTCTTCTTCAGCTGGATAAAAAATAATACAATTTAAAAACTCAGTACTTGGTTACACCTACCTTTCCAAAACCAGGATTTTTGAAACAAGTATTTGGAAAGATACAACAGAGTACTAAGTTTTTAAATTTTATTATAATTCATCCAACTGAAGAAGGCTGTGGTGTTTCCAGCCGAAACATTATGGTTTCACTGGTTTTTTTTTGCCTTATTACCAGCGGTGTGTATTTATTTAAATGTATGTCTTGTCACAGGCTGCTGAGTATCCAACATATTTTATATCTTCCAATAATTTGACGTATTTACGCTAAATGGAACTGGGTTACATCCACACCCTATGCGCATTGTTCCTTTTAGCAAAAATACGCCCGATTGTTCATTTCAGAAACCAAGGATATTCTCATGCTCAGTTCACTCATTAGTTGGATTGCATTTTGCAAAAAGGAACCACTGGCATTGCAATGTTGTTAAGATTGTGCAACTTCTTTTGTCTTGGAGGAAAAACCCAATTATCCATTCATAGTTTCTACTTTACCCGCTAAAAACTGCACATTTAAGACAAAAATTACCATCTAAATTTCATCGTTTTTCACGAGTTCCGCAATTTTATTGCAAAATATGAAGTTGAACAATCTTAGCATCATTGCAATGCTAGTGGTTCCTTTTTGCAAAATGCAATCCAGTTTTCTTTTTAACATGAAATTCAAGAAATTTCGGAGACCTGCAAATTGTCCATTCGAATTAAGAGGTAACTAAAGGGGTACTCACGCCGAACATTGATCTGAGATCAGGTTCTCTAAAACGAAAAGGTATGTTTGAAACGTGAAGCCTCTTTGGAGGATTCTTTGATGCGTTATCTTGAGCTATTGATGCAACAACTGACTGTGACGTTACTGTCGTCGCTGGTAATGAGCCGGGTATAGCTAGAGCTAGACTATTTGGCGGAGGCGCTACAGTTCCATTTGCTGTGCCTGTGTTGTTCGTTTCTGACTCGTGTTCCGTTTGCTGAAATCGAGGAAAAAGAAATTACTCACTTTTACAAAGGAAACTTACACTTTTTTCAACCCCAGGAATCCTTGAAGTTTAAATCATGGTGTCTAGAATTCTTGACTATGCTCTTTCCCTAATTTCAGGAGTTCCTTCCCTGATGAAAATCCAAAGTTTTTCCAACATCCCCCAGATTTGCTTGAGAAAAACTATATAATTTTTTCGAATTCCCAGGTATGAATACTGCCTTTTTTGTCTATCAGTCGATTTTTGATGCACATTAGAATTATTAATTCGGAGCAAGTTTTTAAATCTGGTCCATGAAAGATTTTCTTTTGTTCTGATTGCCTTTCGCTGATATTTAAATGAGTTTTCTTGATTTTTTGCACGAATAAATTGAGACTGATTTGATTTTACAAACAAACATTTCACACACTTGATACATTTCATGACTTGAATCAAACATTTCACTTCAGAATTTGCTAAACTGCGTGTAGTTGAAAAATGCTTCCCACACTCAGAATTTTCTGTGTCACGGCCGATTTTCCTCAGAGTTCCCTAAAATTTCTTACATCAAATTTCCTGATATTTTTCGGATTTTCCTGACCCTGGATTTTTGACGTGCATTTTATTTACAGGGTTGCCACAGAATTTAGAAAATGAAATTCCCTAAAATTTACCCCAGTTATAAAAAACCAAAATTGGGGACTTTCGGGGGCTAATAGGGGTGTTTTTTCAAGAAAATCGGGGACTTTTTTTCCACCCGAAATAGTGATAGAAAGGGAGCTAGTTAGAGCGTTAAAATGCGTACTTTACACGACTAATTTTTAAGTCATGTTGAACCGATGAAAAAATATGAAAAACCAAGCAACACTTCAGTTTTTTTATTCCTGGTTATACCGCGCTGGTGGAAAAATTTGAAAATATTGGTGTTTAGGACGACTTTTGTCATTTTTTGGGGACCTGAACAAGAAATTTGGGGACTTTCGGGGATATCGCGGACACTCTTCCAAAATCGGGGATAATCGGGGGTATTGGGGACTTTTGAGGACTTTTGAGGACCGGAAGACACCCTGAGGAACCCCACAAATTTAAAATGTGACGAATTAAACGTCAAAATTTGCAGTTTTAGTCAAACATTTCTTGTCCGACCTTTCGGATTGTCTCAATCCACTGTGCGCCGTCAGAGGACACCCTTCCAAAAGTAGGGATGATCGGGAACATCGGGGACTTTTGGGGACCGTTAGACATCCTGTACAAGCGCGGAAAAAAGGAGGGGCGAAAACAGTGTTCGAAACTCACTTTTGAGTGAGGACCATGTGGCGCATCAAGCCCGATTTTTAGGCGCCATTGAAGATGTTTTAGGGGCCAAATTGACTTGTTGCCTATATATTACGGCGCATTTGGTGAGAAGTTAGACGCAAGCTGTTTTCGTACCAGAACTAGTAAGTAGCTGTAACTTGGGGAAGACAAAAGCACAAATGATGAAATTGTGAAGAATAGAGAAAGCTCTCACTTGTGGTGCTGAAAATTTCGAACGATCACCCAATATGAAAATTACGATTTTTAGGGGGCAATTTTTAGGCGCCATGGCCGATCTTTTAGGCGCATTGGGCGCGTTGGCGCCTGAGAGTTTCGAACACTGGGCGGAAAACTACGTCTAAAAAAAAGTAAAATGTAAATAAAATTCGATGCATACCGGGTCGATACTCACTATGCTGACCGTCTGCTGATCGATGTTGTTGAGGGCGACTTGGTTCTGGCCCAGGGAGGGCGGCGTGAAGGGGGGTCCGGGCACGGAGGGCGGGCCCCCGGCGCCCTGCTCCTTCCCCGGCTCCACTTTGATGCCCGCGGCCACGGTGGCGGCCGCCGCTGCAGCAGCCGCCGCGTCCCCGTTCTGCGCCGCGAAGGGCGTCGCGGCCGCGTAGGCCGCTCCCGCCCCGGGAGACATACCCGTTTGGACCATGTGCTGTAACAGACGAAACCGAAATTCATCAGTACGATATGATGGGACTCAAATAGAATGGACCACTAGACAAGGTGCGAAGTTAGGCATTCTGATTCACGTTTCCTCACCAAAATTTCATGTAGAACACAATGGAGATGTTGCATGTGTGAGGAATTTGCGATTTGACTGTAGATTCTAATGTAAGAGTTCGCGAGAATCACGATGGTGCTACTGGTTTTCTCTGAAATCAACTCCCAAGCTCAAAAAAGCTCTCAAGTTGAGGCCAAAATGGAGGGGATATCCCACGCTATCCTGACAGTCAACCTCTCCATCAAGACGAACTCTCCGTGCAAAGATAGGGAGCAAATACATTGACAGGGCTGCCACTTTAATTGGCGACTCCAAAACTGAAAACACGGATTTGCTCCCTATCTTTGCATGGAGATTTTGTCTTGATGTAGAGGTGGAGTCTCAGGGTAGGGTGGGATATCCCCTCCATTTTGGCCTCAACTTGAGCGCTTTTTTGAGCTTGGGAGTTGATTTCAGAGAAAACCAGTGGCACCATCGTGTTTCTTGCGAACTTTTACATAAGAATCAACAGTCAAATCGCAAATTCCTCACACATGCAACATCTCCATTTACGCTACAAAAATTAATGAAATAGACTCCTAATTAACATATTCAATGTTTCTTGACGCGTGGATTCAAACCTCCCGCTCATGAAAACACAATAGTTTACGTGAATCAAATCGCACACTAAACTTTACCATGACAATCTCTGCGAAATGAAAATCTGGCAACCTCAATATTGACGCTTTGGCTCAGCTGTAGTAAATTGTTTACAATTTAAATGATACAGGGTTGAGCCGAAATACAGCCCACATCTCCCTCCTTTTATCGCGCGGTTCCAAATGACGTCATCGAAGGACGTCCGGAATCGTAACAAAATCCTGGCTGACCACCGCTTCGTGTGATTCGTTCGAGGGTTGTGTTGTCGCCGCGGGAGAGTGTCGCGTAGACTCGAGTCGCGATCCGAGAGGACTCGGGAACTCGGGTGATGGCACATTATGAGAAGAGGATGCTCTCAATTAAACCGGCAGATCCTCAATTGTTGCCCGCAGCGAGGGATTGTTGCCAGACCGCCCCGAAAAAGCACTCCATGTCACGGTATTAGACGGAGACAAGAGACCCTCCACTGGCCTCTTCGCGACAGGTGGAAGCTTTTACTTCCGGGGATTCAACACTACCTTGTGGACCATCATAAGGGAGCAACGGTCATCACTCTTTTTTCGGCTGTTGACCTACCTACACGGTGGATGATGAGCTTTAGAGTACCTATATTGAGAGAGTATGGCCACTGGGCCCCATGGAGAGGTTTAGGACCCAAAAATGGCGGTGCTTTGTTTTGGTTTTCGTGGGTGGGAGGGGGGTCATTGCCAACTTTTGACGGTTATCACCAACCGCACTTGCTGCAAACCTTACTACATCTCAGATAATTTTTCTCAAAAATTGCACACGATTAGCCTTAAAAATATGTAAAGAAGTCGCGATAGTGCATTTGGGTAAATTTCTCGTTACGATAAGCAAAGAAAACTACATTTTGAGTCATTTTGCATTACATTAATTTATGGCGTCCGCCATTTTTGGGTCCTAAGGGCTCCCTAAGATGGCTGAGCCAATCAGAGGTGGTAACACCAGTGGCCATACTCTCTTAATATAGGTGCTCTAGGTGGAGGCTTTTACTTGCGGGGATTCAACACTTCCTTGTGGACAATCATAAGGGAGCAACAGTCATCACTCTTTTTTCGGCTGTTGACACCACGTACTCGCGGATGAGCAGAAATTTTCGAAGGCTGGCAACGCCGAGTCCCTCCATTTAAATCCACGATAAACAATCGATTCTCAGCGCGGGAGCCTGCATCGATAAATATCGGTAATTTTAGGTGATTTTAAATGGCTCCGACTCAGTGTCGCCATCTCGCGGGGATCGATCGGCAACGCGGGGTCGGGAGAGGCTGCGCCTTGGGTTAGGTCATAAATTTAATTACCGCTAATTGCTCGTAAACGTGTGAACGGCAAGAACTGGAGGCTCCTCGGAAACGACGCGCGACGCCATGATTAAAGCCATAAACTCCGTTAACGCTACTTATCGACAGTAATAACGCTGTACGCAGAGCCCTCGGAAAGGCGGCCGGCCACCGACGACCCGCGTAACGCGCGTTGACAACGAGTCCGTGTTGAGAAAGAACGCCGTATGAGCCTCCATACGTTGCCAAATTTTGTCGGATAAAACATGAATTTTCTGGGAAACTAGTTAAAAATTTTCTTCAGGTTTCGGAGAATTTATGCAGGTGTCTGAAATTTGAAGAATTTCATGTTGAAGTGGAAACAACTGAAAGAACTAGTCACGAGGATACACTGGAACGAAAAAACACATTGTATCTAGAGTCCAGACTCTTAAAAACATCGACAAGAAAAAATACTCTTGATTCAATCGGATTTTTGCTTAAATCAAGAACCAGGCCTCTGAATTAGAGCGGATTTCCTTTTGATTTAGGCAAAAATCTGATTGAATCATGAGTATTTTTTCTTGTCAATGTTTTCAAGAGTCTGGACTCTAGATCCAATATGTTTTTTTTTCCAGTGTACTGTTGGCTCATTAATCGAGCAATTATTGAAGGAAATATGACGAAAAGGTGTAATTAATGAGAAATTCCGTCCGATGACGTCACGCGGTGTATTTTCTTCTTTTAAATCAATTTTTAGACGATTTCCCATTACAGACAAAAATTATTAAAAATACTGTGAAATCCGCTCATTAAGCACTCTTAGAAGAAGCCCCAAAAAAAAAAAAAAAAAAAAAAAAAAAAAATAGCGTGCAAATTCTGCATTCAATCTTTAGTATTTGAAAAGTTCAAGGAGACCTATGCGTAAATGCAGAAATGAATGTTTCATAGAGCGACATTTGGCAATATCTGGAGATTGGAGTTGTGTCTGGGATTTACAATTTAGGTACTTGATCAAGTGTAAAATTTTGCGACACACACGACGGTGCCACTAGTTTTCTATGAAATCAACTCCGAAACTCCAAAAAAGCTCTCAAAGTTCGAATCGTGATGGAAGGGGAGTGAGAGGCTACCCCTAAATCTATTCGAACATAATCCCACGCAAAGACACGGAACAAATACACTGGTAAGGTTACGACCGGTTCGAGTTTTGAAGTCCCCGTAAAAAGGGGCGACATTAGTGATGTGTTTACTCCTTATCTGTGCACGGCGAGTTTGTCTAGATGTAGAGGTAGAATATCAGTGTAGCGTAGGATATATCCCCTCCATTGCGATGAATTTCGAGAGTTCTTTTAGAGCTTGGGGGTTGATTTAAGAGGAACACAAGGGCACCATTGTGTTTCTTGCGAAATTTTACGAAATATAAAGGGTGGGTATGGGATTCAATGGACATGAATCGATCGAAAAATGAAAACGAGAATCAATCGACGCGAAACCATCGACAAATTATAAAACCCGGGTCGATTCGGTCGACAGGAATCGATCGAAAAATGAAAACTGGAATCGATCGACGCGAACCCATCGACAAATTATAAAACCCGGGTCGATTCGGTCGACAGGAATCGATCGAAAAATACAAACTTGAACCGATGCACGGGGTTGTCGATAGATTCATGGCTTTGTCGATCGATTTACGGATTTGTCAATCGAATTGGTGTCGATCTAATCACGCCGATCGATTCATGTCAATCGAATACATACATCATACACCCTCCTAGAAGATGTGTACTTAAATCGAAAATCCCTGGCACATTCAAGAACTCCGTTGTTGCAGTTTCAATCTTAGTAGCGTTCCGTCGACATATCGAGTCTTGGGCGAGGGACAAGGATTCGCAGTGGGAAGATGGGATAGGTCGCGCAGTGGCGTCTTACGTAGCGACAATCGCGTTGGAGCCCTCATCTCGAATCCTCAACGGACACGAAATCTGACAACACCGCGTAAACCCACCGACGATCACCGCACAATGGATTGAGTCGATGGGAGAGGTTGACAAAAATTTGGAAACTTTAAAAGCTTATTACTCCGTTCATACAAAACTTGGAGCTTTTAACAGTGCTTCCATTGGTTTCCTCTTGAACTTCTCTTTTAGAAGCACAAGGTGTCTACCAGTTATAGAAAACCAAATTGGGGACATACGGAGACTGATAGGGGTGTTTTTTCAAGAAAATCGGGGACTTTTTCCCCCCGGAATAGTAAGAGAAAGGGCTATTTAGAACATTAAAGGGCGTGTTTTATGCGACTAATTATACATGTCACGTTGAACCGAAGAAAACATACGAAAAACCAAGCAACACTTCGGTTTTTTTATTCCTGGTTATACCGCGCCGCCGCGGCTGGTGGAAAAATTTGAAAATACCGGTGTTTAGGACGATTTTTGTCATTTTTGGGGACCTGAACAAGAAAATTGGGGACTTTCGGGGATGTCGCGGACACCCTTCCAAAATCGAGGATAATCGGGGGCATTGGGGACTTTTGAGGACCGGTAGACACCCTGAAGCACCCCATATTTGGACCGCGTTAAACAGAAAGGAACCAAGCCACATCAGCTATTGCCAAATAAATTGAACAATTTAAAGTTTTAATCGAAAACGGTTGTGCGGATTTTTGTGCAAATTTCAGTGAAAATTCTCCATAGTTTGAAGCAAATTCCCTAAAAATTTTAAAGGAACCCGCACAAAAATTCTCTCGTAAAATATTTGATAGCCCAATTAAATTTAGCAATAGCTCACGCGGCTTGGTTCCTTTCTGTTAAACTCGGTCCATTTAAAACGTGACGAATTGAACATCGAACTTCACAGTTTTAGTCAAACATTTGGACGTATTTCTACCAAACAGACCTATGTGGAGGTGAGAAATATGGGGTGTGCTCGTTAGTTCTCTGGCCGTAAGAGTGAATGAGAATAATGAAGCGCCAGTGACGTCAGCGGCGACGATGGAGACTCCCGAGCCGGGGATCCGTGTCTTTAACTCGTGAGCCCTGTGCACAAGGCTCTCTTGCCATGCCCGCGGCTCATGAGTTCCGCATTCAGTTGGCACATAGGTCTGTTTGATAGAATGTAAAATCCCGCTTTTCCAATTCTTCAAAAGGAACCACGCCCACTTTTACATTGCGTCTTATGCAGCTTTCTGGAGCATACCCCATATTTCTCACCTCCACATAGGTCTGTTTGGTAGAAAGACGTCCATTTCTGGTCCGACCTTTCGGATTGACTCAATCCACTGTGCGCCGTCGGAGAATGAGAGCCTTGGAAAACGGGTCGGAGCCGTGAAAAGCGACACGGGCGTCCAGACCATTGTGACGAGCTTTCAGCGCCGGCGTTATCTGCAACTTGCACGCGCGTCCGAGATGCGGTTGCGAAACGCCCCGCGCGCGGCGGCGCGGAGGCACTATCGCTGCTACTGCCGTCGCGTGGATGCTGCAGTTGCCACCCGCCCAACACGGAAATATTTTAAAAATATTGCTGAAATATTGTCAAAAACATTTTAACAATATTTTAACAATATCGAAATAATATTGCTGCAATAGTTTGTTGTCCGCCCCCCTGACAATATTGCAGCAATATTGTCAAGGTAATATTGATAATATATTTTAAAAATATTCACTTGCGATGAGGTTATCATATTCCATATCCGTGTGCGCGCACTCTAGGAGACGTCTTTGGTACTAATTTTCTTTCTAATGTACACATGCGTCCAGGTTGTGGATCGTAGAGTTGTTACTGACCTTAAAATCCGCGCCGTCCAAGTCGGGATTAGAACCCACGCCTCGGGGTGGAGTTGATATCCGAAGTCCAGTACTTTACCACCAGACCAGCCAGGCTTGATGTAGAAGGGCCCGTAAATTCAACCTCTTAACTATCGCAGGCCTCTGAGTCCGTAATATGTTTGTTTATTGACAGATTCTTATAATATTTTACCAGAATTTATTATTTATTATTTATTTATTATTTTTTATTTCATCCTGTAATTTGTGTTTCAAATTCTTTATTAATTGTACTCAACATATTCCTATTCATGTATTACAAATTTTCGTTTTTTTTAACTCTCTCTCATTTTTTTCTTTACCAAATTACTGTTTTTTATAATTGCGTCTTTTTCCAGTTTTAATTATTTGAGCTTTTTCCTAGTTTGAATTTATGTCGATGTATTTATGTTATGTTATTTATTTTTTTCCCTTCTTTTTGTCTTTTCTTCCCCCCCCCCTTTCTTTTTTCTAGCGATTGATTTTAGTAAGTTCCGCAAAATAATTGGTAAACAGAGCAAAACCATACGCTAATTTGGCAAACATTTTGAAAATCTAGCAAAAATTTTAGCCATAATAGCATAAACTAGTAATGTTAATTTCGCAAAAGTATAGTTTGCCATTTTCGCACAGTAAAATTACCACTTTTGCAAATTGTTTTGTCGTTCTCGCCACGAGGGTGGGCATTTTAGCAAAAAAAGCAAATTGCAGAAATCGCAAACCATTTTTTGCCATGTTAGCAATTAATTTTTAAATATTACAAAAATATTTATAAAATATTTTTAACATAATATTAAACAAATATTTTTAAACTAATATTTCTAAAATAATTTTTAAATATTTTGTAAGTATATTTTACAAACTGTTTTAAAATTAATTACATAAATATATTTTGTAAATATATTTAAAACATTTTTATAAATATATTGTTACAATATTGTCATGAAATATTTTAGCAATATTGTCAACATATTTCTGCAGTGTATTTAAGGAAATATTTACATGACAATATTGTTTCAATATTGACAATATTGCTGCAATATTGCTGCAATATTTCGTGTTGGGCGGGCAGTGGCGATTCTTGTGGGTTAAATAACGCTATTTTTTCTCCACTCGAGTATACTGCCGTGCTAAGGAAAAACGCCGTATGAACATACGACAACGCCAAATTTCTTTCTATAAACTGGTTATTTTAATAAAAAAGTTGAGACCCTCCACTGGCCTCTTGGCGACAGGTGGAAGCTTTTACTTTCGGGGATTCAACACTTCCTTAGGGACAATTATAAGGGAGCAACAGTCATCACTCTTTTTTCGGCTGTTGACCTACGAACATGGTGGATGATGAGCTTCGCGTGACGTCATGTGCCAAACAAGTCTCCCAAACTTCCGGCATTTTCGACTTGTTTGCAAAACGAAACTGCTAACACGTTGTTAAACATCAACCATGTAGGTAAGTCAACAGTTTTATGTTGATGCTCCGAAAGTAAAGGCTTCCACAATAGCCTAGGTACGAGTGGAGGGTCGCTTGTCTCTGTTTGGACCGCGTTTAGAAGAAAGAAACAAAACCACACCAGCCACTGCAAAATTTAATTGGGCAATTTAATGTTCGGCAAGGGGATGGTTGTGTGGATTCCTGTGAGAAATTTAAGGAATTTGCAAAAAATTAATTGAAAATTGCGCACAAAAATCCGCACAACTGTTTTCATGTAGTGAGTTAAATTGCCCAATAACATTTGGCATATTTGGCAATAGCTGATGTGCTTGGTTCCTTTCTACTGAACGCGGTCCATTTCGTCGCTTGGCTGACAAAGGGGCGTAACTACACACCGAGATGAGCTCGGGAAAGCATTAAGTTAGATGGACGACAGGGCTCATCGCTAAATGCAGTTACGCCTTTATATCAGCAGGGTGTCTACTAAACCGGCTGACCAAAAATCAGTACTTTTCCAGTCCATTCCCAAGAAATTCAGTACCTCTTCATAAGAGAAATTCAGTACCTCTTCATAAGAGAAATTCAGTACCTCTTCATAAGAGAAATTCAGTACTTTCTCGGTACCTCTAATTGACGAAATTCGAAAATTTTCAAAAATTTGAATTTCTCTCTCAAATTGCCCTGGTAAAAATTGGCAGTAGAATCTGTGTTCCAAAATATCATAGACCTACGGCCGGCTGTAAGATTTTCAATAGCTTCTATAGCCGGCTACACAATTTTTTATAGCCTTTTATAGTCGATGGCGACTAAGCAACTCACAGCCAGGCGATAAAGTGTATGCTAAACGTCACTAATTACGGATGCCAGGACTTAGTGAGTTTTTGGACTACCGCTCTCTTCTTGGGCCGTAGTATCTTGATTTATTTTGCGAGGAAAGCTCCGTACTTTTGATGGATGCCTGCCATTCCTAATATATTAGAGCGTTCTCAGTTTCGTATGATACTGTGCAATACCTCTGGTGTGAAATAGTTACTTCAAGCGCCGTGGCACGCTGCGGCGCGGCAGGCGGGCAGCCAGCGCGAAACGCGCATTGGCGCCTGCAAACCTAACAGGGATACTTCACGCGTTGCGCAATGCGTGAATTATCCCTGTTAGGTTTGTAGACGCCAGTGCGTCGCCGCTCCGCTTTATGTTAGGCTCTAATATTTAATCTGGCGGAGTCAGCGCTATTCAACTCATGATTTTGAAATGTTTGCATATCCTGTATGGATTATTCCCATTTTAATTGATGGAAAAAATATGTATAAAGGGAAAATATAATGTGTGTTTTGTAAATATTAAAGTGGTTCCGTATCAAACTTAATGATTTCCAAAGCACACGAATTTCTACACAATTTCTTATAGCCTTTTATAATCGATGGCGAAAAAGCAACAGCCAGGTGATAAAGTGTAAAGCCTGGCAATAGGAACTATAGCCCGGCTGCATAATTTTTTATCGCTTCGTATAGCCCGGCCGTATGATTTTCTGTAGCCTTCTTTAGCCGGCTATAAGAATTCCTATGGTATGTTGAAACGCAGCTCTTATCGCCAATTTTTACCAGGGTGTGACAAAAATTCCGGACCTTCTCGCGAAATTCCGCACTTTTTCAGGATTTCCGGACCGCCCTTGAAAAGTCAGCACTATTTCCGGACTTTCCGGACTTAAAGACACTCTGATCAGGAGGGCGACGATTTATTCCTCACTTTCTTTAACGGAAGTCAACTGACGGAGATGCATCAGCAAAAAAGCAATTAGACGGGACAATATCCTTGCTTGAGTGGGGGCGTCAGTTCAGGTCATTACGGTCAAACCTGGATTTCGACTGGAATTCCGAGGACAGGCTATCGGATTAAATAATCTCCTCGGCGTTCTCTTCGCTATCGTTAACGACCGAACTCTCAAAACCTCAAAACGAGGAAAATAATAAGTAAATTTTGACGGAAACCAAAATATGAATCGGATAGATGGGAAGCGGTCAAGTTGAGGAGATGGTCGCGAAGCTACAACTCTCATGCTGCGCTGGACGGCGGGTAAAATAGCTGTGTCAAGTGGTGTACGTTGCGTACAACAAGGCGTAGGTACACGGTGCGCGGCGCGGCAGGAAATTACGGACGGACCCCGCTATTACACCCAGGAATGACGCCCAACGGCCAAGTTGCCGCTTTTCCAACAAAAACGCCTCGATTTAGCTTACGTGCAGATGTAAAAAAATGGGCCTGCGGGCTGATTATTTGATCGTATTTATGCCAAAAGGTTCTATGTTTCACACAAACCCTATTCACATAGTTCCTTTTAGAATAAATACATCCATTTGATACGGGCCTGTTGCAAACTTCAGCTAGAGCAAAGAGAGGAGTTACTTCTTTACAGGATTGCCACAGAATTAAGAGAGCGAATTTCTCTGATTTCCTTGACACATCTTAATAAAATTCCCTGGGAATTGAGGATATACCGGATGGTCAAAAGGACATAATGTTGAGCAGTTTTCAGGCAAAATTTGTTATGTCTATGTTAAATAATCGATTCTTGTCGGACCATCTGGCCCCTTCAAGGATCGACACATTTCTATTGGATTAAATGGAGAAAAACAATGTTGCCAATTTAGCTGGATCCGCCATAAACGTGGGGAACGTAATAACTTATGGTATAATGCATTTGCATATGCGCGCAGAGAAATACACGTCCTTTGGTGCGGTAAGGTCATTATTAGTGAGTAGATTAAATTGAAAATTTCTGGCAATTGCTAATATCCTACGGGATATGTAATAAAAAATCAGGGAAAAAGCATTGACATTTTCAGACATTCTACGTTCAGTTGAAAAAAAAAATAATGAGAGGAATTTGAAAGAAAAATATCTTTCTTTCGCAAAAGTTCGTGTGCAAGAAAAGGAAATTTGGGCGAGGGCTCCACCACGGAAGAGGTCTGGAAAAGAAAAGTTGAACTTTTTTGACTTACAAACGTTGCAGCGGTAGGACTTACAGATATTGGATCGCTCGAAAAACTTACCTGTGAACAGAAATAAAAGGAAAAAGTAAGTAAAAATGTATTGGAATATTATTTTAATGACATTTTAGGGCGAAACAGTGTAATACAAGATTCCGTTTTCTCGCGCTAAATTGCTTGAGATGGGCATTGGTTCTGTTTGCTGAAGAACAAATACTCAACCGCAAAAATACTTTGAGACTTGTTGCAATTCTCTGAGATCAGGAGTGCAGAGAGTTCTTTGGAATCAGAGCAAAAATTAGTCGCAATCTCAGCCTCAAAATTTTCTCACGCTTGATAAATATCTTCATTCTGCAGAAACACCTCAATACGCGTTGAGCGAGAGGATGTCAAAATTCTGAGCTCTGACAGTCAGGGTCAGATTAAGGGGGTGGCCATATGGGTCGCGGCCCATGGCGGCAAATCTAGGGGGCGGCAAATTTTGTTTTTTTTTAAATGAAGGTATAAAAAAATCGCATTTAGAAAAAAAAAATTACAACCGAAAAAAGGCGACAAAATCTCTCATTTCCTGAGAGTTAGTAATTTCTAATTTTGTCGTCTTTCTGTGAAACAAGTGACAGCACCTGTAATTAGTCGAGTTAAGAGAGAAACCAAACACACAATTTGGCCTGGAACGGCGCGACTTGGAGAGAAATGATGACGAGGACTTGAAATGAAAAGGAGAAGCCCTCGGCGCGGCGATCGATCGGCATGTAACACATATTAGCGCCTACAAGACTGCACGAATACTTCACGCATTGCGTCAAACACAGTGCGTTCAGCAGCGGTCGGCGTGAAAATCATAGTACCTGCAAGACTGTCGGAATACTTCACGCATTGCGCCAAACACGGTGCGGTCTGCGCGGCGCGGCGGAAGTAAAAAATTCTTCAGCTCGTCAATTTTTATCTTGTTAATATCATAACCTTAATTTCTTCAAACTCCTTGGCTTTTCCCTGACTCTTCCCGGTCGTCGCAAATTCCTTGACTTCCACTGATTGCCTCGGTTTTCCAGACAGCCGGAAACCAACTCTGATTAGGAGGGAGAAGATGAAAAAAGAACCCCTTTACTGAGAAATTTCCGACGCGAGCCAAGGCCCGCACACTAGGGCATTTACTGCAATTTCCCGACAAATTCCCCCAATCCTTGCAATGGAGATGTTGCATGTGTGAGGGATTTGCGATTTGACCATTGATTCTAAGGTGAAAGTTCGCGAAAAACACGATGGTGCCACTGGTTTTCTCTGAAATCAACTCCCAAGCTCAAAAAAAGCTCTCAAGTTGAGGCCAAAATTTAGGGGATATTCCACCCTACCCTGAGAGTCCACGTCTACATCAAGACAAACTCCCCATGCAAAGATAGGGATAGAGCAAATACATTGAAAGGGCTGTCACTTTATTTGGGGACTCCAAAACTGAAAACACGGCAACCCTGCTAATGTACTTGTGCTCCCTATCTTTGCATGGAGAGTTTGTCTTGATGTAAAGGTGGACTCTCAGGGTAGGGTGGGATATCCCCTCCATCTTGGCCTCACTTTGAGAGCTTTTTTTGAGCTTGGGGGATGATTTCACAGAAAACCAGTGGCACCATCTTGTTTCTCGCAAACTTTTCCATAAGAAACAACAGTCAAATAGCAAATTTCTCACACATGCAACATCTCCATTTCCCCAATCCTTGCAATTTCGACCCCCTCGCGACCCTGAAAACCCCCGTCCGGTTCGGCAACAGCGACCGACGCATTCGTCGTAACTGGTTTCACGGTGCGGCGCGGCTTACGGCCGGTGCACCGAAATCCAGGCCCGCGGTTCAACTTCACCTCGTAAAGACCCGGCTCATTGAGAGCAAGGCCAGCGAGCGCGTCTCTCATTCTCGTTAGACGGGTGCCAAAGCTCCCCCCCCCCACCCGCTTCCTCCGTGCGGGGGGGGGGGGAGGGGGCGCCCCGCAGTAATATGCGCGATTAGCCGACATGAAAGCCACAAAATTGAAGCCATTGTTCATCATCTGCGGCTATTTTCGGGGGGAGGGGGGTGCAACGTCGTCGCCCCCCCCCAACCCCCCGGGGGCGCCGTCCTTACCGTAAACGTGAGCCGCGGACGACTTTCCGAAAACGCGCGCGGGCTGCCCTCTTTCAGCCGGCCCCGTTGGCGGGATATAATATCACGGTTGGACTACGAGTTGCAATTAAGAACCACTATTTTTGGAAATAAAATACAGGCGACTCCTTTCACTGCCGTGCTCAGGAAGAACGCCGTATGAGCCTTCAGACGTTGCCAAGTTTCCTCCGATGATAACCGAATTTACTGGGAAAATTGTGAATATTTTATCAAGAGTTACTTCCGCATAACCATCATATGCACCAGTTTCGTCTATACTAATAATTACTTTGATTTACCGCCACTTTTGATACTGGAAGGGAATTTTTTTTTTTTTTTAAATTAAATATATATTTTCTCGACTTTTTTCGAGTATTTCCATCGTAGGGTTTACTCTGCCGAACTATAAGGAAGAACGCCGCATGAGCCTTCAGATGTTGCCAAATTACCTCCAATAAAAACCGAATTTACTGGGAACGTTGTGAATATTTTTTCCCAAAAATTTCGGACTATTTTGTACGCAATTCAATCTAAAATATCCGAAGATTTCAAAGAAAAATGTGCGTGAATGTCGTCAAGAATTCATGTTTTATCAAGGGAAATTTGGCAACTCTCGAATGTTCACACCGCGTTCCTCCTTAGCACGGCGCAGTTCAGAAACAGCGTGCGTGCCATTAGTTGCCCCGTGCGGGCAGGTTGCCTATGCGTACGGGGGCCGATCGTAAAATACCGGGGAATTCATAATTTCATCAAGTCTTTTTTTGCTTTCTCCTGAGTCCTGACTCCTAAATTTTGGAATTCCCTGACTTCAGGGTTCCCGCAGAATTTAGAAATGAACTTCCCTGGCATTTTACTGGTTACTCGGACACGTTTCGGTAAAATTACTCGACAGTTGAAGATATGGCACATGGTTAGAAAGGCATAATTTGAAATAGTTTTCAGGCAAGATTTGAGGTTCGAAACGCCGAACTCATCGCAGAGAGCAATTAAGGGTGGCTTATCACTATGTCTTTGACACTTTCGTCATTTTCCTTGACATTTCCAGGTTTTCCCTGACTTTTAAAAATTCCCTGACATTTCCCAGCACTCCCTCACTGTGGCAACCCTTAGACTTTCCCTGAAATTAGAACGATACTAGTCAATAACCCTTTCAATTTCACTGACTTCTACCAAACACTTCTCACGAAATTCTCTGTCTTTTTCCGACATTTCTAGATTGCCATGAATTCCCTGACTTTCCAGATTTTGTAGAGCGTCGGAAAACCGGGTTGTTCCCGAAAGAGTCCTTAAATCCTGATGCAGGATGTCTACTAAAACAGGCTGGCCGAAAATCAGTACTTTTACCGTACTTTTTCAGTACCTTCAATTGACAAAATTCGGCAAATTTCAAAAATTTGAATTTCCCGCTCAAATTGCGACAAAAACGACAACAAAAAACGCAAAAAAAATTCCGGACCTCCTTGCGGAATTCCGCACTTTTTCAGTACTTTCGGACCGCCCTTAAAAAATCATCACTTTTTCCGTTCTTTCCGGAAATTCCGAACTTGTAGACACCCTGGGATGAAATCAGGAAAATCCTGATGCTAGACACGCTGAAAAATCGATTACGAAAAAATTCGCGTTCAATTTCGGGACACCCCGTACATTGTCTCTGCGCACGGCCCGGCGAAGCGCGGAAGAATGTCCGCAAATCGGCCGAGCGCCACGCTCGTTGGTGCCAAAAATTATCAAAAAAATGACGAGGGGGGCGTGGCGGCGGGAGAATGCGCGACGATGCGCTTCCGAGCGCGCGGGGGGCGCTGACGCGCGCTAGAGCAAATTAGTCGAATTAAACGGGGCGCTGCGCCCGGCTACCGGCTGCAGGGATACCGCTAGATTAAAAAATGGAATCGGGTCACGGATTCGTTTGGAGGCGCTCCAACCGCGGCCTCTTGTGCAACTCGGACTCGAAATGTGCCAAAATTTGCTCCATTGCCGGCCGAATCCCGCTTCCGAAAATAACCGCCCGAACCCCCCGACCCCCTCCCTTTCGCGCGGACAAAGGGCGCGCGGCGTTATAGCGGGATCGGCGCACAGAGAACGGATTCAATGAGAGAAGTTGAACACGAAAAGGAACACTGAAAAAAAAGTTACGGGCTATACAGACAAAGGGCCGTAACTCCAACCCGAGGTTGTGAAACTGACTCAAAGAATTCGATTTTCCACAAAAATGTCCTGTGCAATTTCTGTCTTGGAATTTTCTGATTTTTGCATGAGATCAGATGAAAAATCAGTGAAATTTTCAGTTAGATATACCCCAGATTCTACAGTTAAAAGTGCAATTTTCGAGGGGAAATTTGGCGACAAAATTGATTACGATCTTTCGTATGCGTTGAAAAAAAAAAAAAGTTACGGGCTTCATAGACAAACCATTTGTTCTCGGCTCAAAGGCCAGAACTTCGGAGCACTGGTAAAAAAAACCTCTTGGTTCAAGAGTGCAGTTTCTTGTCGCCGGATTTAAGAGTCTGGACTCTTGTTTCAAGCTGATTTTGAATTGAATCAATGCAAAATCCGCTTGAAAAAAGAGTTCAAGACTCTTAAATCCGGCGACAAGAAACTGCACTCTTAAGTCAATGCACCGCGGCATTGGTCCAAGAGGTTTTTTTTACCGGTGAGTGCTGGAGCCGTAGCTTCGATTTCTTCAAGTGCTACGCCCGGAACTTACGGCCTTCAAGACTGGAACAGATGGTATCCCATACTTAATTGTGGCTTCCATGGCCGGAGTTTTTTTTTCTGTGAAACATTAAAAACTTGGATCTTTGTTGATACAGAGTGTCTACTGGTACCCTGTCAGTAAAATTCCTTGGTTTTTCAGTACCTTTCTCCTTGCTTTTTCCTTTCACTAAAAAGAAACTCCGGCCGTGCTAGCCGTACTAAAGGGCTACATAGACATATTGTCCGCTTTCCGGGCTCAGAGGCCGAAAGTTCCAAACGTAGGTTGCACCCGGAGCAGGCGAGGCTACAGCTCCGGCTGGCAACCCTGTCCACTGTGCGCGACGGCTCTGCTAACCGGCGAGGCGTTGACAACATGCTTGTCGTCCGCGCGGTGGGTAAGACGATAATACTGTCATGCTAACGAAGAACAGTGTATGAGGCTTCAGAGGTTGCCAAATTTCCTTTTTTAGATCACTTAATCGACAAATTCATGACTATTTTTCTCGCCATTTTTCAGCGAATTTCATTCCAAGTCCGATCTTAAAAATCTGAAAATATCAAGAAAAAATATTCATTATTTCCATATAAATTGATATTTTATCAGGGGAAATTCGGCAACATTTGAAAGTTCATAAAGCGTTTTTCCTCATCACGGCAGAATGAAGATTCGGCTTCGCGGCAGGTGTTCTTGTAAACGGATCGCGTAGGTATACTCCGGAGCGTCTGTGAACGGTTCCGTACAGGTACATAATGACTCGTAAAGAAGTCGTAAACTTATTGGGAAGGTTCGAGGCATCAAGAGACATTAAAAGCCTATGTATTCAAACTGAAAAAGTATAACATATCGGATGAACTTAACGATAATATGGTAGATTATATTATCTAACGTTTCTTTCTATGTTTAATGAACTTAATTTACTTCATTTAAATCATGTAGATAGGATAGACACAAGACATATTCTTGTGGTAGTGCCGTTTTATTTAAATAAAATTTGTTTTAAAAAAACAAAAAATAAAACAAAAAAACGATATGGGACCGTTCAAGAAAAAGGAACCTATTCCTCCAGAAGGTAAAATTTGGATAGCAATTTTGCCGTGCTAAGGAAGAACGCCGTGTGAGTCTTCAGACGTCGCTATATTTCCTTCAATCAAAAACTAATTTACTGGGAAAATGTTCAATATTTTTCTTCAAATATTCCAGACAGCTTTGTTCATAATTTATTTATATCGAGGGAGAACATGCCTAATTTTTCACCAAAATAAATATTTCATCGGGAGAAATTTTGCAACATTTGAATGCTCATACGGCGTTCTTCCTCAGCATAGAAGAATTGGCTTCGGACTTAGATCGTCTATCGAGGCCTACAACTGTCTCGGCAACCGACAAGATCGGAATCTCGAGGGTTGAGTGGTTGAGCCCCGAAAATAGTAATTTTCATCAGGGGGCTCAGCCAATCACCGAGGCAAGACTCAACAACACGTAGTGCAGGGAGACGTTAATTTTTGCGCAACGCCGCCGCGCTAAATTGACAATTTGAATCCTCCACCGCGCGCCGGGGCGGGGGTGCGGTGCCGGGGCCATCGCATCGGGAATAAGATGGGGGAGTCACCCAATTGAGGGGCCCGCACTGCGCTGAGTTAATCACTCGCCGAGTGTCCTTACAGACGAGGAGAGGCCCCTTATTGCCGCAATCGAGTCCTAAAATAATTCCAAGACTCAACGCGGCCGGCCAGACCCTCCAGTTTACCTTGATGTCGGATATTGGTGAAAAATATCCGCTTTCTTTTAAGCCGAGATATGAATTATTCGAAGGATTTTCGCTGTACTCCTGCAGGGTGTCTACAAAAACAGGGTGGCCAAAAATCAGTACATTTACAGTACTATTTCAGTACGTTCCCGAGAAATTCAGTACCTCCTCAACAGAAAAATTCAGTGCTTTTTCAGTACCTTCAACTGACGAAATTTGAAAATTTTCGAAAATCTGAATTTTCCGCTCATAATGCGACAAAAATGACAAAAAAATGAAAAAAATCCGGATCTTCTTCCAATATTTCAGCACTTCTTCAGTCCTTCCGGACTGCCCTTAAAAAGTCAGTACTATTTCCGGACTTGTAGACACCCTGTCCTGCGATGGGTCTGTCGATGACGTCACACGGCGGTGCATTTTCTCACTTTGAACCTATAATTATACTATTTCCCATACCAGAAAAATTTAAAAAAAAAAAAAAAAAAAAAAACTGCAAAATCAGTTTTTAAAGCACTTACATTATGAAGCGATAAAAAAATGGACGGCACGCCGCTCGGACCCTTCACGATTGAATCAAATTTACCGACTTTTCCACGTTTGTCCTGGCTTTCCGATTCCTTTTCCCTCTGATGACGTTCGTTGTCTGGCCGGCTAGAAAAATCTGGCGACTCGGTTAATTTGTTTACGATACGAAGAGTAAACAAGACAGGATTTCCAGCGGAGGGACAGCGGAATGGACCTCATATTGCTCACGATGACAGTTTCACGGATTCAATGGGACACCCGCGGCGGTCCGTTGGCTCGAAAATGCTCAATGTTTATGCACGAGTGTGACGAATTTAGAAGCGGAGAGGTGAGGGGACGGTGGGGTTCCGGTCCCCCGATTCGGAGGCTTAGCGGTTGAGCGTTCGACCTTTTCGGTGGATTAAAAGCGGCAGCACTCTCAACACCATCAGAATTAACCATTTGTGAACGCACGGTGCCAACCTCGGTGCCAAAAAACTAAAAATTGACCTATCGGTAGAGTCAGAGAGAATTCCAATATCAGGGCTGCCACAAAATTTAGAGAATGAAATTCCCTGATTTCCCTGAAACTTGAGTAAAATTCCTTGACAATTAAAGATATGCCATATGGCCAGAAAGACATACATTTGAATAGTTTCCAGGAAAAATGTGTTGTTCTAAACGTCAAATCCACTCTAGAAAACTAATAAGTAAAGGTAAATTAAAAATTACCCCAGACACGTTTGTCATTTTCCCTGACTTTTGAAAATTCCCTGACATTTTCCAGTTTTCCCCGTATTCCCCGACAAAGGCATCCCTTAATACATCTCCGCTGCTATCTTCTCCAAAGTGTTACGTGCTGGTTACACGGTCAAATTTCCATCAATTTCCGATCAAATGGTGACTGGTGCATACCATCTACTACCAAATTTCTGCGGCCTGCAAAAATTTGATCGTAAATGATGGAGCTGTGGGGCTCATCCTTCATCTGATTTCCACACAACCGTGCTTATTTCAATCAACAGGCTGTTTTAATTAATTTTACTCATCAATCTAGATAACTCTCGACCGCCATCTTGGTCATCATTTTGATCGGAATTTGATGGAAATTTAAGCGTGTAACCAGGCCATAAAAAATTTACGAGTACTTTCAGATCTGCTCAATGATGGATTTGACCTATGGTCGTTTCGTCCATTTCGCAAAATTTCTCAACTATTCACGTTATATTTTGAACAAATAAACTATTTTTGCCTCCGGGGAATGTTCGAAGAACATTTTTAAGTTGGATTTAAGCAGCGCTGGTTAGTGGTGACTCGGTGGTTTTTTCGCCGGAACCAACCCGGGCCGATGAAGATTAACCTCAATGAGAGATGCAATGCCGAAGGTAAACATACTCGCTGGCCGAGGCGGGCGCCGACGGCCAAGGCAAGTTGGCGGCCAACGAATTTCGGGGCCCGGAGTTTGATTTCACGGTGAGCCGGAGCCCTGCCGCGCTACGGAAGAAAGCCGTAAGTGGATTTGCTGATGAGCCACGGTTAGAACATTATAAGATATGACTCGAGGCTCATCTCAAAATGCATTTGCGGCTATTCTAAGCAACACGGGAGAGGCGGCCGTGGCGTTGACTGATGGACGGCAGGGCATCCAGGAACGGGGAGCGAGCGGTCAGCGCGGTTTTCAGAAGAGTCTCTGCGTATTCTGCTCGGCTAAGGAAAAACGTCGTAAGAGCATTCGAATGTTGCCAAATTTTTCCTGGGAAAAAAATTTTTTTTGAGGAAAGTTATAATTATTTTTCCTAGTCATTTTCAGACTTTAAGCATCAAATTACGCAGAAAATCCACTGCAGGGTGTCCAGTTTTTTTCCATTTTGGGAAATCCTGATTTTTCTTGATTTTGGACCGCTAAATCCCGATTTCATAATTTTTCCGAATCCTGATTTTTTGCGGAGAACAATTAAAATTTCTGTATAAATGTATGCGAAAGCAGAAACAAATCTGATCGGACAGACGAATTTTCTCAAATCCTGATTTTACGACCGATTTATCCGCAAATCCTGACGTAATCGGGATTAAATCCTGAATAACCTCAAATCCTGATAGAATCGAGGAAATCGGGAAAGTCCTGATGCAGACACCCTGCTCTGAAAAAGCGGAGGAGAAATATTCACAAATTTCCCTGAAAATTCGTGATTCGTCGAAGGATATCAGGCAACGTCTGACGGCTCATACGGCGTTCTTCCTCAGCACGGCGGTATTGCGTGTTGCCTGCGAGGAGCCGGGGCCCATTAGCCTCTCCTCCAACGTATCTCAATTTCCACGTGAGCCTTAGGCTACGTATAAATTAATGCTTGTCGGGGCTCATGTGAAAACAGTGATACGCTCGACGATTAGTCGCTCATCGAGCGAGCACCTCACGTCTTACGTCCGGCCCTGGCACGGCGCGCGAGGCGGGGTGGCCATCCGTGCGTCGCGTCGACGACGTCGATGTTGTGAATCGAATGCAGATGGGATATCGTCGATTCGTCCGCGATCAGCTCCGACCATGTTGCTTTCGGTAGAGTACCTAGATGGAGAGAGTGTTGCAGTTTGCAGTCAAAGCCTTTCGATAATAGACAAATACGGCGTTAAGAGTTACTTAACGGGCCCTTAGCCTAGAGTGCCTTTATATGGAGAGTATGACTACTTCGGTTACCACCTCTGATGGTTCAGCCATCTTAGGCTGAATGGAGCCTTCTAGGGCCCAAAAATGGCGGATACTGTACGTAAGTAAATGTAATTGCAAAATGACTCAAAATGCAGTTTTTATTTACATATCGCAACGGGAACTTAATACTCGAATGCATTATTATGAAGTAATTAGATAGTTTTAAGGCTAATCGTGCGCAATTTTCAAGAAAAATCATTTTAGGCGTAATAAGGTTGGCAGCAAGTGCGGTTGGTGATATCCGTCAAAAGTTGGGGCCCAGTGGTCATACTCTCCCTATGAAGGTACTGTACCCAAGATGTTTTAACGTGAGCTCAGCTCCCCAGTGCTGTCATTTCCGAAATTCGGAACTTTTCCCGGAATCTTCTGAATCTCCGGTATTTTCGGCTACTTTCGGAATCTCCTCGAAATTTGCGATTTTTCGCCAGTTTGACCATTTACTGAGCAAATTAAGGGACATTCTGATCAAACTTGACGATCTTCGGAACTAAATCCGGGCGTATTTCGGAAGTTTTCCCCGGAATTTTTTTAAAAAATCGGAATTTTCTCGGAACTCTGGCAAATCGGAATATGTTCTCGGAAATCGAAATTATTTCAGAATCTTTTAATAAAATAGAATGGCAGCACTGCAGATCCCCTCTCCACCTAGAGCATTACTTACTTCATCGTTTCCTAAACGTAACTCTAATTCTACTTAAACTTAGCAAACTTTCCACCAGCAAGCTACATTTTTACGAAGAATTGTCGGTTATTTTTAAACTGAAAACAAGGCATAACTTACTTCGTCGTTTCCTAGACGTAACTCTAATTCTACTTAAACTTTGCAAACTTTCCACTAGCAGGCTACATTTTTACGGAGAATTGTTTCCTATTTTTGAACTGAAAACAAGGCGTCTACCGTCAGATTTTCGATCCCTTTGCCCGGGAATTTTTTCCCCCAGCCTGTAGACACTCCGAAGAGGGACGAAATTCCAACCATTGTGAAATTTCCCAAGTCATGGAAGTTCACTTGCCGCATCTCCGCCCGTGGAGCGCGAGGGAGGGTCGAAAAAGGAGGGAAATATGCATTACGTAATTTTCCGAAGGCCCCCTCGGTGATAATTGATTTATATTCTCCCCCCTCCGTCCCGCCTTGTGAAGTTGCCTACGATTTCAGCGCACGCATCGCATCGTCCCCGTCGCCGCTGATTCATTGAAATGTTTTTCTCGTGACTAGCACCCGTTGAAACCGCGTATCATCCCCGGGTTTTCAATCGCAGTTGCGTGGTTTTTCCCGGGGGGCTCGAGCGTCCTCCGAGCGAGGTAAAAGGTGCATCGGGGCCCGAGCGAAGTGCTCACGATTCGTGACATCACCGAGCCCGCTCTCCGTCGCGCTCAAGGTGCTCGGCTGCCGTGATGGTGCAGAGAAGGGTAAGTGGATTTCCATATGAGCCACGGTTAGCGCGTGCTTTAATGTGTCCCGAGGTTCATCCCAGCATGGGCTTACTGCTCTCTTCGCTATCACGGCAGTCTTGGTACTCGGCGAAGCTCTCGGCTCGCCCTCAGGATCCTCACAGCCTCCGATAGAGAACTTAAAAGCTCCCGTTGGTTGAATTCATGTTCTTCGATTGCGAGCAGAGATGGGAAGTGAAATTTCATAAGGCTCGAATAAATTTCACAAAAGTTGAAATTTAATAATTTTTTTTAGAATTATTGATTACACCCTTGGCGGTCTGAAAGCGTTTCAGATGGTCTTTCTGTTGATGCTGCGGTATTATGCTACACTGAGAAAAAACTATGGTTTATAAACCTATTAGAGGTAAATATGGAACACCTATAATAGTCGTAAATAAACTAATGATTCTCGGTCTGTGAACCATACTAAGGTCTCTGTACCTAATTAAGGTACCCCGTACCATAACTAAGGTATATGTGCTATTATTATATGTAGAGGTACTACTATTAGTGGTGTTCCATATTTACCTCTAATAGGTTTATAAGCCATAGTTTTTTCTCAGTGTACTCTAATGAAGGTGCCAGACACAAAGAGGGGGCAAAAAAGGGAGTTGAGAGAGAAAAACCCCAACCTAACCTCTAAACTAAACGAAAACATTTGCAACGCGTGAATGTTTTAGGCTTGGGGTAAACAATTTCAAAATTTAGAATCACTGTTTCTAGGCGTTTCTTAGCCTCCTGAATCTATCCCCAGAGGTTTCAATAAATTTCATGAAATTTTGTAAAATTTCACTCGAATAAAGTTCATGAAATTTTCCATCTCCGATTGCGAGGCACGGATGGAAATAAATAGGTTGGATCGACGAATTTGAAAGCGCAGAGAAACCCCGGATCTATTGGAAAAAAATACTGAGAGAGAGTGTTAACCGTGCGAGAAACAAGTTTTAGGGTCTTCACAAAATTTAGAAAATGAGATCCTAGACATTTCCTTGACATTAGAGGAAAATTACTTGAAAATGGAGGATACGCTGTATGGCCAAACGGATATAATTTGAAATATTTTTCAGGCAAAAGTTTTTGTTTCAACCGTCAAATCTATTCTGGAAAGCTAATAAAGACGAATTAACAATGTTTCCCTGACACTTTCGTCATTTTCCCTGACTTTTTAAAATTCCCTAGCGTTTCCCGGTTTTCCTCGACTGTATGCATTTGTCGCGGGCTAGTAGTAAAATCAGGCATTTAGTGGATGAAATGTGGCATTGAAAATGCACGATTCACCTACACTGATAAAAATATTTGTGTTCTTGCGTTACTTTTGGTTAATGTAGGAAGTGAAACACAAAGCAACACAAATTTTGTGTTGATTTGGGTAAAGTTCGCGATGAATTTGTCGCAGAAAATGAGAGTTTCAAAATGTTAAAACATAGGCTGATTCGTCACCTTACCGGTGTAAAACGGTAGTTTTGACGTGTGGCAAAAGCCCCGGATCGCAAGAATCTGTCAAAGTATCGAAACTTTGGGCAGGCATGCATGGCGAAACGTGATTGGTTTTATCGATTGCTCCCCCCGTCGGCACGGATCAGCTCCTGAAAAAGCTGCAGTCCTCTGCAGAGCCTCACGGTAATGCTTTACTTAACGTCGCACACAGGCAATAAAAAGAGGTCATCAATGATTCAAGCTCGCTTGGCTGACCAATGAGAGTGCTGCAGAAGGCAGCAACATACCTTTTCCAATCGCGTGATTTACGACTTCTGAAAACGGCGTCGGTTTCTATTTTGCAGAGTGGCAGCAGTCAAAGAAACCTGGGGTAAGTCAGGTGGTTTTACTTGAGGTCAGAATTTTTTTTCTTCAGAGGGAAGATCAGTGCTCGCGCTTATTACAGGCAGTTCACCTCTCCAAAAATAGTCGAATGAGCCCTTTTCTTCTTAAATCCAGGGATTATTTTTTTTTTTTTTTTTTTTTTTTTTTTTTTTTTCTTTCAAAATTAGCCTGAGATTTTTAAATTTCTTTTCAGTCACCACCCTGTTTTGACACTTCAATGTATCTTGAAATTGCTCATGTCCAATTTGATTTTTACAAATTTATTAGTCTCATGACAAATTGAACAAATCGAAAAATCAGCGTTGCCACAGAATTTGGAATATAAAATTCCCTGACACATTTTGGCGAAATTCCCTGACAATTGTAGATGTGACGGATGATTAAAAAGGCATAATTGAAAATAGTTTTCAGACAAAATTTGCTGTTCGAAACCTCGAACCCATTCTAGAAAGCAAATGAAGGTGATTTAACCAATTTTCCCCGACATTTTCGTCCTTTTCCCAGAAATTTCCCGGTTTTCCCTGACTATGGCAACCCTGAAAAAGTCCCAAAATGTTTCACCTTCTTTGGGTCTCGCCTTTCATTTGAAAATTTGGGGGGCGTTTTCCGAGATTTTTTGAAACTTTGCTCCCTCTTTCGAACAAACTCGTCTCCCCAGCTTTTGCCTCCGAGACCCAACGTCCATAACGCCCCGGCGGATTCTTCTCCCACGACGTTCGCAATTGTTCGACTGATTGTATCATATCTTTATCATCTCGCTTTGAAGAAACTGCGGTCTTTATTGGGATGAGAGTGGGAAGATTGACGGAGGAACCTCATACCTGTATTCACTTTGACCACAGAGATTTCCTAACCGTACAAAACGCGAGGAGAAAAGGTTCGACCTCCATACAAGTTTTTGCGCTCGAGGATCGCGTAGCGCTAGCTCCGGTTGAGTAATCGTAGCTTTTTTGCGTGCGGTATTCCTAGTGCCTGTGCAGCAATCCGCTATGAATTAACCGCAAATAATTCGAGAAGAATTATATCGGGTGCTCTGGGCATGTATCCGATTTTAGCCCCTCAGTCGTCGGGATCAGTGACGAGTCGTGAATGATCCATTATCGATATTTCTCCATTTGAAGCTATGGTAAAGAATCGATTATTAAGGTGTTCGCTGTGAACACCCTGTTTATGAATCCTTTTCTATAGGTTTGAATGACATATCTATCGATACATCGCAAAGCACGCCACGCCACTGGTCGGGATGCGAGTCGAGCCTTGATCGTGCAATAGTATCCGTTGTTTTCGGTTTTCCGTACGCAAGATAGAGTGATCGGTCAGCAAAATCGAGATTTTTTCTTTCTCCGTGCCAGCGGGCCGATTATTGAAATTGATAGACAAAGTAATGGATAAAGAAGACAACAAGGATATGGAGGGATTCTATTGGTGGAAGCGGTTGCTTGCAGTGGACAAAAGAGCTAGGTAATAGTCTAATTAACGGCAACCCACGGGAGATCCAATAGTCAGTCCATCATTTTCTTCCTTAGTCTATAGGGACCGCCTACTTCAACCAACAGGATCGCTTCATACTGCCGTGCGAGGGAGAAACAACGCATGAACCTTCAAGAGTTGCCAAATTTCCCCGGATAAAACATGTATTTTTGAGAGATGTTGAGCATATTTCGCCTTGAAATTTTCAGATATTTTACATTAAATTGCGAACAATATTATCTGAAAAATTGGAAGAGAAAAGTTCAAAATTTTTCCAATTTATTGGTATTTTAGCAAAGGAAACTTGGCAACGTCTAAAGGCTCATACGGCGTTCTTCCTCAGCACGGCAGCATACTCCCTATGTCTCCGTTGTCTAACAGTTTGTTACTCAATTTAAACAAACAGCCCTCAGTTGGATGAACGATTATGAACACGACCCTTAGGTGCCCTCGCGTTCCTTCCGCAAGCGGCCGATCGTGTACATTCTGCACCCCCGTTCCGTGCGTGAATCGTCGTCTCTCCCACGAAAGAATGTAACTACATATCAATGTTGCCAAATTTCCCCTCGCTAATTTCAATTTTTTCGCGCCTTCAATTTAACAGACGCAACACGGACATCTATTAAGTACGAATAGTCGTATGCCTGCGCCGTCATCAATTCCATCGTTCTATTTCCATGTTGTGTTGGTTCGTTTGTCTTTTTTGTAATGGTGGCTTCAAGGGCTAGGTTAGCAATACAGTAGAAAATAAGAGAGACGTAAATCGTTATCAGGCCTAGTGAATTGAATTTTCTCCCAAATTTGAGCGACGCCTCATTGACAGCATAGAGCGCTGCGCGCTATCGCGCCTTCAATTTTGCAGACGCAACACGGACATCCATCAAGCATGAATAGTTGTATCTCTGCGCCGTCATCAACGCGCATCCTTTCCTTAGCTCTATTTTCATATCGTGTTGGTTCCATTTGTCTTTTTTTCGTAGTGGTGCTTCAATGGCTACGCATGAGCAACATAGCCGAAGATGAGAGTCATACAAAATTAAGTTATGGTTGAGAGAAACAAAACCTTGTAATCTAAAGAAAATTCACAGAAAATTTTCAAAAGATTCGTATAGTTCTCTTTAAAAAAACCAACAATAAAACATGGGAGAGTTAGGCACCGGGAAATTTATTTTCGGCTAATTCTATTTAAATCTGTTCCACTATACCTGAGAATATTCATGAAATAATTTCTCAAAAAACACTCGCAATTTAAAAATAAATACACTGGGGAAAAAACACATTGGATGTGGAGTCCAGACTCTTGAACATTGACAAGAAAAAATACTCTTGATTCAATCGGATTTTTGCTTGAATCAAAACGAAATCCGCTGAATTTAAGAGGCTTGGTTCTTGATTTAAGCTAGATTCTGATTGAATCAAGAGGACTTTTTCTTGTCCATGGTTTTAAGAGTCTGGACTCTAGCTCCAATGTGTTTTTTTCCCCAGTGCGGAAAAATCAGAGTAATTTTAGAAAAAATTGCACAGGTACTTTCTTGTAAAAAATCGAATTGTTGCGGAGTCAATTTTACAACTTTGAAATGGAGTTACGTTCCTTCGTCCGAGAATCGACGAAGTGTCCTTTACGCAACGGCGCGTTGCGCAAGACGCGTTGGCCGGCGCTAAAGGCGCGCGCCGGAAATCTCGGAAACGAAGGAAGCTCGAAGCTTCGGCCTAGTTGAATGGCGTGCACGGTGCATGTTCGTCGAGAGAACGCATCCGATTAACGCCGGGCCGGAGACTGTTTACATTGAATTAGCGAGATTAGCCTGACTGATGTGTTATGGTGTCGCGCACGCGAGCCCCCGGCTCAGTTCCACTCTTAATTGGAGTTACGCACAGTACAATGCTGGGGTTTTTTCTCTTTTTTTTTTCACCGACACGGATCGCGAATCCACGCCGCGCAACGCCCGCGACCTACACCGAAAGCTCGCAGCTTCATCGGGATGGAGCACGGGCGGTGTTGCCAAATTTACTCCACACATGGGTTGCAAAAAATTGAAGGCGCGCTAGTTTCCTTGAGCGACAAATACACCTGCGATTTACAAGCACTTGTTGAAAGTGAAACACCTAAGGGAAACCAGGATTCCGGTCGCTTGAAGTTGAGCTATCGAAATCTCCTTGCCAATGGACCACTAGACAAGGTGCGAATTTCAACATTCTGATACGTGTTTCTGACAAAAATTTCACGTAGAACACGATAAGAAAAACGATAATTACCGATATCAACTCCTTACGAAGATACTCGAGCTATTACTATTTCCAGCCTTTTTCATATTATTTCCGACTGTTCCTGGAATGGAGATGTTGCATGTGTGAGGAATTTGAGATTTGACTTTAGATTCTTAGGTAAAAGTTCGCGAGAAACACGATGGTGCCACTGGTTTTCTCTGAAATCAACTCCCAAGCTCAAGAAAAGCTCTCGAGTGAGGCCAAAATGGAGGGGATATCCCACGCTATCGTGAGAGTCCACCTCTACATCGAGACAAACTCTCCATGCAAAGATAGGGAGCAAATACATTAGCAGTGATGCCGTGTTCTCAGTTTTGGAGTCCCCAAATAAAGTGGCAGCCCTGTCAATGTATTTGCTCCCTATCTTTGCATAGAGAGTTTGTCTTGATGTAGAGGTGGACTCTCAGGATCGCGTGGGATATCCCCTCCATTTTGGCCTCAACTTAAAGCTGTTTTTGAGCTTGGGAGTTGATTTCAGAGAAAACCAGTGGCACCATCGTGTTTCTCGCAAACTTTTACACATGAATCAACAGTCAAATCGCAAATTCCTCACACATGCAACATCTCCATCCCCCGACGATTCCCGGTTTCCCAGACTTGTAGACTCCCTGTTACAGTCAGAGATGCAAAATAAAATAAATTTCGCGGAAAGTTTTGTGGCAATTAAGCAGTGCGGGTCTATAAAACCGATTTCCTCCTCATGAATGTTACCCCCTGAAGATGAATGAGTCCCTTTATACTGAGAGTCAAGACAACAACCCTTCATGGAGTCACGAACGGGAATTAAGATTACAGAAATTGAACGTTTTACGTAATCTTTGATCGGCCCATTCTCAAATTCCTTTCTCCGTTCCCTCTCTCATTCCGTTTGTTCCTTGCCGAACCCGTAATTCCCTGGTCCATTCCAGATTATAATCTTTGCAATCGGTAAAATTGTAATCTTTATTCCCGTTTGCGACACTGTGTAGGCCTAAAATACGGGAACCGATCAGAAATGGATTCACATTGTCTTGACTTGAATGTTGGAAATACGACGCGGATACGTCTCTGTCGAGTGATTACATTGCAACAATCGAGGAGCGATAATACATCGGATGAAGTCACGACTAATAAATAGTGTTCATCATCGTGGATGCACGGGTCGGGGCCTCCGTTGGCGATCAATCTCCTGCAGCAATAATGCGACAAGTGAAGGTTGCATCGGAGGATCGGCGCACGGTTAGCGCATCGGTCAGGAACGCGGCATTGATGCATTGATGGCACATTGATGGCGTGTAACGAGAACGAGGAGGAGGAGGCGACATCGAGTATTCTGCCGTGCTAAGGAAAACCGCCGTATGAACATTCGAGAGTGGCCAAAGAGGTTGTTCCATCTACCATTGAAACTGGGCCCAGAATGAAATCTCCTCATCTTTTCAGGTATCAAAGGGCATGGTCAGGGACACCCAAAAATGGTTGAATTTTTTCCAAATTCCCCCCTGGGGAGGGGGGGCGGGGGGTTATATGAAAAACGGTTTTTTGGCTCTAACTTTTGAACGGTTTGAGATATTGATTTGAACTTTTTTTTAAATGAAAGATCGTTTAAAGAGCTTTCTTTTGGTATATTATGTTTAATAGTTAGGTCAATTTTTGACCAATTTATAGCCTGTCAAAAATTTTCCATGAGTCCAAAAATCAGATTTCTGTAGTTTAGAGCAGCGACGATCGCATGCAGATGAACAAAAAACTGTTCAACTTATAGCCCTCTCTCTGACGGTTAAAATGAGCCCAAGATCATCTTGGGGAAACGATTTGTCTCCGAGTTATGCTTCTTCAAAGTTGGCGCGGCGGGGTCCGCTTCCGCGGGGCAGCGCTCCGGAGTACGATAGTTCACTCCCACCCCCCTCCCGTCATGCCACGCGACGCAAACCGAGGAAGACTACCTTTAATGATCATTGAACAGATAAATGCACACAATATACGCTATTATGGTGTACAAGTATTATTAAAATTATATTAATATAATAAATAGAAGAGTGGAATCTCACCGAATTTATCATCACCGCAATCCATAGGATCATCGGCAGTGTGATCCGCATTTTCATCCTCATCTTCGTCGTCTGAAAAGCCAAAATCGACTTTTCTGAGAGGGAAGCACTCGTTCAAAAAGGCGGAAGGCGCTGGTTTTTTGTGATTGCGCCCGTAAAACAAATACCACAGTATAGTTACGACGTGAGCACAAGGATTGATGGTACGCGTACCGTTCTTACATGTGCAGTAACTTGCTTTAATGGCCTCGCTGGATTTTTTACTGGTGTCGATTAATATAAATATATGATATTCTTTTTTTGATTTATGCCTCGATAGGATCCGCGATCGAAGAAAAAGAGGCGAATTTACGGAAATATCATATTTTTGAAAATCTGGCAAAAAGTTATCCTTCGTCACTTGAAAGCAATATTTTCCATTAGCAAAATGATCTGCAATATAACTTGCTGCAAGTCCAATTTGATAACTTCCCGAGATGGTGTCAAGATCTTCGCTCCTCCACTGTTCTAATTGTTTAAAATGATCTGTCGTCAGGTTTTCAAAAACTACTTTTTTTCGGAGCCATTTCTCGTCCTCAACAATTTGTTGCACAATATTCGGCTCATTTAATTTTTGGAGCATTTGAATGGCAATTTTTGCGTCGTCACCATCACTTTGCAGGCGTTGAAAATATAAATTATGTATCGCGGACACTATGCGATAGTCGTCAAACAAATTGCCGGATCCAGGTATATTGCTTCTCATTTTATAGAGCGTTTTCAATATAATTTTAATAATACTTGTACAACATAATAGCGTATATTGTGTGCATTTATCTGTTCAAATGATCATTAAAGGTAGTCTTCCTCGGTTTGCGTCGCGTGGCATGACGGGAGGGGGGTGGGAGTGAGCTATCGTACTCCGGAGCGCTGCCCCGCGGAAGCGGACCCCGCCGCGCCAACTTTGAAGAAGCATAACTCGGAGACAAATCGTTTCCCCAAGATGATCTTGGGCTCATTTTAACCGTCAGAGAGAGGGCTATAAGTTGAACAGTTTTTTGTTCATCTGCATGCGATCGTCGCTGCTCTAAACTACAGAAATCTGATTTTTGGACTCATGGAAAATTTTTGACAGGCTATAAATTGGTCAAAAATTGACCTAACTATTAAACATAATATACCAAAAGAAAGCTCTTTAAACGATCTTTCATTTAAAAAAAAGTTCAAATCAATATCTCAAACCGTTCAAAAGTTAGAGCCAAAAAACCGTTTTTCATATAACCCCCCCCCCCCCTCCCCAGGGGGGAATTTGGAAAAAATTCAACCATTTTTGGGTGTCCCTGACCATGCCCTTTGATACCTGAAAAGATGAGGAGATTTCATTCTGGGCCCAGTTTCAATGGTAGATGGAACAACCTCTTTCCCTTGATAAAGCATCTATTTTTGACGACATTCATGCATATTTTCCCTTGAAATTTTCAGACGTTTTAGATTAAAGTGCGTAAACAATTTTCTGAAAATTTTGGGGGAAAATATGAACAATTTTCCCGGAAAATTCAGTTTTTATCGAAGGAAACTTGGCAACGTCTGAAGGCTCATACGGCGTTCTTCCTTAGCACGGCAGTATTGGACACAATATTACACTCGGTTCCGCATCCTTAGGCAACCAGTAACCGAGCGTCGCACTCGTCGCTCATTCATGCACTCACAATCAGCAAAAACGATCATTTCAGAACCGGTGGCGAGCCGTGAATGATCGATGATTGATATTAATCCATATACAGGGTCTACCAGTTATGACAAACCAAGATTGGGGACTTTCGGGGACTTTTAGGCAAGTTTTTTCAAGAATATCGGAGACTTTTTTCCCCCGAAATAGTGAGAGAAAGGGAGCTAGTTAGAGCGTTAAAAGGCGTATTTTACACGACTAATATTACAAGTCATGTTGAACCGATGAAAACATACAAAAAACCAAGCAACACTTCAGTTTCTTTTTTCTCGGCTATACCGCACCGCCGCGGCTGGCGGGAAAATTTAAAGATGCCGGTGTTTAAGACGATTTTTGTAATTTTTTGGGGACCTGAACGAGAAAATTGGGGACTTTCGGAGAAATCGGGGACACCCTTTCAAAATCGGGGATACTTAATCGGGGACATTGGGGACTGGTAGACACCCTGGTTGCTCAAGATTCGCCTCACGTGAGCCGTGAAGCACGATCACGAGACCGGACGTTTTTTGCACCGCTGGGCCTCAGCTGGAGCGAGCGTCTTGGTCACTCGCTCGCGGAATGGAAACCGCTTGAGAGCGGCTCAATAAAAAGTTAAAAACAAGCGGCAAGAGCGCGGATCCACGGAAGGACGGACGGACGGACGAAGACGGACGGTCCGGCTCTCGGTGGACGACGACGGAAGACGACGACGAAGCGATGCGACGACCGCTAAAATAATTTCAGTACCATTTCGTGCGTTTATGGCCGGCGTTTCGCGCTCCGAGACGCGGCTCGCACTCGGGAGAAATCTCCGACGACAACAAACTCGGCGCCGCACAGTAGATCCAGTCGATGAGAAAAGTCAGACAAGATATGGAAACTTTGAAAGCATTTTAAGGTCTCAAAAGTGGTTCCATTGCAGTGTTCGAAACTCACCTTTGAGTTTTAGGAGCCAAATGGCGCATCAAGTCCAATTTTTAGGCGTTATTGAAGATTTTTTAGGGGCCAAATTGACTTTTTGCCTACACTGAAAAAACGAGATTAGGGCTGGGCCCTACAATTATTGCTTCACCTCCACCGCCACAGGGGCAGGCCCTGCGTAAGTAAGGCCCAGCCCTACCTGGACAGGGTCTACCTCTTACCAGGTAGGGCTGAACCCTGAAGCAGGTAGATTTGGGCTCTACGCGCGCCGGGTCTGCCCCTATGGCGGTGGAGGTGAAGCAATTTTACCTACCTGGTTAGGGCTGGGACCTTCGGTGCAGGTACCAGCCCTAAACTCATTTTTTCCGTGTATGTATTACGGTGCATTTAATGAAAAGTTAGATGCAAAATGTTTTCGCAACAAAACTAGTAAGTAGCTGTAACTTGGGGAAGACAAAAGCCCGAAAGATGAAATCGTGAAGAATAGAAAAAGCTTTCTTTCACTTGTAGTGTTGAAAATTTCAAATAGTTACCTGATATGAAAATTCAGATTTTTAGGGGGCAATTTCTAGGGGCCACGTTGGCGCAGAGCCTTCATTTTTAGGCGCATTTGGCGCGTTGGCGCCTGTGAGTTTCGAACACTGTTCCATTGGTTTCCTTTTAAAATTTTCTTATGGGCGGCACCCCTTAAAATTTAAGATGTTACGAATGGAACATCGAAGTTAACAGTTTTAATCAAAAATTTAAAGTCAGGCCTATATAATTGACTCGATCCACTGTGCGCCGTTGTCCGACTCTCCTCGCCTCCAAGCTCTTCGGAAGCTCCCAACCCATCGTTCACCGGACGAAGAAACGTAACAATATTCCAAGGTTGCAAAATTTACTCAAACAATTCCATTTTCTACGAGAATAAACCCGTGCAATTGAGATGTTGCATGTGTGAGGAATTTGCGATTTGACTGTTGAATCTTGTGTAAAAGTTCGCGAGAAACACGACAGTGCCACTGGTTTTTCTGAAATCATCTCCCAAGCTCAAAAAAAGCTCTCAAGTTGAGGCCAAAATGGAGAGGATATCCCACGCTATCCTGAGAGTCCACATCTACATCAAGACAAACTCTCCATGCAAAGATAGGGAGCAGATACATTGACAGGGTTGCCGTGTTCTCAGTTTTGAAGTCCTCAAATAAAGTGGCAGCCCTGTCAATATATTTGCTCCCTATCTTTGCATGGAGAGTTTGTCTTGATGTAGAGGTGGACTCTCAGGGTAGGGTGGGATATCCCCTCCATTTTGGCCTCAACGTGAGAGCTTTTTTAGAGCTTGGGAGTTGATTTCAGAGAAAACCAGTGGCACCATCGTGTTTCTTGCGAACTTTTACACAAGAATCAACAGTCAAATCGCAAATTCCTCACACATGCAACAACTCCATTTTTGCCCAAAATTTGTCTGATTTTTGCATGTGATCAGATGAGAAACGAGTGAAATCATCAGTTCGTAACGCCCGAAGATCTACGGTAAAAATTGCAATTTGCAACAGGAAATTTGGCAACATCGAAATGCAGTTACGTTCTTTCGTGAAGAAAACATTTCCCGGTTTTCCAGGCCGCTGGACACCGTGCTTTCCCATAAGTTTAAACGGCACATCAATCGATGTATCGCAAAACACGCCACGCCACTGACAAAGTCGATCCCAAAGTCGCGTTTTAAAATTCCGACCTCAACCGTAAAACCGGTGCGTTGTCGCGGGCATCCGAACATCGCCGAGCGTGCGGCCGCGGGCAACTTTCTACGTTCGGCGGACACAACGTCGCCCCTCCATAAAATCGTATCTCAATCCCACCGTGAGCCCTGTTCCGCATACGAATCCATACTCTCGGGGGCTCATGCGGAAATTGATATACGTCCTAACGTCAGAGGAGCGACAGCGAGCGCCGATCGAACCGGTTCGCGCGGGCCGGTTCGCCGCCCGTTACGTCCACCACACCGGGCACCGCTAGGAGATGAAAAAGGGTCGTCGGTGTCGCGTCGACCCCGACGGGATCAGTGGCGTGGCGTGAATTGCGTTGAATCGATTGTTCTGCCATTTAAACCTATGGTAAAGAATCGATTGTTGAGGTGTTCGCTGCGAACACCCTGTTTATCGATCCTTTTCCATAGGTTTAAACGACATAACAATCGATACATCACAATCCACGCCACGCCACTGGACGGGATCCGAGCGGGATTCGAGTGATGCAACCGCCGCGCGTCCGGAATATTAATCCCGTCAGCCATCTGCCCAGCTCCTCTGACGTAAGAGCGTATCTCCCATCCCTCGTGAGCCCTGTTGTCCGTATAGCTGCATACTTTCCACGGCTCACGTGGGGATGGTCATACGCCCTTACGTCGGAGGACGTATTGTCACACGCCACGATCTGTCCTTCCTCTAGTTCCCCATTAAAGTACCTAGAAGGGGAGAGAATTGCGATGCTTGTGCTGTTATCTGATTGCTTCACTGTAGATTCCTTTTATTCTGAGAGTTAAGACATGGTGGATCCATTTCTGATTGGTTCCCGTATTTTAGGCCTCCGCGGTGTCACAAACGGGAATGAAGATTACATTTTCACAAATCGCAAGATTGTAGTCTGGAATGGACCGGGGAATTACCGGTTCGGCAAGGAGCAAGCGGAATGAGAGAAGGAACGAAGGAAGGAATTTGAGAAAGGGCCGCTCAAAGACTACGGAAAACTTTCAATTTGTGTAATCTTTATTCCCGTTTGTGGCTACATGAGAGGGGGGGGGGGGGGTTGTCTTAACTCTCAGTGTAAAGGGACTATAGTTCACCGTAGAGTCCCTTAATAGAGAGATTCAAGACAACGCGGCTCATGGATGCCACAAACGGGAATAAAGATTACATGAATTGAACGTTTTTCGTAATTCTTGATCAACTCATTCCCGAATTCCTGTCGCCGTTCCTGCTCCTCCATTCTCGCTGCTACAAAGGAGGTAGGTAATAGACTAATTAACGGCAACCCATGAGAGACCCAATAGTTATAGTCTATCATTTATTCCCTTAGCCTATGAGAACCACCCGTTTCAATCAATAGGATCGTTTCATAATCTGCATGTACGTTTTCTTCATCTATTGTTTTGTCTATCAATTTCAACGATCAGCCCGCAGGAAAAATAACTAGGAGGAAGCGGCGGAGAGGGATGTTAAATTTTTTAACTTACGGACGTTTGATCGTGAGAGCTACGAAATCGGATCAATGGAAAAACTTACCTGTGAACAGAAATAAAAAACAGAGGTTAGTGATACATGTCATGGACTTCAACTGATATGAGAGTTCTTTTAAGCAACATACTTAGATTGCTGAGTCATGCAGTTCCGTTGTTGCCTTTATAATTACACATTATAAAACGAAACAGTCCTTGATTTAAATGTGAAACTTGAGGCAACTCGTCATTTTGTACGATTTCCTTATGTGCTGGTTACACGCTCAAATTCCCATCAATTTCCGATCAAATGGTGACTGGTGCGTACCATCTACCATCAAATTTCTGTGGCCTGCAAAAATTTGATGGTAGATGATGAAACTGTGGGGCTCATCCTTCATCTGATTTCCACACAACCGTACTTATTTCATGTGCTGATTTCAATCAACACGCTGTTTTAATTAATTTTACTCATCAATCTAGTTGACTCTCGACCGCCATCTTGGTCATAATTTTGATCGGAATTTGTCGGAAATTTGAGCGTGTAACCAGGCCATTACTTCCAAATCGATCGAATAAAATCCGCGGTTTTCCCATACGGAAGACACCTTGTTCCTCGATTTTTCCATGTTTTTCTAACTTTACAAAGAACTTGTGACCCTGTGTCCTCGAAAATAAGGATTTGTCGGGTAATTTTGGCAACATGAAGTCTAAAACGACTCTCTTTCTCGACGCGGTGGAGTGGAATCGGTTCGACTTTTCGGAGACGATTCGGGATGACGAGCGGTAGGCAAATATTTTCATTGGCGGCACGGGCGGGCAGTCACGGGTGGTGAGTTGAAACAAAGTGAAATTACCGTAGCGGCCAAGAGACGAAACGCGCCACGGCTACGCTCGTTCGCGTCTCCCAATCATTAAAGTGCACGGTACATTAAGGTGGATCTATAGCTAGAGTAAGCAAACACTGAACGAGAATGATCGAAAACATTTTTCCATCCCACTAAAAAAAATATCTATTTCCACATAGAAAAGAAACTCCGACCGTGGAAGCCGTGCATACGGGCTACATAGACATACCGTCCGCGTTCCGGGTTCAGAGGCCGAAAATTCCGGGCGTAGTAACTGGAGCAATCAAAGCTATGCCCCTAGTACCCGGAGCTTTCGGTCTCGGAGTCCGGAACGGACGGTACGTCTACAGAGCCTTTTAGAGGCCTCCAGTGCCTCCATTCGACGAAATTAGAAAAATTTCAAAAATTTGATATTGCGACTAACAATAAGTAAAAAAAAAATTCCGGACCTTTTTGCGAAATTTCCGCACTTTTCCAGTACTTCCGGACCGCCCTCAAAAAAGCAGTATTATTTCCGGACTTGTAAGACACCCTGCTGCAGAACAGCTTCGGCAGCTGCCATTGCATTATAATATCGTATCTCGAACGTTGCTATCTCTTTTCTCATAACAGGGTGTCTTGTCTACTAAAACAGGCGGGCCAAAAATAATTACTTTTACAGTACATTCTCAAGAAATTCAGTACCTCCTCTGACAGAAAAATTCCGTACTTTTTCAGTGCCTCCATTTGACAAAATTCAAAAAAATTCAAAAATTTGAAATCGCGCCAAAAATGACAAAAAATTAAGAAAATTCCGGACCTTTTAGAGGAATTTCCGCACTTTTTCGGTACTTCCGGACCGCCCTTAAAAAAAATCAGTACTATTTCCGAACTTGTAGACTCCCTGCATAATTAACACGTGGGTCCATTTTAGGGGACATAATTGGATTGCATTTTGCAAAAAGGAACCACTAGCATTGCAATGTTGCTAAGATTGTACAACTTCTTTTGTCTTGGAGGAAAAACCCGATTATCCCTAAATAGTTTCTATTTTACTCGCTAAAAACTGTAAATTTAAGACAAAAATTACCATCTAAATTTCATGGTTTTTCACGATTTCCGCAATTTTATTGCAAAGGATGAAGTTGCACAATCTTAGCATCATTGCAATGCTAGTGGTTCCTTTTTGCAAAATGCAATCCAATTAACACTTGGGTCCATTTTAGCGGACATAATTGATATTTCTGCATGAGACCAGACCTGCGTTGGACCATTTTCCCGGGCGACCAGCGCGAGTGATTCGCGCTGTACACTACTCGCGCGAGTCAAGTCCGCAACGAGAGCATGACCAGCAATGTCAACCTCCGATTTTCATAACAGCCTCCGGCTCGGGCCGGCGGAAAAACGGCGGAAAAAACGATCGCGAACTCTCGGACCGCGTCTACAAGGTGGTCGTTCCGTTCCACTCCGGCCGTGAGGCAGCATCGCGTAGCAGTTCCATTTTGTTTATAACAACGCTCGAGAGCAAAATACACACTTGGGCGCCTCGATTGAAAAACTCTCATAATATTTGCCGTACCTCCGACGAAAGATGCTCGCAACGAATGCGCTGAACCTCGCGGTGCACGCTGCGCGGTTCATAAAATACGCAACGCTGAAAATTGGATTGTTTGGATTGCATTTAGCAAAAAGGAACCAGCGCAATACAGCGTTTTCAAAATTGGATTACATTTTGCGATAAGGAACCACTATCTCCGACTTCCATGAAATCACCTTTCTGCTCAGGGAAACCAATAGCACATATGTTGTTTCTAAAATGAGCTAGAGATAGTGGTTCCTTATTGCAAAATGTGGTCCAATTGTGCAACTTCATCATTTCTTTTAAAAATACTTGATAGATGTGTAGTATTAAAATGTACACGATTATTTTCCTTAAAAATTAACTATTTGTTGGTGGGAAGCAAAAACTATTTGCTATTCTGGGAGATTTTTTTAGTTAATTATGAAGAAGCAACATTTTTACGACGCTGTAATCGCGCCAGTTTCTCTTTGCTAAATGCAATCCAATCGACTTTCCTTTTTGTGTAACGCATTCGTAATACACAAGTATACACCCCCTAAAAAAATACATGATGCTTCGGTAATACGACCCCCCTTGAATTAGCGTAATGGAAAGAATGTGAGAAAAATGAAAAATGACCAATTTCCGTCGATTTTTCACCTACAATGATAAAAATATTCTTGTTCTTGTGTTACTTTTGGTTAATATGGGGAGTGAAACACAAATCAACCCTTTCGCGTTGATTTTGGTTCAGTTTGCGGTGAATGTAGCGCAACAATGGAGGGACTGAGAACCCCAGAGTCAACCGAAGGTTTAGGTTATTTTGTTTCGTGTTTAACTTCTCGTGCTCAGCAAACTTTGATCGCAAAAACGCTTTGAAGCAAAATGTTTCGTGTATCAAGAAAAAAAATCAGCTTAGATCAAGATAAGAAAAATTCTTGGCTGGAGATACAAGAATCAGCATGCTTGGGGCGAAGCATCTTTTTCTCAGCGAAGAATAATCACAATTCCAGGGTATAATTATTAAATATCGAGGTTCCGTGGCGAAATTTCTCGTTTTTTCACCGACTTTCCTTCGTGCGGCAGAGTGACGATTCTGGACTTTTTCCAGGTTTCCCATGACTCCTCAAGAACTCCTCAGAATAAAAATCATTGTCACGTTGTGCACTTGGAACACCTACTTCTTTTCATCCGGCGCCATACGACATAGTCACAAAGCGTCAAAACAAACGTTAACGGAAAGCGAGGACAAGACGATAAAATTAGGTCAAATGTAAAGTCGTTCATTGTAATAGCCGATGCCTTGGTTCCGGTGGGCCTGCACGAGTTCAAGAATCGTACGCAAACATCGAGCTATGAGTTCAGACAGATATTAATTTCGAATCAAAACGACTCGTATCCTCCTCCTCAATTTTCCTTCCGAAAAACTACTCCGGCTCGCCTTGGTAGAGAAAATATTATTGATAAACACAGCTATGACGTACAGCGGCTTGTGCGTGAATGATGTCGATGGTTTAAGTGCTTACTTTGGCTGTGTGCAAACCAAAGGTTCAACACCGATTTTCCGCGTAAAACATCTTGAGCTTTTTCCATATTGCCTTTTGCATGGTAGGTTCAATGAAGCGAGGAACGCAGATTCTTCATAGAGGGATACTATCCTGATAAAAATTGGAAGTAGAATCTGTGTTCCAAAACACACCTACACCTAATACAGTCGGCTCTAAGATTTCCTATAGCTTCTATAGCCGGCTATACAATTTCTTAAAGCCTTTTACAGCCGATAGGGATAAAGCTACAGCCAAGCGATAAACTGCATAGCCCGGAGATAGAAACTTCTATAGACCGGCTTTATAATTTTTTATCGCTCCGTATAGCCCGGCTTTATTATTTTCTTCGCTTTCGGCAAACAGCTACATGATTTTCTATCGCTTTCTATCCCTGGTAAAAATTGGCAGTAGAATCTGTGTTCCAAAATACCATAGACCTACAGCCGGCTGTAAGATTTCCAATAACTTCTATAGCCGGCTACACAATTTCGTATAGCCTTTTATAGCCGATGGCGATTAAGCAACAGCCAGGCGATAAAGTGTATGCTAAACGTTACTAATCACGGATTCTAGGACTTAGTGAGTTTTTGGAATACTGCTCTCTTTTTGGGCCGTAGTATCTTGATTTATTTTGCGAGGAAAGCTCCGGACTTTTGATGGATGCCTGCCATTACTAATATATTAGAGCGCCTTCAGTTTCGTATGATACTGTACACCTCTGGTGTGAAATAGTTGCTTCAAGCGCCGTGGCAGGCGGGCAGCCAGCGCGAAACGCGCATTGGCGCCTACAAACCTAACAGGGATACTTCACGCATTGCGCAACGCGTGAAGTATCCCTGTTAGGTTTGTAGGCGCCAGTGCGTCGCCGCTCCGCTTTGTGTTAGGCTCTCATATTTAATCTAGCGGAGTCAGCATTATTCAACTCACGATTTTGAAATGTTTGCACATCCTGTATGGATTATTCCCATTTTAATTGATGAAAAAAAATATGTATTAAGGGAAAATATAATGTGTGTTTTGTAAATATTAAGGTGGTTCCGTATCAAACTTAATGATTTCCAAAGCACACGAATTTCTACACAATTTCTTATAGCCTTTTATATTCGATGGCTAAAAAGCAACAGCCAGGCGAAAAAGTGTAAAGCCCGGCGATAGGAACTAAAGCCCGGCTGCATAATTTTGTATCGCTTCGTATAGCCCGGCCGTATGATTTTCTCCGCATTCTACAGCCAGCTATATGATTTTCGGTAGCCTTCTTCAGCCGGCTATAAGAATTCCTATGGTAGTTTGAAACGCAGCTCTTATCGCCAATTTTTACCAGGGATAGCCGGCTATAAGAATTTCGATGGTATTTTGAAACGCAGCTCCTAGGTATTTCCAATTTTTACGACGGTATATATCGTATTCTAGGTGATCCCATCCTAATCTCTTTAACAACTACGCCCAGATTTATTTATTAAAAAACCTATCTGCGACGAGAAGTAAATTATACATATTTCGTGTTTAAAAAACATCGTATCAGAAAAGTTGTTTAATGCTCTGAATTTCGCGATGCGCGCCAGCTGGCAACACTGGGTTTTGTCCAATAAATACATGTAAAGCTACCGATATTTTTGAGGGAGGCTGCCTCACCCAAAACGATTATTGATGAGGGATTTACACGGCGGACAAACATTGTTGCCGACTTTCGGATTGAGATAATATATTTTAGAGACCCGCACTGGCGCAGTGGCGTGCGGCGCGCTTTGCGATACATCGATTGATAGTCCATTTAAACCTATGTAAAGGATCGATAAACAGGGTGTTCGCAACGAACACTATAATAATCGATTGTTTACCATAGCTTCAAATGGGGAAATATCGATTATCGATCATTCACGCCTCGCCACAGCACTGGCGATCCATGCAATGTAATCAGGCGAGGCAGAAGTTCATTCGGAGATCATCGCTACTTTTCGCCTGATGATTATTAATGAGTAACTTCATCAGGACAAAATCCGATAAAATTCGCCTAATTATACGAGGGGCGTTCAATAAGTAAGTATCCCCCCTCTCTAAAATCCATAAGAATGGACTAATTTTAAAAAACTTGAGCTCAAAATCTTCCTTAGGATATTTTGAGTTCAACAAAACAAACCGCAACAAAATCGGACCATGTGCGGCCGAACGCGAGCCGTTTGAACGCGCCGAGGTGCTCGACGCTCCCGCCGAATCTGCGAGGATTTGAAGTCCGCTACAGGAGAAGAGCTTCTCTGCCAAAGCCTCAGTCGTTCATCACTGACGAAAAATCAAAGAAATTTCTGTAGAATAAGGGGCTTCCCTCACTTCTCCACATAACCAGCTCGATCCAAGCAAGTCTGATACTGAGACTAAGACTAAGAGAACAGCTTTTGGATGCCTCGTGCGTGGAAGTCTTTCAGCTGACCGCGGATGAAAGAGTGGACGGCTTGTTTGACCTCTTCCACTGATTCAAAATTAACTCCTCCAAGTTCAGATTTTAGGAACGGGAATAAATGGTGGTCTGGTTTGCCATTTATCATCGTATCTGAAATCTGAACTCGGAGGAGTTAATTTTGAATCAGTGGAAGAGGTCAAACAAGCCGTCCACTCTTTCATCCGCGGTCAGCTGAAAGACTTCCACGCACGAGGCATCCGAAAGCTGTTCTCTTAGTCTTAGTCTCAGTATCAGACTTGCTTGGATCGAGCTGGTTATGTGGAGAAGTGAGGGAAGCCCCTTATTCTACAGAAATTTCTTTGATTTTTCGTCAGTGATGAACGACTGAGGCTTTGGCAGAGAAGCTCTTCTCCTGTAGCGGACTTCAAATCCTCGCAGATTCGGCGGGAGCGTCGAGCACCTCGGCGCGTTCAAACGGCTCGCGTTCGGCCGCACATAGTCCGATTTTGTTGCGGTTTGTTTTGTTGAACTCAAAATATCCTAAGAAAGATTTTGAGCCCAAGTTTTTTTTTAAAATTGGTCCATTCTTATGGATTTTAGAGAGGGGGGATACTTACTTATTGAACGCCCCTCGTAATTAATGAATGTCGGGGATGAGGATTTAGGCGAGTTTTTGCGAATGAGGATTAGGCGAGTTTTTGCGAATGAGGTTAGGGTTGCTACACTAATTGCTCAACTCTTGGGTCATCAGTCCTCATTAGCACTGGAAAAAAAAAGCACATTGGACATCGAGTCCAGACTCTTGAAAACATTGACAAGAAAAAGGACTCTTGATTCAAGCAGATTTGTAAATCCGCTCAAATTAAGAGGCTTGGTTCTTGATTTAAGCTTAGATCTGAATCAATCAAGAGTATTTTTTCTTGTCGATGTTTTTAAGAGTCTGAACTCTAGATCCAATGTGGTTTTTTTCCAGTGAAGCAAATCTAAGAGAGGACTTCCGAAAATGATTTTCTTATCGCACATACAGAAGATTGCACGGCGTGGTATCTAAAATATTTTGTCTCTGCTTCCGAGGATCTTGACTTGTGGATAGCGTTTCTCCCGGTTTTCCACAAAAAAAACTCAAAATGGGTTATCTGCATTGTTATTGTTTTCTGTTTACACTGCTTCTGAAAAGAGGCGCAGTCACGCCTCAAAATAGCTCACGGATTTAGGCTGACGCCGAGGCTTAAAAAAGGAAGTCGGTTCTTGGTTTCAGTTCATCGGAGGCACGGTTTCGTCGAACGAAAAACGTGGCAGCCAGGAGTTCGCTAGGAAACCACGAACCAGCTTATTGTTAGAGAGAATGCCGTATGGACATCGACGTGCTGCCAACTTTCGCCCGGTAGAATACGCATTCTAAGGGAAACCAGTATACAATAGAAAAAAAGTTTCTTGGATCCAGAAGGCATCCAGATTCAATTCAGATTCAATCGGATTTTTGAGTGGATCACAAGAAAACCCGCTTAGATTTTCCCTTGGATCGAAAGAAAATCCTCATTGATTAAGAGGCTTGGCTCTCGATTCAAGCAAAAATCCGATCGGATCAAGAGTACATTTTCTTGTCACTTTTCTTAAGAGTCTGGACTCTAGAGCCAAGAGACTTATTTCCCAGTGTAGTTTTTCCAGTGAATTTCCAGGCGAATTTTACTCGCGATTTACTTTACGAAATATGAAATTTTCAAAAGGAAATACTCGGAACTTGTTTCAAAGATTAGGGTTTTATAGGGGGAAATTTGACAACATCCGAAGTTTTTCCTTCCCACGAACAAGTTGTTTTCGTGCGTGCTCCCGAAACGGACTGCGCGTGCCCGCGCGAAGAAATAAATGGGCATTATATTGCGAGCTCGGACACAGCTCCGAGTAGCAAAAACATTAAGCATGGCGAACCCGATTTCTAAAAGACACGTACGCGCAGAAACGATTTAAAAAAAAAAGGAAACAAAATCCGGACCTTCTTGCGGAATTACCGCACTTTTTCAGTACTTCCGGACCGCCCTTAAAAAAGCAGCACTATTTTCGGAAATTCCGAATTATTAAACATCCTAGGAGCGCAGAGTTTGAGACCAGAGGACTTCATGATGTTCCAAATTTCGTTGAGATGTTTTCAAAATTGACCAAATCGGAAAGAAGGCGGTGGGCCACAACCCGAAAATCCAACGCCTCATGATGGCTACACTGCCGTGCTAACAGGGTATCTACTAAAACAGGCTGGTCAATCAAAAATAAGGACTTTTACAGTACTTTTTCAGTACATTCTCAAGCAATTCAGTGCCTCCTCCAACAGAAAAATTCCGTACTTTTCAGTACCTCCATTTGACGAAATTAGAAAAATTTCAAAAATTTGAAATTGCGACAAAAATGACGAAAAATAAAGAAAATTCCGGACCTTCTTGCGGAATTTCCGCACTTTTTCAGTACTTCCGGTCCGCCCTTAAAAAATCAGTACTATTTCCGGACTTTCCAGAAATTCCAGACTTGTAGACACCCTGTGCTAAGGAGGAACGCCGTAAGAGTCTTCACAGGCGATGCCAAATTTCTTTCGAGAAATCACGAATTTTCGGGAATAATTATACACAATCTCCTTCCGATTTTTCAGAAAATTTTACTCGTAATTCGATCTAAAGTGTCTGAAAATTTCAATGAAAAATGTTCATAGGTTTCTTCAAAAATAAACAATTTCCGAGAGGCAATATGGCGACATTCGAATGCTCATATGGCGTTCTTCCTTAGCACGGCAGTACAACTGAAAACTTCCTCGCGAGTTTGCTTCGACTGCAGAATTTAGCGAATTCTTAAAATGGGGTCAACGGGGAAAAACTGAAGTTATCAGCGACGTGTTTAAAGTCTACGAGACGAGAACTATTCGTTCTCCTATACCGCAATCAAAGGCTGCGGGAGTAAGGGGGAGATGATAGGATAGGATACTCGTCATACGCCAAGATAAAAGACGAAGGGCCAACGGGGATAGTAAGGTGGGGGAGGGGGAGGGGAAAAAACTAGACATGTGCGCTCCATATGTGCTCGATCTGAGTGATGAAAACGCCTGATAGACGATGCGGATATCCTCTCCTTGCCCTGGACCAGAACGAACGGTTGCATCGAGCTGGAATTGGACGTATTTCTATCAGACGGAACTATGTGCAATAAGACATGAGCCCTGAGACCCGTGAGAATACATGCATAACAGGGCTCACGTAATAATGCACACAGTTCCGTTTGGCAGTAATACGTCCAATTGATGCAGTTTTAGCACTGACATGTGACGGTGGGAAAATTGTGCTTCTTTACGTCATGTCTAAGTGATAGACAGGGACGTATGTATTCGAAATAAATCATTCGGTTAGAAAACGTCTCAACTCCGAGCGCTTGAAAAATTCGGTTTATTGCAGAGAAGATTAATTTTCTGCCAAATTTCCTCCGATAAAATGTAGTATATTTTGGGAGTTATGATATTTTTCCTTGACATTTTCAGGGCCTAGGTGAAATTGCGAACCAAATGGGACCGCGAGAGCAGAAATGGACGAAGCCATATCAGATATTGCCAAATTTGATTGGGTTATTTACTTAATTATTTACATAATAACAGTTAAGCGCATTTTAGTGCAAATTTCAGAGAATTTCCTGCATGGTTCGAAGCAAATCCCGTAAAATTTTCAAAGGAATCCACACAGACGTTCTCATGAAAAAAAAAAATTAAATTGCCAACTTAAATTTAGCAATAGCTGATGTGGTTTGGTTCCTTTCTGCTGAACGCGATCGAATCATCTAAAAAAACAGGAAAAAAAATATTCATAAGTTGGACAGAAAATTTATCATCAGAATTGCCACAGAATTTAGAAAATGAAATTCCCTAACATTTCCCTGATTTCTTTGTCACATCTTGATAAAATTCCCTGACAATTGAGGATATGCTAGATGCGTTTACTCGTGTTGAACACATTTTTTGGGAAAGCCCTGTCAACACTACTAGCAAAAGGTCACGGAACTTTGCGCGAAAGTCAAATTTCGTAAACCTATCTCTAATGGACAAGGCCTTCCATTCATAAGAAATGAACGGAAAAATTATGAAAGAACAAACACAAAATTTGGTTTAATGATTTTAACTTCCGCCGCCGCGCCGCGCTGACCGCACCGTGTTTGGCGCAATGCGTGAAGTTTTCACGCAGTCTTGTAGGCGCTATGCGTTTCACGCTGACCGCACTGTTGGCGAAATGCGTGAAGTATTCATGCATTCTTGTAGGCGCTATCCGTTTCACGCTGACCACAATAACCGCACTGTGTTTGATGCAATGCGTAAAGTATTCGTGCAGTCTTGTAGGCGCTAATAAGTGTTACATGCCGATTGCCGCGCCGACGGCTTCTCCTTTTCATCTCAAGTCCTCGTAATCATTTCTCCCTAAGTCGCGCGTTCCAGGCCAAGTTGTGTGTTTGGTTTCTCTCTTTAACGCGACTAATTAAAGTTGCTGTTTCTTGTATCACTGAAAGACGACAAAATTAGAAATTACTATACTCTCAGGAAATGAGAGATTGTGTAGCCTTTTCTCGTTTGTAATTTTTTTTTTCTAAATCCGATTTTTTTTAAACTTACATTTAAAAAAATTGCAAAATTTGCCGCCGTGGGCCGCGGCCCATGTGGCCACCCCCTTAATCCGGCCCTGACAGTCAGAGCTCAGAATTTTGAGATCCTCTCGCTCAACGCGTATTGAGGCGTATTGAGATTGTGTAGCCTTTTCTCGTTTGTAATTTTTTTTTCTAAATCCGATTTTTTTTATACCTACATTTAAAAAAAATGCAAAATTTGCCGCCCCTTAGTTTTGCCGCCACGGGCCGCGGCCCATGTGGCCACCCCCTTAATCCGGCCCTGTGTGGCAACCCTGTTTCTGCCAAGCGCGATTCAATTATCTGAAATATCGGAAGAAATATTCACGAGTCGGCCAGGAAATTCATCTTCAATCAAAGAAAATTCGGCAACGTATGCTGTCGTGCTAAGGAAGAACGCCGTATGAGCCTTCAGGCGTTGCTAAATTTCCTTTGATAAAACACAAATTTTCTGGTTAACTTATAGAAATTTTTCTTCTACTTTTTCAGATAATTTTGTTCGCAATTACAGCTAAAGTTCCTGAAAATTTCAAGGGAAAATATTCATAACATTCCTTTAAAATAAACATTTTATAGAAGGAAATTTTGCAACTCTCGAATGTTCATACGGCGTTCTTCCTTAGCACGGCAGTATGGAGGTTCATATACGGGGTTTCCCGACAACGGGCGAATATTCACGGGGCGCTTTCCTGGCGCGGACGGGAGCATTAGCCTCCCTCGTCCGAAATTTCCAGACGCGCGCGGTGGCGGATCCGCGTCCACTTTCTTGCGGGCCCGGGCTTTCATCCGTAACGCGGAGCGAAGGCTTTCAATCATTCCCGAGTCTCGCCGGAGCCGGAGCCGCATTTCTAATAAATCGATACGCTCGCTCGCGGGTCGGAGGGACCGATCGGATCCTGGGAACGGGGGGGATGGGGGGGGGGGGGAGGAGCCGGCTCGGCGATCCGGTAAGTGGTAACGACTCGCGAAAATACGCCGGTGCCGCCGCACCGGCCGTGCGTAAGAAAGTTGGGAGCCACCGCACTGGCGCACAGAGGAGCGAGTCGATGGGAGAGATCGAACACGCTGTGTGGGAACTTTCCAAGCCTTGTGGAAACTTTCAAAGCTTGTAGTGTTCTGTATCCGAGCGATTGGGGTTTGAAAATGCCTTTATGATCGCGTGTAATCATCGATATCTATTTAAGTAGTGTTCCGTCATACCTAGGTACACTGGAAACAAAAACACATTGGATCTAGAGTCCAATGCTCCTGGTTCCTTTATTGCAAAATGCGATCCAATTATGAAGAAGCGACATTTTCACGACATTGTACTCGCGCCGGTTCCTTTTGCTAAATACAATCCATTTATTGTCTGACCTATCCCACACTGAAAAAAAAAACACATTGTATCTAGAGTCAAAACTCTTGAAAACACTCTTGATTCAATTTAGATCAAGAACCAAGCCTCTTAATTTGAGCGGATTTCTTTTCGATTTAAGCTTGAATCTGATTGAATCAAGAGTGTTTTTTCTTGTCAATGTTTTCAAGAGTCCGGACTCTAGATCCAAGGTGTTTTTTATCCAGTGTACCATTACATTAGTGTGGACTACATTTTGCAAATAGGACCGGTGATTCAAAAGTCCCGAACCACCCCTATGACCCTCAGGGATCTTGCCCCTTTTCAGGGTGGTCGCTTCAAAGCTTCTTCATGCATAGGTACCTTGCGGGTGAGGCAAAAATGGATCGCGTTATGTAGAAAGGAACTAAACCACATCAGCTAATGCCAAATTTAACTTTGCACTTCGATTTTTTGAATCTATCTGATTGAATCAAGAGTACTTTTACTTGTCAATGTTTTCAAGAGTCTAGATAGATCCAATGTGTTTTTTTTTTCCAGTGCATGAATTGGTTCCACTGTGAGCCGCGGCGTGGCGTCGTCGTCGTTCCCCCTTTTTTTCGCCGTGACCTCTCCCCGCGGCTCATCGCTTTCGACCGCTTTCACACGCTCGCGCTCCCCGGCGAGGACGACGGACCCGAGTTCCAAGTTGCCCCGTCCCCATCGAGCGTGGAGCACGCAGCTTCCTTTCCACCACGCCCGAGTAGGGTACTCGAGCGCCATAAGAGCACGCGGGTCCCTCGCCCTCGGGAAACCCTTTGAACTCTGAAAATTGCGGCGGAAACCGCGAGGGGAGCCTCCCTTCCTCCGACGCGGGAGCTTCGAGTCAAAGGGCAGAGTTCACGACCGGAGGCGATCTCCGTGACAAATGGACCGAGTTCATCAGAAAGGAACCAACCCACATTAAGTTGAAACTGAGAAAAAGAGGTTTGAACACTGAAAAAAAGATTGGTAGAATTTACCATTCCTTCACGCTGTATTTCACACAGCGTGAATGAGTGGTGAATTCTACCAATCTTCAAGTCGATTCTGCCAGAGGAATGGTTACCTTAACCAGGATATAGTGACGTTTACCTTTCTACTGGCAGAATTGACTCTACGTTGACGCTGTGTGAAATACAGCGTGAAAGAGTGGTGAATTCTACCAATCTTCAAGTCGATTCTGCCAGAGGAATGGTCACCTTTACCAGGATATAGTAACGTTTACCTTTCTACTGGCAGAATTGTCTGATTGAGCGTGTAAATACAGCGAAAGAAAAATTCATGAATATTTTCCTTTCACTTTTATAGACGAGTTAGTTCGCAATTTCATCTGAGGTTTCTGAAAATTTCGAGGAAAAATATCCATAATTTTCCTCAAAAATAAATACATTTTATCAAAGAAAATTGGGCAACTCTCGAATGTTCATACGGCGTTCTTCCTTAGCAAGGCAGCATATTCCCCTGCCAAAAAGTCCAAGTGGAGGAAGAAAAAATTAGTCTGTTTGTCAAGGGGTTACAGTTTACGTTCAATATTGAGCCTTGGAAATAGGAAGTAATAAAACTTTTAAACCTCTATTTTCTCAATTTCAACTTTATGTGGGTTGGTTCCTTTCTGTTAAACTCGGTGCAAATGTGAACTAAAAACGTCGATATCTCAGTCAAGAGAAATACGTTTCTCTACAAACGTACCCTAATAGGAGCAACCCTACTCGTTTTTTCTACCGATCTCAAACGTAACACCACGACGCCTTGCGTAAAGTTCATCGAAATAGGAAGTCCGCCACAGGCGTCGGCTACGAACATCAAAGCGCGACGAAAACTCGCGAGTTCCAGGCTCCGAATCCGCGTCCTATCCGCGGCGACGACGCAACAATGTCCACCTGAGCAGAAATTCCTCGAGGATTGCGCCACCGCAGTCCGGAGCACCGGGAGCCAGCGGGGCCCACCGCACTGGTCGCAGTCGGCCTGTCTTGTCTTGTCCGATGATAATAATAACGCGGGAGGCGCGACCGGCCGGGGCGATGCGAACCCAGTGCCCAGCGGCCCACAGCCAGAACCTATTTCTAGACGACCTTTAGATGCAACCCAAAGCCCCGACGTTGCCGTTTTCCCCACGCGGATCGCCCGAATGCAGCGGCGTTGCCGGTGACCTTCGACGTCTCCTTCGGGAACACGGCCGGAATGAGCCTGCACGGAGAAAAAAAACTTCGTGCGTGGGACCTGAAGTTTAGGTCATGTGGATCTCTGAAGTTTTCGGATGGAGCATCTGAACACTTTAGGTCCAGCTGCTGAGGTTTGGATCACACATCTGGAACTTCCGTTCTTACATCTGAAGTACTTCGGGTTTCACATCCGAAAAACTTCGATTCTCACATCCGAAAAACTTCGGTTCTCACATCTGAAGTACTTCAGATGTAAGAACAGAAGTTTCAGATGTGTGATCCGAACCTCGACAGCTAGACCTAAAATGTTCAGATGCTCAATCCGAAAACTTCAGAGATCCATATGACCTAAACTTCGGGTCCCACGAAATTCCCTGACAATTGAAGATGTGACGGATGCACTGTTAAAAATCAATGCTTTATTCTGAGTGAATAGCCGGCGCGGGAAAAAAATCCAGCGGAATTTCGCGCCGTCCTCTTGGATCACACATCTGAAACTTCAGTTCTTACATCTGAAGTACTTCGGTTCTCACATCCGAAAAACTTCGGTTCTCACATCCGAAAAACTTCGGTTCTCACATCTGAAGTACCCCCGATGTAAGAGCTGGAATTTCAGATGTGTGATCGTCCGAACCTCGACAGCTAGACCTAAAGTGTTCAGATTCTCAATCCGAAAACTTCAGAGATCCATATGATCTAAACTTCGGGTCCCACGCACGAGGTTTTTTCCTCCGTGCAGAAAGCAAATGAAGGTAATTCAACAAACTTTCCCTGATATTTCCCAGGTTTCCCTGACTGTGGCAACCCTTAAACACGGCAGAAATCCTCTTGATCTTCCTCACCTCGAATTAACGAAAAACAGACGATTTTTACGCTACGGAGAGCACTGACCTTCCCATACGTTCAAGCACGCGACCCGCCGACCGGGTCGCGTGGTCGAGAGGGTTCCTACGCCCTCGAGTGCCGTGACGTCATTAACGGACGGCCCCTCAGAAGCACCGAGTATAGGTAACCTGTTGAAAGTCTCAAGTTTCACGGCAGAAACAAGGACCGTGCGGGGGGGGGGGGGGGGGACGAAGAGGAGGCGGATAATCAACTAGTTACCATTCACCTACATACCTTGACCCGCTAAAACCGGACCGAGCCTTCGTCGGCGCATGCGCGATTATCACCCATTCCCCGCCCGACCGCGTAACGTGCGGACACAAAAAAATTACAACCAGCACGGCACAACGGCGGCATCCACGGTTATAGTAAGGAGTTTCATAACCGCAAGGAGCCGAAAACGGGACAGGGAGTCGGCGCGGTTGCCGCGTCGTGTAGGAATTCGCTTCGATCAGTGGCGTGGCGTGAGCTGCGATATATCGATTGTTATTCCGTTTAAACCTGTAGAAAAGGTCCGATAAACAGGGTGTTCGCAACGAACGCCTTAAAATCGATTCTTTACCATAGCTTCGAATGGGGAAATATCGATATAAATCGAAGTACGCCACGCCACTGGCTTCGATTCCCGCCAAGGTGTCAACTAAAACAGGATGACCAATAAAAGTCAGTACTTTTACAGTACTTCTTCAGTACATTCCCAAGAAATTTAATACCTCCTCAATAGGAATATTCAGTGCTTTTTCAGTACCTTCATTCGACGAAATTTGAAAAATTTGAATTTCTCGCTCAAAGTGCGACAAAAATGACAAAAATTCCGGACCTTCTTGCCGAATTTCCGCACTTTTTCAGTACTTCCGGATTTTCATGTCATTTTCCCTGGCACTTCCAGGTTTTCCGCACTTTTTCAGTACTTCCGGATTTTCATGTCATTTTCCCTGGCACTTCCAGGTTTTCCCTAACTTTTTAAAATTCCCTGACATTTCTCGGTGTTCACTGACTGTGGCAACCCGGAATAGCAACAGGTGTCCAAAATTTAGCTGATTTCTGAATGGGATCAGAGGACAACTCATTGTCCGACACAGGGTGTCTACTAAAACCGGCTGACCGTAATTCAGTACTTTTTCAGTACACTCCCAAGAAATTCAGTACCCCCTCAACAGAAAAATCAGTACCTTCATTTGACGAAATTCGACAAATATTTCATAAATTTGAATTTCTCGCTAAAATTGCGACAAAAATGACAACAATTCCGGACCCTCTTGCGGAATTTCCGCACTTTGTCAGTACTTTCGGACCGTCCTTAAACAATCCGTACTATTTCCGGACTTTCCAGAGACTCCGGACTTGTAGACACCCTGCTGTCCAAACTTTAGCTGATTTTTTAATGCGATCAGAGGACAACTCATTGTCAGCGCAATTTTTAGTGCTTTGATTCCGAGGGAAACATAATAATGGGGTTGATTTCGAATCCGAGGCACCCCTCGAACCGCGAGAAACCTCGACAGAAATCCGGACAGTCCGACAACGGGGAGACAACAGCGAGTACTCATTCTCTTGACCTTCCCTCTGCGCGACCTTTCCGACGTTGCTGCGTAATTCTTCGCCGGCAAAAAAGAGGAACGGGCCCGACGGTGAAAAAAACGAACTTGATCCGGCGGCGACGGGTCGGCCCGGGCCGATTAATAAAGCCGAAGCGACTTCCTTTCCCGTTGGATCCGCGAGTAGACAGGGGGACGTACTCGGATACTCGCGGGTTGCGAAATCCGCCCGGGCGTTGGGCAACCTACATTTCGGCCACCAGATGTGATCACAAAACGTATCTCTGACTCTGACCCCCAACTGCTCTCCGGCAAATAATCCAAGCGGTCAAAATGTAACGTCTCGAAGGGATCCCCGTAAAATTCTGAAACGCTACAATTCCTGAATGGACCGCTAAACAAGGTACGAAGTTAAGCATTCTGATACATGTCCCTGAACCGAAATTTTACGATTTGCGTGACGAAAATAACTGAAATTAACTCCTAACCAATATATTTTATGTTTCTTGACGCGTGGATGCAAACCTCCCGCTCATGAAAGCTGTACCATGACACTCTCTACAATAGGAAAATCTGGCAACCTCAATCTTGACGCTTATAGCAAGTTGTTCATAGTTTGAATAAGGCAGAGTGGAAAATGAACAGTGCTGGATTGAGAAGCCTGCTGAAACTGTTGTAGTACGGAATTGGACTCACGCAGAGTATTGAGTTTCTTGTGAACGGTTCCCGTAACCAATGTAAAATAAAAACGTTAATATCTTCGACAGGAAATTATTTCGGTAATTTGCGATGCAATACTCGTGTTCTACGTGAAATTCTGGTTAAGAAACATTTATCAGAATCCTTAAATTCGTACCCTGTCTAGTGGTCCATGGGACGTATTAATGCTAAAAAGAACTATAAGGAACTATAAAGACGCGTGGGAAAGATGGGATGTGCTCGTGCAAGCTGCTTATGAAACAATGTAAAATTGGGGGGTGAGTACTTTCGGCAAAATGGAAAAGTGGGATTTTACGTTAAAGGAGTGCTACTTAAATAGGTGAACTTTGCACCTCGATATCGCTAGAATCACCTTTAAACACAAGTTTAAAATTTTAACAGTGGATATTATCATGGATGATTGCTCAGATTCATACATATTATTCTTTTTTGTTTCGAAGGCTCTTATATCATTTGTCACAATTCTTTCAAGTCATTCGCAAACACCAGTAATCTGAGACGGGCGAAAAGCAAACATTTGCCTTCATTGCTGCGTGATACCACAAACCTACTGCAGAGTTCGAATAGTTGCGCGCTTGACTGGTAGGTGTAATGCGTGAAGTTTTCTTACGGCCTTGCAGGCGCTAATGTGAGTCACGCCGACGACCGTGCATTTCGGCGCAGTGCGTGAAGTATTCTTACGGTCTTGAAGGCGCTAATACGCACCGACCACACTGCGTTCGGCGCGATTCTCCAAACTGGCGGAGTAAAGTAGTGCGTAACTTGCTCTTTTGCTTGTTTAGACCGATGCACTTCGTAAGACCAAACGTCCAACGTGAAGTGCGTCCGGATATCACAGGGCAAATAATTAAAATAAAAAAAAAAAAAAAAAACTAGTTACTAAGATGGAATTTTCGCAAACACTGAATGGATTTCTGTCATTTAAAATATGCTACAAAAAATTCAACTAATTTTCTTCTCCTTATTTACATTATAAACAAGAAAAGAAACACTATTTTGTCCAGCGGTTTCATAAAAATATGAGAAATTATAAGTGAACACATAAAAAATCACGCGTTATTCCCTCGAATATTGCGGCAAACACGCAATGGACCACTAGACAAGGTACGGATTTAAGCGATCTGATACATGTTTCTTAACCAGAATTTCACGTGGAAAACGATTCACACAACGAAAATTACGGAAACCAACTCCTAACGAAGATATTAACGTTTTTATTTCACATTGGTTACGAGGAATTTGAACTGCCCGCTCACAAGAAACTCAAAACTCTACGTGAGTCAAATCGCCCACTACAACGGTTTCAGCAAGCTTCTCAATCGAGCAATGTTCATTTCCCATCATGTGTTGTTCAAACTATTAGCAATTTGCTATAACTGAGCCAAAGCGTCAAGATTAAGGTTGCCAGATTTTTATATCGCAGAGACTGTCATGATAACGTTTAGCGCGCGATGTGAATCACGTAGAGCATTGTGTTTTCATGAGCGGGTGGTTTGAATTCACGCATCAAGAATCATTAAATATCTTCGTAAGGAGTTAATTTCGGTAATTTTCGTTGTGTGCATCGTGTTTTACGTAAAATTTTGGTTAAGAAACATGTATCAGAATGCTGAAATTCGTACCTTATCTAGTGGTCCATTGTTCAGGCAATTAGGGCAAACATAAAAAAAACGCACTCTCATTCCAGTGGAAAGAAATTTTGATCATCGAATGAAATTGTCATTTGGTTGCGACGATCAGAAACGGTTAGAGCGATCTAAACAGTTACGCGCCAATTCGCGCGTCAAGTTTGAACGTAGAAAAAGAAGTTCGAGGTTTTAAACCTCCGTATGACTCTACGTTAAGGACAAAGATTAACAACTGTTCGTGTTAGAAATATGTAGTCTCGACTTCGAACTTTCAGCAGAAGAAAGTTTACGACTAGTTGACCAAAACTACTCTAAATTCGCTTTTTTCCCTACAAAAGTCGGCTTGGTGTTTCCAGAGTTGCCGCAATTTCTTCATCTTCAAATTCTCTGATTTTTCTTGGACTCCAAAATTTTTACTTGTGTTAAATGCGCTGACTTTCGCTTAACCTTTGACGCCTTGTTCGGAGGTCAAATTATGAAAAAAGCCATTAGGTGGCTGGTTAAAAGATAACAGGCTTTAAAAATGACCAGAAAGGGTAACCAGTTGGAAGATCATATTGATATTTTTTGTGACAAGTAGATGTATAGAAATTTAGACTTTTCCTGATTTTCCCGGTTTTCCAGACCACCGGCAATCCTGTGTCTCTGGTGAACTCGTTCAAATAAATCACGACAGGGAAACTTTCAATGAAAAACTGAAATGTTTAACTTGCCTTGCTTAATCGCTTACTCAACGCAAAAAGTATTTCCCCCGCTGCGATAAGAAAACGCAAAGGAAAGCTGTTTTCTCGTGCTTGCGAGCCCGATTCTTTCCTCAGTGCGAGATCAGAAGTTCTAAGCTGGCTTTCAGGCTAAGCTCCCGGGCTGAAACGGTACGCGAGTCGACTCGACTTGTGAGTAGAGCTTACGGAGCTTTCGGCATTAAAGCCGTGGGAAGTTGAAGAATAACCGTGCACCTGACACGAAATCGATCTTCAACTACTAACAACTGCAATTTCCAAGGAACTACCTGGGGGCTCGCTAAACGCTGCGCTTACGTAATTTCCGTCCTCCTAATTTCTGAGCAAATACGTCCGAAGTTTCATCTCTGGGTAAACCCTGGAAATAAATCCTGACAATATACGTGGGCTTCAATTTTTAGGCAGGAGAGTGAAATGTACCCTTCGGGCTTAAAATCTCTCATGACTCAGGTTCTTGAAATATTGACTCGCTTCAATTTTTACGTGGGAGAGTTCAGGGTGTTTAGTTTTTTTCCATTTTGGGGAATCCTGATGAAATCCTGATTTTACCTAATTTTTGAATACTAAATTCTGGTTTTATAATTTTTCCAAATTCTGATCAAATCCAGATTTTCTTGCGGAGAAAAATTAAAAGTTCACAAAAGTAGCTCGATAAAAAAATTCGATCGGACAACCGACTTTTCTCAAATCCTGATTTTACGACCGATTTTACCTCGAATCCTGATGAAATCGGGATTAAATCCTGATTGACCTCAAATCCTGATCGGAAAAATCTTGATGCTGGACACCTTGGTAATGTAAGTACTACTTGGGCTTCAAATCTCTCACGACCCAATTTCTTGAAAACACTCGTTTCCTTCCTACCTAATCAGAGTTTCTATTAATTTTCCCTTTGACAATTTCACTCGCTTCAATTATTAGGTAGGAAAATGTGATGAACTTTTTAGGCTTAAAATCTCTCACGACTCATTTTCTTGGAAATTTCACTAGTTTCCTGCTGCCTTATCAGAGTTACTATAAACTTCCCCTTTAATAATTCCCCGAATTTTTCTGCTTCTCCCCGAGTAGCGAACACAATGTACCTGAAATACTAGGGTAGAAACTCAAATGGTTGCAAATTTCAGCTGTAGCAGGCCCAAGATGAACAGAAATCCATTAAGTTTTTAAACCAAGAAATAGATGTTTAAAGTTTTATTCTTCCGCAAGACTTAATGTCAAAGAGTAAGCTAACCAGTTGTTTTTCCGTTCAATTTTTTTTTCTCATTTTTAAATTTTGGGCAGAAAACGATGAACGAGCAGTTGAAATCAAAACCTCGCCTGCCCTTTGATTTCCCCTCCAAAATGCAATGGAGAATTTGCACACAAAAATTTTATTGCTTCATCCAAAAGTGCCTAATGAGCTAAGTTCGCAGTATTTTTCATAATTTTTTTCTGACATGGGAAATTGGAAACAAATTGATTCAAAAGTGAGAAAATATGCCGCCTTATGACGTCATCTGGCGGCATTTCCCATTTAAACACATGTATTTTAGCAGAATTGGTTATTTTTTCATATCTCCTCTAATAATTGCTCAATTTATGAATCAAGGGTATCTTCGTGTTCAATCCACTCGGTAGATCCCACTTAAACACAAAATTCATCAAATTTCAGATCCTTGCAAGTGCTCCATTTGGTGAGTTTCTATTAAACCAGGTCCAACTCGACGGATATATTTGCCAGAGCGGGCCTTATCGCTGTATAATTTAGATTTAATTTCCGATAAATCAACAAATCCGAACTTGCTGGTCATTTAAACTACTTCTAACGGCCTGACTTCATGTTTGCCATGGAGATAAGACCGAATGAAGACAGACGTGAACGGGTCGGTGCTTCGTTAGTGGCTGAATCATCAATTTTTTCTTCTCTCATTTCAGCTGTCGATGCTGACTGGATCCGGGAGAAGGTCAGCGATGTTACGATCGGAATCCGAGCCAAGCCAAGTCAAAACGCCTTAAGAACGATTTGACGTTGCCAAATTTCCTCTGATTAAAGATTAAGTTTTTGAAGAAATCGGAGAATATTTGGATCGCTTGACAGGGTGTCTACTAAAACAGGCTGGTTAAAAATAAGTACTTTAACAGTACTTTTCCAGTACATTCTCGAGAAATTCAGTACCTCCTCTAACAGGAAAATTCCGTACTTTTTCTGTGCCTCCATTTGAAGCAATTAGAAAAATTTCAAAAATTTGAAATTGCGACAAAAGTAACAAAAAATTAAAAAAATTCCGGACCTTTTGGCGGAATTACCGCACTTTTTCAATACTTCCGGACCGCCCTTTCAAAATCAGTGTTATTTCCGGACTTTCCGGAAATCCCGGACTTGAAGACACCCTGCTTTAGTAAAAAGGAACCAGCAAGATTACAGCGTTGAAAAAATTGTGAATCTTCAAAATTATCTAAAAAAATCTCTCTAAATAGCGAATAGTTTTTGCTCCCCACCGAAAAATTGGTAATTTTAGAGGAAAATAACTGTGCAAATTTTATTACTGTACACATATTGAGAGACGAAGTTGCGCAATTTGAAAACACTGTAATCGCGCTGGTTCCTTTTTGCTATATGCGATCCACTTATCTTTGAAATGTTTAGATAATGTAGATTTAACTACGAGCATAATCCTCAGAAAATTCGGAGGTAGAATGTTCACAAATTATCCAAAAAATTCGTATTCTACGAAAGGAAATTTGGCAACGTCTAATGGCGCATGCGACGTTCTTCCATGGCATCGGAGTACGAGAGAAAGGCTGGGGTTCGATGCTCGCCGGTCGCATTGATTCGACTCAATTATCGGACGGGCTGAAGGGACGGGGATGAAGAATGGAGGGATGCGGGCTGTGTCATTCGTTCTGGCCAACGGCGACGCAAGGGATCTTTCATTAGATCCCTTTCCATCGATCCCACATCGGAAAAGGTTTCAGGCCCGCTCCTACCACCTCTGAACACATTTAACTTCCTGATAAAGGGATACTTAAAGTAAATTGGACTGGACTCTGCAATTGGAAACTAAAATTTCTGATTCACCTACAAAAGCAAATATAGTCACCTTCCGGCCTAAGTATCACAAGCGACATGCGTCGTTTAAAAATATATTCCGCCATTTTATTTTTTTACAGAGAAATTGTTGGTTGGCTTTGTTTGAAAATTCACTGAATTTTAAGGTAAAAGTGCGTTCGAGGTTTGGCACGGATCTGAATTATTTGAAAAGTGCCCACCGACTTCAAGGTTTAAAATCCATCAGATTTCACTAGGCAAGGATCGAAAAGCTCAATATTTTTAGCTAGGGAGTTTTAGATATCACTAGTCAAGGATCGAAAAGCTCAATATATTTAGCTAGGGAGTTACTTTCGAGAACTGAATATGGTTCCAAGAATTCTTGATTTCTTGCATTCCCTGATATTTCTTAAATGTTACACAAATGAAGCTTGTGAATTCCTCTAAACTCTTTTATGAAAAACAAAATTTATCTCGTAAGTGAAAAAAAAAAAAAAAAAAAAAAAAAAAAAAAAAAAAAATCGACCTCCCCATTTTATGACTGCTTTTTTGATGTCAAGTGAATAAAGACCACCGATTTAAAAAATGACTATTTCGAGGCGGAAAAAGAAACAAGTTCTCGATTTTAAGGGTCAATTCCCTCATTTTTCCGATTAAGTACCCGATGAATGCCGGTAGGTACGTATTTCCCGGTTTTCCCAAGTCTTAGGCACCAAGGAACTGAATAAAAGCATTTAATTTTTACTGAAAATTTTACGGTAGATTTTCGTGGAAGATAGTTATCGGAAACGTCATTTTTCTTTAAATTATTTTAGTAAGAGTATTATAATCCCAATAAATTATGCCATGACAAAGCTTTCTAAAAAAACGTTTCGACATAGGGTCTCATCAGCGACTGTTCTAGTTAGTTGGCAGTACTGTTTATCCATTCTCCATTTAAATCCATCACAAATGATCGATTTAGGTGAGGCAGCTTACCTCCGCGCGCTGTGCATTCATTGTTAAAAATACATTTCAATGGATGAAACTCGTGTTGCCAGTTTTCAACGATTATTGCCTGTTGTACCTGTTGCCAACTTTACTATGGTAAATAGCTGAGGGGAGTGAATTTTCGGGATAGTGAAACAGGCACAGTTGGCTTCAAATCTAACTCTCAGTGATATCATGTGTTCCTCACGGTGCTAAGTAAAATGGAATGACACCATATTTTCCATCATTAAATTATTTGCAATCAACATTGTACATTTTAGGACGTCAGAAATGGAGATGTTGCATGTGGGAAGAATTTGCGATTTGACAGTTGATTCTAGTGTAAAAAATTGCGAGAAACACGATGGTGCCACTGATTTTCTCTGAAATCAAGTCCCAAGCTCAAAAAACGCTCTCAAGTTGGGGCCAAAATGGAGGGACTGGCCCACGCTAGCCTGAGAGTCCACCTCTACATCAAGACAAACTGTCCATGCAAAGGATAGGGAGCAAATATATTGACAGGGCTGCCACTTTATTTGGGGACTCTAAAACTGAAAACACGGCAACCCTGCTAATGTATTTGCTCCCTATCTTTGCATGAAGAGTTCGTTTTGATGTAGAGGCCGGTGGACTCTCAGGATAGCGTGGGATATCCCCTCCATTTTGGCCTCAACTTGAGAGCTTTCTTGAGCTTGGGAGTTGATTTCAGAGAAAACCAGTGGCACCATGGTGTTTAAGAATTTGCCGAATCAGATTCTGATCTCTTTGGATTTCCCTGCCACAAAATCATGGCCAACATAAAATCTGCCGAACAATTTATTTTCAGGGTTCAATAGGGCAAAAGCTTTTGATGCACCTACTTGTGCAGAAATAAATCAAAATGTTCCCGCAGCCTGCGGGTTATTCCTTAGAAATTGCAGTCATAGTTGAAGAATGATTTTGTGCTTGGTTATAAATTAACTTCGTACAGTTTTCATGCAAAAAACTATGTAAGCTGTGCTTGCACGTTGAGCCACTCGGCTAAGGCCAGAGCTTAGCCTGAAAGCTAGCTAAAGAACTCTGGATCTTGCACTAAAAAATCTCACATTTAGTATCAAAAGAAAACAACTCTTTTTGGCACTTTCCAGGTACATCAAAGAAAATACTTATTATTCAAATAAGCTTTTAATTAAAGCTTGCACTTTATTTGTCAAAGACAGCTGAGAGTTTCTTCACCATAACTGCCTTAGATTATTGCAACTCAAAAATAAATCCATCATATCAAGGAAACTTTCATTGTCCCTTTCAAAATAATTTAAACTATTTTGCGTGATTAATCGCTTTCTTGACGCTACAGGTTAACTTTCTCAACCTAACTCGAAACTGGATGTTGGAGTTTTTGGCCAACGTGCGTAAAAAATACGCATGTTGGCTAAAAACTCCAACATCCTGTCTTACGACCCGTGCGTTTACCGCAATCAATTTGTGTAACTCAAAACTGCCAAAGAAATTTGCTGTCTCCTGATAGTACATCTGATTAATCCTTAACGACTAGAGATGTCAACAGGCAAGTAGGCGGTTATTTCCATTCCGTTTGCAAGTGACTGTGATGCAGTCATCCAATAACACTAGTGGATAGACTAGGCTTGTGATCGAGCCACGGTCAATTCTCGATCGCTATTGGAGGGTTGCAACGCCATCACTTGCAAGCAGAAAGTAGATGGATGCCAACTCAGCTGACGACTTCTCTAATTTGTTCCTAATTACTCCTCTAAATTGTCGCTTTGCGACTGTTTCTCCAATTGAAGCTGTTAATTCAGGTTCTAAGAAAATAACTTTATTTTTCTAGATCCTAAAAGCTGAAAAACTGTCTGAATCAACTGCGGTTAAAAAAGTGCCAAGACTAATAATGTTTGCAATCAAGAGAGGTGATAGATATGGTGGGAAAGGGGAGGTCCTCCAAAGCCTAACACGATCACCTAACCTCACTCATTGATACCTAAGTAAACATGCAATTTCAGAGGTGATTGGATACAAAACTAGATGGAATGCCTTGGAGTATATTCTTTGAAAAGAGAATAAGATTCTAGGGATGGTTTCTAGCAATTTATGGGCTGAAGAGACGCAGTAACATATGACAAGGTCATCAGAAAATTGAGGTTAAGTTGCGTTGGAAATTTACCGAACCCTCAGGTGGAGGATTAGTCTTGAGATTTAAGCTGTACATTTGAAATAATAGGTGGAACAATTTTGGTTCTGTAATGCATTCTGCTGTGCTGACAAAGGAGCCTACTATATATTCTACTTCCGTAATCGGACGTAAACGTACAGTGTAACCCTACGCTCGAAAAGCTAGAGATGAAATGTCCATGAATATGGATAACAACTGGTTAGAAAGAAACATTAAGACCAGTGTGCCAAAGATCTAGATTAATAACAACTGAACAAAAGCTAAGATTTAGCACGGATTTCAGTTGAGAAACAAAAGCTGGAGGGACCCTCCGTTACATTAGTAAACAGAGGGCACCCAAAATTGAGCAATATGATAGGACTGTGTGGCCAGACAGAATCCAACAAGTTTGTCCTACATGTTGCGAAACTCGGAAGCGAATCTGTACGAAATCGAGGAGATTCAGCATAAAATTGCGCAACGGAACGAGGGCCTCTCTCCGGCCGAGACGCGCTTCAGAATTCGCGGAACACGCCTTGCGTGCGATTCGATTCACGAGAGAAAAACAAAATGGATGGAGTTGGAGTGTCAAAACATCTTACCGGGTAGTACATCCCTTGCGGGGGAAGGAAGAAAGCCCCTGAGCCCCACAGCTTGACTATTTTCTTAAACAACTAGCAACAAGGAAGTCATACGACTCCGAAAAACAAGGGTACTAAAAAAAATCACAGCACTGCACGGGGAGGATCACATGTGGAAACTATTACTACGAATCTCGGCGTGGAAAATCACTATCTTGCGGGTTCGGACACAACTTTGGCATAGACGACCGTCCGCGAATTTGACTCCGGCTCGACTACTACGGATTAATTGGATATTACGGGAGTCATGAGGCGATGTGTGGCAATTGTGCGTTGATTCTCTTGGCGTTCATTCTTCGTCACTCGCCACAAACTTGGACTCACAGGCTCAAGCCAGACGCGAAGCGAACTCAGATCAATGCTGAGAGGCCTAGCTGGTGCCCGCTCCCGCTGCCCCCACCCCTTTTCTCTCCTTCCCTCTTCCCTCCGCGTTCCCTTCGCGCCTGACTCACTCTCTCTCGCGGCCCCCTCCCCCCGTTCCCCCTCCATTGAATCAGCGCGGTGTTGCCACATTCACACATCGAAAAACCACATCCACTGTTTCTTTTTGTAAAAAAAATTGCGATGAGCTTTCGTACTTTGCCCCCTCCTCACCCCCGTAGCATGAGCATAAAAGGTGGGAAAAAGGGATGAAAAAACCTCGGTGAAGTCTACATGGACCCCTCAAAAAAATATGGGGAGCTTTAAGAAAAAAATGTGTGAATTTTTGAAACGTTTTATCATACACTGTTTTGGCTCAAACTTACTAATCCTCGATTTTCATTTTTTTTAAGAAGGCCCCCGGACCCCCTTTGTGGGGTGTCTTTTCGTTTCCCGACCCCTTGCCTTTCTGGCCTCCCCACAAAAAAGCCCAGAAATTTTTGGACAGGAGAGGGACTGAAGTATATATGATGGTGCTGAGGGGACGGTTAGAGAGCATTAAGTAAATTGTGAAAAAGTAAATTCACAAAGCACATGAGTCTAAAACTTCCTAATGTTTTGAAGTGTGCTACCATAGACGCGTGTATGTGTGTGAACCTAATACAGTGTGCGCGTCTGGATGATTACGACGGTAAACTGCGCATAAAGCTATAAAAGAAAATAGAATTAAAAAAAAAAAAAAAAAAAAAATTGAGAGAAAAACTGCGATGAGATAGATTGAGCAAAAAAAGAGAACGCTGGACCTTGTAAAAGCTTAATATGGGCGCGATGCAATAAAATAGATAAGTGACGTACCGCAAAAAAATGCGCTGGTATTTTCAGGTTGGCCAGCATAACTCTGTGCAACCGCAAATACTCTGCAAAAATAAAACGTCCATCAGACAAAGTAAATACATTTTAAAAACTCGAACTTATACCTACTTTGCATACACAAAGCATTTGTCACACAAAAGTAATAGCGATGAATAAAATTCAAATGGATGCGTGGGCGAGGGCAAGGACTGGAAGTTATAAATATTAAGTTGGGAAGGGGGTGTAGAAAATTCATTCCAACCCTCCCTACGCAAAAGTCTAATGATCCAACCGACTGCAATCAACAATACAGATTTCAAGAAAGCGGGAGAACTTTTCAGATTAGCCTTTCAATGAGCAAAGGAGATGATAAAATTCCTTTATTCAAAAATTCACCGAAATAAGTACTAATGAAAAATAAGTGTGCTCGTCATGTCAATCTTCCGTCGTCAGTTCTCCAACTGCACCGGCCGCCATGCGCAAAATTCGCCGGAAATCGGAGTACTGGTCAAACGTGGCGCCTTTAAGAAATCAGACGCAACCCGCCGCTCATTTACTATGCGCACAAATGCAAAAAATCATTTTGATCCGTAAATTTTTTTTTTGTTTGGCTCCTATAATACTTGTCAAATGTGATTACTTGGACTTATTCGACTACACTGTACAGGTACCATATCACGTACCAAGTAATCATGTAATCACATGCACCATACTACGGTGCAGTAGCTTCGCCAGAAGCTCATTTGTACAAATTTAAATCTATATTAATAAAAGTACTGAAGTATGCTTGCCAGCGAGGTGATCAATGGGGGTCGCCTCAGTGTTACGAATACGCTACCTAATCGAAAAAAAACAAGAGGGTCTGGCTATGGATTATTCTTCTACAAATCATGATTAGGTCCCGAAGAGTCCTACTTACTGATTTTGAGACTTCAAATGAAACTTAAGTGCAAGAAAAAACTTTCATTACCTACTTGGATATTTCTTACAGAGCCCTCAAGCAAAACCGAATACCACGTACCTACTTACAATCGCCGTTGATACCCACCATGATATAAAGACGAGAAAAAGGCAGAATCAAAGGAACAAATGTCAAGATGGAAGACTTAAAACTTCAGCCAAGATCTTTTCCCATGTCTTTTACCGGCGTCGTTTGTTACGCGAGATTATGATGATGGACTTGACATGACGATGATGAAAAAAATATTGATGAAGAGGCCGAAGCTGTCAACGGAGAAGCATCTTACTTACATCCTCATCTAGCGACACGTTTAAATACTGTGAGCAGACGAGAGAACGAGGGATATTCTGGGCCTGCCATTCTTCATATACATACTTTAAAAAGATGAGTAGATAAAGTATTAATTTAAGCAATAAAAGGAAAAGTTTGTGACGAACGTGAGGCTGAGATCATTTCCTACCCAAATGGTCGCATCAATTTCATTCCATTCGTGATTGAGAGATCGCTTCATTTCTTCCTTTCCACGTCTGCGATTGAACATTTTAGAGTAATTCATAATCGATCGTTCATGACATAAATAGGGAATGAGAAAAGGAAATCCCGCGCACCAAATACGGCAACCAATTGAATTGAAGTTCACTGTGAATAATCGAAAATAGATCGTAACGGCGCGGCAGATAGGTGAGTACAGCGAACCCTCATAACCCTACTGGGACCGGAGTCAACAAACCGGAAATGAAGAACGCGGACCGGAAATCGATGAATAAATGAGGGGCATCGAGTGGCTTTGATTTCAGCAGGTAGCAGTTGCGCGATATTACACGACGATGCAAATTAAATGATAACTCACGCACAGAGGCAACAATTATTTCGTGATTGATTCTGTCTGTAAATATAAGTCTATAACCTGATGATTTCCTCCCTTAAATTAATTCAAAGTCATCTCTAACGGACCGATTGGGGAAATAAGAGTGCATTAATCAAGAACCAGACATCATTTCCGGTTTATAGAACAAAAATTGTACTTTCGACATTCTAGTTTTAACCCTCAACCAATCATTTTATGTACTCGAATTTTCTAAAAGTCACTATACTATAAACATCGATTTGTGAGGCAATTAACAATTATTGAGATATCTATATAAATACCACGAGTATTAGTGCCTTAAAAAAACTTAAAAATTCTTGTCCATTTATCAATGCACTGAGGCTGTCCCTCAAGGTTGATCGGCTGTCCTTCCTCTGCAATTATTTTTAATTTTTTAACAGCACTGAAAACGATTTTTGAAATACAAAACCACACGCTCAAGCCATATCAGCTCATAATGAAAACATAGGTATGGTTAAATATACCAATTGCTGGCAGACCCTTTGTTACTCACATCCTGAGTGTTACTCCGAGACAAAAAAAAATTTTGAGACTGCATGAGTCTCCCTCAGATGTATGTGAGCAAAGTAGGGTCCAAGCCATCGAGGGACTCTAGTGATGCCTGTTACCTTTGTCTAATTTTTACCAAAACACAATATTGGCACTTCGGCATTAAGATGTAGGATTTTTCGTTAAGCTCACTGGCTCATCAGCATAGCGAAGAAGTAGAGGTTTAGTTCAAGTCAACTCTCACGATTTTACGCGTTTCATTTTTTCATTGCACATTTATGTAAATGACAAAAAATAAAAGTTCATTTTTACATTTTGTCACTACTCGTCACTTGGTACAATGGTACTTAATAAAAAAAATTTATAATACAAAAAATGCTTAAAATTTGTTTTTCTGTTTGGTGAATTGATAAAAGCTTTTGAGGGCAAAACCTTGGCTAATTTAAATATGTATTTGAAAAGCCATGGGAGGAATCTTCAGCTTATGATCGCCTTCTGGTTTATCTCCATGGCTAATCAGATCATACCACTTGCAGGTTAATCATTTATTAATGTACTTATGCCTTCATCATCAGACAAGATAAGACTCGGGTGAAATGCAACTAGTTGATTTCATTGCTCTTGCATCACAACTCACAAAAGTTCTCTACGTCCTGCCTTCATCAGGCCAGATAGCTTCTACATGCTGAAGACAACATGAATAGTGTAGCCTATCAATTATTAATTGTATAGATTCATCTCACCCTATTCTTGCATTGCAATGGCAACGGATTACCCCTCGGCAGAATAGAAATTATTAAAAGAAATTTAGCTTAAGTACTTGCATTTTCTTTACAAGATAGAGCCTTTTACAGTAAATTCTGTACAGTTTCCTCCTAACTTATTAGCATAGTAAAATTACTCTTGTTTGTGTTTAATCATACTTTATTTTGTCTTTCATCTACACTCACTATTCAACTTGTTTTTCTTAAATTCTTCGTTATGAGCCTTATAATTCATCTTGTTTTCTGACAGGCTATGCCAATCAGTGTCAAGTTTTCTCATGGTTTTTTCTTCTATATTATTACTTAAAATGTAACATATGCCACTCAAGTTTTTCTTTTAGCATATAAAGCAGTTTCAGTTTACACCAATGTGAATTTAAATTTTTGAAATGAATAAAAATCTATCTATCTATCTATAGCTACCTTTTCCCCAACTTTGGTCGAGGATTTTTTAAGAAGTCAGGTTGGTATTTAGAGCTAGAGGAAAACATTGTATTGTAGATCTTCCTGAATGTTTGAAAGGGCAACATAACATTCCTCCTCTCATTACAAGCTTATAGGGAACTACATACAGGGATAATAAAAGGACGAGGAAGAAAAAAATTGTAAGGAAAAGAGGAGACAATTTTTACCATGAAATTTGCTATTTAGGGAACCCCTGCCAGCTAGAGGGACCCTCTTTCGTTTACCCAAATTTTGCCCCCCCCCCCCTTTCAGCACTTATGCTGCAGTTATCTTGGCAGATTGCCAAACGTAAATTATGAAAATTTGCTGTGCAGCTTCACTAATCCAAGCCCTCTGCAATGATGAGACACCGCAGCCACCCAAAATTAACTTTTGTTGGGGTGTGTCAGCATGAGGGTCCTAAACAGTTCACAACCCCTAGGGATTGAAATTCCTCGACCTGATACATAATGTATGTAAGTACCTCTGTTCAGACTTTTAGTTGCCTGCGACATTGTGAAGCAACATGCCATCTAAATTCTAAGCGATAAAAAATTCTCAATCAAAAATTTTTGCAAACAGCAACTCCAGGGGAGGGAGCATCCTAACCTTAAAACAAAACAATACGGAGTCAGGTCGCATGAAAATGGCAACAACAGGATAATATAGATACATGATTATATTTTTGAACATACTTACAGTCAATTAAATTAAAAAAAAGGACGACACTAGATTTAAAATTGATAAGAGATCAAATAATCATCACTGTTCACTACCCTACCACAACAAAATATTGTACACTGGGTGAGAGGAGGGGGAGGGGATACTAGTTGCTGTTGTACACTGTTGGCGAGCGCCATCTGTTGTGATGGACCTGAACTAATTTCAAAAATCAATACACACGTTTTTGACCGCTTTTGCCGCATAAGAGCACCTGCGACACACAGTACATCTGTTTAGCCGGTGATTTATTACTTTCATCCACACAAAAAGTTATTAAAATTCGTTCTTTTCAACTAGAATCGTTCTACTACAACTAAGTGGGGCGATGAAAAGTGCAGTTTGTTAAAATTTTCTGTAGGATAAAATAGTAAAATGTTAACGATGTTGAAAAAATTTAAGCAAGAAAGGTGACGTGTTTGCTCGAAAGGTTGCAGATTCTAAAATTACGAAGGCATGACTGCCGCTCTAAAAAAACTGCCCATATATCCAAGGCTCATCTACTTGATTATGTTGTATACTTTCACTGAAGGGGCTAATGAATACAAAACGAGTTTTACGTTCCGCGAGTATCCTTTCAAGGAAACAAGTAAAAATGTACGTAGTTAATAAGTCTTTTTTTGGCTCATTTTCTGTAAACTTCTTTGGAAATGAGTACATAATTTATCAACCTAAAGTTACTGTAAATGTTTTGATAGTTAGAGAGTAACTGGACTGAGTTAATTAGAAACGAGCCAAGTAGCATCGAATTTGAACAAAGAAAAAGAGGTCTAAAAGTTTTATGCGTCCATTAGACTCAATACTAAGGACAAAGCTTGACAACTATTTCACGAACAAAAATATTTTTTTCCGACTTTAATTTTTTAATTACTCTGAGCTTATCTTTCTTCAATGCGACTCAGTGCATTTCTGTTAAACTTTACTTTATTTTTACACTTGGTGCATGAGCCATATACATGGCCATAATGCAGGTTACGCTAGATAGTTACATGATACACAGAGAAAAAAAGTGACAGTTGTTTTTTGACAAGAAAGACAGCTTCAGAAGACTGGAGGTGGATAAATTCTTCCTCAGAGCCAACTTGATCCAATTACTCTCATCGTAATTATCCTTAAAAATGTTAATTTTTCACACTTTCAAATTTTAAAATGGAATGAGCCACGTTTGAACCGGTTTTCTTAATTTAAGAGTTCTGTCTTTTCTTACGTACACCAACTTAAGACTAGACTAATACTAAGACTTTCGATGGTTTTCACGTACAAGCGATCACCATTTGGGTTCTCTGAATATTCTATGCATAAGAGAAACATTACTATATCAATAGCTAATTTCAAAAAAATGAGTACCTTAATTGCAATATTTAAAAATCCCCGATTGTGTTTTATATATTTCGAGAGCAACAAATCAAAATTTTGACTTAAAATTTGAGTGAAAACTTTAGAATAAGTGCAGAAAATTTACAGAAAATTTCAACAGGAACTGCTAGTTACTTACAGAGAGAGAGAGACTTAGAGACTTACAACATCGCAATCTGAGATACTTTTTTTCCGACTTTAGCCATCTATAAAATGATGGTGAAACTATTAAAAAATCTATTTTGCATGTTGCATGTTACAAAATTTCCACTTTTACATGATTCTTTGAAGAAAAAGTTACAGGACAATTTTGTAAAAAATCTCAGGTAATATTTCACACATTTTGAATTTTTCCAATATTAATGATCAGTCAACTGATCACTGATCACCATGTTGTCATAGCAATAACAGTTTGGAAAAACCTTTTTGAAACTCTGAAAAAACTATTAGAATAAACTAGGACAAAAGCCCCACTTGGATATTTTGCTAGGTAAAATCTGCATGAACCATTCCCTGATAAAAGTACTGATTGTTTACGGTCCTTTTCTTGTGAATTTTCCAACACCTTTTTCTAATATTTACAAAAGTTGACAGTTTTACAATCAGGTACAAAAGTTGAGCAGATCTTTGAAGATTTTTTAGACATTTTATCAAACAAAATTTTGATATCTTCAAAGTTTACTTCAAAAATACCCATGAAGAGTTTCTTAAATTTTAGCAGTTTTTTTTCGGAGTTGTCTCTGTAAATTTGTAAGTTTTTTTCAGAAGTTCAAAAATGTGCTGTGAAAGGATTGGTATCCTTCGAAATTGAAAAAGTGATACACATGTATGAATACACACACTTCTTTAACATTAACATACAGTTAACCTGATTTTATGAAATTCCAGGAGATCATATTCCACGAGTTTGAGCACGCTTGCGAGCAAAATCCAAGTTGCGCCCAATTAGTTGGTGTCAAACATGTTTCTTGCGCTCGAGAGTGCGTATCACCGACATGCTACAAGGAAATCTACCGTCCAGATGAGGTACAAACACTAGAGACGATTACATTCATTATCAAAACGAAAAAATGAAGACTCTGCATTGAAAATTAATGAAATTGACTCTCCATATTATGAAGGAACAAACGAATTTTAAAGTAACAATGAGGAGATTACTCAATTCAAGAAAATTGTAACTAGCCTAAGTCTAAACCAGTCTTTAGCCTGAGGGAACCAAGTGACATTTTAAAATTGGATTTTCAAAAATTAAAATGTTGGAAACGGTTTTAAGCTTGTCCGGAAAGATATTTCTTACGGTCAAATATCTGATACCTGCCAAAAGTAATCAGTATGCAAAGAGTGGACTCGAAGTTTTGTCACATTTTGCCTTACAGGAGGATGAAACTTTGAACCCATTTTTCCCTATTCCAAGTCTATGTTGCTCTGGTCCTTTCAGGTGGACACTGCCTAAAACCGCGCATACCAGAAACCTACGTTTACATTTGGATCTCCATTAAGTGTTAATTGATTAATTTATTTTTCTTAATTTGTCGAATCAAAAGGGTGAAATCACTAATTTGCTATTAAACTTCCTAAGATCTTTCTTCTTCTTTCAACTTTCAAATAAGAGGGAAGAAAAGAAAAAACCAAATTTAATTTGTGATTGATAGTGCAGATGAAAATAAATTAAAAATTTGAATTTGTTACAGTTGGAGGAAGGAGAGATTGACGTCAGACTGAATTCATTTAAAGGTTGCTTCATTCAGCAACTCAGTCGCAGATAAGATGGAAGCGACCGAACCTAACCAGTCTTCAACTCAATTTAAAGTACAGCTTCCCAGTGGTAACAACAAAGACTAACTTTTAGCAGCATATCACTTCATTGGTAATTTTATTCAGGAGGCGGAGCCATAAAAATTTCTCTCTTCGAATGAGCCACGATCTCCTGTAACTTTTTTACAACAAACTTTCCTTATTTTCAGTAATGTTTAGCGAGAGGGGGCCTAGTGATTTTGACCTGGCACAGAGGAAAATAGGCTGGAAGTTGTATTTTCACATAAGATTCAACGTAAATAACAACCTTCGGGTCAATTTTCTGCTTATTAAATTTTTTTTATTTTTGTGGATAGTAAGTTGGAGGCGGGGGAACAAATGCCTATGTATGAAGTCAAAACGTCTCACAGTTCAATTCTTTTGAAAAAGTCACTTGGTTAGTTTTTGCTTAACACTGCGTAATTATAGGTAATCAACAAATTCTAAAGATTCATGATTTCATCAAAATGTGAAATTAGAAATACTGAATTAAAATTACCTAATTGAAGAGATGCTTTTAACAAGCCATGTCATGACAAGAATTCATCTAATAGATTTAAATTCAGTCAGAAATTGCTCAAATTGTTCAATTGATGGTGATATAATTTTTTCTTAAAATTTGGAGATTTGTTATATTTATAAGCATCTTAAAATCTGAGCTATAAATGCAATGTTTAAAATCCTAACTTAGATTTAACTTTTCTTTGATGATAAGGCACTCCTTTGCTGAAAGATCAGTTTTTTACCCTTGAGAGAGTTGATCGTTTCTGGTGGGATGATGTACTTCATGCTGATCAACTGCAACAAAAATTATAAAAAAACATTAGGTGAATAGAAGTGAATGTGGCTCACTATAAGTTGAATCTTTCAAAGGTGCGATAATGAAGGAGAATATTGAAGAGATGTCTCTCCTCTATGCCAAATTTTTATAGGTGCTTTGCGTACTCCAGAAGAATGATTTTCTAACTTTTATGTATGGATCTTTCTTTATAAGTCGCTAAATTTTAAAAACTACATTATACTGCAAAAAGATGTTCATTCTCGTAATATACGTTTTTTGATATTTTTATTTCCTTCTTTTTCTATGTTCCTTGACTTTCCGTCTTGAATGCACCTGCAATTCAACTCAACCGATAAGAATTGTAATTCTTAGTTTTTGCAGCCCGAGGAAAATGTTTTCCAAAATCGAAGCTCTGCATTACATTCAATGGACCAAGAGAGTTCTACCTCCATTATCATGTAGAGCAAATCTTCCTCAAAGAAATACTTTTAATGAGCCATGCTATGACACGAATTTGACTTGTAGATTTAAATGTAGTCAGAAATTTTTCAAATGATCAATTGAATCTTCAAGTTCGAAAAAGACCCGATTCAGGTTTTTTACGATGTTCATTTGATTTCCATAGAGACACTCCTTTTCTAGTTGTTACACAGTTTTTATTGTCTTTGGAAAAATTTAATTTTTCCAAGACGGGCCATTTTCGAACTAAGAGATTCAATTGTTGGTATTGTGAATTGCTCTTAAAATTTAGAAATTAAAAATTAAATTCTTAAAATCATTCCAAATTTTTAAATAGTCCAGGCCTTATGTTTGTGAAGCATTTTTGATCTGAAAAAAGGTCAGAGCTTTTTATGACATCACCATAGGATAGACACTGTGCTTTTCTTGATTTTCAATAATTTTTTTCAACAGCAGGCAAGGGCGATTTTAAAAGTTAGCACCACTATTTATCCTCCATTTGAAACCATCGAATATATCGATTTTTCTTGAGGCCATGGTGAGACAGGCTGCCTCACTAGGAATCGATTATTTTACATTCCTTTCAATGGAGAAAAAACAGAGTTTTTTTTTTTTTTTTTTATTTATTATTATTCTTCAATTAGGTACAATGAATAGAAAAATCACATAAAAAAAAGAAAGCTACACAAGTTATGATAATCCATTCTGATACCTCCCAGTATCGTCCGTTAGACATACACTGGGCATGGAGAAAAAACAGTATTACCAATTTACAAGAATCGCCGCTGACAGTAGGTCCATTATGTTTCTAATTTTCTGAGCAAAAGGTACAATCTTGCTTCAAAATAAACGGGAAAATATGATGTGAAAATTAGGCTTACGTACCACATCTATGAGCGATTCCAGACTCTGCAGTATGGGAGATATTTCTTCATTTGTTTCATGTTCAGTCAGGAATGAGAGAAGTTTTGCGCTCGTGTTTAAAATAGCGCGGTAGAGTCTTGATATAAGAGGAGCTTGAGTTCTCCGTTGGCTGATGAGTACATGTCTTACAAGCTGATCTGGAATGGAGAGGAATGAAAATAAAATTTCACAGAATAATATTGCTGAGAAAACTTAGATATAATTGCTTTTCAGTTTCACGTGGACTAATTTGATCAGCATCAGCCCAACTACATGAGATGTTGCCAATTTTTTTCTAACGCTTTATATCCAAAACAGAAAACTGGGCAAAACTAAAACTTGAAATTTTGTGAATTTAATTCTCATAAGCTGGGATGAATTCACAGAGTTTATAAAGCTGGGTAGTTTAGTTCTCTTAAAAAAAAGTTTCGGATATTTTCCGTTTTTTCTGGTTATTACCGCTAGTAGACACCCTCATGAAACATACTTAAAACTTGCTCAAGCAGTTTGAAAGCTTTAGTTTATCTAGATGATTGATCTTGATACGCACCTGCATAAACACTTGTGAACCAATCGGCCAAAAAATCTAGAAAATTTTTGCTAAACAGTTCCTTGAGATCATCCGTTATTTTGAGGTAGAAAAAAACTGCTTCGGGAAATGCAGAATGCGTGACAAAATGAGCATGCATCTTGCGAGAGTTAAGCCTCTTACTCCGATCCAAAATCAGCTCAAAGCATTTGAAAATTGCTTGCATCGTACTGTTATCATACTGAAATGAGAAATATTATTTAATCATAATGAAGAACATTACAACAATGCTTACCAGCATTTACAGCTGATGATTCAGGAGAAGGGGGAAAAACATCGAAAACTAAAATTGCCCATGAAAAAATCCTAGAATCCATTAAAAAAAGTAAAAAAGTTGCCTTTAAAAGCAGTTACAAGAAAATTTCTGGCATACAAAAATATCCTTTACTTGACAAGAGACATCATTCCTATTAAAAGCAAAAAGAACATTGGTACTGTAAAACTGAATGTTTTCTTTAACAAAAAATCCTGCTTTTTAATGAAAAATCGAGACCAAAACAGATTCATAACAAGAGGAACTCCCAAATTTGAAATGTTTTAAAATCTGGGCTCTCATTTAATTTTTTTGAAGGAGAATAAATCAACATCATTCCTTGAATTTTCACAGAATTTTTTGCGCACAGAGAGGAAAAATCATGAAAGTTTTTAAAACTGATGCTCAGTAGTTTTCCAACCAATAATCTGCTCTGAACGAAAAATTGAGACCAAAATAGGAACATAACAATGGTGAAACTCCCAAACCATCTTGTGTGCAGCAATTCAAAATCTCCCCTCTCATTTTATTTTTTCAAAGGAGAAAAAAATCAACATCATTCCCTAAATTTTGAAAATAAAGTATGACAAGGAAGTCTGCAACATCAGAAACCGAGATACTTGGTTTAGGAGTTTCACAGTAGATGAATATTTACCTTCATGAAGAGATATAAGAAATGAAGAAGGGCTGTCCGCAAGAAGTCAAAAGACAATTCGTCCTTCAGTGCCAGACAATTTTCAGTTTCAGGTTTGAGAATGAACGTCATCAGATTGACACTCACAGATACCAATTCCATTGAGGCATCCGCGCTGTTTTCCAGAATGCAGTTGGGACTTACATTCATCTTTGGCTCCATCTAAGTGAAATTAGAGATCGATGTTTGAGTATGTAAATTAAGGCAAGATAAGGTAGGTAATACAGATTTTCATGCACAAAAATCATAGCTTGAAATCCCTGAAATTTTTAACAGAATCTGAACGAGCAATCTCCAGTCTAAGTAAATTATGCGTTGATTTTTTATTAAATTATACGTTTATATTTTATTAAATTACTTTAATATTTTCTTAAATTATACGTTGATGCCACTTGGATCCCTTTTGCTAACCACTGCATACCTATTGCTAAAGGGAGAAGTTATGCCAAATTCTTGGCTTAGGGTCAATGCATTCTGGGTACAATGAGTGTATTCAAAATTCTCGCTATTAGCTAGATTATTTTGAAAAAATCAAAATTTTATTCTCTAGACCCATCACTGAAAAATGTTCGTGCCAAAAATCATCTTCCAAAATCCAAAAATATGGTCTTAAGTACTGTTTCCAATTAGCCATCGATACCGTTACATTGAAATCAGTTGCAAATTGGAAACAATTTGACTTTATTTTATGACTTAGAAAAATGATTCTCCTCACAAAAATTCCTTATTGATTGGCCTGGAGACTGAGCTTTTGATTTTTCAGCGATACAGCGATTGCACCCAGACTGCATTGCGTTACAGTTAAAGATACTTTAACTCTTTCATATTTACAGTCCAGGGGGCTGGAGGCATTTGTTTATCAATTTAGTTACAAAGATAAGGCTATCAACTGGAAAGAAAACCTCGGTACTAATACATTCAAAATTAAGTTATTAGTGCGACTGTTCAAAGGAGTCATATGCAAACATTTTGGTACAAAAAATGCCCATAGTTATCAAGCGAAACTAAAGATATGGCAGTTGAAAAGTTGCAGTTAAAACAACGGAATCTGAAGAAAATTTAATGTGAAGTCTGAGTCCACCTCTAGGCAGGGGCAAAAAACCTTGTGTCATCAATTTGTCAAACAGAGTAACTGTAAAATTTCCACAGATTAAAATTGAGAGAAATGTGAGAGGTGGGATACCTGATGATTTGGTGGTAAGAACTTCAAAACTGATAGAAAGAGGTTAGAAGAGTGGTAGCGGACGCAAACGTCAGGGCTCTGCAAATTCACTTCTAATCGACTTAAAAACTTGGGATCAGTGGCAATAACCAGAGGAAGTGACTCTTAAAGGATGAGGGTAGGAGTGAAGAGTGAAACAAAGAGAAGGAAATCGAAAAACGAGTTGATTAAGTGAACATGACTGCGATTTAATAAAATGCTTGTGTCTCTAAATAGTTATCATGACCAGGGTGTCTACTAAAACAGGTTGGCCAAAAATCAGTACTTTTTTGGTACATTCCAAAGAAATTCAGTACCTCCCTAACAGAAAAATTCAGTACTTTTTCAGTACCTCCAATTGACGAAATTCGAAAAATTTTAAAAAATTAGAATTTCTCACTCAAATTACTGAACTTAGTACTTAAAAAAAAGAGTAGACTTTTACTTCCTTGTTGTTTTTTATTAATTAAATGGCATTTAATTTATTACAGGATACAATTCTTTCATTTAATGCAGAAACGACATTTATAACTTCCCAGAGAACTTTGCCGCATTTTTTCGTGAAGATAATGAGTGGCTAAACTTTAGCGAAGCATAGTTAACCATTAAGTTCCCCGGAAATGGTTTGGACCCAGCACCATTTCTCCACCTTGTTCCATTACCTCAAGTTAATAGTTAAAATTGTTGTTTTTTCTAGTAAAGCGCGATGCTTTCATTATGAAAAATATGAACTTCAAAATTACTTTCATCGATGCAATTAACTGAATTATCGGAGATCAGTTGAAACGAAAAGTACAGCAGATTGGCGGTATATTAGTTTGATTACCTTCATAGAAGAGCAGTGTGCTCATGAGTTGAATTATTTTCGAAATAATCACGTAGTTTTTTCGACTGGTGCTTTCTCTCTGCTCCCACTTTTCCCAAAACGAGAGGAGCGAAGAGAAAAGGCTTTGTTTCATTACAAGATCCATTTTTACGGGAGGGCAAAGTCTGAGAAGACTGACGATGTAATAGACATTTGTCTCTGAAAAAAAAAAAGAAAAGAAATGAAAATGCAGAGAAGGATATATAGTGCAGTGGTTATTAAAAGGCAGTGGCGTAATTAGAAATCTTCGCTGCCCTCCCCACTAATTTGAAGCATTGCTCCCCTCAACAGTACCTTTCTTCTTTCCTTCCTTCAATTTTTTCATTCAAACTTGCCACTTCCAAAAAAAAACCAATTAAATGTACGTTCGTCTGGCAGATAGAGGATTCATTACTTGGAGCCCCTATATTAAAACACTACTTGTAGGGATACAATACCTGTAGATGGCTCTGATGCAAAAACCAGAAAGGCTCTTTTCCACAAAATCGTGTGATAATCTTGATTTTTCTGGACAAGATGGTAGAAGATTTGAACAGCTCGTTTGGCAGCAGTGGCATTTTTGGTATCACATAGGGCATTCTAAAGGCAGAAAAATCTACGATTACAATCTCAAGTCTCAATTCAGATGAATTTTGGTTGGAATGGGTGGATTTCAGCTATTAGGATAAAATATGGGAAAGACAACTGGTTGCTCAAAACTTTCAATTATAGTATTTTCTCTCAATGTTTAGTTTTTTGCGTAGAAGCAGGCCACACCAACCCTGAAAAAATTCTTCATGAGATGTGAATAACTCTAAACCTTTTTCTCAGCGTGCTAAACAGTGAAAATGTCAGTTTGGTGATGTGTAACTCGGAGGTAGTCAGTGTATCAAGTCGTTATATAAATAAACCGGGACCTTTTGCAAGCTTTGTCTAATTTTTTTTAAAGTCTTGAATGTATATGATTTTATATGATATGCATTGAAACTCCTGAAAACTATATTACTCCATTTAATTTGAGACTTGAAGCGTGTAACTCAATATTATGTCAGTTTGGTGACGCTATGTGTTTTAGTTTGTGGCCACTCAAGAGAAAGCGCTTGTGTGCGGATTAAGGCATGACTGAGAGCAAAAGTGGAGAACGAACAGACGTGTACTTGATAATTCCACATATTTCTTCCAATTTCAGCATTGTTTCAGTTTTTTCCATGGTTTTTGGAGTGTCTCACTTATTCAATGTCAGTTTGGTGACGCTGTTTTCCATCAAAACTTTTGGTGGAATATGCAAGGATAATGTGAACGAATATTTTTTTCTTACATTTACAGGTGGCGTCTTGACCCAATCTTAATGATTCGTTTGATTTTGTTATTGTGAATTGGCAGGAAAAATTAATAACAGCAAAATGTCAGGTTTGGTGACGTCACCAAACCTGACATGTCCAAACCAAACTGACATGCCAGGCTTGGTAAAGAAAAATAATCGTAAAGATATTGCGATGCAGGTAATTAAATCCTGTAGTATGGAGCTCTAAGATAACAGAAAATTAGTCTTTAGCTTGATATGGCCAAATCAATTATCAAATTTTTTTCAGGACCATTTTCTCCCATTAGCTGAAATCCACCCGCATGTGTAGTATACACGCTAGACCACACTTGACACTGTTGTCTAGCATGTATTCTACATATGTTGACATTCTCCGGAACTGAAGTTTCTGATTTAAAAGGTCTGGGTATCCTCAAAAAGAGAAGGGACTAATGGGGTCTGGACTACACAAAATATTATGGGATCCTCTCACAAAGCAAGAGAGCTATGGAATTTTATCTTCTTTTCTTTATAAATTGTTTAAATTTGCTGTGCTTTTTTTGAGATTTTGAGAAAATTTTCATGATATTTCTAGTCCTTCCAAAAAACTGGCAAAGTTTTGAGAATCCTCCTAATTTTGGAGTCTTAAGAATCCCCTCTCAATCTTTCAGGATGTTTTACAGTATTCCCAATTTTCTGGCAAGTTTTTTAGTTTTTATGAAAAATCCCTTCCTAATTTTTTTGCAAGTGTCCATATTTTACTAACTTTCTTCAAACTGTCTAAATTTTTTTTATTTATCTTACCTAGTAAAATTTAGAATTTTCTCCGATTGTCTTTAATTGACTGAAATTTTTAAGTTTTACAGAAGAAAAACTTTAAAGTCCTTTTCGTGGCGCAGCATTGTACTAAAACACACACTTTTCATTGTTTTACAAAAAATCTTGAAAACTAGGTAAATATAGTAGCTATTTTTAAGACAACTTTCCCTGATAAAAGACTGCATACAAAATTTCAAGGAATTCAGTGCCTGCTAAATTTTGCTATTTTATGATACGATGTTACTCACGATTTTCTGAATAAGATGACTTCTTGAAATCAAACTTAGTGTGTGCCAATCTTGAGAAAATTGGGTGTGAAAAGTGCCATTTTTTGGAATTTAACTTACAGCTTTAAACTTTTGTCAAAAAAACAAACTGAAGCTATGAGATGTTACTCATTAAACGGTTCCTTTGGCTGCCGTGCAGTTTTAAGAAGATATACTAACCAAAACACAATTAGCAGCTTTTTGGGAGACCAGACAAAGATTTTGGAGGGTTAGAAAAGAAGTTCTCTTCAAATTCAGCAACCAACTGTCCACCTGCAAGTATAAATTGACATAAACAAACAAAAAATACAATTGAATGATTAGTTTGAAAAGGCATAACGGTCCATCCCAGGTTTTTGTAATCTTAATTTTTTAGCAGAAAAACATTTCAACGGTTAAACTTCCAAACCCCGAATCTCAGTCTGCAACGTTGCAGATTCCCTTTCATACTCTTATCTTTTAAATACAGATCTCCTAGACGTCAATTCTTGAAAACTTCTGTGATTTTCCTTCTTTGTGCGAAGCAAATTTTGTTAAAACTTAGAGGCATGATGCTGATTTGCTTTCGTTTGATGTAATAAAATAGGAGTGGAGATTTTAAGACACCGCAAACAAGAATAACGTGATACATGATTTCACCTACGATGTGCTCTTTAAAGAATGGCACTGTACCGCCTGTATTGAGACAAGAGTTGGTTGAACTACATAATTAAATAATTTCACAAACAGGATATACCTCCAAAATAGAATGATTTTAAAGGTTTAAGCTGTTTTCATTGAATGCCCTGAGGTTAATTCACTCAACGTAGGTCTGGTCAAATTTTCGGAATTTCTGATAATTTTCTCTAGAGGAGATAAAAAACATACGGATGGCAATCAAACAGTTGAAAAACAATGCAAGTCTTCACTTTGAAGCTCTCTTTTTTTCCAGATTCAAATCTCTCATTATTTTCAAGTAGGAACCAGTCATACATGACGTCAAGAGATTCTACTAGTTTCCAAACTCCAAAAAAAATTTACCACCATGATTCTTCTGAAGATCATGCAGGTTATATTGCTTCCTGTAGATTTCTTTTAATGGAGATGGGTCATTTTCAAACTGATATGAAATACCAAAAGTATGGTGATTTTTTCTTTTTATTCAGAGTGAAAAGAGGAGGTCGGCTGATTAAAATAAAGAAAAGTCAGGCTTTGAGGAATTGAACCTCAAATTTTCTATAGAAAAAACCCACCACTTTTTCTTGAAGATAAGGAATATCACACTGAAAGGCCCACACCAAGACAGCATGATGAGGCAGAAATATTGACTCAAAGTGTTCTTCATTCTTCTCTACAAATGAAATCACTGCTGATTTAGCCTCTGGCAATTTTCTTATTCTTGACTTATCCTTGCAGTTCATGAACATTATCTAATTTGAAAAATAAAAAACAAATGAGCTAGTAAAAACAAATAAAGAGTGACGCAACCAATGCCAAGGCTTTTAAATGTTCCAAAAGTGGGTTGAAATTAATTCAAGACTGGAGAAAGAATTATTAAAAGTATTTAAGACTTTAACAGAAAACTTGCTTAAAAGACAGACTTATTTAAACAGTCTAAAGCAGAAAATCCTACTAAGAGGGTGTTGACGGCCTTGGCAGAAAAAAATTCCCCGTCTTTCTCAGGGTTTCCCAGTCCAAAATACTCAATATTTCCTTGCTTTTCACACCGTACCGTACATGCATAGAACTCAAAATAAACAATTTTTGGGATTCCTATTCCTGTAAATGACAGAAACTAGACCCTTTTTCTAAAGGTATTAATCATTAAATTAATCAAAATTTCAATTCCTTGATGAAACCATTCTTCTATCCACCGTTCAGTACATATAACTTCTAGCACTGAACTCAGTCTGATTGCGCAGACAGCGCTGATGCTTTTTCAGATTTCAAGTAAAGTTGGGTCGGGTATCCGGCGATTATCCGGCCGGATACGATTTTTGCGAGTATCCATACCTGGCCAGATAATTGCGATATCCTGTTTTTGGACCCGCCGGATACTGCTTTTACGGCCGTGAAAATTACGAGAAATTTTTGATGATACTTTGTCATTTTTTGGCACACTTAGAGTAGTCATTGTAATTTTTTTAACTTCGCGAAACCTGTTATCACCGGAATTAAGGATGTTTCCCGCACATTTTCACAATTGCAACATGATCCTCAATTCCGAAAGTCCGCGTGTTTCACTTTCAAAGATGAAGATGCAGGGGAAAGAGGAAAAAAAAAAACAATGCCACCAACATGTGCATAAGTTCTCTGTTGGTGACGTTTTTAGTCCGAGTGTAACTCCACAATTATTGTAATGTTGCAGTACGCAGCTTGTTATTGCAGCATCAAAGCGCTGTTTTCTACTTAGGTCTTGTTTAGGCACTATTTTAATAATATCTCTCTTTCTGCACATCAGATTCGTCTGGTCCTTCACACCATGAAGCCAATGAAAGCCATGCTGCTTATCTGCCAGGTCTTTTTTTTAGTATTCGTTTTAGCGGGCCAACTCATAGCATATCATTAAAAATTTGAGGGTTGCTAGTGCAAAGGCACATATATCGTGGATGACGGTCTTGATGGTGTAATACACAGTTTGCCTCTCATCCCAACCGCGAAATTGGGAGATTTTTCTCATGCAAAAAAGCACTAGCCGGATCCGGTCCTGGCCAGATACCTTGGCGAAGTCTCCGGTGTCTGGCTCCAGCCTGATACAAAAAATCGAGATCCGTATCCGGGTGGCGCTAAAAATCCATTTCGGCCCAACTCTAATTTTAAGTTCCAAGAATTGTTAGATTTCCAGTCTTTTTCATAAAATTCCCTGATTTTTCTTTGACCTGATGAAATTACCTGACAGTCATTTGAGATTTAACAGTAGGCTTTGCTCTTCGAACACTCTTCGCACACGTTGTGCAAATATTAAAAGTTTTTTAAGGATCTCTTAAAAGTCTGCTCAAAGTCCCTTACATGCATATTGTAAAAGAGTTTCTCCATGGAAAATTTGTTGTGAGAGTAAATTTTAGCAGATTAGGTGTAAAAAAGCAGAGAAAAAAATTCTAATCCTAAAGACAATGAAGTCTAACTTACGGCAAAATTAAACCAAAGCAGTTTGAAGAGATTCAAAGAAAACTCCGTCGGAATAGCTGTGAGACAATGACAGATGCTGGAGAAAACTTTCGATACAACACTGCAGCTGTTAAAAAAAAAGAAAATCTAACTGAGAAAAACTACAGCTTTTTCAAGGTCTCAAGTACAACTACGTCTAAAGCAGCTTTATTTTGTCGATTTTTCCTTGCAAGTTCAACGTGTCATTATGACAAAAAACTGCTGACGATAAAATTTTAGTGATATGCCATGACGGGAACCACATTCTTCTGTTTTCATCTTTCATTCTTGTCTCCCTCTCATGGTTATCTACGTGATAATAGAATATAAATTAAAAATCAGGAAAAGATAAGAAGTAAAAACCGATTACAGTTGGCAAATAACTATTAGACAAGGTACAAACTAAAGCATTTCGAGACATGTTTGCTTATGATGGAAATGTTAAAAATAATTTCTTAAACATACTCATGTGAGGCGATCAAATTTTCTTGTGCATTCATTGCCCATGAACAGGGTTGGGACAAGTTAAAATTAATTAAATTTTTAGCGTAGTAACTTGAACTTAAACTTTATTTTTTGAATCGAGTTTTAAAGCCTAATGTGCTTCGAAACCTATTCCAATAAATAAATTTAAAGTGCTAGTGAATACACTAAATTTTTTAAATATTTTATTCCCTTGCAAGTTCGTTATTCTCATACAATTCTGTATCCCTACAATCTATTTGACGAGCACTATTTTTTAAAATTTATCAGTGCATGGTTGAAAAATATAAGGGATAAACTAAATTACCTGCTGTAGAAGTAATGATTTACACCAAAGAACAGCAAAACCGCCGATAATTCTGCAACAGAGGTTTTCGGAAACTGGAGAAAAACTTGCGGCCAGGCAGATATTTTACTTGACAGAGCGTCAAAACCTGACGTAAGAGTATGTTGAAGGAGCTTGCAACAGTCATCATTCTCAGAGTCGATTCGTAGTTCATTTTGGCTTGCTGACATTATAACTTGGACCAGGATTGAATTTATTGTAGACTGCAGCTCGCTACCTTGACTGAAAAAAGCACATCACAAAATTGAGAAGGTTGAAGAAGTGATGACATTAATTTCAAGTCTTCCACTTAAAAATTTTGCAGCATCGGTGCAGATTACCATAGTTTTATTTCATTTTTGTATTGCGATGAGTTACACCTAATAAAATATCAGGCTCATAAAAGCTTATCAATCTAAAATCAAGGATTCAAAATGATATCTCAAGGAATTCCAGAAAACAAAATTTTAGTAGCTTAGGAGAGTATCTTCAAAATTAAATCCATTAACCTTCAATCTCTGCTATCTACACACAGTTGGGCAAAAATATGCTACAAGGATATGGATATTTGACATTTCAGAGGTCTAATTAATCATACACAAAATAATCTGATAACGCAAAATTCAGGAAAGTTTTGGTAAGTTCCCAAGATTTAAGGATATTCCAGGACTATTTGATGGATTCGCCAAAAATTAGCCCAACTGGATTTCACATTTTGATGGTCAAAAAGCAAAACGACGTATCTTTATTTGCGACATTGTAGACTTCCTGTCATACTTTATTTTTTCTTTGAAATAGTAGTTGACAAAATTTGTTGAGAATGTCTTTGATTTGTCTACTTTTTTAGCAGGATATCCTGTAAAAATTTTAGGCCACAAAGTCGGCATTATGCTCTTCGAAAAACTAAAATAGGGACAGAAATTTTGTGAAACTGCAATGAAGATAAGTGATTTTCCTCTTAAGCCATCAATTTCTTAATTTTCTCTCATGGATTATTTTTTAACAGAGTATTGAACTACTTAACTCCTTTACACTCTATGAATTTACCCAAGATTATCAAGAGGGTACTCTCAACGTTTGAGGTTTCAATGTTGCTTAGTTATCTGTTTGAAAAATAAAATATCAGAGAAAATTAGGCAACAACTGATGTTAATAGAATGGTTTCAGTTGAATTCAATCATTTAAGGCATCACAAACTCTCGTTGTAAGTCTTGTGTTTTAAAAGATTTTGGCATTTTATTTTCTCCTTGCTAGACGTTTTCACATGACAGTATACAAAGAATGGGAAAAAGGAGCTGTTTGCATTTCAAGCGCCCTGGAAAAGTGGTAGATAACGTAAGAAGTGTACAGACATTTTTCTCATGAATTTCTCAAAAGTGGTGGGGTTAATGGAAAAAAAGCCGTACTTTCAAAAGTGTTTAAAACAATATTTGGGGCTGAAGTACATCAAAACAACGGATGGTATGTTCTGTTATTCATACTTTGAATTGCAGATTTTGCAGGAATATTAATGTCATTCTGTGCCCGCTTCCATCACAGAGTGAAAATCAGAATTTGTTACTACATTATTTCTTCTCTCTGTGCAGCGTAAAATTTATTCGGGATATACTTTTTTCATTTTTCATATGATATAGGTATCATAAATACGATGCAAAAAAAGAGAAAAAAATTACAAGCTACTTATAAAATGCATTAATGCTACTTCTAAGAAATTCTTGACTTACTCAGATTGAAATCTAAAGACAGTCAGAGAATAAAACAGACCACTCTCAGCTATTTGCACATAAAGGGGTTTTTTGTTTCCCACATACTTCTCCAGTTTTAGCCATTCATTGATCAAGGTAAGAGCTGCAAGGTTAAGTTTTTCATTCATTTTGGATTCTCGAGATATCTGCGAAAGAAAAGACTTGACTTACACTTGATACATTGCTAGAGAACACAGAATAAAATTATTTCATTTCTGTGCTGTGGAGTGTCATGGATAAAGGTGTCAAGTGACATCCTCTTGATTTGGTGAAAAATAAATTATAAGTTGAAAAATCACACATAAGCGTATGACACAGAATAACTTTGAACTTAGATATCGAAGGAAATGTACTGTGCTCGGTTTTTTCAATGTATTCTTTGAGCTCAGTTTCATTCAAAAAGACTTCATACTGAATCAATTTTTTCTAAACTGTCAATGAAAATTTATATCCTTCATTAGTGCGTACATACCTATCTTAAATAAACACATAAATGGCTAAAAGGTGATGCACCCTGGTTTGAAAATATCCTAATTTTAAACTCAATTTCAGGAACAAGGTTTTAAATATTTCTGTGGTCAATTCACTTCATTTTTATCTCTTTTGCCGTAAATAAATGTGTGAAATCTCAATAATGAGATGCCAAACTAACTGAATACAGAATTACACACCATATTTGAAATTAATAATTGTGCTCAGAAGGTTTTTCATGCGACCTTTCAATTTGTAGGATAGAATGTTTGACAAATGATTAACTAAATAGTGTCAAAAAAACTTGAATGATTCGTAAATTTTAAAGAAAAAACTCTTAAAAAACTATTGAACTAGCAAGGTTGGGAACCTTTTTTTATACTTTAGGGCGCAAAAATGCTACTTTACACTTTTACAAATTTTGAACCACTTTTTTCAGTAAATCCAGAGAAAAGTTTTGCATAAAATTTCAGTTTTTCATGTTGCATATTTAGCAGATTCATTACTGTCTAGCATCAATATGAATAATTTTCAAAATTAAACAGAATTTTGATGCAAATTTTTTTTTCCCAGACAGAATTTTACTTGAAAAAAAAGAAGCCATTTTTAGTTCATTAATTTTGACAATTTTGTTCGTTTCTTAAAGTCCAAACTCAACAATTGAATTCATATCGTTTGTTGAAAGGATAATAAAAACATGTTGTAAAACTAATCTTACCGATAATAAGAAGGGAATTAGAAAAGAACTTATGATTTCATGTATCGAGATCAAAAACTGCGTCCTATTGTCAGCTGAGTTGCTAAACACTTCAGGCTTCCTGCAAAAACGGAGAGAGAATTAGGTATTTGAGGGGTCATTCAAGTATTGCGTAAAACACTTTCAGGTTTTTTAACCCCCCTGCCCCCCCCTTGTAACGTGCCTGTAACGCAGCCCTACCATTTAAAGCAGCCCCATTTTAAAGAAATTCAGACATGGACTGGGGACTGGAGTGGAGACTGATGGAGTGGGGATAGAGGACGGAGTGAGTAAATGCGACGCGCATTGCGTAGGCTGGGTCATGCACCAAAATTATTCAGTTGCGATGGGCAGGATTTTCAATTTTTAGCACATATTTTTCAAAGTTTTTTTACTTCATCCAGCTCAGATTTTATACGTAACGCTGGGCTTGACCCCCCTCCCCTTGAGTGCGCTACATGATACTTGAACGGCCCTTATAAAATAAAAATTGAAAATGGGAAAACAGGTGTGTAAGCAATTTTGAATTTAATTTTTTTACTGTTTATCTTAAGATTCACAGCATATCTGCTGAAGTAGCGTCATTGCTGACTACGAACTCATCGACACAATGGGCCAGAGGCATAACATTTCTGCAGAGTATCTGACCGTTGTTCCAAACATAAAATTTCATGAAAAAACTAAAGTCTATTCAAAGGTTTCAAAATGTCACATATTTCTAAAGGAAGAAAAAGCTGATTGAAATCTGACCAACCAGAGGTTGACGATTGCAGTGCCATAACTTGGCCATGTCTTTTGCTGGGCTTCAGCCAAAAAGCAAAATTGGAGTTCTTCGCCTGCCTACATCACTACAAACCGTCAAAATTATCGTTTCAAATAGATCCACATTTGGGAGGCTTCAAAATCAAATTTCTCTTCTTTTTGAGTCAAAAAAATCTGGAATAATTAGCAGGGACTCAACTCACTTGGTACTGAAAATGGATTAGAAATTGTAAGTACCACTAACAAATTACCTACATTCTCTGGGTGGTTGAAAGTCCAACAGAACCGTTTTATTTTGGAACAGAATTTCTTTTCAGTCCAGTCCAATTCCCAGAAGAAACTGAAAACACCCCTCTAAATCTTTTTTTAGCTCAAAAATTCGGCTGCTTTCAAATCCAAGTCAACTGATGGTAGCTTTAAAAGGAAGAGATATATAAAAATCAAGATATTTCATAAAACTAACAGGAGCTGGATCTGGGTCATTTAAAACATGATATTCAGCCATAATCGTAGGGACAGAGCTATTTCAGTACTTCCATGAATGGAAAAGCATCTTGAAAAAATTCAATTTCATTACACACTGAACTACCTCAGGATATAGATGAGGGTACAATGGACCACTAGACAAGGTACAAATTTCAGCATTCTGATACATGTGTCTCTACCAAATTTTCACGTAGAACACGTTGCGCACAACGAAAATTACCGATATCAACTAGTTACGAAGATATTTAATGATTCTTGATGCGTGAATTCAAACCACCCGCTCGTGAAAACTCAATGCCCTACGTGATTCACATCGCACGCAAAACGTTATCATGACAGTCTCTGCAATATAAAAATCTGGCAACCTCAATCTTGATGCTTTGACTCAGCTATGGCAAATTGCTTATAGTTTGAACAACACATGGTGGGAAATGAACATCGCTCGACTGAGAAGATTGCTGAAACCGTTGTAGTGCGTCATTTGACTCACGTAGAGCTTTGAGTTTCTTGTGAGCGGGCAGTTCAAATTCCTCGTAACCAATGTGAAATAAAAACTTTAATATCTTTGTTAGGACTTGGTTTCAGTAATTTTCGTTGTGTGAATCGTGTTTTACATGAAATTCTGGTCAAGAAACATCAATCAGAATCCTTTGATTCGTACCTTGTATAGTGGTCCATTTTGGCACTAATGAAGTAGATTTGTAAAATGGAGAATAAATAGTAACCGTGAAATAATTCCAGTATTGATGAAACAATCTGCGCCTTAGAGAGAAATAATTTAAGAGGATGAGTGACACATACCTCAGTAAGAGGACTCCAAGGAGAGCAAATACATGGTGCCATTTTCTATTTTTGCTCAAATTTTGGTTGGAAAGGACAAATTTGATCTTTTTCAAGGTCAATAAGAGGACCTTTAATGTTTGTTTTTCTGGAACCTTGTTCGATTCAATTCCTTCGGAGAAAACGGCGACCGTCACAAAACAGCAATTTAAAAGGGTGTCATCGTCGCTCCTAGTCGATTTTAAGGTGACTTTACATAGATGCATGAGTGTTTTTTGAGAGTTAGTGCAGATGTGAGATATCTTCACTTTTTCCTCGGTCAGTCTGAAATAATTTCCCAGACAAAAAATGTTAACATGATAGAAGTAATGATAATATTGCAGCATTAAATAGGATTGCCACAGACTTTAGAAAATGAAATTCCAGACATTCTCCTGATTTCCCCCACACATTTTGGTGACATTCCGAAACATTTGTGGATAAGCTAAATGGTAAAAAGGATATGATTTGAAACAGTTTTAATCAAAAATTTGTTGTTTGAAACGTTAAAAGCATTCTACAAAGTAAATACATGAACATAATTTAAAAAATCTCTGACTGTCACAACCCTGGCTAAAATAAGAGCAGCTTTCGTGTCTATGGATTGATCAATACCCAAGTGTTTATGGTAACTCCATATGTGCTTAGACAATGACAGAAATGTGGAGACGCTTCACACAGTAATAAAAAATTAGTCATCATTTGCATGGATTCAACTTCTTTTTTCTTTTCTCTCATGTTTTGTTTTTTGAACAGAGAACTAAACTATGTAATACCTTTGGACGGTCGGTGAATTTGCCTTAGATTATGAAGAGCACCTATAATTATGTAATTTCAAGATTCATTAGTGCTTAGTTTTCTGTTTAGAAAACATATCATAAAAAAAAAAATAAGTAGTAAGAAAATCTGATGTAGTTGGGCTGATATTATGAGTCGTTAAATCTGTGCACTTACAGCTCCTCAATTTCTACCCTTTTTAGGAATCAATAACTCCTTCTTTAAATACAGACAGTTACTTAAATCAATTTAGCAGCATCAATGTGTGTACAATTGATCTGCAGTAAACAGTTACAAAAATCAATGGGTTGAAAGAATTGAGCAGACAGAGAAAAGTCCAGTTTTCTCCATACAATCCTCGGACATTTTCCCGTTTTTCATTCATCTGCAATTCGAGAGAAAGGTCCGCCTTCTAGTAGTGAGAAGAAAACTCCTTATGGCTTTGGATAAACTTTTTGGAGACTGAGTGATTCGCAATCAAAGCATTCTTTAACTTTGTAAAATCAGGTTGAATCATACTCATTTGTCGTTAGTTGCACTTCTAGAAAATATTATTGACGGAATATTATTTTTTTTTTTCAGTACAAATACCTGGATTTCATTACCTGTGGAGGATCAGAAGGACCAATTGAGTGATCTGATTTGATTCTGCTGGAGGAAGATTTCCTCGAGACACACTATAAATGCGGAGACAGGTTTGTACGATGCAACTTGCTTGCGTGGGTTTCAGGAACTTTTCAGACTTAGCAATAATCCAAAACCAGCTAAAAATTGATCTGACAAAGAGAGAAATGAATGGGTCAGTGAAATGATGAAAGAAAGCCCTCTTCCCTCTCCTACTTTCGGAGGAAATTGAGTGGAGACGCATTCAGATGCAGCTTTTTAATCGGAATTTTCGCAACAGTAAAAACTAGTCATAAAACTTTAAAGCACCTGAGCTTTTTTCTTTCTTCAACTTTGGATAAGGACATGCACTCAGCTTATTAAAATTATACTATACTGATAAATAACACACGAAAGAGCTGGTATGAAAATTGCGAAGTGGAAAGAGTAACAAACTTTTTTGGCATAATTCAAAAAAGAAAAAAAGTTGCTATTGATTTTAATCTGGAGAAATATTGAAACTTGAAAAGAGCTTGTAGTTCTGTCGTAATTTGTGTACCTAGTATTATTTTAATTTCATAAAAGAATCATATTAATGAAGGCATCTTGGTTGTTAAACAAAGATATATAATGCAATACATCAGTCCCCCATAGCAGTGGCCAAAGTGCGAAACCACATACCTCCGTTAGCGATATTGCAGACTTACTGTCACACCTTATTTCTTCTTTGGAGAGCTAGTCAACGTAATTTTTTGAAAACTGCTTTAATTTTTCTGCTCAATATGTAGAAAATCCTGAAAAAATTTCAAGCTAAGTGTAAAGTTGGCTTGTTTTTCTTTAAAAAAGGAAACAGGGACAGAAATTTTGAAACACCACAATGGAGATATGCGGTTTCACACTTTGGTGATTTATAATCAACTGGCTTGCATTAGTGCTTATCGATGGTGAAACTGCAGAAATGCATAACTTGGTTTGCCGAGCTGCAGACTTCTTGTCATACTTTACTTTCTACATAGATAACTACAGAACGTCATTTTGTAACTTTTCATTGATTTTAACTAACTTTTTAAAGAATATTCTGTGATGAGGTCAAGGCTATGGTGATGGTTCTGTCTTCTTTTAAAAAATAAAATAGGAGCAGAGATTTCGAAATACCGCAACCAAGATAAGTATAGGCATTTTTACAAATTCACCGTTGTTATATTTTTTGCCAGGCTATCTTTGCTTAATTATGACTTAAGGATATAGAAATACTTACTTCATTAATTTGGGGTTACAAGAGGACATAGTCTCTGCCATAGCCTCAATAAGATCTCCATTTATGAAAAAGCATGCCACATACTCTGAAGTACAGTTTTTGAGGAGCTCATTCAATTCATTAACAGCTTTGACCTGCAGAAATCACAAGAATTCACAATCATAATCCATCATAAATTTTGCAGACTAAGATTGCCTTAATTTTTTGATTGATATAAAAACCTCAGGAGATAAATAATTCATGGAGCTCCTGTCCGCAGCAAATGCTGACATGAAAATTCTACTGAAAACTCTTGTAATTACAGGTATGGTTTGAGCAAAAGACTTGAGTTTTAATATTTATGAGGTGCAAGCTTGGTTCAAACTATCAAAACTTTGCCACTTACTTTAGCAATTCTAGAGAAGAGGCGGAGACAAAATTAACAGAGCAAGATGAAGGCTTCCATAAAATAATCACAAGGGAGCAGTCTCAGTTTCAATTTGCACGATTAATTTGGCTGTTCATCCAATGAGATTTGTTTGTCTAAGTTCTTGATAACCTTGAGTACCCACCTGTGTGACTATATCATGATAGGATTACAACAAGTAATGAGTGCTTGAAGTAACCCTAAACTTGCCAGCGCATATACACGGTGAAACTACCCAGACCACGTATCTCGTTTGCGGTATTTAGAAATCTCTGCTGTCATTGTATTTATTGGAAGGAGAATGAATCAATAGCATTCCATACAGTTTTCACAGAGTTTCCTGCACGAAGAGAAGAGAAATCACAGAGGTTTTCAAAAATTGATGTTCAAAAGTTTTCCATTTAAATAATAAAGTGTGACAGGAAGTCTGCGACGTCACAAACCAAGATAAACTTGGTCTGGAAGTTTCACCATCAATTTGCTAGAGAACCTTTGAAGCATGATACAAACAAACTGAATGGAGACCTGCATTAGGGCTCTCGTAAACTGGGAAGATTCATCAGCTTCCGTTTCTACTACTGAAGACGCATTCAGGAAACTATAATCGGACAAATATAACATTACATGTAAGTATCCTATTCTGTTTTTAAATGATTTAAATTGCTAACATTTACCTATAATGTACCAGTCAGAAAAAAGTATTTGGTCCTAAAGGAAAAGATTATTGCGAACTTATAAAACTGGTTACAGGTGCAGGTGCTCCAGCCAAAATTGGATTAACTTCGAGCACTACTGAAAATGATGTACAGCAAGAAACAATACCTGTGATTTTAGTTCCCCTGATGCGAGGCATTTTCTCAGATACTGAATGAATTTCTGTTTTTTGGACTGTATTGAATCTGTTTTCACCATAATCGGTCTGCCAAATGAATTTACAGCCATCTTGCAACCTGCTTGCAACTCGAGCACGTGGATAAACAAACAATAAAAATTGGCGCAAATTGATTTAAAAATTGCTGCATTTTCAAATTATTCCCTTTTTCGAACAAAAGGAATTTTAACGGCAAATTCTGAACCAGACGCTGTGATTGGTTCAGAGCGGTTCATTCCGTTTATTCCGAGTTGAACTAAATTAAGCGGGAATTTCAAATAATTCCGGATATCCTGTTCAACCAATCGCTTCCGTTTCCGGTACAGTGTTGCCAGTTTCACCAAACAAACCAATCTGACAACACTGTTTTACCGGAAACGGAAACGATCTGCTAAGCAGGATATCCGGTATAATTTGAAATTCCCGCTTAATTTGGTTCAACTCGGAATAAATGGAATGAACCGCTCTGAACCAATCACAGCGTCTGGTTCAGAATTTGCCGTTAAAATTCCTTTTGTTCGAAAAAAGGAATAATTGGGAAACTTTAACAGTTTGAACTAATTGGCGCCAATTTTTCTAGTTGTTTATCCAAGTTCTCAAATCAGTTGAGGACAAGAATAAGTAACGGTATCTGAGCATAAAAGTTGAATCAACTTTGAGTAAAATGTGGTTCACAAGTTAGCTGCCGGCTGCCGTGTACACTAAACAGAGAAAATGACGTCATATATTTAAATATTCTACCAAATTTTTTCTAATATTACTTAGAGTACCTGTATAGGGAGAGTAGCGACAGATCTGAAACTCCGAAAGTCCATCAGGCCTTCACCGATGCCTCCGCGAATAAAGTTAGGGCCCAAAAGGGCAGCCAACCTATGAATTTCGAATGTCCAGAGCGATTTACAAATACAATTGTTACGAACCGTCGTTTAGAAAGCATGTATTTGGTTTACTTTTTGCATAAATTTACTTATTTTTGCGAAAGAACGCTCTTTTATGTACATTCTTAGCCATCTTGGTTAGAATTGAAATCTGTAGGCTGGCAGTGAAATTTTGTGTGTTAGAAGTTGCTCAGAAGGGTGGCTGCACTTTTGGGCCCTAAGCCCTCCATGAACCGATCTGTCGCTACTCTCCCTATACAGGTACTCTAATATTACTCAGTAATAATTTGGAGTTTTGTAAAAGCTCATTTGTTAATAACTGAGAAATGGGTATGACGAAATTAAAAACACGTGAAAAAATTTGACCGTTTGTTATACCCAGTACAAATAGCCTATGAGCAGGTAATCATTACCTCAACTTGTAATCGCATTGTTTTCGATTTGCCTTCAATCTGTTCAGCAGCAATATTTACTACAAGGAAGTTATGCTCGTCAATGCGATTTTACTTTTTGAGGGTGTTTTAATTTTGAGCACATAATACAATAAATTTATTGTCGGAATTGGATTTTTTTTCGAATCGCCTCCAATTCGCTTTGCAGAAATTGTTATTTTATGCAAGTTATTGTGTCAATCGTGATTTTACTTTTTGAGGGCGTTTTAATTTTGAGTGTATGCATGTACAACAAACTCATTGTAAATAGTATATTGTTGGATTTTTTTTATTTGCCTTCAATCTGCTCTGCAGCAATTGTAACCATAAGTAAGTAATGTGCATCAATTGTGTTTTTACTTTTTGAAAGCGTTTTGATTTTTATTCGATTTGCCTTCAATCTGCTCTAGCTGCGGCAAATATTACTACAAATACGTCATCGCGTCAATGTAAATTTTACTTTTTGAAGGCGTTTTAATTTTGAGCACATATACAACAAACTCATTGTTGTAGAAATTGAATCTTTTTTGATTCCCCTTCAATCTGCTTTGCAGCAAGTGTTACTACAAATATGTTACGAGCGTCATTTGTGATTTTACTTTTTGAGCGCGTTTTGATTTTGATTTAATTCATCTGAAATTCGTAGTGGAAATTGGAATCTCCACTATTTTCCCATCAAAATGGCAAAGTCCAACTCAATACAGAATTGCATGTATCAATTGCATTGCATGAATACTAAGGTGAGTCAAATTTGAATTATTTCTTGGAATCATCTGCAGCTTATTGGGACACTCTTACAGGGTAAAAATTGCAAAGAAACCTCTTGAATGCAACCAAAAAATTGCAGTTCATATGATTGCATTTAATTTCTCAAGAAATAAACCAACAAACAGTTTTTCTTGGCATTTTCAGTAAATTTTCTCCCCTATCAAAAAAATTTACAAAAAATTTCAACAGGATATTTTCATAAGCTTTCTTTCAAAAATTTGAAACCAAAGATTTTTCAATGCTGCAATGGAGCTATGCTTGTTCCGACTTTGGCCATCAACACTTAAATGACACTTGGAAACATGTAAAAATGAAACTTGTACAAAACACAGTCCGAATGAATATTTTCCTATTTAAAATTGATTCTTTTTATTCGGTTCTCTGAAAAAAAAATCTTGATTTCATTAGTGTTAAATGTTCATTGGAAGGAAAAATCTCCGTTTTGATAGGTAGACTGATAGAAAAATATTAGACTCATTAATTCATCGAGTAATTTTGATCACACTACAAGGTGGGATTTTTTTTATACTTGTCTTTTTTTGGTTAAGCTTTCCTTGACCAAGAAACATCTCTTTAATTTAATATTTCTTGGTAAAAAGGTTCAAAAACTCCAAAAAAGTTCAAAAAAGCTCCATGTTCTTCAAGAACAAGTTACGAATTGGATTAGAATTTCCTCACGTAACAAGTATTTTAAATTGCTATGTTGTAAGACTCCATTTATATATAATTATTTCAAGGAAACTCAAACAACAGTTCTATTGAAGTTCTCCCTTCCTTTATTCTAAAGTAATTACACTAAATTACAAGGAGCCATTTTGATTAGTTTTTCTTGAGAGAAAGAAAACATAATTGTGACTGGATCTGTAAAAAAGAAAAAGGAGAAAGGGAAAAGGAGAAAATTTTACCAATGTTTTTTCAAAAACTCAAACCAACTTTTTTCTACACCATAAGAATTTTTGTCTTGGAACTTCAGGACTCATACTTCCTTCAATTTTGAAGATTCTAAGGTCGAACTTGTGCCAAAATATCAAGATTTCCTTCCTCCATGCATAAGAAAAAAGAGGGAAAATTTTCTCCCAAGAGATAAGGTCCCTGTTCACAGATCCAGATCAAATCAGAGATATTTAAGCATTGCAAGTGAGATGCATGTTTTGCACTTCGCCATTGATATTGTCACCGAAGTTTCTTATTCATTTGCAAATAAAACCATATAGCATGAAAAATTGTGGTAATGCTCCTCGCACAAAAATAATGGAAACTGAGTTTTCTTTTTGGAAAAATAGTGTTTAATTGGCCTAAAATGATGTTCAACAAAAAAGTTAAATGACAAATGAATGATTTAAGATGATGTTAGAGATGAAACTAACTCTCCCGCTTCTTTGAGTTCTTTGATAATGTCTAAGCCGCCAATTAGACTCCCTTTCACATATACTTGTGGATACGTCGGCCATGATGAGTAGATTTTCAGACCCTCACGCACTGAGTTATCGTTTAAAATGTCAAAGGTTTCAAATTTAACCCTGAAAGAAGAAAATGCCAATGAATGAGGAGCATTATTCATAGATTTGATTTTATTTCATATTAAATCTCTTTACCTGCAACCATTTCTTTTAATGGCATAATAAAAAAAACACATTCAGTGTTAATGGAGGGAATATTTCATCCTTTCGGTAAAACAGCAAAATGTTTTTGGATGGAAGATAAAACTGAAAACTCTCTTACTGGATGGATAATGAACACATTTCGGAGTGAATTTAAAAATAAGGGCTAGTTATCTATGGTATTTGCACCATCAATTGCTGACACTGTGAATAAGAACAAGTTCCTGCACAGGACAGAGGAAAAAACTTACCCTGTTTCTTTCAAAATTTCCATCAACTGTCTGCTGAAACCACACCGAGGATTTTCAGGGTTGCCTTTCATGAAAACCATTACATTTGCCTGATTGATGAGGGCTTTCAGCCTAGAAAAAAAGGTAACCGTGAAAAATGATGAGAATAGAATTTAAAAAAAGGCATGCACTTGAAAATATATCACCTCAAAACGTAAACAGAATCAGAGGAATTCCTCGAAGGAGAAGGTCAAATAAATTCAACCGTAAGTCATAAATTGCTTGAATAGGTTTCTACTTCTATTCTCTTTTTTCCTTTTTCTTTTTATTTCTCTCCTTCTTAAGTATTTCAATATTTATTCTTACTTTTTGTTTCCTTTTTCCAATTTCTTTTATTATTTCATTTCAAAATGTACTGTTTCTTTCTTTTTTTATATTATTCTACTACAATTATTTATTGTTTTATTTTTCTCATTTTTTATACTTAATTAATGTTAATATAATTGTGTCTTACTCTCGTTTTAATTTACGTCACTATATTTATTTTATTGCTTTTTTTTTGTATTATTATCATTTGTATTTATTTTCACATCTGATTGGGCAGAATAATTGGGTATCGCAATTTGCCAGGCAGATTAATATTGTTTTTTCGTTTATGTTTTACATTTTGAATAAATATCTTATCATATATATCTTATCTTAAATAACGGGTATTTAAAAAGTACTTAAAATCATCTTCTCACAGAAATGTACTAACAAAGACATTCTTTTTACAGAATTAGGACTTCATTTCTTTCTGCAGTACTCTTGTCAGCTGGCGAAACTAGAGCCAGCCAGTTAGATTTTAATCATTTCAAACAATAAATGCTCTTGCCAAGAAATCAAGACTATTGGTGCTGAAATTGTGCTACTCTTTGATTTCCACATGAATTTTAACACAAGCCTTGAACTTACCGCTCATTTAAACTTGAGGTTCCATTTGAAGATGGACCACTCTTGGATTTGACTAACTCTTCTAATTCTCCACTTTCTTTCATTTCTTTGATGATATCCAAGCCACCAATCAAATTACCATCCACATAGAGCTGAAAATCAAATCAAGCAAATGAGTGGTACACAACATTGCAAGGAGGAACCAAAGGCTGGTTCTTAACTATTAAAATTTCCATAAATCCAAGAGTTATCTATAATTGACTGTAAAATCTTTCGTAATCTTTGTGATTCTTCATGGGAATACATGTAGTTTATTGAGAACTGTAGGGCTGAGAGAATATACATTTCAACCTTTCAGAAATGAGAAGTCAAATTGTGAGCCAATGTAAAGGAAGCTTTCAGTATTCAACGAAAGGTACAGATATTGCCGAACTAATTAATTAACAGAGCGCAACTGGAAAGGCCGGCAAAAGTCAAAGGATGGTTAGATTTTCCTCTGGGGAAAAATATCTTTGATAAGGAAAAGAAATACAAAACAAAATATTTTAAAATTTACGTTTTAGGAAAAGTAAACTTAATACTGTCACACAGTTTCCTTCAACAACATTAGGCATTCTTTCAAGCCATAAGGATCGTATTAAAATACTCCTCTCAGCAGTGGTGCATATACCTCCATTACATTTTCTTCTGTTTAAGGATCCTTTTCCAAAGGACTGTCATTTGTACTTACAGGAAAAAAAAGTGTCCATAACAATTACCTGTGGGTATGTTGGCCAATTGGAAAATTTTTTTAGGCCTTCTCGTACAGCATTATCGTTGAGAATATCAAAAGAGGCGAAATTACAGTTCACCTCGCGAAGGATTGAGACTATTTGATTACTGAAACCACATTTTGGCGTGTCTGGGGTGCCTTTCATGAAGAGGATGACAGGAGCACTGTTGATGAGTCGTTTCAGCCTATCATTAATGTCTTCTCCCTCTCCGACATGATTTGCGCCAGAGGTAACGGTGGGTTTGGCACTTATCTATAAATCAAAATTAAAAGAGAAAAATTAATAAAGCCCATTAATTAATTTAACATATTGATATGACCTTATATTTATGTGTTAGCAATTGGCTGATGCATGAGAGGTTAAAAAATAATGAGCTGACTTTGGTCTGCTTTCCTTAAATGTGTACAGTGGAAATCGGACACAACGACCCTCTGGGGACCAGCCGAATTTGATCATTTTATCCTATTGTCATTATGACCGATGTTCAAGTACATTGAATAGATAGGGTTTCAGCCATGGAATTGACCAGATCGCAGGTCGTTGTAACCGATATGTTGTGAAAAGCGATGTCGTAGCATCCGATTTCCACTGTATAAGCTTTATGGTCTCCTGTGCTTAGAGTAAACAACTTGCTCACACAAAATGGTAACACAAGCTTTGTTCAGATTGAATTCCACGGAAATAAGCAGAGTTTTTTTTACCAATTTTTCTTCTTGTTGAATGCTATCTCTAAAATACTATGAAAAAGACGTGTTTATGGTTTGATACTCACCAAGGATTTTATCTTTGCTGTAAGCTGAGGGGCGTTTGCACCATCGACACGGTCGATATCTTGCCCGCTTTTGAAAAAAACGAAAGTAGGAACTGCGGCTACATTGTATTTCATTGAGAGATCAGGGAAATCTTCTGCTGCAATTTTGGCAAACTTGACTCCCTTCAAAACAAAAGATGAGTAGTAAATAGTGAGCAGTTAGCAATACATAATTATAGAACAATGGGGAATTTGCATGCAAATTTTTTATTGCTTCATCTGAAAGGGCTGAAAGAGCTAATTTCACAGTATTTTTTATAATTTTTTTCTGATATGGAAAATAGTATAAAAATAGATTTAAAAGAGAGGAAATGCACCGCCTAGTGACATCATCTGGCGGCATTCCCCATTTAAACACACATATTTTAGCAGATTAGATCATTTTGTCATATCTTCTCCCATAATTGTTCAATTCATGAACTATGGGTATCCTTGTGTTCAGTTCACTCAGTAGTTTCAACTTGCACACGAAATTCATCAAATTGCAGACACTTACAAATTCTCTACCTATTTGAAAGAACAGTTACTATGAATGAATGCAGAATCATTCGATCTTTTGAAAAAATGTGTACCTGAAAAATAAGATTTTGTAAAACTGACATTTGAAAGAAACTTTACAATCAGTATGAAGATGTCGGGTGAAGAATTACATTTAAATTTTTAAAAGTTTTTCCAAGAAATCCCCCGTCTCTTTTTTTATGAATCTTAGTGGCTTTGACTGAAATGATAAGAAGCTCTTGAATTATGTTACAGTAGAAGACTTCTTGGTTCCCATCATATGAGACAATGAGAAACTTGACTCAGTGCAAACACCTCTTACTCTGTTACATTCTTTCTCTTTCTAATTTTACAAGTAAATTATTTAAGAAAAAGAGGAGTGGTATATGTAAAGAAGGGGTTTTAATTCATATCTTATCTAGTAGCCCATTGATTTGAAACTTACATTCTCAAAAGTACTTTATGTAAGTTTTCGAACACTACTTCAAACATGATTGCCAGTTGGTGGTACTACACACCAAAACGTTATTTAAATTAAAATACTAGAGTGTTACGTGAACAATTTATGAGGATACTTCCTTCTTCACAACATTTTATTTCCTGGCATAAGTAAATTCAATAGAATAAAGATTAGTCCTTTCATCTTACTTGGAGGGCACCTGAAAGAGTTCGAGCGGAAATCAGAGTTGATTGTAGATTTCCCTTGTCCACTTACTGACCTACTTAAATAACTAAAATAAGAATCAGTGCCAAGGAACGCAGACAATAACTTTCATTTAATGAGGTGAGATGACTTACTTTAAAGTCTGCTTGTTTCGATAGCTCTGAGAAAACAGAATCCATGTGTTTGCACTGATCCGACCAATCGGCATAAAAATGAATTGTGACCAACTCTGGACTCCTGAAAGCATAGAAATACTTGAGCTTGTAGACATTATCTGTTGAAAATAATACCATTTTATTCCTTGCCTATTTTAATGCGGTTCATCTTATAATGTTGTTTAACATTTAAAAAAGTCCTTTGAGGGGATGTTGAAAATAATTCTAGGAATGATAGTAAAGAAAAATTCACTAAAAAAATCATGTCAAATATAAGTAATCAGCTTGATAAAATTTTCCGAGGGATTTTAAAATGTTAAAATGGAATTATGGGTCATTTGTAAATACTTTACTGAGAGTCTGATGAGGGTTATGGCAGATTGTTTCTGAAAACAAACTTTAGAATAATTATTGTACAGGCTTTTGATACGACTGATAATGTGCGTTGCTAAAGTCTCCGGAGAGTTCTGACAGTTCCGACATTATCCGCAGACAACAACAACCATTTTTCAACCCCAGAGGAATTGCCCAGTGACCTGCAATATCAGTCTTGATCTACTCTCCAACTCTCCAATCTCTCAAGGTCAGAGACTACAGAGAATGGCGTAGAAGGTTAGCCTTGCTTCCTCTTCTCTTCGCTTCTTTCTTCTCAGGCAACATGATAAGGCACTGGGCCTGCAGTTCATTTATTGTCATGAGAATTGAGAAATAAGGTAGATTTCTTCGACTTTTCGTTTTTGAAATTAAATGTAAATAGACAGTGAGGAATCCAGAATACGATGACAACAGCGCGGAAACATGACATCAGCCATCGGATAATCAGTCGAGCTCTCTGATCCTCCGGAGAACAAGTCGGTGACTTTAGCAATGCAGCTGTTGTTAGTGGCTCAAGCACTGACAATGTGCAAATGAAAACAATTCATTCCCTGATGCAATCTTAAGTTCGCAGCTAAGCGGATGAGTGTTGCTGGTTGCTACTAAGACAGGCATTTGCTGAAAAGGATATATAGTTTATTCTGGTGACGTATAGACCTTGTGACACTAGAGTATAATGAAAAGATTACCATTATCATAATAGTATTACTTACTGGATGAGAGTTTCAAACTCATCGCTCTTTTGGATACTGAGGAGGGTCATCTTGGAGTGACCTGTGACCTGTGATGAACACTTACAAAGGGCTAAAATGAAATTGGGTTAGAATACACACGCTAGTTTTAAAATTTCATGGCAAATTCACAAAACCTGAAAATTTACGAGGAGGAATTAAAATGGAATAGTGTGTGAAAACACAGGGTAACTTAACCTCACATGCACCCAAGTTAAAGGGTCTTTCACACAAAGCGTTAGGTGACACGATGAGCTACCTAGTACCTCCGATTCGGCATTTGGCTCAAAGATATACTTAAAGACATTTCCTTGCATAAATTTTAATGATTTGGAACTTGCAAACATTTACTTTTATGACCTGAAGATATTATAATTTCCATGAAATTCAATTTTATTATGATGTTTCGCGGAAATTATAGATAATGATTGGCGCATCTCTCGTCGTGCCGCTTAGAGTACTGTTTGAACGACCCTCATTGTTTGTTTACATTTGTATGGTTAGTTTTCCTCTTTTGCTTGCTAATCTTCAAATCAAAATTGAAATTTAACAAAAAAAAGAGAAAAATATTGAAAAGGAAGTTATCTGTTAATTGGAATTCCAGGAAGGATTCTCTAAGTTTTCATGTGACTTGTGCAACTTTGTTCTGTCCTCTGTTCTATGGTCTCTTTGTAGCAAATGTGCAATGGGGCATCGGATGATACGGATTCCAAGCAGACTTTTTTGAGGCATTTCGCCTTGTACAGGCACTCATTGGTGAGTCCAGGTATAAATTTGTATTTTGTATCATTTTTGTCTTTTCCTGGCAGGGAGGATTGAGTACTTGTGATATCATCTTTAGAAACATGCATGCCATGAATGTTGGAGTCATCTTATTAACGACCGAAGTAAGTAGGTACATGATCATCAAACATTTTAAGGACAGCAGACATTGGATAATCCAGGATCCCTGCCACAATGTATTTCATCTATCACAGCAATAGGAAATATTAAGAGTTGACGATACTGCTGTTCTTGCTTCGGTCATCAAGTAACTGATTGATAGTCAAAACAAGGGGGTCACAAACTTTGTCTTTTGCGGAATCCAAACTGGTAACCGGGTATAATCTTATCCCCTGATTTTGGAGGAATTTTAGAAGCACTCTTTCCCAGAGTTTGGACAGACAGGATAGCAAGCTTATAGGTTTATCAAAACTTATTTATCTTATTATCTAAGAGGAAAGTGAGTTGTCTTTTCATTCATGTTTCTTCTTTCAGAAACTGTGAATTTTAAGCGGGATCATGATTTATACAAGTGGCCTGAACAGTTTCTCTGACGGCTCAGAGGTTGAGGATGGACCAGAAGCTAACACTTACAAACGGAAGTACATACTACTCTTACAGAAGTGCAATAAGATGCGTTTGGTGAGTTCTTAACTTTAAGATCATCGCCTGATCAGTGACCGAGAAGAAGAGAATAATCAAATGGATTGCATTTTGCAAAAAGGAACCACTAGCATTGCAATGATGCTAAGATTGTGCAACTTCATCTTTTGCAATAAAATTACGGAAATCGTGAAAAACTATGAAATTTAGATGGTAATTTTTGTCTTAAATTTACAGTTTTTAGCGAGTAAAATAGAAACTATTATTCGATAATCGGGTTTTTCCTCCAAGGCAAAAGAAGTTGCACAATCTCAGCAACATTGCAATGCTAGTGGTTCATTTTTGCAAAATGCAATCCAAATAAGCAACCATAATGTTAAATTGTATTTAGATCAGTAATTTATTCCGATTTTAGCAATCGCAATTTTTTGCAATTTATTTGAAATCGAAAATCGCAGTAAATTGCGTTCAGTAGAGATGAAATTGCTACTTTATCAATGCAGATTTGACAATAATGTTTGTAAAAAATTCTGCCAAGTTGAGCTAATATCACAATATTTAATTTTGGTCATTCACTAAATAAAACTCAAGATTTTATCATGAATTTGATCAAATGCTGAAAGTTAGCAACTTTATAACAGTGAAACGGTATGTAATGAAATCTAAATAATAAAGTCAAATAACACAACTATTTCTACCAACCAATGAGCCCTCCAACCTGTAATTTTTTTTTTTTTTTCATTCATTTTGTGTAACGAATTTAAAATTTGACGAGGGATTTTGACCTACTTAGGTATTCTGCCGTCCCATGGTTGCAAGCTGCTCATTCATCAAATTGAAGAGAAACAGTCCCTGATTTTGGTTTTAAGAAGGTGTGATAATCAATGGTCTAAAATCAGGCTGGTGTGTATATGTCATTATGTTATCCTTTGAGTTTTAACCAAGTCTATCTTCTCTTTCTTAGGACAATGAACGCTTAGTGCTCAGAATACATAATGTCAAGAAACTCACTCGTAGATATCGCAAGGAAAGAAAGTAAGTGTCATCATGTAATTGATTTTACCTACAGGTGATGGATTCAGAGAAAAGAAAACCTCAAGGTGAAAATTTAATAAATGTCATAGAGGAGAACGGGTAATGAGAGACCAGGGTAATGGGAGACTTTTGCTCCTGCTGCTGGCGCCTATTTGAGATTTAAGTAACGAAATAAAAAGTAATGGACTTTCGGTTCATTTCTACGTTCCTGTACTAATTCCGGACCAGATCATACGGCAGGAGATTGCAGGAGGTGTTCGTGAACATGACCTCTTGTTTTCATTGATTTCTAAATTCTGAATTCGCTCCGCGCCAGAATTTTCGTGATTTTAAGTTAATGAACTTTTTTCAAATAAAAAAAAATCACACCATTTTGTAGCTTAGGATATGTACTTCATGGCTCTAATTTTTGTTTTAAATTACCTTTAAATTTACAAGGCTGGCAGCCAAAGTTTCTCTTTTCCCCGCATCGTAAATTTATTTGAATCAGTAAGAAATTCCACATTTTAAGTCACATTTCGAAATTGCTGTATAGGTCATTTTTATCAAGATTTCACAACCAAAATGTTCACCGGAGCAACTTTTTAATTTTCAACTCTATTTTATAGTATTCAGACTAGATATAAGCTCAGCTTTTGCATTCCTTTTTTTTTTAATACAAATTTAAAACTTAGTTTTTAGTGCATTTTCCGAAGGAAAAGCTCAGCTTTCAGCTTTGATTGAAAATCATTTTTTTACAACTTTTCTTGACTATTCTATCAATAATATTCATTTATTACAACCTCAAGAGCAAGTGAAAGTACTTGACAGAGAAATCTGAACAATATCAAAGCAAATCGAAGCTATGAAGTCTTGATATTCGCAGCTCATAAAGCATGGTCCGTGGTGTGGAGAAAAAGTTGTCATAAGTTTTGATCTCCAATTTTCGGAATGCAAAGTGGGTCAGTTAAGCTTGTGAGGGATTCGTCTGCAAGTTGTTGATACCTGCAGTTCTTCGTACGCGTGAAAAGATGTTCATGGTAAAATTGCACAAAAAATTATCTCTGCACAGAAATAATAATTCCTTATTAGGAACCCTCTATCGAAAAGTGAAAATCAAATATTTTACGCAACTTAACAAAAATCCTGTCCTGGAAAATTTGCTACTGTCAGTATAGGTCATGGATGGTCATGGAAAAATGGATTAATGCTCATTTGTGTAAACGAAATGATCCATTTCTGTGTTAAAGGTACCTTATGGATCGACTGGATGTATACAATGATGACTGGAGAAATGCAAATTATGAGCTTCTTCCTGAACCAGAAAAGTCGCACTCTGACCTCACGCTATCTAATCTCTTGGATGGGTCCCCACAAGTTGGCTCCAATAATTCCTCGAAGGTATGCAACTCCTTTTTTTTTTATATTCAAAGTTCATCCTTGCTTTTCAATGTATGTGTGAGACAAACAACAATGGGTCGGTGGCATCTACTTTTTTTTATTTCATTTTCTGAAAGTATAGATTAGAGCTCCAAAACAAGTCAAATGAATAAGGAATAATGCAATTACTCACTAGAATTCTGGCCTCCATTTTGAAAATTTATGGCAGTCATGCGTTTTGCCTGCCCATATGGGGCTTCTTCAGTGCTGAAACTAACGCTCAAATACTAAAAACACTAAATACGGATGGATTTTTCAGTGTTTTTAGTATTATAGCATTAGTTTCGTCACTGAAGAAGTCCCATATGGGGGGGGGGGGGACGCCCGTCTGCCATAGATTTTCAAACAGGAAGGCAGAATGCTCTTGGAGTAATTGGATTATTATTATAATATTGGCAAATTCAACATTTATGAATAAGTAATATTATAGTCATCAGACTTTTGAGGGCAGTGTACCAATAAAATCATTCTGGTGGCTTGCTTAGCAATTCAGGAATATGTTTTACCTCATGGCCTTGTGGCAAATAAATTAGGTCAAGTCACTCCATAATTGTTTACTTTGGCAGTGAAAATTTAGTTTTTGACAATTTTTCTCGTTTCAGACACCGTCAAGTAGCACGGAAAAAACTCCTGGATCCAAAGGGAAGGGTATGAAACGCAGAGGTGAAAAAGCTGAGAAAGACCCGAATGCGCCCAAACGTCCTGCCAATCCATTCTTCCAATTCTGTCAAGAACAAAGGTCCAAAGTCCTCGACAAGATGACATCAACAGGGCAGTCCGAACCAACCAAGCAGGAACTCACCAAACAACTGGCCAATACGTGGAACACCCTGTCAAATGATGACAAAAAGGTACATTCCAAATTTTCATTTGAAAATAAAACTTTCTGCTTTGTTTTCAAAATGTAAGAAGATTCTAAATTAACGATCTCCTCATTATCCTTTCTCTACTCGACTACCTAAGTCACAGGACTAGCCTCCCTTCCTTGCTATCATAATGGTCAGGAATCACTCTTTAGACCTCAATGCACTTTAGACACCGAGATTTTCTAAACATTAGGTAAAAGCTGAATTTTTGGTATCAAAAATTGAAATAGTTATGTCTGTTTTTTTCTCTTTTTCTCCCCCCCCCCCCCAACGAATTACAATTCTAAACATACAACAAATTCAATTTGAGATTAAAATTGGGTACTAAGCTTTCCTTTTAAAATAAAATATCCCCATTGGAAAATCCTATCTTCTTCCTTTGGAGTTAGTTACCTTTTTGTATTTTTGGCCTAACTAAAACAGTTCTACATGATGCGAATGTTTTTTAGTTTTAGTCAAGCTTTTCTGAATGAGAAGCTTTGCACATTTTATTAATAGCAGTAGTTAAAGTAGTTAAATAGTTTTTAGTGTACATACAAATGCTTATTTGCAAGATCTTAAAATCATAAAAGTGGAGTTTTGTTCTTTTGTCTTTTACATCTCTAGATCTGCACAAAATGAAGTTACTTGTTAGTGAACTACTAAACTATGTTACCTATTTGATTACCTTTATTTTTTTCTTTTTTGAGTTGCAACACACATCTGAATGACACACACACAAATTGAAACAAATTGTATTCAAACTGAACAAAAATAACATGAAATTCATAATGTCCTAATAGTCTTATCAGCAAATGTCCACAAATTATATCAGCCATTATGAAAATTTTTAAAGATCCTGTACAGACTTGGTCTTCATATATGTTAGAAATGAAAATTGAAGAAAATCTCAAGGGGATTGAACAAATAAAATTGAGTTACTAAACATGACTTAGCTAAACAATAATATCCTGTAACATTCTTAAAAATTTTACATAAATTTCTATTTATTCTTAATTTTCATTTTTTTTACTTTCCTAATGATATATCACACTTTTGGAACCACTGCTTTCTAATAGCCGAATTTTGTTTTGTTTTTTTCCCCTAGGTCTACTACAGTATGTATGAGAAGTCTAAGGAGAAGTATGCAGCTGAACTAGAGCAGTACAGTTTGAACAAAGTGAAAAATGAATCCACGATGCAAACTAAATAGAATTGCTGATCTTCCGTTAGTGTTTTCATGCGAGAAATACAGGAAGCGGAGATCGACATCACTAAAGTCAAGAGATTTCAAAATTAAAATCGTGAGGTTTTGATAATGAAAAAGGAAGTCTTCTTCTCCTGGCTGTCCCCATGTAACGGAGTAATTTAATATCCAGCCATGTACCAAACAGCTTTCCCTCATTTGCTGTACTATCAGGAAGTTCACAACTCACTACTTATGCTTGTTTCTGATCTTTTAGTTAAAAACGACATCAAGGATTTTCAAAACTAACTGTGTACTTGATAAACGAGTGTTGTAATGGATTATTCCTAGCCTAACTCCTGTGATATTTTATCCTTTTACTTTTTACAGTCCAAAAGTCTTAGGATTAATGTTTTTTCAACTGTGTATTTTCATGAAAACGATTTATATCAATGCTAATTGACATGATACGAAACAGTTTATGGTATGGCATTAAAATCCATTTTGTTTGTATTGCTGACAAAATGTCAGGTAAATGTTTGTAGCCGATCAGAGCGAACCCCAAGAGAACTTTCCAGAAATGTATCATCGAAGTCTGATAACAAGAAATTGTTTGCGATACCATTCGTTTGATTAATTGGTGATTTCTGAGTTCTGTGAATCTTTCATGCTGGAAAGCTGCAAACAATCAGAGCTGAAATTACATTTCGGTTTGAAATTCTGAATGTACAGAAAAACCGCATAATGTCATTCCCATTGAAAAGGTTGGGAGGAGCAAGGCATCAATTACCAATACGACAGAAGTAGTCCTAACTGTATTTCACAAATGATGTTGCCTAATTTTTGCTCCTGTTTTTTCTTCTTTTCTTTTTTTTTAAACAGAAAACTGAACTTTTTAACGACTTTAAACTTTCTGTGAATTTACCCTTGATAACGAAGAATATATCACCAAAATTTCAAGTTTCAGTGTTGTTTAGTTTTCTATAAAAAAAATACAACATGAGAAAAAAATTAGGCGATGTCTGATGTAGCTAGAGTGGTTCCGGTTGAATTCGCTTGATTTGACTTTAAGCTAAACTATAATAAATCAATGGCCAAAGTTCAAAACCTCGTATCTTCATTTGCGGCGTTCCAGACTTTCTGTCATACTTTAATTTTTTTGGAAGGCTACTGAACGTAATTTCTTGAAAATCACGGTGATATTTCCTCTCTGTCAGTAGAATATTTTGTATGAATTTCAAGCTACACTGCTGGCTTGTTCCTCTTCGAAAAAATAAAATAGAAGCAGAATTTTTAAACATCACATTGGAGATACGCTGTTTCGAACTTTGGCCATCGAAATATATCCCTACTGGGTCCTCTATTCACTCACAACATCCCCTGCAAACTTAATCTTTAACCTGAGGAACTTAATTAAAAAAAATAAAAATTAATTTGTTGAAAAGTGAGCTTACATTCAATTTTCCAGCAAGGCTACTTTTCATATCTTCATCCTCCTCTTCATGGAGAAATGAATAGGCACCTGTTGTCTTACCGGGTTCGTGTGAGTTGTCATGTACCTAACATTAAAGCACTGTGTTCTTTTTAAAAATTATAATTTTAATCAAATATAACCAAGAATGTGATATGTAATATAGTGGGATCTTTTCCTCGAAATAAAACAAATTGTTTTACCTGATAAAATAATCTTCTGATTTTATGATGTGACCATTCAAATCTTTTGATGTGTAAAATCCTCATAGATAATTTGTCATTTCCACCACAAAAAAACGTAACCACATATCAATGCTTCCAACTCTCCTCTTGCAAATCACATTTTCACTAGGAGGATCTTTGGCATCTGTAACTGAAAATTTCAATAATTTTTTCTTCTATCTCAAGCAAAAAACAGGAACATTTTGGACAGAAATAGCACAGGTGCATTTTTGCAAAAAAAAATGAATTGTTTTAGTCAATTGTGCAACTTTGGAATTAAGTTTTGTCCCTTCGTCCGGCAAAAACCAAATTGATTCATGGTTGGCGAAGATTTGGATTGCGCTAAACAGAAAGGAACCAAGCCACATCAGCTATTGCCAAAAATCGGGCAGTTAAAATTTTTACATGAAAGCGGTTGTGCGGATTTTCGTGCAAATTTCAGTGAATTTCCTCCATAGTATACGAGGGAAATTTATTACAATTTTCAAAGGAATCCGCACAAACGTTCTCTCCCAAGAATCTAATTGCAGAGCTAAATTTGGCAATAGCTGATGTGACTTGGTTCCTATCTGTTAAATGCGGTACTTTTAGCCTCTGCAGAAGTCGATCAGAAGAGTTTGATTCAACTTTCCGTTCAACATTCAATCCATCTCGCGGCTTCGATTGGATGAGAAGTTGAACGAAATTTTGAATGCAACTTCGCACTCAAGAATCCGTTTAACTTTTCATTAAATTAGTCCAGGCGCCTGGTAAGTCTACCTGGAATTTTGGGTACACAGCGATTTTTTTGGCTTACTGTATGTTTTTTGGGTCGCTGAATCCGAATCTGAAGTTTCCTTCCGCGTATCTGGTGAGCATTTTCCGCCATTTTGAAAAAATGGCCTGAAAAGGCCTTTTTTTTGCGGTTTTTTGATATAGCGGCTACGCCTGAGAAAAAGTCCCGGATTTAGTTAATATTTTGAATAGCTGGCATAATTTGGAAGAAAATGGTGTATACATATGCTAGGTTTGCTTAAAAATTGAGGAAGATACAGCATCGTGAACATCGCGCCCATTCACGTTTTCGCGGCGCACCCGTCGACGCGCGATCCGGCTCGCCGCGGTCAGCCAAGTTGCGAAGCGTTCCAAAGTTCCGAGATCCGAGGTTCCTCAATTTTTAAGCAAACCTAGCATATTCATATACCATTTTCTTCCAAATTATGTCGGCTATTCAAAATATTAACTAAATTCGGGACTTTTTCTCATGCGTAGCCGCTACATCAAGAAAACCGCAAAAAAAGGCCTTTTCAGGCCATTTTTTCAAAATGGCGGAAAATGCTCACCAGATACGCGGTAGAAAACTTCAGATTCGGATTCAGCGACCCAAATAACATAATGTAAGGCAAAAAAATCGCTGTGTACCCGAAATTCCAGGTAGCCTCATTTTTAGCTACCAGGCACCTGGACTATAAAGCCAGGGTTGTATTTCGCAAATAGATAATTTTTGCAGAATAATTAAAAATTAAAGAAGCGGGAAAAATTTAACTAAATAAAAAAGGGAACTCAAAACAACAATATAATGCAAATCAATTTGGAAAATCTCGTTAGGTAAATACAGAAGATTCGAAAACGCCTTCAATTGAGGCGTGATACCTCACGCGTTCCGGAGAGTTCAAATAGCTGTATCCCTGCGCCGTAGCAAGGCGATGGAAGCTTAGTAGCGTCCCCGCGTGGTTTTTCGGTTTTCCTGTGCCGCTACTGCAGTTTCAACCGTTATGGTCGTAGCTTAAGGGCGCTAAAATCAGGGTTGTATTTCGCGAATGGATAATTTTTGTAAAATAATTAAAAATTAAGAAGCAGGAGTAATTTCACTAAATAATAAAGGGAACTCAAATCAACAATATAATACAAATCAATTTGGAAAATCTCGTTTTGTAAATACAGAAGATTCGAAAACGCCTTCAATTGAGGCGTGATACCTCACGCGTTCCGGAGAGTTCAAATAGTTGTATCCCTGCGCCTTAGCAAGAATGTGGAAGATCAGTATTGAAGTAGCGTCCCCGCGTGGTTTTTCGGTTTTTCTGTGCCGCTACTGCAGTTTCGTCCGTTAAGGCCATAGTTTAAGGACTCTAAATTCAGGGTTGTATTTCGCGAATAGATAATTTTTGCAAAATAATTAACAATTAAGAAGCAGGAGTAATTTAACGAAATAATGAAGGGAACTCAAATCAACAATATAATGCAAATCAATTTGGAAAATCTCGTTATGTAAATACAGAGGATTCGAAAACGCCTTCAATTGAGGCATGATACCTCATGCGTTCCGGAGAGTTCAAATTGTTGTATCCCTGCGCCTTAGCAAGAAGGTGGAAGATGAGTATTGAAGTAGCGTCCCCGCGTGGTTTTTCGGTTATCCTGTGCCGCTACTGCAGTTTCGACCGTCTAAGCGCCTGGTAAGTCTACCTGGAATTTTGGGTACACAGCGATTTTTTTGCCTCCTTTATGTTTTTTGGGTCGCTGAATCCGAATCTGATTGTGTGATCTGATCCGGTGTAGACGATTTCCGAGCAGTGCTCGCCGCACCACGAGCTTTCAATCCTAGAATCACAATTCAACTCTTCCTCCGCTTTCGTCGAATGAAAAGTTGGAGCGTACACGATACTGGCACGAAAACACAATTTAGTCCAGGCGCCTGCAAATTGATTTGCACTATATTGTTGATTTGAGTTCCCATTATTATTTCGTTAAATTACTCCTGCTTCTTAATTTTTAATTATTCTGCAAAAATTATCCATTTGCGAAATACAACCCTGGCTTTATAGTCCAGGCGCCTGGTAGCTAAAAATGAGGCTACCTGGAATTGCGGGTACACAGCGATTTATTTGGCTTACTCTATGTTATTTGGGTCGCTGAATCCGAATCTGAAGTTTCCTACCGCGTATCTGGTGAGCATTTTCCGCCATTTTGAAAAAATGGCCTGAGAAGGCCTTTTTTTGCGGTTGTCTTGATATAACGGCTACGCATGAGAAAAAGTCCCGAATATAATAAATAGCTGACATAATTTGGAAGAAAATGGAATATAAATATGCTAGGTTTGCTTAAAAATTGAGGAACCTCGGATCTCGGAACTTGGCTGACCGCGGCGAGCCGGATCGCGCGTTGACGGGTTCGCCGCGAAAACGTGAATGGGCGCGATGTTCACGATGCTGTATCTTCCTCAATTTTTAAGCAAACCTAGCGTATGTATACACCATTTTCTTCCAAATTATGTCAGCTATTCAAAACAGTAACTAAATCCTGGACTTTTTCTCATGCGTAGCCGCTATATCAAGAAAACCGCAAAAAAGGTCTTTTCAGGCCATTTTTTGAAAATGGCGGAAAATGCTCACCAGATACGCGGTTGGAAACTTCAGATTCGGATTCAGCGACCCAAATAACATAGAGTAAGCCAAAAAAATCGCTGTGTACCCGAAATTCCGGGTAGCATCATTTTTAGCTACCAGGCGCCTGGACTAAATAGTGTTTTCGTGCCAGTATCGTGTACGCTCCAACTTTTCATTCGACGAAAGCGGAGGAAGAGTTGAATTGTGATTCTAGGATTGGAAGCTCGAGGTGCGGCGTGCACTGCTCGGAAATCGGCTACACCGGAGTAGGTGCGACCCCAAGAAAATACGACTTTTCAACGACTTGAGCGCGCACCGTGGTATACGCGCAATGCATGAAGTATCCTGCAGACTTGTAAGGCGCTATACTATGCGTCGCGCGCACCGTGCTGTGCGCGCAATGCATGAAGTATCATGTGGTCTCATAAGGCGCTACTATGCGTCTTTTGCCGAGCAGGCATGCCCCGCGCCGCGCCGCGCGCCGGCCCACGATGGATCGCGTCAATTGGGAGGGGGAGGGGACACAATTTGGAAACTTTAAACGTTTATAATACTGTTGATACAAAACTTTGAGGTTCTGAAAGTAGTTCCTTGTGGAATGTTCTACCATGAGCACACCTTGAAATTTAAAATGTGACGAAATAAACTTCAAAATTTGCAGTTTTAGTTAAAAATTGCATGTCCGACCTCCCTGATTGACTCGATCCACCGTGCTGCCGCACTGTGTTTGATGCGATTACATACGACATGAAATTCTCCGATAAAAACCAAGGAGAAAGGACAGGGAAGCTATGGAAGCATATTATTGCACCTTTTTCGCACATCAGGATACCTATTTATTGTATCCTATAATTTTCAGCACGCAACATGGATTTCCACTGAGCACGAATAGTTGTATGAAGGCGTTAACGCCGATATCATTGTCCTATACTCGAATACATAATACTAAAGCGTAAAGAAATAAAGCCGCATGAACAATAATTAAACACTCGAAGGCTGCCAAATTTTCTCCTGGTAAATACGAATTTCCCAGAAAATTTGTAAGCTCTTATTTTTTTTTAACTTACCAGAGAATTTTCCACGCAACTTACTTTAAATATTCTAAAAAGTTCAAAGATGAGTAGGTATGGGTCATAAAGGGATTAGAAGGGAGGCGATCGCACCTTGACGATTTGTTTCGGTAGGTATCCCGTGACGTAGGTAGGTACAATATGGCGTTGATACTCCAGCGAAATCCAAAATTTAAAGAATGAAAAACGGGTCATAACGTCCAGTTTTTTTTTTTTTTTTTGGCTTACTTTTACTCATAATATAATTTTAAGTACTTTATATAGATCGACTTTTTTCTATAAAATACACCATTTCAAGAAAATCGATGACAAAAATCTATGTATGTATTTACGACCACGTTCCTCCTTTTTCTCTCTTTCCGAGGCATTATGTTGTTCGTATTTCTGCTAAAAAAAAAAAAAAAAGTGTGTTTTTACATTTCGGACATCTTAGACTTTTTTTAATGATGCAGGTCAGTACGGCGACTTTTATCATCGATTTTCTTGGAAATGGTGTTTTTAGTTTATGGGAAAAAGTCATTCTACATGAAGTGTTCGAAATTACATCATGAGTCGATTTTAGCAAAAACATTTGACGTTATGGTCCGTTTTCAAATTCCGGATTTTGCTGACCAGGTTGTACCTTCCTACACGAAAAAAATTAAATTGCTGATTTAACAAGTTTTTGGTTAAAAAAGTGACTGCAATGTTTCAATGTAGATTTTGCAACAAAAAAATGCTACTTTAACTACCCCGTGGTTAAATTAGCTGTCCACAAAAGTAAAGCGTACAATTGAAACATTGCAGTTACTTTTTCTAACAATTGAATCGTTAGGTCAGCAATAAATTTTTTCCGCGTACGTCACAGAGTAAACAATCCTTAAAATGCAAACACCTCTTTTTTTCTCTATGTCATTTGGGGTTGGAGCAATTTTTGTCTAGTTTAGGCCGAAAATGGGTCTTCGGATTTTTCCGAGAATCTCCTCCTGGCAACCTCGACGATACATACATTGCAAAAATACTAGTTCATTTTTGTGCCAGAAGAGTGCGTGATACACGGAAAAAAATTAAATTGCTGATTCAACGATTCAATTGCTAAAAAAAAGTGACTGCAATGTTTCAATGTAGATTTTGCAACAAAAAAATGCTACTTTAACTACCCCGTGGTTGAATCAGCTGTCCACACTAGTAAAATGTACAATGGAACCATTGCAGTCACTTTTTCTAACAGTTGAATTGTTAGGTCAGCAATCAATTTTTTCCGCGTACGTCACAGAGTAAGCAATCCTTAAAATGCAAACACCTCTTTTTTTTTCTATGTCATTTGGGGTTGGAGGAGAAAAAGAGGGTCGGGCGGGGATGTGAGACCAAAAATCCTCCCGAAAAGTAAATCAATCTCCCTAAGTCAAAATTTCTAGTCGAGGGGGGGGGGGGGGCGATACAGGCGCCCCGAGGCCCCCCTCCCACCCTCACCAACGGCGAGAACAATCGCTGGCTGTGCCCGACCCCGCGGGTGAGTCGCTGAGCGGCTGCCGACACTGTCTCTTCTTGGTCTCGACTCTCGGGTGTCCGGCATCATCGTCATCAACATCATCATCATCATCGTCGTCATCGGCGCTTTCCCGCTCTGTGTTTACGCCGTCGCGACAGCTGTTTTCCAAACAAATCATCCTCTCCGCCGAACCGCGCGGCCGTCAGTTTTCGCTCGAGCCTCCAGGCGCGGCCCCGTCCATTTCTCCCGCGGAAAATTTCTCCATCCCCGTTGACCCCCTTGTGTTTTCCCCACGGTGTTTTCGGGACTGTGCTTCCTTGGATTTTTGGATTTTTCACGCGTCGCCAGTGATGTGAGCGGAGTGACGTCGGAAGCTGAAGGACGTACCTTGAAATAAGAGAGGTAGGTGAACTGATTGTTGTCGTACTTCGGACCTCAGTGCTGAGGGAAAACAGTGCATTCGGATGATGCCAAATTTATCTGGATAAAATCGGTGGTCGAAGTGCGAAACCACGTATTTCCATTGCAGTGTTTCAAAATTTCTGATCCTGTGATATTTTTGCGAAGAGCAACAAGCTAACTGTATAGCTTGACATTTACGAGTATGCAGAATATTTTTTTGACAGAGGAGAAAATTCAAGGAAGTTTTCGTGAAATTGATGGACTAGTTTTCCCAAGAAAAAATAAAGTATGGCAGGAAATCTGCAACGTCGTAAATGGAGCTAGTGGTTTCGCACCTGCGATTAATTTTATTAATGCGATATTTTTTTATTTAATTTTTTTCAGAAAGAAACATGACGATTTGTACCTATCGAGTTAAACAAAAACTCACTAAGTCGATTTTTTTTTTTTTTTTTTTTTTTTTTTTTTTTAATTTTAAAGATTTCAGAGTCAAATAGCTGTTAGATATCTCCAGTCAAAAATTGAAAGTCGGAAAAAATATTTTGAATGGCAAATCGGTCGTTAAAATTTGACTTTAACGTCGAGTCCTCCGAAGGAATAAAACTCTGAGCCTTTCTTTCCCGGTTTTCCTGGACATGTGACATTTTTTAAAATAATTTAACAGCAATTGAATGGTCATGCGGCGTTTTTCCCCAGCACTGCAGAGTAGGTACTTTGTAGAAAAGGCGCGCATGTCCCCTGTTTCATCTCTCTTTTTTGTAATTGAATTGTGAAGTGTAGTTCGAAGATGACCAGAGACATGGAAAATTTTAAAAAAGTATTTTTGTTGAAGAAAATTATTTTTAGGATCCGACGTAACTTTTCAGTTTTTTTCACTTAAAATATTTTTTTGGATCTCCTTCTATGTTAAAATCTGCGGATTTCGGTCAGTGCAAAAACGACGCATCTTCAAAATTAGGAAAATCTTATTGTTCACAAAAAAAAAAGCATCAACTTTGGTAAAAAATTCTCTTTCGTCGATTCATAAAATGCTAGAAAAACATTTTCAATCGAGTAATTGATTATCAATCAATTTTGAAATATTTGATTTTTTGGTCAACTTTTGTCCCTCGGTATTGAGTCGTTTTCGACTTTTTTTTAAGGTTGTTAATGTTTCTTGTAAGGTTGTAATTAATGCATCGTAATAATAAAATAAAGAAAAGGAAAAAATTTAGTTTTTGAAAGTACAAATTTTACTTGGCACAATAGACCTTTTCCTTAAGTAGCAACTTGTAGCAGAAACATTTATCTTTATAATAAACCTCCAATTTTTAACAATGAAATTGCAATTTTCATAGCGGACTTAGAAAAGGGAGCTGGGAGCCCCTTCAATTCGGCAATAGGCAACATACACAACACTCCCATTTATTAGCATCATTCATATCATGTTATCTCGATTCCATGGAAGCTGATATGGCTGAAGTCGAAAAATGCATATCTCAGATTGCGACGTTGTAAATCTCCACTCCTGATTTATTTTTGAAGGAAAACCAACCAAAAGTTGTTATTGAAATTTTGTACAATTTTTTTATTCGTTCTAAAAAAATCTCATAAAATTGCGACGAAACATTTAGCGTTGGCCTCCGAAAGTAACTTTTACACTCTAAGGAAGAGAGCATAGGCTGAAAATACGGGAATCAATCAGAAGTGGATTCGCATTGTCTTTACTCCTAGTATAAAGGGACTCTACAAGTTTTTTTTTTAAATTTTCATTTTATCAGAAGAGACTTGGCAACGTCTGATGGCTCATACGGCGTTTTTCTTCAGGATGGCAGTACTGCCTTGCTAAGGAAGAGCGCCTTATGAGCATTCGAAAATTGCCAAATTATCTCCGATAGAACATGAATTTTTGGGAAAACTCATGCGTATTTTTCGTAATATTTTTAAGCATTTTAGATCAAATTGCGAACAAAATCGTCTTACAAATTGGAGGGAAAATATCCAAAATTTTCCTGGTAAATTTGGTTTTTACCGAAGTGAGCTTGGCAGCGTCTGACGGCTCATACGGCGTTTTTCCTCAGCACGGCAGTACAGACCAGGCGAAATGCGGTAGGGCACACGGCATGCGGCAATGGCGAGACCGTTAAGAGGCGACGGCCTGAGTCTGAAATTTCCATCTATTGGGTTAAGGCCGCCGTCTTCACGCAACGGGCAGCCGGCTCACGGTTTAAGCGCCGAAACTTGCGGCTTTGCGGGACAACCTCTCCGTTTCGGCTTCGGATCCTCGTTTATTGTTATACTTGTAATGCTGCATCATTCCCAAAAAACCGCAGTTCTCCGTCTGTAATCAATCGCGCACTGTTGCCGTTATAAGCCCGTATAAAGTCGGACTTACGGTTCACCGATATAGTTCGGCTTCGTAGACTATTGACGCTGGTTCGCACGACTGACGGTTCGGTTGAGAGCCAGTGGCGTGGCGTGCTTTGCGATATATCGATCTATCTAAGATTTAAACCTATGGAAAAGGATCGATTATTAGGGTGTTCGCAGCGGACACCCTACTTATCGATTCTTTACCACAGCTCAAATGGAGAAATATCGATAGTCGATCATTCACACCTCGCCACTGGTTGAGACCTTTGAACCAAAAGGCGACTCCTAAACTTATTGGTTGCCGGCCAGGTTGGCCTAATGGTCAGCGCGTCTGACTCTAGGTCAATAGGTCCTGGGTTCAAATCCCGGTGGTGGCGTCTAATTTTCACGGAATTGACGAGTAGATCTGCTGAAACAGACTCTACTCGGCCCTAATCCCTGAAAAATTGAAAAGCCTGGTGCATGGATGTGCCAAAATCCCTCGATGTCCACAGACAATAAACATTGTCTAAAGTTGGCTGAATGTGCTAGACACGAAGCCATAAAACCAGCAGGAAAAACAAAACAAAAAGGTATTGGTTCGCACAACAAACGTCCAGCAGGTTGCTTTTGTTGCCGTTAGAGGTTCCAAAGGTTCAAAAAAGGTCCTTTAGGCTCTTTCCTCGGCACCGATGTGTCAAAAGAACATTTTTTTATCTTCAAATGACAACATTGCAGCTACTATTCAAATTTGTCGCGGGAAAATCACCAAGCTCAGTGACTAGTTCTTGCCTACCGCGTGCGTCGCATTGCTCCATGTCATGACCACTGTGTTCGGTGCGCTGTTGCCAGAAAATTCGAATTATCGACGAATTATTTCCAATACAATCTTAAAATTGTAACTGTCTACGAGGAGAGCGGTTTTATTTACCAGAGAGAGTTTCCTCTAAAAAGCGATAATGTTTCTCAAGTTGGGGTTGAAAAAAATAAGTCTGAGTTTCTAACGAAATAAATTTTCTAATGCCGCAAGTTTAAGTTGCGAGCGGTTTGATTTTAACGGTGTTGATGGAGGCTATGGGCTCTGAACATGACTGATTAATATGTAGATTTTCCTCGAAGATGAGGCGTCTTGAACTGCAAATTGCAAAACATCCTAAATAACTTGCAGGCTAATAGCGGAAAGAAAGTCAGTCCTCTCTCCTTGATGTTTAATAATTGGAATTTGGAGTGAATTTTTCATTAAAATATATTTCAAGACCACTTTCAGTTAAAATCATCAATATCACAATTTTTTTCAAAAACTGCACTTATGAGCCTTTTTCTCCAAGTCCCTCAATTCTGGTTTGACATGTTTAGGCGTTTTTTTTGCCAAAATGTTCGCAAAACATTCCCTCATATGGCGATATCAATAGAATTCAGAGCCTGAAACGAAATGAGAGGACATGATTGGGACTGAGATTTTCTCTCGTCGTCAGATGAAATATGGCAAATATGAAGAACTCGGTGCTCAAGTCTTGTTTAATAGACTCTGATTAACTGGACACTAATTACCGCAACCTGGACGTAAATATTTATAAAATTCTACTGTTTTTCAAACTAACGTAACAACTCACACCCGTCGTAATACGGGATTGTTTTCGTTAAAAGCTTCGCATAACAGTAAAATTTTAATCTCGTCTCGCTTATTTCTGTACCACTGAACCTTTGAATAATTTATTACATAATTTTAATTGAAGCATTATTTTAATTTTGTCTGGTTTTTTCCTTGCACGATAGCTTGCATGCATTCCGTTCAATCATTTGAAAAAGGATACTTAAGAGGGTTTCGTTTGCCAGCTTCATTGACCTTTTTAAAGTAACTAAATGTTCTTTTTCTTAAAACGAAGATGAAAATTTAATGGAGCCTCTTTTTTAAAATAATTAAATAAACAATATAAGAGACCGGCACGGTTCATCGCGGCGGTCAGTGGATCGAGTCAATTAGAGAGGTCGGACATGAAATTTTTAACTAAAACTGCAAATTTTGAAGTTTATTTCGTCACATTTTAAATTTCAAGGGGTGCTCATGGTAGAACATTTTACAAGGAAACCGATGGAACCACTTTTAGGACCTCAAAGTTTTGTATCAACAGAATTATAAGCGTTTAAAGTTTCCGAACTTTGTCCGACCTTTCCCATTGACTCGGTCCATTTGGGGCCGGCGCGGGGCTGGCGTGCTCGGCACGAGACGCATAGTAGCGCCTTATAAGACCATAGGATACTTCATGCATTGCGCGTACAGCCTGGTGCGCGCCACGCATAGTATAGCGCCTTACAAGTCTGTAGGCTACTTCATGCATTGCGCGTGCAGCACGGTGCGCGCGACGCATAGTATAGCGCCTTACAAGACCTCAGGATACTTCATGCATTGCGCGTACAGCACGGTGCGCGCGACGCATAGTATAGCGCCTTACAAGTCCGCAGGATACTTCATGCATTGCGCGTACAGCACGGTGCGCGCGACGCGGTTTCAGGTCAGTAGGTCTACGTCAGAAAGTCTCCTTTTACTAAAGTCTACAATACATTAACGTCTATAATACTTTAACGTCCGCGAATATTAAGTCTATCTAACAAAAACTTCTATTTTTGTATCGTCCACCAAATGAATGTCTACTACGGGAGGAGGTGTTTTCAAATTAAAGTCTAAGTACCGCTGCAACAATTCTATTTCATTCTTTCGTCTATTTACTACGGTAGTCTATCTATCAAAATGTGGACACAGCGAGGATCCTTTGTCAATGAGTACAGCTGATACAGATGATTGCTAACCTAACACGCTTCCATGGCAACCATCAAACATGTACCTACATTTGGAGCTTTTTTCATTTCACTCGTGAAAAGAACTTGCTCTTAGAAGAGGTTATAAGGGAAGAAAATTTCTTTGACCAAATTATTTTTGTAATCAGGGGAGGAATATTAAATTATCTATGTTTGTGAACAAAATTTGCAGAAAGAAGCATCAAGATGGAAATGGAGACGGTTCTTAATAATAAAGGGGGTATTAAATTGTCAAAGTTTATTAACGAAATTTGAAGAAATTACTGTAAAGAGGAAACAATGGAGACGTTTCTAATCCCCACTGCCAAACGGAAACAGAAATTAGTTCACCAGCATTACCTGTACACGAAAAGGAGAGTAAGTAAAAACGGTAGGAAGATATACTGGCGGTGTGAAAAGAGAAATATATGCAATTCGACAATTGTTACTAATGCGGATCTACATGGCGGAATTGAAGTACTGAAAAACGCGCGACGGCATACTCATGAGCCCGACGTCTTTTTTTATAGACGATGTTTTCCTGCAGGCGTACACTGTGTGGACTAATTTCCGTAGACTGAATCGGCGTGTATTAATTCTGTGTTTCAACTTCATTCTACGTAGACTTACAACTCGTAGACTCATTTCTGTAGACGCAAAGTCAGTAGACTTTTTGCAGTAGACCTACAAACAATAGACCACATTCCCGTAGACCTACTGACCTCTAACCGCGCGACGCATAGTATAGCGCCTTGCAAGTCTGCAGGATACTTCATGTATTGCGCGTATACCACGGTGCGCACTCAAGGCGTTGGAAACTCGTATTTTCTCGGTGTCGAACCTACCCCGGTACCCGTTGTACACGATTACTATTGACCCGATCAACTGTGCGGAGTATCACGTGTTAGAGAGACGCTTGTGGAAAACGGGAGACACATTTCGATTAGTCCTCAGATGCGCCTAATTAAACGCCTAGGGTGCGATAATCGTCAATGTATTCAAATTTCGAGAGTGTACATGAAAATTACTGCAGGCAGTTAATTATGTTGATTTACGGACGTAACGTTTATCCGCTGCGAGGCTTCCAAGAGGGCGGTTCAAAGCAGGACGCATGAGCCTTCACTGGAAAAAAAAAAAAAAAAAACACATTGGATCTAGAGTCTAGACTCTTAAAAACATCGACAAGAAAAAATACTCTTGATTCAATCAGATTCAAGCTTAAATCAAGAACCAAGCCTCTTAATTCAAGCGGATTTCCTTTTGATTTAAGCTTAAATCTGATTGAATCAAGAGTCCATTTTCTTGTCAATATTTTCAAGAGTCTGGACTCTAGATCCAATGTGTTTTTTTTTTCCCAGTGTTACTTCTACTGTTAACTTAAAAAATGTAAGAGCCTCTACATACAAGTTAAAGACTTGTGAGATAATGTCAAACTAGACTCATTTACGCACCAGACGCGCATCCAGCAAATTGGAAACATTGTCTTTTCTCCATTTAAACCTATGGAAATGTATCGATTTTTGGAGTGTCTAGGTGCTCCGACAAGAATCGATTACTAAGCATAGGTTTAAATGGTGGCAATCCGGTGTTGCCAAATTGCTGGATCCGCTTCTGGCACTGATGAATGGACTGACCGCGCGCGCATGTCAATCGTAACGGGGCAATTTTTCTCGGGCGATGTATTTCTTGCCGTGGCGTAGGTCGGCCGTCCGGAGAAGTGTGAGCCCGCGTCGGGCCCGATCGGGTGAAGATCACCAGCCGCTAGCCGCGAGGAATCAGGTTAATGCCACCGATTATCCTCCGCGCTCGCGCTCGACCAACGACCGACCCACCGCACCGCGCGCGCTGCGCGAGTAATTCACGGTCGGTGCAGCGAACGCTTGCGCAATCTGGATGCTGTGACGAAAGGCGAAACTGAAAGTGACGCTGTTTCGGCAACAGTGGCGTTGCGTGCTTTGCGATATATCGATTGATCCTCTATTTAAACCTATGAAAAAGGATCAATAAACGAGATGTTCGCAACGAACACTTTAGTACACTGAGAAAAAAGATTGGTAGAATTTACCATTCCTTCACGCTGTATTTCACCCAGCGTCAATTCGGAGTCGATTCTGCCAGAAGAAAGGTAAACGTTACTGTATACCGGTAAAGGTAACCATTCCTCTGGCAGAATGGACTTTGAATTCACGCTGTGCGAAATACACTTTCCCCCCAAAAAGGAGGAAAAAAAGGGAAGAAGGAAGGAAGGAAGGGACGGAGGAGACATAGAGGAAGGGTGTTTATAATAGTTAATAATCCATGACGAAATTGACTCAAACTGCATATTAGATGTCTTAAAATTTCGAAAATTTTTCCCCCGCTCGAAATGTGTGGATTCACCTGGGAATTCTCTGATAATTCTTCATATTTCTGTTTGCAAAAATGACCAATGTTCCAGCATACCATCTGCATCAAGAATAGAGTAAGGTTATTTGGACGTATTTATGCTCAAAGGAACTATGTGCATAGGGTAAGCATGCGACATAGTTCCTTATAACATTGTTACGTCCATTTTCCCCCTTGGATGGTCACATTTCATGTGTTATTGAGGCATGAAAATAGATTCGCCTTCATTTAATGTAATAGGCAAAACGCGCGTCCACGAGCAGCAATAGTGGTATCAAAATTCTTTCACTGAATGCAAGGTTGTGCATCCATAATTCAAATACCACGATTGGACGTAGTTATGTTAAAAGGAACTATGTTACACGCAAACCCTATGCACATAGTTCCTTTTAGCATAAGTACTTACGTCCTATTGTTGCTCGAGAGAGCGCCTTTAGCCCATTAACTCAAATGACGGCGAATGTAATCCCACGAACGCATAACACTTTTAAAAAGGATTGGGGACCCTCAAAACTCAATTATTGGTGAGTAGGATATAGAAATTGGTGCAAGGGGGGAGGGACTTTACCCACTCTCTTGTGGTTCACGATGCAAAATACAGAATTGGAATGTTTTTGGAGCTCCGTCAATGTTTTCAGATTGAGCTACCGTGCGACGTGGAAGGGGTTGCGAGTAAGGATACAAAGAGTTAAAAATTATCGAAAAAGGTCATTGAAAATGAAGGGAATTATGACCCCTCTCCCTGAAAAAATCTCTCGTTACGTAGATGACGTCACACAGACTCTAGGACCCACGGTGTGAATGAGTTCCGCGGTTTTACGATAATTGTTTAATTGTAAGTGCAAAGGACATAGGCAGCGAGACGCACCAGATATAGACGCAAGTTGCTGATCTCACAATCAGAACCAAGGTGACGTCATGACTCTGCATTTCCGCAGAGTATTTTCACCATGAACTGAAAAATCTCCTTATTCTGCTCTTGAATTTAAGCTGTTTGGCGCAGAATGCAACTGCAGGTCTAATTGGACGTAACTAATCATTCACCGAACAGCCTAACACAGCCGTGCTGAGGAAGAACGCCGTATGAATTTTTGAGAGTTGCAAAATTTCCTCCGATGAAATGTGTATTTCTAAGGAGATTTATGAATATTTTTCCTTGAAATCTTCAGGAACTTCAGGTGAAAATGCGAACAAAATAATCTGAAAAATTGGGGGAAAAATAATCATAAGTTTTATCAAAAAATTGTGTTTAATCGAAGGAAATTTGGGAACCCCTGAAGGTATTCATACGGCGTTTTTACAAGGAGGGGAGTCTCTATGAGATTTTTCCCTCCATAGTGAGAGAACTCTGCGCAGTGCAGAGTCATGACGTCACCTTGGCTCTGATCACATGATCATCAACTTGTGTCTAATCATAAGCACAGTTTGAGCGATGCATGCTGCGAGCTTTTATGAGTCCGACAAGCATACGGCGAGAGCGAAAGAAAACGAAAGTCAAAGCTTCCTAATTCCATTGTTTTGCTAGGACGACGACGACCGGCGCTCGCAGATTCTGATCTGTTCCGCTTCCCATTCATCGCCGGCGTTGCCAGTCGGGCGAGAAACACTCCGATTTCGCGTTGACACTCCCGCCGCACAGTAGATCGAGCCAATCAGAGTGGTCGGACATGAAATTTTTGACTAAAACTGCAAATTTTTGTGTTTATATCGCCACATTTCAAACATTTAAGGGGTGCTTTTTGAAGAAAAGCTCACGAGGAAACCAATGGAGCCACTTTGAGAACTTCAAAGTTTTGTATCAACGGAGATAAAAGCGTTTAAAGTTTCCAAATTTCGTCCGACCTCTCCTATTGGCTCGATCCACCGTGCGCCGGACGCAGCCGTCGATCGTCACATCGCCCAGCGTCGCACAGTGGATCGAGTCAACAGAAGGGGTCGGACAAAATTTGGAAACTTTAAACGCTTATAACTCCGTTTATACAAAACTTTGAGGTTCTGAAAGTGGTTCCATTGGTTTCCTCGTGAAATTTTCTTCTAGAAGCACCCCTTAAAATTTAAAATGTGATAAATTAAACATCAAAATTTGCAGTTTTAGTTGACAATTTCATTTCCGATTTCTCTAATTGACTCGATCCACTGTGCGTCGTCTCGCGACATTGCCCCAGAGGTCGCGGGATCGGAAGTTGGGCATCGCTCCGGCCCAAGTTTCGGCGGAGCGCCACTCGAGAAGTTGAGACGTGCCCGCGTCGGCTTCCGTCGCCGCGTCGTCCATGCGAATTCGCGGCGGTCCGCGAACTTGAAAGATTTTCGCGATAGGCGAACGCGAAAATCGCACGGTACGCCTCAGGACCTGACCACTTTGCTCATTCTTGAGAGGACACATACGATCCGAAAATCCTCGTTTTTTAGCTAAGGGGCTCCATACTGGGCCGAGTCGATTGGAGAGGTCGGACAAAATCTGGCAACTTTGGAAGCTTATATTATCGAAAATATGAAGGTATATGGAGCGATCCTATTGGTTGAAGTGGTTGATTCCTACAGAGCTTCCTTCTAACCTGAATGTTCATGTGACGTTGTTCCATAGCACGGCAGAATTGGCCAAGGCTCCACGGGAACCCCGAGGGGACCCGATCTGGGAATTGTGGAGGGTTCCCTCATAGGTCACTGTTCCATTATTTATTCCCGATGGTCTCTTCATTCACCCCAGAGGGATCCATGGGTTCCAACGGGTTCCCATAAAATCCCCATGGGTCTTCATCAAGTCCCCGTGGGGGCCCTTTAGAATCTTATGGGCCTCCATAAAACCGTTCTCACAGGGAAATGTTAAAAATATTACAATGGCTTAAACAAATATATGACATAGAAAAAATTAGTCTCACTTTGGTCTACGGAATCGACCATTAAAACTGCCATTCACCGTGACCTTCTTTGTCGATTACAACCGCCTGCTTCCACCATAGGCGGATTCAAGGGATGAGGGCACAGGGGGCACAGGAGGCGTAGGGGCCCCCCGTTTGCCCGAAAAAAAGAGGGGAAAAAGGAAAGAAGGAGAGAAAGAAGGAAGGACGCTAAAATTTGGTTATTATTCGTGACGAAATTCACTCAAGCTGCATAATAGATGCTTTAAAATATCGCAAAAAGTATCTGGAGGAAGGCCTTCGAACCCCTCTCAGTCCCCCATTTCCTCCGTTCGAAGTTTATGGATCCGCCAATGGCTTTCACCAATAAGCTCGCTCTATTCCCGCTTTATCTTTTTTGTCCATCACTTTGCTGATCGATTTCAAGAATCAGCCAAAGCCAAAATCAGCTTTCTTTCAAACCGAAACAAGGCGCTAATTTCCGGGTTGGCAAGATCTCCAATACTCCATTCGAGGCATCCGCTAGAGCTCATCAGGCACCAGCACCATTGACCTCCCTCCCCTGACGATGTAAACAGCGCTAAAAATACCCGGGGACAGGGGTGCCATTTCCCACGAAAATCCCAAACATTTCCATTGATTCCCGCGTCGAGAAATGAAGACGCCCGACCGATGGTCGCAGATCGGACTGCAATGCTGTAGTGCTAAGGAAAAACGCCGTATGAACATTCAAGAGTTGCCAGATTTCATTCAGTAAAATGTTTATTTTTGAGAAAAGTCATGAATATTTTTCCTTGAAAATTTCAGGAACTTTAAGTGAAATTACATACAACATTATCAGAAAAATTGGAAGAAAAATATTCATAATTTTACCAGGAAATTCGTGTTTTATAAATGGAAATTTGGCAACGCTTGGAGGTTCATACGGCGTTCTTCCTTAGCACGGCAGAATGAGCGAGAAGTGTCGGGCACGACACGCTATGTTTTTCAATTCGGATGCGGCCGCTGATGTCGCGAGAATCTCAATCAATCGGCCTTGCGTGCCGGCCCGTGACTCTTGCCTTAAATTCGCGCTTTAGCCCGCCCCGTGCCCGCCAGATGGTGCTCCGATCGCCGAATCCTCTCTGTCGAGCTAAGGAAAAACGCCGTAAGAACGAATGTTCGCGAACGCGCGTTTGTATAAACGAACGCTCGAATGTTTATTCGAGTGTTCCCGAATTAGTTCTGGTAAATTTAGAACATTCCGGAATTCTTGTGAATTCTTTTCTTCATTTTTGTATGGGATTTTCTTCGGAGTTTAATATAGAATGAGTCAAAATTCCAGGTAAAAGTATCGATACTTTTTCTGAGCAATGGGTATTTTATCTGCAGATTGTGCACCAATCGCGAGGTGATACGACGTTTTCTCTGAGCACGATAGCTCCATCGAGGATCCCATGAAATCTCCGGCTCAAGTGGCAATGGAGATGTTGCATGTGTGAGGAATTTGCGATTTGACTGTTAATACTTGTGTAAAAGTTCGCGAGAAACACGATGGTGCCACTGGTTTTCTTTGAAATCAACTCCCAAGCTCAAAAAAGCTCTCAAATTGAGGCAAATATGGAGGGGATATCCCACGCTATCCTGAGAGTCCACCTCTGCATCAAAACAAACTCTCCATGCAAAGATATAGGGAGCAAATACATTCACAGGGCTGCCACTTTATTTGGGGACTCTAAAATTGAAAACACGGCAACACTGCTACAGGACCGGATTAAGGGGGTGGCCACATGGGCCACGGCCAATGGCGGCAAATCCAAGGGGCGGCAAAAATTTGCAATTTTTTAAAGTGTAGGTATAAAAAAAAATCGGATTTATAAAAGCAAAATTACAAACGAGAAAAGGCGAAAAAATCTCTCATTTCCTGAGAGTAAAAGTATAGTAATTTCTAATTTTGTCGTCTCTTAGTGATACAAGAGACAGCACCCTCAATAAGTCGAGATACGAGAGAAATCAAACACGCAATTTGGCCTAGAACGGCGCGACTTAGAGAGAAATGATAGCGAGTACTTGGGATGAAAAGGAGAAGCCCTCGGCGCGGCGATCGGCATGTAACACATATTAGCGCTTACAAGACTGCACGAATACTTCACGTATTGCATCAAACACAGTACGGTCATTGCGGTAAGCGTGGAACGCAAAGCACCTACAAGACTGCGTGAATACTTCACGCATTGCGTCAAACACAGTGCGCTCAGCAGCGGCCGTCGTCGGCGTGAAACTCATAGCGCCTACAAAACTGTCGGAATACTTCACTCATTGCGCCAAACAGGGTGCGATCTGCGCGGCGCGGCGGCGGAAGTTAAAATCATTGAACCACATTTATGTTTATTCTTTCATAATTTTTTCGTTCATTTCTATTGGAGATAAAAAATCTGCGTACAGATACCACTATTCGACTCCCCGCGCCAGCCATATGACAAGTTTCCTCATCACACGGGTGGGACCGGGGGGTCGAACAATGTTATGTCGGTTTGGCCAGAAAAATAAAAAATAAAATTCAAAATTCAGGTGGGATTATAATATTCCTAAGGAATACGAATCTTTCCGAGGATATGACAATCTAATCATCCTGCTCCACCGGCTGTGGGTAGCCAAAGTCGGGGATTTCGACTCCAGCCCTCGATTTCTCGACATCATCCGGTAGAGGTAGCTCTCTGGCATCCCTCAGGACTCCAGATGACGCCTCGTTTACCGAATCCGTAACCTGGTCTAGGAACGGTCCCGACCAGGGTAGGGACTCTGTCGGGGCCGAAATCTAGAAGACCAGACTATCACACATCGGTTTAACGGTATCAAACAATAATAAACAAAGACTTATCTGAGCACGTAGGCTCGGAATACAATTGGGGATTGACTCTAATGGGCCGACCTGACTAACAACAAACTCCACGGCATTACACAGCCGATTGAGACACGCCGGAATCGCCTTGAGGCATATCTTCGGCTGGAAGGTTGGATTTGGACTTGAGGTTTCTGAAATTTTTAATCTTAATGTCCAATGTTTTCCTAATGAATTCGAGAATTATTTTCCAATTCTCATTGCTCTCCAACATTAGACGCATTATATTATCCGGGGTTAAAATTTGTCCAGTTAGCCTTTCGGCTTTAGATCGAAAATCTTGCGAGATAGGGCACTCAAAAAACGTGTGTTCCTGAGTGTCTAAATCGGCTGAGCAGAAGCTACAGTAGGGACTGGGGATTAGCTTAAACCTATGCAAGTACGTTCCGAAACTGCCGTGACCGGTCAGAAACTGGGTCAGATAAAAATCAGGAGCGCCGTGATCGCGACGGAGCCACTCGAGTGGATCGTTAATGATCCTACGGCACCAGGTATCGACTCTGCTAGAGAGCCATCTCTGGCACCATATCTCTTGTGTATCCGCCTCAACCTCGGCCGGATCCTCAATCTTCTGAGCCCTCCTGAATCTCTCCCTTATCAAAAGATCCTCAGGAGGAACAATGGAAGGCCTTGTCCAAGCGGATATAGGTTTACGGAACTTAACTTTCGCGCAAAGTTCCGTGAACTTTTGCTAGTAGTGTTGACAGGGCTTTCCCAAAAAATGTGTTCAACACGTATAAATGCGTCTTATGCACCTCTCTCCCGCTGGCACGTTCATTTGGTTTTCATCGAGTTTCAAACCGAATGAGAAGGGGTGGCAAAATATAGGCGGCCCATGGGCGGCAAGTAGGTGAATCCGGCCCCGCACTGCTAATGTATTTGCTCCCTATCTTTGCATGAAGAGTTTGTTCTTCTTTAGAAAAATAAAATTGGAGCGTAGATTTTGAAACTCCGTAAACGAGATACGTGTTTTTGGAGATTCTCATCAATATAAGTTTTTGTTATGGATCGCTCCAAAGATGGCTTCAGCGTTGGCAAAATTTAATTGGATCTTCCTCTAATTCCCGATTTGTCGTCCCCTATCAGCCCGTCTTGCAGAAAACAGAAAAACATTAAAGCAGAAAACAGCAGCATAGTTATCTCATTCTTGTTCTACCTCCAGGCACATTTTAATAATTGTTTTCGCCAATTCAATAACTGCCTCACGGAGATAAAGCTGCGACTCTAATGGGGTACTAAAGTTTTCGGTTATGTTTTCCGTATGAAGTAAGACCAAACTTCAATTCGGGTTCTGAAGTTTTTTTTAGGCATACATGGACCGCGTTTATCAGAAAGGAGCCAGGGCACATCAGTTATTTTCAAAGTTAACATGGGCAACTTAATTCAGCGTTCGTGGGGATTCCTTTGACAATTTCAAGGAATTTGCTTCGCACTATGCAGTAAATTCACCGAACTTCACACAAAATTCTGCACTGCCATTTTAATGTAAACAATTAAATTTCCCAATTAAATTTGGCAATAGCTGATGTGGCTTGGTTCCTTCCTGCTTAACGTGGTCCACCTAAGGTCGAATTTTTCTCTGGCCACTTCGATTGTTTGAATCTGAACTTTTGGTATTCCAAATGAACTGAAGTTCATAGTCCATGTGGCGGGCGTTTTTCCCTTCGTGCAAACTTTTTTCTTCTCCTCTTCCGATTGGCTCTCGATGGCGCAATCTCATTGCAGGGAACGATTCGACTATTCAATCGTCGCATATTCGAAACCGATCAATAAATTAAGCTATGATTACTCTGAGGACACGATCCAAGCACCGCTAATTTCGTCGCAGGATTCGGCGCTGTCGCGTAGATCCTCCTGACTCATCGCCAGTCAGTGCTCAGCCTTCTTACGACTCTTCATCGGTGACCAGTGGAAATTATAGACCCCAAAATATTGCCACTCGTTATGCATTTGAAATGCGTTTCACGTCCTAATTCAAATCCAGAAATGCACCATTCAGTTATCGCAGTTTTCGGTTGATTCGAGGGCTTTTTAAGGACTCCTTTGAAGGACAATGATCCAGAGCGCAGAAATACTCCGGTGACAACTGCAGAGCCAGAAGACGGGATTTGCAGAGAGAAGGTGAAGTTGAGATAGTTTTGTTCGTTCGCTTTGATATTCGAAGTTAAAGAATTTGTTCAATAAGGGTTGCGGTTCAATTTTTTAATTTTAGCATCAAAGTGGGATATTAACTGATTCGCTGGAAGGATATATCACTGCCGTGATACCGAAGAGAGCAGTAAGTGTCAAATTTTCGAAACTGAGTTTCCTTCAAAATTCGTCTCATCTCTTTTAGATAAAATCATTGAAATAGATCAAACAGCAAAATTCATCTTAATTTTGTCAAAACGAGACATTTATTCAGAAAGCCGTAAGTGCGCGCAAAAAATGACGTAGTTTCAGACATGACAGCAGTAAGTGACAATATTCCTCCAGAGAGCCAATGAAAACAGTGCTTTCAAGTAAAGTACCGCGCCCTCTTATGCCAATTTCTAACCTGAAAATATACCCTTGTTATATGATTGAAATAAAATCTGTCGATTTTTAATCATCCAAACAATCTCTAGGATTCTTTCAGAGGATCAGTGGCAATTTTCCGGTCAGAAGTTTCTTAGGAAGTTCGGAAATTTTACCTTAAGGCAATATTGGAATTTCATTGATGCAATCTTTTCCAAAAGGTTGTCTCAATTTTGGAATAAGATTGTATTAATCTGCGAATGTTCAACGGACACGATTGCGTGAGTAATATTGATGCGAAGTTGAGAGAAAAATGTTGTTAGAAGCTTTAAAAAACAGCTAATAATAATGTTTTATTAATATCCTGTCAAGGTTGTCTCAATATTGAAATAAGATTGGATTAATCTGGAAGTAAAAAGGAAAGTAAAAAGGTGCAAAATTGTCAAATCGGAAGAGTTCTGGAAATATTAAAGGTGTCATTGATGAAGAACTTCAAAAGCGGGTATCCGACTTGGAGCCCCTTCAAATTTGGCGATACTCTCCGCTTCGCCGGGGAGTTAGTTTAGTTGCTTGACCCAACCAAACCTAACTAAGGTCGCTGATTGCATTATTACTCGGGAGTGTGCTAACTGGTGCAACGCGTGGAGCGCCTTGAAATCCGGCAATACTCTCCGCTTCGCCGGGGAGTTAGTTTAGTTGCTTGACCCAACCAAACCTAACCAAGATCGCTGTTTTCATTATTACTCGGGAGTATGCTAACTGATGCAACACGTGGAGCGCCTTCAAATTTGGCGATACTCTCCGCTTCGCCGGGGAGTTGGTTTATTTGCTTGACCCAACCAAACCTAACTAAGGTCGCTGATTGCATCACTACCGGGGCGTGTGCTAACTGGTGCGACACGTACAAATAGAAGAGAGGTCTAATTCAATTTCGAGCATAATAATTGGTACCTTAAATCTTTTATTGTTTTTCTTACTTTCATGAAATGAAAAATACCCTCCTTATATAATAGAAATAAAATCAGTCCATTTTTAAGTATCCAAACGATTTCTAGGAGTCTTCCGGACGATTAGTGGCAATTTAACAAAGAGCGGAGGCTTCTCTCAATAAAATTTTCCGGTCAGAAGTTTCTGTGCCCGTTTTCTCAAAAATTCATTTTTGCACTTACTGCTCTCTTCGCAATAACGGCAGATCAATCAATGCGGTTCAGATTTCTCAGCATGCTCAAACATAAGATTTTTTTTTAAAAAAATCAACAAGTTTTGGTCTTTGAGACTATAGATGCGGGGTGCGGCTATTATTTTTTCCCCGTGTAGTATGAGTAAATGCTGCATTGCGTTGCGGAAGGGGAAAAGTTCGGGCAAATCCTCTTGTCTATTCCAACCGCGTCCCTCATAACCATGACTCATTGACTCGTTGACTCGTAGTAGAAGCAGGCCCGTGACCAAGACTGACCATTGCCTCAAAATCCGAGATTCATCTTCAACATGATTTCCCTTGTCACCGTAACGGAAAATTCCTCTCGGGAAATAAGCTTTGAGCCGGTGCCAGAAATTCCTTCAGGTGCCGGATTCTGGGAATTGCCACCCTGCACCGGCATACAAATTGATGGAAACCGTGAATACACGTATCCCAACCGGAGGGTTTAAAAATATTCCGCTCTTTTTTCATGTGTAACCGTGGTTAGGAAGACAAGGCATGCCGTCTCTGACATCAGAAAGAATAATTGAAACTAGAGACGTGAGTTTAAATTCGAATTCTCGTGTGAAGAGACCGAATCTCAACGTGAAATTTTAAAACTTTCCATTAAATGTGGTTAAGAGAAGGAGCGTATCTACATAGAAAGAAAACGTCATGGATATTTAGAGATTTTTCTCTGGCAAGAGGCCGTTTATGAAACGTTTATGAAAGGCCTGCCTTAACTTGAAATTTCGACCTATTTGAGGCTATGGATGAATTCAGCGCTAGAAAATATGGCGGGCGTGTCTAGTCTGTAGCAATGAAAACTCAGGAAAAACGGCGATTTTGTTAAAAAAGAAAAAAAAAAAAAAAAAAAAAAACCTTTAAGCTCCGACTGAGGGCCTACTTGAAACAACTTTGGCACTCTAGGAAACTGCCATCGGATTTCTATAAAATCAGCGCATTAAGCAAGTGTCTTGGCTAAAAAATTGATGTTTTTTTGGTGAAACCGGCAGCATTGGCTGGAGTGGACACTCATTTGAGACGTGTGCGAATTCGGCCAACTTGAACTTGCCATTGGCTCTTTCTCTCTCAGAGGACATCGCACACTACCGCACAGTGGCGCGCTGGAACCAAAATCACGCCGAAAATCAGTCAGTTTTATTTGCCTCACTTGAATGCATTATACAATACAAGGCCATCCACATTTGAGAATTTAAGAAAGGGCCTATCTGTTTAAGGGATGGATCGCATTTTGGGATTGTAGTTTAGCTCCAGAGGCTAATTTTTTGCTGAACAGTAACCGGATGATGGATAGATGAACATTGAAAAAAAAAAAAAAAAGAATCTTAAATTTTCCGCCAAGATGTATTTTTTCTTTAATCAAGAATTTCTCTGGTTGATATAAGCTGCTTTTTTGCTTAACCCAAACATTATTTTTCTTGTCTCAAGAAAAAGTCAGCTTAAAGCAAGATAAGAAAAATTCTTGGCGGCAAATTCAAGAATCACCACGCTTGATCCAAGCTACTATTAGCGGCTCTGGTGCTTGCACTAGAGCTGCTATTCCGGACGGTCCCAGCTGGGGAGTATCAATGCAGCATGTTACATTGTAGAGACCGCGCGTTGGTTGATGGGAATCGGCGCCATTTTCGGCTATGTTCCTTGTCATGACTTTATTTTATTGCATACTGTTTTATTGTTAGTCAATGCTATGTTGTGTATTGTATTTTTGGAATCATGGTGATACAGTCAACAATTCAAAACTTGTTTGTGCTTTTATCTCGTGATGGAAAAAATGTACTTTACGTTCAAAATTTGAAAATTTGAATTTTAAAGTTTTCGCGGTTAAGGAAGCTTTAACCACTGGGTTAGAGCTTCCTAGTCATTTACTCGATATCAGCTGATAGCAAACAAAGGTTACCAGGGAAACCGTAAACGTCTAACAACTATCGTGGCCATTGGGGCGATTATTGAAATGATATCGACTTTATGTCGCCGCTTACGACAGGACATAGCCCTATCTTAACTGTGTAATATATCGCAATTCGATATTGTTTTGATTTTTAAAAGGAGCAATTCATTCATACAGTTCCGATTAGTTTTGGCGAACGGGCTCTTAGCCTGCTTAGTACGTATAATCCCAAAACGCAGGAAAATAGATTGTAGGAAAATATTTGCATCGGAAAATCGTAACAATTTTCCCCTAGATGTCTTCCATTCCGGGTACATATTTATTGAAAACGGCGACTTTTTCAACAGTCCTATTTTTATCTACAACATCTAAGTGGCCCTTCATAATCATTTAATTTTGGCCCCTGGCCAGAAAAAGGTTCGGAAATTGCAGTGATTTTGCCGAAAATGCTGAAGTAAGTAAATTTGGGCATTTTTTTTTCCTTCTTCAAACTCTGTGGAGAAGCACTTCTCCTCCAGTACATCTATTTTTTTACTTATCTCTCGCAAGGTACATTTACAGAAGGTGTGTTCCAGTATTAACAGTTCAGATTCGTTGTTTTTTTATTATAACGCTTATTTCGGAAAGCAATTATTACATTGTTCAATTCTACTGACTTTCAACACTCGATTATACTCCCGGCAAATTCTGCAGCAGCGTTTCAAATGTTGACTCTAATGCTTCCAACAGCCATCCGATGTCTAAGAGTTTATTCCTAGATTTAGGGATTTTCCGGAATTTCCAGGGATTTAGGGATTTTTCAGGAAATCTAGGGATTTTTTTTTGATGAGGTAAAGTTACCAAAAATCAACTTTTTAACCTCAATTCTAGCTTCGACAATCGAAAACATTTTTTCATCTATATTTTGTAGGCCTTTTTGGCAACACTATTTTCCCCGCAAATAAGCCGGAAATTAAAACGATTGCGTCCTTCGATGTACTTGACATTCAACTGCATTCAACCTGTTAATAATAAGAAATCAACTAATATTCTTTCATTTTATTGGTCTGGATTAGCACTGCTTTCAGAGAGCGCCAAAATTCAAACGAGCCAATCAGATTTAAATATTGCAAATCGCTACATCGAATGACATCATGATTCTTCATAAAAAAATGGCGCTTTTTGCAAAATCTAGGGATTTTTTAAGTATATTTGAGCAAATCTGGGGATTTAGGGATTTTTAGCGAAATCTAGGCATTTTTTTTCTTCCCCGCTAGGGATTTAATATCGGAAGACTGGCTTCCAGTATCGTAGCGTTGATCGTCGCTGATGTCGAAATGGAACCTAATGCCGGACTTACTGTAACACCTCCATTCCTCAATTCCGGTGAGGAATACGTCTCTACCCTTAACTCAATATAAATATACAAATTGATAAGTGAGTGCTTTAGTCTCCTGAAAACAGAATTGCGAAACTTAAAATTGGAGAAAAATGATGAGTAAATGAAAAAATGGAACCAATTGATGGGATATGTCGCATGCCATTCTGACACAAAATATGGCGTCTATCGAATCACCTTAACTAAATAAAATAACCAAATTTTCAACTCTCAAACTATCAACTATCAACTATCAAAATTCAAACTATCAAAATTTCCAACAATGACAAAAATGATTGTAATATACCTATAATGTAATGAAATATACACGCTCTAATCATTTAATTTGTATTACCTTTATGTTATGTACCTACATGTTATACTATTTTTATAATAAATTTTGCCAACATGCTTTTCAATTCAGTCTACAACATTTCATTCCGACGTGGCAATAATGATTTATAATGCCCCTAATCATTAAAATGAATTACAATAGTAATGCCGCATTATAATGTCGTATTATACATCGCAACGATTCATGTCCTACTGATTATTGATTATTGTAAGATGAATTCTGTTTTCTCTGATTGTATGTTTCATACGTGCGAAGCAAGTACGGGTCACTAGAAACGTGGTTCGTACGGGTGGCTGATGAAATTGATCTTCGAATACCTTTTGATGAGCTAGGGAAATGGAACCATCTGCATCTCATGGACAATAAATAGTTGCCGTAATTAAGGTCATCCCGTGATTAAGGTGCCGTGATTTAAGTCATAAATTCTTCATCTAATTCTTGATTCATCTCCAAAATGTCTGCTAAAGCTTTCATGCGCTTCTCCTTGTATGCATGAATGAGCAAATTGGGTATCGAACAAGCGGACACTTTTTGAAAATTTAGATGATTCTGGACAATATCGTACAGAAGTCCACGAGCTGCAGATAGAACCATTACCTCTAGCTCATCAAAAGTTATTCGAAGATCATTCAACAACCTCTTTGACAAGTTGCAAAAACTTTTCGTTAACAATAGTGTCACACGGTACTAGGAATATTTACTATTTAACGAACCTTATATTTCCCTGACTCAGTCCTAAATTATAGAAGTATGCGTTACTTTTCCAGCAATCCAAAAAAACAATTATACAAAAAACCAATACCTACACTTTCAGATATAAAAATGCAAATTTTTTGCAGCCTCGCTAAACGACTTATCAACCAGAGATTTTTTAGGAAGCGGACCTCCAAAGAGCTTTCAAAATTAAAAGTATACAACAAGTGATAATGCCATGTATTCGCCATATCAAAGCCCAATACACATTTATACACCGGCTACGTAAATCTGCTAAGTTACAAAACATGAATCGACAGTTGTCGGATTGTACATCAATGACAAAATGTGTCTAGGCCCTCATTCTTGACTACAACTACTGCCCCCAGAGCCGCTCTCCGACGCCAATGCGTTGGAGCTTCCTGCTTGTTTTTTCATTGAGGGCAAACCGATGAAGGAACATGATTTAGCAACTCAGCCTGCAGGTCGACTATTGGAATTATCCGCGATAAATAGAGATTTGACAACTTTTAAATGTTTACACAGCATTTTTTTCTCCGCACGGAAGTGCAATGGATCCTTGTCGCTGGTTGACCGCATTGCACTCTTCAACTCAGCTCACTTCCATTTTTTTTATCAGCGTTTTCCCGTTAATCTACTCGCATTGCACTCTACATTTTCCTCAAGTAATTCAGTTTTTTTTTTTGTTTTTTTTTGACAGCATAGGCAGAGGGTTGAATGCCCTGTAACGAGAGGGTCCGCTTAAGAATTAGGTTGCATCTGTTCTAGGTCGATATTCAGATCAGACAAAAAGTTTAATGGTCAAATCTATTGAATACTAAAATTCTGTGTTTTTTACCGGAACATGCACTTTGCATGCAGATATAAAAGAAAAGTTCTCTGGATCACGCTTGTTCGATTGAATATTGTTTTCAGAATTTTTAGTACAGTTGGGGGGCTTTGAGGATAAGAACGTATGAGTGCGGTTTTTGAAAAAATTGAGACATTAACTATTTCAAGTAAAATTAGTCTTAATGCATATTCTGCGGAAAAACTTGCTCCCAAATTCCAATTTTTAAGAACCAAAAAGTAAGTTTGAACTTTCTTTCCGCCATAAGGCTCCTTGTAATTTCGAAACTTCAAACACTTATTTCTCGGAACAGCAAAAACTATATTTATGCGCTTCGTCCTGTAAGCCCTTCATTTGTGAACACTAACTTATCTCAATGTCGACCGCAGTCTCATTATGAACACGCAACTTTAAAGTTCGGCGGTGAAAAATGATGTGAAAAATGTTGCTTGTCAAGAAAAGATTCTTTACAGCGAAAAGATTTTCCTTTCCAAGCGCCGAACGCCCAAACTCTCAAAAATGTACTTGAAAAATATTCAAAACTCTAGAAGTCTTCAAAATTTGATGATCTAAAGGCTCGTGACTAAATTATTGATCTGAGTATCAGCCTGCTTCGTGTTCATAACATTTCTCATCCGAGAAATTCGCAGGTGAGAGCCCGATGCAGCATCTGCTCGTTCTTAAAATTCACGAATAATCAAGAGATAATTATCGAAATTTAAGGAACAATACGGCGATTGAAATCACGCCCGCAGCTTTCTCCACTTAAGGGTCGCGGGGGGTCCCAACCGACAAAGAAACCCTTCACATTTGTTTTTTGTGCCGACTAATTTTTGTCGGAGAAAGTACCGCGGAAACACAAGAACGGTTGTAAGGCGAGCACACCTCAACACTGTCGTGCTAAGGCAGAACGCCGTATGAACCTTCAGGCGTTGCCAAATTTCCTTTGGTAAATCACGAAATCTCTGGAAAATTTGTCGATATTTTTCGTCCAATTTTTCACATATTTTTTCTCACAATATCGACCGAAGTTTCCAAAAATGTCAAGGGGAAAATATTCATAACTTTCCCCAAAAATACACATTTTATCGAAGGAAATTTGGCAACTCTCGAGTGTTCATACGCCGTTTTTCCTTAGCGCGGCAGAACAGATGCCTACGCTCAAAAAGCGCGGTAATAGTACACCGCTGCTCTGACGTAAAGGGCGTATCTAAGTTTCCTCGTGAGCTCTGTTTCACATATGAACCCATGCTTTCTGGGGCTCACGCGGAAATCGGGATAAGTTGTTACGCTAGAGGGGCGATGAACGATGACGTCACTTGAAGGGTTCTCCGTCACACCGCATTGGATCCAACGATGACAATAACAATGACGTAATCTCTCTTGATTTTACCGTTGAGAATGGGTTCGATGTCCGTAGATTCTATGGAGACACTCTTCAGCATCCCTAAGAAAAACTCGCGGATCAGTTCGTTTCTATGTCAGTGGGCTGATCATTGAAATCGGTTCCTAAGGAGGAAGAAGAAAAAATAAAGCGATCCTATTGGTTAATGTTTGTTGTAGACTACATGGGATGATGAACTAACTTTAGGGTCTCTCGTTGGTTGCCGTTAGTAACTTACTTACCGCATAGGCGACAAACATACCGGAATAGTTGTATTCGACAAATACACGTATCGTATCGCCCCATTTACCTTTTATTGAACCGATAAAGGATGTTGTTAACCAATTCGAAAGTATCGTTCTAAATCGTCTTCAATTTTTCCGCATATGCCACAAACATACCGGAAGGCTCGAATATTTGGACTCGAAAAATGCACGTTTTGTATCGCCCCATGATATTTTATTGCTCCATGAACGATGCTTTCAGCCAATTCGAAAGCATCGTTCTAAAAACCGCCTTCAATTTCACCAAATAGGCAAGAAGCATACCGGAGAGCGCGAATATAGTTGTATTCGAAAAATGCACTTTTTGTGTCACCCCATGATCTTTGATTGAACCGATAAAGGATTTTGTTAACCAATTCGAAAGTATCGTTCTAAAAATCGCCTTCAATTTCACCACATAGGCAAGAAACATACTGGAGAGCGCGGATAGTTGTATTCGAAAAATGCACGCATTGTATCGCCCAATTTACCATTGATTGAACCGATAAAGGATGCTGCTAACCGATTGGAGGGTATCGTCTATCGAAGGTAAGCTTCAGTCAGTCAAGGAAAATATATGTCGCAGGCAATTAGTCAAATCAGGCATTTAGTCAAATGCCTAGGCAAATAGTCAAATTTTACCGAAAACCCACTTTGGCTATTCGCCTAGGCAGTTGATAAAGTGCCTAGGCATTTGATAAAGAGCCTAGGCATTTGACTAAATGCCGTATGGCCTTTAGGCAAATAGTGAAACTCGTTAAAAATCAGGCAAATAGTCAAATTAGCAATTAATACGAACAATTTACTCACCGAAGTCATTTGTTGGAGCAACTAAGCTGATGGTGGCATCTTGAGGAGCATTTGACGTTGTTCTTGAAGCACAGACAACGTCGAGTACCACATTGTTTTTTGCTTGGCTTACAGGAACACTTCATAACACCTTGGCCGCCAAACATAGAGCCGGCTGCAACCGCCTCACGGATCGATATGAATTTTTCTCGCGGAATTTGTGAAAAGTCGAAATCAACACAGTCGATTCGTCGAAGGTCAGGTCTGGCGCACCAATTTTTTATGATTCCACCAATAGTTCCGACTTGGTAAACTCCGTTACGAATATCTGTTACGAAACCTTGTACATTCTGATGATCAAGAGGCCCTCTATCGACTTTTGGGACGGCTAAAATAACTTTGTCTTCTATTTGTAAATCATCAAACAGTTTTTCACTTGATTCTGCCATGCCAGCTGCTGCATCTTTTTGCCTTTCATGAGTTTCAGAACGTGTCTGACGAATTACTATTTCATTCTGGCATAAGTTACAAAGGAAGGTAGGGGATGTTTGCCCGTCTTCGAGGGTAGTTTGCCCACATTGTGCATGGCAGACATTAGGACATGTCGAACACTGTTCAGTTTTACCACCTGTCTGACAGTTACAGCAAGGGACATCATTTATGTCATCTTCCAATCTAGCAGCTTTTTCTACAGGTGCATCCGATGGTTCCGGCTCATTTGAATCCCTAGAGCGTTTTCTTTCTTCATTCCCTTTGTTCTGCAAGTTTTCCAAATCTTCTTCAGTCGTTAATTTAGCAAGAATGGAGGATGGTATATTGCACTCCGCTCAGCCCCGGTCAGAATACTCTCTGGCCCCGGTCCGTTCATTTGACTATGTGCCTGATCACCTCTCGGCATTTTGTCAAATGCTCAGGCATTTAATAAAATGCCTAGGCATTTAATCAAGCGCCTAGGCATTTAGTCAAATGCCTAGGCAAATAGTAAACTTCGTTAGTTTCTTACATTTCTTGACTATTTGCCTAGGCATTTGACTAAATGCCTGATTTGACTAATTGCCTGCGACATATACAAAGAGAGGGAAAAATAGTTGAAAAATTGAAAATCGGAGCAACATACTTTGGCAGATTGAAGATAAGTCTTGTCAGGAGATTTCATTACATTGTGAATTAAGAAGGAAGACAAATTTTGGACGTATCTATGCTGAGGGGAACTAGAGACGTGTGGACTAGATGTGGTGCGCTCGTGGTGAGCTGCTTGAGAAACAGTGTAAAAGAGGGCGAGATAGCTTTTTGCCGAATGGAAAAGTGGGATTTTACATCAAATCAAACGAAAGGAAGTGAGCTCCAAAATATGCCAACTCATGAGCCGTAGCCAAGGGACAAAAACCTTGTGGACAAGGCTCATGAGTTAGTAACCGCGCTGAGCGACAACGGCTTCGCCACACGAGGTTTTTCCTTGTTACTGCAGTATCGCACCGTAATCTATTCAAATTTTCACACCGGGGTACCTTCGATTTTATCGACCTGGTGATTAAACTACAAAATACAATCATCATGCAACAGTAGGCAATTAAAAGTCGATTACACAGCAATTACCTGCAACTTTACCAGCTGTGAAGCGATGCCTGACTCGGCTTCCTAGCATTTGTAGCACTGTAACGGCGTCGTTTCAACATATCTTTCAGCCGTTAAATTTCAGTGCCGTTAAATATCTCTAGCCGTTAAATTTCGGTGTAAGATGAATTTCCCGCCCAATAATCCTACCTCCTTCAATGTGAAATTCGGCGCGACTCAATGCGTAGATTACTCGCCGAACGGTGATATAAATTTTTTTGCAAGAGTTTATGATCGTGCATTTCTTCCTAGCGTAAATTATTATGAGTCATAATTTTCTTACTTCCTTGATTTCGTGATTAAGCGAGAGCTTTTTGTCGATTGACCTTCGGATCATACTTCTGTTACTTTTTATGTTGCCCCTGTGATTTGTTATAGTGTAGCCCCTCCTTTTAAGCTCATTGGGAATTTTACTCATTTTTTTAAATTCTTTTTTTCTTTTCTCATAAAGAAAGAGATAATGAGTAATTTCGACAGGCGTCATTACCCCGTCTATTGACTTAAGATCTTATTTTCAGCAACTAAATCTTAAGAGATTTATTTGCAAAAACTTTCGAGTTTTTGTGGGTAATACTGTCAAAAATTGCATTCCAATTTATTCTTGAGTCCATTGTATGTGTTAGGTTTATGCATTAAATTGATAAATAAGCGGCTGTATTTCAAGATGTTGTACCGAAAAGGCATGAACTGGCGAAAACAAGCTTCACAATATCAACTGATAATTTGATATTTGTTGGGAAAATTTTTAAGCGCTGTCAATTTAATCTCAAACTTCCTTTTGAATTAGGTCGAACGAGGAACTTCACTTAAAGCTAACTTAATATCACTAAAAACCAACTCAATGACGTCAAATTGTCGAGATGCATCATATTTAAAAGAACTCCATTACCATTTATTATGAAACAATAATGAAAAAAGAATATCACAAACCGTTACGTCTGATACTGAAAAAAAAAAAAATTGTGAGACACATCTTCGTGTTTAAATAATCAATCTTCATATTTGAGGAGTGATGTCTGCTTTAAATTCCACTATAAATGGCACTTGTTACGCACTGTTCATTATGGATGCGCATTAAATTCCATAAAATGATCACTATACACGCAAAGAGACAAGAACTCTCCGCGTCATAAACTGATCAGCGCCCACTTTAATGATCCTATGGCTCGAGTCATAGTTTATACCTCCGCGATCATATGAAGCGACTCCGCATTTTAAAAGAAAAAATTAACTTTTGTTCGTACGGGTTTCACGGTCACGTCCAAATGTGTACCGATTGCATAATTTCAGTTTTTTAATATCGTCTGCGGCGTTGCCAAGGGAGACAAATTTGGTTTAAAAAAGTCAATTTGGAAGTCATGCTATTTCGTCGTTCATCTCACAAATGTGATGAGGTCAGGCAAACCGCACTTCACCCCGAAAACTCATACACGGCTCAGTAAACCGGAAAACACCGATTTTGGGTCCAATTATCAATTTTCAGTTTTTAAAGTGAAGATTTTCTACCACTTGTAAGAGCATCGAGTCCATGTTCTGTTTTTCGAAAAGAACTATTGGTTCTTTCCGGTATGTTTATTGCCTATACGGCGAAATTGAGGGCGATTCTTAGGTGCAGGGCCGGATGCACCTACTTGCCGCCCATGGGCCTTCTGTATTTTCCCGCCCCCTTCTCATTCGTTTTGAAACTCGATAAAAACCATCAAGTGAACGTGCCAGCGGGGGAGGGGTGCATAAGACGCATTTACTCGTGTTGAACACATTTTTTGGGAAAGCCCTGTCACCACCACTGGCAAAAGTTCACGGAACTTTGCGCGAAAGTTAAGTTTCGTAAACCTATCTCTGTGTGGACAAGGCCTTCCATGTTTGGCGCAAAGCGTGAAGTGTTCAGACAGTCTTGTAGGCGCTATGCGTTTCACGCCGACCGCTGCTGAACGCACTGTGTTGGGCGCAATGCGTGAAGTATTCACGCAGTCTTGTAGGCGCTATGCGTTTCACGCTGACCGCAATGACCGCACTGTGTTTGATGCAATGCGAGAAGTATTCGTGCGGTCTTGTAGGCGCTAATATGTGTTACATGCCGATCGCCGCGCCGAGGGCTTCTCCTTTTCATCTCAAGTCCTCGTTATCATTTCTCTCTAAGTCGCGCTGTTCTAGGCCAAATTCCGTGTTTGGTTTCTCTCTTAACTCGACTAATTGAAGGTACTGTCTCTTGGATCACTAAGAGACGACAAAATTAGAAATTACTATACTCTCAGTAAATAAGAAATTTTGTCGCCTTTTCTCGTTTGTAATTTTTTTTGTTTAAATACGATTTTTTTTATACCTACACTTAAAAAAATTGCAAATATTTGCCGCCATGGGCCGCGGCCCGTGTGGCCACCCCCTTAATCCGGCCCTGTTTAGGTGGACGATACCTTCCCATCGATTAACAACTAACATCATTCGTTGGTTCAATCAAAGGTAAATGGGGCAATACAAAACGTGTATTTTTCGAATACAACTATTCGCGCTCTCGGGTGTGTTTATTGCCTATGCGCCGAAATGGAGGGCGGCCTTTAAGTATACGATATATGTGTTACGCACAGATCGTGTAATTGCCCAGTTCATGAATTGGGCAGATTTTTGCTCATTTCATGAAATGGGCAATGTTGTTGCCCAAATTGTGAAATGGCACCAAAATTGCCCATTTCATGAATTGGGGCGGGAAAAAATCGCCCAATTCACGCATTGGGCAAATAATGAAAAAAACGCTCACACTCAATTTGTGTAATTGCCCAATTCGTGAACTGGGACATGAAAATATTGAAAGTAAGTATTGAAAAAAGTAGAAAGTAGGAAATGATATCATGCTAATGTAACTCACCTAATTGTTATTGGCGCAGGTCCTTTGCGGGTGGCAAGCGGAATTGCACTGCACTTTATTCTTGAAGCAACGGCACTGTAAGGTGCGACACATAGATTTTTTGCAGGAGCACCGCTGGTACCCCTGTCCACTTCCGACGGACATTTTCCGCACCAATTCCCGAACACTGAAACAATCTTGCGGCACATCCTCCACCTTCAGACCTTTATATTTCACAACTTCAAAAGCATTTCGCGCTAATCGTGTAGAAATAATTCCACATTTACTACCGATCTGGAACAAGCCATTCTCCTCCTTCATCACGATCCCAATAATATTGGCTGGATCGCCGCGACCTCGGTCAAATTCGGAGACGGGGACGGTAACGCAATCCCCAACTTTGACTCTGGCTAACTTCTTTTCCGCACGTGTCAGCATTTTCTGTGCCTGCGTTTTTAAACTTTCGCTCGCTTTTTGACGAAGCGTTACTGCAGGATGAGCCTTTGATGCCTCTGAGGTCGTTGGAATGTTAGGCTGAGACTCTGCTGTTGTTCTGTCACTGGGTTGAATGTCGCACGCCGACATTTGACCGAGGTCGCGGCGATCCAGCCAATATTATTGGGATCGTGATGAAGGAGGAGAATGGCTTGTTCCAGATCGGTAGTAAATGTGGAATTATTTCTACACGATTAGCGCGAAATGCTTTTGAAGTTGTGAAATATAAAGGTCTGAAGGTGGAGGATGTGCCGCAAGATTGTTTCAGTGTTCGGGAATTGGTGCGGAAAATGTCTGTCGGAAGTGGACAGGGGTACCAGCGGTGCTCCTGCAAAAAATCTATGTGTCGCACCTTACAGTGCCGTTGCTTCAAGAATAAAGTGCAGTGCAATTCCGCTTGCCACCCGCAAAGGACCTGCGCCAATAACAATTAGGTGAGTTACATTATACTCTGTCTCACGAACGACGATCCCTGGCCCGACGGTCATTTTTGCAGTCGACGGCAACACCGCTAATGACCTGTACGAGGCATTTCAACGAAGAGACTCGCGGAGCCTTTTGGTGCTTGGACCTCTTGTCACTTGCCCGTTAAGAGATGAACCCGTCGGCAGGCCCGTGACATAATTCTTCTCCCGTTGAGCAACCCGTATTAGTAGGAGTACTATTTTTTTTTTTAATTTTAAAGAAAATGGACTTTTAACAGCATCAAACGACGCAGCATGAAAATCCAAGCAAGGTGACGTAAAATTATCTGAATTAAAGCAAATTTGACGATTTTGGCATCTCAAGATCCGATAATGATCCGTGCCATCTTGAGATGCCAAAATCGTCAAAATTGCTCCATTTTTGATAATTATACATCACCTTGCTTATATTTTTATGCTGCAACAGTTGACGCACTTAAAACATGATTTTTTTATAAAATTGAAGAAAAACAAATTTTGACTGACTTAGTCTCGTAAACCCAAAGCCCGGCCGCGCGGTACCTGCGCATTGTACTGGCTGCCTCTCTCCTCGAACGGTCTCCAGTGTTGTCATTTACGGGGTTTTTGACTACTTGCCTTATATTTTCCAGGGATCGTCGTTCGTGAGACAGAGTATAGCTGATATCATTTCCTACTTTCATACTTTTTTCAATACTTACTTTCAATATTTTCATGTTCCAGTTCACGAATTGGGCAATTACACAAATTGAGTGTGAGTGTTTTTTTCATTATTTGCCCAATGCGTGAATTGGGCGATTTTTTCCCGCCCCAATTCATGAAATGGGCAATTTTGGTGCCATTTCACAATTTGGGCAACAACATTGCCCATTTCATGAAATGAGCAAAAATCTGCCCAATTCATGAACTGGGCAATTACACGATCTGTGCGTAACATATGCATGTTCTGTTAAAGATGGAAAAGATGATGAAAATATGATAAAGATGAAAAGATGATGATGTTTGAAAAACGTCATTCTCGATAACAGCACCGACACTTTTTCTTCTCTAATTCTCTATTTATCTTTCCTTATCTTGCAAATGTCCTCAAAAGGCCTCTTTTTGGTATTTTTGTGATACGAAAACCGAATGATACGAAACCTCCCCCCTCCTAAATGATACGAAACCTCCCCCCTCCTAAATGATACGAAACCAACTCATCAACGCTGTCGCACAGTGATTTTTTTTTTTATTTTTTTTCGCTTTGAGGACCATTTTGCCTGGCTTCATTACATATAGTTGATATATCTCATTCAAATCAAGTCTACTGCTCTCAATTCAAAATGTACGGAATCGTGTTTGCACCAGAGACTCTAAATGACTAGAGGGATTAAAAAGCATCAGTGTTACATAAATTTCCAGCGTTAAGAAGAGTAAAAAAAAAATCGCACGTCTTTAGGCACCTAAAAACGATACACGAAAAGTATGGTTGGATAATGAATTAAAGAACAGGTCTCCCTGTTTCTCTAAAATGTTTTTCTCTACCACCGACTATCAAGTCCAATTATTTTATTCACCTTTCTCCTACAGATACATGATTTCAGGATATGAATGTGTCCTTTTAGTTGAAATGAGGGAATAAAACGGCGTATTGAAATGAAATTCAAAGGCGTTGAATTAACAGGATCAGTTAAAAAATTCACCATTTCATAAAAAATTATATAGCGTGTTTCTAAACCACACGGTTCAATTATGCGGAATGCAGTATTTCATGTCACAAAAAAAATTTAAAACAAATGCTTAGCAGTAAAAAATTAAGACAGCGTCATGGAAATTTTGTACAACTGATATTTAAATTTTAAGACGCACATACACACTTAGACACAACTAAAAACAACAAAGCACAGGAAGTAACAAATATCTTTATCCTGAAATTTTAATTCAACTCAGGAAGTGCAAGAGAGAGAAGATTAGGAGAAAGAATCAAAAGAGAAGGAGGAAAAAACTATATTTCATTTTTTCTTCAACTGTCTTTCTGTTTTCTTTTTCCCTATTCTTCTTCGTTTATGTTTCCTGATTTTTGAAACAAAGGCCAGGACCAAAAAGACATAAATCTGTCAGACTAGAGCTATACTACCGTGCTAAGAAAAAACGCCGTGTGAGCCTTTAGTCATTGTCAGCTTTCCTTCAATGAAATCAGAATTTCTGGAAACATATGCGTTGAGTACTTTTTTTTCAAATTTTTCAGATCATTTTATACAAAATAGTATCTAAAATAAATAAAACATTTACGGGTAAGGATGCGTAATATTCCTCAAAAATGCATGTTTTATCAGGAGAAATTTGGCAACCCTCGAATGTTCAGTGTTTTTCCTCAGCAGGCAGTATAGAGTATAGAGTCCCTTTATACTGAGAGTCAAGACAACACCCCCTCATGGAGTCACAAACGGGAATAAAGATTACACAAATTGAACGTTTTTCGTAATCTTTGATCGGCCCATTCTCAAATTCCTTTCTCCGTTCCTTCTCTCATTCTGGTTGTTCCTTGTTGAACCCGTAATTCCTCGGTCCATTCCAGATTATAATCTTTGCAATTGGTGAAAATGTAATATTTATTCCCGTTTGTGACACCGTGGAGGCCTAATACGGGAACCAATCAGAAATGGATTCACATTGTCTCGACTCTCAGTATGAAGGGACTCTAGTATAGAGGGGACCCAGAGAGTCGTAAATATATAGATACTGAATCGACAACGTTGTGTACCCGAGGATGACACTTGAAGGCATCCTAAATAGGATCCAATCTACAGCCTCATTTTTTCCTCGTGCTCATTGACGGTGCGAAAAATTAAAACCGGTTCAATGAAATCAGCTTGGCGCGTTCATCTCTTTACTTATGCAATAGCGCCGTCGTAATGAATACGGTATTGATCGTACCGCATTTTTGAACGCGAGCATTTGAGCATGCTTTTTAAAAATTTGAATAAAAAAATCCCTCGCCCCCTCTCCGTGGATTTTCCGACGATTGTTTGTGATGAGGCTCCAACCTGTGGTTCAGTTCGTCTGAAATTGTTGGGGGATGCAGTTTCGGTGTCGTGTCTGGTGCGGTATCCCCGACGTTATTTGTGTGCGTTAATTCTCAGTGTGATGCAGTTGTAGTGATGTTTTGTGTTGCGATCGTCAGACTTTGATCTTTTTTTAGAAGGCGTGTTTAAAGGTGAGTCATTCTGAATGACTTGGAAGTCTTTTAGACATGGGGCTAGCAAGAGTGATTCTCTGGAGGTGGCTTACTGCCGTGCTACGGTAAAAGCCGTATGAACCTTGAGGCGTTGCCAAAATTCCTTTGAAAAAACACGAATATCCGGGTAAACTAGTGTATATTTTCCTTCCAATTTTTCAGATAATTTTGTTCGCAATTTCACCTAATGTCGCTGAAAGTTTCAAGGAATAATATTCATGACTTTCCTCAAAAATTAACATTTTATCGAAGGAAATTTGCCAACTCTCGAATGTTCATACGGCGTTCTTCTTTAGTACGGCAGTACTACCGAACTACGGAAAAAGACCGGTTAAACCTTCAGGCGTTGCCAAAATTCCTTTGAAAAAACACGAATTTCTCGATAAACTCGTGAATATTTTCCCTCCAATTTTTCAGATTAATTTTCACCTAATATCCCCGAAAATTTCAAGGAATAATATTCATAACTTTCCTCAAAAAAAAAAAAAAAAAAAAAAAAAAAAAAAAAAAAAAAAAATTATCGATGGTTCGCCATTTGACTTCAAATTCAATACTTCTTTGATCACGCTGTTGTCAGATGTGCGGTACATGCTTCATTTCTCTCAGTGACTCCTAAAGTCCCTGAATGGGTACGTTTGCGCAAAGAGGTTGTTCCAAAAACGCCGATTTTGGCCCCCCCCCCCCCTGAATTTGGCCCTTGGAGTTTTGAAAAAATTGCAACTTTGCCCCTCCTGCCCCCTCCCCCCTAATTATTCGAGGGGGCTGAAATTTTTCCCAAGCATCGCGGACAATTAGTACAACATCTGAGCAAAGTTTGGGCCAAATCCAGAAGGGGGGGGGGGGGCAAAATCGGCGTTTTTGGAATAACCTCTTTTGGGGTCTCATATGCGCAAATGAGAGAAACCCACGAGCGCAAACGTGTTTTCTGCGCTTTTGCGCCGTAATTTCTTTGCATTTGCGCTTTTGGAACTCGCCGAAGCTGAGAACCCAGTGCACGATCTTGCTTGCTTAAGAGGCGTTTAATTGTGGTAAAAGAATTCGCTGTTAGTCAGCATCGCTATGAAGTGATCTAGTCTAGACCCAGACTCAGACAGGATGATTGTGAAACAATTTCAGACGTCTCGCTTCAAAGTCACGTGTGCGTCTGGCTCGCGATTTTTCACCGCTGATTGGCCAACGCGAAGCTGAAAAGGCTGAAACTCTCCGGCGGAGATTAAAAGGCCTTTTGCGCAAGTTCAAGAATCAATGAAACATGAACCAAAGCGCGAGATGAAAGAGGAGGCAGGGAAAGAAAAGGATAACGAGCTAGGAGTATGTTGGGAGGATGGAGATGCAGGGACCGGTTTTACTAGCTCAATTTTATGTGTGTTTATTGCGCAAATTAAACGGTAATTAAGCTGTAATATCGCGCGGTTGCAATGCTGTGCGACATAATCCAATCATTTTTATTGATTCTCATAGAAATTTTTTCACGATTTTGAGCCATTCTGCAATGTCACACTGTGTGTGCAATTACATACCTTGTAAAACGCCTGTGTGGCAGCAAATTTTTCTTTATTTATAGAGTGGCCCAGCTGACAGAATAATATTTTGGCCATTTTAGGTCACATTTGCGCAAAAATCTTGAATTACTGCTTAATATTGTGTCAAACGGAGCAAAAGGGTGGTGCTAGAATGTACCATTAATCAGATGAAGAGTGCAAGCTAAATTTTAAAAACGAAGAAATAGTTTGACGAAATCCAAGGAAATGTGACCCAACTTCCTCGGTCCCAAGTGAGTAGCCCCTGGTCGTATACACTTTGATTCTGAGACTCCCAACCCCTCCTATTTTATTTTTTTAAAGGAGAACAAGTATATATTATTTATTGAAGTTATCGCAGAATTTTCATCGCACAGAGAATAAAAATCACAGAAGTTTTCAAGAATTGCCAGTGAGTTGTTTTCCGATTAAAAAATAAAGTATGAGAGGAAGTCTGAAACGTCGCAAACGGAGATTCGTGGTTGCGGACTTACACCGTCGATTTGTCCCGTCCGCAATGGTCCAGTTACACGATAAAATTGAGCCATCAAATTGAAGCTCTGATTGGTGGAAAAAGACCTGAGGTGAGGATGCGACCAATGAGAGGCCCGATTTGATGGCTCCATTTGATCGTGTAACTGGACGGTACGAGGGAGATGCACTCAAATGTTAAGATTGATAAAGGCGCCATGTCTTGGATGGAAAGAGAATTCTTCAGCTCTAATTCTGCCTGCACTCGAAGTCTTGCTCCAATTTTTGTTCGCGACGATTGTTATCATTGCACCTGCACCAGTGCACCGTGTTCGAGGACACGCGCAGCTGTCACTTTTTGCAAAAAATGTATCATTTTTTGCGCAGAATTCTTCTGCGGAAGATTTATTTCTCATTCATCAAATCCTTTCTGTTGTTTTGCAATTTAATTATGAGTATGCTCTTCAGTTTAGTTTGATCTCAAATCAACTCGGAACAACCGATTAATTTCAGTTGCTCCTTCAGATAGCTAATATCTCTCTATTGTCTGCGGAACCTAGTTTGTCAGCGAAATCCGATCTATTTATTGAATGAGGATTCATACTAATGGTAAACTAAATGCGACTCTGTCGTCTTCGTCTCCTTCTCTTTTTTTTCTTGAAAACTTTTTTTTTTTAAATTGTCAGGAAGAGTGTTTATCTACAGTTTTTAGTCCCTATCTTTTCCTATTAACTTCACAAGCCTTTAGCTTTTAGCCTATATCTTTTCTTATTAACTTCATACAGGCCTTCCAGGCCGTTGTGCTCTCTAAGTTCCACATCGTGAAACTCATTCAATTAGTGAAAGGACAATGAAAAAAGCAAAATAAAAATAAACTCCAGCGAGCTGCGAGTTGATTTTTATCAATACAGTTTTCATTAGTCAGTAAATGTGTACAAAGTAGAAAAGACATATTCAGGCAGATTCAGACCCACGGAATACAGATCTCGAAGGTTATTCAGCTTATTTTTTCAATGTGTGATGACACGAAAATCCCAGGGTTCATTGAAATTTCTTTCAGCCTCTACTCCTAAAATTTGAAATTCCAAGAGAAAACTTCATCCAGTGAAGTTAAAGTTATTTGCTAGAGGAATGTTAGATACGATTCCATTTTCTCCCACCGGGCCACTCGATCATTACGTAACCACCGGTTTTTCACCTATTTTTCCCCAATTAGAAGGATCATTTCGACCAGTCCGTTTGTAGCTTAATTTGCCCAAATTTTTAAGATTTTATGAAAAAATAGAGGAACTACATTCAGAGCTCCATCAAAAAAGAAAGAGAAAAATTGATACTTAATTCATAACACTTAATTTAATCAGAGCGTTAAGAGCAATTAAGATTTTAGCGGTGTCCTCTACAGTGGCTAGATGAAACAATAGAGGGTAAATCACGCAATATTCCCTTAATTTGTTAACTATTTAAATATAAATTTAACACCTCTCACACTTGAATTTTTGCTCTGATTGATCTTTTTTTTTTTTTGGGTGGTATGTTTGTATGCTTGCTTTTCCCATTTTTCAACGGTTTCTTTTGCATAGGAATACGTATTTTTTCTACAATTCTCACGTGTAACGCTCATTTTCATGCATTAGCCTGATTAACGTAATTAGTTTGATCAATGTGTTTCCTAGGGCGTGGGAAACGTGCTGAATAAAAAAACAAAACAGATAAATTAGGAGAAACGATTAAATAATTGATGTAGGCATAGTCAACATGCACGCTCTATTTAAAGACTTCTAGTCTTAGGTTTTCCGGTAATAATTTCTTTTAAAAAGATACACGCGCTCAAGACGCGCGTCTAGCTCGCAGGTGTACTTGCCCCCTAAAAGATCCAAATCGGCCATGCCAGGGATTTGAAGATAAATCAAGAATAGATGCATAAATTTGACAGGTAACGGAGACACTGGCGGTGGCAGCGCAATGTCGACTATTTTGCAAAACGCAAACGCGGAGTTAGGTCCTAGGTGCCATCTAGTAGGCGAGTGCAAGTGAAAGAACTGAAGCGCGCGACGCACAAGGCCGCTCGTGCGATCGCGGCTCGCGCATAGCTGCGAGCGTTGGTCGCTCACGAGACTTTCGGCCGCAACCTGCAAACGAACACTGTATCAATTTTACATGAGAGTCATCTATGAGAAATACACTGGGAAAAAAAACGTTTAATTATATTGTTTTCTATGTTGATGTTCCATCATACCCGTCACCACGTGCTTTTCTCGTGTGCGGAGACATGTGGCTCTAGAGGCTCGTGATGCGTTCGAATTACAGTACTTTGATTATCAGCGAGTCTCAAAGGGGGCTTTTTTTCAGTCCCTTGATCGTATGTGATGATCGTATTTGTGAAAGTGAGTCTTATCTACGGTCGAGATCGAGACCATGCGCGACTATTATTGTTCGTGATTAAGGTTATCCGCGGTTTTAGTTATTTGCGGTTTTAGTTATTTGCAGATTTCGTTATCCGCGGTTTTCTTTACCCGCGGTTTTCTATACCCGCGGTTTTTGTTATTCGCAGTTTTGGTTATCCGCGATTTTAGTTATTTTCGGTTTTCTTTATACGCGGTTTTTTATACCCGCGGTTTTCGTCATCCGCGGTTTTAGTTATCCGCGGTTTTCGTTATCCACGGTTTTCGTAATCCGCGGTATTCGTTATCCGCGGTTTACGTTATCAGCGGTATTCGTTATCCGTGGTTTACGTCATCCACGGTTTTCGTAATCCGCGGTTTACGTTATCAGCGGTATTCGTTATCCGTGGTTTACGTTATCAGCGGTTTTCGTTATTAACTGTTTTCGATTATCCGCGATGCCTCCACCACCAATTTCCGCGGACAAGCGGGGTCTTCTTGTTCTGTGATAATAGCTTATCGCAAACCGACGCGATTGAGCTCAAATATCTTATGAAACTTTTGAATGCTATCCTGAAAAAACGACTATGCTGATATTATGTTGAGATCACATCGTCACAAATATGGTAGTAAAATGGCAGTGACATTGGTATCAATTTGGTCAAAGAGACCACTATGAACCAGAATATTACAGTGCTGGACGCTGGTCTTACTTTGGTAAGACACTGATAGCAACATAACATGGTGCCGGAAGGCACCTAAGCATGAAGCATAAGAGTACCATTATGCACATCCAAAGAGACTTAAACGCTGATTAAGAAAAGTGAGCGATAGTTTAAACCGAAAACGGAGTCAATTTTTGGGAATTGTTAAGTAATTATAGACCATGGTGATATTTCATGGGAAAATTGAGGGGGAAATGAATGATTGTTACCTCTTGACAACCACTTAACAGTTCAAAATTTTTCGGAGAGTTGGATGAGGAATTGTGTTGAAAATAGATATATCGAGACAAACAAAGAAGGAAAGAAGACGATTCAACTGCTGGCTGTTAATTGAGCTTGATCATGATAGATAAAGCGAGTGATAGAGAAAACTAAGGGAAAATAGAGCAATCCCATTGGTTTAAACTGGTAGTTCTCATTGATTGAGGCGGAAAATTGGGTTGCTATCACGTTGTCTACACGTCATAGGCATAGGCACCATGTTGGCTGTTTAGTTTTCACTTACTCTGACGTTTTTAGCAGTATACGGTAAAAATTGAATTTCTGATTTAACGATTCAATTCCTAAAAAAAAATGACTGCAACGTTTCAACGTAGATTTTATAACAAAAAATGTTACTGTAACCACTATTGTAAGCTAATTTAACCACGGGGGTGGTTAAAGTAGTATTTTTTTGTTGTAAAATCTACATTGAAACATTGCAGTCACTTTTTTTTAGCAATTGAATCGTTGAATCAGCAATTTAATTTTTTCCGTGTATCACGCACTCTTCCGGCACAAAAATGAACCAGTATTTTTGCAATTTATATGGCGTCGAGGTTGCCAGGAGGAGATACTCGGAAAAATCCGAAGACCAATTTTCGGCCTAAACTAGACAAAAGTTGCTCTACAGAAAACTTTGCCCCCGTAGACCAGGGCCTCTTTTCCTACCCCGCGTGCCATGCTACGGAAAAACGTCGTATGAACATTCGGACGTTGCCAAATTTCCCTAAATTAAACATTCATTTTTTAGGAAATCTATGAACATTTTTCTGTGAAATTTTCAGGCACAGTAAATTAAATTGCCACTTAAAGTCTCTGAAAAATTAGAAGGAAAATATCCACAAGTTTCCATGAAAACTCATATTGTACCAGAAGAAATTTGGCATCGCCCTGTGGTTCATACGATGCTTTTACTTAACCGATGGATGGTCTCGAAGTAGAAGCGTGGAACAACTAAAAATTCTCTAGGATCGGCTCTAATCGCGACGAAAATTGAGAGTTCGTGTAGGATAGCGATACTTTATCGAGAGAGAAACCGGTTCGAGTATTACGAAATGGCGAGTGGCGGGAGAAAAAAGGAGAAAAAACCGCGCGATCGACAACCGCAACCGGCGAAACAGGTGTCATTAACTTATGAGACCGCTGACTTTAAGCAGAGAAGGGGGGGGGGGGGAGTCATCTCCTCTCAAATTTGGGTTAGTGCGCTGAGGCTACTGCCTGCTCCCCAAGGTCAGTGTCATGAAGGTATCCATGAATGAAGATGCGGTCCACCGGGTAAAGTATGCAACGGTATTTCAAGATCACGCTTAAGCAGACTAAATGTCAAACTGGGCTTCTCATCGTCTTTGGAGAGTCCTTCGTGCGTAGCGAGACGTAGTGCTGAGGATGACATAATTTGTATTCTGGAACCAAGAAACTTTTTAAGGGTTTATGCAAAAGGGCCTCCATCCGCGAGTCGAGACAAAGAGAGTTAAAGTCTTCATCGAAATTTTGTGTGGAGTGCGATGGAAACAAAAAATTACGAAAATCAACTCGTAAGGAAACAGCATTTCTGGTTGCGTTAGTTCAAAATTTCGGCTCACAAAAATAAGGTGATTCGATGGACGCCATATTTTGTGTCAGAACGGCATGCGATATATCGCATCGATTGGTCCCATTTTTTTCAGCTACTCGTTATTTTTCTCCAATTTTGAGATCGCAATTCTGTTGCCAGGAGACTAAAGCAATCACTTACCAATTTTAACATAGAAATTCAACGTAAAAAAGGCGTGGTTTTTTCAGAGAGAAAATATCGCATTCGAGTGCAGTTTCGATATCAGTATTGAATGCTACGTTTTCTCTTTGAAAAAACCACACCTTTATTACGTTGAATTTCTTTGTTAAAATTATGGTTAATGAGTGCTTTAGTCTCCTGACAACAGAATTGCGATCTCAAAATTGGAGAAAAATTACGAGTAGCTAAAAAAGTGGGACCAATCGATGCGATATATCGCATGCCATTCTGACACAAAATATGGCGTCCATCGAATCACCTTATGTAACGATTGAAGTCTACAAGTTCAACTCTATGTTTTTCAAAATTTAGGAACTTTTTCTGTGCACTGTATTTTCCTTGACAGATTTTTGAGTTTAGTGAATCTAAAAAAGGGAACGATTTTGTCCAATCATACATTGATTATTTGCACAACTAAGAGCATTGTTTTCAATGCTCCATATTTTAATCACGTGTAGATTTTGACTTTTTCTTGAGCGAGCAAGTCGAATCGTCTGATTCTGATGTTACTCTATGCGTCACGTCCTTCGCTCTCATTAGATTCCATTTTTAGAGACAAAATTCATATGAATCCTTGAATGAAGACTTAAAATGAACTCAGAATTGATCATTTTTATGAGCTTGGATTCGTAAGCCATGAAACAAGTAATGATAATTTGACTCGTCGCGTAGGAAAATCGTTGAAATTGCATTAAATGCGACAAAATGGAATTCTTTAACGACAGAATGCAAAATTAATTAAAATACTGTGACTTTCGGTTTATCATCCGGAAGGAACTGCAATTCTTTCACGGACGACGCAGTTGCCATTTACAGTAAAATTCGGCTTTTTTATCAGGAGCAACTAATCTTTGCCCCTTTATCGTAAGGGCACATCTCAGTTTCCACGCGATCCAGTGGCGTCGCGTGCTTTGCGATCTGTCGATATTTCCCCATTTGAAGCAGTGGTAAATAATCTATTATTAAGGTGTTCGCTGCGAACACCCTGTTTATCGATACTTTTCCATAGGTTTAAATAGCCGATCAATCGATATATCGCAAAGCACGCCACGCCACTGACGTGATCCCTCTTTCAAGTATGAATCAATGCTTCTGAAGCCTCATAAGGAAATTGAGATGCGTTCTTACGTCAGAGAATCGATTTAATGTGCAATTGATCTCCCTCTGCAGGCAGTGCAGGCGAGCACTTCCATTGATGAGAAAAAGAATTTTGCATGCAAACAATTGTCAGAATTCAATCCTCTATTCTAGAACTCAAAAGTGTCAAGATGGCACAGTTGGAGTCTATGGCCAGAGCAACCTCTAGAGTTTTTTTGAACTCGGAAGTTGATTTTCGATAAAACCCACGATTTTCCCGCGAAATTTGAAAGGAGAAATTTCCTTACTTAATTGAAAATCCCTTGCCGGCCAACAACTCTTTGGCTCTTTTACAGACCACCATAGGCGTACCTTGAACGGATTTTAGGGGTGTCTCAGCTCCCTCCTCTCTAGGAAGGGTTTCAGTCCACTCCTGAAAAGCAGTGGCGTGGCGTGCTTTGCGATATAGCGATTGATCTGCCATTTAAAACTATGGAAAAGGATCGATTAACAGGGTGTTCGCAGCGAACACCTCAATAATCGATTCTTTACCACGGATTCAAATGGGGAAATATCGATAATCGATCATTCACGCCACGCCACTGCCGAAAAGGGGGTTTCGGGGGGCTTCACCAGGATAATTTTGGAAGATTGACTTCTCTTGGATGCATTTTGAGGTTATTCTTAAGATAAATCCTCACCCTCCAATCAAAATAACACAAGCGCCATGCGACGTTGGAAAATGTCAGCCGCCATTTAATTTTTTTACAGAGATATTTTTCAACGAAGCTGTCGGATGATTTCACTGAATTTTCTTTGTGCTGCCGATAAAATTCAGTGAAATTTTCAAACAGATTCAACCAACAATTTCTCCGTGAAAAATATTATGGCAGTGGAAATTTTTAAATGTCGTGTGGCGCTTGTGATACTTTGAGCGGAAGGTGACGAAATGCAGCCGCATGTCGACTCAAACTACTCACAGTTATGAAAAAAAACATCATGCACAAATTGCTATCCTCTTATTATAACATTGAAACACGGCGATGCAATAGTTCGAAGGCTGTTTCCTTTTATGCAGATTTTTTATGGGGGAGGGAAGGATGGCACTACTTCACTCTCCAGAGGGGTCCGTTGTGGTCCCCTAAGACCCACAACCCTACAGACCGTACTAAACAACGTGTCTACATTTATTAAAACTTGACTTCATATCGAAGATAAACCAAAATTGAATCCGTGAGTTCGAAAACACACCATAACTCGGTAACTCGAAAATGCGCAACTATCATTGAATACGTTCAATTTTAAGGAAGGTCATTGAAGTTAGCGCATTTGTTCCAACTTGGACCTTAAAAATGTCCGTAAGTGCTGGTTTTTCGGCACCAAAAATCTTTTTCTTAGACTAAATTCTTCATCTACTGTGCAGTTTTGTGTGTATCTTGATTACTTTCATTTTTCCGAGTTAATTGGTGTGTTTTGGTTCTCACTGATTCAATTGGGATCATCACTTTTTTGTCAATTTTACAGCTGCCCAAAAATGGCAGCGTGGGCAATGACGATACTTAACGAAAAGCAGCGACATCAGTTTCACTAACGAGCCGCCTTTCTGCAGCGCCTCATTAACTTTATGGAAATTCCTCCGTCAAGGTGGAAATATATCCGCTTTTAATCACGTGTAATTATGTAAATATTTTCTCATCGTTGATCATTTTCCGATGCGCGCGGTTGTCACTTCCCAGTTTGTCCACCCCCGCTCTGCCATGCTGAGGAAAAACGTCGTATGAACATCCGGATTTGCCAAATTTTCCCTTGTAAAACATTCATTTTTAAGGGAATTTGTGAATATTTTTCCTCGCAATTTTCAGATACTGTAGAATAACTTGAAAATTAGATTCTCTGAAAAATCGGGATTAAAATATCCACAGGTTTCCTTGAAAATTCGTATTTTATCAGACGAAATTGGGCAATGGCTGAGGGCTCGATCAGCCTTTTTTCCTTAGCACGGTAGCGCTGTTGTTGCGTTCGGACTTTTAGGAGACATCACAACGTGGTTGGCACTTAATGATGGACCTGTTAACCTCCCTTTTTAAAGTTTTTCCGCGTCGAACTTTTCTCTCTTTTCATTTGCAGTGCTTAACAGTGGCGTGCTTTGCGATGAATTGATTACTCTGCCATTCAAATATATGAGAAAGGATCGATCATCACAAGGAGCACCATAATAATCGATTCTTTTCCATAGTTTTAAACGGGAAAATATATCGAGAGTCGATTATCACGCCAGCAGGCTGATTATTGAAATTGATAGACAGAGCAATAGACAAAGGAGACAAACCGAATAGGGAGGGATCCCATTGGTGGAAGCGGGTGGTTGCAATGGACAAAGGAGATAGGTAATAGACTAACTAACGGCAACCCACGAGAGACCCGATAGTTAATTCCTCGTTTACCCCCTTAGTCTATAAGAACCACCCATTTCAACCAATAGGATCGCTCTATACTCTTTATGTCTTCTTTGTCTATAGCTTTGTCTATAAATTTCAATAATCGGCCTGCTGGTTACTTTGATAACATTGCGTGGGATCGCGGTAAAATGTTTTCATTAGACTACTCGTCTTCACTTAAAGACCTCTGAATTTTCAAGAAACGTCAATGTTTGGTATTTTTAAATGTTTTTTGTTTCGAAATGACCGATATTATCCCCGGCAAGCGGTGGAATATTGATCACGATTTAAAAATGTTGGGTGTCAACATTTTTTTTGTTTTTTTGAAAAGATCATATTGTGTTACAATGAACAATATTATGATCCAAAGTCAAGAATTAGTCAAGTAAAATTGACTCTTGAATTGAATAAACTCGAGTGACTTAGAGGCAGCTCAAATTACTTTCAGTCAATGAAAATAATCCTAAAATCAGTTGGACTCAGACTACATTCTGAAAATCGAAACGGCAATCTTTGACTCAATTTATAAAAAATGATTTTCAAATGGTTTCTTCTTGCATGTAGGTGTTTTCATGCATGCATGAGCCGGAAATTCCTCCATCATTGCAAAGTGAAGTCCAATCCGATTGGAGTTAAATGAATTTAAAAATGGTTTTTCAATCGAGCAATAAAAGTCATGGTTAGTTTTAGAATAGTCACAGTTGACTGGCTTTTTTTTTCTATAATGAGCAGAAAATTATCATTCTTAGCAGTATTAGCTGTCTTCATCGGCTGTTTCATGAAATAACATCAGGAGCGTGGTGTGAATTGCGATACATCGATTGTTACGCCAATTAAACCTATGGTCAAGAATCGATTATTAAGGTGTTCGCTGCGGACACCCTGTTTATCGATCCTTTTCAATGGGTTTAAATAGCATAACAATCGATACATCGCATAGCACGCTACGCCACTGAATTTCATCAATATGGAAATATCGAAACTGGGCGGCGTTTAAGGAATGGGAAGCACGTGACGCTCTAAAAAAAATGATAGTCTGTGAATAACTAAGCGCCGTAAACGTCTCTCCAACAAAAATTTAAAAACCTGCAAAAACATTTAGTTTGCATAAATTAGCCTCGGCGTTTGATATTTGCATTTAAACCAAGTGACGGAGTGAAATTTCAATCTTATTTTTTACCTCTTCGATACGCTATCCAATTGTTCAATTGTTATTTTCCTTCCACTTTTAAAGCAATCCGGAGTATAGCACAAATGTACCATCCGATGTTGTCTCTTTTTACATAAAATTCGCCATATTTTCATTGTTTTTTATGGGAAAATCGAAGAATTCTGAACCATAGTGTTGCTCCTTTGACGTGAGGGCGTATCTTCATTTCTACGTGCGATCCTGTACGGCATATCGACGGTGTAAGTCGGCAATCACATAACTCGGTTTGCGACGTTGAAGACTACCTGTCGTACTTTATTTTTTGAACGGAAATCTACTCGACGGCAATTCTTTAAAACTGCCGTGATTTTTCTTCTCTGTGTGACGAAAATTCTGCATAAACTTCAAGGAATGATGTCAATTTGTTCCCCTTTCAAAAAATAACATAGAGACGGAGATTTTCAGACACCGCAAACGAGTTATGTGATTGCCGACTTACACCGTCGATATCTTTCTTTGGATTTTTCGGAGAATGTTTAATGCGATTTACTCTTATACAGGTGAAAATTTCATGAAAAAATATTCCCAACTCGATATTTCGGAAGAAAGTATTTATGAATTCTACCGAAAATTCGTGATTTTTCAAAGGAAATTTGGCAACGTATGAAGTCTCATACGGCGTTTTACCTTAGCACGACGGTATGGCTCTAAAACTGACAAACGATGCCCTTTCTCATTCGATCAGCTCCACGACCGTCTAGGCATGGGATTTTTCAAATTATAAATTCGTGGTCTTTCTCATTTCCAAGGTTCTCAAGTTTTTTTTTTTTTCTGCATACACGATGGGCGCGTGTCCATTCGCTTGGATGAAAGAAGATTCGTTGTATAATATTCTGTCGAAGATGTTTAAGCTTGGCAAAAGGTCGCGAAAGATGCCAGCCGTCCGAAGTAGCGTTCAAATCGAAAATCTAAAGTCCTGGAATATTAATTCGTATAAAGATGAGCATCGAGAAAGGGCACACTTCATGAGCGATGTTCAATTTTACTGTATAGAGGCTGCTGCACTCTCATTCATGTTAAATTCAAAAGCGAAGGAAAAAATCAAAGGAAAAGGCTGTATTTGTCAATAATATCCGATCAAGATTATGTCATCGTCATATTTTTCTTGCTATGGCCTTATGAGTAGACGTGAATTTCCGTGATTTTAAGCCATACTTTAACACGCGGTGACTCATTACAATAAAATTATCTACTTAATTTGAGAGTGTAAGGAAAAAACGTAGATGAAATAGTTTAGGACTGGTGAGGGACAGACTTGATTTAGTGCAGAAATAATGGTGTCGAAAAGGAACACTGGTGGAAACGATGCAGGATTCACATAAAAGGCAGTTGAGCCACCCAATAAAGTGCAGGACCAATCGCTAATCAGAAAATTTCAACTCCTCCGCAGATAGGCAATGGAATCTCCTGCAAAATTACGTAACTGCGTTTATTCACGGCTGCTGGCAAGCTAGATATGACGGCTAAAATAATGTGTATTTTTTTATGATCAGAGAGATATGTAAGCTAAAAAAGAATGGACTCAAAGTTCTGAATTAGATCAATAAATGTCTCACCTAATTAGTTCTATAAAGTATTTTAGGAGGACGTGGTTTTACGTGACGCACTTCTCACTGCGTGCATAATAGTAGGGCGGATAAGCATAACAATCGTGCATCTCTGGAAGAAAGCATGAAACTTTCAGGATATCATCTTTACCTATAGAAGGTTCAATTTCGCAAGTGAGCCCAAAATTCTGAGGCCATGGGGGCCGGGGGGCAGGGGGCCCTGATTTCGCTATGTTTTGCCGAATTTTCGCGTTGAATCATTGTTAGAACGCCGTTAACAATGTAAAATGTAATCAAAACTTGAGTAAACATCATTAGTAGGTTCTCTCAAACAGTATCCTAAAATGTTATCACCGTCCGATCTCGGAGCACCCCTCAAAATGCCTAAAATTCAAAATGGCGCCCATAATAAGGCCTCCAGAATATCGGTATTTTCACTTGTGCATATCCTGTCATGTGAGGTATCATTTTGCATGTAATTTTGGTCGCAGATTTCATATTTGAAGTCAAAACAACCCCCCGGTCAAAATTGGTGCCCCCAATCCAAGATGGCGGCCAAATTTTAAAGGCAGGAGGGTGCATTTTTTTCAAATTTTTACGTGATAAGGCAAGTGATATGTCATTTTCCATGTAATTTTGGTCGCAAATTTCATATTAGAAGTCAAAACAACCCCCCGGTCAAAATTGGTGCCCCCAATCCAAGATGGCGGCCAAATTACAAAGGCAGGAGGGTGCATTTTTTCAAATTTTTTACGAGGTAATAAGGCAAGTGATATGTCATTTCCTATGTAATTTTGGTCGAAGATTTCATTAATGAAGTAAAACAAGTCCTCCGATCAAAATTGGTGCCCCAAATCCAAGATGGTGGCCAAATTTGAAAGGCAGGAGTGTGAATTTTTATGAGAAAAAAAATCACGTAAGATGACAAGTGAAGTATCAATTTATACACATTTTTAGTCAACAAAACGAATCTAAACGAAATGTAAAAAAAAATCTTTTACACAAAAATGAAAATAGATAATTAAGAGAGTGATCAGTTTGGCCGTCCACGTTAGTCATGCTGTTAACAGGAGCATATACATAATGAGTTATTTTATTCATTTTTAAGCCCATATAATATCTCAATAAACGTTTCACGCAACGCACCTGTCGTACCCTCTCCAGTCAGTGTAGGAGAAAATCTTAATCAACTTATGCTGATTCACATTCCCAGTAAGGCTCTTCAGGATCTTCCTCCTACGGTTCTTTAGGTTTTTATAGTTGGAGTCTTCAGAACTTCTGCATGAGTCTAAGAACAAAAAGATTATTTTCTTGGAAGTACAGCATGGTGTCACTCCCTTTCTTACAATTACACCGGATAATTTTAAGCGGGGATTCCGGGAGCTGGTGGCATGTCACTTAAAATAAGGATGAAGCTCCTTGTTTTTATTCATCCATCCCCAAAGACAAGCATCCAGATCACTTCATCCCATGAACAGTTGAGTATAAAAGTAGCTCCTAAATTAATGTTACCTACTTCATTGCTAATGATGTCGAGGGTAATTTCTCTAATTGAATGAAGAATTTGAAAGCTGGAACTTTTTCCTTCGATATGTGATGACGAAGGTCGTCGAAAGTCACATTTTTTTGGCTACCGTAGAGGAGTAATATTTCGACGGTGAAACAGCAAAAGTGCGTATCTTGGTTGCGGAATTTCAAAATATTCGCTCCTATTTTATTTTTTGAAAGGGGACCAAACCAACATCATGGCTTGAAATTTTTACAGAATATTCCTCACATAGAGAATAAAAACAAGCGAAGTTTTCAAGAAATGACGTTCAATATTTTTCGATGAAGGAACTGAAGTAAGTATGACAAGAAATCTGCAACGCCGCAAACCGAAATACGTATTTAAGCAGTTTCACCATCGATTTACTCTTTTCCAGCTCTTCATATCCGTTCATGGTTTTGATTATAGGTTCCAAGAACCTTTCTTTAAATTCTTGCCGGTAAGGATCAGATAAAAGCGTACAGAATAAAGTTGCTGTTTCTATTTTATGGATGTGAGGGGTTGAATCGTAACCAGTTAACGCATGCAAGAACACCGATCATTTCGGATTTTGCGCGTTTAACATCACTTCGAAAACGCAAAGAAATATTTGTGTCTGCTCATCAATTTGATGGAACATAGGTTTGTGCAAGGGATTCGTAAGTACCTATGCTTTGATCGCACTCGATGGAGTAGAGACCCACCATCTGAAACCGACTGAAAGTTTTCTATATTATTTTCGGTACTTATTAATTGTTCGTCCTCTGAGTCTAGGGCATCTGAAATTGAGTTCAGAGTTTTAGTGCAGTAATCAGTAAGACTCCTCACTATTAGTGGCTCATCACTTTTCACATGTCAGTCATGATCACAAACATCTTGATTATCTCTTTTCATTTTTGTGTAAAAGATTTTTTTTTACATTTCGTTTAGATTCGTTTTGTTGACTAAAAATGTGTATAAATTGATACTTCACTTGTCATCTTACGTGATTTTTTTTCTCATAAAAATTCACACTCCTGCCTTTCAAATTTGGCCACCATCTTGGATTTGGGGCACCAATTTTGATCGGAGGACTTGTTTTACTTCATTAATGAAATCTTCGACCAAAATTACATAGGAAATGACATATCACTTGCCTTATTACCTCGTAAAAAATTTGAAAAAATGCACCCTCCTGCCTTTGTAATTTGGCCGCCATCTTGGATTGGGGGCACCAATTTTGACCGGGGGGTTGTTTTGACTTCTAATATGAAATTTGCGACCAAAATTACATGGAAAATGACATATCACTTGCCTTATCACGTAAAAATTTGAAAAAAATGCACCCTCCTGCCTTTAAAATTTGGCCGCCATCTTGGATTGGGGGCACCAATTTTGACCGGGGGGTTGTTTTGACTTCAAATATGAAATCTGCGACCAAAATTACATGCAAAATGATACCTCACATGACAGGATATGCACAAGTGAAAATACCGATATTCTGGAGGCCTTATTATGGGCGCCATTTTGAATTTTAGGCATTTTGAGGGGTGCTCCGAGATCGGACGGTGATAACATTTTAGGATACTGTTTGAGAGAACCTACTAATGATGTTTACTCAAGTTTTGATTACATTTTACATTGTTAACGGCGTTCTAACAATGATTCAACGCGAAAATTCGGCAAAACATAGCGAAATCAGGGCCCCCTGCCCCCCCGGCCCCCATGGCCTCAGAATTTTGGGCTCACTTGCGAAATTGAACCTTCTATAGGTAAAGATGATATCCTGAAAGTTTCATGCTTTCTTCCAGAAATGCACGATTCTGGGAACTTTTCCCCCTTATCCGCCCTACTATAATACGCAAAAAAAAACTATTTATGAAGAACCTCTGGAAAACCCGCTATTTCTTGTCTTGGCTGATTGTTGAGTCATGTCATTTTCCATTTAGTCATTTATTTGTAGCAATGCCGGAACATCTCTTTCCTTCCAATCCAGCCTAGCTTTGAGCAGAATGTTTGAAAAATTGTTCTGAATTAGGTATGATCATTTTCTAAGGGCCTTAAAAAAACAACAATTCTCAAAAACTAGGGGTTACTGAATCTCTTTAAACAAATTAAGTACTGGGGAGTTTAGAACAAGAGGAATGGAGATAATCGCGTTAAAGTCTTCTGACAGTAAAACCGCCAAACCACGTGTTTCGGGTATTGTGACCATAGGTATTCGGATTCCTATGACATTTTATTTTCTTCTAGGTAAAGATCATCGTCTTTTTACAACATTTTGCGTCGTTTTTTTCACCCTTCCAAGAATGTCTTCCGAAGATTCTGCGCAAAAATATTCAGTAACATTCCTTAAAAAATATAAATGAGCAGAAATTTTGAAACACCGTAACACCTGTGTTTACCCGGAGCAGTTTGACGAAAAATTACACGAGTCCGAATTTTGATTGTGGTGTTAAAAGAATTCTGCTCCGACTCATTTTTTTTCAGCCTAGCCCTCTATCGAAACAATTTTCAGAAGAAATTCTTAAAGGGACTAGAAAGACTCACAAAAAAACTTGAACAGTTATCCCACAAAAAAAAAAGTAAAGCACGACTTGCAATCTGCAACGTTAAAACTTGAGAACGGTGATTTTATTCACCATCGATTCAAAGGCCATTTAAACGAATCGAAGAAAATTTTATCTTTTTGAATATTTTAGGAGCTGGAGTCTGAAATAGATATCACGTGAGTACAATCTAAAAGGAGACATCAAGATTTCTTCTTGCAATTTCCTCCACGCTACCATGCTAAGGAAAAACGCCGTATGAACCTTCAAGCGTTGCCAAATTTCCTTTGATAAAAGAGAAATTTCCTGGTGAACTTATGAATATTTTCCTTCAAATGTTTCTGATAATTTTGTTTGCAATTCCACCTATATTTCCTGAAAGTTTCAAGAAAAAATATTCATAACTTCCTTGAAAAATGAACAATTTATCGAAGGATATTTGGCAACTCTCGAATGTTCATACGGCGTTCTTCCTTGGCACGGTCATGTTATATCATCTCTTTTTTGTTGTTTTTTTGTGATACTGCGTGTTTTTTTAAAATTTTTTTTCGGAGAGGATTAAACACTTTATTTGAATTTTTTTGTTGCAGGAAGGGGGAAGGATGTTCGCGTCGAACAATAATACGTTCGGTGAGGAACCGGCGGTATTGGTGCGAAAAGCATGCCTCAGCTACGGCCCCAACGCCAAGATTCTAAGGAATCTTAGCCTCACAGTCCCACAAAATCAAATGTAAGTGAATATCAATTCAATATTTTGTCGAAAATGGTCCCTTCGTAAAAGAGTTAGGACTACTCTGTCTACCTCTGACTAAATAAAAACGCCATATGAACAATATATAAAACCCACAATTTCCCAAAAGGATCATTAATAAATGACCCGAAATTATATTAGATATTAAGCGGATTCTTAAAGATCAAGGTCGAATCAGTTTTCTGATAGTTTCAATCAATACCATAAAAGAAATTAGAATCAAGGGAGTTCCCAAAGGAACTAAATGAGAAAAAGACTTTTTATGAAAATTAAACCAACCCAAAAAGTTAAAAGATATTCAGAAAGGAAAGCCAAAGCTAATAGAAACACAACAAAAAAGTTAAACAAAGCAAAGTCAGCAAAGTTAATACACGGTGCCATATTCCTATTAATAAAACGTGAATTATCCAGGAGAGTTGATGATTTTTCCCGTATAAAGTCAGAGCATTCACAATTTCAATCTTATATACTTACCTAAAAATTATGAAACGTGTTTAAATTTTCTCAAAATTAATACCTGGTTTGGAAAAAACTTGACAGTGTTCATTCGCCGTTCTGTCGCAGCAAGATAGAACTACCATGTAGAGGAAAAACGCTGTATCTACATTCGATAGTGGGGCGTTGCTAAATTTCTTCTGACGAAGACTTAATTTTCCAAGGAACGAGTCACTATTTTCCTTTGAAATTTTTAGTGAATTTTACTTCTTACTTAGATGAGTTCATCCGTACATCTCAAAAACTAACATTCTCAAATTTCTCGGAAAATACATAACTTCATCCGGGGCGACCCTGGTAAAAATTGGCCATAAAAGAGCTGCGTTTCAAAATACCATAGGAATTCTTATAGCCGGCTAAAGAAGGCTACAGAAAATCATATAGCTGGCTGTAGAATGCGGAGAAAATCATACCCGGGCTGTACGAAGTGATAAAAAATTATGCAGTCGGGCTAAAGTTCCTATCGCAAGACTTTACACTTTATCGCCTGGCTGTTGCTTTTTCGCCATTGATTATAAAAGGCTATAAGAAATTGTGTAGAAATTCGTGTGCTTTGGAAATCATTAAGTTTGATACGGAACGACCTTAATATTTACAAAACATACATTACATTTTCCTTTAATACATAATTTTATTCATCAATTAAAATGAGAATAATCCATACAGGATGTGCAAACATTTCAAAATATGAGTTGAATAACGCTGACTCCGCCAGATTAAATATTAGAGCCTAACACAAAGCGGAGAGGCGACGCACTGGCGCCTACAAACCTAACAGGGATACTTCACTCATTGCGCAACGCGTGAAGTATCCCTGTTAGGTTTGTAGGCGCCAATGCGTGTTTCGCGCTGGCCTGCCACGGCGCTTGAAGCAACTATTTAACACCAGAGGTATTGCACGGTATCATACGAAACTGAAGGCGCTCTAATATATTAGGAATGCCAGGCATCCATCAAAACACACGGAGCTTTCCTCGCAAAATAAATCAAGATACTACGGCCCAAAAAGAGAGAAGTAGTCCAAAAACTCACCAAGTCCTAGCATCCGTAATTAGTAACGTTTAGCATACACTTTATCGCCTGGCCGTTGCTTAGTCGCCATCGGCTATAAAAAGCTATAAGATATTAGGTAGCCGGCTATAGAAGCTATTGGAAATCTTACAGCCGGCTGTAGGTCTATGGTATTTTGGAACACAGATTCTACTGCCAATTTTTACCAGGGGATTTGTCAACATCTAAATGACGACACGACATTCTACTTCTGCCATGCTAAGGAAGAACGTCGTATGAACATTCTAGAGTTGCCAAATTTCCCTCGATAAAATGTTTATTTTTTAGGAAATTGATGAATATTTTTCCTCCAAATTTTCAGAATCTTTAGGTAAAATTGTGAACTGAGATATCTGAAAAATTGGGAGGAAAATATTCATATATTTACCAGGAAATTCGCATTTTATGAGAGGAAATTTGGCAACGCCTGAAGGTTCATACGGCATTTTTCCTCAGCACAGCAGACTTTTACTAGATGGTAAGCTCTCTGTAGATGTTGGGCACAAAACCAGAAAACACATGTCTCGAGCAACTTTTCAAACCTCTTCCGTATTTTCTTTGTTTACCTATTTTCTATTTTTAAAAATAGGTACCGTGCGCACGTATTAAAAGTATGAAATTTGATTCTGATTTGCAGATATGGTCTTCTAGGGCCTAGCGGATGCGGCAAAACAACCCTGCTCAACTGCATAGTTGGAAGAGTGCGATTAGACTCGGGGAGTATATTCACCAAAGCCAAGACGACCTCAGAACTAGGTTACATGCCACAGGTACAGCATTCAGAAATATTATTCATGTTTTCCTGCGAGATATCTAAATTATTCAATAGTTTAGGGCAAAAGAGTCGCAACCAACATCTTCTGAAAAATTGAATTATTCACATGCTAAATGCTTTGGAGGGCTCTGTATGTATAAGACAACTCGGTAAGAACATGTAACGCCAAACGTAAGATGCCAGACCTCAAGTATTTCGAACTGCAGAAAGCATTGAGACTGCCGGGCAGATTTCCTGCTTAATCTTAAAATTGAGAAAAGTTAGTGACAACCCCTCTACTCTAAAGTACCTCTGGATATCTGCTCCTTTATATGTACTTTTTTATTGCACAATTCAGGCGAGGAAAATATAAATACTTGAAAATTTGGTTATAGGTTTAGTATGATTTCGGAAAATAGGCAAGAGAAATTGCCTATTCATTGAATGCTTCTATTTTTCAAAATTTTTTGCGCATACGCCATACACACCATAAAACATTGGAAAACGTGATTATACAGGAGACAAGGAAGCTCACGATTAAAATTAGTAGGTTGACTCAACAATTGTTATCATTCGTCTCTTCACATTGAATTATCAACATTGATATTTTCCAAATGATTCATTGTGCTTATCTTTCTCTACGTATTGAGAAGAAATACTCCACTAACAGGATCTCGTTTGTTTATAAGCTTCAATTACAACAAAGAGGGAGGGAGAACTATCAATACAGTTTCAGAAATACGATCGAAATGAAATAAGCAAAAAATTGCAACGTACATAACTTTATGCAGAAGTGTAGATACACTTCTGCATGGGCATGATCCAAAAACATGGTATACATCTCAATTGTAGGTCAGTCAAAAAAAATTAAGTTAAAGTTCTTTTGTGGGTACCGTTTTTTTTTTTTTTTTTTTTTTTTTTTTTTTTTTTTTTTTTATTGGTGTTGATTTCCATTCAATTATTATTCATGAGGAAGCAGCAAAAGATCCGTCATTGTGTGCTCATAACTCTTTATCATGTGCATTTTTGTTTGCATAAAAAGTTGAGGTTTTTCAGACCTTTTCTCATCTTTTTCCTCCTCTTTGAATTTCAAACGAAGAGCCAATTGTGTCATAACGATAAAATAAACCGTCAGTGAAAATGTATAATCTGTAGTTTTACTCATTCCTTGAATATTGATGAAAAATAAATTTTACCAATCTAAATGTAAATAATTAATTCTTACCTGGGATAGAAATTAAAATTGTTTTCAGTTATTTTGGGAGGGTTCATTTTGCTTAAAATATAAAAACGAAGGCGTGTCATTTTCAACATCGAACTTCCGTCTACTCTGTTAATCATTTGTGCAAACTTCAACAGGTTATTTTTACCTCTTATTTTTTCTCAAAATTCTTTGCAACGTAATAGAGTGTACACACCTCCATGCCTCGATGGGGGAAAAAAGCACGAACAAATTGTATACCCAGTGGCAGCGAAATTCAAATCAAAACAAGGAGGAGGGGTTTTCAAGATTTAAGTGTGGAATCATAACGAAGAAAAAAATGGCACTGTCTTGATGGATGTGTCAAAATTGTGTTTTATTGTTGCTTGCAAAATACACGTGTAACGATTTGAACCTACCTCCTCAGACGCAAAATTTTCCGCAGCCAATTAAGTAGGTACCAAATTAACGCACCATGAATAACATGACACTCCTCATTTGCGCTATCTAATGAATGACAAAGTCTTGGTACTATTCGAAAGCAATATCCTGAAGTCGAAACAACGTTTAATCAAAAATGTGTTACGCTTTGAGGACTTTCGCAAACTTTTTAAGAAATTTATTGTCTGCCTCGTTAACAAGAATATTTCCCGTCAAAAAGATCCCGCCGAAATGCTTCCGCAGCTATTTAGTTCTAATAGTGATATTCAGTTATTGTTTAATACTGTGCAACTCTTTTACTATTATGCCCATTATGACAATTATATTTTATAGCTTTTTATTGCTCTCTATTCGTAAATTTTGGCAATTATTGTTTGACTGTCGAGCAGTTATTGACGGACAGTAGATTGACCAATGATCACGCTGTGGTAAATGGCATCATCGTTTGTTGCTTGTTATGCCATTAAATCTTTTTTTTTATTCTTCAAGAATGCTGACTGATCACGACCATTCTCTGAAAAAGGGTAATCAAAAGAAGTATATCATTCAAAGATATGATCATAGCACACACAAAAAATTGATGGTGACACAATCGATGAAATATTGACAAATATAAGAAAAATGGGAAAAACTGGATTAGTTTTCCTCATCCGCATTCCTACCTTCCCGAGTCATAGAAAGACCATTCTCGCATCATATCTACTGCTAATGAAAGCACAGTGTAATCGGTATTTGGTGATGAGTTGGGACGAAGTGCCTCAAAGTGGGGAAAAACGAGATGCAAAAATTTGAACGGTTATTTACGCATAATTTGGCGCAAAAACAATCAAAATATCTACAAAATTGACCCTTCGACACAGTGGTCTTGAAGCCAAAAAAAAAAAAAAAAAAAAAATAAGTTAAGAATTCCCCCTAAGAAGATCATAAAAAAACTCCCCGTAGGTAACAATATTAACTAATGAGCTATTACGTTTTTCAACGTGTATTTCACGGTTGTTTTCGATACGCCTTCAGCTGCGTCTGCAGCAATTGTTGTTGTGCGTGCTGATCTCAGCTCAATACGTACGAGTACTTGACTCTGTGAAGGCGTTTTATGTGTGTTCTCTCTAACAATTCAATTTTTTACAAGATTGCACATGTGCAACCCCCCCCCCCCAAGAAAAATTTTTTTGCAGGAGGTCAAAAAAAAAATCATAGAAATGCTTAGTTAGAAATAACCAAGGTTCTCCTGGTTGACGTTTTCGTTTTTCGAGGAGAATGCAATATTGATATGTAATTACATTTTTCCACGAAGAAAACGACATGTTGTAACATGTGGGTGCAGATGCAATAGTTTAAATTTCGAATACCCTCTTGAAACTCTGCTGAGATGCTCAAAAATGTTATGCTAATATAAAGTATTTGCTTTCAGGACTTAGCGCTTCACAGAGAATTATCAATTCGAGAAATATTCAGGTTTTATGGATGCATGTTCTCAATGTCAGAGACAAAAATTGTACAGAGAAGTCGAGAGTTACTACAGTTCCTTGAATTACCAAATGATGAGAAAGTTGTGTCGGCGCTCAGGTTCGTATTTATTTGTCATACATGTTATTCATAAACTAGTTTAAACTCTTAAATTGGTCCTCCTGGTACTCCTGTGATGGAGATGTTGCATGTGTGAGGAATTTGCGATTTGACTATTGATTCTTATGTAAAAGTTCGTGAGAAACACGATGGTGCCACTGGTTTTTCTGTAATCAACTCCCAAGCTCAAAAAAAGCTCTCAAGTTGAGGCCAAAATGGAGGAGGTATCCCATGCTATCCTGAGAGTCCACCTCTACATCAAAACGAACTCTCCATGCAAACAGGGCCGGATTTACCTACTTGCCGCCCATGGGCTGCCCGTATTTTTCCGCCCCCTTCTCATTTGTTTTGAAACATCAATAGATCGTATTCGACAGTGGTTCGATGTATCGTTTGGTTCAAAACAATAGACAACAAGAACATAACCGCAAACAAAAATTTTAGGATTTATTTTGGAAAAGCTGAAAATGAGAAAATTTCTAACAATTTCACTTTTCATTGCCAGAGAGTAAAAATTTAATCACATAAGACCCGTTACCTCAGATTTCTAAATTGACTTTTGAGGCTGTGGTTGCATCTTGAACCAATCGATATCAATATAATCTCACCCGTGTGATCCGTCGATTATGATCTATAAAAACCATCAAGTGAACGTGCCGCGGTGGGGGAGGGGTGTATGAGACGCGTTTACTCGTGTTGGGTACATTTTTTGTAAAAGCCCTGTCAACACTAACAAAAGCTCAGTTCCGTAAACCCATCCCTGTTTGGACAAGGCCTTCCATTTATAAAAAACGAACGAAAAAATTATGAGAGAACAAACATAAATTTTCTTAAAAATTTTGCCGCGCCGACCGCACTGTGTTGGCGCAATGCGTGAAGTATTCATGCAGTCTTGTAGGCGCTATGCGTTTCACGCCGACCGCTGCTGACCACACTGTTTGGCGCAATGCGTGAAGTATTCATGCAGTCTTGTAGGCGCTATGCGTTTCATGCTGACCGCCTCGCCGCGCGCCGCTCCGTTCCAGGTCAAATTGCGTGTTCGGTTTCTCTCTTTACTCGACTAATTAAAGGTGTTGTCTCTTGTATCACCGAGAGACGAAAAAATTAGAAATTACTATACTTTGACTCTGAGGAAATGAGAGATTTTGTCGTCTTTTCTCGTTTGTAATATATTTTCTGAATCCGATTTTTTCCTCTCTTTTTTGATACCTACATTCATAAAGATTGCAAAATTTGCCACCCTCCACATTCTGCCGCCATGGGCCGCGGCCCATGTGGCCACCCCCTTAATTCGGCCTTGAATGCAAAGAGAGGGAGCAAACACATTAGCAGGGTTGCCGTGTTTTCAGTTTTGGAGTCCCCTAATAAAGTGGCAGCCCTGTCAATGTATTTGCTTCCTATCTTTGTATGGAGAGTTTGTCTTGATGCAGAGGTGGACTCTCAGGATAGCGTGGGATATCCCCTCCATTTTGGCCTCAACTTGAGAGCTTTTTTGAGCTTGGGAGTTGATTTCAGAAAAAACCAGTGGCACCATCGTGTTTCTCGCGAACTTTTACATGCATGAGAATTAACAGTCAAATAGCAAATTCCTCACACATGCAACATCTCCATTACCTCTCTCCTTGTATCTCTTCGAGGACAAGAAAACCCACGAAGAATATATGCCTGCTACTACCGTGGAAATTAAACGAAGTTCCTTGAGATACTCTTTTTAAACAATATGATACTCCGTATGGAACAAAGAAGAAAAGATTCATCGTAGTAACCCACTGTAGGAGGAAAATAGCAGAGCTTAGGAAAAAAGGAATCAATGAATAAATGTACATTGGAATAACCAGGAAAAGATCTCCATGGAATAAAATATTCATAATTTTATCACTTAGCAGCGAGGATCTGTACTCGCAACACTCCGAATAGGGCATAAATATTTTGAAGGAAAAAAAGAAAAAAGAAAACTGCATTTGCTACTCTATTATTCACTTTCCATACTATGATGACTTTCCAACAATGATTCACAGTTATCCAAACGGAAAAATATTTGAGTCGAACATCATACAATTGATGTGATTTAATACTTTAAATCTTCGACGGATTGGGTTAGGAATCAGGTCTTCTCTGAGAGAATACAAAAAACTTGACGTTTTTTTGCTTCATTAAGGATATGAAGCCTCCTTAGTTTGTACAGACAGTTAAATTGGCGTTTCATTCGAAGACGATGATGATCACATTATTTCCATAGCTGTGTCCAGATGATATGCATATTTCAATATGCATTCAAGTTTACATTGTCGGAATGGCAAATAATCATAATTTACAGTTTATTTGACGACTTTACTGTTTGATTTTGCTGCAGTTTTCAATCATTTGTGTTACGAAGTGACTTTTAATAGGGCGAACAATAAGTTTTTGTTCACAATATTTGTCTACAATGTTATTGGTTTCTCTTCGTAGTGGCGGCCAGCAGAGACGGATATCATTTGCTGTTGCCTTGTTTCACGATCCAAAACTGCTGATCTTAGATGAACCAACGGTTGGATTAGATCCATTGCTCAGCCAAAGGTATTTTCGATTTCATCCTCATTTTTCTTTCATTTTCAAATTAGTGCAGATAGAAACCCGAGAAAACTTAATAAATCTGCGGGTATGTAAGTAATACTTAGATGAAATATCAAGGCGTACATTTTTTCTCCTGGGAGATTTCAATTCGACTTTGAGAAAATTACAGAAATATTAAGACGGTGAAACTGCAGAACATCTATCATTTATTCTTAGACCGAGAAGGCATCTTAAGACGCCAGAATTGCTTAGCTTGTTTTCAACAAAGTGAAAGAGAATTGAAATGAGAGGAGGGGCGAGAGAAGAGAAGAGGGAAGAGGTGGAAATGAGATGCAGAGAGAGAAAAAGAAGCGCGGAAGTGAGATAAGGGGAAAACTTAAACTTTACAAGAGAAAAACCTAGTTGGAAATAGCGCGCTGGCCGCAACTCAAAACTCCTTCAACTCGGCAGGTATGCAATTTAAGCTACTTAAGAGGCGGAATATTTGTATCACGCAATTTGCGCCTCGATAATCGGATATCATGTGCATGTTTTAATTTATGGAGAGTGTAAAAAAATTATTTATATTGCAATCGATTTTAATGTGTGTTATTTTTTTGCCTCAGTATCTGGGAGAAACTGATGGAAATGGCAAGTTTTGGTAAAACCATTATCATCACAACACATTACATAGAAGAGGCCAGACAGGCAAATATGGTGAGTTATCATTCTAATCGCATTTTCAATTGGGACCGTTCTGTTTTAGAAAAAGTGGACAGCGATCTGATGGCTGAATTATTAATTAAGTATACATAAAGCTGCAAAACTTATTAAAATTTTCTATGAAGAATGGCTTGAGGATGGACATTATCAATTCTTAAAAATGTATGCAATAGCCTTTACTCTACGAAAATCATTGGGTGCAAAAAAAAAAAAAAAAAAAAAAAAAACAAACAAAAAACAAACAAACAAACAAACAAACAAACAAACAAACAAACAAACAAACAAACAAACTACTTACCAATCCATTTTCTCATTGTTGTATCTCCAAATAAAATAAAAACTATTTTAATACCATTCATACTTTCACACTTTCTTTTTTCATTCAAACTATTTAAAACTTGTCAATCTCTGGATGAATGTTCATTTCATTTTCTTAACGTAAAATTTTGGTTTCAGATTGGCATGATGCGAAAAGGAACGATTCTTGCAGAGGCTCCTCCCGCAGAATTGCTAGCTGTACATAATTGTAATTATTTAGAAGATGTATTCTTGAAATTGTGCCATATTCACGATACGACTTCAAACCCAGTAAGTTATTATCTTTAACCTCTTATCCAAACAAACGAGAATGTTAACAATATGCCCAGATTTCATACAAAAATCAGCGTTCTCAACAAAATTTTCCCTGGGACGGTCATTTTAAAAATTGAATTTTTTTAATGTTGGAACCTTATAATGGGATTACGCTTGTTTGTTCGGGAAACTACCAAATGGGTAATGAAATCCGGGGAGCGACGAATTTGATACAGACAAAATCTAACCTGGTGCTGCTGTGAGGAATCTCATAGATTTTTTTTTTCAGGCATAAAGAAAAAAGGCAGGATCTTGCATTTTTATTTTTAGAAGGAAATGTCACGCTAATAGTATTCTGAAGTTCTGTTTAGCTCATGCTTTTATAGTTTTGATTGATCAAGTGGGGTAATTTTTTTAAAAAGAGCGATTCTCTAAAGTTGAATCCGGAGACCATACTCAGGTTCTTTTTATGGGAAACATGCTGTGAGTATTCTGAGAATAATTATAATGTGTTATTGTTCATTTTTGCACCGAAAAAAGGAAAGAGTTGCATTTTAACGAAAACGCACGCATTTATGTTGTGTCTGATTTGCGTTTTAATCCAACAATTTTCAGCTTTTTAACGTGGTTGATTAAAACTTCAAAAATCTGTTTCCCAAAATTACGTTCTTTGAACTGCTGACTTTAAAGCGCCGTAGCTTCAATTTGGTTTGACTTAATTAGACGTCTCTGGCGTCAAAACGCTGGCTAATGACGCTTCTAAGCAATGTTGTCAATAGCTTTTTTTTTTTTTTTTTTTTTTTTTTTTTTTTTTTTTTTTTTTTTAAGCTAGGTCCTTTTATCGTGGACCGTCAAAATTTTTATTTGAGGCTATTTTCTTTTTCCTTTTTCCCTAATTACCTCCATATTTCTTTTCAGAGTGAGCTTGCCAGATCTCAAACAGAGGTAGAGCCATATCGGCTACAAGAACCTCTGAAAACAAAGGAGGGTTTCTTCTCAACTAGTTTTAAGGCCCAATTTATGAAGAACCTGTGTCTTTTGCGAAGGAATCTCGCGTAAGTATATGTAACGTTTAGTTGATTGGATTACATTTTGAGATAAGGAACCAATATTTCTGGCCCATTTTAGAAACAACGTACATGTCATTGGTTTCCCAATGCAGTGGTTCCTTATTTCAGAACGTAAACCAATTCTCGTGAATACACCGAAATTAAACGAACATCTGCATAGCAAACACCTGTTGCTGGAGGCAGATTTTACTATAAATTTTCTGTCATAAAAACCGTGATGTTCAAAAACACATCTTAGTTATTTATTTGCGAAAAATGCATTTTTAAAATCTTAAATCAATTTTTCTCTTCGAAAAGAAAACTAATCTCTCCGGAGTGATTAGTTTTCTCTCTGGTGAGATTAGTTTTCTCTCGAGAGGGAAAAGTTTTCTCCTGGGAGAGAATATTTTCTCCCAGGAGAGATTAGTTTTCTCTTAGGAGAGAATAGTTCTTTCTTCGGAGAGAATAGTTTCCTTTCCGAAGAGAAAAATTTTCTCAGGGGGGACGATCCAGTATACAAAAAAATGGTGTCACGGATTCACGGCTGTAAGAATCGCCTTCAAGTTGAAAGATACCACCGGCGATGCGACCAGCAATCGAAATGTTCAAAATGTTGCTTGCATTTTTCACCACTACAGAATCTGAAAAATATGCTGGGAAGGAGTGTCCCAGACAGTAAAAATAAAGTTCTTAAAACGAGTTTTAGCATCTCAAATACGATGTTTTTCTGTGCTTCTAATTTAAAATCAAAGCGATATCGCTTTAATCTCCCATATGTCACAGGCAAAGAGTCAATTTAGGCATTTTATCAAATTCCTGTAGAGGAATAGTGAAATATTCTCATTTAGATTGAAATTCTAATGTTTAGAATTCGAATTTTTTAAATTCTGAATTTTAGAAAGAATAATTCGGTACTCATCATGTTAGAAAGATATGCCTGCGACCTATACGTACGTATTAATTGAATTTTCGCTTCGGAGACTTTGCCGCAGAGTAGAAAAGTAAATCAACCAACAGAAAGTTCATTCCTGAATTATCGTTGTACTTTTATGGGTTGGGGTCTCAGGCTAATGCTGTATCTTGTGTTACTCGGAGACTTAAGCGCAGAGTAAGGAAAGTAACTCAACCGTGCGCTGCCGTGCTAAGGAAGAACGACGTATGAAGATTTGAGAGTTGCCAAATTGCCCCGGATAAAAGCTGTATTTTTAGAGAAAATTTTGCGTATTTTTCCTTGAAATTTTCATGCATTTTAGATTAAATCGAGAATAAAATTTTCTGAAAAAATTGAATAAAAATATTAACGATTTCCTAGTAAATTAGGTTATTATTGAAGGAAATATGACAGCATCTGAATGCTCATACGACGTTCTTCCTCCTCACGGCAGTATAGGGAGTGCATTTGTAAATAAATTATTGTATTTTTTGGGTGGAGTCTCAGGTTGATGCTGTGTAGTGTGATACTACTCGGAAACTTAAACGCAGAGTAAGAAAAGAATTTCAATCTACAGAGAGTCAATTTTTAAATAAATTATTATATTTTTGGGTTGGGGTCTCAGGTTAAAAATGTGTATTGTGATACCACTCGGAGACTTAAACGGAGAGTAAAAAAAGTATCTCAACCTACAGAGAATCCAGTTTTAAATCAATTAATATAATATTAGCTCCCTGTAAGCCTTCGGGAGCATAGGGGACTTCGGCGGCTAGGTGTCGCACACTGAAAACAAATTCTCGGCGTTTTTACCATGGTCCGTCGTTACCTTTACCATCTCATTTTTTTGCCAATTATTGGTAATTTTACCAAGACAGACTGGTAAGCTTACCTAAAAACCGGTATTTTTACTGCTTTTCTCAGGTAAGAATATCACTTTTATTGGTAATCAATGCCCGGTAACTTTGCTATTTTATCTCGGTAATTCTACCACAGTCGATTTTAAAAAATATTGGCGTTTTTACCAAGGTCCAGTAAAATTACCGAGAAAGTTCAATAATTTTACCGAGATTTCTCGGTAAAATTGCCAATTCCATAAATGGTAATTTTACCTAGAGAAAACTGGGATCAAATAGAACCCTGAATTCTTGGTGATTTTACCCTTTTCTTAGTAAATACACCGATATTTTTGTTTCAGTGCAGGTGTCGCAGAGCGCCAGAGAGCGCTTTAAAAGCGGCTTTATCTGTATGTATGTAATAGTAATTTTTGGTTTGGGGTTTCAGGTTGACGCTGTTTATTGTGATGCTCCCGATCGTGCAGGTCGGGACGTTCAACTTTGCGTGCGGGCACGACCCGACGCGGCTGCCGCTGGCCGTCGTCAACGACGAGTTCCTTGCCTCGGGCGCCACCAGCTGCTTCTACAAGGAGCACGACGCCTGCATATTCGACCTCAACTATACTCATTCGGCGAGTTGTCGCTACTTGGACAAGCTCAGGCATCGGCAAAACGAGCTCGGAGACCTCTTCAAACTCGTAAGTCTATCATTCCAAGCTCTAAATGGAGGTATTTCTGCCGAACGGAATAGAGTACCTTTATATAGCGTCCCTTTATACCCAGAGTTAAGACAACTCGATTATCAGCTGACTGGCAGCCGGCCTTGGCTGGCCATGGAGGCCGAAACGAGTGCACCCAAACGAACGATATTGAGGATAAGGATCAGGAATCCTGCGATGTCTGTCACACAAAAACAACAACATCAACAAATTGAACAATTAAAAAGAAAATGAGATTGGTTTGTGAATAATTTCTTGATCTATTTTCATTTTGGACCGATGGAAATAACAATTCACTCTTGATAAACCACAATTAGGTAATATTTTCATTATTCTTGTTCACATTCGAGGTACCACCATCTTGGTGCACTCGTTTCGGCCTCCATGAGCGAGAACCAATCAGAATTGGATTTTTTTTTAGGCCACTTTCAGCCCAACCCTGGCCCAACCAAAAGTGAGTTGTCTTAACTCTGGGTATAAAGGGGCTCTACCTTTATAGACAGAGTATGGCCATTTCTGTTCCGGTTTTTCATTGGTCGCGAGCGAATAGGCTGACACGATGCTCTTAGGATCGTAAATAAACAAACAAGATGGCTGTTATCAGCAAGCAAGATTGAGGTTATGCACATCTGAAATCCTCCTGTGATAAAGGTGAAAGGCGATTTAACAATGTTTTCATGTGTTTTTCGTGTGTTATTCGTAGATATGCTTGTTTAAAATGTTACTGCCGTATAATTGACATTTTTGTCAAATTTAGCTTCTTATCGATGTTACGGTGAGTCGCCATCTTGTTTGTTTATTTACGGCCCTAAGAGCATCATTAAGCCTAAAAACTCGTTGACCAATCAAAAAGCGGAACAGTTTTCCTGTAGTAAAAAGATACGAATGGCCATACTCTGTCTATAAAAGTACTCTAGAACGGAACGCTGTGGATCGTGTTAATAAGAAAGGTCGGACATAATTTGGAAGCTTCAAGAGCTAATAACTCCGTTTATACCAAATTTTGAGGTTCTAAAGAGGTTCCATTGGTGACACCGTGGTATACGCGCAATGCATGAAGTATCCTGCAGACTTGTAAGGCGCTATACTATTCGTTGCGCGCACCGTGCTGTACGCGCAATGCATGAAGTATCCTGTGGTCTTATAAGGCGCTACTATGCGTCTCGTGCCGAGCACGCCAGCCGCGCGCCGGCCCCCAATGGACAGAGTCAATGGGGGAGGTCGGACAAAATTTGGAAACTTTAAACGCTTATAATTCTGTTGATACAAAACTTTGAGGTTCTAAAAAGGTTCCATTGGTTTCCTCGAGAAATTTTCTTCTGGAAGCACCCCTTAAAATTTAAAATGTGACGGAATAAACATCATAATTTGCAGTTTTGGTCAAAAATTTGATGTCCGACCTCATGGGCGCAGCTAGGGAGGTCCTGGTGGGGCCTGCCCCCCCCCAGAAATCTCGTGGCCCCCCCTAGAAAAACGGGATCCTCCATTCCTCACCCCCCCTCGCTCTCTTCACCACGAAAGGTGGTCCCATAGCCCCCCCTAGAAAAATTTCCTAGCTACGCCCCTGTCCAACCTCTTCAATTGACTCGATCCACTGTGCGAAACTGGAGACGTGTCAGAAAGATGGGGTGTGCTCGCGGTGAGCTGCACAAGAAACAATGTAAAAGGGGACGTGATTACCTTTGGGGAAATGGAGAAGCGGGGGATGGGAGAGCGTTGTGGACAGGGCTCATGAGTTAATGATTCGGTATCGTCTGCATCGGCACTGCTGAGGTCACTGCCGCTTTATATTTCCCATTCATTCTTACGACTTGGGAACTAACGAGCACACCCATTCTTTCCCACCTATCTACGGTTCCGCACTGAAAAAAAAAAAATCTCGGTGCATTTACTAAGAAAAGGGTAAAATTACCAAGAATTCAGGGTTCTATTTGATCCCAGTTTTTTCTTGGTAAAATTACCATTTATGCATTTATTTATTTATGATTTTGCACTTTTCAAGTATGCTTAACGAGTTTTGTGTACAACTTTCACGAAAGATATATCCCTTGCAGTGAATTAATTCTTTCTCTGTCTAGTGGGACATTTTCATCACTCAGAGGGTATTTTATACCTCTTGTAAACAATGATATTTTTGGTTCCATAAAATTTAATGGATTTTAACTGTTCAGTGTTCAGCTCAGACTGAAAATTGTTCATCAAAATGGTATTACTGTTAATAGGTCGATTACGATACACTAGAAGCCGGACAGAGGGCAGTGAAGAGAAATGATGCCTGGGGCCTGCTCCATATTCCAGCCAATTTCAGTATGGATTTAGGTGCCCGGCTCAGCAAGGGCCACAACGTCGAGGAAGTTTTCCTGGATGGCAGTGTTGTCGACGTTTGGCTCGACATGTCCAGTAAGTACACATATTTTAATTGAAAATAAGAAATTAAGATGAAAATCGAGCTACAAGCCAAAAAACAAATTGGAATGTCATCAATTACATGATGCTAACTAGAAACGTGCAATAATTGATGAAGAAAATATGACAAAAGGAAGAAACTTACAATACTGTCGCGCGGAGGAAGAACGCCGCACAGTGGATCGAGTCAATTAGAGCGGATGGACGTGCAATTTTTTACTAAAACTACAAGTTTTGACGTTTATTTTGTCACATTTTAAATTTCAGAGGGTGCTTCTTGAGAAAAAATTTACGAGAAAACCAATGGAACCACTTTTAGAACCTTAAAATTTTGTATGAACGGAGTTATAAGCTTCTAAAGTTTCCAAATTTTTTCCGACCTCTCCTATTGACTCGGTCCACTGTGCGTCGTATAAGTATTCGAGAGTTGCTAAATTGCCCTTGTTAAAACATGCATTATTGACGAAATTAATGCATAGTTTTCCTTGACACTCTCAGATAGTTTAGATTCATAATTGCATACAAAGTTATTTTAAAATGTTGGAAAAAAATATTCATAATTTTCTCAGTAAATTCGCTTTTTATCAAAGCAAACATGGCAGCGTCTGGACGCTCATACAGCGTTCCTTCCCGGCACGACAGAATAACACCAGACGTTTCGACCCATCTTTTCATTGATTTTCTTCAGTGGTTCTGGTGCAATAAAAACAAACGAATCACTTGAACCGACGAGAGGAAAAGCAAACGCTCACGAAGAAACAACACGATCAAGCAGAGACTGCAAATAATAGATTTAAAGCTATATTTTGTAGAAGAAATATATAATTGCAGTTCAAATAAGGAAATGTTTAAAAAAGTGATAATAAAATGACAGTGATAGCAAGTGATTATTTGCTTGTAGTTAGCAACATGTAATTGATTGCATTACATTTGGTGTTTTGGCTTGTAGCTCGATTTTAATTTTAATTTCTATTTGACAGCTTAGCCTGCCAATTGGTATTCCAGTGTATTTTAATTACTTTGCTCAAGTTTTTGCTATCGAGTATGAAAGACAATATCAATCGCAAGCTGTAATTTTTCCCGCTCACATATTAATTCCAACTGTTAAAATTTATTTCTTTTTGACGTTCTCTTCGAATGAATATTCATTTAAGGGCAAAAGTGAAAGAAAAAGGATTAATTTTACTGAATTATATTCGATTGATAGGAATATACTGTCAATGTTACCCTTAGCGAGCGAGCTAGCATTCATAAATCGAGGAGTATGTAAAATGGCATATTCCAGAAGGTGAAGGCGTTTTAAACGTCCTTAGCTTTCATTCTGAACAGTCCGGCTCTCCACAGCTGCGTTGCTGAGTGAGTCCTGTGCTAGTGCTGTACTGCCGTGCTAAGGAAGAACGCCGTATGAGCCTCCAGACGTTGCCAAGTTTTCTCCGATAAAAAACCGAATTTACTGTGAAAATTGTTAATATTATTTTTCGCAATTTGCATACAATTTTGCACGCAATTTAATCTAAAATGTCTGAAAATTTCAAATAAAATATGCATGAATATTGTCAAAAATACACTTTTTATCAAGGGAAATTTGGCTACTCTCGAATGATCATACGGCGTTCTTCCTTAGCACGGCAGTATACTATATAACCTTGGGAAACCTTATTCCAACAATATAAATAAAATGATTCAGAATTTTTAACATTTTTTACTCATTTTCCCCCTGTTTCCAGATCATGTTATTGGATATCAAATGAAACGAGAAGTTGTAAGTAATTTCGTCGATGCAGTGAAGGAGCTATTGGCGGATTGCGGCGTTGACACAAAATACGGAAGTATTCCAATTAAGGTAATATTTTTCTCCGATTCATTTTGACGATAATTCCTTTCTGTGCCAAATTTGTATGATTTTCTACGCTGGACTATATATGTGACTGCCCATAGAGATAGACAAAGAGACCCTATTCCATGTAGGAAGATTTTCAGGAGATTGATTTCCATCAAGCTCGACTGAAAAAGTACATTATGAGTTTTCGTTGGAGAACACGGTCTCCTCTTCCAATTAAAGAAAAAGTTTCAAACTGCTTCGTTGATTTTTATGTCAAAATAGGAGGTTGGGGGGAGCATGGGGTTTCATTCTTAGTGCAGCTGTAAGTTCCGAACTTGGTATTTTAACATTTTCCTCAGCTTTTCTGCAAAAATGTATTGTTTAAACTGCAAACATCTTACCGTCACAATTGCGGTTCTGGTTTGACATTTTTGGACGTTTTTTATGTTAAAATTTCATCCAAATATACGCGGTACCAACACCAATTCTGTGGCTGTCGCGTATATTTAAAAATATACATTTTCTTAACACTGGCCTAATTAAAACGAGTAAATACTTGATACAAAAGAATATTCAACGCAATGTGTTTTTCAAGTTTTTTTTTCTTCTGCAAATGAAATTTTGTCATTTAAAAAGGCTTAAGATGCTAAGTATATATGAAACATTCAAAGAATATAAAAAATTGATGATAAATTTGCGTAACAGCAGGGCTTTTCCAGGTACTGTAAAATTTGATTGGCTCAAACTAGACGAATGACCAATTTAATCCAACTGATTTTATGTATCTGGGTTAATGAGTTCAAGACATTTGAATCTAATCTGGCAATGTGAACTCAAGGCATGTGTGTACTCGAAGTATGTAACGCCAAAACTCAAAAAATAAATCGGGAATCAAGCGGAACAATCTTCAAATTTTCAACTCTAAAGTTTGATCAACTTTTTAATAATTCAAACAATTAATACCTCGCTTTTATGGATTTCAGTTCAATGAGGCAATTTATGGGGACAACAACATGCCGTTTGTCAATTACTCATCTCCCGCCATTCTTTGCTTGTAAGTAGCCGCTAAACTTTTTTCCCCCGCATGTTGCAACGGAGGACAACTACATCAGATACCGATTTTAAATTTATAAGATAGCGGGAATTTCGTGAATTATAATTTTTATCTGTGGCTCCACTAAACCACTATGTCTTCTTATGAGCCCTTGAATCAAATAAGACGAGCAGCACCAACAAAGCATGGAAATGGAGGAAAGGAAAGGAGTCACGTCGATGACGGCGCGAAGATACAACTATTCGTGCTTGATGGATGTCCATGTTGCATCTGCAAAATTGAAGGCGCGAAGCGTGAAATTGCAATGGTATGCGTTCTATGCTACCGACGAGATGTTGCTAAGATTCGGGAGAAAAGTTGAAAAACGATGTCCGATCACGCCTCTCCTATCTTCAGTAACTTCCTAAGAAGAACTAAAATTACAACTTACGACTACTTTTATTTACTACATACTATAACTACGTCAACTTTATTAACTTACTTTGTCTGCAGGTGTGCTTTCTATCTTCCGGCTATTTACATAGGAGCAAATATCATGGCAGAAAAAGAAGGTGGCATCATCGAAAGAACCTTAGTGGCAGGTACTATCATTCAGTGTGTGATTTAGTTTATTCACTTTTCATTCTTGAAATACAAGCAATGAACGCGAGGTGTTTGCAAGGAATATTGGTTACCTTACGTTGTAAATGAAGATAATGTGAGGGTTTACTACTATCTTCTTTCGTTTTTGAACGAGATTAGAAATAGATAGGACAACGTAATAGGTGTACAATTCTCTACTTTGGAGCAGTGCCACAGCAGATCTGTCTGGTTCATATCCTTGGAGGCAGGAGTTATTCAAAAAATCAACCTATAAAAGTTCAAAAATACTATTTCCAATTTTGAACCGATTCCTCTGTATTGAATTTGATGGTTAATTGAATACAGTAAATTTGACCGTTTTAAGGTTTCGAGGTATGATTTTTTGAATGATAGGTATCCCTTAGTTATTGATCTAGAGTCTAACATTTTGATATCTCCGAAATAATCCCCTCCGTAGTTTCGATTTGAAATTTAAAATCTATGGATCGTTCCTAAAATGTTGTGCATCAAAGCTAAGAACTCGTCTTAAAATGATTTTAATACTGACAAGTCCCTTGGCTGTTTGATTTAACAAGCCTCTTTTAAACCTTCAAACTTTGTCTCAAAACTTTTTATAACATGGCTTATTTTTTCAGGAGTGAAAACGAAAGAAATCATCCTGGCCCATGTGACTATTGAAATAGGTTTCCTGACCTTACAAACTGTGTCGCTAATGTTCGTGGCTTACGTAGTCTTTCATAACCCATTTGTAGGGGACGGTCTATCGATAGCACTACTCCTCACCTGCATCGGAATCAACGGCATGATGTTCGGTAAGTTTAAGCTTTAAGTGCTTTCAAGTACCTATGGTATGCGTGAGTATGCATTTAATCACCTCACTAAGGTGAATCTAAATAATTAACCTGCAATGATCCTAATGTCACCATCAAAATTTGGAAATTGTTTGCTTCCGTTAAGTAAAGAATCTAAATTTTTGTATACGAGCTCACCCTTCATATTTTTTGTGAAGACATTAATAGCCTGAGATGCTGAATGTCTCTAATAAAATTGACTAACTCACTAATAAAGTAATCTAGGAACCCAATCTATCACCGCGGTGCTCTGCTGTCCCGCAGTTTTTGTTTTCTGGAAGCAATAATACTAATCGTAATCAATGAATTTATGTAAAAAACTGACCCAGAACGTACGTCAGCATTACCATGGAGTAGTCTGACATCTTTGTAAGATTTATTGAATATCCGTATAAAAACTTGGAGGAAGGACGTCACCCATTGAATCGACGTGAAAGAAGAAAGAGTATGGTTTCTCTCTCTCACACACTGAGTCAATTAGCGACGTCAGTTTACTTAATTGCTGATACGAATGTTCAGTTATCTTCACAAATCAATCATACTATTCAGTCTTAGTGCTCAATAGATTATGACTTATATTCACCCCAATAGAATGCACTCGTGGGTGAAAATATCAGTATACTAGCAGGAAACCCGTGCTACGCACAGGAAAACCCCACCATCAGCAATCACTGTGATTAGTGATCAGTTACTAATTGTGTTTCTGAATTATTATCTACTATTTCAAAATTGGCGAGACGCACTGGTTTGATTAAAAAGTAGAGATTAGTAGTATGCTGCTATTTTGGTCCGTTCTGCAATAAGCTCACATGATAATTATAATAATAAAAAATACCCAATCAAAAGTTGGTTATTTTTATGAAGATTTGTTACTTTTGTCAGTTCAATGTTCAATTGAAGTTTTCTGGTGAGTTGCAGCCGCGAAAATTACGGGATTTAGCCAGCGGTTTCGTTTAATTCACAGCAATGGCGGGTTTGTCATCTACATCGCGGAGAAAACTTGATTTTTCCAGGGATTTTGTAAAACAAATTAGAAATTACACGATAATCACCACGGTATCACGGCAAATACGTCGTGTTCCTAGCGAATGTTTAAGATCATTACAATTGCGCGTTATTCACATCAATATCGTGGCATACACGCGAATTTCTGACTCAATTAATAGTCCGGGAGCACATGTTCATTTTTGGGGTCCCGTGGGACCGTTAATGATACAAGTTGGCGAGATGGCTTGATCTCTTCGTCTTGATGTCCTGAAACAGAATTTCGATGCTGCCAGGCTCAATTTTTCCCGGAACACCCTTAAATTCAAGATGGCGCCCAAAATGGCCGCCACGGGGGTGAAGTGGGTGAAAGTGACTCCCATGGTCGACATGTATGTCGATTCCTATGTATTTTTGGTCGAAAATTTCAAATATATGCTTAAAAATGTACTCCGACTTCTTAAAGACCCTTAAATCCAAGATGGCGGCCAAATTTCCCCTCCTGAAAGTCAAACGACCACGTGTGCTCCTATATGGCATGTGAGGTATCTTTCATACCATTTTTTGGGCCGTAAAATCGAAAAATGATGTTAAAAAATCCTTTGCGATTAATTTAAGGCCTCAAATTACAAGATGGCGGCCAAAATTGCTGAAATTTTGGAACCAAAAATTCTATAATAGCTTCTCATATCATGTGACGTATCGAACCCCATAGATTTCTGGTCGTAGAATCCAAATCTTGAATTCAAAATTCACCCCGGCCCCTTGGGATGTCCAAAATCCAAGATGGCCGCCGAAATTATCCCTTACAGGCTCATACAGTCAGCCTTGACCTTAGAATAGCAAGATATGTATCCATTTACAGGTTTATTGGGTCGCAGAATTCATAAATTAAGGTTAAATCAACCTTCCTTTTACAATTTGCGACATTTTAGTTTTAAGAATTGCGGCTAAAAGGCGTGAAGCGTGTGGATTTAAGAAATATTTCAATTTTACACGTTTAAAAAATTAATTACAACTGCTAACGTCATCGCTTATTCTAATGGATAAGCCCTGATTTGCGATTCACTTATTTGTAGAAAACATGTGTCAATAGTTTCAAACTCTATTTAATCCTGTGAAACAGCAATTTATCAGCTCCGCCCTTAAAATGTAATTTTTTCGACCATTTTCCCTAGAATCACGAAAAAAGAGAAAAACCCCTAAAAACGTGGCCCGAACTGTGTAAAATGGTGGCAAAATAGTGCTGGGTCCACACTATTTTGAAAACAAAACCAAAAAGTTCCAAAATTTTCAATTGGAGTCATAAATGTTGAGCTCTAATGGATAACCAGTACGGCAGTACATAACTGAAGAGGAAGAGCGTTCAGCTCAGGCAATTAAGCATCAGAATATGAAGAAGAGACCACGGCGAGAGATCTATAATTTTGGGTCTTGTTATAGACCTCGTCAGTAGATCACACTCGTCAGTGAGATCAAAAGCCAAAAACTTCAAAAATTTTCAATCAGAGTCAACAATTTTGAGGTCCAATGAGTACCAGTACGAAACTTGCCGTCTTGTAATACAAAACTTGTACTTCGAACTTGAGCTTTGATGCTGTCTTGGATTTTGCGAGATTTTCAGTTGAATTCATATGACGAGTGTGATCTACTGATGAGGTATAAAAAGACCCAAAATAATAGATCTCTCGACGTTACCTTATACCTTAATATTCCAATGCAAACTGCCTGAGCTGAACTCTCTCCCCCCTCCTCAGTTCTGTACTGATACTCATTGGAACTCACAATTGTTGACTCTGATCGAAAAATTTTGACCTCTTTGGCTTTGTCCCCCCCCCCCCCCCCCCCAAAGTGTGGACCCAGTACTATTTTGCCACCTTTTTACACAGTTCGGGTCATGTGTTCAGAATTTTTTCTCTTTTTATCGTGATTCTAGGGAAAATGGTAGAAAAAATCACATTTTAAGGGCGGAGCTGATAAACTGCTGTTTCACAGGATTAAATCAAGTCTAGGAACTAATGACATATGTTTTCTAGCAGTAAATTTTACGTTCTTTTCAATGAGCATGACAGTTTTTTTCTCAGATAATTGTGGCTGGAGGTATGAAGCAAAGTTTCTCCTAAAATCAGCAAAAATACGCCTTTTTTAAGCTAATTTTTGAAGAAAACGTTAATTTCACGACCAAAAAATTAAGTTAGAAAAAATAAAAGAGAATGATTTCTACAGGAAATTTTACGCTCTTTTCACTGGTTTTTTGGTTTTTTCGTGAGATGAACCGTTGAGGAGATATTTGCAAATATCTAATCGTGAGTTTTCTTAATTTTGCAAAATTCAAAATTGCGGCGCCCTGAGGACCAGCCAATTTTCCTGAAGTTAATATGGCCATTTTCGGGCTTCTGTAGTACCTAGGAATCGAAAAAAATTGGTTTGGTTCGAAGGACGGAACCCATGTTGACCGGTGTTATCGGTGTACAAATAGTTAAAAACTCTAGACAAAATTGTTTAAAAAATAATTTGGTTTATGCCTCTCGTTATTGATGGGATGTTCAGAAAAAATTAGTTATCAGACATTTAAAAGATAATTTAGTTCAATTTTGAAAGTTCATGTTGCTTAACTGTTTACAAGCCCGGTTTTTTCTTCTTATTTTGCTTTGTTTTTTGTTCCTTTCCTTGGTAACAGTTAATTAGAAATATTCGCGTTACCAAGAATATCTTACATTTCTACGAAAAGCTAGGTGCTACAAAATGCAATTGATTGTTTAGTGTTAGTGCTCTTGTTTATGAATGATAAGTTTATTACAAAGGATAAGTTGCGAGGCATCCTGAAAGGATCCTCTTCTAGTATTCTCCTTTGAACTATTTTCCTAATGCCCATTGAAAAGACTGAACCCAGAGAAAAACCAAAAACGCCCTAAATTCTTATCAAAAACTTGTGCTTGCTTCGTTTTTTTTCCAAAAATGTACACCATTGATGTGTGTATCATGTCGCTTCATAAACCTTTTCTCCTATTGTTACTTTGTCTGTAAATAAAACCTCATTTTTATTTCTGCCAAAAAAAAGACAATCCTATCTCGTTTAGTCTAATCTTCCTAAAGCTACATAATCCTTTATTCATTATGATTTGCTATCTTGCCCATTAAATTTATGCTGAAGGGGGGGGGGGTTCTTAATAGTTTGAAGGGTTGATTTAACCTTCATTTATGAATTTTACGACCCAATAAACCTGTAAATGGATACATATCTTGCTATTCTAAGGTCAAGGCTGACTGTATGAGCCTGTAAGGAATAATTTCGGCGGCCATCTTGGATTTTGGACATCCCAAGGGGCCGGGGTGAATTTTGAATTCAAGATTTGGATTCTACGACCAGAAATCTATGGGGTTCGATACGTCACATGATATGAGAAGCTATTATAGAATTTTTGGTTCCAAAATTTCAGCAATTTTGGCCGCCATCTTGTAATTTGAGGCCTTAAATTAATCGCAAAGGATTTTTTAACATCATTTTTCGATTTTACGGCCCAAAAAATGGTATGAAAGATACCTCACATGCCATATAGGAGCACACGTGGTCGTTTGACTTTCAGGAGGGGAAATTTGGCCGCCATCTTGGATTTAAGGGTCTTTAAGAAGTCGGAGTACATTTTTAAGCATATATTTGAAATTTTCGACCAAAAATACATAGGAATCGACATACATGTCGACCATGGGAGTCACTTTCACCCACTTCACCCCCGTGGCGGCCATTTTGGGCGCCATCTTGAATTTAAGGGTGTTCCGGGAAAAATTGAGCCTGGCAGCATCGAAATTCTGTTTCAGGACATCAAGACGAAGAGATCAAGCCATCTCGCCAACTTGTATCATTAACGGTCCCACGGGACTACATGTGCTCCCGGACTATAAGACTACGTAAATGTGCGTATAAAACTCATAAACATCTGTTACTTCAGATGGGCGAAAACGTATGATTTTCCTTCAATTTTGTATGATACCACATACCTACTCCGGAGTTCAAATAGTTGCTCGCTTCAATTCTGCTTGTTAAAAGTGACGAATTGGAAGAATCCAATCTAAATTTCACGAGAACTATGGGATGTAACCATCGGTTTCCCTATATAAGATTTAATGTTTTGAAATTAAAAAAAAAAAAGAAAAAAAAGAGCATTAGCGATGATTTAAAATTTTGCAAGTAAGACTCATGTGTTTCGGTTCCACGATCGGAGTCAAATATTGATGAAATGCGCGCGAAACCCCCGCTTCTCCTCCGATTGAAGCGTTGCACACCGTCTTTATGTTCCATTTTTATTTATTTATTTTATTAATGAAGCCAAGCAACAGCTTCTCTCAAAATTTCCCGAGAATTTGCCTTAATCATTTCAAAACAAGATAAAAGTAACAAAAAGTAACCCCAGGCGACGTGAAGACTAAATCACAACATTTTTTTTACTTTCGAACTTGAGCAGGTAAATTTTTTCAAAAAAAACAAAACAAAACAAAACGAAACGAACGGTTCCGCGGAGCACATTTTTCACCAATCTTGCAAAAAAAAAAAAAACGGAAGGGCACTCGAGCCAATGCGCGAACCAATCGCGAAAATCGCGAACCAATGCCGTAGAATGAAGAGACTACGCCAGTCTCTTTATTCTATGCCGATGCATAGACAGATTTTCCAGATTTTCACATCCCTGAGAGAGTAGCCCGGCAACGGATGCACGAGTCGGAGCTCGCAACAATCATGGCGCGGCGTTTCCAACAGCGCGACGCCGAACTCGTTCCATCTTCCTCGCACTCGTTGGACGCTTAACCCCTTCCATCTTCCTCGCACCCGTTGCGCGTACCAGAAGAACACACGTAAAATTTATCAGCTGTCTTTCAGCGCGAAACGCGGAAATCGCTCCATCTCGCTCGCACTCTCTCTCGCACCCGTTGTCCTTACGGGAAAATCGACCCACGCGGACCGCGATATCCCGCGAACCGGCGGGCGGATCGCGAAATCCTCCCTTATCCGGCGCCTCGGGGTAGAGAGGGATCCCAGTGCGGAATCTCAGGGTCATACGGCCTCCCGTTCACGAGATCCGCTGATACGTGAGTGAGTCAGTCAGTCAGTGAGTGAGTCAATCAACGTGAAGTCTGCTTTATTAGTATAGATTTTATACTAATTTCAATTGGACACTGAAAGTGAGTCCAAAGAGAGATATGGCTGTTCCAAATTAGTGTTCAGAGGTTTAAGCAAGATTCTGAGCGATTAGTCGAAACTTTAAACATCGAGAATTTTAGTAGCTGTCAAAGTTAGGGTGTTCCGTTTTCAGACAACCATCTCAAAACCTTGCTCCCCGGGCTTTTTCCCATTCCTTTTGGTCCCCAAAAGATAATTCTGAAGTTTCAGCGTCATAGCTGAAGTCTACACTTTCCCCCAAAGCGATGCAAATTTTGGAAGCAATTACATTGGTTTAAATGGGGAAAAAATAGGCAAATTCCCGGAAATACGTTTTTCGGTTGTAAAACGCGCCGAAATGATTTCAGACCTGACCATCTCTTGGGAAGTCATCAAGAGGCCTATTTTGAACGAGAAAATTCCACTTTTGACCCAAAGAGGGGGGGGGGGGGGTCAGGGCGCAGTTAGTTTTGAGGCGCTGCGCGCAGCAAAATGATCGCATTTGACAGTTTTTGATCAACCTCAGAACAGGTCCTTTGAAGCTGAGGAGGCTAATGTATCTCATAAATTGTAATAAAATAATGTACAAGAGTTGTTTTCATCCCTTCAGAACTATTTTCGACCATTTACACTGTTGCCAAATTTACTCGAACCTGGAAGGGAATTAGTGTTTATCATCTTCTGTACTTGAGTAAATTTGGCAACAGTGTAAATGGTCGAAAATAGTTCTGAAGGGATGAAAACAACTCTTGTACATTATTTTATTACAATTTATGAGATACATTAGCCTCCTCAGCTTCGGAGGACTTGTTCTGAGGTTGATCAAAAACTGTCAAATGCGATCATTTTGCTGCGCGCAGCGCCTCAAAACTAACTGCGCCCTGACCCCCCCTCCCCCCTCTTTGGGTCAAAAGTGGAATTTTCTCGTTCAAAATAGGCCTCTTGATGACTTCCCAAGAGATGGTCAGGTCTGAAATCATTTCGGCGCGTTTTACAACCGAAAAACGTATTTCCGGGAATTTGCCTATTTTTTCCCCATTTAAACCAATGTAATTGCTTCCAAAATTTGCATCGCTTAGGGGGAAAGTGTAGACTTCAGCTATGACGCTGAAACTTCAGAATTATCTTTTGGGGACCAAAAGGAATGGGAAAAAGCCCGGGGAGCAAGGTTTTGAGATGGTTGTCTGAAAACGGAACACCCTAGTCAAAGTGAATGGTCACTATTCATTAATTATTGGAATAGTCAAATGCTTTACCAATACGAAATAGGGACTCGATTTTGAATGAAAGCGAATAAAAGTAAACCAAGTATTTTTAACCCTTTATCAATTTTTTCAGGTCTCCTGCTCTCAGTTATATGCTCATCGCAGACAGACGCTGCATTTTTTGGTGTTAGTACAAATTTCCTCTTGAAATTCATATGTGGTAAGTTATATATGAATCCTTATGACTCTTTTAATTCCACATGAATATTTATCTGAATTATTCGGCTCGCGGTTTGTAATTAATACAAAATGTCAGATTCGATCGTGAGGAAAATGATAATAATTAATGGAGGGAAACCAGTGGCGTGGCGTGCTTTGCGATCTATCGATATTTCCCTATTTGAAGCTGTGGTAAATAATCGAATATTAAGGTGTTCGCTGCGAACACCCTGTTTATCGATACTTTTCCATAGGTTTAAACGACCGATCAATCGATATATCGCAAAGCACGCCACGCCGCTGAGGGAAACGTACGGACCAAACTCGAACAAATTAACCTAGCAACTCACAATTTTAAGTAGGGAATATTAAGACCAGTTTTAGGTTAATACATCTTATTCTCTCCTGTTACAAGAATTATTTAAACAACGCCATACACATTTGAATGTGTGATTTTCCAATCATCATTAATCCCCTATTTTCAAAAATTCATAGGATGTCAGAAACGAGTAATAAAGATCAACAACACAATCCATTTAACGTAAATACATATTATATTTACACAAAAATGTGAGCGCATTCATTCCAACAGAACCACAAAACTCCTTCAAAAAGAGTCAATGCAATTTGTGTTGCTTTTCTCCAGCATATTATGCTAAGCTATCTTTGAGGAAAAACATATCTCTTTCGGAACTGTCTCAAAAGCGGTTTGTTCTGTTCATCGAAGAATCTCTTTAACTTTTGTAATTCATCTTGGGCTTTGATGTTTGCGCTAGCAGTTGATGTTTTGCGTTGTTGCGTTTCTTATTATTCTTCTTTCTTTTCTCATTTCTATAAATTCACTGGATAAAAAACACATTGGATCTAGAGTCCAGACTCTTAAAAACATCGACAAGAAAAAATACTCTTGATTCAATCAGATTTAAGCTTAAATCAAGAACCAAGCCTCTTAATTTGAGCGGATTTCCTTTTGATTTAAGCTTAAATCTGCTTGAATCAAGAGTCCTTTTTCTTGTCAATGTTTTCAAGAGTCTGGACTCTAGATCCAGTGTGTTTTTTTTTTCCAGTGTTCGTAAAAACGTAAAAAATAAAGCTAAAAATTACGTTTATTTTTTGTGTGACAGGTCTCCTTTGGCCGGTGGAAGGCATGCACGGGTCGTTACGATCGATCAGTATGTTCCTGCCTCTGACCCTCCCGGTGGAGGCTTACCGAGCTTTGTCCATCCGAGGTTGGGGTCTCACCAACAAAGTCGTCCTCGCTGGATTCGCCTCCTCAATAGGATGGACGCTCTTCTTCATTGCTCTAATCATCATAATCTGTAGATATAAGAGGGATGTCTGGGTGGGGAAACAATAAACTGTACAATGTAGTCTGTCTCGAATTATTTTATTGCCCCCCCCCCCCGTTTCCGATAAAGTCAAAGTTGCTGCCGTAACCAAAGAGAGTTCCAAGGTCAAATCTCCGAATAAGAAGCACAAAACAAAAACTTTTGAGCTTAAATGTTTTCTTGGAAAATGTTTGTTTTTACCTTTTCTTCCTGATCTCTCGGTTATTTTCCTTTTTTTGAATGACGATGGTCAGGAAATTTAAAAAAAGGTGAAACAACCATTTTCTAAGAGAACATCATCACGATTCCTGATCAAAGTGGAAAAACTTTCAAAATTTCAGCTTGAAGCCCAACATTAAGCACTGATTTTTCGTTTAAATACAAGATTTTAGGGGAAAATACGTATAAACTGTGCTGAAATTCGCTAACTCGTCATCGAAAAAAATACATCAACCGTGATTTTTTTATTCGTAAATTCAGCACATACGCTGATATTTCGGCCGGGAAAACTTGAACTGGAGACGATATAAAATATCCCAGGGTAAAATCACCAGACTTCATAAGCGTATTCTGTGAGTAAGAAAATAATTGTTTTCCTGTATAATTTCCGCCCTAAATACTCCCAGTTTGAACTACGGCCCCCGATTTTTTAAAAAAAAAAAAAAAAAAAAAAAAAAAAAAAAAAAAAAAAAAAAAAAAAAAAAAAAAAATCATCTCTAAAGTCTGGAGAGCATTATCAACCAAAATCATGAAAATTGATAGCTCTTTTAATCTTTTGGCTCCAATTCTATTCTATTCATTGTCTTAAACAAATTGAAATCTTAAAATAAAAGGGATTGTTGGAATGTTGGGGATCTTAGATTCTTCAGAGGAAGAATTGCGTTCCCCGTTGGACCTCAAAAATCCCTTCTAGTATGAGAATTTAATATTTTTAAGGTCATAAATATTAGCGCTAAGAGCTTTAGGGGACAACCATAATTGATACTAAAATCCTAATCAATTTGTAGCACTAAAATCATCCGCAGGGCCTCAAGAATATCGAAATTTCACATCAACGGGAGATTTAAGGGGGTTTAAAGCTTTCAGATTGCTAATCTTAGTTATGTCACCCCCTAGCCTCATAAAATTTCCCTTTAATTCAAGGTTTCAGTATTATTGAGGCCATGGATTAATTGGACGCATTTATGCCAGGCGGAACCATGCTCATCATGTATAGTTCTTATGTGAGCCCTGTTATGCATATGTTCTAGTGCGTCTCAGGGCTCATGTTCCAATGCACATAGTTCCGTTTGGGAGAAATGCGTCCAATTCAACATTGAAAATCATGGGAAACAACTGTTATTCATTAGTTCTGAACCATAGCAGTTGCAAAAATTTTACCCTTAGATTGGAGAGAGGGCAAAATTTCGACTGGGAGCCCTTTTGATTTGATTAAAAAAAAAAAAAAAAAAAAAATAGGAAACATTTAAAAAATGTTCAAATGGTACTCGCAGTATGATTTAGGTTTGAATGAGAGTAGCCAAAATGTATGAATGATAATGCATGATTCATAAAAAAAACTTCCGTTTGATTATAAAATGTAAGTTTTTGTTTCTTTCATAAATTCCATTATCATTCACAGCACCTGGCTACCACCGCTACCCTCATGCAAACAAAAAAAAGAAAAAAAAAACTGTTCGAGGAAAAATTATTATCTTGAATTATTATCATAACATAAGCTTCTACAGTCTGGCCGTTCAACCCGTACTGGGACACCCTGTTTTTACAGCTTACTTTCCTGTCCCTGCGTTTGAGTCTCCGGCCAAATTTAGGCCTGATTCATGAGGGCACCAATGATCAACCCAACAAAAACCACCTAATTACACCACACCACTCGGTTGCTCAACAACCGCTGACAATCGGAGTGACAACGGTGACATAAACGAGATTCCAGCGCCCGTTCAAATATCCGCGCTACAGTTTTGAGATTTTTGACGCCGTCAGAAAATGTCAAATTCCATGCTCGGAGTGCCGCGTTGCCGCGACTCTATAAAATTCCAAAATCCACTGAAAGAGGACCACCACACTGGGGAGGAACGTCGTATGAACATTTAAGTGTTGCCAAATTTGTACGAATAAAATTTTTATTTTCGAAACAAGCCGAAAATATCCTCTCCTCGTATTTTCAAAATTTTCATGTACGCCAGATTTAACAACGAGAGATATTGTTTTAAAATATTAGAGTAAAAATGGAGATGTTGCATGTGTGAGGAATTTGCGATTTGACTTTTGATTCTTAAGTAAAAGTTCGCGAGAAACACGATGGTGCCACTGGTTTTCTCTGAAATCAACTTCCAAGCTTAAAAAAGCTCTCAAAGTCGAGGCCAAAATGGAAGGGATATCCCATGCTATCCTGAGAGTCCACCTCTACATCTAGAAAACCTCTCCATGCAAAAAAAGAGAGCAAATACATTAGCAGGGTTGCCGTGCTTTCAGTTTTGGAGTCCCCAAATAAAGTGGTAGCCCTGTCAATGTATTTGCTCCCTATCTTTGCATGGAGAGTTTGTTTTGATGTAGAGGTGGACTCTCAGGATAGCGCGGGATATCCCCTCCATTTTGGTCTCAACTTGAGAGCTTTTCTTGAGCTTGGGAGTTGATTTCAGAGGAAACCAGTGGTACCATCATGTTTCTCGCGAACTTTTGCATAAAAATCAACAGTCAAATCGCAAATTCCTCACACATGCAACATCTCCATTGTTTAAGTGATCCGAAAAATTCGTATTTTATAAAAGGAAATTAGGCACTGTTTGAACGTTTTATGGCGTTTTTCCTTCACACCTCGGATTTTCGGGCATTTGTTGGAACGCTTTCTGCGGCGGCTCCTACAGGAGCGATCAACTCAGTCAAAAGGACGTATAGTCATCGTGAATTGAGCTCCGAGACCTATAAGAATACACGTGCGACAAGGCCTCTGGCACGATGGATATAGTTCCTTTTGACTTGAGTGCATTCAATTGACGCGCGAATTTTTATGAGTGAATTATTTCGCCAACTTCTTTCGATGAGCAATTAGGCCGGACAAGTACACTCGAAAACACCTTCCGCGGGGGGCCTGGCCGCTTCATTTTTTTGTGTTATTTTTTAATCTCCCGGCAACCGGATTTTTTCTGTCGTTCTGTGTAAGAACAACGTATCGAAGTAGGGTTTTTCATTGTAGTCACGCTATCACGGCTTAAGGGCCTCACTTTGTTTTGCACGTCGCCCGTGTCGATATCTCTAAATCCCTCTGTGTTTAAGTTTGTGTCTGTGTGACAACTTCGCTCTGTGGGAAAATGTCTCCAAAGTTTGGGGAATCCCGGAATGTCGATCATCTGTCTCTCCACTTCCATAGTTGTTATTAATTTTGCCTAAAGGGCGTTCTCGATGCGCCGTCATCCGGATTTAACCAGAATTTGTCGTTCCCCTGACAACGGAACGCAATTCTATTTCAAGGTTGCAAAATGGACTCAAAAATTGAATTTCGTACAAGGTATTGTCAGCCCCGGCTAAAACATCACAAGCACCATGCGATGTTTCAAAATTTCCGCCGCCATTTAACTTTCCTACAAAAATATTGTTGATTGAATCTATTTGAAAATTATTTCAATGAATTTTATCGGCAGCACAAAGAAAATTCAGTGAAACTTTCGAACAGCTTCGTTGAAAAATTTCTCTGTACAAAAATAAAACAGCGGCGGAAATTGTGAAACGGTCGGAAGGTGACGATATGACTGTGCAATTTCGCCGTATAAACGCCGTATGAACATTCGAGGGACGCCAAATTCCCTTCAATAAAATGTTTATTTTTTAGGAAAGTCATGAATATTTTTCCCTGAAATTTTCAGGAACTTCAAGTCGAATTGCGAACAAAATTATCTGAAAAATTGGTGGAGATGTATTCATAGGTATATAAGGAAATTGTTTTTTTTATCAAGATAAATTTTATAACCGCTTGAAGATTTATACGGTGTTACGACTTTTAGCGGCTCTGGTGCTTGCACTAGAGCTGCTATTCCGGACGGTCCCAGCTGGGGAGTATCAATGCAGCATGTTACATTGTAGAGACCGCGCGTTGGTTGATGGGAATCGGCGCCATTTTCGGCTATGTTCCTTGTCATGACTTTATTTTATTGCATACTGTTTTATTGTTAGTCAATGCTATGTTGTGTATTGTATTTTTGGAATCATGGTGATACAGTCAACAATTCAAAACTTGTTTGTGCTTTTATCTCGTGATGGAAAAAATGTACTTTACGTTCAAAATTTGAAAATTTGAATTTTAAAGTTTTCGCGGTTAAGGAAGCTTTAACCACTGGGTTGGAGCTTCCCAGTCATTTACTCGATATCAGCTGATAGCAAACAAAGGTTACCAGGGAAACCGTAAACGTCTAACAACTATCGTGGCCATTGGGGCGATTATTGAAATGATATCGACTTTATGTCGCCGCTTACGACAGGACATAGCCCTATCTTAACTGTGTAATATATCGCAATTCGATATTGTTTTGATTTTTAAAAGGAGCAATTCATTCATACAGTTCCGATTAGTTTTGGCGAACGGGCCCTTAACCTACGGCACTCGGCTCATGGGAATTTTTTAACTCTAAATTTTTTAACCTAACTCTTCCATTCCGGGAACATATTTATTGAAAACGGTGACTTTTTCAACAGTCCTATTTTTATCTACAACATCTAAGTGGCCCTTCATAATAATTTAATTTTGGCCCCTGGCCAGAAAAAGGTTCGGAAATTGCAGTGATTTTGCCGAAAATGCTGAAGTAAGTAAATTTGGGCATTTTTTTTCCTTCTTCAAACTCTGTGGAGAAGCACTTCTCCTCCAGTACATCTATTTTTTTACTTATCTCTCGCAAGGTACATTTACAGAAGGTGTGTTCCAGTATTAACAGTTCAGATTCGTTGTTTTTTTATTATAACGCTTATTTCGGAAAGCAATTATTACATTGTTCAATTCTACTGACTTTCAACACTCGATTATACTCCCGGCAAATTCTGCAGCAGCGTTTCAAATGTTGACTCTAATGCTTCCAACAGCCATCCGATGTCTAAGGGTTTATTCCTAGATTTAGGGATTTTCCGGAATTTCCAGGGATTTAGGGATTTTTCAGGAAATCTAGGGATTTTTTTTTGATGAGGTAAAGTTACCAAAAATCAACTTTTTAACCTCAATTCTAGCTTCGACAATCGAAAACATTTTTTCATCTATATTTTGTAGGCCTTTTTGGCAACACTATTTTCCCCGCAAATAAGCCGGAAATTAAAACGATTGCGTCCTTCGATGTACTTGACATTCAACTGCATTCAACCTGTTAATAATAAGAAATCAACTAATATTCTTTCATTTTATTGGTCTGGATTAGCACTGCTTTCAGAGAGCGCCAAAATTCAAACGAGCCAATCGGATTTCAATATTGCAAATCGCTACATCGAATGACATCATGATTCTTCATAAAACAATGGCGCTTTTTGCAAAATCTAGGGATTTTTTAAGTATATTTGAGCAAATCTGGGGATTTAGGGATTTTTAGCGAAATCTAGGCATTTTTTTTCTTCCCCGCTAGGGATTCAATATCGGAAGACTGGCTTCCAGTATCGTAGCGTTGATCGTCGCTGATGTCGAAATGGAACCTAATGCCGGACTTACTGTAACACCTCCATTCCTCAATTCCGGTGAGGAATACGTCTCTACCCTTAACTCAATATAAATATACAAATTGATAAGTGAGTGCTTTAGTCTCCTGAAAACAGAATTGCGAAACTTAAAATTGGAGAAAAATGATGAGTAAATGAAAAAATGGAACCAATTGATGGGATATGTCGCATGCCATTCTGACACAAAATATGGCGTCTATCGAATCACCTTAACTAAATAAAATAACCAAATTTTCAACTCTCAAACTATCAACTATCAACTATCAAAATTCAAACTATCAAAATTTCCAACAATGACAAAAATGATTGTAATATACCTATAATGTAATGAAATATACACGCTCTAATCATTTAATTTGTATTACCTTTATGTTATGTACCTACATATTATACTATTTTTATAATAAATTTTGCCAACATGCTTTTCAATTCAGTCTACAACATTTCATTCCGACGTGGCAATAATGATTTATAATGCCCCTAAACATTAAAATGAATTACAATAGTAATGCCGCATTATAATGTCGTATTATACATCGCAACGATTCATGTCCTACTGATTATTGATTATTGTAAGATGAATTCTGTTTTCTCTGATTGTATGTTTCATACGTGCGAAGCAAGTACGGGTCACTAGAAACGTGGTTCGTACGGGTGGCTGATGAAATTGATCTTCGAATACCTTTTGATGAGCTAGGGAAATGGAACCATCTGCATCTCATGGACAATAAATAGTTGCCGTAATTAAGGTCATCCCGTGATTAAGGTGCCGTGATTTAAGTCATAAATTCTTCATCTAATTCTTGATTCATCTCCAAAATGTCTGCTAAAGCTTTCATGCGCTTCTCCTTGTATGCATGAATGAGCAAATTGGGTATCGAACAAGCGGACACTTTTTGAAAATTTAGATGATTCTGGACAATATCGTACAGAAGTCCACGAGCTGCAGATAGAACCATTACCTCTAGCTCATCAAAAGTTATTCGAAGATCATTCAACAACCTCTTTGACAAGTTGCAAAAACTTTTCGTTAACAATAGTGTCACACGGTACTAGGAATATTTACTATTTAACGAACCTTATATTTCCCTGACTCAGTCCTAAATTATAGAAGTATGCGTTACTTTTCCAGCAATCCAAAAAAACAATTATACAAAAAACCAATACCTACACTTTCAGATATAAAAATGCAAATTTTTTGCAGCCTCGCTAAACGACTTATCAACCAGAGATTTTTTAGGAAGCGGACCTCCAAAGAGCTTTCAAAATTAAAAGTATACAACAAGTGATAATGCCATGTATTCGCCATATCAAAGCCCAATACACATTTATACACCGGCTACGTAAATCTGCTAAGTTACAAAACATGAATCGACAGTTGTCGGATTGTACATCAATGACAAAATGTGTCTAGGCCCTCATTCTTGACTACAACTACTGCCCCCAGAGCCGCTCTCCGACGCCAATGCGTTGGAGCTTCCTGCTTGTTTTCCTTGATACGGCAGAATTGCTATCCAAAATTTTGCTGATTTATGCCTGTAGTTTCAACCAATTATCGAGACCTTTCCGTTCAGATACTATAAGTACTATAAGTTTCGGTACTATAATGTATTCAGTAGTGGAAAACTTTGTCTTTAGAGAGGATTTTTTCGCAAATAGTGGAGATCGGGGAGGGAAGGAGAACTCCAAACTCAACGAATCGATCTTTAACATGCATCTTTATCCGAAAATAGTACAAAATCAATACTAACAATTTAAACAGCGGATAGCAAGGCTAATTTACACATAAACAAGTTGGTTTTTGCAATCGCTAGCGATAGCAATATTCGTCATGGGAACTTTTGCTTCTGGGATATGAAAATGTTAAGGTACAGTTCGTTTGTAGTATCTTCAGAATTGAAGGGGCTATGTAATTTTGTGTCGACATCTCTTTTTTAACATTTTTAATTTTTTTTCTTTGCATACAAGAAAGCTGTTATTTACCAATTATTTATTTTCGTTGGATTATGTATGGTTTTTGGAAGTTAACGCATTTAACTTTCAGTTTCGTTTTTTCGGCGTAAAGTATGATATTTTTACTCTACGCATATGCCCAAATACGCATCATAAGTGACCTATGTGCTTCCTAAGTTGCCATTTTTTTCATTCAAATAGATGTAACTGAAATGTTAGATGTGTACTACCTATACTACTTTCATGTCATTGCTTTATTTATTTATTTACTTTTTGCGTAGGTATAAATTGTTATTTTTTGCTGAATTTTGGAGAAAATATTGCTTTAAGAACGTGGAATGTAAATTAATTTTATTGAAAAAAGAAAATACCATCATTAATTTGGGCGAACAGAGAAAATATACATCAATATTTGGGTCAACATCTCCCTGATTATATGAAGGATGAAGATATTAGTATTTCTGTATCAAAAAACTTAGCTTTTGTCTTCAGAGATACAATGATTCTAGTCCCAGTCAATTTGTTTTATTGAAAAAACAAAAAAACAAAAAATAAATAAAAAAAAAACAACTGAAATGTTAGACATACTATTTTCATGTCTTTCTATTTGTATCAATAGGTACTTTTTGCTTAACTTACAAACGTTGAATGCAAATTAACTTTATTGAAAAAAGAAAATAACGTCATTAATGTGGGGGAACATGTGGCTGATTATATGAAGGAGGTATATTCCAGTATTTATGTTTAACATATTAATTCACGAGAAAATGTTTGTACATTTATCATCTACTATTAATTATTTTTTGATGATTAGTCTAAAACATTCAATACAACCATTAAAAAGTAACACCCATCGTCGGGTATCGAACTCCCGATTGCCTATTGCCCGCTCCTTTTCATAAAAATGAGACGCCTAAGTCAACCAGGCTATCACGGCTCCGCGGCTGGTGGTGTAAAAATAGCATACAAAAGACTCTGACGGTGGGCGGGGCTTATCACAAGAGTTGTTTTCGACGCTTTGTAGCTCCCGAGATATGAAAGAAATGAGCTAAGCGCCTTTCTCTGTGAGACATTGTTGCTATCATGTGTCTTAAGGTTCATCTCACCATGCATTTGCTATCGCGGCAGTAAGCTGAGGCAATATTTCTGTATTCATGGATTAAATCCATCAATCAAGTTCTGATTTTGGCTCATATATCCGTAACGGGTCCTCAAGAACAATTTTCCGCCTTGTACGATGGTTATTATTTCTTTAAACTATGTTTAAAATTTGAGGTGGGATAATGGCGGCTTCTCAAGAGCAACGAGGTAGGCGATCTTTTGCACCAACGAACAGAAAACTGATGGCGAAAAATAGCCAATGAAAACCTCCCAAAAAAAAGAATTTGCCTAAAAACGGAACTTCGTGGTTCTGCGCAGATTTACCAGTCAGACACGACATTTCAAGGTGGAAAAAAACTCGCTGAAAGCGAATTTTAGAAATCAACACAACTTGACGTAGAGACATGATTGGCTAAAAAATACAACGGTTTTTGATACATCGGAAAATCAACCAAAAATCGGAGACTGGGCGAAACGCTCAAGGTCGCAGAGGTATAGGGAATCCCATAGCGAAAGCAACGGAACGATTCTAATATCATGGGGAACTCCGTTCCCATGACAATACCACCAAATCGTCTCGGCTGAAACCTCAGCCGAATCAAGCCTTCCTCAGTTGGATAATGACAGTAAAATATTTTAAAAATCTAAAAAAACTTAGTACTTAGCTGTACCTCTCAAAGCGAGAAAAATGTTGTTAAAAATATATTGTACACTGGAAAAAAAAAAAAAAAAAAAAAAAAAAAAAAAAAAAAAAAAAAAAAAACCACATTGGATCTAGAGTCCAGACTCTTGAAAACATTGACAAGAAAATGGACTTTGGATTCAATCAGATTTCAGCTTAAATCAAAAGGAAATCCGCTCAAATTAAGAGGCTGGGTTCTTCACTTAAGCTTAAATCAGATTGAATCAAGAATATTTTTTCTTGTCGATGTTTTTAGGAGTCTGGACTCTAGATCCAGTGTGTTTTTTTTTTTCGGGTGTAGGTATAAATTCAAACTAACTATCGGGTCTTTTCCAGAATGATGAAATGAATATATGATGTGATGCAACTCTGTTATGGTCTCGGTGAGGAGCTGGTCAGCGGCGAGGCGTGAATGATCGATTATCGATATTTCCCCATATGAAACTATGCCAAAGAATCGATTATTATGAAAGTCGTTGCGAACACCCTGTCTGTCGATCCTTTCTCATAGGTTTAAATGGCAGATCAATCGATAAATCGCAAAGCATGCCACGCCACTGGAGCTGGTAGGGGGCAAAACGGGAGAGCAGAGCCTTGCCACGTCAGATCAACTCCTCACAGTCGATTTGCAGCGGGTTGGCTCTCGCTGCCGTCCTAAGGAAGAACGCCGTATGAACATTCGAGAGTTGCCAAATTTCCTTCGATAAAATGTTTATTTATTAGAAAAATTATGAATATTTTTCCTTTAAATTTTCAGATGTTTTAGATCTAATTACAAACAAAATTATGTGAGAAATTGGTAGACAAACACTCAAAACTTTTCCTGAAAATTAGTGATTTGCCAGGGGAAATTTGGCAACGCCTGAAGGCTCATACGGCGTTTTTCCTTAGCAAGGCAGCTCGGGGCAGGAATGCAATCTAGTAGTGTGCCGTATGAAAGGAAACGAGAGCACGAAGCAAAAACAGCGTATCATCGTAGTATCTTTCCTGGAGTTACGCTGTTTTCGGTATCCTCCGGCTGCTGAAGATGTTACGCTATGCCGAGTTATCAGGAACGACAGGTCGGGCCAAGGACAGTGCTATCGGTGACCGAACACCGACCGCCGAGAACTCACCCACAGCGTCGTCGCCCTCGCGTAAGGGCGCCGCTCCGTTCCCGCGTGAGCCCTGGGGAGCTAGGGGTTATACCGGGAATAGGGCTCATCTCAAAGTGCACTTACGCCCTTACGCTGGGGGAGTCACGGCAGGAGTCATCTCCGTTCGAGCCGTCGAACGTGCAGCCAAGAAGAATGGCTCATTAGTTTTTGCCGTGGTCACAGGCTGCGGCTGCGGGCTGATTATTGAAATGTTTTTGAAATTATGTTTTGATGAAATTATGTTTTTGAAATTGAGACACAAAGCGATCGACAAAGGAGATACATTGGAAATCAACTGATCCACGCAGATTCAGTTTCCAATTTTTTTGGCAAAATGATAGACAAAGAAGAGGAAATGAGCTGCTCCACACAGATTCAGCCTTCAATTTTTTTTGAAATTGATAGACAAAGCGATAGACAAAGAAGATACATTTGAAATCAACTGATTCACGCAGATTCAGTTTCCAATTTTTTTGGCAAATCGACCCATGTTGATCAATGTAATGCGGTGTTATCTGGAGACTTGAACGCAGGAGTAAGAAAGTAAGTGACAATTTCAAAATGCAAGCTGTTACTCGGGACTGAGCTTGATCACTTTATTCCGATACTTTTCGGTAAACTTTGAGTATTTACACCCATAATGTCGTTTCATTAGAGAAGAATGACATATCTTTACTTCGTGACAACCATCGAAGAGCCGAGAAGTTTTCTGTGATTTTTGATGAGGAATCTCAGACGTTTGCATCAAGACACACAAAAAGGAAGGGGTATTTTGGGACCACTCGTAGGCTAATTATTGGAATCCATAGACAAAGCGATAGAAAAGGAAGAAAGCAGAGAACTAAAGTACAAACTTCAAACTCAAAGTTCAAACATCTGACAAAAAATACTTTGTTCCCCTCTTTTAATTAAAAAAGGCAAGATTCCACAACTTGTCGATCGAAGTACATGCCCTCACCTCCACGATCATGTTTCTGTCTCAAGTCCACATTCCTGGAAAAAACAGACCGAAAATCGCCATCAACCCGGAGCCAAAAGTAAAAGACGGGAGGGGAAGGGGTGAGAGAGAGAAGGAAAAAACTTACAGAAACTTGGAGCACAATAGGAATATTTACTCCCCGCTAATGGGCAGTATAATTATTATTGGTTCTCTCGTTTCAATTAGCTTTCCGAGCTACACCCCGGGGGGGGGGGGGGGGGGGGGGCTTTATCCAAGCTGTGACAGCGGCCGGGGCGGCGCGTCTCGACGCAGGCGCGTGAGAACCTATTTTTGATTTCGGTGAGTCAGCGTCAGCGGCCTGAGCGGGCTCCGCCAATATTTGACGCAAAGTCTGTCATTACTACGGTCGAGGTGATGGGCCCGATTGTCTTCCGATCGCCACTCTGCCTCTCCACGCCCCCGGTCCACCGGGATCTCACGGAACATCGAGGCGTCACTGCCAGATCATTTTCAACGATATGAACCAAAGACATAAAGACGGAGGGCTAAAAGCAAAAAATGAAGCTTCTTTTCAACCACCTCTACGATTGGCTAGAGGATTGGCGGCGAAAGCGGGACAAGTTTGAAATTCAAATGTAGGGCGGGAACTAAATAAAATTGCGGAAACAAAGTATTTTAGGTTGATTTTTGCCCAAATTCAGGTACAAACTCATATTTTTTTAACTCTAGGTTAGTTTCCGTCCGTCGTCGACCGATTAATTTCATTTGGGAGTAACGTTGATCTAGAACTGTAACGGCCTGTTTGAACCTGCAGAACCACCATGAGCAGAAGAAAAACTAACTTTATCTGAGATTACTGCCTGTTACCGAGCAAAAGTAGGTGTATTATGTTAGGACGCAGACCGAACTTTCTTAGTATATTCGTTTTAGGAATTTAAAATACGTTTCGAAGAAGAAATGTGGAAAAATCAAGAGGACAAGTTCAAATCAAATTTCCGTTTGCCGCCATGGATTCCCGCGCTCATTTACACACTCACACAAGCGCGCAGCGCCGAACCTAACTTCACTTTTTCCCCGTGCTTTTAGATACGAGCGCTCCGTCTTTATGTCTTTGATATGAACCGATGAAGAGGAGGCATAGCAGACACTGCCGTGATAGCGAAGAGCGCAGTACTCTGCCGTGCTAAGGAAGAACGCCGTATGAACATTCGAGAGTTGCCACTTTCCCTTCGATAAAATGTTTATTTTTGAGGAAATTTATGAACATTTTTCCTTGAAATTTTCACGAACTTTAGGTGAAATTGCGTACAAAATTATCTGAAAAATCTGGGGGGAAATATACATAATTTCACCAGGAAATTCGTGTTTTATCAGGGGAAATTTGGCAACGCCTGATGATTCATACGGCGTTTTTTCCTTAGCACGGCAGTACTGCCATACTAAGGAAGAACGCCGTATGAACCTCCAGGCGTTGGAAAATTCCTTAGATAAAATACGAATTTCCTGGTAAATTTATAAATATTTTTCCTCAAATATTTCAGATAATTTTGCTCGAAATTCCACTAAAAAGTCCTGACAATTTCAAGGGAAAATATTCGAAACTTTCCTCCAAAATGAACATCATATAGAGGGAAATTAGGCAACGCTCGAATTTTCATACGGCGTTCCTCCTTAGCAGGACAAAGTAAGCGTCAAATTTTCAAAATTAAGTTTCCTCAATCTCTTTTAGATGAAATCACTGAAATAGCTAAAACAGTGAAGTTAATCTTTATTGTATCAAAACGAGACATATGAAAAAGTCGTAAGTGTGCAAAAAATGACGTAGTTTCAGGCAAGACAGCAGTATGTATGCAGAAGATAGCACTTACGGCTATTTTACCTAACACTAGCCTGACATAAAAATGAAAAATGCCCTTTTCATGTAATTGAAATAAAATCGGTCGTTTTTTAATCATCAGAACGATTTCTAGGAGTCTCTCGGGTGATTAGTGGCAATTTGACAAAGAGCAGAGGCTTCTTCCAATAAAATTTTCCGGTCAGAAGCTTCTGGGCCCGTTTCTTCAAAACTTCATTTTTGCACTTACTGCAGCTCTCTTCACTATCACGGCATTAATATGACGTGAGAAAACCATAAAGCTTGGAGGCGGCAACAGGGAAGTAAGAGCCCAACTCTGGCGTGCTAAGGAAGAACGCCGTATGAGCCTTAAGACGTTGCCAAGTTTCCTCCGATAAAACCCGAATTCACCGGGAAAATTGCGAGTATTATTTTTCGAAATTTTCAGACAATTTTGTACGCTCACTGGAAAAAAAACACATTGGATCTAGAGTCCAGACTCTTGAAAACTTGACAAGAAAAAGACTCTAGATTCAAGCAGATTTCAGCTTAAATCAAAAGGAAATCCACTCAAATTAAGAGACTTGGTTCTTGATTTAAGCTTAAATCTGATTGAATCAAGAGTATTTTTTATTGTCAATGTTTTCAAGAATCTGGACTCTAGATCCGATGTGCTTTTTTTCCAGTGCGAGTTAATCTAAAATATCTGAAAATTTCAAGGAAAAATATGCATGAATGTTGTCGAGAAAACATGTTTTATCAAGGGACATTTGGCAACTTTCGAATGTTCATACGGCGTTCTTCCTTAGCACGGCAGAACTGGTGGCTATTAGCCGAGGCTGGCGGGGCCCGCGCTGATTGGCCCGTCTAATTCAGACGTCACCCGTCACCCGTCACTCGTCACCTTCCCTCGGTAGCCAAGACGCTTTGGCCCCAGCCCTGGTTTCGGAGTCCAGAGTCGATGTTTAGTGCTTTCAATTGGCTCCCAGACTATCACTCAATCGATTTGATCGGCTTCGGATCCCGGGATCGTCTCAGTGTTTGTTCAGTCCTTATCTTTGAAATCAAACTGTTTTCATTAAGCTCATTCGCCCTCTCCGTGTGGATCACCTTCTCGAGGTTGCCGCGATTGAAAATTAATCAAGAGAATCGAGAAAACATGCACTGGAAAAAAAAAAAAAACACAATGGATCTAGAGTCCAGACTCTTAAAAACATCGACAAGAAAAAATACTCTTGATTCAATCGGATTTAAGCTTAAATCAAGAACCAAGCCTCTTAATTTGAGCGGATCTCATTTTGATTTAAGCAAAAATCTGAATAAATCAAGAGTATTTTTTCTTGTCAATGTTTTCAAGAGTCTGGACTCTAGATCCAATGTGATTTTTTTTCCAGTGTGCATCTTGGGATGGAGATGGTGACTCAATACATCAATAAAATTGCTATTGACTGGTTATTGTTTAGCAGAAAGGAACCCAGCCACAAGTTCAACTGGGCACTTACATTTTTTATAAGAGAACGTTTGTGCGGATTTTTCTAAAACTGTTAAGTCATTTGCTTCGTATTGTGCAGAAAATTCACTGAAATTTGCGCGAACATCCGCACGACCGTTCCCATGTAAAACATTAACTTGCCCAATAAAATTTGACCATAGCTGTTTTCATTCCTGCTTAACACGGTCCAACTTAGAGCGGCGTCTCCACAACCATCCTAACAGTGAGGCATTACAGATACTTGACAATGGGTCAGTTGCGCTGGTCACAGAATCGTGTTTTAACGCTTGATTCTTTTAGATTAGCAAAAAATATGAAGATTCGTTCAAGCAGCAACTATTTACGCTCAATATTAACCGAGATATCACACTTTAAAAAGTCGGGTTTTTGACGTCATCCATCGGGGTAGTGACACCCTTGCTTTGGTTTCTTCCACCTTGCTTTCATCCGAGTTTGACGTTGAACCATTGCAAATGTGCGCAGATTTGCATAATTGAAATTTAAGCTTGTGCACGGCCAAATTTTCCGTAAAAATAGCTTTCAGATGCATCTTAAAGAGGTCATCCAACATATAAACGTCCAATAAAGACAAGGAAAACCGCTTGCCGTTGATGATGACGCCTTGATACAACTATTCGTGCTCAGGGGATGCCCCGGTTGCAGATGCAATCAATTGAAGGCGTTTTAGTTATCCTTCTCGCGCAGGCATTTGTCGGGTTACAAGTTACAACAGGCAAGATGTAAAACGAATATGAAAGAATGTATAACTCAACAATTTCGGTGGGTTGACACATTCTTCTTCTGACTTTTTCTTGCAACTTTCCCTAATTCCAAATAACATTAACCATCAATGAACCATCGTATGGTCCTTTCAAATGATCTTTCAGGCAGTGAGCAATGAACATCTTAAATTTAAGGAAGCAAAGGAAACGTCATGAAAGAAGGCGGACAAATCCAAGAATGAATGAAACAAAGGATTAGTCATAATTGTTTTAAGGAATTTCGACTGGTTCAAAAGTAATTATTTTCAAAACAACATGATTTTTTTTTGCGGAGAATATTTCAAGCAGTACATTCCTCTTGATTCAAAAATATAGTTTTTTCAGTGTCTGATCATTCAGCCTTTCTTTGTAATATCGTTCTTTTCCCTTCGATCTTAAGAACACTGGAAAAAAAGCATTGGATCTGGAGTCCAGACTCTTAAAAACATTGACAAGAAAAAATACTCTTGATTCAATCAGATTTCAGCTTAAATCAAGAACCAAGCCACTTAATTTGAGCGGATTTCCTTTTGATTTAAGCTTAAATCTGATTGAATCAAGAGTCTTTTTTCTTGTCAATGTTTTCAAGAGTCTGGACTCTAGATCCAATGTGTTTTTTTTCCAGTGAATGCAGCAATAATCGAGACTTCTCCATGTCTTATACCGGCAGTGTTTCATTAAAACTTCTCGAATCCATCTTCAGGTTATGTTTATTTGGCAACAGTGACTTGCGTAAATGTTTGGGTTCCATTAGCTGAGTTCACAGACCCACTACTCAGTAGTGAGTGACGTGTTCAGAAGATCATATAACCTCACCTCCTTCGTCCCGGTCACTAAATCATGATGTTTGAATTCGTCAATCTCCTGATGGCAGGACGCAACTTTTCTTCACACGAATCTCAGTAAGTGAGGATGTGCAGGAACAACAGGGCTCACTTGAAAGTAGAGATATGCTCTTTTGTAAACAGAGCAACCGTTTCACGAAACGATCAAGAACGGAAGTTCCTGGCTTTCGTTAACCTTTATTTTAACCTCTTTTATCTTCTCGTTAACTTTTTTCTTGCCTTTTTCTACCTTAAAACTATAGAAATATAATTTTTGCACTTGCTCATTAATAACGAGTGGTGCTAAATAACCACTTTTACCTACTGTAGACGTTGCAGAATTGGACTAAAATTTGCAACAAGACACTATACCATTCCTAGCTCACCTGCAAAAGCTATTCACATCGGAAAACTGATATAACGGATAAAATGGTAGATACAAAAAAATCATAAGAAATCTAAGATAAGATAATGACTTAATCTATCAAATTTTCTATCACAGAATAAAATTATTATTAAAATTGAAATTGATAAAAATAAAGCTACCACTCCCCCAAGTTTGTGGGGAATTGAGCGTAAAATCACGTATTCGGGAACGGGTAATATCAGTCGGATTGAATATGGATAGTAGAGTAACAAGTGAATTTGCTGTAATTAAATTCTCAGAGTCAACTAAAATCAAAGGAAAAAACTTGAAATAAATTCAAATTTTTTTTTAAAAATTTTGAGCACCCTGTATATGGACGTATTTCTGTGAAACAAACCTATGTGGAGGTGAGAAATATGGGGTGTGCTCTAGAAAGCTGCATAAGAAGCAATGTAAAAGTGGGCGTGATTCCTTTTGAAGAATTGGAAAAGCGGGATTTTACATTCTATCAAACAGACCTATGTGCCAACTGAATGCGGAACTCATGAGCCGCGGGCATGGCAAGAGAGCGTTGTGGACAGGGTTCATGAGTTAAAGACACGTATCCGCGGCTCGGAGTCTCCATCGTCGCCGCTGACGTCACTGGCGCTTTATTATTCTCATTCACTCTTACGGCCAGAGAACTAACGAGCACACCCCATATTTCTCACCTCCACATAGGTCTGTTTGGTAGAAATACGTCCATATAATATTATTGGCAACACGGTGGATAATAACATCGTTTTTCAGGCGAGCAAGTCAATCAACTTGGAGTGGTCGGAGTATCTAAGGACCTTCTTTTGAGACACTTCTTTTAACGAAGAGGAGTTTACGCCATCGGAGCATCTTAGTATCACCCGAAGTAGGTGTCGTTTGTTTGCAGACAGATAGCTGCTGGTCCATTGATGGTTTTCCGATGCCTTCATTGTCTGCGCTTGACCCGTTTGATCATTCACAACAGGATCGTTCCTGCTCAAGATCAAGTGGTGTAAAGTCTACCACTCACTCTGCTTTCATTCAAGAAGCACCCTCGCGTACGCCTACTGCATCTCTTAATGCACATTATTTTTCCCTATTCAACAGCAAACTGCGATTCCGAGGGGACTCTCTGCGTGCATTATCCCATTCTCTACGCGCGAACGGCGGAAGGGCACTATTTTAATAATATCAAGATTTAATCAGCTTGATGTGTTGTTGGAGACAGGGTATTCGGCTAATGTTTTCGCAACAAATTATTCAGCTTGTGTGCTCTCTAGGGGTCCAATCACACTGAAAAAAAATTCTCGGCGTTTTTACCAAGGCCCGTTGGTACCTTTACCATCTCACTTTTTTACTAATTATTGGTAATTTTACCAAGACAGGCTGGTAAGCTTAGATAAAAACCGGTATTTTTACTGTTTTTTCCAGGTAAGAATACCACTTTTATTGGTAATCAATTCCCGGTAATTTTGCCATTGTATCTCGGTAATTCCACCACAGTCGGTACAAAAATTACCAATTCCATAAATGGTAATTTTACCAAGAAAAAACTGGGATCAAATAGAACCCAGAATCCTTGGTAATTTTACCCTATTCTTAGTAAATACACCGAGATTTTTTTTTCAGTGTAACCATGGCTCATATAGAAATGCACTTACTGCTCTCCTCGCTATCACGGCAGAATGAAGAGTGATCGGGAACCATGTATGTGAGGGGTCGGACTCCTGTGGTGTAGTGGTTGTAGTAGTGTGTAGTGGATAAGCCCGCTGTATTCAGAATTAGAAAATGGGACCCCGGTTTTTTTACATAAGAGTAGACCAGAGAGCTTAGGAAGGGGGGCAAAATTTTAGACTCCCGCCAATGAAAAATGGCGGGAATTTCAAAAGCGGAAAATTGAATTGAGCGGGAAATGTTGAATCTTGGTCTATTAGTAGGTAAGTGAATCGAATGTATACTCCCTCGCTACAGACTATCGGAAAGCGACGATACGCTCCGTTCCGTTTCGTTTCAGTCTTGGCGTGACGTGAAGTTTGAAATAAATGCCAATTTTTTCATTCGATTCTTATTGGTCCAGTCGCTTCCGGCCAGAGTGAGATTGGACAAATGAGAGTCGGGTATAAAAATCTTCTCATGTTTTTGGTCGTTCTTTTGTCAACATGGGCCTAAGAGATCGCGAAGCGTCCTCTGGGGGTTGGGCAGCGTAGCAGACAGGGTGCATAGCCCCTTAGTATGCCGCAATCACACGCTGAATTTAGCTGCTGAATGTGGAAGTCAACAGTCATCCCCCAACGGCTGAAATTTAGCAAATTCGAGTTATTTTCATCCAGATGTGTATCAAATCTACTCGAATAGTTCGAACAAATTCAACATTAGTCCGATGGTTGCTGAGAATCGTTGTTGAATTTTGCGCGTCACGCGTAAAATTCAGGCATCGGGCCGATGACCTCCACATTCAAGCCACATTCAGCTCCCACATTCAGCGTGTGATTGCGGCATTATATCTATTTTTAATTTATGTTTTCCGCGTGAATACTAGAAACAGCAACACCGCGATTTTTTCGCTCTGTTTCTGAATCAGAGTGCCCGTAAATGGAGGCGATACCAAAATGCGGCGAGACTCCCGGACAAAGGACCGTTTCATGAATGAAACTGGCGATAAAGATCAAGCAGAGACGACATCGGTGCAGAGTTCGATCAAACGTGAAATGTAGACGAGGCATCCTCACCGGGTTAATGGTGATTGGTGAACATTCGGTGCTTCGACCTGGCAAAAATCGAGCCTGGCGAGTGTAAACGCATGTTCGGCATTGCGATAACAGCAATCGGAGCAGAGAAAACGTTGCCGCCAAAGGCCGCTCGCCTATTCTACCGTGCTAAGGGAAAAACGCCGTATGAGCCTTCAATCGTTGCCTTATTTCCTTTGATAAAAACCGAACTCACTGAGAAAATTGTGAATATTTTGTTCCTCAAAATTTCTAGACAGTTTTGTACGCAATTAAATCTAAAATATCTGAAAATTATAAGGACGTTTTGCTTAAATTTCCTCAATAATTCATGTTTTATCCTGGGAAATTGGGCAACTCTTGAATTTTCATACAGCGTTCTTTATTAGCGCGTTATTATCGCAGGTAAAATTCAAGGCTCGCGCAAGGATCCATATTCTAATTGAGCGTTTCGATGACCAATTCAGTTCTTGACGTTCCATGTGTCACTGGAATTTTTTTTCGGTGACGGAAACGCGATCGAACAGGCGTTGACTATTTTGTCGGGAGCTCGACCCTTCCCTCTAAGAGAAACCACTATGTTCGATGGTCAAGGAACAAAACTTTGTAGCTCCATTGCGGTGTTTCAAAAGTTCCGCTCAAATATTATAGTTTCGAAGAAAAAAAGACAACTTTATCGTTTAAAATTTTTTTTTCGTTCAAAGTTTAACAGGGAGTCTGCAACGTCGCAAACGAAGATACTTGGTTTCTCACTTCGGCCATCGATATGTAAAAGATGGAAGGTATTTCCGATCTCTTCGCGCTACTTGTATTCGTTTGCAGCGATAAACACTGGGATGTGCTCACGACAGCGCCTTGATACAACTATTCGACCTCAACGGATGTCCATATTGCGTTCAAAAAATTGAAGGCGCTTTGACTTCCTGCGTTTGCAGCTATAATCACTGGGATGTGCTCACGACAGCGCCTTGATACAACTATTCAACCTCAACGGATGTCCATATTGCGTTCAAAAAAATGAAGGCGCCTTGACTTCCTGCGTTTGCAGCTATAATCACTGGGATGTGCTCACGACAGCGCCTTGATACAACTATTCGACCTCAACGGATGTCCATATTGCGTTCAAAAAATTGAAGGCGTTTTGACTTCCCGCACACTAGCTGCAGCCTGCAGCTGGGTCGATCGAAGGACGCTTTCGCAATGTTGCAATTTATTTAAGCTTGATGAATATTCATATCGCATGTCAATGGTCACAGTCCGGAACCACCCCAGCGGTGTTTCAAAATTTCCCTTCCTATCTTAGATAAAAAACAGAGTGTGGCAAATGTGTGCGACGTCACACACGGAGCTACCTGGCTCCTCACACTGACCATAGACAAGTAGTTAATTTTGTGATGGGCAGGAAAATGGTGTGATGCACCTTTGCGGACACCAAAATTACGAGCAAGTAATTGAAGCTTGGCCGGCCGGGGGACGCACTGAGGATCGAGTCAATTAGAGAGGTCGGACCTACATTTTTTGACTGAAACTGGAAATTTTAATGTTTACTTCATCGCATTTTAAATTTTGAGGCGTGCTTCTAGATGAAATTTTTAATAGGAAAATAATGGAGCCACTTTGAGAACCTTAAAATTTTGTATACACGGAGTTATAAGCGTTTGAAGTTTCCAAACTTTGTCCGAACTCTCCGCTTGATTCGATTCACTGTGGGGTAGGGTGTAGCGCAAAAAAACTTTTTTCCGCGCATGACATTCGCTACCCCTGGAAAGTATGTGGTTGGTGCACAAAAGAGCCCACAAAAAATTCCAGCCGCCTACAATGATCGTAACCACTGCCACTTTTCGGTCAAAATTTTGGTTGGGTCACGCAACTAAGCTAACCTCCCCGAGAAGCGAGAAGTATCGCCTTTGAAGGCGTTCACAGCGTTTGGTTGGGTCACTAACTTCCCGGAGAAGCGAGAAGTATAGCCAGACTTTAAGGCGTTCAAAGCGTTTGGTTGGGTCACGCAACTAAACTAACCTCCCGGAGAAGCGAGAAGTATAGCCAGATTTTAAGGCGTTCAAAGCGTTTGGTTGGGTCACGCAACTAAACTAACCTCCCGGAGAAGCGGGAAGTATCGCCAGATATGAAGGCGTTCTAAGCGTCCGTTTGGGTCATGCAACTACACTAACCTCCCGGAGAAGCGGGAAGTATCGCCAGATATGAAGGCGTTCTAAGCGTCCAGTTGGGTCACGCAACTAAACTAACCTCCCGGCAAAGCAGGATGTATCGCCAGTATTTGAAGGCTCTCTCGGCGATCACAAACTTACAGTTAACTAAGCGTTCACTAAAATTTGCCAGGTTCCAGAAGATTTTCAGGCAGAACTAACATTCATTTTAGTCATATAAGATTAAGCAGACGACTACGATCTGAGCCTTATAAATGCAACATTTTTTTGTACGAAGGAACTAAAAGTTCTGGCTCAGCCAAAAAAAGCACCTATCTGCAAGAGGGGACTAATGCAGCATGATTGCAGACTCGGGAGAAAAAATTCCCCAGGTTTTCCGTGACCAAAGTGATAGTAATTCCCTGCATTTTTCCATCGACATTAGTGCACGCGGACCTAAAAATGAGGACATACTGGCATTGATTCCAGTGAAAATGACATGTGACCCTTTTTTCAGTCTGAATCATTCAAAAGACTAGAGTTGAAATTTTCTCATCGATACTCATCTCTGTATTCACTCTGTAGAATGCCTAAAACTTTAACCAGACTTCAGCCTCAAAGAAGACTGGGATTCAGTCCGAGTGCATGGACAGGGCTGACGCTTTTCAGATTTTGAATTATAGCTTTTTACCTGTCATCCTCACAAAACAGCAACTTTTCCTTGATTTTCCTTGACCTGAAGAAATTCCCTGACAATGAACTGTTTTCTTAAGTTGTAGACAGCCCTGCTGACGCATGGACGTTGTTTCTTTTATACTCAGTGGGGCGGTGCTTTGCGATTGATTAGCGTCATTCAATGTGCTGATGTTATCTGGGGAGATGCTTGAGCAAATTGGTGTGGTTTTTCCGAGTTTACTATAAATGTTGACCTCTCCCTTCCCTCTTCATTATCCGTATCCAAAAGCGTACCCCCTCTTCCGGGTCTCATTTCAAGTAATATTTGAAATCTTCTATTTGTATTCAATCTTGGTGTCAGAGGCAAATAGTAATAGCTGACAGTTTGCTATCCAGCAATGGTACATAGAGAAACATGACACGCTGCCATTAACAAACTTTTTAAAATTTAAGGTTCCATTACTTTCACTATTAATTTTAGTTTTAATTGGTTTTCTGTCCTTTCTCCATATTATTTACAGGTATTAGGGACCTCTGATGAAGTGAAGGTACATCACAAACTCATTATTTTACCTCAAATTAGAATAGACTGGTTATAGACGGAAAGATCTGGAAATACAAGGTAGGACCAAAGAGGTATTATACCAAAGTGTCAGAATTCTACCCTCGACTTGGGACTTGACACTCTTTACCTACAAGATCTAGTCTATAATTATTGTCACCTCCTCATCAAATTGCAAAAACGTAGCAATGTGGCTGAGCATTCTCGAACTGTAGCCATCGATATGTTTAAAAACATCGATCTTAACAGGTGAGTTACACCAATGTGTCAAAATTCCTCCCTCCAGCCGGGACTTGGCACTCTCTACCTGCAGATTGAGGTCCATTTCATAATCCTTTGTTTCCCCTGATCAAATTAACGCTGGCAATTACTCGAATCGGAACGACAAACCCTTCGATACCTGTCAAGAGCGCCAACCAAAAATCGCCAATTAACAACAGACGCTTTGGGTGTCAAACGCACACACTCACACACCCATAACCTGAAAACGGTAGATGGTGACCGGAGAGAAATTAATAAACACACTAGGAATTTACAGTAAGAACCGCTTAACTCTAACGAAGATAGTAGGGACGACGGTGGTTTTTTGGTCGCGGTGGTTAGAATGAGGAACGAAGCGGACAATAAAAGGTGTTAAAAGCATAATAAATCAGACACACGCACACACGGACGCGGGGAGGCTAAGGACACCGGGAGGAGAGAGTAGAAAGGGAGAGGAAAACAAAACGGGGAATGTTTCCACCACCGCGGAGGCTCATTCCCACGCCCGGCGAGTTATTAAGGGTGTAAAACACACCGACCTCTCACCTGAGAGGTGGCGCCTCCACGGGGCGCGGGACGCGCCGGCCGCTCTTGGGTGGTGCCGAAAGGCTCAAAGCCCCCCGACATTGCCGCGTCGACTCCGAGAGGCCCCTCCACAGCTGGTGTTTTCGGGAATAGATGGGTTTCTTCCGGCCGAACGGCAACTGAGCATAATCCATTGTTGCCAAATTTCTCTTTATAGTTTTTTTTTACGTAATATTTTATTACACAGAAAAAAAAAATCTCGGTGTATTTACTAAGAGAAGGGTAAAATCACCAAGAATTCAAGGTTCTATTTGATCCCAGTTTTTCTTGGTAAAATTACCATTTATGGAATTGGTAATTTTACCGAGAAATCTCGGTAAAATTACTGAACTTTCTCGGTAATTTCACTGGACCTTAGTAAAAACGCCAATATTTTTTATCGACTGTGGTAGAATTACCGAGATAAAATGGCAAAGTTACCGGGAATTGATTACCAATAAAAGTGGTATTCTTACCTGAAAAAATAGTAAAAATACCGGTTTTTAGGTAAGCTTACCAGTCTGTCTTGGTAAAATTACCAATAACTGGTAAAAAAAGTGAGATGGTAAAGGTACCAACGGACCTTGGTAAAAACGCCGATCATTTTTTTTCAGTGTAGAGAACATACAAATTGAAACCAATATTGACAAATATTGGCACGAGGGCCTAAGTGGTACATTCTAAGTAAGAGAGAAAGAGCATAAAACAGAAAGAGAAATGATATCAAAGTTAAGAAAGAGAGTAATATACATGAAATTATTAATTATATAAAATTATAATTATGCTTTAGGTTAAGATTATGTCACCGGAATCGCCTTGAGGCACTTCTTCGGTATGTCCTCTTTATAGTCTGGATGTGGAGAAAAAATGAAGAAGTACAATACTTTTTTTTTTTTTAAAAAAAAAAAAAAAAAATCTCATGTAAAATACTGTGGACACGAAATAACTGGACACAGAATAAGCACCGTAGCTGTGATATCACATATCAAGTCAGAACCTTGCCTCTAAACTTAAATGTTCTTTACACCCGATAAAGAATTTGCACGTGAAGATTTTGTTTCTGCATTTGAGAGTGCTTAATGAGCTGCGTTCACAGTATTTTATATAATTTTTTTCTGATTAGGAAAATGGAAGAAAAATAGATGTAAAATTGAGAAAATTTGCGACCTTGCGACGTTTTTTCCTGAGCGTGAAATTCACAAAATATCAGATACGTGCAAATTCTGCATTCTCGCCCGCGGATGCATCGAGTTGAACAAGAACGCACAAGTCATATTTTGGGGGAAAAAAACGATTTGAAACTACTCTTGAGCCTACATTCTGGTAAATTTTCTTCTGCTAAATTTTAATCTGAAAATCGTCAGTAATCTTTGTCTACAACATTGCGTCCTATGGGGGGCTCCTTTTCTCTAAACAAACCTGATATACCTTGGTGCTTTCCTGTTAAACTCTGTTTAAATAAAACACCGCTAAAAACTCTTTTCCACATCATAATTTTACGGTAAATATGGTGACCTCAAAGTAGCTTAACGTCTTAAGAATATGTGATATGAACCTTGACCAATTTTGAAAGTTTTGCTCGAGTCACTTCAAATTTATGAGCAAGGATAATGTTGAACCTGTCGGGTTCTTGCATGTAATGACCAAACATGATTTTTGTTCGAAAAAAAAAAACACCGAAGAAAAAGTATGCTGATTTAACATTTTGGATGTAGGGAAGTGTGCGACAACTCACAAAACGCTGAACTAACCGCTGCTCTAACAGTTACGATAGTAATGTCAAGATGTAAAACTAACTATTGTGGTGGTTAATTCAGCGTTTTGTGAATGCAGAATGTTAAACAGCATCCTTTTTTTTTTTTTGGTGAAAGAAACGTCCAATTTCTGGAGTTTTTGCTTAAACTTGACATGAGCAATGAACATCCTCTCAAAAATGAGTTTTCCGTATACAAGTCTTTCTCCGAATTTTCGGCCGTGTTTGGTTCGATTCCATTATCTAGAGCAGTTTAATTTCCGTGATGAAGCGGCAACCATGGGCGGCTATTGTGCCGCGAGCGGCTGCTGTGGACGTCACAACTCGTGTCCATGTCCGCACTTGTATTATAACATTATAACATCTTTATCCCCGGCGGAGGCAGCCAAGAGAAATGCCGGCATGGAAAAGGTCAACCGTAATACCTTTATACTCGGCTGCACTCGCCGACCCCCCCCCCCCCCCTTCCTTCGTTCTGAACCCAATTCCTTTCTCGACCAATAGATCGCACTACTCGCTCCATTTTTTGTCGAGTTCTCGAGATTCGACCTCCGTCTCTTCCTAATCATTAGACAGCTGGTTGCGTCACGTTAGGTTATTTCGGTAACAATCAATTTTAGGTGGATTAAACTTGTGCGCAATGCATTCTAGGTAAGATCGATATTTCTCAAATTTTAATCTTTAGGTGAATTATTTTGGGAAAGTCCAAATTTCAGTTTGTAGATAAATCGTTGGAGACTGTTCCTGCCGAAAATCATGTTCCAAAATCTTGAAATAAAGTCCAAAGTACTGTTTTCATTTTGCGACCAATTCCAATGTATCGATATCGATGATTAATTGGAAACAGTACTTTTGACTTTGTTTTGAGATTTTTGAGGAAGATTTTCGGTACGAACATTCTTCAATGATTTATCTGCAGACTGAAATTTAGAATTTTCCAAAATAATTCACCTAATGATTAAAATTAGGGATGATTCGATCGTGCTCAGAATGCATATCGCAAAAGCTGAAAGATCCACCGAAAATGGACCACCATCCTACGGACTGATTATAGAAATTGATAGAAAAATGCGAACACAAAAGACAAAGAAAAAATGGAGCAATTTTGCGGTATAAAGTTTTAATATTTAATTCTTTCCCAAAGAGTCCCAATAAAAAATCATTATGGGTTGTAAAAACTTACAATTATCAAAACATTGACACTTTTTTCTAATTCAAAGTGATCGATTTCAGAATGAAGTAATCACTTCAATTTTAAAATTGCGTCGCTTACTTTTCTTACTCTGCGTTTAAGTCTCCAGAGATATGCCCAATAACACTCGTTAACACGGATCGGCTTGCCTGCAAACCCTATGCACATAGTTCCTTTTAGCATAAACAAGTTAATACGTCTTTTTTGTCTATCACTTTGTCTATTACTTTCAATAATCAGCCTGAAGTGCGGGAAAATTAGCTCCGTCACGAAACATGCTCCAAGAGACATCATATTTTAGAGATCCCGCACAATCTGAGAAATGTAATCGGGCGAGGTGAAAGTTAGATTCGGAGATCAACGCTACTTTTGCGCCACGATAGTTGATAACTTGATAAGCAACTTGTTGAGCAAATTTCAAATAAAATTCGCCAAATGATGACTAAGAAAGGAATACAGTCGTAGTATACATTAATAAGTACAGGAATGAGAAGACATTTATCTAACGATAGAAGTATGAGATAAACGCGGGAAATGGCGAGGCAATTCGATGTTCTCAGCTCTAAGTGAAATAAATCATGATCAGTTTTAAGAAATCAGGTCGATTCCCATTGAATTTAAGAGAGAAATTAGTTTAGGGTGTGTTAAAAAGGGTCATTTAATAATTTTCAGAGTGTGCGTGAAGTTATAGTCCTGATTAATTGTGGAAATTCTGCTTAATTTATATTAAAGCTGTGAGCATGCGCGCTTACTTTTGGAAGGGCTGGGTTTTTTAACGGAATGACCTGCTTTTTTGAAGGAGAGCAAATCAATATCATTCCTTGAAGTTTTCACGGAATTTTCTCCGCAAACAGAGGACCAATCACGAAAGGTTCCCAATATTGACGTTGAGTATTTTTCCATTCACTGGACAAAAAAAAATACATTGGATCTAGAGTCCAGACTCTTAAAAACATCGACAAGAAAAAATACTCTTGATTCAATCAGATTTAAGCTTAAATCAAAAGGAAATCCGCTCAAATTAAGAGGCTAGGTTCTTGATTTAAGCTTAAATCATGATTGAATCAAGAGTCCTTTTTCTTGTCAATGTTTTCAAGAGTCTGGACTCTAGATCCAATGTGTTTTTTTTCCAGTGTTTAAAAAATAAAATATGACAAAAAGTCTGCAATGTCGCAAATCGAGCTACGTACTTTGGTAGTTTCGACAATATGGCAACATCTGAAGGCTTATACGGCGTTCTTCCACATCAAGCATGATGATTTATCGAAACATCGAAGTTCGATCTATCGCTCCGACGATGGCTCGATTACGGCGGTGTAGGAGTTCCGAATGGGGACCTCCTGGGCCTACGCATCCTCGGTGGGTCCCATCGATCGGCGATGCGGCATCGGCATGTCATCAATGAACTGGACCGAGCCTGCAGCCTCCGCTAAAGAGTCTTTCAGGTGGAAACTGCGCTGCAACCTCTCGGTCTTGGCAAGGATAATCTCTGACTCGAAATTCTCTCCGGGTCACTTAGACAATGGAGCACCCTCTAGGGCTTAAGATCACCTCTCCTCATAATCCCTGGAGTGGTCCGATCCGATTTTGTAACGCAGTAAACGGACCGTTATCCCATCTCGTGCTTTGTTTCCGGCTACCTATTTACAGCCGAAGACAACAGTATGTGCAGAAATGACCGTATTTAAATCAAAAGGAACTTGCCTATTGTAAAATGAGTCCTGGTATGCATATGTCGAAGGCAATTAGTCAAATCAGCGCTGGAAAAAAAACGCATTGGATCTAGAGTCCAGACTCTTGAAAACATTGACAAGAAAAAGGACTCTTGATTCAAGCAGATCTAAGCTTAAATCAGAAGGAAATCCGCTCAAATTAAAAGGCTTCGATTCAAGGAAAAATCGGATTCAATCAAAAGTATATTTTCTTGTCAATGTTGACAATGCGGAAATCCGCTCAAATCAAGAGCCTTGGTTCTCGATTTAAGCTTAAATCTGATTAAATCAAGAGTATTTTTTCTTGTTAATGTTTTTAAGAGTCTGGATTCTAGATCAAATGTGTTTTTTTTCCAGTGAGGCATGTCATCAAATGTCTAGGCCAGTAGTCGAATTTTGACAGTTTACGGAATTCTGTAAATTCATGGCGAGGAGTTCATGAGTTTTCAATATTTTGGGAAGAATAACTCTACAAATTCGCGTGCTCTCCTTGTTCCTTCCTTTTTACATGCCTTCAGTACATTTAAATGTTAAAATTTTAAAAATTCTATGTCGTATAACATGCTGAAAATTTTATGATAAACGTCTATTCAGATTTTTATAATCGTTTAAAATACTATTTTATGCTGAATACTTTCAAAGGAGAATTCTTTCTTACAGGAGCAATGAATTATTTTGTCTAAAATTAAGGTGAAAAATAAAAATGTCAATCCAAGTAAGAATATTTGACTATATATTTAACAAAATGCCTGATTCGACCATTTGCCTTCGACACATCATGGGTTTGGGGGCGCTTCTACGAAGTCAGCAGCACATACCGCACAAGTTTATTCAATTGCTCAAGTGTTGAATAGTGTCTTATTATTGGTCAAGAATTGAGGAGTTCTTTCGAAAAACCATGTATATAGCCTTTAAACTACTTCTGAGATTGCCCATCTTCGTAATACAGTGGTGTGTTAATATTACCAACTTTTCATAGGAAGGCTGTTCGTATTATTCAAAAGAACAACTCAATCGGTCACTAGAAAAGGTCGAGTTAGAAAAAAGTATATTTCTCTTCCGAAAAGAATCTTAAGGAGAATCTGATAATAACATAGCGGAAAGTTTGGAAAACAACTTTTGAACGAGATACCAATTTTTTTTTTCTTTTTTTAACACACGTCAAATAGAAGTTGCGTTATTTTTATGATGGAATTCTTATTTTTGCAATTTCATCAATGTTAAAAACACTTAAATTTTGGCCAGGAGTTCATTTAAAGACTGCGAACTGTGCGAGTTGCCTTCCTCGTAAAATTTTTAGGAGAAAACATGTTGTATGTACATTTAAGGGGCTCGGAAGACAAGTGAGATAAGAACAGTTTTTGAAAAAATTAAGATATTAATGATTTCAACTAAAACTAGTTCGGAAATATACTCTACAAATACTTCACTGCTAAAATACAATTTTTAAACATCAAAACTTGCGTTTAAACTTTCTTCCCGCCATCAGGCTCAGCTCCATGTAATTTTGCAGCTTTAAACACGTATTTCTTAAAATAGCAAAAACTGCTCTCATTCCACTCGTCCTCCAAGCCCCTTGTTAATAAGAGCGTACATTTTCTGTGTTTAGATCCTTGCCCTGTCTCCTGGCCCATTATCAACTTCACGTCGTCAACGATAGGGAAGGTCGGGGGTGTTTTCGCCCTCCCGTAAAATCGGGGCTTTCCAGCTTTGCGGTTCGGTACAATCACGATCTATACGTTCTCTTGTAGTTCCGTCGGACAATACGCTTTGTTGCCGCTAGCACGTGGAGGTCCCGGTCCAGGCCCTCGTGTTCGCGACCAAGGTCGAGGGGGGGGCATGGAGGTAGGTAGGTGAGATCGTAGGTGGTAGGTGGCCGAAAGATGTGTCTGTTTCTCGCGGGACACGCCCCCTCGCAAAATAAATGAGGCTGCAGCGTGGTCCGTCGCACGGTGGGTCGAGTCAGTCGGAGAGGTTGGACACGAAACGTTTGACTAAAACCGCAAATTTTTGTGTTCAATTCGTCACATTTTAAATTGTAAGGGGTGCTTCTAACAGGAAATTTTACGAGAAAACTAATGGGGCCACTTTTAGAACCTCAAAATTTTGTATAAACGGAGTTATTAGCGTTTGAAGTTTCCGAATTTTGTCCGACTTCTTCTATTGACCTAGCCCATTGTGCGTCGTTCCGTCAGTGCTTTAGTGAGGGTACCCTTGGGTCCAGCGAGACGGATCGAGCCGCTTTGCCGAAGAGAACACCAAGAGCGCTTCGGCGTGGGCCACGGTTTGCATGGATGCTTATGTATTTCGAGGCTCACGCGGGAATGTATTCGTTGCTTTCTCCCGGATTGGGCCGTCAGATCCTATCGAAGCATCCGATTGACATCAACATGACTACTTTGCAGGCCGCGGTGGCCGTAGCATTCATGTATACGCGCCTGCACCGGTTTACATTGTTGTTTCGCCCACGTTGGAGGCTCTTTTATCCGCGTGCCCGCCTACCTTCCTCTCCTCTGATTCTCCGGCAGGAAAAATAGAACACCTCCCAGGGATCGTTTCTGTTCGCACTTTTGTACCGAAATTCGGCATTCGTCCATGAGTCAGAACTAAAGTTACCTAGATCGCACCGCACGAATGTGGATGTCTGTAATTTTGCAGCATTATCGAAGCGATATAGTCGAATGAGCCAGAAGTTGAAGTAGGAAATCAATGTTTTTTTTGGGTCCAATGATGAAGAGAGCTGCGGGCTGATTGTTGAAGATGATAGACAAAACGATAGACGAAGAAGGCATAGGGAGTGTGAAGCGATCTTATTGGTTGAAATGGGTGGTTCCCATAGACTAAGAGATAGAATGATGGACAAACTAAAGGGTCTCTTGTGGGATGCCGTTATAGTTTGTCTATGTCTACCTCCTTTGTCCATTGCAACCACTCGATTCCACCAATATACTTTTATAAAGATTCCTTCATATCCCTTTTGTCTTCTTTGTCTATCGCCTTGTCTACCGATTTCAACAATCAGCCCTCAGTGCAGGATCTCTCAAATATGTCTCCTCTAGTGGAGACTTACTCACGAGGCTCGACGAGATTTCGACTAGAGAGAATCGCACCGGATTCACTGCTTCGTTTATAATTTTCCTGCAATTTGTCATTTTTGGGTCGAAGGGACGTGACTTCGTTCCGGAACTTTTGACGGTCATGGAGTAGGAGAAATTGGAACAAAAAAGTTCCGAATCCCGGAACGTTTGACGAACATGGAATCGAAGTACTGAATGGTGTAATTTTGGGAGCAAACAGGATGACCAAAGGGTTCGGGGAGGGGGGGATGACCAAATTTTTAGGTTTGTTAAATTTTAGACTTACAGGGTGGGGCAAAAGTCTGGAGACGGCTGGATATTTTTTGAACGGCTGGAGTTAAAGAAACGAGCTTTGTAGTAAGTTCCTAGACCAAAAGAAACTATCTTTTGTGGGGGTCAAAATTTTGGGAGGACCAAGGGGGGCCTCTCAGCCCCCCTAACTTTTTTTATAAATGGCAACCCCCATATTGTGACACATCGTTCAAAAGGGCATAAAAAAAGAAAACTTTTGGCGCAAACCGGAAGTCTCTACCTATCATTGAAACAAAATGGCAGCCTTAAAACTGGTCGAAAATCGGTATTCCGACTTATGTCAAAGATTCGACTTGGAATTTGGAATCCGGGGGTTTTTTGGGTCGGGAAAAACGAATTTGGCATATAATTTTCAAAATCTTTGCTTCATTTCAAAATGGCGGCCTAAAACCGGTCAAAACCCAGTTTTTCGGCTGTTATTCAATGGAGTCGCTCAAAAAAATGAAATCAGTTCAGTTTCTTAGTTCGGGGAAAATGGATATGGTCATTTGATTCCCAAAATGTCCTTGATTGAAAGGTTCAACTTGCTTTTGCTCCTCTTCCACATGTTTCCATTTTCAGTTACAAACCGAAAAACCGGGCCTCGACCGGTTTTAGGCCGCCATTTTGAACTGAAGCAAAGATTTTAAAAATCAACAATAATACACATCTGCTTTGGTATTAACTAAAATCGTACCAAGACACACGAAGTTCTTAAATATTGAGGGATAGGACTGCGACTCGTCCGAGTCCAAGAAGGGCGCGATCGGGAAAACTGCAGGGATATCTATCGACTTGGAGACCCTGAGTTTACGGGACTAATGAATGGAGTCGTGGGCTCGAGGCAAATACTGATGACTCACCGCGCGGCCGAGGCGACTAATGGCTTCGCCGTGAGAACCCCGGCCGCTCCAAGTGTTACGCATGCCGGCTTAATTATCACTCAAAGCCCACCACGGAAAAAAGAACTCTTTTACTTATTTCATCCATCTCTGCTCACCGCCTTCGCCCCCGTTCGCGACGTCTCAACTCCCGGGAATCGGAGGAAGTCATGACGTGTGATCGACCCAGCCAGGGGCACCGGTCTCCCCGACACACCGAGGGGGCAAAAGTTGTTGAAAGAAGGATAAAAATATTCAACAAATCTCTGAAATAATATTATCAACTCATATCGTCACCTTCCGGTCAAAGTATCTCAAGCGCCATGCGACACACACACTGGGGGAAAAAAAAAAACCACATTGGATCTAGAGTCCACACTGGTAAAAAAAAACCTCTTGGACCAATGCCGCGTTGCATTGACTTAAAGAGTGCAGTTTCTTGTCGCCGGATCTAAGAGTCTTGAATTCTTGTTTCAAGCGGATTTTGCATTGATTCAATTCAAACGTGAATTGAATCAATGCAAAATCCGCTTGAAACAAGAGTTCAAGACTCTTAAATCCGGCGACAAGCAACTGCACTCTTGAACCAAGAGGTTTTTTTTACCAGTGCAGACTCTTAAAAACATCGACAAGAAAAAATACTCTTGATTCAATCAGATTTAAGCTTAAATTAAGAACCTAGCCTTTTAAATTGAGCTGATTTCCTTTTGATTTTTAAATCTGCTTGAATTAAGAGTTCTTTTTCTTGTCGATGTTTTCAAGAGTCTGGACTCTAGATCCAATGTGTTTTTTTTTCCAGTGCAGTGGATCGAGTCAATCAGAGAAGTCGGACGTAAAATTTTTGACTTAAACTGCAAATTTTATGTTCATTTCGTCACTTTTTCAATTTTGAGAGGCGGTTGTAGTGAAAAATTTCACGAGAAAACCAATGAAACCACTAATAGAACCTCAAAGTTTTGTATGAAAGGAGTTATACGCCTTTAAAGTTTCCAAATTTTGTCCGACCTCTCCCATTGACTCGGCCTACTGTGCGGCGTTTCAAAATTTTTGTCGCCATTTTAATTTCTTTACAGCAAAATGATTAGTTGAGTCTGTTTGATTCGCTAAATTCTATAGGCAGTACAAAGAAAATTCAGTGAAATTTTTGGACAGCTTCGATGAACAATTTTTCTGTTAAAACATGAAAGGGCGGCGGAAATTTTGAAACGTCGCATGGCGTTTGTTATACTTTGGCTGGAAAGTGACAATACGGGGTCAGAAAGCTTCACTCAATGGAGTAACTAGATTATGAATAATAAATAAGAGGTATTAAGGTTGCTAATACACTTATTTAATTACTCATAAGGGTAACACATTGGCAGATCCAGCAATTTGGCCCCACCGGAATTTCCTCCATTTACACATGTGGAAATGTATCGATTTTTGGAGGGACCAGGTGTTCCGACAAGAATCGATTATTTATATCATAGGTTTAAATGGAAGAAATTCGGTTTTGCCAAACTGCTGGATCCGCCTTTGGTGATACAACACCTGAGGCGCGAAGCGGCTTAGGGGGTTGGCCCGCAAAACGGTTTGAGGGCGTAGCCCCCAATAGTCTCTACTACAACCATAAGACGTATTTGCACCAAGGAAGCAAGGAACTCGAATTATGTGCGTAGGGTTTGCGGGTAAATCGATCCACATTGACGAGCGTCGTTGCGCGTACCTCTGGACTTAAACGCCAGGTACAGAAAGTAAGCGACAGTTTCAGTCGGGGTACCAGTTTAGTTTGGTGCCAGTTTCTTAATCATATCAACGAAGAACACTATTGTCTGATTTTGGAGCTGTTGAGGTGAAAAAGTCGAATATCATGGCGACCCAAAGGTCAAATTTAAAAAAAAAAAAACCACGGCTCCTTTTAAAGCTGAGTGTATTGACTAAAAAAAGACATTATTTACAGTCTTGCTCTTTCTATAATATCCGTCGAGCAAAAAAATAGTGGAACTTTCTTTTTGGGAAACCATCGTAGAACAATGAAAAAATACAAGCGTCTGCGGATTTCGACCATCGGGCCCAATTTTGATCTCCATTTCGAGGCCAGGAAATGTAAATATCGTCAAAATACGCATATCTCTGTGAAAAAAATTTCGTCAACTGCAAAATAACGAAAAATCTTGAGATTCCGGGAGTGGCCCGACTTGGGTCCTTCACTGAAAAAAAATAATCTTAAATTTCCCGCCAAGAAGTACCTTTATTTAAATCAAGAATTTCCCTGCTTACTATAAACTACTTTTTTTCTTAACCCAAGCATTTTTTTTTCCTTTATCAAGAAAAATTTAGCTTAAATCAAAATAAAAAAGATTTCTGGCGGCAAATTCAAGAATCATGCTTGAGCCAAGCACATTTTTCGCTGCGTTACCTACACCTTTCCTTTAAATTTCAGTATTGTCACTTGAAAAAAATTCTAACGAAGGATTGGTCCAGTCAATGAATGACGCGCGACGAGGAAACGCGCCATGAATGAGCGTCATCGGGAAACCGCGAGAGAAAACCACGGTCGCCCTAATTAGCGGAACCGTGAGGTGGCCCCCATATTTCGTGGCTCGATGGTCCGGGTTATCTCAGACGAGGCTTTGTAAAGGGCTGCTCATCTGTATCTCGGCCCGTGAAAGGAACCCACCCGGAGGTAAGTAGCATCTCAATCCCGAGCCCCGGCCGAGAACTAATTAATTGTCGAGCCCGGGAAGGTTGATGAAGACATTAAATACCTCTTTAGGCGGAGGTGTGGGTGGGGGGAGGGGTAATTCGTTACCTGCGGCCACCCTGCGGAGGGTGCCGACCCTGGGAGGTATGCATCTCCCCGGCAGCTGCTGACAGCCGGCTCATTCTTCCCCCTGTGACCAATCCGAGTTTTATTAGTCGAGGATATTTTGCCTCACAAAAAATAACACCTTTTTTCGGGGGCCCCCGATGTCCTCATCAATGAGGCTCCTCGGGAGCGGAAGTATACATTTCACACCGCTAAACGCCCTCCGCGGCTCCGCCGGCGGCCGCTCCGCCCCCCCCCTCCCCCACCTGCCTACAACCGACGTGAAAGGATGTCGCGGTTGTCCCGCGGGAAGAAGGCAACCTCTTGGCCGCACGCTCCACTCAAATGGACCATTAGGAAAGGATGAATAAAGACACTAGACAAGATACAACTGGCCATCTTCTTTGACTATAGGTTTGTCTATCAATTTCAATAATCGGCCTGCAGGCTGTTTACTTAATCTGATAGGCAAAGCTATAGACAAGAAAGACGAGTTAGAAAAGGCGCGATCCTATGGTTGAATGGATGTCGCGGCTGTCCTGCGAGAAGAAGGCAACATCTTGGCCGCACGCTCCACTTGAATGGACCATTAGGAAAGGATGAATAAAGGCACTAGACAAGATACAACTGGCTATCTTCTTTGACTATAGGTTTGTCTATCAATGTTAATAATCGGCCTGCGAGCTGTTTACTTAATCTGATAGGCAAAGCGATAGACAAGAAAGACGAGTTAGAAAAGGCGCGATCCTATTGGTTGAATGGGTGTCGCGGTTGTCCTGCGAGGAGAAGCCAACCTCTTGGCCGCACGCTCCACTCGAATGTACCATTAGAAAAGGATGAATAAACACACTAGACAAGATACAACAGGCTGCTTATTGAAATTGATAGACTAAGTGATAGACAAAGAAGACATAGGCAGTTTGGAGCAATCCTACAGGTTGAAATGGGTATTTCCTATAGACTAAGGGAGAAAATGATGGACTATATTTTCCTCTATAATCTTTCTCTAACTATTGGGTCTCTCGTGGGTTGCTGTTAGTTAGTCTATTACCTACCTTTTTTGTCCATTGCAATCACCCGCTTTCACGAATAGGATCCCTCCACATCTCTTTTGTCTTCTTTGTCTAAAGCTTTGTCTATCAATTTCAATAATCGGCCTGCAGGCTGTTTACTTAATCTGATAGACAAAGCTATAGACAAAAAAGACGAGTGAGAAATGGAGCCATCCTATTGGTTGAAAGGATGTCGCGGTTGTCCCGCGAGAAGAAGCCAACCTCTTAGCCGAACGCTCCACTCGAATGGACCACAAGACAAGGATGAATGAAGACATATACAAGATACAACAGGCTGCTTATTGAATCTGATAGACAAAAAAGACGAGGAAGGAATGGAGCGATCCTATTGGTTGAAACGGTTGGTTCTTTCAGACTTAGTGGGAAAATGATAGACTAACTCTAGGGTGCCCCGTGGGCTGCCGTTGAGTAGTATCAAGTATCCTACTTACCGCTTTTGTCCATTAAAACCATCCGCTTCCACCAATAAGATTCCATTTCCTCTTTGTCATTTTTGTCCATCGTTTTGTCTATTAATTTTTATAATAGACCTGCAACAGACTCCAGAATTTCCCTCTCTTATTTTGTGCCTGGATGTAGCTTTCTTAAACAAAATTTCTCGTCAGAAATCTTGGAAAACTCCTAAACTTTCAAGAAGATATCGAGAAATTAAAATTTTTCATTCTTCCCTGGAATAATTCAGCAAGAATTCACAATGGGCTTTAAAAACTCAAGATTATCCAAAAACTGACACTTTTTTGCGGTTTAAAGTGCTCAACTTCAGTTCGAAGTGATCACGTCAATTCTGAAATTGTTGCTTATTGTCTTCATCTTGCGTTCAAGTCTCCACGCGCAGATGTTAAATATGTAAAAAGCTCTTCATACATGTGCTCGATTATTATTAAAAGTTAGAATATTTCCTGACGTTTCTCCATCGCAGGGTCGGACTGGCTCGCATCTGAGGGCGCAGACCCTTAGCCGGTTAAAGGGGCGTAATATGACATTTCCTGGTGGGGCATCCCCTACGAAGAAAGGGGTTGAGAAAATTTTGGCAAAGCAGCACAAGTTTACGCTATTTTCAGGCTCAAAGTTTATTAAGTAATCGCAAGGAGTAAAACTTGCAAAATAGAACGTATTGAAGTAACCGACAGACTTCTGAAATTAATGAAAACATAAAAAATTAAAGTCACTAGGGCGTATCCAAGCACCATTATTTCCAAAAGAACCGAGCCAGTGCTGCGGTTTACACGAGCCTAAGATGTGGGTCTAAAAATCCATCCTAAAAAATAATCAGACAAGAAACTGAAAAAAGAAAAAAGGACGAGTATCAACACAGCTGAAGACAGGAAAGACGTATTCGGGCCTCTTTTTTAACTTTTTTCCCAAATCTGAGTAACACCTCATTGACAGAATATAGCAGGGCATTGAGAGCTCACGCTTCGCGTCACCGCGCCTTCACTTTTTCAGATGCAGCACGGACGTCCATCGAGTATGAATAGTTGTATCTCTGCGCCGCCGTCGTAAACGCGCATCCTTCCCCTCCCTCTATTTCCATATTGTGTTTGTTTGCGTTTGTCTAATTCGTAATGGTGCTTCAAGCACTACGTGAGTAACATAGCCAAAGGTAGGAGGGATATGTTCGGGCCTCTTTTTTAACTTTTCTCCCGAATCTGAGTGACACCTCAATAACAGCATATAGCAGAGCATTGAGAGCTCACGCTTAGCGTCAACGCGCCTTCAATTTTTCAGTTACAGCACGGACGTCCATCAAGTACGAATAGTTGTATCTTTGCGCCGTCGTTAACGCTCATCCTTTCCCTCACTTTCTTTCCATATTGTGTTTGTATGCGTTTGTCTAATTCGTAATGGTGCTCTAAACTAGTAGCATATAGCAGAGCTTTGCGAGCTCACAACTCACGCCATCGCGTCTTACATTTTTCAAATGTAATGTGGACATCCATCTTGCGCGACTAGTTGTATCGTGTTTACACTTTAGACGTCTGTTTTTTTTTACATTCCGAGATAAATGAAGGTTAAGTTTGCCCGCGATATGCTATGGTTTGTCCGGATCAATAGTCATAGAAATGTGTTTAAAGGTCTCTCAAGAGGGGTATAAAGGGTGCGTATGTCTAAAAATCGAACCGACCATCCCTTCTAAGGGAGTTACACATAGGGATGATAAAGCGCCTGTATGTCAACAGAAAGGTGAACAATTCACAGAAAAGTGTTTAAGCTTCAAAAAGTTGTTCTTGGACCTCTGTTTATCACTCTCATGCGTAAAAGCACCTTTTCTTTACTCCCATCTCTCTCTTCTTCGGTTCATTTACGAAATTTTCCGCACATATTCTCGGTCGTAATTTTTTTCTCTTCTTATTTTGCTATCTGTCAGAGGGGCGCGTTTTTGGGCCGCCAAGGGGGCGTATCTGCCAATGGCAGATTGGCCTTATGGCCAGTCCGAGCCTGCTCCATCGTGTGCAGAAGATTTTATAGGCATTCCGTTCAATAACATTCATTGGTTTACCATGACAGACAAGACAACAGCAAAGATGTTTGGGTCTGTTGCGAGCAAGAAGTACAGCCGTTTTGAGCGTTGAAGATTGTGATAACAAATTGGCAATTTCTAGGAAACTACATTATTTCTTTTTCCAATAACTCCTGAGAAGAGTTCGATGACCGCAGTAGCCATACTCTCCCTTTATAGGTACTCTAGGAGGCCTCAGAGGTGAAGTGAACAAGACTTGAGATATTTTTGGCGGGAAAATTTGAAGACGTAGGTCTAGCGGAAACCGCGGAAATGTCAAAATTCGGGATGAAACTGGCCGACTGTGGCCCTCCTGGCATTTATTATTCCATTTCCAAAATGTGCATACCTGCAAAGCAAACCGGCCTAGGTGTGAATGAAGTATCGTGGCCTAAATAGTAGTTCAAAGACCCAGACAAACGGTGCGACGTAGGGTCCTTCTCGAAACTAGGCCGGAAAAGGGCCTCATTGAAGAAAAGTGGAAAATCCACCGGTCGAGTCCGACTGAATGGTGGCGCCAAGAGGGCCTTTGAAAGAGGCTTTAGGGACGGCATAAATTACACAGTCGATTTTGGGGTTTTGTTACGGTCGGCAGACGTACATCTCTGTTTTTGTCGGCGGTGCTCGGCCCGACAGTAAAAATGAATGAAATTGCTCGAAAGGAAAAGCGTTGAAAATGGAGCCACCCACATCAGTCGCGAATAATTGTGACACCCGATTGTCATGCAAGGGAAAAAACAGGATGTTTCTGGCGCTAATGGTCTCATTCATAAAACGGCCTAGGTATCTACCTCGACCGCAGCGGAGAGCCTGAGAAAAAAAAACGGGTCACGATATTGTGTGAAATAAGGGCAATATGAGTGCCTGGAATCGTTCGGGACTGTGAATGGTCGGAGCGTGAAAAAGGGTGCCAAGGGAAGAAGTAGCAACCCCTGTCCTCGTCGTAAATGCTGGTATTTGCATAGGTTCTATTGCCACCCTTTCCTGGTTTTCAGGAGCGGTTGCTGTAGTTATCGGGAAAATCCTCAGGGTGATCTTGATCAGAAGTTGCCAACTCGCCGGTTGTATTCTTCATTTTTTAGGTGTAGGTGCGCTAATGATAATATATTAATATATCGTCACCTTCCGGTCACAGTATCACGAGCGCCGCCAAATTCTGGTGGAGAAACATTTATCAGATTGCTTAAATTTGCACCTTGTCTGGTGGTCCATTCTGTCTAGATTTTTTCAAAAGTTCCGGAAAATCCGAAAGATTTGGATCGTTTCGGGAACTTCAAAAGTTCCGGAAAAAATTCCGGAAAATCTCAAAAGTTCCGGAATTCGGCAGTAGTTCCGGGAAATGGGAGCACTCCCAAATTGTCTTTGAGAAGTCTCAAAGCTGGCAACACACATTGTGACCGGGAGGCAGGATCGAGGGGGGGGGGGGGGGGGCGCAAGCAGTCTCGGAATCGTGATAGCGGTCACTGGATTCGTGTCCAGACCTGTCTGATCAAAATTTGCGCAATGATGGCATCCAGGGGGGCCATGGAAGAAGGGGGGACGGGCATACTGCCGTGCTAAGGAAGAACGCCGTATAAACATCCGAGAGTTGCCGAATTTCCTTCAACAAAATGTTCATTTTTGAGGAAAGATATAAAAATTTTTTCCTGAAATTTTCAGGGACTTTAGAGTCCCTTTATCCTGAGAGTCAAGACAATGTGAATCCATTTCTGATTGGTTCCCGTATTTTAGACCTTCACAATGTCACAAACGGGAATAAAGATTACATTTTCGCCGATTGCAAAGATTATAATCTGGAATGGACCAGGGAATTACGGGTTCGGCAAGGAATAAACGGAGAAAGGAATTTGAGAATGGGCCGATCAAAGATTATGAAAAACGTTCAATTTCTGTAACCTTCATTCCCGTTTGTGACTCCATGAGGGGGTGTTGTCTTGACTCTCAGTATAAAGGAACTCTAAGGGACTTTAGGTGGAATTGCGAACAAAATCATCTGAAAAATTGTAGGGAAAATATTCATAAGTTTACCAGGAAATGCGTGTTTTATCGAAGGAAATTTGGCAACGCCTGGTGGCTCATACGGCGTTCTTCCTTAGCGCGGCGGAATGAGTCAGCGGTGGTCCCCGGCTTGACCGACGCGGGCCCCCCCGGATCCCCGAGTGGATGCCCAATGCCACTGCCCGGTGCCCGATGCCCGATGTCGGGGGGGGGGGAGGGGGGAGCGATTGGGGGCGAGTGCGCGCCGCGCCGCGGCGAATCGGCAGATTCCCCGATTATACGCACAGAAACAAGTCTGCTGCAGGTACTACACCTTTACGCCGCGCCGTTGCCGTCTTCCTCTCAAGATAGCGCCACTGTCGTGCTAATGGAAGAACGGCGTATGAACCTTCAAGCGTTGCCAAATTTCCTATGATACGACTCGATTTTTTGGAGAGTTTAAGAATATCTTTCCTCCCATTTTTCAGATAATTTTTCTCTCAATTTTACCTGAAGTTCCTCAAACTTTCAAGGAAATGTTTTTCCCTGAAGTCTCCAGGCAATTTTAGCAGATGCATACGTACATCAGGCCTTGGTGTCTCATTAAGCGCTTTCGTAGTCGTAAGAACTAATAAAAACGCCTTCCTCCGGATAATGTGACGAATATAAGTGAATGGCTGTTTTTCTTAACGCTGCGTTGAAGTCTCTACGCAGTTTCAGTAGAGGCATACGTATATTGGGTCTTGAGCGTCTTGCTAAATTATTGCATAGTTTTCAGGACTAAGAAAAACTCCTTCCGTTGAAAAACGTAACAAATGGAACTGAATGGCTGTGTTCCTTACCTCTGCGTTAAAGTCTCCAGGCAGCTTCGCTAAGGAAAAACGTCGTATGAGCTATCAGGCGTTGTCAAATTCCTTTAGACAAATCACTAATTTTCAGAAAATTTTGTGAATATTTTCCCTTCAATTTCTCAGATAATTTTGGTTGTGATTTGATCTAAAACGTCTGAAAATTTCAAGGGAAAACATTCATAACTTTCCTAAAAAATGATCATTTTACCGGAGGAAATGTGGCAACTCTCGAGTGTATCATACCGGGATGCGCAAAAGAAACCCTCGGTACGCGTGTCACATGTGCAGAGTTCCCCCTCCCTGCTCCCTCCTAAAAGATAGGGGGGTCGTGACCTTCCCAAAAATTGTCTCTCTCGATGGTTAGAACAAATGTTCTTACCAGTACATTAAAACTCAAAAATTGAAAACCTTATGGTGTATCGAGGGTTTTTTTTACCCCGATCGGCATGAGTATTTCCATGTTCGTTGTGAGCTGGCAGTACATTATCTGGCCTACCTCGAAAATTGAAGGCGAGATGGTAACATGCATCGCTATACCCCCTTTTTGATACGAAATCACTAGATAGGGTTAAAAATGTTGGCATCACAATCAATGTTTCCTCGCGAGGAATGTTGGAAATGAGGGCGTTGCGATATGGAGAGGAGTCAAGAAATCCTATTTTCAGCGTTAGGCACTTTATGAACGGTCCCTTACGCATTATATGTTAGCCTACTATTGCGTGGATATTATGCTCTGGTGAGAGAGAGACTGTTGAAGTATTTTCCGGTAAATGTGGCAAGCTCCCGTGAGAGTAAGCTTTCCGGTAAGAATAGTAACATTGCACCGAGAATGTCTTCTTGCCTACCTCAGAATTGAAGGGAAAATAGCGATGTTCGTACTCTTCATAAAAAGAATAAATATGAGAGGTAGAAAAGAACAAGGTGGAGATGATGATGTAGAATTAGGATAAGAAAAAGGAGAAGAAAAGAAAGAAAAAAAGATGATGGGGAGAAGTGGAAGAAAAAGAAAAAGGTGAAGAATCTGGAGAGGGAGAAGATGAAGAAGATGGATAGAAGAAGGAGAGGAGAGGAAATAACATGAACGAATTTTGACCAGCGAATACACTTTTCTGGAGGTATTTGCCCAAATGGGAATGTTGAGTCCCCGAAAATAAAAGTTTCCACTTGTCGCCAGGACGCCAGTGGCGGGTCTCTTGTCTCTGGTCCGTATACTTTCCCGATATAGATAGAGTACCTATAAATACAGAGTATGGCCATTTTGGTGCCGATTTTTCATTGGTCGCGAGAATATAGGCTGACACGATGTTCCTACGGCCGTAAATAAACAAACAAAATGGCTGTTATCAGCAAGCAAGTTTGGGGTTATGCACATCCTACACCCTCCTATGGTAAACGCGAAAGGCGATTTATAACAGTGTTTTCATGTGTTTTTTATGTGTTATTCGTAGATATGCTAGTTTAAATTGTTACTGCCGTATAATAGAAATTTTTGTCAAATTTCAGCTTCATTTCAATGTTACGGTGGGTCGCCATCATGTTTGTTTATTTACGGCCGTAAGAGCATCATGAAGCCTAAAAACTCGCTGACCAATCAAACAGCGGCACAGTTTTCCTGTAGTTTAGAGATACGAATGGCCATACTCTGTCTATAAAGGTACTCTACCCCTCCCCAGCTGCATAAAAACTCTCTCCAAACGCCCATTTATCCGGGTCACCGGTCAATTTTGTGCCTTTCAGCGAGCTCATTATTGAAATAGATAGACAAAGCTATAGACAAAGGAAACAAGGGGAAAATGGAATAATCTTATCGGCTGAAACGGGTGGTTCTTACAGACTAAAGGGGTAAATGATGGCGTAGCCATAGGGTCTCTCGAAGGATGCCGTCAGTTAGTTCATTGATTACCTCCCTCATCCACTGCGACCACCCGCCTCCGCCAATATGATCGCTCCATTTCCTCTTTGTCTATCAGTTTCAGTAATCAGCCCGTGGTTTTGCCATCGACACAGGTGCAAAGAGATATCGGTGGGTTTGAAGCGCCAATTAATTGAAATGGTTGTTTTTTCTACTCTGGCGTTTAAGTCTCTTCTTCGAAAAATCATGGGTTTAGGTCTGCCGTGCTAAGGAAAAACGCCGGATGGGGATATTTCGCGGTGGATGTGGCAAGCTCTGACGGGAGTAAGCTAGCCGATGCATAGTACTCCGGCCGGTCGGACTCGGCCGCGGGAATAATTATGAACGGGGACCGAGGAACGGGGAACGGGGAACGTGGAACGGGGACCGGGGATAGTATGCCGATGCCGTGTGGCGGTTGCCGGGCGCGGATACTACCTGTGATGAAGTTATTAACCCATATCTCTTGCCGACAAAGGCCAGGTAAGCCCACCCAAACAGCTCCATTACCGTCGGATTCGCACAACGCCGCCCCGGACCCGACGACCGCCACGCCGGCCAACCTTGTAATTACAATATCCAACATCTTGTTTTCTTTTTAGTATTTATTAACTTAAATATCTCACTCTCCGGTGTTAGTTTCCACACGTTGCCCCAGCTCCGGCCCGGGCCCCGGGCCCCGGGGTTGTGCCGCACTCCGTCGTCTCCCGTACGCAGGGACGTAACTCCATCTCGAGGTTGCCAAATTGGGTCCAACAATTAATTTATATTACATAATTATTATTTATCTAATTTTATCCAAAATTTCCCTGATTTTTGCATGAAATGTGAGGAAAAATCAGCGCGATTTTCAGTTAGAAATGCTCCGGATTCTCCTGGTTAATGTGCGATTTGCGAGGGGAAATTTGGCAGCATCGAAATGTAGTTGCGTTCTTTCGTGAAAGGAACGACGACTTGTGGGCCCTGACGGGAGGATTTTTCCCCCGCCCCCGCCTGCGTGTCTACGCTTTTCGGTTTGGTTCTCTGTTTCGTCGGATCGGACTCGTAGATTGAATTGGTTCAGAGGCAATACATTCCGGAGCAGTGCTCTTATTCCATGTTCGTTAAAAGTTCCGGGATCCGGAACTTTTTGTTCCAAGTTCACCTGTTTCATGACCGTCGAAAGTTCCGGGATTCCTTTTAGATTTTTTCAAACGTTCCGAGAAAGTTCCGGAAAATGCAAGAGATCCGGAACATTTCGGGAATTTTAAAAAGTTCCGAGAAAAATTCAAGAAAATTGCCGGGATTTTGAGGTAGTTCCGGAAAATGAGAGCACTGTTCCAGAGTGGCTAAGAATAGTTTTTACAGTCGCTCCTGAAACAGCTCCCTTCCTCCCTCCCCTAAGGAAAGGAGTTGTTTAAAAAACGACTAAAACCACAACCTTGAAAATAAAAATGATTAATTGCCAAAGATGATACATTTTAGAGACCCTGCACAAACAGTATCAGCAATGTCGCCGAATGAGACTCAAGTTAAATTCAGACGACAACGCTACTTCTTGCGGATGATGGTTACTGAGCAAGTTATAGAGCAAGAAATCAAATCAAATTCACGTGATGATGACTTATTAATATCGAGGTTGACATTTTTCCACGTGAGTATATTCTTAGATTAGCTTGCTGAAACTCAGCTTGAAAGTGCTTAATACTTCGCTCAACAATCATCAGGCAAAACTGAGCGTTGACTTCCGGACAAAATTTACACAAAAGGAAACATTGCAGGGCAGGGTCTCTGAAATACGTTGTCTCTGTTGCCATGAGATATGCTTTAAAAGTTTGGGCTCGGCCATTATCCACTTGAAAACGCTGTCCCGGAAATGGCGTCCTTTTGTTGGCTTTCTCACGGACAATTGACGAAGTCATGGAGCACGACATCATTAAACACCGAAAACGACGTGTTCAAACAGAAATCAAACACCGGAATCCTCCAACAAGGCGTACCGAATTGACATTCGATCCGTCCAAACGTTCGATATTCGTCAGTATCGAACCCCAAAAAACTCCTTAGTAGTTCTCAGAGGCCCGCAGTATCCATGTGCGAGTATCTTGTGTGGGTATACATTTGTGTATAATGAATGACCGATTGTCATCTTTGAATAATATTTCTTCACACTAAATCGATGGTGAAAGTTAAAAAACACATATCATCAAGATCAAATCATTGAACGTTGCAGTTTCACGCTATATTTTATTTCCATGAAGAAAAACCACCAAGTTTTGGCATTTCGGTTTTTTCCTGATTTTGTCTCGTCCGATTAACGCGGAGTGTTTAGTGCACGTCTTAGTCTTAGTCTTATCTGGGCACTTTATAGACCTCTTGAGCGACCCTTAAACATATTTCTTCCTTTTCAAAATGACTATTCACTTGGACATATCATCGCATATCTCGGGCAAACTTGACCTAAATTTATATCGAAATTCAAAAGTAAGAGACATCTAAAGTGTAAACGCGATACAACTATTCTCGCAAGATGGATGTCCACATTACATTTGAAAAATGTAAGACGCGGTGCGTGAGTTGTGAACTCGCAATGCTCTGCTCTAGTTTAAAGCAACATTACAAATAAGACGAACGGAAACAAAAACAACATGGAAGTAGAGGAAGGAAAAGGATGCGCGCTAACGACGGCGCAAAGATACAACTATTCGTACTCGATGGACGTCCGTGCTGTATCTGAAAAATGGAAGGCGCGTTGACGCGAAGCGTGAGCTCTCAATGCTCTGCTATATGCTGTTAATAAGGTGTCGCTCAGATTCGGGAGAAAAGTTAAAAAAGAGGCCCGAACACATCCCTCCTACCTTCGGCTATGTTACTCACGTAGTGCTTGAAGCACCATTACGAATTAGACAAACGCAAACAAACACAATGTGGAAATAGAGGGAGGGAAAGGATATGCGCGTTTACGACGGCGCAGAGATACAACTATTCGTACTCGATGGACGTCCGTGCCGCATCTGAAAAATTGAAGGCGCGGTGACGCGAAGCATGAGCTCTCAATGCCCTGCTATATCGACGGTGAAACTACCAAACCACGTCGGTTTGCGACGTCGCAGACTTCCTGTCATACTTTATTTTTTAAATGAAAAACTACTCAACGTCCAGTCTTGAAAATTTCTGTGATTTTTCCTCTTCGTGCGGAGAAAATTCTGTGAAAATTTGAAGGAATGATATTGATTTGGTCTACTTCAAAAAAACAATATGCGAGCGTAGATTTTTAAACACCGCAAACGAGATACGTGGTTTGGTAGTTTCACCGTCGATATGCTGTCAATAAGGTGTTACTCCGATTTGGAAGAAAAGTTAAAAAAGAGGCCCGAATACGTCTTGCGTGTTGTCGGCTGTGTTGATAATCGTTCTTTCTTCTTTTTTCAGGTTCTTGCCTGATTTTTAGACCCACGTCTTAAGTTCGTGTAAACCGCAGCACTGACTCGGTTCTTATGGAAATAATGGGGTGCTTGGATGCGTCTAGTGGTTTTAATTTTTTTTATTTTCTTTAATTTCAGAAGTCTGTCGGTCACTTCAATACGTTCAATTTCACAATTTTTACTCTGTACGATTCATAAACTTTGAACCTGAAAATAGCGTAAACTTGTGCTGCTTTGCCAAAATTTTCTGAACCCCTCTCCACGAAGGGGATGCCTCATCAGGAAATATCACATCGCCAGCTTTAACCAGCCAAGGGTGTACGCCCTCAGATGCGAGCCAGTTCGACCTTGGATGGATGTCGGGGTGAGGATTTTGGTAGGCTAGTTTTTACAAATTGATGCAGGATTACCAAACCAATTACTCAACTCCTTGGTCATGAGCCATGATTATATGGACCACATTTTGCACTGGACAACCACTATTTCTGGCTCATTTTAGGAACAGCATATACGCCATTGGTTTCTCTATGCAGAAAGATGCTTTCATGGAAGAGCCAGATATAGTAGTTCCTTATAGCAAAATTCAATCCATTTTACAAGAAGAAAGATAGCAGTGTGAGGCTCTGAAATGAATCAATGAGTTCGAAAACACACTAACTCGAAAAAAAAAAATGTTCAAGAAACACTTAAAACTGCGCAGCGGGCGAAGAAGTTAGTTTAAGAAAAACCTTTTTGGTGTCAAAGGACAAGTACTTAGAGACTTTGTAAAGCACCAAATTGAAATCGATACACCATGTTTGATGACAGAGAATTAAGCGTTTAAAAGCGAGTTGGTGTGTTTACCGACTTTCAGATGCTGATTTTTCATGGTCTGCCCTGAAATATTTATATTTTTCGATCTGAATAACGCTTGAATATTTATATAACTTGTTGATACAAGGCATACTGAACCGAAGAAAGAAAACCGCAAGATCGGATGGTCACCCGTTTCCCTAGAAATGGCCAAAATTGGTATTTCCAATGAAATACTTCGATTTTTCCCTTTTCCCGTCGCTGTTTCGAGCACTTCCGATTGCAATCTCGAAATTTCTGTTTGCGTGTAGATGCTTCTATCCATAAGTGTTACTAAACCGTAAAAAGCGAAAATAAAAAAAAAACAGTTGGTGTGTTTTCGAACTCACTGATACAAATATGTTTTCCCGCTGGGTTCGAATAATCGATTATATCGCCATCGCGGAGCCTCTTCGATAAAGGGATCCGAGCCGAAGTCAGAGTGAATAAATATTTGGCTTTGGGCTTTTGAGGTTGAGATCCGGCTGGATTCCTCCAGTATAGTGTGATGACGCCGCGCCGCACAATGAATCAAATCAATCAAAAAGGTCGGACATGAAATTTTTGACTAAAACTGCAAATTTTCATCTTTATTCCGTCACAATTTAAATTTCAAGAGGTGCCCCTAGAAGACAATTTTACAAAGAAATCAATGGACCCACTTTTAGAACTTCAAAGTTCTGTTTAAACGGAGTCACAGACGTTTAAAGTTTCCAAATTTTGTCCGACCGCTTATTGACCCGGCCCACCGGGCGTCGCCCGTAACGAGATCCAAAACAAGCACCGGTGATCCGATTCTCTCTAAAATAGGTTGTTTGAGTGTTTGTTTGTGTATTTGTTTATTTGTTTGTCTGTTTGTTTGTTTGCGTGTGCATGAGCCGTGGCAGTAGTCGCTTGCTCTATGACTCTGATTTTCATTCAATGATCCTGAGTTCTTGTTTCTGTTCGTCCGTTTGGAAGCATTTATGCTGAATGGAACTATGTGCAAATGAATTAAATCTAAAGAAAGTATGTACATAGGGTTCACAACCTTCATAGTTTTAGCAGTGGCGTGGCGTGCTTTGCGATGTATCGATTGATCTGTCATTTAAACCTATGGAAAAAGATCGATAGAAGGGTGTTCGCAACGAACACCTTAATAATCGATTCTTTTCCATATCTTCAAATGAGGAAATATCGATAATCGATCATAAACGCCACGCCACTGAGTTATAGAAATTTGAGCCGCTTTCACGGCGCTCTCTGGCGTTCCGCGACACCTAACCTCACCTAACCTAACACCACAGCCGTATTAACCCTCTATGGCAGGAATTAATTTTGGATCTCGGACACTAATCTATTTTGAAGCTTGCATAAAAAAATAGAGTACCGAATTTGTTTTCAAAATTTTAAATTTCAGGGAATAAATTATTCAAAAAAAGAAAAACCTAACGAACTTTGAAAAATAATGTCAAAAGGGCTAGATTCGATTTTTAAAAACCCCAAAAATACGCTGTTACGAATTCGTAACGTTATGCCTTAGAGGGTTGAGAAAAACGCCGTATGAACATTCGAGAGTGACCAAATTCCCTCCAATAAAATGTTAGTATAAAGAATTAGTAGAATTATTGACCTGGAAATTTGACTTTCGCTGAACTATTGCAGGTCGAAGAATTTCGGCGCTCTCACATACGAGACCTCCAAAATGAGAGTAACTCGATCGGTATGTAACTATTCAAACGCAAAGGAGCGTGTGTTGCATGACCGACTAAATGCAGGCGCATCATAATGCCAAGTCCGTTCGCTGGCGCTGCGTCACCCGGGACGAAGCCTATCCAATTATTTTAAAGCTTTAATACTTGCGTTCGAAGAAGTGAAGCTTGAGAAATGTTTTCACGCCGGTAGATCTTAAGTTGTCATCGGAGAAACATCCACATTCTTCCAGTAAAATTACTCTAGAAGATCGGTAAGTTTCTAAACGGACCGTCCCGTCACCCTTCTTATGCGGAAACGGATTCCTAGACGAGTAAGGTAAACATATTACTAACCTGTGAGTAAAACCCTACCTAAATCCACGACGAAGGGGTTTCAAACAGTGGCGAGACGTGAATGATCGATTATCGACATATCCCCATCTGAAGCTATGGTAAAGGATCGATTATCAAGGTGTTTGTTGCAAACACCGGTTTTTGATCATTTTTCATAGATTTAGATGCTAGATCAATCGATGTATCGTAAAGCACGCCACGCCACTGGTTTCAAACATTCATGGGAAATGAGGATTTACTGTGTATTCGGCTTAAGCTACCTCTGCCGTGCTAAGGAAAAACGCCGCATGAACAATCAAGAGTTGCCAATTTTCCTTCACTAAAATTTTTATTTTTGAGGAAATTCATGAATATTTTTGCTTGAAATTTTCAGGAACTTCGGGTGAAATTGCAAACAAAATTATCTGAATAATTGGAACAAAAATATTCATATTTTTACCGAGAAAGTCGTGTTTTATCAAAGGAAATTTGGCATCGCCTGAGGGTTCATACGGCGTTTTTTCTTAGCACGGCAGACCTGAACCCATGATTTTTAGACGTAGAGTCTTAAACGCCAGAGTAGAAAAAACAACCATTTCGATTAATTGGCGCTTCAAACCCATTGATATCTCTTTGCACCTATGTCGATGAAAAAACTACGGGCTAATTACTGAAACTGATAGACAAAAAGAAAATGGAGTGATCATATTGGCGGAGGCGGGTAGTCGCTGTGGATAAAGGAGGTAATCAATGAATTAACTGACGGCATCCCTCGAGAGACCCTATGGCTATGCCATCATTTACCCCTTTATTCTGTAAGAACCACCCGATTCAACTAGAGTACCTTTATAGAGAGAGTATGGACAACTCCATTTATGTGGCTCTTAGGACCCAAAAGGGTGACAACGTGAAGAACGAAAATCACTAAAAAAGTGCCACTGCTAACCTATGCATTTGAAAGATTAATCAATAGGACCGACAGCTCATTCTAAACAGGCGTTTGAAAGTATCAAGACATTAAAACTGAGAAAGTGTATGCGAAATTATAGTTTTATACGTGCTTTTATAATGTTTGATCAGTGTAAATAGTTGAAATGAGAAAATTAGTACCGTTGGATAATTTGAGTTCATAGGTTGGCTGCCCTTTCAGGCCCCAAGAGCTACATGACCTGATCAAACCTAACCTCCAGATTTTCGAGTTGTCCATACTCTCCCTAAAAAGGTACTCTCGTTTCAACCAATAAGATCATTCCATCTTCCCCTTGTTTCCTTTGTCTAAAGCTTTGTCTATCTATTTCAATAATGAGCCCGCTGAAAGGCACAAAGTTGATCGGTGACCCGGAAAAATTGGTGTTTGGAGAGAGTTTTTATGCAGCTGGGGAAGGGTTAAATACATACTGTCGTGGATTGGATCAGGTGTCGATTGGTGGAGAGGAGAAACGCGTGCCAGAGCAGGTTACAAAGTGAGTCGAACAGGGAGTCTGGAGCACGTGTCCATGCACCCTGCCTTCCACGCCATCTGGCAAGCATCAAGCCTCAAACACCCTATCAAAAGCGACACTGATGTGCTGAGGGACAAATCCAGATTAAAATTCGAAGGTTTACCCGAAAAATGTTTTTTTCTACAAAAGTTACCGTCAGTTTCCGTGAAATTTTTAGAGAAAATAAATACGCACTGGAAAAAAAAAAAAAAACACATTGGATCTAGAGTCCAGACTCTTGAAAACATTGACAAGAAAAAATACTCTTGATTCAATCAGATTTAAGCTTAAATCAAAAGGAAATCCGCTCAAATTAAGAGGCTTGTTCTTGATTTAAGCTTAAATCTGATTGAATCAAGAGTATTTTTTCTTGTCGATGTTTTTAAGAGTCTGGACTCTAGATCCAATGTGTTTTTTTTTCCAGTGCGGATGCGCCGAAAACACCCCGCAAAATTAAAAAGAAAAAGTAATGCACATTTTTTTAGGAAGACTTGTATTTCACCGGTACCTTGTCAAGAAAAGACGCCGTATGAATGTTCTTAGGTTCCAACATTTTTCAGGAAAAATGTTTTTTTTTCGGTAAAAGGTATATTATTATCATTTTTCGTGAAATTTTTTCAAAGACAGTTGATTCAAATATGCTAAAAACTATCCGAAAACAAATAAAACAATAATGTTGCCAACTCGCTAGATGTGCCAATGTGTAAAACACTCTCCTGCGAGTAAAGGTTATGAAACCAGACTTTGAGATTCTCGGTTATGAGGCCCATTTTACCATGGATAGTCTCACGCATTTTAATGGTCAAAGTGCGAAACCACCTATCTCCGTTTGTGACGTTTCAGACTTCCTGCCGCACTTCACTTTTTCATCGAAAAACTAGTCAACTTAACTTTTTGATACTTCCTAAATTATTCCTTTCTGTCCACAGAATATTTCCTCTCTGTCCACAGAATATTTTGTATGCATTTCAAGCTATACAGTTCCCTTGTTTCTCTTTGAAAAATCAAATAGGAGCGAAAATTTTGAAACATCGCAATGGAAATACGCGGTTTTGCACTTTGGCCATCGATATTTCACCGAGTTCACTTCAAACACATGCATAGGAGCTCTACTCGAGCTCAAACTAAAAATTTCAGCACAACTTGGCACAATCTGAACTCTCAATGATTATGAGTACATCCTGTGGGCCTCTCTAAACTCAACTTTACTAGCCCAAATCTGCTACAAGTTCAAGGTCACCCCGAAAAACGAGGCTCCTCACAGGAAATACAAATCATGAATGAGTAGAGGTCTTGACTTGAAGCTATCAATAATCGCATAAATCGAACGTCAAGAGCGGCCGAAAATAACCTCACACTCGGCCGTATTTCTGCCAAACGGAACTATGTACATTAGGACATGAGCTCTGAGGCCCATAAGAATGTATGTATAACAGGGCTCAAGTCATTATGCACATAGTTCCGTTTGACAGAAATACGTCCACTTAATGCCACGGGCAGGCCACACGGGTCTGTTTAGAAAAGTCAAGTGCACGTTGATCAGCGTTAAGACTTCGCTAATTTCGTCGTCTTTTTGACGAGAGGCTTGTCTTAATTTCCGCGTGAGCCCTGTTTCACATATAAATAGAGCTTTCTGGAACTCATGCAAAACTAGAGATACACCTTTAAGCCAGAGGTGCGATGATTCTTGAGCCAGAGCACACAATGCTTGTATCTCAACGTTCGTATGACTCTATTCTTGTGACCTCCATACATCCGGTTTTTCACAAAACTTCCGTGATTACTTCCATTCGACCTTTTGTTCAAATGATTTCAATATTGAAATAAAATGAGCAACTATAGAGGAAGTACAATGTCAAGTATTTTGACAGTTAACTCCTCTCCAAAATTTCACGTAGAAAGCGATCCGCAATTCGAACGAAAATATCTGAAATTCACTCATAATTAAGCAAGATATAAATGGTTTTATTCAGCACTGATAGTTACAGAAAATTATAAGAAAAATACAGATGTTAGATACAATTTTTAAGGTTAATCTTTAGCTGTAGTTCCGAAAAAATCCACCACGTCGCGCTGCTAAAATCCGACTCCGAAATCAGTGATTATTTAAATATCACAATAGGTATCTTAAATTCTAAGACTCATAAGTTCTAGCAGCATACGTCTGGAATCCTTAGAAACAAACGCGAGCTTTGAAAGTCTAATAATAAAAGCTATAAATTGATCCCAGTTTCTCTTACGGGATATCTGTAAGTGCGAGAGAGACATCTCACGGTGGGAGAGAGATATCTGCAACTGCTGAGAGCGATCAATCGCGATTGGTTGCATCAAGGTCATCATGCTTAACCCTACTTTTTTCTGGGATCAAATTGCAGAGCTTCAGAAATGACTTTTCACGTCGTTTTTAGGGTCAATAGGAAGAAGAATGTTTTGGCTAGAACTTATGACTCTTCGATTTAAACACAAATTCCTTCAACTTTTATAAAAGCTCAAGGACTCATGTGAAGCTGTACGGACTCTAATAGCATGGACCAAAAAATCAAAACACAGCGGTGGCGCCCCCCTGCGCGGAGAAATTTCTTACTTCACGCAGCTGTAGATAAACCTTAATAAAATGCATTGATACATTTAAAGACAAATAGCTAAACTTTTTCCAGTAAGTGCATTCTTTATCGAAGGAAATACGGCAGCACTTGGAGGTTCATACGGCGTTTTTCCCCAGCACAACAGTATATGGTCGTGCTAAGGAAGAACCCCGTATAATTCTTCAAGCGTTGCCAAATTTCCTTTACGTCAATTTGAATATTCTAGTGAATTTTTGAATATAATTCTTTTCGTAATTTCACCTAAAATTCCTGAAAATTTTAAGGAAAAACATTCATAACTTTCCTGAAAAATGATCATTTTATTGGAGGGAATTTGGGAACTCTCGAATGTCCACACGACGTTTTTCCCTAGCACGGCAGTATGGAAGATAACATTTTGAGAAAAAATTCGAATCTACTTTACGTTAAAATACAACTCTTTCCTTTTCTCGGTGCGAAAATGAACAATAACACATTATAATTATTCTCAGGACACTCACAGAGTGTTTTCCAAAAAAAAAACCTGAGTACGCGGTCTTCGGATTCAACTTTAGAGAATCGCTCTTTTTAAAAAAATAACCTCACTTGCTCAATCAAAACTGTAAGAGCATGAACTAAACAGAACTTCAGAGCACTATTCTGCCGTGCCAAGGAACAACGCCGTATGCACCTTCAGGCGTTGCCATTTTCCTTTGATAAAACACGAATTTCCTGGTAAACTTATGAAAATTTTCCTCCCAATTTTTCAGGTAATTTTGTTCGCAATTTCACCTAAAGATTCTGAAAATTCAAAGGAAAAATATTTCTAACTTTCCTGAAAAATAATCATTTTACCGGAGGGAATTTGGCAACTCTCGAATGTCCATACGATGTTTTTCCCTAGCACGGCAGTATGGAAGATAACATTTTGAGAAAAAATTCGAATCACTTTTTTTTCCTATTCCCAGGGAGCACTGGAAAAAAAAACACATTGGATCGAGAAGACTCTTAAAAACATTGACAATAAAAAATACTCTTGATTCAATCGGATTTTTGCTTAAATCAAGAACCAAGCCTCTTAATTTGAGCGGATTTCCTTTTGATTTAAGCTTAAATCTGATTGAATGAAGAGTCCTTTTTCTTGTCAATGTTTTCAAGAGTCTGGACTCTAGATACAATATGTTTTTTTTTTCTAGTGTTCCCAGGGAGTATTTGATTGCCTCATATCATGATTCGATGAGTTTATTTTCCCGAAAAACATCTCCACCCTAACGGAACGTACTGCAGCTGCCGTTAACGGAGGTTTCCTCGTCGAGGAAAAGTCCACAAGACGGGGATACCTAAAACCGATGACTCATCTCCTGGATGCTGATTATTCAACGATCCCGACGCCGCGTCGTCGGTCGCCGCGCGTCGCTATGACCGGTGCCCAGGAGGAAGCAGTGTCTCCGCTCTCCGATACCTGCCTTTGCAATCCCTATCAATCCCTTCACCGTCTTTTCACAGGCTCCGCCGCACAGTGGATCGAGTCAATAGGAGAAGTCGGACAAAATTCGAAGACTTTCAATGCTTATACTGCCGTGCTAAGGAAAAACGCCGTATGAACCTTCAGGCGTTGCCAAATTTCCTTTTACAACACTAATTTTTACGAATTTTTTTTTTAAAAAATTCATTCAATTTCTCAGGATATTTTGTTTGTAATTTTATCTAAAGTGTCTGAAAATCTGAAGGAAAAATGTTCATAGCTGTCTTCAAAAAGTATTATTTTCCTGGAGGAAGTTTGGCAACATTTGAATACCCGAATTCCCAAACGGCGTTTTCCCTTACCACGGCAGTATAACTCCTTTTATACAAAATTTTGAGGTTTTAAATGTGGTTTCATTGGTTTCCTCGTAATATTTTCCTCGAAAATCACCCCTTGAAATTAAAAATGTGATGAAATAAACTTCAAAATTTGCAGTTTTAGTCAAAAATTTCATGTCCGACCTCTCTAATTGACTTGGTCCACTGTCTGCCGCCACGCGAGGTAAACAGTCTCACCCAATGTTGCCTAATTTTATGAAATAATATGTTCGTCCCACATGGAATCTGATGGAATTTGCGATAAATCGGCATCATGCATGTTTAAACTACCCGATATGCCGTCTGATTCATTTTGGGGGTTCTGCAGAAATCGCCTCTCTAAACAGCTCATTTTCACAATGAATCATTTCAAAGCCTTATTTGCCTTTTGATCTCTGGCCTTGCTCATAACAGCAACAGGTTCAAACCTGCACCTGAACCACTTGCGCGTTTTATTTATGAGGTTGCCTTTGATTAAGAATCAGGGTTTTAGTAGGGTACCTTTGAGTATGGTCAGGGTCACTGAGTCCCATGGAGAGGCGTATGGCCCAAAAATGGCGCCGCTTTGTTTTGGTTTCTGATATGAGCGAGGGATAGAAAAAATGATAAAAAACTTCGTGCGTGGGACCCGAAGTTGAGGTCATATGGATCTCTGAAGTTTCCGGATCACGCATCGAAAAAGTTGAGGTCTAGCTGCCGACGTTCGGGTCAGACATCTGAAGTACTTCGATATATACCGAAGGGTTCGGGTCACATATTTGAAGTACTCCGGTACATACCGAAGTGCCTCGATGTCTGACCCGAACTTCGCAGCTCGACCTCAAGTTTCCGGATGCGTGATCAGAAAACTTCAGAGATCCATATGACCTTATCTTCGGGTCCCACGCACGAGGTTTTTTTCTCCGTGTGCCAACTGGGGTCCGGGCCGTGTATCGGCCAGAGGGCGACGGTGTGCCCCACACCGAAAAAAAATTCTCAGCGTTTTTACCAAGATCAGTTGGTACCTTTACCATCTCACTTTTTTTATCAATTATTGGTAATTTTACCAAGACAGACTGGTAAGCTTACCTAAAAACCGGTATTTTTACTGTTTTTTCGGGTAAGAATACCACTTTTATTGGTAATCAATTTCCGGTAACTTTGCCATTTTATCTCGGTAACTACCAGAGTCGATAAAAAATATTGGCGTTTTTACCAAGGTCCAGTAAAATTACCGAGATTTCTCGGTAAAATTACCGATTCCATAAATGGTAATTTTACCCAGAAAAACTGGGATCAAATAGAACCCTGAATTCTTGGTAATTTTACCCTTTTCTTAGTAAATACACCGAGATTTTTTTTCAGTGCATAGTTTTCCACACGTTTAATCCCGGTCGATCGCTTCACGTTTTTATTTTTGTATCGCACTGAAAAAAAAATTCTCGGCGTTTTTACCAAGGTCCGTTCGTACCTTTACCATCTCACTTTTCTTACCAATTATTGGTAATTTTACCGAGACAGACTGGTAAGCTTACCTAAAAACCGGTATTTTTACTGTTTTTTTCAGGTAAGAATACCACTTTTATTGGTAATCGATTCCCGGTAACTTTGCCATTTTATCTCGGTAATTCTACCACAGTCGATAAAAAATATCGGCGTCTTTACCAAGATCCAGTAAAATTGCCGAGAAAGTTCAATAATTTTACCGAGATTTCTCGGTAAAATTACCAATACCATAAATGGTAATTTTACCCAGAAAAACTGGGATCAAATAGAACCCTGAATTCTTGGTAATTTTACCCTTTTCTTAGTAAATACACCGAGCTTTTTTTTCAGTGCATAGTTTTCCACACGGCTCCGAACTTGGAGTCACCCAGTAGGAAGTGCGCATGTATCCAGCCCATAGATCTCATTGTTTGCATGCGCCTGAGCCTTGGGGCTGGGGGGCGGGGGGTTAACGCCGAGTTATAATGTGTGTGTTTTTATTTCTTCGGCCGGTCTTCGTTTTGGTTTCATTAGCTTGAAATATCCCATTAGTGCCGTTGCTTCGCCTTCCTATCCGTCCGGCCAAGAACACCCACGTCCCACGTCCTGGTGCACGGCGAATTCGTCACACTTCTCTGTACCCGCCGCCGCGCAGGGCCGCTCATCCATTGCGGTGCACCGCAACCCCCCTATCCCCCCTCCCCCGACCCGCGTGGCCGGCATGATGCGTCGCTTTTACACCTCCCGGCAGCTAAGTCCCGCGCCTGGACTCTTGGATCCATATTGAGCGACTCCGATCATCGACCAAATGGAGCAGCGTTCGAAACTCGCCTTTGAGTTTTAGGAGCCATGTGGCGCATCAAGCCCGATTTTTAGGCGCCATTGAAGATTTTTTAGGGGCACAATTGACTTTTTGCCCAAATATTACGGCGCATTTAGTGAAAAGTTAGACACAAGATGTTTTCGTAACAGAACTAGTAAGTAGCTGTAACTTGAAGAAGACAAAAGCACTAAGAATGAAATCGTGAAGAATAGAAAAAGCAAGCTTTCACTTGTAGTGCTGAAAATTCTGAGTTTTTTCAATTCAAATAGATTTATTTTTCTTTTTTTATGTGACTTCCTGCGAAAATTCAGATTTTAGGGGGAATTTTTAGGGGGCACGTTGGCGCAGAGTTTCATTTTTTAGGCGCCATGGACGATTTTTTAGGCGCATTTGGTGCATTGGCGCCTGTGAGTTTCGAACACTGAAAGGGACTATATTCATTCTGCCGTGCTAAGGAAGAACGCCGTATGAACCTTCGTGCGATGCCAAACTTCTTTTGGTAAAGTACGAATCTTTAGGAAATCTTGTGAAATTTTTCCTCTCAATTTTTCAGAAAATTTTCTTTGCAATGTGATCTAAATTATAAGATGATTGCAGTTAAAAATATTCATTATTCGTCCCAAAAATTAACATTTGAAGAGGGAAAATTTGGCAACTCTCGGATGTTCATACGGCGTGTTTCCTTGGCACGGCAGCATTCGGATATTAGTCCTGAGCTATAGTCCATGAGAATACAAGTATGTATAACAGTGGGCTGATTACATAGAGTGCATGGAGTCATAATATAATGTAGGAAGCTGGGGTTATGTTCTGGTGGATGAGTTCCGAGCCCGGTGTGCGCCGAGATTACGTCACCTTTTTGATACATTTTCTATCCAAAATTGCGATGTATAATACGTGATAATTCCCGCATATCGGATCGCCTATCGCCAGCCGGGTACCCGTGTGTCGAAAACAATCGATTATAGATCGAAATTGTGACTCGGCATCGCTCGTATGAATATCACAGTAAAAATTTGTATTCCATGAAGTTTAAAGAAAAATTGAATGAGAACTTGATACTTGCGATGTAACTATTTCAACGCAGAGAGCCTGTATTGTTCATATCTCTAATATTAAGGTGGAATATGCGATACAGGTGGAAGTCCCGCGATATTATTCTAATCTAATGCCTCCTTTCATATTGTGCCATATCTTCCGCCTTCATTTCAGACGCATAGGCCAAAAACGCTCCCTTGCGTTAGTACAGTTGTATCTTTTGAGATTGAACCATGCGAGAGGTCAAACGCATGCAGTGTAGTCGAAGGATCAAGATGCTGAAGGTCCCATCGTTGCCTGTAATGACATATACCTAACGTACTTGAAGCATTTAATAATATAATCATTTTTATTTTTATTTTTTCATACTAAATTAGATATGAAAATAGTGTCACTGTAAATAAATAAGTGCGTTTCCTCTGGTTTTTATGTAGTCTTGAAACAAAGCAATTTATAGCGGAATTTTGCGACTAAGCGCATTTAACTTGAATGCCCTGTGAAATGCTCAAGATTCTCTCGGTAAAAAAACTGAAAAAAGAGAATGCTGCCTTAAAATTCTGGATGTAAAAAAGTGTGCGACAACTTACGAAACGCTGAGTTAACCGTCAGTTACCACAACAATTTCAAGATGTAAAGTTAACTGCAGTGGCGGTTAACTCAAAGTTTTGTGGGTTGGCGCACACTTTCTCACATCCAGAATGTTAAGTCAGCAATCTTTTTTTTCGGTGAATGCAATTTCCGTGGAGAAAATTGATAACATTGAAATGTCGTAACGTCCTTTCGTCACGTGAGTTTCGTGAGGGTAACAAACGTTGTGAGATAAGTTTTATCTCAATTTAACAGGTAATATGCCCAAGATTTTCTCAGTAAAAATTCAATTTTCGTTGGGGAAAATTCGTAAAATTGAAATGCCGTCACGTTCTTTCAATTACTATAGCAATGTCAATATGTATAGCAAACTACTGTGGTGGTTAACCCAGCTTTTTGTGAGTTGTTGCACACTTTTTTACATTCAGAATGTTAAGTCAGCGTCCTTTTTTTCGGTAAATGCAATTTGCGTGGGGAAAATTGATAACATTCACGGGAAAAAAATTGGGTAGCAATAACCATACTCTGGCTAAAAAACGGCACAACCAGATAGTATGGTAATTTCCACCAAATTCTCACAATAAGGAAAAATCTTGTTACTTTCACAAAAATTTTGATGGAAGTTACCATACTCTCTGGTCGTGCCGTTTATTAACCAGAATATGGTAAATTTTACCTAACTGCACTACCTAATGTAACCGCATTTCAACACGGAAAGAAAAATTAGGTAAAATTTACCATATTCTGGTTAATAAACGGCACAACCAGACAGTATGGCAACTTCCACTAAATTCTCACAATAAAGAAAATTCTTGTTTCTTTTACAATAAAATTGATGAAAGTTACCATACTCTCTAATTGTGCCGTTTATTAACCAGAATATGGTTAATTTTACCTAATTTTTCTTTTCGTATTGCACTGGAAAAAAAAAAACACATTGGATCTAGAGTTCAGACTCTTAAGAACATCGACAAGAAAAAATACTCTTGATTCAATCAGATTTAAGCTTAAATCAAGAACCAAGCCTCTAAATTTAAGCGGATTTCTTTTTGATTTAAGCTTAAATCTGATTGAATCAAGAGTCCTTTTTCTTGTCAATGTTTTCAAGAGTCTGGACTCTACACTAGAAAAAAAAGAATCTTAAATTTGCCGCCAAGAAGTATTTCTTCTTAAATCAAGAATTTTGCTGGTTAATATAAGCTACTTTTTTGCTTAACCCAAGCACTATTTTTCTTGAATCAAGAAAAAGTCAGCTTAAAGCAAGACGAAGAAAATTCTTGGCGGCAAATTCAAGAATTATCATGCTTGATCCAAGCTACTTTTTTTTTCAGTGTAGATCCAATGTGCTCTTTTCCAATGTGAAATGCAGTTACGTTCTTTCGTCGCGTGAGTTTTGTGGACGTTCTGAGACACGTTCTACCTCGATTTACGAAGCACCCTGTAGGAGGCCTGGAGCCCCAATACATAAGCGCAGCGTATCGGACTGCGTCGCGGTGGCAGGACATTCATGAATGAGTTTATGGTCCGGGGGGCGCGTCCTCCGGCGGGGGCGGGGGCGGGTGCCCAGGTGAGGAGGCCCCGCCCACGGGCAGCCCCCGCCCCCGGTGGTGGGGGCCGGCGCGCGGGGTGCGGCGCGGGTCCGCGCGGCCCGGCCTCGCGCCCGCTCCGGCAGATGATATCGGAATCGGTGGTGCTCGGATGTCGGATGTGATATAGTGATGGTGTGATGTGGTCAAGCGCGCCGCTGGTGCTCCTTGCAGTTTTCGCGGCCCTCCAAGCCACCCACGCCGGCCAAGCCGGGGACGTCCACGGAAAAAACAACAACAATAACAACAAGCCCGGTCGAGGACGCGGTCGAGGCAGCAATTGGTGGTGAGTACCCCGGAAAACTACCTTTTCATCTCGCTCAGAATCGTCAATTTCATCCCTTTGTCCTGTCACTGGCATGTCGTCATTGTTTTGTGAAGTATTTTGACCATTTATTTTAGGGCTTTCTTATCGTTCTTGCTCAATTAAATCCTAAACTGTGCGTAATCTAGGGTGTTTGCTGGTTGATCCTTTTGTGAGTACCCCGAAAAATTACCTTTTTATCTCGCTCAGAATCGTCAATTTCATCCCTTTGTCCTGTCACTGGCATGTCGTCATTGTTTTGTGAAGGATTTTGACCATTTATTTTAGGGCTTTCTTGTCGTTCTTGCTCAATTAAATCCTAAACTATGCGTAATCTAGGGTGTTAGCTGGTTGATCTTTTTTATCTCGCTCAGAATCGTCAATTTCATCCCTTTATCCTGTCACTGGCATGTCGTCATTGTTTTTTGAAGATTTTCGACTGTTTACTTAAGAGCTTTCTTGTCGTTCTTAATCAATGATATTCTCAATTGTACGTAATCTAGGGGATCTGCTGGTTGATTTTCCCTTTTGACGATGTGCGTGCGGTAGCGGCAGCGAGCTTAGAACCATCAATTTCATCCCTATCCCTGTCGCCGGCATGTCGTCATTGTTTCGTGAAGTTTTTCGACTCTTCAATTAAGGGCTTTCTTGTCGATCTTGCTCAATGAAATTCTCAACTATACGTAATCTAGGATGTTTCCTGGTTGATTTACTTTTTAACGATGTGCGGGACGTCGGCAGCGATCGGTGTCAAGTCCCCAAATAGTTCTCATAACAGCTAGTATATTTCATCCGTTTTTCCCGTCGTCATTGTTTTGTAAAGTTTTTCGACTGTTTATCAAAGAGCTTTTTTGTTGTCCTTGCTCAATGGAATCTTCAATTGTAGGGTGTTTGCTGATTGAGTTTATTTTTTAACGATGTGCGTAGTAGCGGCAGGGATTGATAGCGAGTCCCCAAATAGTTTCCATATCTCGCATAAAACAGTAAATTTCATCCCTTTTTCGTATCGTCATTGTTTTGTGAAGTTTTTAACCATTTATTTAAGGATTTTCTTGTTGTTCTTTGTCTATGAGACCCTTACGCGTAAACTAGGGTTGTTTGTGGTTGATTTTACTCTTTTAATGATGTGCGTAGTATTGGAAGGGATTTTTTTGCCTTAAACAGTTAATTTCACTCATTTCTCCTGTAGCCGGCATGACGTATATGTTTTAAGAAGTTTTTTTACCACTTTTTGACGGTTCTCTAGTCGTTTTCTCAATGAGTCCCCGCAAGCTATCCATAATAATTGGTATATGATAGTTACGCGAAAAAATGAGACTATTTTACTTTTTAGCGATGTTCGGGCTCGTGGAAGCGATTTGTTGTGAATCTCTTGAAAAAGTACTTACTCCTTGCCTAAGACGGTCAATTTCATGCCTTGCCGCATTTAGTCTTTGTTTTTGAAAGCTTTTCGCTGATTTATTTAAGATTTTCTTGTTTTTCCCCGTATGAGAGCCCAAACTACATGTAATCTTTGGTTTTCGGTAGTCATAGAAGGGGAATCAGGCGATTGGACGATGGTCACGATAACGATTGTTAGTCCGTCCCCTAAGAAAAGTATTTTCTTCTTGCATAACATTGTGAATTTCATCCCCTCTTTATATTTACTGTGATGCCGTCATTTTTGGTAAAGTTTTTCAACTATTTAAGTACTGACGCGGTTTTCTCATCGTCCTCTTAGAACTTTGATAGGTACTCAAAATGACACAGTATCTGCATTTCACGCCAAATAAACTTAATTATTTAGATACTTTCTCTAATTTTCCCCCTATTATTTTTGCTAATATCTGGCGCTACGAAGACTTCTTGAAAGTCAGTTACCTCCTGTGACAACCCGCATTCCTAGACATTCGTTCAAATCACTTATACTCATCCCTTCCTAGATTAACGTCGACAAATATCAACCTTCACTCCTATTTCCAACCCCTCTCTCGTTCATTAAAGGTTGCTTTAAGTATCAGTTTCGTTTCCTGTCAAAAACTCCTCTGCAATAACGACCCTAATAGGTTCTTCTCTTGACCAATTTTAACTAGCTGAAAATCAAATCTCTCATGGTTTGATATAAAAAGGATTAGAATAAGGTGTTATGAAACATACATGATCACAATATTACGCGTAATGAATAGATTAATTTAATTGCGAAACTTGCGATATACCTTATACTGTCTTCACAATATTCCGAGCGGTATTCTTCGATTTAAATGTGTGGGAGAGAAGAGAGTCTGAGCACAAATTAAAATATTTTTTTTTTTCCGTTTATCATCCTAAAAGGGATCATACAAATAAATTGGCTTCTGTCATACTGTTCTGTAGTTTGGAAATGTGTCATTATAAATGACTCATTCCCTGAAATTCATTCCTGCATATTTATTGCGGTAATCGACTGATCGCGTTTAATGATGGCGTTCACGTGAATTCCTGCGAAATAGCCTTTTTTCATCCAAAATGATTCATCAATTCACTTTTACTGAACGCGATTGTCGTAGAAAGTGTTTTTATAAAAGCAATTTGATTGAAATTACTTAATTTTTTCTCGGGGCATGATAGGATAATTGATTTATTCAGTTTAATTAGTTGTCCGCTAGTTTTTTCGTTGATCTCCTGTAGTAAAAAGTATCAAAGTAATCAGTTAATGTACAAAATTCAACGAGAGTTTCAAATCATGCCTCTCGTAGATAAACTTGGACAAATTTACCCAACTTTTTGGGATTTTCGTAAAGATTTAATGGATTAAAATTTTAACGATGACACCTTCGACACTCAGCCCTCATCTAAAATTATACGAAGATTTTTTTCTCTGTGTTAATGACCACCGGTAATTTTTTATGAGGTTCTTTTTAATGACACCCTTTGAAATGAAGCCTGTCTAACGATGCAAAGACAATATTTGCCTATTCTACATTCGAATAAAAAATAAATAAATTAAAAAATAAATGACTGTGTCCGCTCACAATGTCTCAATTTTTTTTCCTTTGAGAACTTTGAGTCCTGAAAAATAAAAACACGCCAAAAAAATCAATGAAATCGAAAAACTGTGACTGACAATCCTTTGCATCTGTCATATCATTTAACTTTTGACGGTTTTAATTTTCCTCTTTTTTCCATAAAATTTACGCTTACGGAGGAAATTCAGAACAGGGGAAACTGAAAATAGTGCAATGAACTCAAATTTTATTATTTTGTTTAATCCTCATCGCTCAGCACATATCATTTTACTTTTTGAGGAAACTTGCATGGCTCTCTTTGATTCATTTTCAATTGACTGAATGGAAAAAAGAGAAAATCCAGAATGGCAACGAGAGAAAATACCGCGAATTAAAGTTACACAAAAGTAAAAGAAAGGCTACGGTTACGCAAAATTATTGAAATTTCAACGAGAAACGATACACAATTTCTTTTTCAACCCGAATACCGCCAGCAATAAAATTCGTGCATGCTAAGTTTACATGAATCCGATCTCATACCACAATTGTTTAGAATGAGACTTTTTCATGCACATTTTAAATCTGTTACATTCGCAACCATTTCTCAGACCATCTGAAAATGTGTGCTTTTACCTCGGCAGTTATGAAAGAATTCCTGACTGAGTAAAAACAAAAGTGGCGTATTGTGCCGAATTCTCGATTACCGTAAAATTGCATCAAGAAATGTCTGAAGCAAGACCACCTTTCCGTAATTTTCCGTATCTACATGATATTCTCTCATTAGTTTCAGCTGCGATTCCAAAATATTGAGAAATTTGCCTGTTTTTTACCTCCTTTTATTGAGAGCTTTGATCGTCTGTCTATATTCATCATCACTCATGAATGACTTGTCACGTGTTGTACAGACAATGAAACTGCAAAAACGCGTAACTTGCTTTGCGTCACTGCAGATTTCCTGCCATACCTTATTTTTGAAATGGGGAAATACTCACAATTCATATTTTAATAACTTCCGTAATTTTTTGTCTCTGTGTGCGAAGAATGTCCTGTGAAAATTTCAAACAATAGCGTTGGTTTGTTCTCTTTTGATAAAATAAATTGGTAGCGGAAATTTTGAAACACCGCGAACCAGTTACGAATTTTTGCAATTTCACAGTCGATATGCATCACACTACCGATCATTCGACAACTGCCAAAACTTTATGAATAAACCAACAAACGCAATTTTAAAATATTTTTAACTTCTACTTTTCATTCGATCTTAAATTCTACTACCGCGGTCTGATCATTGAAATGATACACAAATAAACAAAAGGAAATGCAGCGATCCTATCGGTCAAAACGTGTGGTAGCTGTAGCTATAGACTAAGGGGGAAAACAATGGACTGACTATAGGGCCTATCCATAAATGTTTTGGTTTTAAGGGATCTATTTTAGTCTGCAGTAATCTGTTCGATTTCGAAATCGTCGCTTACTTTCTTACCTACGCGTTTAAGTCTCTTTGGACGTGCATAACGCAGCCACTGAGGCAAGTGGTATTAGCAATCTATACGTGTAATTGTTTGGAGAAGCAGGCTGATTATAGAAATTGAAAGGCAAAGCAATAGACAAAGAAGACAATGGAGTGATGTCATTGGTTGAAAGTTGTGGGCTAAGGGGAAAATAATTTACTAATGGATCTTTCTTGGGTTACTCATAGTTAGCCTATTACTAACCCCCTTTGTCTTTCGGAACCACCTATTTCCACCAATAGGATCGCTTCATTTTCTCTCGTTTTTTTTGTCTGAAGCCGTCCATAAATTTCAATAACCACAACCAGCCCGCAGGGTCATTAAATTCCGTTTTATGGCCAAGCTAAATTTCAACCAAGCTCAATGATATCATTTTCGGGGAAAACACCGAGATTAAACAATCGCATGGTTCTTCAAATCATGGAGAAGCTCGAATTAAAATCGCGAAGAATGAGAAAACAAGAGGCGGAATTCATAAATGAAAAAAGCTTGGAAAGCAAAAAATTACAGAAGGAGCACCATAACTAATTACCTCCTCGAGGAGTGACAATATTCCGCATATTTGTATATAACCACCATAAAAATAAATTCGTCCTCCGAAAAAATTCAACGCGAGGAGCTAAAACGAGAACTCCCGATTGCGGGTCAAAGACCACCTACTGCCGTGCTAAGGAGAAACCCCGTATGAACCTTCAGGCGTTGCCAAATTTCATTCGATAAAACGCGAATTTTCTGGTGAACTTGCAAATATTTTCCTCGAAATTTTTCAGATAATTTTGTTTGCAATCTCATCGAAGGATTCTGAAAATTTAAAGAAAAAAAATTCATAACTTTCCTCAAAAATAAACATTTTATTGAAGGAAATTTGGCAACTCTCAAATATTCATACGGCGTTCTTCCTTAGCGCGGCGGAACAGCCGTCGAAATTCGACCGTATTAATGGCGAAAGGGCGCAAGGAGCGAGACGCTTTTATGCTCCCGGGAATAATTATTTAGTGACGAATAATCCGTAAAAAAGGCAATTTAAATTCTTGCGCACACATCTCTCTGTTATAATCCACGAACGCATTTCCCTCTCCGATTCATCGAAATTTCGATTCGAAGGAACTTCGATATTTTTTCCACGTATCAAATACGGCAGGATAGTCGACTCGGATCGCTAATCCTGTATATTCGGACCGATTGTTGCTTCAGTTCGCTTTTTAGAAACTCTAAGCAAATATCTAATTAGGTGACATAATAATGTTGGAATTACCAACGCAACCAGTGAAAAACACGAAACAGGTATAATCATAACCAGATTTGAGGTTTTGTTTGTTGAGAATCACTGGCTTGATATCAGAGGCGGATCCAGCCATTTGGCAACACCGTATTTTCTCCGTTTAAAGCTTTGTCAAATAATCGATTCTTGTCTGAACACGTGGCCCCTCTAAGAATCGATACATTTCCATACGTTTAAATGGAGAAAAACAACGTTGCCAATTTGCTGGATCCGCCATTTCTTGATACTTAATTAAGAGCGCCGTTTAAAAAGAATACTTTCTCGGGTAACTTAAGCCTGAAACTGTTCAATTCAACTAAATTTAATTTTTAAATTGAACTTGATCTCCAAAATTAAATTATTATTAGTACGTTTAATTATTTTATTTAAAAGAGACCCGAGTTTCAGGAAACTTAGATCTGAACACTTTGGCACGAGGAGAGTTCAAAAATATTAAACAAATCTAAAACGAATCATGGTTTGTTTTACATGTTTTAAACGCACACCATTCAGAAGAAGCTTACATTTTAAGTTCTTACCCGCCATGCTCACTTTTCAGGACGTAAAATTTCCGGATTCCAATGCAATTTGTTTACCTTTCCGGTTAAAAATCTACCAAGTTGTGTTTGTAACTTGTTTGTTAGGATACTAGGTAAAGTTTTCCTCCGAAATTTTTGAATCTGACTTCCGAACCAAATTCAACAATGCTCGTAGTATTGAAGTTTTTCCGCGTGAAGTGAGTTCCTTTTTTTCGCAACACATATTAACGTCGGCTCCCATAGGAAAGAAGGAGGAAAATTGTGTTATTTTTCGCGTGTACTTAGCTTAAAAATCGGTAAAAATTCAAATTAGGAAAGTCCGAAAGTTCCTTCGTAAAAATACGATTTCTGAATGGAAATGTTGCAACGTTTAAGCGGAGTTACGTTCTTACATCTAGGAAGTGATAGACAAAGAGGACATAATACGCATGGAGCGATTCTTTTGGTTAATTTGGGTGGTTCTTTTAGACTAAGGAGGTAATAAAGGATGGACTAACTAAAGGGTCTCTCGTGAGTCGTCGTTATTCAAAGTCTAAAACCTTACCTCCTTTGTCTATTTCAACCACCCGCTTCCACCAATAGAATCCCTCCGTGTCTCTTTTGTCCTCTTTGTCTATAGCTTTGCCTATCAATTTCAACGATCGAGCCGCTGTGCTTTCTGGGACTCATCTGGAAACAGAGGTACGTCCTTACGTCATAATTGCAACGATTTGAGGATGCGTCGAGGTTGCGAGTGAAGAGCGAAGTTCTCGCTCACATTTTTAGCGGAGCTGCGCTCTTGACATCATTAAGACCTTAATTTTTCTCGTGTCACATACGCGCTCTCACGCGCCAGAAAACGGGATTAGAGGTTAAACTCGCGCAGTCGCGCTGCAGAGCTCCGGCCTTAATTGTTCGCCCTCTGATTGATAGCGCCGGGCACTGCCACTGCTCAGCTTCACAATGCTGCCACACTGAAAAAAAAATCTCGGTGTATTTACCAAGAAAAGGGTAAAATTACCAAGAATTCAGGGTTCTATTTGATCTCAGTTTTTTCCTGGTAAAATTACCATTTATGGAATTGGTACTTTTACCGAGAAATCTCGATAAAATTATTGAACTTTCTCGGTAATTTTACTGGACCTTGGTAAAAACGCCAATATTTTTTATCGACTGTGGTAGAATTACCGAGATAAAATGGCAAAGTTACCGGGAATTGATTACCATTAAAAGTGGTATTCTTGACTGAAAAAACAGTAAAAATACCGGTTTTTAGGTAAGCTTACCAGTCTGTCTTGGTAAAATTACCAATAATTGGTAAAAAAAAGTGAGATGGTAAAGGTACCAACGAACCTTGGTAAAAACGCCGAGAATTTTTTTTCAGTGCAAATGTAAGGTCTAGTCGGAATTTTTTCCAGTTGTGACTCTTATAAAATGACAACAAGTTTCTCTTAATTTTGAATTGACTATGTATAGATATTTCTCTTATCTTATCTAACCTAACTCGAGGTGAGGCAGCCTAATAAGAAAATCAGAATTATTGTAAAGCGTATTGCCATAATTTACTCAAATCAATAGTTGCACACACTGCAAAACACATATCCTCGGAGAGATAACTATTGCTACATGGAGGTTGCTTTCTGGCCTACCTCGGAAAATGAAGGCGAAATGGATGCAACCAAGAAAATGGGACGTGTCTACGTTGCATCTGGAGAAAATACATTTTAAAAACCCTGCAATAACAATCCAAGCAATATAATCAAGCGAGGTAAAAGTAAAATGCTTTTTTCACAAAATGATGATTGATGAGTAAAGTTTTTAGGAAAAAATCGAATAAAATCCACCTGATGACTCATGAATGAAGTGAGCTTTTTCCTAGGTGAATTTTAGCAAATTTTGTTAGGATTGCTCAACTCGTTGTTTCCCTCGCGAAAGAACGAAACTAGATTTCAATGTTGCCAGATTTTATCTCGCAAATTGCATAATAACTAGAAGAATCTACAGAATTCCTAACTGAAAATTTCACTGATTTTTCCTCAGAATTCATGTAAAAATTAGACAAATTTTGGATAAAAATTGCACAAATACATTTTTGTAAAATCAATTCTTGTTTGAGTCGATCTGGCAACCTAGAAATGAAGTTACGCTCCTTCATCCGGGAGATGACGAACTCTCCGGCCATACTGTCGTTCTAAGGAAGAACGCCGTATGAACATTCGAGAGTTGCCAAATTTCCCTGGATAAAACATTTACTTTTGACGACATTCATGCACATTTTTCTTTGAACTTTTTAGATATTTTAGATTAAATTGCGTACGTAATTGTCTGAAAATTTTGGAAAAAAATATTCACAATTTTCCCAGTGAATTCGGTTTTTATCAAAGAAAATTTGGCAACGTCTGAAGGTTCATACGGTGTTCTTCCTTAGCACGGCAGCATAAGTCATCATTAGACCAATCCGAGCGTTGATTTCCGCAAGCAACTTATAAATTTACACTCTAGTAAAGATAGTGGTGCGACGTCTATATAATAAATTCTCTCTAGAAACCCCGAATTTTCAGTTCAAACCCTGCTCACCTGCGCTGCGGTTCTCGCCCTGGCCAAATCGTTCGTTCCCGCGCTGCTGTGCTCACGAAGAACCGCGTACCTACATTGGATATCAATTGGAGTTGCGCGATTCTTTCAAGGTTTGGTGAAGTGCTCGAGTGCCAAGAGACACTTGACGGGTGCGCTCCGGCCGAGGAAGCTAAGTAACAACCGCGTAACTCCCATGGGTATCCTAAGGTTCTTGCGCGGTTCTTCTCGAGGGCGGTGGAAGTTCGTCTTGATTTATGCTCGGTGCGCGCCTTTTCATTGGGACCACGCTCGCGGTCGCCGCCGTTGAAGCGAGCAAACAAACAAACAAACGAACAAACAAACAAACAAATCAGCCGCGCAAACACACTTGAACTCGCAGCACTTCGAAGCCCCGTTGATCGGCCGAGGCAGACAATGTCTCAGCCGTGACGTCACACGCAGCGGCGATCTTGCAAGTTGGCAACACTGTTCTTCCTGCATTCAAATCCAATAAAAACTAGGGGGCTAAGCACCCTGGCCGCTACGCGGCCCAACCCCCAGATAGCGCTTCGCGCTTTCCCAGGCGCTCTTCGACAAAAGAACGACCGAACTAACCCTATTAACGGACCAAGATTCAACATTTCCCACTTAGTTAAATTTACGCTAAATTTGAAATTCCCGCCATTTTTCATTAGCGGGAATTTCAAATGTTGTCCCCCTTTCTGAGCTCTCTGATCTACTCTTATATAAAAAAAACCTCCATCAAGATTTTCCCGCGTTTTTTGGAACTTAACACTTTATGAAATAAAAAACTGTTTGACCCATGCACCTCAAATTTTCAGGTTAAGCTCTTGATAGTATTTGCAAGCGCCATGCGACGTTTCAAACTTTCTGCCGTCATTTTATTTTTTTACAGAGAAATCCTCCAACGAAGCTGTCCGAAAATTTCACTGAATTCTCTTCACACAGGAAAAAAAAACACATTGGATCTAGAGTTCAGACTCTTGAAAACATTGACAAGAAAAAGGACTCTTGATTCGATCAGATTTAAGCTTAAATCCAAAGGAAATCCGCTCAAATAAAGAGGCTTGGTTCTTGATTTTAGCTTAAATCTGATTGAATCAAGAGTATTTTTTCTTGTCGATGTTTTTAAGAGTCCGGACTCTAGATCCAAAGCGTTCCTTTTCCCAGTGCGCATGCTGCCGATGATATTTGGTGAAATTTTCAAACAGATACTTCGGCCGGAAGATGACGAGATGTCACTCCTGTAACGAACGTGATTTTTCTCGGTGCATTATCACGCTGGACGAAATGAACAGACGAGTTTGGATTTTCCAGTTTTCGGTTTCCCCAACGCCAGACTCCGGAGGCACCGTGGGGGCAGTTTCGTTCTCCATGAAACCATTCTTCAGCCGCGTTGGGCGAGTCTCACCCGTTGCTGACTCACTCGGGGGTGGACCAGGAAATTAATGAAAAGAATTGACTGATGTCTAGACGCCGCGCTGTTGTCGAGGCGCTAGAGCTGTCTGCACCGAGCCTCCGAACGAACCGCATCACTCCGCGGGCCTTTGGACTTTGAATTGCCGGTAGTTGGATCGCATCTTGCAAAAAAGAATCAACGCGAACATAATGTCGTAAACATGTTGCCCTCTCATAATTGGATTGTATTTTGCAAGAATTCCAATTGCACTGAAAACAAATTCTCGGCGTTTTTACGAAGGTCCGTTGGTACCTTTACCATCTCAGTTTTTTTACCAATTATTGGTAATTTTACCAAGACAGACTGGTAAGCTTACCTAAAAACCGGTATTTTTACTGTTTTTTCAGTCAAGAATACCACTTTTAATGGTAATCAATTCCCGGTAACTTTGCCATTTTATCTCGGTAATTCTACCACAGTCGATAAAAAATATTGGCGTTTTTACCAAGGTCCAGTAAAATTACCGAGAAAGTTCAATAATTTTATCGAGATTTATCGGTAAAATTACAAATTCCAGGAATGGTAATTTTACCAACAAAAAACTGGGATCAAATAGAACCCTGAATCCTTGGTAATTTTACCCTTTTCTTAGTAAATACACCGATATTTTTTTTTTCAGTGTACGGTGCCTTTACTGGATCTTACCCACGTCTATGATTTTTATTTCGACCCTGTCCAGTGGTACATCGAGAAACGTGGTTCCGAAGTTTCGTCGGGGTAAGTTTGGCGGCGCCGTGGCGGGTCGGGGCGGAGGGGAGGTGCGTTGTAATTAGTTGGACAAATCGTTGTGGCTCGTAAGCTACTCGGTGATAGCGATAACTACCATTTATTTGCTAAGTAATGAGTTGGAGGGCAGCGAGATGGACCGGTGAGTGAGGAGGTGTTGATGCTAGCTCGTCCATAACCTGACCCCGACGGTGGCGTGGCGCGAACGATCGATTAGCGATATTTCCCCATTTGAATCCGAAGTAAAGAATCGATTACTAAGGTGTACCCTGTTGATCGATCCTTTTCCATAGGTTTAAATGAGATTAATCGATATATCGCAAAGCTCCTGGACCGCGAGAGCCGAGACGACGTTGATTTCTCATCCGGGCAGTCCTGACGGCCAACAATGCGCACGGGACAACCACCCGGTCTGTTCGGCCCCGGCGCCCGGAAAACTAGAGTAGAGACCAGCAAGGAGAACGTATGTCTTACCTTCGTTTCGCGGAAAAGTTCTCTTTTATATGGATTGCATTTTGCGGAAAGGAACCAGGAGCATTGCCATGATGCTAGGATTGTGCAATTGCACCCTTACCAATAAAACTACCGCAATCAAGCAATTATATGAAATTTATATGGTGATTTTTGTCTTGACTTTACGGTTTTTAGGGTGTAAAATAGAAGATGTTCATAGATGATCAGATTTTCCTTCCAAGGCAAAAAAAGTTGCGCAATTTCAGCAAGCAAGTTCAGGTACCATGTTGACCAAACTTTGACTCCGACATGGGACAAAACGGATCGTCAAAAGTCAGTGACACTGTAATGCTCCACAGGATCAGGGTAGCAACTTTCCATGAAAAATAAAATCTTGAGATTTCACGTGAAATATTTCATGAGGTTTCAGAAATTTATGAAAGATATTGAAAAACACCGGTTCCTCTTTATGTTTCGCAAAACGTATAAATTGTAACTTCCTTCTGTTTTTGGGCGTTTTAGTGCGGGTTGCATACTCTAGCCCCTGAAAAATACGAAACATTTTACAGCTCCGTGAGATTTCATGAAATATTTAACGGAAATGTCCAATCTTTCATATTTTTCATTTTACGCATGCAACCCTACACAGGATCGTCTGTCTTTTAAAACTGTTACCACTCTCGATGAAAGAATGATTCTAATTGCTTTAAAAATAAGAAAATAAATTAAAGGGAATAATCTCATTCAAAGTTGAAATTAGAATCGCTGCACATCAAAATTATCCTTGTTCAAACTCGAGAGGATAATGAGCGTTTTATGAGAGGATTAGTCTCATAACGGTGGGAAAATATCACCTCACCTCGAATCGAGCTCAGAATCCAATTCCTGCACGATCAAAACATTCGAAAGTATGCACGACTCATAAAACAAAAATTTAACGACACCAATTTAATATTCTACATTTAACAAATGTGCCACACAAAAAAGCCCGGCTCTGGAATACGTCATGCGCGATTGCCGAATCGATATCGTGTAGATTAGTAGCCTCATTTTAATCTGTGTAGAATAATCAGGGAATTCCCTAAGTTTGGCAACGCGAGAGTAAAGAGTCGCAGGCGTAAAGGCGATAAAGTTAAGTAACCTTGACATTCGCGGGGAACTTTTCGGATGCCTGGATAGTCATTGCGGTGACATAATCTGCCTGACCCAATCTTGCGAACCCACATTCTCTCAACTGTGAACTTGTCACATATTTCTGCTTACGTGTGGAAGTTATGAGGACGACTGGAGAGGGTGCTTCGATCCAGGCTTCGATTCTTCAATACTTGATTTTCCATTGCACCTTGTCTCTAAATTTACGATTCTCATTTATATAAATTTAGAATTAATCGTTTGCTTTCAATCATCATGCAATTTATTGCATTTACTCTCGGGGGCTGTGCAATTCCTATCCGAAAAATAGTGGTTTCTTATCGCAAAATGTAATCCAAATGAATCAGTGAGAACGAAAACACACCAACTCGAAAAAATGAAAATTATCAAGACACTAGTAAAACTGCAAAGTAGTTGAAGAAGTTAGTACAAGAAAAAGAAGTTTGGTGCCGAAAGACAAGTGCTAAAGGGCACTTTAAAGGTCCAAGTTGGAACAGATGCGTTAACTTCAACGACCTTTATGTAATCTGATTCTCATGAGTGAGAATTGAGCATTTTTGAGTCACCGAGTTGGTGTGTTTTCGTTCTCACTGATTCAAATATATTTACGTTCTTCGTGTGGGAAACTACAATTAGACTGCATTTTGCAATTTGGAACTTTAAATTCTGGCTCTCATGGAGAAACACTGATGTGCATAGGGAAACTGATGGCTCATACGTTGTTTTTAAACCGGGCTAGAATTCATAGTTCCAAATTGCAAAATGTAGTCCAATTAGCCAAACTTCCTCTTATGATTGGGTTCAAGTTAAGTTGGACTGCATCTTGCAATTTGGAACTATAAATTCTGGCTCTTCTGGAAAAACACTAATGCGCATAGGGAAACTATTGGCACGTACGTTGTTTTTAAACCGGGCTAGAATTCATAGTTCCAAAGTGCAAAATGTAGTCCAATTAGCCAATCTTCCTCTCATTATTGGGTTCAAGTAAAGTTGTAACGATGACGCAATCCAAGCGCCCAGAGTGGAGAGATGATTCACCCTCGAGTAACGGCTAACGGTGCCGATAAAAATCTACCCCACGGATGGCGGGGTTGCTCGTGATAGACGGGGCTCCTCCGCGAGAGGGGGGGAGACAAAGAGCGTGGCCGGACGAGTAGTGTGAGGCCATGCGCATAAAATCGGAAATATTATTATAATAATAATATTCGCTATCAACACATCCTGGCGGCATTCCATTAGTAATTTATTCGCTGCCTCTATAAACGTCTTTATAGAGTCCGAGCCGGGGCTAATCCGGGCGGCGGTGCCGGGTGGGGGGCTCCGGGCGGCGGGGGGAGTCGATTTCACGGGGGGCTCGCGCTGGGGACGGCAACGCGGAATCCGAGGTGGTCCCCGACCGCTTCTTCAGTTGGAGGTGAGGAGAGTCCCCCATCAACCACCGCTCACTGCTCCCAGCCGGGTACACGGGCACCCTCAAGTTCCGACCGGCGAGAGTAGCGCCGTGCCTCTCGTCTCTGATTGGTTCGTGAGTTTTGGAACCGTATCAGCAGGGGTGTAAAAACTTCTGGACCACGTGATCGGACGTGTTGTGATTGGTCGTCTGCCACTCAAAAAACAAGTATGGGAAGAGTGACTTACCGGCCGAACGCCCAAAAACCGGCCGACAATTTTTGCAAACCTCGTCGCAAGTTAACTGTGAAGATGGGTCTTTGAAAGGGATTACAATGATTTACCACCACTAAAAGTACAAAATATGAAAGGAAGTATACTACGAGTTTTGTTAATTTTAGGGTAGGTTCGCACCAGGGTTCGAAATTCACCTTTAAGTTTTAGGAGCCGTGTGGCGCATCAAGCCCGATTTTTAGGCGCCATTGAAGATTTTTTAGGGGCCAAATTGACTTTTTGCCTATATATTACGGCGCATTTTGTAAAAAGTTAGACGCAAGCTGTTTTCGTAACAGAACTAGTAAGTGGCTGTAACTTGGGGAAGACAAAAGAACTAAGGATGAAATCGTGAAGAATAGAAAAAGCTTTCATTTGTGGTGCTGAAAATTTCGAATAATCACCTAATAAGAAACCTCAGATTTTCAGGGGGCAATTTTTAGGGGTCACGTTGGCGCAGAGCTTTAATATTTTAGGCGCCATGGCCGATTTTTTAGGCGCATTTGGTGCGTTGGCGCCTGTGAGTTTCGAACACTGGTTTTCACTCACTTTAACAACGATCAGTTCAATGAGTCACCTAGAGTTACCTTTGGCAACTCTCGAATGTCCATACGGCGTTCTTCCTTAGCACGGCAGAAGACGGTCGCTTCGTTGTGGAACACCCAGTCCGCGAATCATTTGCGAATCATATCACTCAGAATGCAGAGCTCCAAAGCCGCCCAGCTTTATTTACGACTATCATGACACTCCATCACGGGGACCAGCTCGCAGCTCGCCTTAAATTATAATATTATTTTATTAGCCTGCATTATCTTAAAAAATTGAGACCCGGATCGGGCCGAGAGCAGAGCCTCAAACGTCAACACCATTACATAATCTGTTTGACTTAACTAAATAGACTGTCATATTCCTCCCCTGCCTCGCTTCTCTCGGATCCACGACGATTTTTTCTCCCGAGTAAAAACAGCGGATCTGCATCGGGTTTCCGAATGGAAAAGTGAGGATTTGACTCAAGGGGTCGCACTCATCCTCGTCTATGTTAAGTGGGTGTCTCCCTCCCGCCTAATGGCCTCTTTTCATTTGAGAATAAAAGCCCCTTTTACGACCGCCAACTCTCCCCCACCGCGTTGTGTTAGTTATTTATCGGTCGGTTATTATTTGTTCGTCAGGTGAGATTAACTATCATGGGGTGTAAAACTGTAAAATGTCTCCCACTGATTTTTGGTTAAAATTACGTAAAAAGAGTACAGAGATATAGAGACTTGCAAATACAGGAGCAAATGAAAAGAAAAAAGAGTCAGAAGTAAACATTTCAATTTTGAAATTTTCGCTTACTTTTCTTACTCTGCGTTTAAGTCTCCGAAGATGTTCACTGGGGATGTACACAAAGGCGCACCTACGTGAGTGTAATGAAGCGACTTGGTCTAGTGACATTGGTTCTCTAGACTTGGATCCCCATTGAACATCCTCGGAGAGTTAAACGCAGAGTAAGAAAAGTAAGCGAAAATTTCAAAATTGAAATGATTACCTACTTCTGACTCTTTTTTCTTTTCATTTGCTCTGTATTTGCAAGTATCTATATCCCTGTACTCTCTTTACGTAATTTTAACCAAAAATCCCTGGGAGGCATTTTACACCCCATGATAGTTAATCTCACCTGACGAACAACAGGGTCGCCTTACTTTCTCTTCGCCTTCATAGTCTATATCCCTTTCTCTATTTCAATAATCAGTCCGCAGCGTCGACTGATGTCACTAAAATCAGTGTCAATCTTCATTCATTGAGTGCTCAATCAATCGTAACTCTTCCTGATTATGAGTGAAATGAAATAGGACGTTCCTCTCTTACGAAGGAAAAACACCGTATGTACAACGTACATTCGAATGTTGCCTAATTTCTTCGGAAAATATTTATCTTTGACGACAGTTATGACCATATTTCTTTAAACTTTTCAGAGACTTTGGATGTAATTGTGAATAAAAGTCTTTGAAAAAGTGACAGAAAATCCTCAAGTTTTCCAGAAAATTCGTGCGTTTTAAAACGACATCCGTTGGTTTATGCGGCGTTTTTGCTTACCACGACGGATTGGCATCGCGACGCGTCGTGGGAATAAAACCGCGCGTAGCGGATCAACAACAGGATGGTTTGTTGTCGTTGTTTTTGATGCGTTTCCGCAATTAATTCTCGGTGAACGGTGAGCGTTGTGGCCGGTCGCGCAACCGCTGCGTTGATGGGATGCTTGCCAAATGTACCGCTCGAGCTGAAACCCCTGAAACGCAGGGATGCGCCCCCTCTTGCCACATTTAACGGATATTAAATGACGTATACTCTCGTTTTATATGACGAAAATTTATTTTTTCTCGATGGGGTGGGAGAGTTCGGTCGAGAGTAAGGGTCGTATTCATATTCGTTCCTTAAACAGCTCCTTCTCTTAAAAGGCCCCGAATTACATGATTCTGCGGTCAGCGGAGGTCAAAGGAGACTCCTAACAAAGCATCATCAAAATTAACGAATTTCGAGTGAAATTCAACAGAAGAATTCTGCCCCACCCCCCACCCCCCATCACCGACGCGGTACCGATGATGTGTTGCGGCATACACGCCCAATCGTTCGCCCCCAAAACCTCATATCTCCCTTAATGCCGTATCATTGCCCACTGGAAAAAAAGTCGCTTTGATCCAAAGTGCAGACTCTTGAAAAATTCGACAAGAAAAAATACTCTTGATTCAATCGGATATTCGTTCAAACAAAAAGGAAATCGCTCAAATTGAGAACTTGCAGGTGTCTGAAATTTGATGAATTTCGTGTTTAAGTGGAAACTACTGAGTGAACTGAACACGAATATACCCTTGGTTCATGAATTGAACAATTATTGGAAAGGACATGACAAAATGATCTAATCTGCTAGAATACACGTGTTTAAATGGGAAATGCCGCCAGATGACGTCACTAGGCGGTGCATTTTCTCACTTTTAAATCTATTTTTATACAATATCCCATACCAGAAACAAATTATAAAAAATACTGTGAAATCAGCTCGTTAAGTACTTTCAGATGAAGCAATAAAAAATTTTCATGCAAATTCTCCATTAAGAGGCAGGGCTCTCACTTCAAGGGAAAATCCAATTGAATCAAGAGTATTTTTTCTTGTCAAATTGTTTAAGAGACTTTGGATCAAAGGGACTTTTTGTCCAGTGGGCCAAGAGCACGACATTAAGGAAGATATGCGGTTTTGGGGAGGACGATTTGGGGGTGTATGCCGCAACGAATCGTCGGTACCGCGTCGGCGTTGGGGGAGGGGGTGTTGGTGGGGGTGGGGCAGGGGGCGGATACCGCGAACCGCGAGTTGGTGGACAGGCGACACGCCCGAGCTGCCGGTGCCGGTCGCTCGCGGGAGATACACGGGCCGATTAATAATGAAAAAGCAGCGAGAAATCAATTAGCCCGAGCTATGGGGACAGAAAAAAGTGTTACAGTGTACCGCGCTCCGGTCGCTAGCGTTACAGTCTTACACTGTTGCGGTCAAGGAGTAACGCCGAATGCCAATAACCCCCCTCCCCCTGCTCCTGCCCCTGCCCCCTCCCCTTCCCCCTTTCCCCTGCCCTGTCATCTCGGTTGCCGCAATCTCTCTAAGAATACTTCGATCTCTCTTCATGTGACAAACCTCGTAGTCTCCACTGAAAAATAGTTCTCGGCGTTTTTACCAAGATCCGTCGGTACCTTTACCATCTCACTTTTTTTTACCAATTATTGGTAATTTTACGAAGACAGACTGGTAAGCTAACCTAAAAACCGGTATTTTTACTGTTTTTTCAGGTAAGAATACCACTTTTATTGGTAATCAATTCCCGGTAACTTTGCTATTTTATCTCGGTAATTCTACCACAGTCGATAAAAAATATTGGCGTTTTTACCAAGGTCCAGTAAGATTACCAATTCCATCAATGGTAATTTACCAAGAATAAACTGGGATTAAATAGAACCCGAATTCTTGGTAATTTTACTCTTTTCCTAGTAAGTACACCGAGATTTTTGTTCAGTGTCGATCCTTTGGCCAGTGCTAATCAGTAATTGACTTTTTTCCAAGTAAAAAGGAGCTCGTTCGTAAACATTGGGCAGAAGAAAAATTGAATTGTTTGAGTAAATGAATGAGCAACTTCTGACTAAAATTTCACTGATTTTTCGTGTACTCAGAGGAAAAACCAGTGCAATTTTACGTCAAAGAGACCCTACCGTTTCCCGGTGGTATAGTACAATATACATGGGCAAATGTTTTAAGATTCTTTCATCTGGGAATCGCCCAGTTGTGGGGAGTTGGGATTTTGATGGAAACCTCAATTTTGTATCTTCAAGAGTATGTAACGAGCTGTTTTTTTTTTTTTTTTTTTTTTTTTTTTTTTTTTTTTTTTTTTATTAATTTTTAATTTTTAATTTTTACCCAAGAGAAGGTGTAAATATGTATAATTATCTGAAAATTTTGTCTCCGAATAGTAAATGCAGCATGACTAGCATTTTGAACATCCTTCACTGAGGACCACTTTATTTGAACTTTAAACTTTAAATTCACTCAAACTTTGCTTATTTCTGCCATTTTTCGGTAATTTGTTACGATAATTTTGGTGGAAGATCCTATTTTACGGTGGTTTGATTTTTAGCTTTTTGGCTTAAGTCTCTCTCCCGTGGAGGGTCAAGGATGTGTTTCAATAGGCTTTTCTTCTTGGATGTGGCCGCAGACCTTTTCCGGAAAATCTGGCATCCAGAGTTGATGCCCTGGAAATCCGAACAGAATGCCAGAGCTCGATATTGTTTGAATAATGGAACACTGCTCGTCCTCGGTGAATTAGTCAACGACAATGTTGCCAACTGAATAGTAATTACCGTATTTGCACGGTAATTTCTCGCCTCCGTAAGGCCATTCTGATTATGGTCCTTTCAATGTTGACAGTTGCCACTTCGAACCGTGAACAGAATTTGCACAACTCGTAAGTCTCTTGTTGACCCCTGTGCATTGTGCAAGCACATATTTCATCGATTCCCTCACGAGAAAACGTATCAAATCAAGTTGCTAAATTTCCTCTCGCAAATTGAATTTTTGCCAAGAAAATCTTGGTCTTTTCAACTTAAACTTTCGCCGATTTTTCCTCTAATCTCATGCGAAAATCAGAACAAATTTCTAATCATAGTGTACACAGGTTGTTTCTTGTAAAAAATTTAATTGTCTGAGTAAACTTTGCAACCTTGGAATAGAGTTACGTTCCTTCGTACGGGAAATGGCGATTTGTCGAGGTACCGGAACTCTCCGAGAATCGATACATTTTAATTGGTTAAATGGAAAAAAACAGTGTTGCCAATTTACACATAGCTCTACGACAGAGCACGAGCAGCGTCTATTCGCTCCGATGAAATGAGAAGGATAGATGGATGGCCCTATTTTCCATCCTCTTCCTCCGAAGTACGACAAACACTGAAAAGAGAGAGAGAAAAAAAATCCAAAGTTTTGAGATCCCGTTGACGATGCATGAAACTCCGCGCGTGACGCGTCGCACGGTCGTGAGAAGTTCCGAGTCCAGCCCAGAGCTCGCAGCGTCCAAAATAACTCGGAACACGGCATAAAAACACATCTCTCTTATCTCACCCTCGCTGACAGCTCAATTTTTTATGTGGCCAACGAAAGGGTGAAGCTCTCGTCGAATGAAGTCGTCAAAATTTCTCCCTCTTTCGCTCTCCCCCCCTCACTATTCCTTCCCCCTCTCCCCCTCCGCGTTACCCCTTACTTTTACTCGCGCACTCTTACGAGTGGCTCTCTCTTATCCTTCGCTGGATTAATGTTCTCCTGCCGGCTTATCGTGAATTATTTAGATTGTTTATTAATCAAGTTTTAACTGAATACTCTTGTAAACTCCTTATCTCCTCTACGCATGGGTGTTTTCCCTCGAAAGTCCTCGCTCAGCACTGTAAGTTGCACTCTCGAACGAAGGGCGTGTTACAGTCTCTGGCGAGCCCTGAACAGCATGGAGTTAAAGGACACGAGGGCTCATTCCAGAGTGTATATACGCTCTTTTATCGTCGGAGTGATGACTGTACTGGTTTCCATTCTCCGCTCCCTCGTCTCTTTCGTGTCTGACCAACGAGTGTCGAATTAAATCGATAAAATGCGTTTTTCTTATTCTTCTTCTTTTTGTGATTACCATTCAAACACAACCAGTCCGATAATGAGCGCAATTCATCAAAATTTTCTTCTCTTCAGGGGCAAGTATTACAGCTGCTGTTGATTCAATATATATGGTTAGATGATTTTTACCCTTTCCGAAATGCGATTATATGCTTTTTCTCTTTATAGAATATTCAATAATGTAAACTGCATAGTTTTACGATGGAATTTACGGAGTTACCATTTTAAATGTTCGGGATACAGGGATAGGACCGCCCTGCCCCCCCCCTCCCCCCAAGAGGGTCAACAAATGCAAATGTGCGGGAAGTCTTCCTTAAAAATATTGAACATTGGCGTTTTTCGATTTTCGTTCAAAAGATACTAAAGAAGGATCCTTTCTCTTGAAACACCCTGTATAATAATCTCGATCGATAAAAAGCATCTTTCAAATTGAGATTTGGCGACCAGGCTCATTTGATAGCTAACCACCAAAAAATAAAATTGTGCGGAAAGTCTCCCTTAAAAATATTGAAAATCGGCGGTTTTCGATATTCGCTCAAAAGATATTCAAGGTGGGTCCTTTATTTTGATTCACCCTGTATAATGATCTCGATCGAGAAATAGAGAGATTCATCGACCAGGGTCATTTGATAACGACCCGCTGGGCGGGCAACGGGAGTGACTCGAACGCTGGGGCAGAAAAGTAAGCGAAGCGCTCTCGACTGCGGGACACCCTGTAACACCCGAGAGACTCAAACGCACGGCTAGAAAGGTAGCGATGCAATGTTGAGACAAAACGCGGAGAGAAAAAATTGATATTAGCCGTCGCATTCCCCGCGCTCTTCAAATACTAGCGAGTGCTTATTCCTTGGTGGTTAAGGGACTCTATCAGACCTCGTACATCAAGGATATTATTCTCAAAATTCCTCCCATTTTATTACGGTTTTATCATATTTAATATCGCCCGCAGACTCATGCCTGCGCTCCACTCATTCGTGTTTCATTTAATTTATCTATTCCACGGATGTAAAACGCACGCTAATCGTGTTAAGAAATCAATATTGAAAGTCATACCGTGAGAAGCTTTAGCTTTACGTCCACGGATGATCGCTCAAGTCGAAGAACTGAGACTTCAGTGTCATCCAAGTTTTCCAGAGCTCATTAACAGAGGAAGAAAAAGTCATGAGCTGAAAATTTCTCAACGTGTCATCAATTTACAAGAATTTATACAAAAATGTAGTAAAATTATCCATCTTCAAACGACATGGATCATAATTGTATGGAGAAAGAATAAGTGAACCGCGTTCAGCAGAAAGGAACCAAGCCACATCAACTATGGCCAAATTTAACCGGGCAATTTAATTTTTTTTACAAGGAACGTTTCTGCGGAGACCTTCGAAACATTTTGGGAAGTCGATTCGTAATATACAGAAAATTCACCGAAATTTTCACAAATATCCGCACAACAGATTCCATTGAAAGGTTTTTCAAAATTGGAATGAAAATTGCTCGACTAAACCGATAAAATCCTAATTTTAATTTCGAAATCGGCTCGTGAGGAAATAGTCACTGTACTGATAATGTAGTAGGCGTTATGGACATCTCATTTCAACCAATTTTGCCTTTGCGCAACAAAGGAGATGAGGAGGATGAGATTTCGGTGGGTGTTTTGGCAAAATGATGAGGTCAGCCTTTCAATTCAAACGTGAGGCTTTTCCAAATCTCTGACACTCTAATAGGGATACTAATAATCATCCCATTTGTTCTGGAAAGATAGTTTTAATAATTTTCAGAGGGCGTGAAGCTTCACGCGTAACTGGTTATCAAGGATGGGAAGAGAAGATGTTATCAACTACGTATTGATGTAGATCTCGCTAGATTCTCGGCTTGAATGACAGAGCATTTCCGAGATTGAAATTGAGATCGCGCTCTTGCCAAATTTCCCCAAGGAAATGAAAGAAGGTCCGCGTTGATCAAGTAACAACTCAAAGGGTTCGTAGTTTAGAATACGACAACATAGAGGCAACCCGAAAATCAATAACAGAATCTAAACAATGAACAGAGAGGCAGCGCTTTATCCAATAACCTCGGGCCTCTTAAACTCTTGACCGTCAGAGCAGTCGGTTTTAACTGGTCATCAGGTTCGCTTGTCAAAAACTTGGAAAAATAGTGACAAAGAGATCACACTTTGTTTGACCCCCTGTCACCGGACCGGACTTGAGATGTCAACTTCTGTCGGATTTTGATTTAGGACAAAGTTTACTTTTAATTTTCACTTTCTTTTACCTTTTCGACGGCTGTCGTATCACCATCGAGCTATACGTTTGACTTTGTTTATTTTCACTTTCTCCAGTTCGAAAAAGAAATTTGATGAACGGAAAAATGAATTATCTGATCCATTTCGGCCATTACCAAGAAATGCAACTGAACTTGCGAGTTCGGTTACTACTAAACTACCAATACTAGAAACTGCTACTGCAATAGAAATCTGGTTGTTCCACCAATTTTTCTGGCTGATTCGTCCAAAAGCCTAGTTTTTACGTCCACTCAATATTATAGTGAAGAAATCCCTCTTTAAAATACACGATGTATGACGACTTTCACCATGAGAATACTTACCATATGGACGCATTTCTGTCAAACGGAACTGTGTGCATTATGACATGAGCCCTGCTACGCATATATTCTCATGGATCTCAGGGTTCATGTTTTGGTGCACATAGTTCCGTTTGATAGAAATACGTCCATATGGTCTTTCCAACCTTGGATTCATCAGTTAGCGATACAAATATGTATTTGCACTGGTGTCCCGTACCATTAGCACCTGTATCTAGTAACCAGTGTCCATCAGTAGTATCTTTTGAGATAATTGAGTTGGAAACTTGAAATTTTGTAAGTGCTCCTAGGTCAAAGGAGACGTCTTTTGGGAAGCTCTTAAATTTTAAAGGGACCACCCTGAAAAGGGGCAAGGACCTTGGGGGTAATGCGGGAGTTTTGGATCACCCTGCGTAAGCTTAAAACATGATTACAAGACCATGTGACCAGCGCAACTACACCACTCAGATTTTCCGGCCCAACTCTTTCTCCTCTACTGTGCTAGAGAAAAGCGCCGTATGAACTTTCAGGCGTTGCCAACTTTCCTATCTGAAAACACGACTTTCCCGGAAAACTTATGAATATTTTTCCTTCAATTTTACGGATATTAATAAAAACACACTAAAGTACAAAAAACAAATGGGTATACGAGACTAGAAGAGACATAAAACAACCAGGACATTCTGGGGTAATTACATGCCCATTCTCAACTGGAACAGAAGCGAAAAAATGTAAAAATTAAAACGAGAAAATAAGCATCGGTCCTCGACCAACCTCGGTCAGTTGCATGCTCAATTTCTCGTTTTAATTTTTACATTTTTTCGCTTCTGTTCCAGTTGAGAATGGGCATGTAATTGGCCGGAAACGTCGTGGTTGTTTTATGTCTCCTCTAGCCTTGTATACCCATTTGTTTTTTTGTACTTTACTGCGTTTTTATTGTTGTCTGCATTCAGGCTATTGTGTCTCTCGCTCTCTTATCATTTTACGGAAAATTTTGTACCCAATTTTATACAAAGCTCCGGAAAATTTCCGGGGAAAATATTCCTGAATTTCCTTAAAAATAAACATTTTAGTGAGAGAAATTCGGCAAATCTCGAGTGTTCATACGGCGTTTTGCCTGAGCACGTCAGTACTGTAAAATTTGCCTCTTGGGACCAAGTTCCCTTTTCCCGCGGATGGTGACAAGGATGCACTTTGTAGGGTAACGTGCCGGGGACGCAGGCGCATGCGCACGGAGCATCTCAGTCGTAACTCAGCGCAGGTTTCAGTGTCGCCTCGCACTCGCGCGGTCTCCATCTCGAGTCTCTCGCCTCTCGCAAATGTAATAAATCTCACTCTCCGACTTCACGCGAACTCTCCGCAACGTGACGAAACCGCTTGGCAACGTTGTCAAACGTGAAAAATTCATAAAAAACTCGCACGTAAAGTACCTATAGGTAAGCCCTGTGTCCACTCGTCAAAATGGCGTCAAAATGGAAGCTCAAAGCGAATCGATGAATACGATCTGTTCGCGATTGTTGATCAAGAAAAGGTCGCGCCGCTCTATTTTGAGTTGCAACACTCATCAATCGCATCAAGTCCCGACTTTGAGCCACTTATTGTTGAAATTGATCCACTTTGAGCTTCCATTTTGACGAGTGGAGACAGCGCTATACAGGGAGAACACCAGGCCCGCCACATCTCATCTCGGGCCCTGGTAACAGTTTTAAGGCCCGGGCCCCAAGCACGAGGGGGGGGGGGTCCGAGGGGCATCCCCCAAGAAATTTTTGAATCTATAAATCTATTTGGACGCATTTTGAAGCTTCCATAATTTCTGCGGAATAATTACGCTGCTTAAAATGTTGTTAGTGAAAATCAACTATATAAAACTTCGTTCTTCAGACAACAGTCTCTCATAGAATTTCTCCTAAATGTTGTTTTTCATAAATGTTAAATGTTGTGTTTCATAAATGTTTAATGTTGTGTTTCACTCACGCGATGATTCTCAGGAAACAGCAAGCATTAATGAATCGGGCGCAACTCAAAAGCCCAGCCCGCCTCAATTTTCTTTCAAAACTCGGCTCTAGGTCTAGTTCCCAGGGCCTAGATTCGAAGAGGCCCAAAAGCATGGTCTTACGGTCCATTGCATCAGCCAAATTAATTAGAGACAAGTTAATTACGGCCTAAACAAAACGCCACAGCTAGGACAGACCCGGAGGAATTTTTCCATCAAAGTCCGTTGCCGGCTCTCTCAATCAAATCATCCATTTCCGGTCCAACCGGACGGAAAATCAAAATAATTCGGCAACCGCGCCGTGAGCCATTCACCGATGAGCCGGCTCATTTAAATTAGGTAGGAGTCGAGTGTCGATAGCCCCGACACCAAATTTGGCGGGAAATTTGGAGATGAGGGATATAACCCCGCCAAATTTGGCAACGCCTGTCGATATCCCCGAGTGAACCAATTAGAAGCTGTCCGAACAGGGGAGGGAGGAGATTAGGGAGATATAGAGTGTGCATGTAAGTGAGTGAAAACGGGTCGTTTTAAGGAACAACGAAATAACAATGTTTATCCATTAGTATGAGTAGTATGTATTAGTACCGTCCGTCTCCGTATGAGTGTGTAAAAGCGTCGATTAAGTTGATCCATTGGGGCTTAAATGGACGCACAGGGTGCCCCGAAAGTTATTCGAGGTTCGTGCTGTCTTCAGTTGAAGAGTTCCCGCGCCGTATCGACGATCAGCGTTACGTATGCACAGTCGCTCCTGAAACAGCTCCTTACTTCAGAGAGCACTATATGGTTCACAATGTCATTAAAGGTGATTCGTCTTAGGTTCATGGCGTGGATGATCCGGCGTGCAATACATCGCATCGAAGAAGTAAAAAAAATTGGTAGAATTTAACTGTTCAGCAATGAAAAAAAATGGAAAAAAGAAGAAGAAGAAGAAGAAAAACATGTTATCAGCCATTGCAAATGGGCCTAAAGATTCGTTATCAATCAAATAATTTGCAAAATTTAGAGAAACAAGCCAAGATTCCTTTTGAAAACTAAAACGTCACATTCGATGTAGAGATCGATCATTATATCGAATGCAACGTTTTTCTTCACAGAAGACACCGTCTATGACCGCCCTTAATTTTGCGAATTTTATAGTTGAGAGTGAACTTTTCGCCTCATGTGCAAGAGCTATCATCCTTCGTTTGCCTTCAAAGTAAAAATCTTCCGAAAACTCAAAAAAATGGGTATATCTCCACTGCTATCCTTGAAAGTGACCGATCCATTCCCATTATTTAAAAAGAAAAACTAAAAAATCCCTTTGAAATTTTATGTGAAATGTTTTAAATGAGATAGGAAAATCTGCAATCAACGTCAAGAAAAGTCGTCAGTTTTCTGCTGAAGAGACCTACTTACCGGATATCGTAACCTTCCGGCCAAAGTATCACAAGCGCCATGCGACGTTGAAAAATCCGCCACCATATATTTCACTTTTTCACGGAGAAATTGTTGGTTGAATCTGTTCGAAAATTTCACTGAATTTTATCGGCAGCACATAGAAAATTCAGAAAAACTTTCGGATAGCTCTGTTGAAAAATGTCTCTGTAAAAAAAGAAAATGTTGGAGGAAATTTTTAAACGTCGCATGGCGCTTGGGGCACTTTGGCCGGAAGGTGGCAATATTTGCATTTTTGTTTTACTTTAGCCGTCGATAAAAAAAATCCATTTCACTTCATAAAGTTTTTTTTTTTTTTTTTTTTTTTTTTTTTTTTTTTTATGGGAAGGGGGGCACGCTAAGGCTAAAAAGACGACCCATAAGTTGTGACTCGGATCCGCGGATTGCAACAATAAGGGCAATTAGGAAGGCGCACAGCCGTGATTCACAATACCGTCTGAGATCATTCGAGCACTTGGGCCCGAGGTCAAGCTCCAGCTCTGCACAACCGGGCAAAAACCACTTAAGTCACACCGCGCATCCGATGTGGATACGCGTATTTTGTTCCGTATCCATGTGCTAAGGCGCACTTCTCCGATTCACCACCACGCCAGTGCTTTATCGACAAGTCCCGTAATCAATCACAACCTCTAATTGTTCTGGTCCGGCCTCAGCCTCTCAAAATATTGCGTCCAGTGGCGTGGCGTGAATGATCGATTATCGATATTTCCCCATTTGAGTCCGTGGTAAAGAATCGAGTATTGAGGTGTTCGCTGCGAACACGTTGTAAATCGATCCTTTCTACACGTTTAAATGGCAGATCAATCGATATATCGCAATGCACGACACGCCACTGATTGCGTCCGCCCGCGCCCCCGCCACACTTTCCAGCGTTGCCATTCCATCAATAATACTCTTTTCTCCAGCCAGTGCTCCCATTCCATGACCTTCAAAAGTTCCGGGATATCTTTTAGAAAGATCCGAGAAAGTTCCGGGAAATGCAAAAGGCCCGAAACATTTCAGAAATTTCATGGGTTACGAGAAAATTTCAGGAAAATCTCAAAAGTTCCGGAATTCGGAACTAGCTCCGGGAAATAGGTGCACTGTCTTCAGCTGTACCTGCATTCGAGAGCTCTTGGGTCACATATGAACCGCATTTATTGAAATTGATAGACAATATGAAGACAAAGAGAAAATAGAGCGATTTTATCGGTTGAAATAGGTAGTTTTTTTAGGCTAAGGGGAAATATGATGAACTAACTAAAAGTTTCCCCATGGGTTGCGTTCGTGAGTCTATTTCTTTTTCCTTTGTCCATTGCAACCACCCGCCTCCACCAATAGGATCGCATCATTTTCCTTTGTCTCCTTTGTCCACAGCTTTGTCTACTAATTAAAATACTTAACCCACAGCTCGATTACAGTGTCTTCAAAATGCGTCGTTTCTCTGATGAAAGAACATATCTCCAGTCCAAGGTTGCAAAATTTACCGACCTTCTTCTCTTTTCCTCACGAAAATGATAGAGACATTTTTGTGAAAATTCCAGGGTCTCCAGAACATATTGTGGTAAGTCTCTTGTTAGTTGTGATGTAGAGGATAATTCGACGGATTGTTAATCGTGATTTTGTTTTGATTGTTGCAGGGGTATAGCGAAGGCTGGTGAACCAAATAATCTAGTGCCGATGTCTCACGGCGTTTTATACATGGACCCGGTGGTCCACTCTACTTTGCGGCGGAAGCAAAGGCGGCTCGTTCGCGAGAACCCGGGGGTTCTCACCGCCGTCTCGAAGGGTGCTAATCTCGCCATTACGGAGTGCCAACATCAGTTCAAGAACCGACGATGGAACTGTTCCACCACTAACTTCCTCAGAGGGAAGAATCTTTTCGGAAAAATTGTCGACAAAGGTAAGCACACTCTCGAATCATTCACACCCCGTCGTTTCTCGGGCGAAAGAACGTAACTCCAATCCAAGGTTGCAAAATTGACGAAAACAATTTGACTTTTTACGAGGATGTACATGTGCAATTTTAGTCCAAAATTTGTCCGTTTTTGCACGAGATCAGATGAAAAATCTCTTTGAAATTTTCAGTTGGAAATGCCGTAAAATCCTTTGCTAAAATTGCAATTTTCGAGAGGAAATATGGCATCATTGAACTATTTTATATATTATATAGTTACTATAAAATCGTTGCATAATTGACTATGACAATTCTATTTTTTACAAGAATGGACCTTAGCAATTTTTTTCCAAAATTATTCTGACTTGCATGACATCAGAAGATAAATCGGTGCAATTTTCAGTTAGAAATGCCGAGGATTATCCAAATAAAAATTCCATATGGGAGGGAAACTTTGGCGACATTGGAATGTACGGTAGATTCTGGATTAACCGGCTTCTGGATTATCCGGATCGATTTTGCAACCATGTAACTGCGTACGCATTCCGATAAGTGAGCGGTTCCGCGGAGAAGCGGTCGCAAGGCATATTGGCGCCTGCAAGGCTGAAGGAATACTTCGCGCATTGCGCCGAACAGTGAGGTCGGCGTGGAACGCATTAGCGCCTACTAGATTGCATAAATACTTCTCGCATTACGCCAAACGCAGTGCAGTCGGTTAGTTAGCCTAAAACGCACATTAGCGGCTACGAGACTGGATGAATACTTCACGCATTGCGCGCTTTAATCGATGTATTGTAATTTATCGTTGTCGGCTACCATTCACAATCACCATTGAGTCGTTCAATTTGGCGTTTACCTTTTAAATTCGTGTTGGTATGTACATGATGTACACATAATAAGAATACTGTGGTGTTGGTTGGTGGTGTTTGTGTTTACTATTACTATCCGGATTTTTTTTTATCCGGATCGGGCCCGGCACCAATTAATCCGGATAATCCAGAGTCTACTGTAGTTAAGTTCTTTGGCGAGGGGAACGACAACTTCAGACTGAAGAAATTCGGACTGAAGAACTCCTAATTAAACATATCATAGATCTCCTGTCGTAGGGCATGCAGGAGGAAAACGAATCCGAGCCCTAAAAAATCTCTCGCTCACTAAGTTTCCAGCGTTATTTATACATCCGTTTGATTTCGGTCCGACAATAAGACGTATTTGTCTTAATATCTGACGACAAACTGATTACGGCGAGTCGTGTTTGCGATTCAAACCGACTAAATAAACCTAGCCTTTACATTGTCAGTAGCTTATGATCTGAAGATCGAGAACCTTCTTCAAAGCAAAGAAGCAGAAAAAAGATGACTTGTATACTCAAGGATCCGAAGTATATTTTAGGATCCGATCCATGAACTTGTCGCTTGGCTGACATAAGGGCGTAACTACACATTAAGATGAGCCTGGAAAAGCATCGAATTGTATGGAGCCCAGGGTTCATCGCAGATTGTAGTTACGCCCTTATGTCAGGTAGGCGACGAACTGTTTGAATAGGAATCCGACTGTGTCAACGATACATGTGCGTATTTCCTTTCATCCCCTTTAATTCGTCTCCAAACATGAGCATATTCTCACATTGACGCCGGCGCTTTCGGGACAAGTGTGTGGTGTAGACACCAAAAAGTCAACTAAAATTGAATGAAAGTATCGAATATAAGCGGCGCAACGAAATCAAATCGAATCTGATTGTTGGAACAAAGACACAAAAGGATGCGCGTCGGTGAGAAATGGAGGAGGCATGACTGTGTAAATACGATGACAAGCCTTGTTTCCACTCTCAAAATGGAAGCTCAGAAAATATCTATACATGTCTAAATGGGACATAACCTTCAAGCATGCAAGTCGATCGGCAAAATCGATTTTAACTCGATCCATTCCAATCTCTCGTTCCAAACGGTGGCGTGGCGTGCTTTGCGATAAACCGATTAATCAGCAAGTAACTCAATTTGGAGCGCCTTCATTTTCCGCGATACTCTACGCGTAGTCGCGGAGTTAGTTTAGTTGCCTATCCGACCCGAACTGAATCAAGGCCTCGAGGCCTGCCTCAAATTTAAGTGTACACGCTCTCCTGCATATACCGGTTAAAACCATGTTTTCACGGGTCAATTAAATGCAAAATGCAAACTCTAATCTTCTCTTTTTTCGCTGAATTTCATGCATTTGTATCCATTAACAGTGACTTGCGAATTACCGGTGGTCGGCAATCTGGTGTGTTTAGAAAGAACGTCGTGTGAGCATTCGGGCGTTGCCAGATTGTATCCGATACAATGAAAATTTTCCAGAAAACTTGCAAATACTCTCCTTTGTACTTTTCAGAGAACATAAGTTTATAAAAGATCTAAAATATCTGCAAAATTTCGAGGGAGCATCCTCGTAGAGAGCGTTAAAATTGAATATTTAGAGGAGAAAATTTGGCAACATTCGATTTGTTTTCGAGAACGGAAGTTTTATTCCACGACATATCGAAGGATCGATTTTAATTTCAAGAGAGGGATCGAGGTCCACGCGAGAATTTGCGACAAGCGATTTGGATGAAAACCGTCAGGTTTTGGCCCGGAGAATGTCACCAGTGAGAATCAACAAAGGTGACACTTGTAAACAGATCCGATCGCAGTTGACGTTTCCCTCGGCAAACAGCCAGGGATCCCGATAGTACAGGGATCAAATCAAACACCGCTTATCCGTCGGGGTTGAGATTTAGATCCGTGTTTGGGTCATCTCCAGTCAAGTACCACTCAGTGGCGTGGCGTGAATTGCGATGTATCGATTGTTATGCCATTTAAACCTATAGTAAAGAATCGATTATTAAGGTGTTCGCTGCGAACACCCTACTTATCGATCCTTTTCCATAGGTTTAAATGGAATAACAATCGATATATCGTAATTCACGCCACGCCACCGGTACCACTTCCCCTGAGAAGGGTCCTGCTCAGCTGCCGGTGTCTTGTCCTTCGGTTGAGGCCACAAGTGAGTTATTGAATGACAACAGCATAGGGTCGTGTTCATAGTCTTTCTTCAAGCAGCTCCTTCCCTTAAGAGGCCCCATAAGGGTCAAATTCTTAATATAGCACCATTAAAAGAACAATTTTTGCAAAACTCGAGTATTTAGCAGAATAACTTTTAAAGCGGGTCCTGAAAATGAAATACAATTAATTTTTTTTTGCAAAAGGTATAAAATGCGAAATAAAATAATTTGCGAGTTTTGTAAAGTTTAAGGTAGGCTCGCACCTACCTTAAAGTTTATCAAATTCATGGACTTTCCTCATTGATGTCAGGTCGAGCTGAAATATCAGCATTTTTCCCTATTTAATCTACATAAACTATACACATTTTATCGCGCAACTTGGCAACCTTGAATATCATCTCCGCATTTTGTACTTTTTTCAGTAGCGAATCATAGCAGCCCTTGCAACTGTTTACACTTGTTGCATGCACGTCCGAAAATTGAAGGCTCTAGCTCTCTAAAGGCCAATTCTTGGATGCAACTATTCGTGCGCAATTACTGTCCGCGTTGCATATCTCAAGAATTGAAGGAGCACTGCCTTTCTCAGTATAGAGATCCCGCACTAAAAGTCTAAGCGATGCAATCCAACAGAGCAAAAAGTGGCTGCATAACGTTTGCGCACACTTTTCTTACCGATAACGTTTGCGCACGCTTTTCACGAATATCATTTGCGCACACTTTTTACCGATAACGTTTGCGCACACTGCACTATTTGGCAACGCTTCAATGATGCGTCAGTAGTATCGCTTCGTGATAAGACAATTCAACGGACGGATAATTTATAAACGGACGAGGGGAAATTTTCATTTAAATAAATTCCAATAAGCAATCAATAAGTAAATGAATAAATAAGTTAATAAGAAGGAAATAGAAAATGAAAAAAGTTAAGAAAATAAGGTATATGGTTACTCACAGATTTTTCGCTGTTACTTCAGCTAAAAATGCTGTCACTGTCTTCACCGGAATCATTAAATAATTTTATTAGTAGTATTCATTAAGTAATTTCGCCGGATGTAACTAAGACATTGAGGAACGCCGTTTAGGTGCAGTTGCGCCCAGTTCATAAAATGCAGTGGGAACATCATCGGGGGGCAAATAAGATAAGGAAAAAAATAAACGTAGCCACTGTTGAAGTTCCAGTTGCTCTCCTTTTTTTTTCCTCCGGGTGAATGCGTAGCGTAGCCTTGGATATTTTTGAATACGCCGTCACCAATTTTGACCAAGATGAAATCTACAGCCCCGTTTAGCGAAATTGCGAGCTGCAGATTCAAAATCAAGAAGGAGAAGCTTAATATTCAATTCCGTATTGGTGTAGTCAAGACACATTTTTTTAGTAGCGATACTATGACCGCCCGGATCAAAACAAACTCCGGTTTTCGGGTGACACGCGTAGCATCATTGCAGCGTTGCCAAATAGTGCAGTGTGCGCAAACGTTATCGGTAAAAAGTGTGCGCAAATGATATTCGTGAAAAGCGTGCGCAAACGTTATCGGTAAAAAAAGTGTGCGCAAACGTTATGCACCGCAAAAAGTATATTCGGAGGTTAAAACTTATTTTTCACCTCATGATGATTTGATGAGCAACGTTGAACAAAAATAATTTGCCCAATGACGGATGATGATAGCGGGTTGAGCAGTTTGCTAATCGAGTTTTTGCAGATTAAGTTAGGATTGCAGAACCAATTTCTCAACTCTTCCAGTAACTTTTACACTGAAGGGAAGATCGCAGTGCGGAGTCCACGAATTGCATCGTCTCTGATAGTAAATACCATTAATTTACAATAAAAAATGATAAAATCGGCGCAACGCTGTCGCACTAATCCGTCGCTGATGAGTAGCTAATCGAGCGATCAAGTTTATACGAGCAACGAGGCGCAAGAACGAAGCTCGAAGGGAGAAAAGGGAGTTAAGTAACCGACTTACTTAACTGTTATCCGATCGCTTTGATTCACAAGATTTCTTCAAATGCCCGGCTTCATTGACAAAGAATGCGGTCGGCATGGGCACTTGCCAAATTTCGACTCCCATCGCTGCCTTCGTTATTTCGACTCGAACCGTCAATTTGTTTCTCTCTCCTTTTTTTCTGGGAAAACGGAGGGATTCGTGACACTAATCTGAATGATGGGCGTTAGGGCTCGGCGTCCAGCAGAACGTCAGGAAAAGCTGAGTTATATTTTCGTCTGGAGAGCTGAAGAATTTTGAGCATCCGACGATGAACTTCATTGACCCGGCTCGATACAAAAGGATTCGACAGCCGGGGCAACCGTACCGGGATCCGCTTGAGACCGGTGACAAATTTATGGGCGCCACTAAATCAAGTGAAAGTGACGTAATGCCGGGAGTGACCGCGGAGAACAGCTTTGCCAAAATGCTCCTTTTACCGAGTGGAAAGTGGAAATTTGCCATCAGCATGCACTGGAATAAAACACATTGGATCTAGAGTCCAGAGTCTTAAAAAATCGACAAGAAAAAATACTCTTGATTCAATCAGATTTAAGCTTAAATTCAAGAACCAAGCCTCTTAATTTGAGCGGATTTCCTTTTGATTTAAGCTTAAATCTGATTGAATCAAGAGTCCTTTTTCTTGTCAATGTTTTCAAGAGTCTGGACTCTAGAGCCAATGTGTTTTTTTTCCAGTGTGGAGAAAAAGACTTTTAGCCGAGAGCTGAAGGTTGAAATTGATGGGCAAAGCTATAGACAAGGAAGACATAAGGAGTATGAAGCGATCCTATTGGTGAAAATGGTTGGTTCCTACAGACAACGGGAGAAAACGATGGACTAACTATTGGGTCTCTCGTTGGTTGTCGTCAGTCAGTCTATTATCTACCTTCTTTGTCCATTGCAATCCCTCGCTTATACCGATAGGATCCCTTCATATCCCTTTTGCCTTCGTTGTCTATTGATTTGTCTATCAATATTCACAATCAGTCCACTGGTCTGAATGAAACGGAAAGAAACCCTCGTGAAATTGAAAACCTCACACACGTTTTAATCGGGCGGCTTCTGGACAGGTGAAGTGATGTCACCTAAAATTTGTGTATGACATCCCCTTGATTATTCAGGTGACATCACTTTCTTTCCATGAACGAAAAAAGGTGTCGCACATTAACGGATCCAGGGGGCCGTAGCGCAGGGGGCATTCGCCTCCCCCGTTCCCTCGAAAAGTAGGAGTAAAAAAAGAGGAAGAAAGAAAAAAGGAAGAAACGGAGGAGAGGGGAAGGAAGGACGCTTACATTTGGTACTCATTCATGAAAAAAACGAGAGAAAAACACTAAGAAAATGGCCCGAAACTGCATGTAACAAGGTAGAGAAACGGTGCCGGGTCCACACAATGGAGATGTAGCGTGTGTGAGGAATTTGTGATTTGACTGTTCATACTTATGTAAAAGTTCGCGAGAAACACGATGGTGCTACTGGTTTTCTCTGAAATCAACTCCCAAGCTTAAAAAAAGCTCTCAAGTTGAGGCCAAAATGGAGGTTATATCCCACCCTACCCTGAGAGTCCACGTCTACATCAAGACAAACTCTCCATGCAAAGATAGGGAGCAAATACATTAGCAGGGTTGCCGTGTTTTCAGTTTTGGAGTCCCCAAATAATGTGGCAGCCCTGTCAAAGTATTTCCTCCTTATCTTTGCATGGAGAGTTTGTCTTGATGTAGACGTGGACTCTCAGGGTAGGGTGGGATATCCCCTCCATTTTGGCCTCAACTTGAGAGCTTTTTTTGAGCTTGGGAGTTGATTTCCGAGAAAACCAGTGGCACCATCGTGTTTCTCGCGAACTTTTACATAAGTATCAACAGTCAAATCGCAAATTCCTCACACATGCAACATCTCCATTTTGCGAGGAAATCGAAGTCGAGAAATTAGAAACATTACACTTAGAGTCAATTTTTTTTAATTCTTATCTAAATCTAAGAAAACCGTGTGGGTGAATTGAAAATATCCCCAGGAATCAACACGAAGTGCTAATAAGAGTTTGCAGTTTCAACCTCACGCGGTCGCAAGGTCGATCATCTCGACAAAGAAAGCTGGCAAATGGATCCCCCGGCGATGGACAAGAGAGATGCGAGTTGGCGCTAATTTTAACATTTGTGTAGTAAAAAATATAAACAATGCAATAAAACCAAGGCGAAAACGTCTCAAGAGACGCGCCTAAAGCGCCATCTGTTGAGAAGACGACATAAAGGAGTAAAACCCCTCAACGAATTTTACCGGCATCTACTTTGGAATGCTGCTATATGGCGAGTTGAAATATCGTGCCCTGTTTTGGGCAACTCTGCCGAAGCGGGTAAGAACATCGTAAGAACGCCCACACGTTGCCAAATGGACGTATTTATGTCTAAAGGAACTATGTATCGCGCAAACCTTATGTACATAGTTCCTTTTAGCATAAATATACGTCCAATTGTTTCCGATAAAACACTGGGAAAAAAACACATTGGATCTAGATTCTAGACTCTTGAAAACATTGACAAGGAAAAATACTCTTGATTCAATCAGATTTAAGCTTAAATCAAAAGGAAATCCGCTCAAATTAAGAGGCTGGGTTCTTGATTTAAGCTTAAATCTGATTGAATCAAGAGTATTTTTTCTTGTCGATGTTTTTAAGAGTCTGGACTCTAGATCCAATGTGTTTTTTTTCCAGTGAATACACGCATTTCCCGGAAAACTTTTCTCGTTTTCCACGTCCTCTTTTTCCGTTGAACGGTTAACAGACTTTCCCATGCAATTTAATATAGCTTCCTTACACATATTACAAAATATTCATAATCTCTTTCAAAATGAAACATTTTATCCAGGGAAATTTTGCAACAATCGAAGCACAAACGACGCTCTTCCTCAGCACGGCAGATCTCACGTGCTTTATTGAGATGTTAACACGCCACCCTCCAAATTTGCACTTTTTGTCGCGTCTCCGACGTAAGGACGAATCCCATCTTTTTCGTGAGCCCTGTCCTTCGTATAACTCTATGTATTCTGGGGCTCATGTTGATATAGAGATACGCCTTTACGTTAGAGGGGCCACGTTTTATCTTGAGATGGCGAGCGCATCTTGTCTGCCAAGTGGGGTTTTAGAGCGTTGCATTTGAATAATCGAGCAGTCATGTTGGAATTTTAACGTCGCGGTATGAAAATTTACTTCAGACAAAACTTGGAGAAAAATTACTCTCGAAAAGCAGCGCTTAAATTTGCCTAATAATGACTACTGACTTTAGAATTGAGCTGCTAGTTCAGGAGTCCTAAACTAACTTAAAAACTTGCCCAGCAAAGTGCTTACTCCAACACTCAACGGTTAATATTAGTCAAATTTTATTTGGTTTAATGCCAAACAAGGTGTTTAACAATCATCATAGGACGAAATATAACATTGACCTGCAAATAGGCCAATGGCAAGACATTTTTTCAGGGCTGCAATGCTTTTCAGACGTAAAATTTCGTGAAAATACCATTCAGTTGATTTAAAAGTTCCAAAAATCATTTTTTAGGAGGAAGAAGCTAATCAAAATCCGACCAGTCCAAAGCCGACAACTGATTTAGCAAGGTGCTGCCTGAATATACGTTCATACGAAAAATTCACAAAAGAGGCTTGTCAGTTGAAAACGTCTATTTACGGGCGTGAACCTCATCTCAAGTTAGTGATAAAACCGCACACTTCAGAAGCGCCAGTTTCGCACATTGCTAAGTGAAATCCAGAAAGTTTCCCATTGTTGACGATCATTGCGGCATTTTTGCTCCCGTCTGCGTTAAGCTGAAGAAGAACGCTGTTAAAGCCTGCGAACGTTGCCAAATTTCTTCTATGATAACGAGGATACTATGGAGAACTTGCTAGTCTATTTCGATAAAATTTTCAGAACATTTTCTTACGCTAATCTAATCTTATGATTTATCTAAAATTATCATGGAAATACGCTTAGCAGATTTTCCCAAGATAAATAATTTTTTAAAGAAAGTCCGGCAATATCCAAAAGCACATGCGAAGCCGTGTCCAAAACACGGCGGTGTCGGATAAGCAGCGGGCATCACCGACGCTTTAAAATGATACGAATCTGAGGTAGCTGCTCAAGCTGGCGTTTATCACAGGTTTCGGACGTGGATTCACGAACCCCCCTGTTGTCAGTTTCCCAAAACCAAATCTAGTTACCACGCACAAAAAGAAATCCGTGGATTTCCGTGTACATTACGCAACGTTGCCGGTGCGGTAGCATAAGCTGTAACGTAAATACTGTCAAAATCCAGGCCGCGTGTCATTTGTTAAGGTGGTTGCGTTGCGGGCTATGTTTACGTCGAGAACATTACGCCTCTCTTCGAATTGAATTGGTTCCTCCAAGTCCAAGAACTCATGAGCCCTGGCTTTTGTTGATCATGCAGGACGCTAGGGCTGATGAGTTATCGGACTTACGCCCGTCTATCAGATACCGATTCAATTGAGGATCTCTAAAATTGAGCTTTTGACCCGTCTGATTTGACGTGTATAGGCTTCCTCCAGTAACGCACATATTTATATCTTCCGCGAACGTTCTGTTTATTGAAGGATTTTTGAGAATATTGGGTCAGTCTGTTTCTTTGCACTTGGAGTAATTTGAAGGCTGAATCCTCGTCTGAGAATAAATCAAGACTTTTGAACAACGCACGTGCGAGATTTTGCGAAGCTTGACATTTCGCGGAACTTAAAATTTTGCTTCTGAAAATCTCCTCGTTGAACATTGCTTGCATAGCACATATTCCAATAGAGACTTTGCAGGTGTCTGAAATTTGTTGAATTTCGTGTTTAAGTGGAAACTACTGAGTGAACTGAACTTGAGGATACCCTTTGTTCATAAATTGAACGATCATTAGAGAAGATAAGACAAAATGATCTATCTGCTAAAATACATGTGTTTAAATGGGAAATGCCACCAGATGACGTCACTGGACGGTGCATTTTCTCTTTTAAATTTTTTTTTATACTTTTCCCCATATCAGAAACAAATTAAAAAAAGTACCGTGAAATCAGATCTTTAAGCACTTTCAGATGAAGTAATAAAAAGTTGCATACAAATTATCCATTCTGCAAAATCGCCATGCCCTACTAATAACGTTGCAATAACAGCGACAAAACTGGAAAAAAAAACACATTGGATCTAGAGTCCAGACTCTTAGAAACATCGACAAGAGAAAATACTCTTGCTTCAATCAGATATAAGCTTAAATCCAAAGGTAATCCGCTCAAATTAAGAGGCTTGGTTCTCGATTTAGGCAAAAATCCGATTGAATCAAGAGTATTTTCTCTTGTCGATGTTTTTAAGAGTCTGGACTCTAGATCCAGTGTGTTTTTTTGCCAGTGAGTGTTTACACTATCGTTGTTGCGGTTGGACTAGAGAAAACCACGTGATCAAGTTATTGGAAAGCTGCAATGTACCTATCGAACGGCGCCAGGCGTCGCGGCGCGCCGCGTTGCGCATGTAGCCGTTCCTCTGACGTAATCGCGTATCTCTATTTTCACATGAGCCCCCGAAACCCTAGAGTTATACCGAGCACACGGCTCACCCGGAAATTGAGATGTGCTCTCTGTCAGAGGAACGACGATATGTGGACGTGCCGTGGTAAGGTTTCTTTTCCAATCACTAGCCTACATTCATTCTCCCGATAAATAGGTAAATAATCAATTGTGAAAGCTGTTAATTCTTCATCAAGAGTCCGGCTGTTAAGTTGCTAAGTTTACCGCTAAATTGAATGTTTTCTTACTTCGTTCTTGACTTACTGCGTTCACGAAAGGGGGCAAGCGGGCTGATTATTGAAATTGATAGACAAAGCGATCATTCCGTCTCGGGAAACATTTTTTACCTGAGAGACTTAAACGCAGAGTTAGATAAAATGACCATTTTAATGAATTGATAACGTTCTAACGCATGGATGTCACTTCGCGCCTATGTCGATTGAACAATAGTGGACTAATTATTGAAATTGGCGGACAAAGTGATGGACGAAGAAGACACGGAGGACATTGAGCGATCGTATAGATGGAATCGGGTGTATGCAATAGACAAAGGAGATTAGTAAAAGAGGAGCTAACGGCTACGCGCCAGGGAACCTATCGTTAGTTCATCACTTATATCAACCGCCCGCGCGTTTCGACCAATAGGATCGCTCCATTTTCCCTGTGCTGCCATGCAAAGGAAAAACGCCGTATGAACCTTCAGGCGTTGCCAAATTTCCTTTGTTAAAACACGAATTTCCTAGTAAACTTGTGGATGTTTTCCTTCCAATTTTTCGGATAATTTTTTTCACGTTTTCACCAAAAGTTTCTTAAAATTTAAAGGCAATATATTCAAAGCGTTCCTTAAAAATAAATATTTTATCGGAGGAAATTTGGCTACCCTCGAATGTTCATACGGTGTTTTTCCTTGGCACGGCAGTGTGTCTCTTTTGCCTTAGCCTCGTCGTTCAATTCCAATAATCAGCATGCAGCAGCATTTAATGCCTGAAAATTTGGAGGGGGGGAGAACGAGTGCTGTCTATCCTCTTATGTTTACATGATGATGGCAGATAATGCACACTTAATTTTGAGTAGCGTTTGTTAATTTTCACCCCCCTCCCGACACTTGAGAATGCGTACTTCATAAATCATACTCGTGTTTTCACGGTCCGACAAAAACGATACACACAAGCTATGAATGACTGAGCGCGTGGTTCCATTTATCGCGCGTGGCTTGCATCATTCGCACCTCGGCGACCATAAAATTCAGTTTCTATCCTCACTGGCTCCCTCGATTTAATAGCTTTTCTCCTAATTTTAACGCCATATCTCCGTTGCCTCTTCCCGGAGGAAGTAACCATAATTTCCGCTCAAAGCAGAGTAGATCAATCTCAAAATGGCAACAATGACTATCACCGAAGCATATTGTGTCAGTTAGAACGAAGACAGCGATGATGACGTCATTAGGAAACATAGGATGACGTCGCACGTAAACCTCGCTGATTTGGAAAGGAAGCAACCATAAAAGCCACGATGACGTCATCAATTAACGGGATATCCCGATGGCGTCATCGTGGCTTTTCCAATGACGTTTCCTGATTGGTTGATTTATCGACCAATTATAACAGAGATTGCGCTGTACACACAAAAATCGCCTTAGCTTTTATAAATGTATCTGCGTTTCAAACTCAAGTAAGTCGGTTCCAGTTCGCACCGGAATCGGGCGACGCATTTTTTACCTCCAACGCCGGCGCAACGCTGCTGCGCTACAGAAGAACTCCGTATGAGCCTTCAGATGCAGCCATATTTCTTTCAATGAAAGTCAAATTTACCTGGAAAATCGTGAATATTTTTACACGAGTTTTCCTGAAAATTTCGTTCGTGATTTAATCTAAAATATTCAAAAATTTCCGGGGAAACCACGCAAAGCTTTCCTCACGAACACACGTTGCTTTCGAGGAGATTCGGCGACTCTCGAATGCTCATACGGCGTTTCTCCTTGGCAGAACTGCCGTGCTGAGGAAGAACGCCGTATGAACATTCGAGAGTTGCCAAATTTCCCCGGATAAAACATGTATTTTTTACGAAATTAATGCATATTTTTCCTTGAAATTTTCAGATATTTTAGATTAAATTTTGAACAAAATTGCCTGAAAATTTGGAAGAAAAATAGTTACAAATTTCCCCGAAAATTCTTGATTTACCGGCGGAAATTTGGCAACGCCTGAAGGCTCACACGGCGTTTTTCCTTAGCACGGTAGAAACCGGGCGTACCGACCCGGTGGCTCAGCATTCACGCCGTTATCCGAAGATCAGGATCCGAATTTACGATCGGCGAACGGAACAATCGACTGCAGCGCTCGCGGTGGCCAGACGCCGCGAAACCCTCGCCGGTGTCGCGCGCCGGACCCGAAAGGGCCATCATCGGCCCGGGGGGAGGGGGGGGGGGTCGATAAGATCAACACTCGACAACAACTCTGTCGCGGTTGGTAGCCGGGCCGGGAACGATTTCGTCGCTCGGACAACTACACCTAGAGATGAGCCCGGGAAAGTATTGAATCGTACGGGCAGCAGGGCTCAACTCGAAGTGTAGGCACGCCCTTATGTACGGCAGGCGACGATTTGTAAAGCGGCGCGGAACACGAAAAAATTAGTGGGGGGCTTGTAATGCGCGAGGAACAAATTTATTCAAAAGCCATTGTGCGGGCCACGGCCGGGGGAGGGGGGGCGCGACACCCGCGGGGGCAATTATGATGTTAATGGGGCTGTTTAACGCTGTTGGGTCATCCCCTCGCGTGCGGAATGGAACCGGGCTGATTGTTGAGATCGATAGACAAAGTGATGGACAAAGAAGATGGAAGGGAAATTGAGCAATCCTACATTGGTGGGAACAGGTGGTTGGAATGGACAAAGGAGGTGAGTAATTGACTAGCTAACGGCAACTCATGAGGGACCGTCAGAGGCGGATCCAGCAATTCGGCAACACCGGATTCCCTCTATATTTAAACCTATGTTAAATAATCGATTCATGTCGGAGCATCTAACTCCTCCAATAATCGATACATTTCCATAGGTTTAAATGGAGAAAATCAATGTTACCAATTTGATGGATCCGCCAATAGGGATCCTACAGTTAGTCAACGATTTTCGCACTCAAAATTAGTCGGTAAAAACCACCCGTTTCAACCAATTGGATCGTTTCATTTTCTCCTTGTACTCTATGGCTATAGCTTTGTCTAGCGTAGTACGCATGGACATGTGATCATGCGCATCGGGCAACTCTGCCGTGCCGGGAAACCGCCGTACGAACCTTCAGGCGTTGTCAAACTTCCTCCGATAAAATACAAATTCTTTTGGAAATTTTTAAATTTTCCTCTTCAAATTTTTGGGACAGTTTTGTCAGCAATTTTTTCTGTGAATCTGTAAATTTTAAGAAACAAATATGCATGACTGTCCTCCAAACTATGTATTTTATTGTGAGAAATTTAGCAACGTTGTAATGATTCAGTGCTCCCTTTTTCCGGAACTTTTTCCAAATTCCGGAACTTTTGAAATTTTCCTAAATTTTTCTCGGAATCTTTGGTATTTTCCGGAACTTTTGAAAAAATCCTCAAGGAATTTCGGAACTTTTGATGGTCATGGAGTGAAAGGAATCGGAACAAAAAAGTTCCGAATCCCGGATTTTTCGACGGACATGGGATGGGAGCACTGAAATGATCAGAAGACGTTTTTACTTAGCACTGCAGCATTCTCATGGTCACCCCCGCCACCTTCGCTACCCCTGCGCCCCCCCCCCCACCGTTGTCGAGGGAATCGATGCTCCGTCTCTCCTCTGAGATACATTAGTATGATTTATCCGACGCTTCTTACCGTTTTTTCCACGTTAATTACCGGCCGGGGGATTTTACCGGTCAGTGGATATCGTCGGTCATTCGATATTCACCGGCATTGTCCTCCTTGCTCCGTCCGCGAACTGGTCCGGCAGGCCGCTCGCGCCTCGTGCCCGTGTTGCCAATTCGTCGAAAAGTACATAATTACATCTAAACGTTGCAAAATTTTCGCTAGCGAATCATCTTTTTACATTTAGTTATAGTTAGTTAGTGAGTTAATATATTTTAAGACATTCAGCGTCACAGGCTATTAACGTCTTTACAGAAAATTTTGAAAATGGGTGTATATACGAAAATTTAGATTTTTAAATTAAGAGAGGCGAAGAGTTTCAGCAGTTGATTGTTATCAAAGTCTCTCCTCAAACATTTCACCGATTGATCTTCTAATCATGATAAAAAGTCGGCAAAATTTCACGGTAAAAAATGAAATTGCTGATTTCACAATTTTGTAGTTAAAAAAAGTGTCCTATATGTTTCAATGCAGATATTTACAATATAAAAATGCTAATGTACATTTGAAACATGCCAGGAATATTGTTTAACAATTCGATTGTTAAATCAGTAATCCATTTTTTCCGTGTTGGACGGAAATTGCGAAGTCAGCGGGCTGATTATTGACATCGATGGACAAAACGCTTGGAAAGGGAACAATGGAGCCATCTTGTTGGTTGAAGCGGGTGGTTTTACAGACTGAAGGGGGAGAATGTTGAACTAACTATAGGGTCTCTCGTGGTTTGCCGTACGTTAGTCTATTCGTTCATTGCAACCACTCACTTCCACGAAAATAATCGCTCTATTTTCTCTTCAACCTCCTTGTCTACTTATATGCCAATGGAGAATTTGCACGCAATTTTTTTATTGCTTCATCTGAAAGTGCCTAATGAGCTGAGTTCGCAACATTTTTCATAATTTTTTTCTGACATGGGAAATTGGAGAAAAATTGATTTAAAAGTGAGAAAATGTGCCGCCTTGTGACGTCATCTGGCGGCATTTCTCATTTAAACACATGTATTTTAGCAGAATCGGTTATTTTGTCATATCTCCTCTAATAATTGCTCAATTTATGAATCAAGGGTATCTTCGTGTTCAGTTCACTCAGAGGATTCCACTTAAACAGGAAATTCATCAAATTTCAGACCCTTGCAAATTCTCCATTCAAATAATCAGCCCTCAGGAAAGTCAAAACGCCTTCAGTCGCAAGCGTATGCAACACAGACACCCGTGGAGTCCGAATAGTTGCATTCTCTGGTTCTGTAAAGACTTAAATGAGCCTTGAGACAAGGTTTGGGTTAAAACGCCACGCAACACATTTCCTTTCCAAAATTTCTCGAGGAAAATGAATCACATAACGAGATGTCTGAAAATCAGTCAGTTATTCCAATTCGTTAGGGACCTTTTAGAATGGGACCCCGCCAACCCTGTTGATGTATTTCCTTACTATTTCGAAATAGTGAGTTTGAGTGGCTATGACGGTGGACTCCTACCGTAACATAGGTGAACCCTTTCAGTACGGCCTCAACTTTGTGAGCTTTTCTTGAGCTTAGAAGTTTGTTTCAGAGAAAACCAGGGAAACCATCGTGGTTCGCACAAAATTATACGTGTGGGAAAGTACTTTAATAGCTTAATAGTACCGTGTGCTCTGGGGCATGCAAGTGCTCCATTTCAAATTTTCGAATCATTTTTTAAGAGAAAGCAAATCCAAGTACACTGGAAAAAAACTCATTGGATCTAGAGTCCAGACTCTTGAAAACATTGACAAGAAAAAATACTCTTGATTCAATCGGATTTTTGCTTGAATCAAAACGAAATCCGCTTAAATTAAGAGGCTTGGTTCTTGATTTAAGCTAGGTTCCGATTGAATCAAGAGTGCTTTTTCTTGTCGATGATTTTAAGAATCTGGACTCTAGATCCGATGTGTTTTTTTCCCCAGTGAGTATCTTCTCTACGGAACTAGGTGATAATGTTAAAAACAGCGCAAATGATACCAGTACGAATGAGGGGCCCACTCGAGTCTCGATGGATATCCATCCGTTACGAGTGTGATCAAATTAAAACAATTTAGGGAACAACAAGGCAGAGAAACGAGGGGACGGAATTTCATTCAAGGCAGACAAAGAGTGAGGGATTCGTCCGATGTTCCGGGGTTGAATTACAAAAGCGATTAGCCGTTCAAAAGAGCTCAATCAGCGACTAAATCCAAGTTTATCCTCTCGGCACCTCCGTGAATGCAGAGATCTCTATTTTCTGAGGAGTTTTATTGCAAAAATCTTAAGCGCCATTCCGGGTCGTTAAGATCGTGCACGATTTTCTTCCCTGCGAGAGGACGTAGATGGTTTATTTCCGTGAACTTATGATCGTTAAAATTGTTCTGAATTTGCAGCTTAATTTTCAGTTAAGAATCACCATACTTCGATCACCAGATTCCGATCGAACGACGGACATATTTAACCAGTCTCAACAACACTTCATGGCACTTAAGCTGTTTTGAACTTGGCAGTCGGGATAATAGCGAGCACAGCGCACGAAGTGTTAAGCTGCACTGATTCCGATGAACTGAAATTTGATCAGTCGATTATTGCATCTACATAGATGGCAAATTATAGCATCATTATCAGAAACAAAGATCGCTACAGTGAAATCGTTTCTTCCCTGATGCTGATTTTCATAACATCAGTTTCGCTCGATACTTCCTCACTCACGCCGAGTTAAATAGTTATGAGTGTTCAAAATTAAGTTAAAAATGTGTAGCATAAGTTTCCGTGCAGATTTCTCCACTTCTCGTACATTCATGAATTATATCGTCTCGCATTTAGTCGGAAAATTTTTTATGGAACCTGAAAAATGCACTTACAACATTTCAAGACAGAATGTAGCTTATTCATGTTGTAAATATAACAGATCAGCAGAGAAAATTAGGCAGCCTCTGGTGCGAATAGGCCGACTCTGATTACATCTGTCCATTTCATCCTAAGAAATTTGGCAACATTAGAACGCTCATACGACAATCCTCCTTAGCATACAGGAAGAACGCCACATCAACCCTGTATAACCCCGATAAAATATGTATTTTTGAGGAAAGTTTTACGGACGTTTCGCAGCTAACTTTTCAACTAACCTTGAATCAAACTGTGAATAAAAATATCTGATTTGTATACGAATATTACCCGAAAATTCGTATTTTATAAAAGGAAATGCGGCAACGCCCGATGGCTCATACGGCGTTCTTCCCTGGTCCGACAGCATGGGTTCAGGGTTCATTTTGCAGATTCAAAGCGGTCCCTAATCCAGATCCCGTTCCTCCCCGAGGGGGATCTCACCAGCGGCGACCCAATGATCGATTATCGATATTTTCCCATTTGAAACTATGGCGAAGAATCGATTCTTCAGGTGTTCGTTGTGAACACCCTGTCTATCGATCCTTTTCCATAGATTTAAACGGCAGCCCAATCGATATATCGCGAATCATCCCACGCCACTGGATCTCACGCGCACGGTCCCGATTACCCCGGGAGATAATCCGAAATTAAGTAGTCGCTATCATTGTCCGCGACGCTTAAAAACTGATACCCTGGTAATCCCTGCGATCCCCGATCCGCCAGGAATCCGACTCGGCGGTGCGGGAGGATGACCGGTGGGGGAGGGGGGAGGGGGTAGGGGGCGCGGATCCTAACCTATCCACGAGGACGTTTAAGTGTTTCCAGATCGAGAGGCCGGAAAAAACCAGGTGATGGCTCTTGAGTGACAACCCGAAGCACTCAGCCGCTCCGGATTGTTTATGTTTTTCAAGTGGACCAACATAAAGCTGGTGTTTATCTTCGTCCGTTTTATATGTGTGTGGAGCGCGCGCATGCACACCCGTCTATGCGCTTCTACAGGGTGTCTCAGAATAGTGGGCAGTGCTCACATTCCATGTCCGTTGAAAGATCCGGGGTTTGGAACTTTTTCGTTCCGATTCAGCTCACTCCACAACCGTCAAAAGTTCCGGAATTCCCTTTAGGGTTTTCAAATAGTTCCGGAAAAGTTCCGGAATATGCAGAATATCCGGAAATTTTGGGAATTTCAAAGGTTCCGGGAAAAATTGAGGAAATTCTCAAAATTTCCGGAATTCGGAACTAGTGCCGGGAAATGGGATAGGACCGGTTTCAATGCTCAAAGAATATTTCGATAGGGAGAGAGAGGAAAGATTCAAATATACTAGGAGGTACAAAAATCCGAATTTACCGGTAAAATTTTGAATAATTTTTTCCAAAATGCTCAGACAATTTTGTATACAATTTAATCTAAAACATCTGAAAATTTTAAGGAAAAATATGCATGAATGTCGTCAAAAATACATGTTTTATCCGGGGAAATTTGGCAACTCTCGAATGTTCATACGGCGTTCCTCCTTAACAAAAGGCAGCGTAGCGCTTTAATTCAGACCCTACCTAGAGGCTCATTCCATCTCCCCAAGTTCATCTCATTATTTTTGGAACACCCTGTATATACGTGTGTATATGGGCGCTCTCCAAGCTGCTCCGAGTGTTTACGTTACGTCTCGGCTCGCAGTCGCTCCGCGCTCTGTTTCGCCGCCGCGCCGAGCAAGAACCGCGCATGTCCACGAACATCACGGTTTCAATTACGTGGTTCTTGACGGTTCACCTGTCGGCGTCCCGTTAGCCTCGGAAATCGAAACGAAATTGAAACGCGTGGAAAGCAAATACTCACCTCCGACAGCTTCGGAAAACCCTCGACGTCCGAGGGCGCTGAAAAAGATCCATTTTGACGCTCGAGTGGACAGCCCTCGGAGAAGGAATGCCGTCTCGCCGATGAAAAACGCCGTAACGACATTCTGATGTTGCCGAATCGCCTTCGATAATCTACGTATTTATAAAGTAGTCAGTGGCAATTTTGCAAGTCGGCAACACTGATTCCCTCCATTTAAACCCATTTAAAATTTCGATTTCAGGTAACTTCTGCCTCACCGATAATCGATTGTTTTATATGCATTTATACAGAGGAAAAATAGTTTTGCCAACTTTCTAGAATCGCCACTGGAGTAGTTACGCGTAGTTTTCCGTGAAATTATCAGGCACATTCAGAAATGCAAAATTTCTTGAAACTTTATAGGATGAAAGTTTGCGGAATCGCATAAAAATTTTCAAAAACTCAGCAATAGATGTCACGAAACGTGTAGAAACAGTACAATCTTACTTTTGAAAGTTTCGGAAGAATCGTGAGTCCAATCTCGAGGTTTCTCGTCGAATTTTCGAGGGTTGCATACGCAGCCCCCAGAATCGTTCCAATTTCATGAAAAATCGAATTAAATTTACTGTCTAGCAAAATGATGTTTCATTTCGAATTTTTCCGTACACTGGACTGAATGGGATGTACTGAAGGAGAGAGGCTGGCAGCTCCTTGTGTGCTGGTTACACGCTCAAATTTCCATCAATTGCTGATCAAACGGTGACTGGTGCGCACCATCTACCATCAAATTTCTGCGGCCTGCAAAAATTTGATGGTAGATGATGGAGCTGTGGGGCTCATCCTTCATCTGATTTCCACACAACCATGCTTATTTTATGCTTATTTCAATCAACACGCTGTTTTAATTAATTTTACTCATCAATCTAGATAACTCTCGACCGCCATCTTGGTCATCATTTTGATCGGAATTGGACGGAAATTTGAGCGTGTAACCAGGCCATAAGAAAAGAATGAGACTTTGCAAGATAAAAGCGTGATATATCTGTCAATTTCTCGTTTATTCTACACGACTCTGTGACTAGCGCGACTGACCCATTCCAGCGATGCATGGAACGATGGGTAACCAGTGGCGTGGCGTGCTTTGCGATATATCGATTGTTATGCCACTTAAACCTAATGAAAAGGATCGATAAACAGGGTGTTCGCAGCGAACACCTTAATAATCGATTCTTTACCGTAGGTTTAAATGGCATAACAATCGATATATCGCAATTCACGCCACGCCACTGGATTGGAAAGATTCACCTGAGGAATAGTAATCGCCCCTGCGAGTGCGAGTGTGAAATCTGCGGGAAAAAATTGTAGTGGAAAACGGGGCTGCATGTCTCTGAAGGCCCGTTGCCCGACTCCGGAGCGCTCTTACGGCCATCTTCAAGAATGCAGGGGAGCCAGCAGTGCTGGATTCCTGAATTTCCAACATCCATCCTCTGCACTCGGTCGCCAAATCGGCTGTAAAAACGCACTTTTTCTCCTATCCTGCCGTGATAGTGAAGAGAGCAGTGAGTGACACATTTTCGATTTCGAGTTTCCTTCAAAATTCGTCTAGATTCCTTTAGATGAAATCACTGAAATTGCTAAAACAGCGATATTCATCTCAATTATATCAAAACGAGACACGTGAGAAAGCCGTAAGCGCGAAAAAAATGACGTAGTTTTAGGGAAGACCGCAGTAAGTGACACTGTTTCTCCAGAGAGCCAATGAAAACAGTGCTTTCAAGTAAAGTGCCGCCCTCTTCTGACAATTTCTAACTTGAAAATACGTTATTGTTATGTGTCCAAAACGCAACCATGAAAGCATGCAGAAGATAAGCACTTACGGCTGTCTTGCCTAACAATAACCTAGCACGAAAATGGAAATACCTTTTTCATGCAACTGAAATAAAATCAGTCGATTTTTAATCATCCAAACCAATTTCTAGGAGTCTCTCGGACATTTAGTGGCAATTTGACGAAGAACGGAGGCTTCCTTCAATAAAATTTTCCGGTCAGAAGCATCTGAGCCCGTTTTCTCAAAACTTCATTTCTGCACTTACTGCTCTCTTCGCTATCACGGTGCAGAGTTTCCATATCGTCGGTCACGAGCCACGATTAGGCAAATCTGAGCCTCAAGGTCCGAATAATAACTTTTACACTCCACACGGAGAAAAAAAAACCTCGTGCGTGGGACCCTAAGTTTAGGTCATATGGATCTCTGAAGTTTTCAGATTGAGCATCTGAACACTTTAGATCTAGCTGTCGAGGTTAGGATCACACATCTGAAACTTCAGTTCTTACATCTGAAGTACTTCAGATGTGAGAACTGAAGTTTTTCGGATGTGAGAACCGAAGTTTTTCGGATGTGAAAATCGAAGTACTTCAGATGAAAGAACTGAAGTTTCAGATGTGTGATCCGAACCTCGACAGCTAGAGCTAAAGTGTTCAGATGCTCAATCCGAAAACTTCAGAGATCCATACGACCTAAACTTCGGGTCCCACGCAGTTTTTTTCTCCGTGCAGGGAAGATCGCAGTGCGGGGTCTGTAAAATATATTGTCCTCGCTTGGGACACCCTGTATCCATCAGCGAGCTTCGATGTACGGGGGGGGGGGGGGGGGGGATGACGGAGCGGAGCGGCTATTGTGCCATATACGGCGGGGAGCGTGGAGTGATCGGTGACCGGTGAGTTGTACTGCGGTGAGTGTTGTGTTGACGGTGAAGAAGCATCCCTGACGCGGGGCGACGTCGCGTCTGTCCGCCCGAGTATCCGCGTCCGTCAACTGTCCGCTCCAAGCTCCGAGCTCCCATGTCCACCGTCCATCGTCCATCGTTGCCCTCTCGCCAATGTTCATCCGACATAGGAGGCCTACATACAGGGGTGTCCTCCCCTTGTGCGCAAGTTGGCACCCTCATCCACCCTTGCCAGAATTTCAACATAAAACAAGTTAAGCAATCCTATCCTAAAGTGACTTTATAGGTAGAGTAGAGTACCTTTATAGACAGAGTATGGCCATTCGTATCTTTTTACTACAGGAAAACTGTGCCGTTTTTTGATTGGTCAACGAGTTTTTAGGCTTCATGATGCTCTTACGGCCGTAAATATACAAACAAGATGGCGGCTCACCGTAACATCGATACGAAGCTAAATTTGACAAAAAATTCAATTATACGGCAGCAACAATTTAAACTAGCATGTCTACAAATAAAACATGAAAACCCTGTTAAATCGCCTTTTGCCTTTATCAAAAGAGGATGTAAGATGTGCATAACCTCAATCTTGTTTGCTGATAACAGCCATCTTGTTTGTTTATTTACGGCCGTAAGAACATCGTGTCAGCCTATTTTCAGGTGACCAATGAAAAACTGGCACAGAAATGGCCATACTCCGTCCATAAAGGTACTCCAGTTTTTGTATTCGTTGTCTTTGAAGTGCATGATGCATTTAATGCTCGCGACGATACATTGTGAATGACCAGTCGACAACAGCGCCCTCTGGCGAGCAACTTGCCATTCTTGATGCGCGCCTAGCGCCGCACGTCGCGACCCGCGATCCGCGCGCTGCTCGCTCCACGGCCGTTCTCAAGCATCCTATCTCGCGTCGTCGTATGATTTATGTCACTTCCACTTACACCACTGATTGTCACATCTCAGACGAGGCTTCCCAACCCCGCCCCCTCCTCCCCGCTGCTCTCCTCTCTTACTTTCTCTCGCTGCGTATGGCCTCACGCTGTCGCTACCTATGCGTGTCAACCGTGTCGATCAGAGCTACCCAGCCGGGCAACATCCCTCTAAATTCCTTCACCTCTCATTTATTCCGAGGGCTAAACCGGGCTGATTATTGACATTGATAGATGTAGAGAAAGGAGAAAATGGAGCGATGTTATTGGTGGAAGTGGACGGTTGCAACGGACAAAGAAGATGAGCAATACACTAACTAACGGCAACGCAGGGGACACCATACAGTTTGCCCATCATTTCCCATCTTAGTCTGTAACAACCACCCATTACAATCGATAGGATAGCTCCATACTCCCTACGTCTTCTTTGTCTATAGCTTTGTCTATCAATTTCAATAATCAGCCCGCAGTCGAACGTATATCCAGTGACCATTTGAGGGAAATAAGTCTGAGGGGTCTCGACGACTAAGGTCGGAGAGTGTTTATCTCCGATCACAATGTTACACATTTCCGCTCAAGTTTCATTTTTTTCACCCGTTTCAAGCAATAGGGTCGCTCCATTATCTTTTTGTCTCCTTTGTCCATCGCTTTCTCTATCAATTTTAGTAACTATCCAACAATTGCCATACGTTATAGGTGACATCGATGAGTTGTGACGTCATTAATTAAAACGGTCGTTTTTCCTATTCCTGCATTTAAGTCTCTCGGGCCAGAAAGCGATTTCCGCAACAGAACGGCCGCTTTGTCTATCAATTCCAATAATTAGCCCACGATTGTGCCACCGACATCGCTGGAAAGTGACATCGATGAGTTGTGACGTCATTAATTAAAATCGTCGTTTTTCCTACTCCCGCGTTTAAGTCTCTCGGGTCCAAAAGTGATTTTTCGCGATTGACGGTGCTTTGTCTATCGAAGTCAACGATCATTTCGCTGGGTTGGGGCCGCGTAGCGGCCAGAGGGCCCACCCCCGGGGAGAATCCGTGTCAAAGTCAAACCCTCGAGCGACCTCGATGACAAGCGAGTGCCACCAGTGTAGCCACGGATCCAGCGACGGATTCCAGGCCGATTTCAGTCCCGGCCTAGGGGGGTGAGCGGGGGACGACGGAGGGGGGACCGGTAGGGGGGACCGGTAGGGGGGAGGGGGGCGCGAAGGTGGCCGCGGCGACGACGCGACGGACGGTCCAGATGCGGAATCGCGACAAGGAGACACGAGACAAAATTCCCAGAGCCCGAGTCGAAGCGAGATGCTAATCCGAGAGGACAATTAGAAATACGCCAGTAAACGTCTTCTTCCTGTTGTTAAATCGCTCTTTATTCGGGCTCAGCGCCCGTTCGCCGCACCGTGAGCGCCTTCTCATATTCGCTCGGATCTCAGGATTTTATTGAGAATTCCATTGGAGGTACTAATTTGGGGCTGGGGGAGGGCTGCCCTCCCAGGAATCTACTCGGCCCGTCCCTAGAAATATGAGGGATTCTGCGAATCTAAGTGCGGGGCCTGATTGCACAACACGTTTTGCATTTTTAAAATTATAATTCGATCGATTCGAATTTAATGGTCGTTTTTCCTACTCCTGCGTTTAAGTCTCTCGGGACAAAAAGTTATTTTCACGACAGAATGGCGCTTTGTCTATCCAAGTCAATAATCAAATCGCTGGGTTGGGTGAACTTCTTTATCTCGATTTGAGGTGTTCTTACCATCCAAAAATCGGGATTTCAGGATGTTTCATTCAGATTTCCACGATCGGGTCTTGTATTGCGTAAATCTACTTGGCCCCTCCATAGAAATATGAGGGATTTCGCAGGTAGAAGCGTGACACGTTTCGCACCTTTAAAATTTCAATTCGATCAATTATTTTTATTTCGATTTGGGGTGTTCTTACCACCCTAAAATTGAGATTTCAGGATGTGTTATTCAGATTTCTATGGTATGGTCAGGTCTGGTATTGCATACATCTATTCGCCATTCAAAAGAAAGTGAGGGATTTTGCTATACACAAGTGTGTAACATATTTGCCGCCTTTGAAATTTTAATTCGACCAATTTGTTGGTAAGAAAACCTCAACATTTAGATCAGGATATTTTATTTAAATTTCTATGATCCAGTCTAGTATGGGGGAGGAGGAGGGGGGGTGGCTCCGCAGGAATCTACTTGGCCCGTCTCAAAAAATATGAATGCTTCCCAATCAGTGTGTGGAATATTTTCTACCTTTAAAAGTGTTAAGACACAAAGACATTGTAAAAGAGCCGGGTGTCATAAATGTTTTTCACACCGAGTACGCGAGTACTCCAGAATCAACTATTCCCGATACCCTTTCCGAGTGAAAGTATTTCTTTTAGATCCTCGCTCCTCTGACGGATCTCAATTTCCTCGTGAGATCGTTATCACATGTAAATCCATGCGGAACTCTAGGGACACCTTTAAGCAGTAGATACACCTGCGAGTTATAAGCGCTTGATGAAAGTGAAACACCAATAGGACACCAGGATTTCGATCGCTCGACGTCGAGCTCTTTGCCTATTGGTGTGTCGCTTTCAACAAGCGCTTGTAACTCGCAGGTGTATCTGGGCCTTTACGTCAGAGTAGAGTCCCTTTACACTGAGATAGTCAAGACTATGTGAATCCATTTCTGATTGGTTCCCGTATTTTAGGCTTTCACAGTGTCACAAACGGGAATAAAGATTACATTTTCACCGATTGCAAAGATTACAATCTGGAATGGACCAGGGAATTACGGGTTCGGCAAGGAACAAACGGAATGAGAGAAGGAACAGAGAAAGGAATTTGAGAATGGGCCGATCAAAGATTACGAAAAACGTTCAATTTGTGTAATCTTTATTCCCGTTTGTGACTCCATGAGGGGGTGTTGTCTTGACTCTCAGTATAAAGGGACTCTACGTCAGAGGAGCGACGAGATGTGAGCAATTCGCGTCGATAGAGGTCATAATTCACCGTGGTTGAACTCGACGCACATCCGCTTCCACTCAAGCCCGAAAACTCCTCACTCATACCACTGTGTCCCAAGCGCGTTAGCCCGGGGGGGGGGGGGGGGGGGCGAAGACTAATTACGAGTCTAATTGGTGCGCTAATGGGGAGCCAATCAGCGCGCGGTTTCGGCTAATGTCCCGCGACACCGGCGAGGGCTGTCGACGCTCCAGTTATGAGCGGCAGTTTGGCTCAGCGTCAACCGCACCGGTCAACAGACATCGGACTCACCGCTGAGCGGGGGGATATGACGACCGCCGCGGCTTCAGCACCCCCCTCCCCCCTCCCAGTCGCGGGTCCCCCACGGAGATCCTAATCTTGATGGCTTTGCTCTCCGTTCCTTCCAACTCCGGAATCGAACTATCGAACTTCGATCTCAGCGCAGCGAATGCGATTGGATTCTCCGTGGCTGATAGACACTCTGAGCGATTCTCTCTGTCCCCCCCCCCCCCCCACTTCTGTTTCGTCTCCTTTTTCTCCTGCGATTTTTATTATTTTATTTTTTTAAAAAAAGATAATTGATTCTGTTTTAATTCGTTCAAAAATCGAGTTTTCCAGCGAAAATTCGATTCCCCGCAGAAAATGAAAACCATGGCTTCCGAAAAGTAACTTTCACACTGTATGGGAGATGACAGTGCGCAGTCTCTTAATTGGACTACATTTTGCAATTTGGACCTATAGATTCTAGCCCGGTTTAAAAATAACGAATGTGCCATTAGTTTTTCTATGCACATAAGTGTTTTTTCAGAAGAGCCAGAATTTATAGGTCCAAATTGCAAAATGCAGTCAAATTATACAGTCTTTGATCGTCGTAAACTATCAATTTCATCCATTTTCCTGCTAAAATTGTGGAGATTTTGAAACGACGGCGTCAAGGCAATCGTTTTGTGACTTGCAGGCCGTGAAACTCACGAGCGAGATATCGAAATTAGGACTCGCGGCGTGATTTAGCGAAAACCGCGCAACCGCAACGGAGATCCCGCGCAGATACGCGGTTTTGCGAAGCGCGGCCGAGCTGGGAGCCGGAGCGCGAGGGACCAGTAATCGGATCGGACTCGCCGCATAACGTCCCTCCGATGACCAAAGAACATAACTCCTTTCAAGATGAGCCCTCGGCGCCGTTTCATTCCATACTCTCCGAGGCTCACGCGATGATGCGGTTACGACGGTTAAGTCAGCGAAGCGACGATAATTGATTCTGTCACTTTAGTTTACATTTAAATGCTCCTTCAAACATCTTCATTGCTTAAATGCTTCCAACACATATCTCGCGCCATTTCAACGACGAATATTCATTCAGCTACATATTTTCCCATCCGTACCGGTATTACCCCTGCCCGCCCCGCATACCTGGTGGATGTGGTAGTTATGTACTGCGACGAAATGTTGCTTGGAATGACGTTCCGCGCCGCGGATCACTTCACCGCCCCCCTCCACACCCCCCTGACCCCTCTAGCCCCCCGCCGCCCCCCTTTCGCAGCGTGGTGGATAAATTTATCCCCCGGAGCCGCGATGATGTGTAAAAGTTACGAGGTTTCAGCGACGAGGATATACTCCGGTCGTTGTGCGCATTTACTTTAGGGTTCTTCGTTTGTGACATCATCCCTATGAAATAAACGAAAAATAAATGGAATTACATAGATTGATGATTGATCGATTGATTGATTGATTTTATTTGCATCATTTAAACATATGCATGTTACAAATACAAAATACGAAATCTTCTTTAAAAAAAGAGTTTAATAATGATATTTAAAGGGGGATTGCAAAAATTACGATGAGAAAATGGTTCACGAGATTAAAGGTTTATTTGGTGTCCCGAAAAAATGTTGGGCGGGAAATTTGATGGAAAAGTAGCAACATTTACAAGTGTCGCATTAAACGTCGTTGTGTCTCTGTAGCGGGAATGATTTATTGCGCCCAGTTAAGCCTCAGTTCTGAAACGAAAGTTTCATTGTCACGACGACTTCTTGTTTGTTTATCATTCGAAAAAAGTTCATTTCGGCAAGAAAATTCTCATTGTCATGATCAAAATTTAACTTGACGCGACAAGTCGTTCTTTTGGCGTAACGAGCATATGCTGCAGCACGATGAACAATTGTCGAAGGAACTTTTTTTTTTTTTTTTTTTTTTTTTTTTTTTTGTGTCATGAATAACATGCTCACAAAGAATTCAACGTAGGGGATCGTAAAATCCCCTACGCAACCCCGATTACTCCCGTAATCTTGGGGGATTCTGCATCTAAACCTTGGATATATTTTCTTCTATAGCTGGTATTCCAATGTCTCAGATCTGGTAAAAAACCTAAGATTTGTGTTCTGCTGAAAGTCTGTGTACTTTAAAAACATTCAGCCTTTGCTGAGTATAACTCAGAAGGTACCGTCCATAAAAACAAATTTTATAATGAGAGGTACAGGTTTATTGAACGCGACTCTAATTTGTATTCTACTATTCTATCTAATATAAATTCTGAGGATCTACTCTAAATGGTTAATCCTCTCTAAATTTTAGGAACACAGGGTATTCTCATAAAATCAACGCGCTTCATTCCCTGACAAATTTTTATTAATTCGAAAACGACCCGGATAGTGAATTGTTATGTGATGTCATTCCACTTCCTCCTCTGTCTTCAATAAAACCAATTCACGGCGTTCGAATAATAATTGAAATGAACTCTCTGCTTAGGGAAAGGTCTAAAACACACACTTCTGAAACAAAAAATCAAGTGTAATGCGTGGTGAGAAAATGAACCGAAGGAGTTAAAAATAAGGAACAGTCGCATCCACTTTAAAAAAAACGAAGTTTCAACATGAATGACGCATAAACCCGCCTTGTTGCCATGTTGAATATTCCTTGTTTTTTCATTACTAAAAAACAGCAGAATTTTCACATTGTTTGTTGGTTTTGATCAGAAACTGTTCGTCATTTTTAGGCTGCTGTGCTGTGTGACGAAAGAAAACAATGTTCACAACTTTATATCCCGAGGCAATATTGCCAACTTTTTCCGGTGTAATATTCTGATAAAGTATATTGTTCGGGTATTTCACGAAAATCATGAAGCTTACTTTTTAAGCAACAATATTTAAAGAACATTTGTATTGGAATTTTTGATGAACATAAAATTATACATGTTGCAAATACTCGCAATGTACAAAAAACGGCAAATAAATTGTATTGGGAAGTCTCTTTGCAGTGATACTGACTCAGTCTTCGAAAAGCACTGATAAATATCAGTTGAACACTACTGTAATGGTTGACGCAATGTAATTCAAGATATTCAAAAATGGGCCATTTGATCTGGTCTGAACTAAAATTAACCCTACATGTTTTCTCTTCAACGTCTTACGTAGAAAACGATTCACACGCCGTTAAGTTTGACAGAACTAAAATCAACGCTAAATATTTCGCTTCAATGCCTTACGTAGAAAACGATTCACACGCCGTTAAGTTTGACAATTTATTTTGTTAATTTATTTTTTTAAAAACACAGAAAAAACGGAGATAGACTATACAAATGACATAGTTAGTATTTTTGCTATATTTAACCAATTTTTACTATAAACACTTACATCTTCTCGTGTGATTCGTGTTTCTCGTGAAAATTTGAAGGATAGTCGTGTTAAAAGCGCTTAAATTCGCCTTATGTCTGAAGATCCTCCACATTTGCCTTTACTGGGTAAATCATTGCTCGCCTAGGAAGAAAAGGAAGAAGAACAATAACGAGAAAGTTGGTTGCGAGAAGAGTCTGGCAACGCTAGAGTGGGATAAAAGCGTTGAGTTTTCGATACGGGGCTTAATTACCCCCCTTTCACCTGTGGCCTTTTAAGTAGATTGACTAATCCTGTTTTCCAGCCGTATTAAACATGTATATGCCCCGATATATATGTATACTGTCGTGCTAAGCAACAACCTCGCAACTGCAACGCATATCCCGTACCGAAACGCGGTTTTGACCGCGTGCACGCGGTCATGCTAGCCGGGAGAAAAACCTCCCGAGGAGTGGCCGTCTGTGATAAGCTATTTTTTTCGCTCCGACCGGGGCCACTCAGCGAGAACCGCGTAACCGCCGCGAGTTTTTATGGTGAGTTACGCGGTTTTAGCTTAGCGGGACAGCACTCTAGATTATCCCGGCCCAATTAATTGGTCCTCGCCGGCAATTAATTCTCCGAGATATCTCTCCGCTTCGCCTTTGACATAACCTCACTCAGTCCCGAGTGTATTCTCCCGGGCTGGTGAAAAACACCGTATGTACGTACCGATGTTGCCCTTGGTAGTAAATTTATTCTCGACAAGAATTATTAATATTTCCCTCCAGAATTTTCAGATTATTTCAGGGTACATCTCGGAATAAAATTCTCTGGGGAAAAAGAGGAAGAAATACCCGTAAGTTTCCCGGGAGATTTGGATTTCGTTAATATAAATTTGGCAAGTTTGAAAGCTCATACGGCTTTCTTCCCGAGTATTGTGACCGCTCCGAGGTCTTATCTCGCTGATCCCTGTCTTCTGCATTTTTTCTGGTAGTCGCGCGAGTTCCCGGGCCGCTTTCGCGACTCGCTGCGAGTTGCGAGTTGCGAGTGACTCTCGAAGACGCCGTCTCCCGCGGCAAAAGTTATCTCCCGAGATACGGGAAGTTCCTTAATGTGTGCATCGCCACACGGGAATTCGCCCAGGTATCAAGAACGACTGATTTAGAGGCTGCATGTGTCATTCGTTGTATCGAGGTTCTCGACCGATGCAGAGGATCAAACTGGAATGGTCAAAATCCGTTTGGCTCATTTGAATTCAGTCAACTCATTCATCGTGGCCAAACTGAAAATTTGAACGTGATTCTGATGAGAGCAAAAAAAATTTTTTTGACTGTAATTGAAATATTTTTGGATTTTCTTGGCTTTGTTTTCCTGCGGAATGGTGTGGACCCAGCGACGTTTCTCCACCAGAGAGTTTGCAGCAATACTGATTTGCGGTTGGTTTCGATGAGTATCCGTGGAGACTTAAACGCAGATTTAGAAAAGTAAACTATTTTCTCGCGGCGCAAGTATATGGGCTGTATGTTAGAACTCTTGTTGAAATTATTAGTAACACGTAATCTTGAGCGTTTATATCGATGTTGATATGCTGAGAGTTTCAATGAACAGCCCCAGAGACTTGAACGCAAAGATAGAAAAGTAAACTAATTTTTTCGCGCCGAAACGCACGGGACGAGACGGGGTTTACTAATTGAAGTTTGCGTGTGTATAACGCCGTGCGAACATTCAAGAGTTGCCAAATTCCTCCGAATAAATAATGTAGTTTTCAGGAAAGTTATGCATATTTTTCCGTGAAATTCTCAGGTGTGTTAGATCCGATTGCGAACAAAAGTATCTGAAAACTTCGACAAAAAAATATCGAACATTTTTCCTATAAACTCGGTTTTTAGTAAAGGAAATATGGCAACGTCTAAAGGCTCATACGGCGTTTTTCCTCAGCACGGTAGTGCAAGAAACAAAGCTTTTTTTTAGCTCTAGCCAAAGTTTGCATGGCTACATTTTTGCTGGTAACTAATTTTACGTATATTAAGCGAAATAATTACGTACGAAATAATTTACGTATATTAAGACGAATATTAAGCTATTTATTCCCGAAAAAGCACGTAAAAACGTGATTTTCGGCAGTTTTCCGGCTTTTCCGGAAAACGCACGAGGCGGATTTGGTGGGAAGCATCAAATTCGGATTTAGCCACCAAAAATACATAAGAATCAGCTTTAACCTCTTCTGCACCTAACCTAACCTCTTTCTTGCATTCATAAACTCCTATTGGTACTGAACTACATTATTTTTCGGTTTTCGAAACGAGAATAATCCCTCAATTCATGAATCCTCCTGATTTTCCGATCGGAGTGAATTTAAAATAGGCGAATTTTCCCGTCAAGGCTCGGAGCGAGAGCGGAGGATTTAGGGGCGGCGGCCAGGGGAGAAATGCCAAAAATGTCGCCGGGCAGAAATTAAGATTTCGAGTTTGACGGACGAACGGAGCGTTGACAGGTGAGCGGAGTCGCGGCGGCCGGCGATATTTTACGCCGTCCCCGTCCAGACGAGACGACATCGCCCAAGATCCCCCGGGTCCAATTCATATCAATTCACTCTCGAATGACTTTCGAAAGCCTCCAGATGTGAATAAATCGTACTACGGACACGTTTGTGAATGAAATATTGTCTCGGAAAATCGCCGAGAATTTTATTTGTCCGCCGGCCCAGTCCGGACGGCCGTGTAAAATTCTTCCGAGCCGAAGCTGCCAAGTTTTGACCCCTCCCTCCTGAATGGACCGTTGAGATAGGGTAAGAATTAGAGATCCGCGAGACATGTTTCCTCGTCAAAAATGTATGCAAATCGCATTGGGTATGTTGACGATTTCCAAAATCGACGTGTAAGTGAGGGATCAGAATGTTGAGCATATACTGCTTGACTCGAAGCTCGATAGCAAAAAAGATGTCAGGTGACTGATGATGCCCGTAAAGAAATGTCCCCGAAAGTAAAAGTTTCCACTATTGCCGGTATACTGGTTGAGGGTCCCTGATAATCTCTATACATGCGTTGATTTAGTGTCTCGTGTGATACGAAATCAATCAATTGTTCCTTTCATTTGTGGTTTTTATTTATTTATTTATTTTTTTTTAGTGTGTCCAACTCCACGTAGTGTATCGAGAGATCCTTATTCGGGGGCTAGGGTTTTGGATCGACACATTTTCATGCACACCGTTACAATTTTGGGGTGAATCACTGAAAAAAAAGTATGGTGACATCTCCTATAAGTCTACTTGATATACGGTGATACGATTTAGTGAAAATAACCAAATTAATATTAGTGTTGACTAGAACTCTGGCGAAACTTACCATGAGTCTAGTGTTTCTTATCACACTCATATCACTGTGTCAGAGTAGGGTAAAATCTCCCTTATTTTTTTCTACACTGAAAAAAAACTCCGGCCGTGGGAGCCGCAATTACGGGCTATACAGACACACCGTCCGTTCCGGGCTCAAAGGCCGAAAATTCCGGCTGCTGGAGCCATAGCTTCGGCCTCTGAACCCGGAGAAATCGAAGCTACGCCTCCAGCAGCCGGAATTTTCGGCCTTTGAGCCCGGAACGGACGGTATGTCTATATAGCCCGAAATTGCGGCTCCAACGGCCGGAGTTTTTTTTTTCAGTGTGAGTGTATAATGTCTCCGTCTTAGCAACTGCATAAAACATGGTAATTTTCCAGCGAAATTTGGCAAGAACGCAGGCCGGCGGGTGCAAGGTGGTCGCTTAAATATCCTCCCCGGCCGCGGCGGAGACAGTAGGATGGAGCGAAATAAAAAGAGCCAGTTATACGTGATTAGTCGAATTAACATAGAATTTAGCGTCTGCATTTCAGCCGGGTTTTCTCTCTCTTTTCCGCTTCATTTGAGGGAAAAGAGCCCCGTATCGCATGACACAAACCATAACTCGCGCAAACCGCGCAACGCCCCGCGGAAACTCCCCCGCGATGCGCGGTTCTCGCTTAGCGATGCGAAAGGCGGCCGGGGAAAAAATGCCGCCGCTAAACCAATAAATCAAAGATATCCGTCCGGCTCGGGACCATGTGGCTCCCTCCGCCGATGTTTTATTTATCTGGGAACAATAAGTCATTGACGAAGCTCAAATTAAATAATTCATCGCGGTTAATTGTGGCCGGGCAATGAAAATGACGAGTCGGGTAGGTCGGGAGGGGGAGGAGGGGTGATAAATTTCGATCGGCACCGCTTGACCTTTCGCCGTGGACAATGGACGGAAAATGGTGCGGACAATGGGGAAAATGGACCTCGCGCACTCTTCAACCTTGGTGGCTGTCTCGGACCGCCAAATTAAGAGCAAATCTCCGGTCGGAGTGGACGCAACTTCGGATTTTCTTGTTCTTCTTCGATGACGTGATGTCAGACTCGTACGCTGAAAAGTCTGAAGTCAGTTGATGGAATTTGGATCGTGAGTTTGTCTTGTCCGATGAGACATTCCTGAATGGGTGCAGTAAATTAATTGGATTACATTGTGCAATAAGGAACCACTATTTCGGGCTCATTTTTTTAGAAACAGCATATATGCCGTTGGTTTCCCTTTGCAGCTACATGTTTTCATGGAAGAGCCACAGATAGTGGTTCCTTATTGCCAAATGTAATCCAATTGTTTCAAGGTAAGATTTGCGCGAATCGATGGAACGAAGATTTACATGAAGGAGCTAAAATTTCAGGCTGAATAATAAAATCGCGTAAATGCACAGGCGCATATAATCCCTCATATTTGACTAGATCTGTGAAAAAACCGTATTTTCTGGGAGAAAATATTTCTTAAACTTTTGCTAACACTTCAACGACATTTGTCTACAGCCTAAGAGTTTGGAACTTCTGTTTCGATATCTCCTTCAATTTTCGAGATTTTAGGGCCCTACTTGTGCTGAAATTTTCAGATTTCTTCCTCCATGTACTCGCAAAATGTAAAAGAAAATTTTCTTCCGGAATATAATAAGGTGTCCCTTTACATAGATCTGGCCAAATATTATGTTGTTTCTAAAATGAACCAGAAAAAATGGATCCTTATTGAAAAATGATGTGAAATTATATCGTGCTTTTATCAATCAATAGACTTCAAAGGCACGCTAAGTTTCTCAGTAAATATGTGTGACTGTCCGAAATTGTAATCATTCAGCTTTTTTTACTCAAATATACAGCTCATCTCTAAATAAAAAACAAGAAAAAGAAAAAAAAATTGAGCAGCTAAGATTTCACCTCTAAATGATTTCTAGATCATTCTTTCTCAGTTTTGTACAGGAGAAAGGAAGACAAAGGCGCATAAACTTCGCTGTCGTGCGAAGGAAGAACGGCGTATGCGCCCTCAAACGTAGCCAAATTTCCTCCGATAATCTAAAAATTTCAAGGGAAAATTATAATCGTGTTTCTTCCGATTTTTCTGAGAATTTTGTAGGCTATTTGATGTGAAGTAACTGAAATTTTGTAGGAAAATCGTAAAAAACTTTCCTGAAAAATTAATATTTCACAGGGAGCAGTTTTGCAACATTCAAATGTTCATACGGGGTTCTTCCTCACCACGGCAGTACGCATCCTCGTTCCGATGAAATAGAAGGGTGGAGAACCTTCGAGGGGGGGGGGGGCGATTAGAGGGGGGCAAGAAAAACTCCAGTAATGAGCGCTCACAATGGAATCAGCGACTCGGCCGAACACGGCAAAATATTCGAAATTTGACGGGGACGATCAGGAGGGGCGCGGGGGGATCGGGAAACAATCGCATATATCGCTGGAAGATTAACGAAGCGACTCCGAGGAGCGGGATTTGTTAATCTGCACACGTAGCGAATTAAAAATAAATATAATAAATCAGGGCCTGCCTCTCGACTTCTGCACGCATCAATGTCCATCACAATCGGGGAATCTATCTTCCGCCCCCCATCGCCGCCCCCCTTCCCCACCCCTCGAAATGCATCCGAAGCGGCGCTGTTGCCGCAACCTACGGGCTTCCTCATTGCCAAAATGACAAAATATTCGTCGGAATTGAAACGAGAATTTGAGCAAACTGCATTTCAAAACCTCACGAGAAAGAAATATTTGGGCAACCTATAAGGACGAACATGAAAAAAAAACAAGAGGGAAAGACGGGAAACAAGGCTAAGAAAAAGACACTAAAAACTCGCACTGAAAAAAAATTTTCGGCGTTTTTACCAAGGTCCGTTAGTAGCTTTACCATCTCACTTTTTTACCAATTATTGGTAATTTTACCAAGGCAGACTGATAAGCTTACCTAAAAACCGGTATTTTTACTGTTTTTTTTTTCAGGCAAGAATACCACTTTTATTGGTAATCAATCCCCGGTAACTTTGCCATTTTATCTCGGTAATTCTACCACAGTCAATAAAAAAGATTGGCGTTTTTACCAAGGTCCAGTAAAATTCCCGAGAAAGTTCAATAATTTTACCGAGATTTCTCGGTAAAATTACCAATTCCATAAATGGTAATTTTACCAAGAAAAAACTGGGATCAAATAGAACCCTGAATTCTTGGTAATTTTACCCTTTTCTTAGTGAAGACACCGAGATTTTTTTTCAGTGCGAGATGTTTCGGCTCATTTCTGAGACATTCATAGTCGGCAAATAAAATGAAAAATTAAAAAATATCGATGAAAAAACCTGAGACCTACAAGATGGTGGCCGAGATTCGAGATCGAGTTTTTCTCGGGTCTCGGGTTTTTAGTTTTGTATTTTTAGCTTTGTTTCCCGTTTTTCCTTTCATGTTACCATTGTCTCGGACTGCCATATTGTTGCCATAAGGACAAAGGGGCTCGTTCATAAAATACATAACGATCGTAGGGGAGGAAGGTGAGGTCTAAGTCTGCGTTACGAGTGTGTGACAAGGGAGAAGGAGGCGTTAAAGCTGCGTTACGTTACGCTGAAATGGGCCGGTAGCGTTATTTTTAGAAATCTAAGATAGAAAATCTACGTGAGGTGGCGACGAAACTTACGCTTCCGCATTCCGCACGAAACGTATCCGTAGAGAGAAAGGCTAGAGAATAGACTAGAGAGGTGAGGCGAAGAAGAATCAATTTGATTCGATAAAAGAACACGAGTAGGGTTCTCTCGCCTGAGCATGAAGCTGAGACAGGTTGAAAGGGCTTCGTCAGAGAAGACACTGGCTCCTGGGAGAGAGATAAAAATTGGTCTCGAAATCTCGAAAAGCAGTGGGTGTTGACGCTGGATCCATGCTAGGGTCCACCTATAAATCACCGCGAGGAAATTATTCTCACTTATTCTCACGTTCGAACACATTAGTAGTCTAATTATTTGAATGGGCCCTGAAGGAGCAACAACAATCGAGACACAAGAGAGGAACAACCCGGGCTGCCCCGCGCGTTGCCAAGACAACCGAAAATTCTGCGGATTATGTCGCCCGAGAGACTGATTTCTTAAAGAGGGCGGATGTCTTCCACGAGAAATACTATCTTGAAATTTCACGTGAAATATTTTGTGCAATTGCAGAAGTACAAAGTATGATATTTAAAAATATGTTGGGGATGTACATTTTCAATCCCGATGTTGAAGTAAGATTTTGTTTGAACTTGTAGATATTTTATATTTTTTGCTAATCTGTGCTTTTGACAACGTGTATCATACCCTGTCCCTGAAAATTTGGAAAATGTCAAGGCGTTTTGAAATTTCATGAAATATTTTCAAATCTACCCTGTGTTTAGGTACATTACCTGTGGAGCCTTTGAGTACGATCAAAAAAACTCCCCCAGGGGTAAAAAAGGAGCTCAAAACAGCTCTACCTGTCTCTCATCATTTGCCCTCATCAATTTCAATCAAAATTTCAATAAATTAATAGATTCTCAGCTGTAAAAATATTTGAAATAGCTGTGGACCAAGTTTTGACTCATTTCAAATGGCTCACGATTGTCACGCATATTGCAGATGAAAACACTTTCCGTTTACAAATGCGAGGATTTCGAAATACTCACCACACTGACACTAGAAATTTGGTTCATATTAAAAATACATTTTTTCAGTCCAAATTACCGATGTTTCCGGTCACACAAACCGAGCTTTGGCTCGGCTAACCGAAATTCGGTTCAATTGACCGAAAACGTCGATGTTCAATACGAACCGAAGTTACACTGGAAAAAAAACACATTGGATCTAGATTCCAGACTCTTAAAAACATCGACAAGAAAAAATACTCTTGATTCAATCAGATTTACGCTTAAATCAAGAACCAAGCCTCTTAATTTGAGCGGATTTCCTTTTGATTTAAGCTTAAATCTGATTGAATCAAGAGTCCATTTTCCTGTCGATGTTTTCAAGAGTCTGGACTCTAGATCCAATGTGTTTTCTTTTCCAGTGTAATTTTTCTCAGCGCACGGTTCAACGATGGCTCAGTTTATTTCAAGATTCGTGTAGAGCGGCAACAGGCCCATCGCCCACTGACCAAATCCCGAATCGACGGGGCTAAAACAAAAGACCTCTCGAGCACAATCACAAAGTGTGCTCGGATAAAGGAAAGGTGTCACTTGGGAGCCACGGCGGCACTTGAGCCATCGCCGACAAAACCGCACATCCCCCCGTACGCACCGAACCCAGATGCGCGATTCTCGCCGAGCTGCGAAGAGCGAGGCTGAGGCTGTGGGCCCACTCTCGGCCGGGCCGTGGGCCCGGGGAGCGAGGGTCGAGGGACCACCCGCTACTCTGCCCCGGGGGGTCCGGCTGCTGACAGCTCCCGGTGCGACCAGGTGTTCCCGAGCGGGGGCCCCGACAGTGCTTAATGAGACGACATTATTACCGATCGCAGCTTTGCATAACTGCGCTGACAGTGCGTAACATTTCATTCATTTCGCGGGGCCCGATTCGACGCGCAACCCCGGCTTCACGGCCCCGGCTCGAATTTTCGCCCCGTGTAAATCGTCGTCCGCCCGTACCCCTTTTATACGATGAGCCCTAGCGTGGATAAAACGCGATGCTTTCCGGGGTTCGCCTCGGAGGGGAGTTACGCGCTTTTGTATACGGGGCGACGAAATTATCCGTGGGCCTGGTCGTACACTTCCGTTACGAATTCCTGAATTATGGAGGCGGGCCCATCAGCGTGGTGCGTGCGGTCCATTGTGTGTCGTCGAGCATGGCGTTTCCGAAGAAGAAGAAGCGGAGATGATGTCTTTCTCTCTGCGGTTTTCTATGGGCAACCCCTTGCCTTGCTCTTCCCTTTCTCCGCTTTCGAATTAGCTTGTTCGTTATGTTATTGCGGTTTTTGATATGTGTGTGTGTGTGTGTTTTTTTTTTTTTTTTTTTCAATCGGATTCTAATGCAGCATTTGCTTTGAATGCTATCGTGCTAGAGAGAAATGCAGGGTAGTGACGGTAAAACTTATAAAATGCGTATCTTGGTGGCCGTGTTTAAAAATCTCAGCACCGAAAAAAAAGTGAAGTTGATTTAAAATTCTGGATGTTAACAACGTGCGCGAGAACTTTAAAAATGCTGAATTACCGGCTGCAGCAGTTGGTTTTACAACTTGGCATTGCTAAAGTAACAGCTGTAGTGGGTAATTCACCATTTTATAAGTTCTCGCACACTTTTTTAACATCCAAAATGTTAAATTTACCTCACTTTTTTTTCGGTGTGCTTTTTTATATAAAAAGGGAACCAACTTTATGCCTTGAAGATTTCACAGAATATTCTTTATGAAGAGAAGACAAATCGCCGAAATGTTTAAATAATGACGTTGGGTACATATAATTTCCCACGTGGAAGATAAAGTTTGACAAGAAGTCTGCAGTGCCAACGCAAGTCCAATGTGTTTCTAAAAAAATTTTATAATAAAACCGGCGTTTCATATTGAATTTAAAATCAATGTTTAACTTAAATTTTAGCTGTTTTTTTTTCATCCCGAAGATGATACATTATGATTTGAGTTATTTTTTAAAATATATTTACAATTTCGGTTCGATGACATTAAAAAAATCACTAGTTTAAACAATTAGACCTTTAAACACTGGGAAAAAAGATTCGCTTGGATACAGAGTCCAGACTATTGATAACATCGACAAGAAAAAATACTCTTCATTCAATCCAATTTTTCCTTGAATCGAAGAGCCGAGCCGCTTGATGTAGGCGAATTTCATTTTGATTCAAGCGAAATTTCCTATTGAATTAAGGATATTTTATCTTGTCAATGTTTTTAAGGGTCTGGGCTCTTGATCCAAGATACTTTTTCCCCCGGTGAGTCCAAATTTTATTTATAATAATAAAAAAAAATAATCATACTTTAAATTTTCTTTATTTAAATTGATAAGACATTCTCCGTTGAAAATCACGGCTCTGCGTGGATCTCAAATTGTACTTGCGCGGTTCTCTATCTTAATAGTGGCGTTGAGTAGGATTTCTTGCCCGGAGCTTAATACACGCTCGATCGCTCGATAAATTGATTGGAATCCCTCGGAGCTTCCAGAGCAAAGCTCCACGTTGAAAGGGGATTAAGACCACCGAGCGTGCCCCGCCCCCCTCCCACCCCACACGCGGTGTGGGAGGCGTGATTTCTCCGCGCCAGGGGGCCGCCCCCCACCCCTCATTAACGCTGCCGCCAAACTTGCAACGGGAATAATTGTTTTTCCCATCACTACAATACTTTAACCTAATGTTACATTTTGAAAGGTGTATTTAGGTAGTATTCACTGGAAAAAAAAACACCTTGGATCTAGAGTCCAGACTCTTGAAAACATTGACAAGAAAAAATACTCTTGATTCAATCAGAGTTAAGATTAAATCGAAAGGAAATTTGCTCTAACTAAGAGGCTTGCTTCTTGATTTAAGCTTAAATACAATTGAATCAAGAGTATTTTTTCTTGTCGATGTTTTTTAAGAGTCTGGACGCTAGATCCAATGTGTTTTTTTCTCCAGTGTCCTTATAATATTGCGAGTGTTTTTTTGAGAAATTATTTCATGAATATTCTGAAGTATAATTGGACGGATTTGAACGGAATTAGCCAAAAATAAATTTCACGGTGCCTAACTCTCCCATGTCTTATTGTTGGTTCTTTTTTTGAAAGAGAACTATACGTAGCTTTTCAAAATTTTCTTTGTATTTTCTTCAGATTATAAGGTCTTGTTTCTGTCTACCATTACTTATTTTTTTGGGACTTCTATCTTCGGTTATGTTGCTCATGCGTAGCCATTGAAGCACCACTACAAAAATAAGACAAATGGAACCAACGCGATATGAAAATAGAGCTAAGGAAAGGAAGCGCGTTGATGACGGCGCAGAGATACAACTATTCATGCTTGATGGATGTCCGTGTTGCGTCTGCAAAATTGAAGGCGCGATAGCGCACAGCGCTCTATGCTGTTAATGAGGTGTCGCTCAAATTTGGGAGAAAATTCAATTCACTAGGCCTGATTACGATTTACGTCTCTCTTATCTTCTGCTGTATTGCTCACATAGCCCTTGAAGCCACCGTTACAAAAAAGACAAACGAACCAACACAACATGGAAATAGAACGATGGAATTGATGACGGCGCAGACATACGACTATTCGTACTTGATGGATGTCCGTGTTGCGTCTGTAAAATTGAAGGCGCGATGACACGTGGGGCGAACTCGCAATATTCCGTCGTCAGAGAAAATGAAGTACAAGAATTCAAGAAAACAAACAAGACTGAAGAGAAGTTTGTAAAAGACCGATTTGGTACTCAATAAATATCGTTTGAGTACTACCATAATGGTCTTAATGTTCCCGTTTAAGCGTGGAGTCTTAATTGAGCGAATAAATTCAAGAATTTCGGGGATATGTGTTGACTTAATGTGCCTAAATTTTTGGACCCTTCATTTGTAGGCCAAAAGACCAATCTGTCCTGTGAATATACCTTTTCTCTATTGATATTTTTTTCTCACCGCTAGGCAACAGCGAAACGGCGGAGCATGGCAGGGGGTGCCTGCTCACTCATGGACCGATAAATATTAACCGGTACTTAGTTAATTCTTGGACGACTTTACCGGCTACGAGTTAATCAATGCGCTTGTGCTGTACGCAGCTATAACACATCGGAGACTCTCGTCTAGCATTAATCAGTATCTCTGTCCGGCGAGATTTACGGTCAAATCTGTGCACGAGCAACTCTTTCTCCGTCTCTACGAGCGCGGAGCATGGGATTTTTAGCAGGGAAATCAATTTGATTTCATTTTGCACTATGCAACCACTATCTCTGGCTCATTTTAGAAACAATGTTTGTATCGTTTGTTTCGTTAAGAAGATAGGTGCCTTCATGAATGAGTGGTAAGGAAAACCAATCTTTATTGCAAAATGTAGTCCAATTTGACAGATTTAACCGGATCAATCTCACTGCATTTCGCGTTTACATTTTTCTTCTCTTGCTTCATTTTTTTAGACAGAAAACTAAACAGCTTTAGAGCTTGAAATTTTTTCGGTAAATTCTTCAAAATCCAGACTATATGCACAGAACCTTTAAAGGCGTTGCGTGGTTTACTTTCCAGTTAAAAAAATAGAGTACGATGTAAAATTATGCAATGTGAGATGTAGTGAGGCTGATCATGGTCCCAGCCGGCTGATTCTTGAAGTTTTTAGACAAAACGATAGGCAAAGAGGACAAGGGAAAATAGAGCGATCCTGTTGGTAGCAGTGGCGTGGCGTGCTTCGCGATATGTCGATTGATCTGCCATTTAAACCTATGGAAAAGGATCGATAAACAGGGTGTTCGCAGTGAACACCTTAATAATCGATTTTTTACCATAGTTTCAAATGGCAGAGCAATCGATACATCGCAATTCACGCCACGCCACTGGTTGGTAGCAGCGGGTGATTGCAATATACAAAGGGAGGTCACTTATGTAGACGAACCAACGGCAACCCACGAGAGACCTTATAGCCAGTCCATCATTCTCCTTCTAACTCTATAACAATTAACCACCCTTTTCAACCAACAGGATCGTTCTACCTCTCCTTTGTCTTCCTTGTCAACCGTTTTGTCTACCAATGTCAATGATTAGTCTCTAGATTTCATTTTTTGCAACAGAATCTTAAAGACTAAGACGTAAAATTGCAATGCTACTCACTGAGAAAAAACTATGGTTTATAAACCTATTAGAGGTAAATATGGAACACCTATAATAGTCGTAAATAAACTAATGATTCTCGGTCTGTGAACCATACTAAGGTCTCTGTACCTAATTAAGGTACCCCGTACCATAACTAAGGTATATGTGCTATTATTATATGTAGAGGTACTACTATTAGTGGTGTTCCATATTTACCTCTAATAGGTTTATAAGCCATAGTTTTTTCTCAGTGAACGCACGGTCCAGATGTGCCGAGTTCCGTCAAAGACTGCACTTACAATTGGATTGCATTTTGCAAAAAGGAACCAGGAGCGTTGCAATGTTGCTAAAATTGTGCATCTTCTTTTGTCTTCGAAGAAAAACCTGATTATCCATTTACAGTTCCTATTTTACTCGCTAAAAACTATAGATTTAAGACAAAAATTATTAAGTAAATTTCATATTTTTTCATGGTTTCAGTAATTTCATTGCAAAGGATGAAGTTGCACAATCTTAGCACCATTGCAATGCTTCTGGTTCCTTTTTGCAAAATGCAATCCAATTTCTAAGTACAGTTTTGAGCTTTCATTCGAGCACCAAAATCAAGATTCCGCCATTTAATAGCCGGCAACCGTAATTAAAAGTTCCTCTCTGTGAAGGGCGTAATGGACTCAAAAAACGGTCTCTCAATTAATCAAAACTTGGAAGACGAACATCAAAGACTCGGACGGAAAATCTCAGAACTTGGCTCCATTGAGAGCCGGGCAGCGAGGAGTCGTCGTAGCGGCCGTTGCAGAATAATGGCCCGATGCAAAAATCGCCGCTCTGAAGGAGACTAATTCAATGGGCAGAAAATAGCCCGTCCCGTCTGGGAAGTTTCAAAAGGAGCGACCAATTACTCCATTCATGACGCAACGCCAGCCGCTTTGAGAAATATCCACCCCTTTGAGCACGCAGGTCGCCGAAGGACGGAGGGTGGGGCCGGCCACTCGCGACTTCAATGATCCCTCGTTCGAGGGGGTGGGAATGCACCGTCCGGCAACCCCGCCGCCGCTTTTAGCCGGGGCTAATTAAAAAGCTCGTCTGCAATTGATCCTGCTCAAAGCGCGTTTTGAATGGTCATCCTCCGCGTCGCCGAAAGCGCATAAAGGAGCGCTGACCGTAGTGTCCAGCTCCGCTCTGGTGACATTTGCATCGCGAGGATCCGGGCTATTACCCCCTCCCTTTCTTCCCGGGTTGTGGATGTTTTTTTGATGTTTTTAAGCAGCCGGCTATACAGAGGGTTGCGATTGTTTGATGCCCTCGCTTGCATTTCCTGAGGGTCCTTTTGACGTCGAAAACCGCGGATGCTATTTCATATTTTCGTAAGTTGCTCGCGAGTTCGTGCGCCGGTTGACACGGTTGCCGCGGTGAATTTTTTATTTTGGGGTTTCCCATCGGCGTAGTAGAGAGTTTATGCGAACAAATTTTATTGCTACATCTGAGAGTAGTTTATGAACTGAGTTCGGGGTATTTTTTATTATTTTTTTCTAAAAAGGAAAATCGTAGAAAAGTGGACGAATTATTTTCCGTGACAATTAAAATTTTTTTTGAGAAAACAAAAACTATCTGCTTTCCTAGTAGGTTTTTTAAATAATTGTGAAGAAGTAATATTTTTACAACACCGAAATCTCGCTGGTTCCTTTTTGATACATGCGATCCAATTTATGAACAGAAAATTCTATCAAGTTTCCAACGATAAAAGATAAATTTGAAATACTGGAGACTCTGAAACTTTGCAATCGAAGTACGTCTTTTCCAACTTTCATCATAGCATGGGGGTGGTCGAAAATTCGAAATGCGGTGAATTGCAGCAATGCACACGGGAGCCGTCCGGACATCTTTTGAGCGGCTTTCAAAGGCTTCTCTCATCCCCCTCGACTCGGGGGTTGTTTTTTCCAAACATTCGCAATACATTAATTAAAAGGCAAGGGTGGACCCGAAATAAAAAACTCGGTTTCCGTCTAGACGTAACCTGTAATCATCTTTTTGTTGCTAATACGGCCCATTTCTACGTCTTACTTATTAATCGGAACGTATTTTTTTCACCGGCTCAGAAGTCCCCGCCCGTACCGAGGGTGCGCTTTTGCGGGGGAAGACACCACCTAATCTTCCCTTTTGTTGTGGCGTAACCCGAATAGAAATTGGATCTGAAAAAATGAGCAAAGTAAAAAACAAACAAATAAAACACGTCGTCGCGTTCCGCAACTCGTACATTCTGCCGTGCTACGGAAGAACGCCGTATGAATTTTCGAGAGTTGCCACATTTCTCTCCTTTTAATTAGGTAGAGAAATTTTATAGAAGGAGACAATTTGTTTTAGAAACTCAGCTATGCTATCTTCCATATCTTCTGCTATATCCCATTTTAAGTGCATTCTAACACGATTTCGTTTTTTCCCCCAAAGTAATTGAGGCGGTGGGTGCAAAAAGGGTATTTCTTAGTTACGATGCTTTAGAATCTCCGGTGCTAATTGTTATTTTAGAGAAGAAACCATAGGGTCAATTCTCTGAAATTTTAAATTTTCAGCATTGTAAAATCATGAAGAATATTCAGTAAAAGTTACAACAAATTAAATACATTTGCTTCAATTATAATTGGTGAAACATTAGCGGAGATTTTGAGACACTCACTGGAAAAAAAATACATTGGATCTAGAGTCCAAACCCTTAAAAAAATCGACAACAAAAAATACTCTTGATTCAATCAGAATCTAGCTTAAATCATGAACCAAGCCTATTAATTTGAGCGGATTTCCTTTCAACTTAAGCTTAAATCTGATAGAATCAAGAGTATTTTTTCTTGTCAATGTTTTCAAGAGTCTGGACACTAGATCCAATGTGTTTTTTTTCTTCCAGTGCTGTAACTAAGATACGCCCTTTTTGCACCCAGCTCATGAACCACCAGTAGGCGATTAATATCATTTTACCTCCAAATCCAACTTTCGCTTCATTCGATTACATCTCATAGATTGTTGATGCAGGGTCTCGAGAATATATTGGCTTTGGTCATCCATTCTACCTTGTAGGCATCCAAGGCGATATAGGGATGTTTTTTCTGCGAGATGCGGTCCATCGGCGCGAGGAGACCCCTTTCGGTGCGGGCGAGGGATCTGGGCAATTAAGGCTCGGTATGAATTTCAGAGGTGGCTCGGATGACACCCACCCCGACCCGAGACAAAGCGGTCGCCGAGGCTGAAATGGATAGGCGCTCGATACCCTAATCTGCCACGCTAATCGAAAACATCGCATCTGCATAGGGTCGCCCATGAGAGTTACGTGGTTTAGGTTTAGGAGGGCAGTAATCTCCGTCCGAGGAGCGCCCGAGCGGAAGATTTGTAAACAGCCACTTCCTACTTAGCTGCCCAACCGGAGCGCTCAGCATCCGCGCTTAAATTGTTTCCCGGAAAACAATGCCATTTCACGCATAATTCACCGAGATCTTGTCTTCCGATCGGGTGTTTTACACCTCGCCGAGGCACTCACTCTTTTACTCGTCTTTACTCTTGACTGGAAGATCTTCGAGTTCGAGTGTCTATCACTCGGATTCTGAGCTCATGTTGCTGCACTGGAAAAAAAAAAAAAAAAAAAAAAAACATTGGTTTTAGAGTCCAGGCTCTTGAAAACATTGACAAGAAAAAATACTCTTGATTCAATCGGATTTTTGCTTGTATCAAAACGAAATCCGCTTAAATTAAGAGGCTTCGTTCTTGATTTAAGCTAGATTCTGATTGAATTAAGAGTAATTTTTCTCGTCGATATTTTTAAGAGTCTAGACTCTAGATCCAATGTGTTTTTTTCCCAGTGTGGCATCTGTTTTATCAATCTACAGAGGGGCTAAAGACTCTCGATGGAGATGTTGCATGTGTGAGGAATTTGCGATTTGACTGTTGATTTTCACGTAAAAGTTCGCGAGAAACACGATGGTGCCTCTGGTTTTCTCTGAAATCATCTCCCAAGCTCAAAAAAGCTCTCAATTTGAGGCCAAAATGAAGGGGATATCCCACGCTATCCTGAGAGTCCACCTCTACATCAAGACAAACTCTCCATGCAAGGGAGCAAATACATTGACAGGGCTGCCACTTTATTTGGGGACTCTAAGACTGAAAACACGGCATCCCTGCTAATGTATTCGCTCCCTATCTTTGGCATGGAGAGTTCGTATTGATGAAGAGGTGGACTCTCAGGGTAAGGTGGGATATCCCTCCATTTTGGCCTCACTTTGAGAGCTTTTTTTGAGCTTGGGAGTTGATTTCAGAGGAAACCAGTGGCACCATCGTGTTTCTCGCGAACTTTTACATAAGACTCAACAGCCAAATCGCAAATTCCTCACACATGCAACATCTCCATTCTGGACCTTCTCCGACAACCTGCCTCCCCTATTTTTGTGCTTCCCATTTTGTTCATTCATTTATCTCTTTTGAGCAATTGACCTAACGATGGATGGATTTTCTTCTGTTTCAGGTTGCCGGGAAGCGGCGTTCATCTATGCGATAACGTCGGCGGCGGTGACGCACGCGGTGGCTCGCTCGTGCGCGGAGGGGAGCATCGAGTCGTGCACGTGCGACTACAGCCACCAGACGCGGGCGCCGCTCAAGCACAACACGGTGCCCGGCGTCAAGAACTGGGAGTGGGGCGGCTGCTCCGACAACATCGGCTTCGGCTTCAAGTTCTCCCGCGAGTTCGTCGACGCCGGCGAGCGGGGTCGCAACCTCCGCGAGAAAATGAACCTCCACAACAACGAGGCCGGCCGAGCGGTAAGTCCAAGTCGCAATTCCTAACAACCCTCTTAGAGACATCCCTGCACGGAGAAAAAAACTTCGTGCGTGGGACTCGAAGTTTAGGTCATATGGATCTCTGAAGTTTTCGGATTGAGCATCCGAACACTTTAGGTCCAGCTGCTGAGGTTTGGATCACACATCTGAAACTTCAGTTCTTACATCTGAAGTACTTCGGTTTTCACATCCAAAAAACTTCAGTTCTCACATCCAAAAAACTTCGGTTTTCACATCTGAAGTAAGAACTGAAGTTTCAGATGTGTGATCCAAACCTCGACAGCCAGACCTTAAAAATGTTCAGATGCTCAATCTGAAAACTTCAGAGATCCATATGACCTAAACTTCGGGTCCCACACACGAGGTTTTTTCGCCGTGTGGGTGGAAACTCTACCTTAAGTGCCTGTATAGGGAGATCCAGAAAGACGAGGGACCCTTCACTGGCCTCTCAGCGACAGGTGAAAGCTTTCACTTTTAGGGTCAACACTTCATTATGGACAATTACAAGGGAGCGACAGTCATCACTCTTTTTTCGGCTGTTGACCTACCTACTCGGTGGATGATGAGCTTCGAGTGACGTCATGAGCCGACCAAGTTTCCCAAACTTCGGTTTGTTTGCAAAACGAAACTGCTTAACCATCAACCAAGTTGGTAGGTCAACAGTTGAATGTTGAAGTCCCGAAAAGAAAAGCTTCCACCAATGCCAAGATACTAGTGTAGAGTCTCTTGTCTCTGCTTTTAGGGCCCAAAAGGGCAGCCAGCATATACCTATGGATTCAAATAATCCAGAGTGATTTATTATTACAATTGTTACGACCCATTGTTTCTGACGCACATATCTGACTTAGTTTTTGCAGAAATTTACTCATTTTTGCGGATGAATGCTTATTAATAAACATTCTTGGTCATATTGGTTGATATTGGAATCTGAAGATGGGCAGTGACATTTTTTGTGTCAGAGGGTCGGCTGTCCTTTTGAGCCCTAGGATCTCCATATTTCGACATGTTCGTACTCTTTCTTTATAAGCACTCTAACTGTAATAACCCTAATGCCGGAATCACACAGCATGGAGTCATCGGTCTGTTGTCGGGTGGTGCCCATGTATATGCGTGCAAAATTCAGCAACCGATGTTGATCGGAGTTCAGCAGTTATTAGCTGGTCTAAACTATTCGAATAAATTCGACAAAAATGTTGATTTTTTTTTTTTAAAAAAAACCCTTAAATTTACGGAATTACAACTGTTAAGCAACGACCGCTGACTCTCCTAAATTCACGCCGACTAACATTTTTTTCTTTTTGTCTAAACCGCTCTTGCTGATAACGTATGCTTGCCGCGCGGGTTGCATACGAGAAATTGAAGGCTATTTTAGTGTCAACGAAGCTTGCGTCTCCTCGACCCTGCACGCGACTCGCGTCGGAACGAGATAGTAGAAATCAATAGACGATACTTCTTGGTTTACTGAATAGCTATTTTTGTCTATTTGCGCAGAGTGACAGGAAGACCGAAGTAATAATAGGAGACGACAAATTGGCTTTGTTCGTTTTAGATCGACATGAGTCATACAAGTCCAATACTTTGTCTCTTCACCTCGCGCGTGTTTCTCAAAAAGCTAGCCCAACACTTCAGCATTTCGCGCTTTTCTATATTAGGAGATACGCCAAAAATAATTGTCATCAGCATATTTTCATCCGGGATTAAATTTTCAGAGTATTTTTTTAGATTTTGTTGCACTTGATATCGAAACACGCAAGACAGTGCAATTCAAAATAGACCTCTCATCGTTAAAAACTTAGAAAAGGCATTTGAATGAAATAAGACAATGTTATATTTACTTACCCTACATCACCATACATCATTACCTTACGTTCCCCTTCTACCCGTCTTACCCTTTGGAGAGATCTACCTTTGCTTAAGAACTTCAAAAATGCCCTAATTTCAATGGCTGCCTAAAGATTTAATAATACAAAACTTAATTTAAGTATGTGTTCAATCATAGGCGAAAGTTCACATGTAATGAATGTAATAGGCGTCGGGTATTTTTAATCGGCCAAAGAAAGCTATAGTTTTACGCCTATGTAGCGTTTAAACGGAAAAGTGCTCTCCAAAGAAATGAAAATAAATGTAATGTCATTCTTTATGTTCTAAAAAAAATTGTCATCGCGATTGATATTTCATTGACCGTTGTCAGATATTGCGGATTTTTCCGGACACAATGTAAAATAATTGGTATTTTCATGTTCGATTTGGCAACGCTTCGTCCCATCGAAAGAGCATTGTTTCTCCTCAAAGAAGCTGTTGTTGGATAAATATGTGCGTCTATTGGCCCATTTAATGAAAAATGCCGCGGAAAAAATAAAAGAAAAAAAAATGAAATGGCATAAAATACGTTTTGCTGACTGGCAGTAAACCGTAAAAACTAGGTTCGAGTCGTAGGTCGTTTAAAATAGTGCTTAATGATAGCTTTCAAAAAACTTTCCAAGGCTCACTCACGCAACGCTCTGAAATAGTTTCGGAGTCGTTCCGGATGGTTTATTACATTTTTACGCGGGAAAACGGGTTTACGGGTTTATATACTCAAAATGCATTTTTAAAATAGCTCGACTCTTTATGAACTCCACCCATTACTGCCGTCACCGGGGAATCAACACGTGGGGTTTTCATATAAAACACAGCAATAAATCTGAATCGAAGGAAAATAAATGGTTCGCTAAATCTAAACCGATGTTGCCACATAGGTACAATAAGAGGTGATTAGTGACACTACGCCGGGAGTTTTTTCCCGTGGAAGAGTTAGCATACATTTTTGGAAGCTCATCATTTTTTTCAACCAATAAGGAAGTTTATGTGCCCGTGAATTTAAGATCTCCAAGGAAGGAAACAAGAAATTAATCAAGGGAGAGGTGGCAAAAAACAAAAGACAAAAATTAAATGAAAAACCGAGAAATTTCGAAATATCGCACTTTCATTTTCAATCGGAAAATGTAAAAACAAGGAAAATGAATCGTCAATTCACTGTTATTGCAAGATCGAGACTTACCGACTCGATCTTCCAATAACACCGGATTAACGATTCATTTTCCTTGTTTTTTTCCTTCATATTTAGGTTGAAAATGAATTCGGAATTTTCGCTTACTTTCTTATTCCAGCGTTTAAGTCTCCAGCGATTCGCACACGCGTAGGTAGGTGGACTCGCGTGAACCTGTGACAGCAACGAAGCCACCTGGAAAACCCTCATTTTCCCTTTGTGTCTTCGGCTATCAATTTAAATAATCAGCCCACAAATCGCGATACTATTCGTGTCATCATTTTACCTACTTATACCTTGTATTATATCCCCCATTTTTACGAAATCCATCCGCGGATCCAGCAAATTGGCAACACTGTTTTACTCCATTTAAACCTTTGAAAATGTATCGATTCTTGGAGATACCAGGTGCTCCGTTGAGAATCGATTATTTATCACCGGTTTTAATCGAGGAGCCCCGGTGTTGCCAAACTGCCGGATCCGCCTCTGACGCACTGAAAAAAAAATCTCTGTGTATTTACTAAGAAAAGGGTAAAATTACCAAGAATCCAGGGTTCTATTTGATCCCAGTTTTTTCTTGGTAAAAGTACCATTTATGGAATTGGTAATTTTACAGAGAATCTCGGTAAAATTATTGAACTTTCTCGGTAATTTTACTAGACCTTGGTAAAAACGCCAATATTTTTTATCGACTGTGGTAGGATTACCGAGATAAAAAGGCCAAGTTACTGGGAATTGATTACCAATAAAAGTGGTATTCTTACCTGAAAAAAACAGTAAAAATACCGGTTTTTAGGTAACTTTCCAGTCTGTCTTGGTAAAATTACCAATCATTGGTAAAAAAAGTGAGATGGTAAAGGTACCAACGGACCTTGGTAAAAACGCCGAGAATTTTTTTTCAGTGCGGATCTGCCTCTGACGAAATCTTCATGTAACCCTTTCTATGTGTCTAACAACGCTCGCTTTTCTGTGTGTTCCAGCACGTGGCGACCGGGATGTGGCAGGACTGCAAGTGCCACGGGATGTCCGGCTCCTGCACGGTGCGGACCTGCTGGATGCGGCTCCCCAGCTTCCGGACTGTGGGCGACCACCTGAAGGACCGCTTCGACGGCGCCTCCAAGGTGGCGCTCAGCAACGCCGGCTCCATGCGCGGGCAGAACTACAAGAAGATGCGCTACAACTCCCAGCTGAAGCCGTACAACCCGGACCACAAGCCGCCCGGCGTCAAGGACCTCGTCTACCTCGAGTCCTCGCCCAACTTCTGCGAGCGCAACCCCAAGCTCGGCGTCCTGGGGACCCAAGGGCGGGTCTGCAACGAGACCTCGATCGGCGTCGACGGGTGCGACCTCATGTGCTGCTCCAGGGGGTACCGCACCCAGGAGGTGACCGTCGTCGAGCGGTGCTCGTGCACCTTCCACTGGTGCTGCGAGGTCAAGTGCAAGCTCTGCCGCTTCAAGAAAACCGTCCACACCTGCGTGTAGGCTCGGGGAACGCGGAACGCACGCCCCACTGTGATAGAGCGCGCTCTCGCGGGCGGTGCCGGCACTAGCTCCGGACTGTGATACGGACGCAGCGGTTGGGGCCTGGTCTGCCGTGCTAAGGAAGAACGCCGTATGAACATTCGAGAGTTGCCAAATTTTCCTCGATAAAACATGTATTTTTGACAATATTCATGCATATTTTTCCTTGAAATTTTCAGATGGCTTAGCTTAAATTGCGCACAAAATTATCTGAAATTTTCGGAAAATAATATTCACAATTTTCTCAGTAATTTCGGTTTTTATCGGAAGAAACTTGGCAACGTCTGAAGGCTCTTACGGCGTTCTTCCTTAGCACGACAGTAGTGTGGAGAGTACCGGAATTCGGATGTAGGGACGGATCTCCGCCTTCAACTTGCAAATTTCACCGGTAACAATTCGTTTTTTTACACGGAAATGACCGAACAGTACCTGTTCGAAATTATTCTTATTATCCTCAGCAAGAATTATACATTTCCATTGATTTCCAAGGAAAATACGATTGTTAGTAGACATTTTGAATGATTGCAATGGTTTTACGTTTTTACGTTTTTGCGTCTCTGACCATTGAATTCAGGAGTAAGGAGCCGCAAGTCTTTTGAAACATTTGGAATACTTAAAAAGAAGCTGGACGTTGGTTTTTCTCCGTAAGACACAATGCTTTGACTACAGTTTAAGTTTTTACGTTCAAAATATTTTTTCACGGCTTTGAATTTTCGACAGAAGTAAATGTGCGACTAATTTTGTTCAAAATCTTTCCTGTAATTGCAGTTCGGTTTCTTTCTCCTTAATTCAGGCTGATTCGAATTCTTCTCCCATTTATTGGATATCATGAATAGATTCTAATTTTCCAGATTTGAGCCCCAACCCTGCACTGTTGCCCGAGTTGTCTAAGTGTTAATTCCTGGCTGTATGTGGAAGAGTTGAAGATCTTGCATAGCATTAGATTTTCAACTCAACCGATAGGTCTATGTCAAAAATTCCGTATCAACATTCTTTTGCGGAATCCAGCTATGAATAGGGTCTGCGCATGAAAAGCAGCCCAAAATTTTAGGACTACGCTTTTGTTCTTCTGAATCTACTCTTGCTCTATCGTTCCTCTTGTAGAAAGTTTACACTAGCAGACAGAAGACAAGGTAGGAAAAAAACTTTTAAGTTTTCATGCCATTTTCAGTCGTCAATTGATTATTTTGGTTTGTTTTTACGTCATAGATATCGAGTGTTTAATTTTAAACACCGGCAAAACACATGTCTTGTTTCTTTGTGAATCTAAACAGCTCAAACATTTCCTCACACCAACTTCACTTACACCTCAAAGTTGTAGTGGGCCGATAATAGGTAATCATTCACTTCTCTGAAACTGATTCAAATTTTTAATCCCGCAAACCGCGGCAAACAGAAAAATTCGTCTTTCTTTCTTTCTTTTATTGATTCCGATAAAAAAGGATACTTAATGAAAAATAACATCACAGTAGTCTAAAAACCCTGTACTCATTTTAAACAAATAATGTCTCAGAGTGCATGCTGGTTGTGCGCAAAATGCCAAAATTTCTAAAAGCTCAGTTTTCTACGTTTCCTCAAATTTTCTCATGTTTTTTAGATCTCATTGTTTTCGGTTACGACTAAGCAACTTAAATTATTGCGATTGTGTTGATTAAATTTTCACGTTATTTATACATCAACCCGAGAGAAAACGGCGTCTTTTATTCATTTTAACAATTTAATATTATTTAACAATGAATCTATCTGATTTGCGCATGAGCTGTTGTTAAATTAAGTGTAATTTTAATTGTTACAAAATCGTGCCCATTTTCACTAGATGTAAGTGTTCTGTATAATTTTGCTTGTACAGAGTGGGGAAGAGAGTAATAATATTACATGGTATAAGCTAGAGGATACCAAAGTAATAGTCTCCTAAAATAAAAAAATAAAACTTAAGTATCGAAAATTTACCGTTGTTCCTAAGAAAAACATATCTATTTAATTTTGTTTCTAAAACTAGGCCAATTTAATTTTTCTCTTTTAGCATCTTCGTTGAATTGTACGCAACAATTATGTAATTTGGACTTTAACACGCTTTCCACGCCAAATGTATTCGCATAAAAATCTGCAGGCTGGTTATTTAAATTGATAGACAAAGCTACCGACAAAAATAATACAGGCAAAATGAAACGATCCTGTCAGTGGAAGCGAGTGGTTCCAATGGACATTTGAGGAAAATTTTGAATTAACTATAAGATCTCTTGCCGTTAGTTAGGCAATTACTTACCCTCTCTGTCCATTGCGACCTCCCACTCAATACGATAGCTCTCCATTTTCTCCTTGTGTTCTTTGTCTATCGTTTTGTCCATTAATTTAAATAATCCGCCCGCTGAGCGATTATAGAAAGTCTTAATTTGATGACCGAAATTCGTTAAAAGCCTCTTAAATCGTCTCCTACATGATTGTGCGCAAGAATATACAATTTAGTTAACGAAGTAAAAATTTGAAATTTCTCTTCAATTCGCGAGTTTCCCACAACGGAGATTAATCATTATCAGCTTGGAAACTTGCTATATGTAAAGTTACCTTTAGTATATAAATTCAATTATATTGATGCTCCAGATTTGTAGAGGGCGTGTTTTTCAATGAACTTTGCTCAAAACGTCAAGTGATCATTCTGTCGCCATCACTTTTTCTTTCATCTTTTAAAAGCGCACATTGTGAGACAATTTTTCTTTATCGATTTTCCTCTAAAATCCGCTAAATTATGTTTATGTTTGATTTGAAAAATACGCCTTGTGTTTGTTTATTTATTTTAATAATCTCTAGAGACTCAATGTAAAGTAGTGTCCACGGATTGACTAAATATTTTCCTCGGAACTTTTATGTACTTAAAATTGTGGATTATATTTAAAAATGAAAAGCGTCCTCAAGAGTTTGGGAAGAAATTGCTTGCTAGTATACCGAGGGATCAGGTGTTTCAAACTTTGTGACTCGTTATTGTGTAAACATGTTCGAGGAATCATTAATGCTTGTCACGTTAGTTTCACCGGTTAACAGTTAATCGCTGTAAACTTTTTTTAGTGTAATATTTGCGATAGTTTGGGTGTCACATACAATAGAGGGTTTCTTCTTGAAAGCTTTTCTTTTCGTATACTAAATAGATTATTGACTCAAATACTGTGAACCTGTAAATGGACTGATTTTTCGTTTACACCTCTATTTATTACTTTAACTTATCGAATATTAATTTATTTATTTATTTAATCTTTATTCTCGATGCCAGCTAAATTATATGAATAGGCTTTCAAGACCTTTAAGCAAGCGTAAATGATTCTACTAGAGTTAATTTTAGATCATCGTTGAAAAATAAACCGAAACATTGTTTCTCTTTTAGCTCATTTATCAAATTTTCCAGTCTGTTGACAGTTTTGGAGGAGCTGGAATACAGTTTAAAATTCTAAACAGCTTAATCAAAATAGTTTTTTCTTCCTCTTCTTTTGGATAAAAATGTTTTTTTTTTTTATATCTTCATTACTTACTGGAAACAAATTCTCTAGGTAGTTATTCCCGCACAAAAATTTGCATTGAGTCAACCGGAAGACTCCTCAAAGTGACAGGATGTCCGTCTGAATTACTTAAATACCATTTAAAACAAGATTTTCTGTTGACTCAACGAAAATTTCTTATCGGGAAATTATCAATTCGCATTTCGATCGATCCGACAGCAGATGGTTATCCGTTCTCTAAACTTTTTAGCCAAACTTTCAAGCGGCCCATACAAATTCACGTATTCCAAAGGGGCGTGGTTTTCTTTTCAAAAGCTTGTGCTTGGTTCTCCGCGCCAATGACCGCTTTCAATCAAGGTAAACTTTCTCAGTAGTAATAAATATAATAAAAACAGTTAGTAGATATTGCTATATTGTTATTTGACGAGTCTCGAGACTCGGAACGAAAACGGTAATTTCTAGTCGGCTTTTACTTTCTTTTCCGCATTCGATGGAATTGTCTCTTTCCGAACGTCAAACATGGGCGTAAAAAACCGGCGTCGGTTGTTTTGACAAAACCTGTGATGAGTGGGAGGGGTGGAGAAGACAGAGACAAAATGTGAAAAAATCGAGATCACTAACCTCTGAAAGATAGGTCTTGATCAGAATTTATTCGGCCACCAGACGAGTGGAAAAGAGGAACAACCATAAAAGGAGCTGAGAGGAAGATAAAAGAAATTCTGGAGCAGAGGCGGACTCACCGGTGGTCTAAAAAGTTGTCAATCGTCTCTCATCGAGCACTTGTTACAGACCTCTAGTAATATTTTAGTACCTTCTCCCGCTCCAGCTCGGGAGTGACTTTGTTTCGATTGATTTTTGTGTAAATACTATTGGTTTTTATGTCTTTACAAAGGACAGTGTTGTAATCCAATTTTTGTGGGTGGCTTTGATAATGAGAAAGGAAAAAGTTACATTGCAAGATTTCCTCTGATATTTTGAAAGAGAGTTGATCAACATTCTAGCTTGAGATTTCCTGTAAATTTCCGTCATCTTGTACGTAAAAGTCTCATAGCCCTCCAAGCCAGGAAATCCCGAGAGGAGGGGTAGATCGAGGGGGGGGGGGGGCGCTGGTCCGCTGGTGGTGTTAAAAGTAGTATACCCACTGAGAAAAATCCGATTTTTCATGACAAAGAAAACCATTTCGTGAGCAATTCCGTCGTGCTAAGGAAAATGCCGTATAAAACTTTTGACGTTGCCAAATTTCTCCCGTTAATAGGTTCATTTTTGAGAGTGCATATGTATTTTCTTCATAATTTCATTTTTAACTTTCGGACGCTGCCAAATTGCTACGAACAAATCAATATTTTCAAGAACAGTTAATTTGTTTTCCTTTAAAGTGTCGAATACAACATTTTAAAATCAGGAGCACAATGCCGAGAAAAACTCGGAGAAAAAAAGATGAACTCTCAACCCTCAAGGATATACTGTTTTCATCGGCAGAAACTTGGAAACACTTCTGTTCTTACTGCGTTTTTCCTTAGCACGGTCGTTGCGCGAAAGGAGCTTTTACGCAGAGTTAAATTTTACTGGTGGCAATTAAACTTACGTTTAGATCGACCCGTTCCGAATCTCATATCTCCAAAATATCAACGTACTCAATTAATTGATCTCCTTATTTCTAAATCTAAGTTTTGAAACGGGTCAATTGTTAATTCATATACAATTTTTCATCTTTGACGCTCAAGTCGTTTTGAGAATGACTGATTCAATTTTACTCGGAGCGACAAATCGCCATCACAACGAGAAGACAATCTTCCTCAGCACGATTGAATTCAATAAATTGATTCCCAAGAAATTGCTACGGAAAACATTTTTCTTTGTTCGGACGAATCCGATTTTTCTCCGTGCGCTTGGTGATCACCCTGTATGCCAGACTGTGGGGACTTGCTAATGCATTTCCTTGTTAAAATACGCCCAGAATGACCTTGAATTTCGAAGAGTAACCATCTAAAATTGGTAGGTGTATGGATCCAGCGACGAGTGCGACCGACCGCCTCCCCCCCCCCTCCCCCTCCCGCGAGACTCTGACTTCTTTACGAATATATTAGAAGTCCATTATTAATCTGTTAACAAATCCTTGTTCAACGCGATATAAATGCCTGTACGCGGCAATCCACTTAGTTTTATCCGTCTCCTCCTCTTCGGGTCCTTTTTCTCGCGTTTCCTTCTTTTTGCGCCTCTTTTTTCCCTTTCCCCCGTTTTTGCAATCGCTGCAAACGGTGAGGTCCTCCTCCTGTCCAATGAAACCAGTAACATCTTACTCTCTCCTCTCTATTCCTCCACCGTTCACCTACCGTGGAGTGAGGCACCACTCGGGAGTGGCGATTTTACAAATTGGCGACACTGTTTTCCCCTATTTAAATACATTAAAAATATCGATTTTAGGAAAGACATGCTGCCTCTCCAAGATCGATTGCTTTACATGCGTTTAAATGGAGGAAAACCAGAGTTGCCAACTGTGAGAGTTGTACTCTTTGATAATATTTTCCTGCACGTAAAAAGATGCCATCCAGGGTTATTCAGCAGGTCAGGATTACCCTAAATTGCAGAAAAAAAGAACCCCGGAGGTTTTTCGGGGATTATGCTATTTGTCGCAAATTTTGATGTTATGGAGAGGAGTTATTGTCACTTTTGGACCCATCGCTAAAAAAAGTGTTCTTTAATCGTCGAATACAGACCTGTGTAGGTCCTTACCTATTCATTTTAATCCCTCTCAAGCTATGATGTTGATTTTACATTTTACTTAGAAATTTCAGAAATTTCACAATACATATCTGTATGCCTCTGCCAGTAGTTTTAGAGTTTAGGTATCGTACTATCGCAGAATCGTGACAAAGACAATCCCTTTTTTATTACATACATATTTTCATTAAAGCTGTCTACACAGCCAATGAAATCATCAGAAAACCTACGTTTTCGTATTTTAATTTTATTTGATTTCAAACTTTCATGTATTTCTACTCGCTATTTTTGTCATAAAATTCAAATATTGAGGAAAATAAATTATATAAAAATGATGAATAATAAATTGATGCCTGATGATGTTATAGCAAAACGACCTTTAACTCTAAACTCTTTATATGTTGTGATAAAATCGCCAATTCACCCTACAAAATTTCACGATTGCATACGAAATTTGATCTTCACAGGTACCGATGGAAAAAAATGATAAAAATTTTAAATTAATAATGTTGTTTTCATGTAATTATGTAAATTATGTACGTACTTAATTTTCATTTTCAAAAGCAAATGTAAAATATGTAATTGTGTTTGAATTTTATGCTCATAAGCAAAAGTGAATACGTTGTATTGTTCCTGTTTCATAAATATTAGTCATTAGAACTGTGTAAAAATATAGTTGTTAAGTTTTTATAAAAATGTAATTAAACTTTTATTGTGATAATTTTTTTATATATTTTAAATAATCGACGAAAAATATGAAAAAATAAATTTGAAATTTGAAATATTTGCCTTTTCCTTTGTTGACCTCCTGTGCCTTCTTGCGGCAATTAATTTCAATAATATCTTCTTGCGGCAAAAACTTCTCTAATATGCGGTCTTGCTAGTATGGCGTAACCTTCCTAACCTAGCCTTAAAGGTACTGCCTCAGCACAATCACCCTAACCAGTCGAATTGAATAAATCATAGAAAATTTCCGGTCGAAAAATTTAAGGCCGAATTTTCAGCTCAACTTGACAAAAATAACTTAAAAACTAATCAAAAAGTAATCTTCGTAGATTGGATCTTTAGTCCTGCTCTATCGAGTTAGGAAAAAACGCTGTATGAGCATTCTAGAGTTGCCAAATTTTTTCAAATAAAATGACTTTTTCGGCGAGATTTTCGAATTTTTTCACTTGAAATTTTAGGATGCTTTAGATTTAATATCGAATGAAACTTTCTGAAAAATTTGAGGAAAAAGTATTCCCAGAGGAAAATTGAAATTTTTAAAAGGAGATTTGGTAACATTTGAAGTCTCATTCGGCGTTCCTCTCCAGCATTGCAGTGAGTGCTGTTACATAGGGACGTATTTCTGCCAAACGGAACGATGTTCATTAAGACATGACATGAGCCCTGAGACCCATAAGAATATATGCATAACAGGGCTCATTTCTTAATGCACTCAGTACCATTCGGCAGAAATACGTCCATATGTTGATTGTGTTTTGTAAGTCGATTTCTCTCTTCAACTTACTAAGCAAGGTTTAGTTTTACACAGAAAAGTGTAATCTGCTGAAGTTAGCATTAAGAACAAAGTCAAAGACAATATATTTTTTAGACCCTGCACCGAAAATCTAAGAAATTTAATCGAGTAAGCAAAAAGTCAAATTTGATAGTCAATGCTGCATTTCGCCTGATGGTGAGTAACTTGTTGGGCATGAATTGAATGAAATTTGCCAGTAATGACTGTTTTTTATGTTGCTGGGAGTACTTTGCTAGACGAGTTTTTGCAATCTCAATTAGATTTGCTGAACCAAATGCTCAAATCTTTGGTCATTAGTTATAATTAAAAATATCTAAGCGTTGGTTTCTGAAAGTAACCTTTACATTATAAGGAAAATAGTTGTGCGGGGCTGCTAAAATATATTATCTCGATTAGAATGAATTGATTAGAATTTATATTAAAATGCATCTACTACGTACTGAATTTTAGATTTGTTTAAAATACGTATTACTGATGTGAGAGGGCCGCCCAGAAAGCAAGTTTACCTAATCAATATCTGCTAAATTTTTAATAGAGAAAGTCTTTCGACATCCAAAATTTTACTGAGCGTACCAGCAAGTGAGCTGCTGTGTTTAAAAGAACAAATGGAAACAAATGAATATGGAATAAGAGTAAGGGAAAGGAGCGCGCTCATGACGGCGCAGAGATACAACTATTCGTACTTGATGGATGTCTGTGTTGCATGTACAAATATTGAAGGCGCGATGGCGCGAGGTCTGCACTCGCAATGCTCCACTCATAATGTTGCGAGTCATCATTCCTATTCGGGAGAAAATTAAAGAACGAGGCCAGATTACGTCTCTCCCATCTTTCGCTGTGTTGCTCACGTAGCCGTTGCATCACCACCTTAAATAAGACAAACGGATACAAACACACACACACACACACCCTCACACACAAAAATAGAGTTAGGGAAAGGAAGCGCGTAGATGACGGCGCAGAGATACAACTATTCGTACTTGATGGATGTCCGTGTTGCATGTGCAAATATTGAAGGCGCGATGGCGCGAGGCTTGCACTCGTAATGCTCCACTCAATGTTGCGAGTCATTATTCCTATTCGGGAGAAAATTAAAGAACGAGGCCAGATTACGTCTCTCCTATCTTTCGCTGTGTTGTTCACGTAGCCTCTGCATCACCACTACAAATAAGGCAATCGGAAACAAACACAAACAAGAGATAGAGTTAGGGAAAGGAAGCGCGTAGATAACGGCGCAGAGATACAACTATTCGTACTTGATGGATGTCCGTGTTGCATCTGCAAAATTGAGGGCGCTATTGCTCGAGGCGCAAACTCCCAATTCTTTGATGTATGTTGCCAGCGACGTATTGCTTTTGTTCAGGAGAAAAGTTAAAACACAAAGGGAGGTTACGTCTCTCCTATTCTCGACTGAGTTATGCTCAAGTAGCCTTTGAAGCTCTACTACAATCTATTTCTTCCCAAGAAAGTGACTTAGAGTGAATTTCATTTCAAACATAAGGAGGAACATTTATCAGCTAGAAAATAGCAGAACTGACCGTTTAACCGTGCATATCAGTTGCATCGGAGCAAAAGTCAACCAAATTGTAAGTGTTAACTCTAACTTGGTGAATGAATCTATCATAAGTCTTCACATTATCTAGCCCGTTTACGAAGAAAATCCGTTAAAAATGCATGACTTGAACGAATTTTCAGCCTTTACAACATCTTTAAAGTAAGTGATTCTGAATTTGAGACCCCTCTTCAAAAAAAGAACGAATACTAGAGCCTAATTATACATCGAAACCAAATTTACCGGTATATCCTCACGGTTTGACAAAATACAACTTAATCTTCCCATGAAATGCTGTTTAGACCCGCTAATTATCGAAGTAAACAACATCTACCCAGCTAACCTGATAAATGTCTTGTCTTACGTTAAACATGAGGTTAACAAAGAATTGATACATTCCCATAGGTTTAAATGGAGAAATGACAATGTTGCCAATTTGCTTGATCCGCCAATGGTAATTACGTTCTTTCGTAGGAAGAATTATACAACAGGTACCCTTTTATGAGCGAAGATTTTCGTGGTGGAGAGAGTGGGAAAAGGTAAGTTGAATCCCAAACGATCTTTTGAGGGTAAGCTGAGTCCCGTCAATTAATCACCCATAGGTAAATTGAGTCCCGTCAATTAATTCCCCATAGGTAAATTGAGTCCCACTGTATTTGCGTTGGTGAACAGTGAATAGTAGTGGAATGGCAAGTCGAAGAAATATTTTAAATAATTGCTGAGTTCCGATCGAGAGTCTTTATACACGGTCGCTAAAAACCGCACTTTTGTATGTGGCGCCACCAACTCTGCCCAAGATGAAAGCGACATCACTTAAGTCTAACATTCGGCCATACTCAACGAGCTGCTTTGTGTATACCTTCTTCGAAGTCCATAAAAACTTCTTTCGGTTGGAACTTTAAACCTACATATTCACAGCGCTTGACGACAAACCGAAGTGCTGTTGCGTACGTATCAGTTTTTTTGTCAGGCAATAACAAGAAAACCAATGGAACAAATCGACCTTTTAGTAACCATGAGTCGTGAATACTTGCAGATAAAATTTAAGCTTTTTACAATCACTGAACTTCACAAAACATTTACTTCATTTCTTGCCTTTCACGCACTCTCCCATCCTCACACATACAGTGATAATGCTACCGGGACTCAATTTACGTACCACCAATTAGGAGTCGGGACTCAATTTACCTTCTCCCCTAATGACCTCAATGCATTGGGACTCAACTTACATTCGTCCGAGAAAGTTTCCCAGTTCGACTTTGCGGCAAAAGGACGTAACCACATTTTAAAACAAACTGCGTCCTCCGTCCATTTCCATGGTATCGATCCCTCCAAATATCGATACATTTCCATAGATTTAAAGTAGAAATGAAAATGTCGCCAATTTACTGGATCCGCCAATGCTGCCGGGCCAAGGAAGAACGCCGTATGAACATCCGAGGGTCGCCAAATTTCCTCCGATAAAATGTTTATTTTTGAGGAAAGTTATGAATATTTTCCCTTGAAATTTTCAGGAACTTCAGGTGAAATTGCGAAAAAAATTATCTGAGAATTTAGAGGGAAGATATTCTTAAGTTTACCGGAAAATTTGTGATTTACCAAAGGAAATGTTGCAACTATCGCTTTGCTTATCAATTTCAATAATCAGCCCACTTCTCTAAAGATATACGCGTCTAGATTACGAATGGCGTCTAGATAAGCTGCACTTCTTGCATAGGTTCATTTACGTCTACTTATTCATGCAACACACCATTGTCATTATGCACATGCAAAGAGACTTAAACGCAAGTGTACGAAAGTAACCAAAATTTCGACGGCTGTTCTGCCGTGCTAAGGAAGAACGCCGTATGAATATTCGTTCCTTCGATAAAATGTTTAATTTTGAGGAAAGTTATGAATTTTCTTTGTTTAAATTTTCAGAATCCTTAGATGAGATTACAAACAAAATTATCAACAAAATTGCTAGGAAAATATTCATAAGTTTACGGGAAAATTTATGTTTTACCGATGAAATGTGGCAAGGCCTGAAGGTGCATACGGCGTTCTTCCTTAGCACGGCAGAATGGTAGCTACGTTCTTTCGTGGGAAGAACTACGGAAGGTCCCTTTTTCGAGCGAGGGAATTCGCGGTGGAGAAAGTTTCTTAGTCCGACTCCGCGGCAAAAGGACATAACTACATTTCAAAACGAACTGTATGCTCTGCCCATTTCCATGCCATTGATGACTCAAACGAGGACAGGACCGCGCCCGGACTGCCGTGCTAAGGAAGAACGCCATATGAACATTCGACAGTTGCCAAATTTCCCTTGATAAAACATGTTTTCTTGACAACATTCATGCATATTTTTCCTTGAAATTTTCAGATATTTTAGATTGAATTGCGTACAAAATTGTCTGAAATTTTTGGAAAATAAAATTTACAATTTTCCCAATAAATTCGGTTTTTATCGGAGGAGACTTGGAAACGTCTGAAGGCTCATACGGTGTTCTTCCTCAGCACGGCAGAATAGCTCAGGACTCCTAACGTTATGTCAGGTAGGGATGCATTAGAGACAAGGAGACGAGGTAGAAAACAGAGAAAAAGACGAAGGAGGAGCTAAAGGAGAGGAAGAAGGACAAGATGAGGGAGGAGAAAATAAGGTAGAATAAGGAGAGTTAACAGAAAAAGAGGAAGAGAGAAATTCAGAGTTGGAAGAAATGACAAAAAACCTTGTTCTTATATTTCTATTACTTCCTTCTTCCTTTCTCTTCTTATTCTTTCTCTTCCTCTATTTCTTCTCCTCCTCTATTTCTTCTCCTCCTCTATTTCTTCTTTTCCTTTTTTGTTTTTCTTGTTTTCTTTCTCTTCTTTTTTTTCTTTCGCTTTTTTAATCTTTATTTTCTAATTCCACTTCTCCTTTGTCTTGAAAATTTCGAAAATAATATTCGCAATTTTCCCGGTGAACTCGGGTTTTATCGGAGGAAACTTGGCAGCATCTTAAAGCTCATACGGCGCTCTTCCTCAGCACGGCAGCGGAGATCGTCGAATTTCGGGCGCGGGTCTCCCACTGTGCCGCGATCGCGGTCACGACTTCATCTTCCCGATTTTGCGCGGCTGTCTCGGGTCCCGCGGATCGTGCGTAGATAAATACATGTATCGGGATACACGGGTGACCCCGGCGCTGGTCGGGTCCGGGAGGGGGGGGGGACGCGATCCGCCGGGGGACCGTGGGTGGGATCCGATAAATTCGCGGAAGTGGAGTTGGGGGGCCGGGGCCCACCCCTGACAGCCATGAGCGCACGGCTCCCATTCTATACCTTTCCATTATTGCCGCTGCCAGAAACTGGTCGAATTCAATTCGAGCGGTGTTTTGAGAGGGAAACCAAGTTCTCTCTCTTTATTTTGCGGAAAATAGTGTGTTCCGTGTTGCCTCCAGGAACGAAGAGATGACCTAAAAGGCTGGCACACTATTAAAAATCGAGGAATGGACCATTAGACAAGGCACGAATTGCAGCATTCTGATATATGTCTCTGAACCAAAACTTCACGTAAAACACAATGCGCACGATCAAAATTGCCAAAATTAACTCCTTATGAAGATATTTAATGATTCCTGATGCGTGAATTCAAACCACCCGCTCATGAAAACTCAATGCTCTACGTGACGCACATCGAGCGCTGAACGTTATCATGACAGTCTCTGCGACATAAAAATCTGGCAACCTCAATCTTGACGCTTTGGCTCAGCTATTGCAAATTGCTTATAGTTTGAACAACACACGGTAGGAAATGAACATTGCTCGTTTGAGAAGCTTGCTGAAACCGATGTATCGTGCTCGATTTGACTCACGTAGAGCTTTGAGTTTCCTCTGAGCGGGCAGTTCAAATTCCTGGTAACCAATGTGTTATAAAAACGTTAATATCTTCGTTAGGAGTTGGTTTCAGTAATTTTCGTTGCGCAAATCGTGTTCCACGTGAAATTCTGATTAAGAAATATGTATCAGATTGCTTTAATTCCTACCTTGTATAGTGGTCCGCATTATGTTGATATTTTCATGGCATTATAAACATGCCATGAAATCGAACGCCCGGAACTTTCGGTCTCTGAGCCCCCAACGCGGACGATATGTCTATACGGCCCGTTAGTACGACTTCCACAGCCGGAATTTTTTTTCATTCACTGGAAAAAAAAACACACTGGATCTAGAATCCAGACTCTTAAAAACATCGACAAGTAAAAATACTCTTGATTCAATCAGATTTAAGCTTAAATCAAGAACTAAGTCTCTTAATTTGAGCGAATTTCCTTTCGATTTAAGCTTAAATCTGATTGAATCAAGAGTCCTTTTTCTTGTCAATGTTTTCAAGAGTCTGGACTCTAGATCCAATGTGTTTTTTTTTCCATTGTTGCAGCAGTAATTGCGAACAAAATTACCCAAAAAGCGAAAGAAAAATATTAACAAATTCACCAGGATATTAAATTTGTCTTTTATCAAATGAATTTTGGCAACGCCTTACAGCTCATAAGGCGTTTTGCCTCAGCGGGACGGTATTGACATCTACAATTTTGTTTTGCGGATCATAACACGTGTTAAAAAACGCACCTCGCCCCTCACCCTCCCCCCATCTCCAGATATTCAATCGTAAGCGTGGGACCGAGTCCCCTGAGTGATAAAAGGTCACTCCTCTGGCGTAAGAGCGTATCTGCATTTCTGTGTGAGCCCTGGAAAGCCTAGAATCATACGGGGAACAGAGCTCACTTGGAAACTGAGATACATCCAGAATGTTGGCTTGATCCGAGACCTGAGGCACTGTCTCACAGGGCTTAACGTCGCACAGTAGATCCAGCCAATAGGAGAGGTCGGAAAAAATTTGAAAATTTTAAACGCCTATGACTCCGTTTATACAAAACTTGAACGTTCTAAAAGTGGTTCCATTGCTTTTTTTGTAAAATTTTCTTTCGGAAACACCCCTTGAAATTTAAAATGCGACGAAATAAACATGAAAATTAGCAGTTTTAGTAAAAAATTTCATGTCTGACCTCTCCTAATCGACCCGATCCACTGTGCGTCGGCGGACCGGGCAGTATGCAGTGCATTCGGCCTATGCAGGAATCCCGAAAATCGACCAGGCGGCGGCTCAGTGTGTCTCCAAATTCCACCGTTGCCAAACCGCATTCCTATTAAATAAGTCACAGATCACGGGTCCATCCTGGAGTTCTGGCAACCCTGTAAAAATGTCCAGAGCCGATTGACGGCAATTAATAAAACACGTTCCTCTTCCTTGAAGTCGGGGCTGTTTTCGGAGGCGCGAGAAAAAACGCCGCCATCGCGGATAATTGTCCGAGGATTTTCAAAACGGAACCTACAGCACCCCTTTCCGCTTGCCAGGTTGTCAAAAAAAAGCTTTTTTATCAGATATTTTTCATTTAAGTCGAGCCACTTCGTCTATGCGAACTACCCGTTCCAACGAATAGGATTGCTCAATTTTTTCTTCGTCTTCTCCGTCTATTGCTTAGTCTATCAATATCAAAAATCGGCCTGCAAATGAATCCTCAATTTCCTTCCATTTGTGTGTCTCAATATAGCTGTCCTAAACAAAATTCCTCGTCCAAATTTTGGTCACCTTTTGAACTTTTAAGTGGTTGTCGAAGGTGAAAATCGTTCATTCCTCGTGATGTGTTCCAATAGACTTTACGCTCTCCAAAAATTTGGCCTGATTTTTCGGTTGAAAGTAATCTATTTCGGTCCGAGGCAATCAGTTCATGCAATTTTGAAATTTTGCTTACTTTCGTACACTTGCGTTTAAGTCTCTTTAGATGTGCATAATGACAATGGTGTGTTGCACGAATAAGTAGACGTAAGTGAATCAATGCAAGAAGTGCAGCTCATCTAGACGCCATTGGTGATCTAGATCTGAAATCTGAATTTTGCTTACTTTCGTACATTTGCGTTTAAGTCTCTTTAGATGTGCATAATGACAATGGCGTGTTGCATGAATAAATAAACGGAAGTGAGCCTATGCAAGAAGTGCAGCTCATCTAGACGCCATTGATAATCTAGACGTGTATATATCCTTAGAGAAGTAGACAGATTATTGAAATTGATGAGCAAAGCTATAGTTGCCACATTTCCTTTGGTAAATCACAAATTTTCGAGAAAATTTGTGAATATTTTTCCTCGAATTTTTCAGATAATTTCGTCGGCAATTTCACCTAAAGTTCCTGAAAATTTCAAGGAAAAATATTTATAACTTTCTTAAAATACATCTTTTCTGAGAAGAAATTTGGCAACTCTCGAATGTTCATACGTCGTTTTTCCTTTCCACGGCAGTACAGGAACCACCTATTTCAACCGGTACGATCGCTCCACACTGGAAAAAATTCTCGGCGTTTTTACCACGGTCCGTTGGTACCTATACTATCTCACTTTTTTTTTACCAATTATTGGTAATTTTACCAAGACAGACTGGTAAACTTACCTAAAAACCGGTATTTTTACTTTTTTTTCAGGTAAGAATACCACTTTTATTGGTAATCAATTCCTGGCAACTTTGCCATGTTATCTCGGTAATTCTACCACAGTCGATAAAAAATATTGGCGTTTTTACCAAGGTCCAGTAAAATTACCGAGAAAGTTCAAACATTTTACGAGATTTCTCGGTAAAATTACCAATTCCATAAATGGCAATTTTACCAAGAAAACACTGGGATCAAATAGAACCCTGAATTCTTGGTAATTTTACCTGTTTCTTAGTAAATACACCGAGATTTTTTTTCAGTGTAGCACGGCAGTATAGGAACCAACCATTTCAACCGATAGGATCGCTCCTTATTGGGGGAAAAAAACACATTGGATCTATAGTCTCGACTCTTAAAAACATCGACAAGAAAGAATACTCTTGATTCAATCGGATTTTTGCTTAAATTAAGAACCAAGCCTTTTAATTTGAGCGGATTTCCTTTTGATTTACGCAAAAATCTGATTGAATCAAGTGTATTTTTTCTTATCAATGTTTTCAAGAGTCTGGACTCTAGATCCAATGTGTTTTTTTCCCCAGTGCATACTTCCTATGTCTCCATTGTCCATCACTAGAGTACCTTTATAGACAGAGTATGGCCATTCGTTTCTTTTTACTACAGGAAAACTGTTCTGCTTTTTGATTGGTCGACGAGTTTTTAGGCTTCATGATGCTCTTAGGGCCGTAAATAAACAAACAAAATGGCGGCTCACAGTAACATCGATAAGAAGCTAAATTTGACAAAAATTTCAATTATGCGGCAGTAACAATTTAAACTAGCATGTCTACGAATAGCACACGAAAAACACATGAAAACATCGTTAAATCGCCTTTCACCTTTATCACAGGAGGATGTAAGATGTGCATAACCTCAATCTTGCTTGCTGATAACAGACATCTTGTTTGTTTATTTACGGCCCTAAGAACATCGTGTCAGCCTATTTTCACGCGACCCATGAAAAACCGGAACAGAAATGGCCATACTCTGTCTATAAGGGTACTCTATCCATCACTACGTCTATCAATTTCAATAATCAGCCCGCTGGATTTTAACAGTGAAGGAGGAAGGCTCACTCTGGGGGCACCGTGTGGAATGATGGCGCGGACAGCCGGGTCCATTCCGCGGAGTTTTCCTTTTCCCGGGCCGGCGAGTCTTGGCAAGCTCCCCACTCGTGCCTATAAGTGATGTCGAAGACTGATTTACATAACGTGGACACTTGTAAGCGTGTTTTGAGCGGGCTCGGATCTCGACATGACCACAACACCTGTACGCCTCCATGTCCGAACCCGTGTAGCGGGGCACCAAGTCGAATTACGGGCGTATCCTAACATCGTGGTGACGTCATCGGACCCGGAGAGGGAGCATCATTTATCAAAACGACCGCGATCGGGAGATATCTTCATTAGACTACCGGAGCCACTGCCACTCGAAGGGAATCGCATCGTTGTCACACCGAACATACTGAAAAAAAATCTCGGTGTATTTACTAAGAAAAGGGTAAAATTACCGAGAATTCAGGGTTCTATTTCGTCGTTCCCCTCACGAAAGAACGTAACTCCATTTAAATGTTGCCAAATTTCTCCTCATAAATTGTTTTTTAACTACGAAAATCTTGAGCATTCCCAACTGAAAATTTCACCGATTTTTCCTCAGAATTTCATGCAAAAACCAAACAAATTTTGGATAAAAATTGCACATGTACATTTTTATAGAATAAATTAATTGTTTGGGTCAATTTGGCAAGCTTGGAATGGAATTACGTTCCTTCGTCCGGGGGACGACGATTTGGATGTATTTCTCTCAAACGGATCTATGTGCATTATGAAGTGAGCCCTGTTGTGCATGTAGTTTTATGGGTATCAGGGCTCATGCCTTCATGCACATAGTTCCGTTTGATAGAAAAACGTCCATTTGATCCCGGTTTTTTCTTGGTAAAATTACCATTTATTGAATTGGTAGTTTTACCGAGAAATCTCGGTAAAATTATTGAACTTTCTCCGTAATTATACTGGACCTTGGTAAGAACGCCAATATTTTGTATCGACTGTGGTAGAATTACCGAGATAAAATGGCAAAGTTATCGGGAATTGATGACCAATAAAAGTGGTATTCTTACCTGAAAAAAAGTAAAAATACCGGTTTTTAGGTAAGTTTACCAGTCTGTCTTGGTAAAATGACCAATAATTGGTAAAAAAAGTGAGATGGTAAAGGTACCAACGGACCGTGGTAAAAACGCCGAGAATTTTTTTTCAGTGTGTGGATTCGATCCAAAAATAAAAACGTGAAGCGATCGACACAGATTCGATTGACAGTTGGATTGAGTTTTGCAAAAATGAACTAAGAGCATTGCAATGTTGCTAAGATTGTGCAACTTCCTTTGTCTTTGAATAGAAACCTGATAATCCATTAACAGTTTCTATTTTACTCGCTAAAAACTTTAAATTTAAGACCATCTAAAATTTCGTATTTATTCCTGATTTCAGTAATATTATTGCAAGGGATGAAAATGCACAATCTTAGCATCATTGCAATACTTCTGGTTCCTTTTTGCAAAATGCAATCCAGTTGAAGGAAATACCTTGTGTCGATTCGATCGAATTCTTCCGAATCGCGGTGTTAGCGATCAATTCACGAGTTTCTCGATCGATTCATTGGTTTTGTCGATCGATTAACAGGTATGTCGATCAAGTTATGGGTTTGCTGATCGTTTTTTCTAGGTTTTTTCCACCAGTTTTTCGATCAATCAAAGGGGTTTGTTGATGAATTCACAGATTTTGTCGATCGATTCACGGAGTTTGTCGATAGTATTATGGTTTTTCGATCGAATTGGATGACCCCAGCCGGTCAGTAAATGTACATCTGGCTGTTAATATGAAATATAGAGCAAATTTAGAGCGCAAATTATCGGACGATTGATGCACGTTTTCATTCTTCGATCGATTCATGTTAATTGAATCGACGCCCGGTCTTATTAATCAATTGGCGATCGATCGAGTACTTGTCGATCAATTCACGTTTTTAGTTTTCGGTCGATTCATCGTCACCTTCCGGCCAAAGTATCACAAGCGTCATGCGACGTTTGAAAATTTCCGCCGTCATTTTATTTTTTTACAGAGAAATTGTTGGTTGAATTTGTTTGAAAATTTCACTGAATTTTATCGGCAGCACAAAGAAAATTCAGTGAAATTTTCGGTCAGCTTCGCTGAAGAATTTCTCAGTAGACAAATAGAATGGCGGCGGAAATTTTGAAACGTCGCGGCGCTTGCGATACTTTGGCCGAAAGATGACGTCATGTCGATCGAATCCAAACCCTGAATACAGCGCCTGATTCAGTGATTCCGTCGTTCGAATTATCAACATCGAACGTCTCGGCAATGTCCAGTGATCCATTTTTCGTGGTACGTATGAGGCATCGGTGAGTTTTGTCTCCGAGAATAAGAGAACGAGTCACTAAAAACAAAAGGTAAAAAAGTGTAACGGATGTGTGTTGTTGTTTGGGCGCCGTTCAATGCTCGCCGCCGCCGGATGTCAGCAATTAGACAAACACTTGCTGTTTGCTCTGCGCGTCACCCAACCAATATAACTAATACAGAGTCAAACACTCCACTCGCGAGATATTTCCAATGGCATAACTTTAACAACTCTAAACGAGGAATGCTCATTACGACTACGTAAAATTTGCTCTGTATTTCTCTTCCCAGCGGGCCGATTATTGAAATTGATGGACAAAGCCATGGACAAAGAAGACAAAAGAGATATGGAGTGATCCCACTGGTGGAAGCGGGTGGTTGCAATGGACAAAGGAGGTAGGATAATAGACTAGCTATCGGCAACCCACGAGAGACCCTATGGTTAGTCCATCATTTACTCCCTTAGTCTATAGGAACTATTTCAACCGATAGGATCGCTCCATACTCTTTATGCCTTCTTTGTCTATAGCTTAGTCTATCAATTTCAATAATCAGTTCGCAGTCAAGTCAAATTCTCCTTCACTGAAAAAAAAGTGGAAGTGGGATTGACCATAATGGTATAGTAAAAAAAAATATGGTGATAAAAAGCCAAATAATGGTCGATTTAAGCATCTAGATGAAAGTGAGAATCATACTCGATATAAAAATTACCATACCCGGATTGTAAATATCAGTTAGGTGTGTCTGTCCATCGTTTAGGTATTTCTCACCATCAGCTGGGTATTTTTTACCATACGATGAGTTAAAAGTATGGAATAACATGGTAACACTTGCGTTTGATATCTGTAGGCATCTGTATGCGACTGGTCATGGTGTTGGTAGGTTAAATTTACCATACTGGTATAGTCAGCGTGGTGAGAGCTCCCGCTTGACTGCGCTGCGGTCTGTGGTCCGCCATTTTTCGTTTGTCTGTTTGTCAGTTATAAATTTATCACGTTGAGGGTCGGAGTCCGTGGCTGTGTTTTATTGATCCATATTAATCCATGTGAATCCACGCGTAATTTGCCCAAATTTGTGTTCGAATTGTCCCTAAAGCTACCGTCTTCTCTTCGAATCTATCTATATTGATCTGCCACATACATTTTCTGAGATTTTTTTCGTTATTCGTATCGACCAATTTCTGGAGGTTAGGAGTTGCTACGATGAATCTGGCTTGCAAAGTGAAGGAATCCTGAAAATTTGAAAACCTTCGCAAGGTTGTTCTGCAATCCAGTGAATATCGGTTCTGTGTAAAGTCATTTCGAAAACATAAAAGTGCGGAAGTAATTTGAAAATAATCGACTAGAAGTGATTTTTGAATACTTCGTTGGAAGGTATATCTATATTCTTGTTAAAATTTTCGAAGCTCAACATACTCAGATGAAGAGACAAATGTGCGTGGGATTGATGTTTAACTGTAACTTTAAGCAAAATTTGGCAGCTTCTGCCCCACCGTGAACCGTGCGATTGGATTTTCATGTAGTGTCTTTTTGTGGGTATATTTTGAACTATCTATTTATTATATGCAATTAAATTTTCCGTGGATCTGATTTAGTCTGTAAATGATACCTTAACGCGAATAACAAGTATGGTTTTGGTATCATTTACTTGAAATCAGTGAAGCAATTATCTGCTATTTCTCGTTGAAACTGTCTTTAACTGCCATTGATTGTGTATGTAACGGAATTTCTAAAAGTAAGATGTAAGTAAAATATCCAAGACTTTCATCAAAAGCATTTAATAATATAAGATGAGTGGATTTTAGAATCTACAAGGTTTGTCGCAGCATCTGGATGCTTGAAATTACCATACTAGTCAGTCGGGAACGCCACACTGGCACTGTGTCGCATAGTGTCAGCCGTATCGTGTTATTTACCATACCGGTATATTGGTAACTATGCTGCAGCTTCACTGTGTAAAAAATCAAGTAGACAGTATGGTAAATAACACCCAAACTCTGGTAAATCCCACCGATTATTTTTTTCAGTGTTTGGAAATTGTACTTTTACATGGAGAACCTTGGACATTACTAACTGAAAATGTCACTGATTTTTCTCCCGATCTTATACGGAAATCTGATAAATTTTGGACAAAAATAGCACAGATACATTTTTTTAAAAAATTGAACTGCTGGAGTCAATTTTGCAACCTTGGAATGATTTACGTCCTTTCACCTGGTATAAAACGACGTATGCTTTCCTTCCATTCGAACGTATACACAAAATATTCCACGGAGGTTTTTTTCTCTAGGAGTTCTCTGTTAAAAAAGTTAAATATATTAGGACATTTTGAAACATTGCAATGCAGATACGCATTTTTTACCTCCGTCATCAATATTTTTGCGATCCTCTACTAACAATCCACTTAAAATCCGTCTCTAAAGATTTTCAACCACTTCGGGAACCCTCCTGTTCCAATAACAACGAAACATAATTATACAGAAAAACTGATTGTGAAAGCGGATGTCTCCTAACTCAATGGTTCAATTGCAATTTCCGAGCAATTGTAACTCAGTTCATGCAAAAGAGAGATTCCCCTATTTTTTGCGCATTTCTAAACCGCATCGATGGCGCTTCACGAGGAATTTACTTCTTCCGTCTACGACCGTTCAACTGAGAAATTCCAACGAGCGACTCAGCCACATTTAAATGGAAAATTAATCAGCGCGAAATTTTTCCGAATCACCTGAGAAGCATGACTAATTCAACGGAGAAAAATTATTCAAGGCTATGCAGAGCTTAGCGTCAAGATCCTCACCACGACATAAAAAAGGGAAGACGAGGAATGCTCGAGGAATGCCAGATATGCAAGTACACGAGAACCGAACTCCTCTATTAAGTAATTAAGAAAGTCGAGTATGCGAGGGGATAATCTCGAAGATGTATTGAAAAGCGGAGATGAATAAAATAAAAAAAATAAAATTTTGAGAGGTTGCAGGCTCTCCCGTGCTTGGGATCAAGAGCTGAAATGAGAATGAAAATTGCTACTGATTTGAGAGCAGGTATTTGTTGCAGGGCCCGGTGGGTCGATTGTCGAATCGATCTATCGAATATCCTTATCGATAGATCCCTATCTTAGCAATGCAATATATCGATCGAGGTCAATCGATATCGATTCAACTGTCGAGCCCCGGGAGGAATGCGCGTAATATTAATCGCTCCGGACTCAGGCTCGGATCAGCGAAAGCAAAAATTTAATGGGCAATTAATCAAAGTATAAAAGCTCGCGCATCGTTGCCACTTTGATCTAATTATTATTTTTTTTTCAAGACGAGAATAAATTCCCGGGTGTTACTTCTTTTCCGTTCGTGAAATATTAAAAAATCGTTACAGATATTTATTGTTATTTTGCACTCACTTTAAAAGTATTGCATCGACGTTGAAATTGCAAAAATGCCCATCTCGGTTGCGGTATTTCGAAATCTCGGACACTATTTTATTTTTTTAAGGCGACTGAACCAACATTATGGCTTAGAGTTTCTATAGAACATTCTCAATTGAGCGGAAGAAAATCACTGAAATTTTCAAAAAAGGCGTTCAGCAGTTTTCTATGTAGAAAATAAATTGTGTCAGGAACTATGCAACGCTGCAAATCGAAATACGTATTCCTCTTGTTTCACCTTTCGATATAAAAGGCTAATCTAATGTGAATAAGTAGTCAGCTCCAAGGCCTAATAACTGGACTACCTTTTGCAGTGAGGATAAACTACTATTTTTGTCTCATTTTTGAAACAATGATATGCTATGAATTTTCCTCTACAAATAGGTTATTCTATAAATTAGATAGAAATATTAGTTTCCTCGTTGAAAAATGTGGACCAATTACAATATAATCATACAGGAAATGGGAAAAATGCAGGCTGTGCACGGTTTAAAAACTATCAAAAACTTTGCAACCCATAAATTTCAACATTGTTATCTTTAAATTTGCCGTGACAAATCCACGTAAAATACTATTGACAAAAACTAACCCATCGAAGAAGGTACCTTCGATAGCGTGTTGTTATCCCTGCCAATGGGAACGTGTAAATACAACTATTTGTGTTCAGTGATTGGCTGGGTTGCATACGCCAAAAATGAAGTTGTTTCAGCTTTCCTCGCATATCAGCTGCGGCGCCCGTCTTCATAAAATCTTATTTTTCTGCATAATTTTGATTCTGATTTTCTTTTTTTTAAACTTTTTTCTCACGTTTTCTCTAAAACTCTTCAAAACAGACGTTCTTTGAACTAACTTCTGCGAGAGAAATATTCTTTTAATACTTAACACCCATGTCATGAATATCTTAACATCGCAATGACAGGTCCAGTTATACGAACGAATTCAGCGAAAGCATCTAAACATTAAAGTTTTTTTTTTTCCATTCGGTGCAAAAAAAATATCACAGAAGTAATAGCTGTTAGGTGTCCACATTCCACCTCATCTTCGAAACAGGTTTCAGTAATTATGAAATGAGGTATATTTTTGGGGGGAAAAAACTCTGAACTTTTCGGTTGGGCTCAGTGCTCCCTTAAGGACCTCGTTGTAGAGGATAATTTAATTATTAAATCTTCTTTTTCTTCTTCATATTCAGTGTCAATAATCTGCGGCCAACAGCCAAGCGTGTTTTGGGCACTTCTCACTAACAGAATGCTAACAGTGTTTCAACTCTGCCTAATCTTGAGCATAGTTGTCAAATGGGCTCTCAAAATTTTCCAACGCACTTCAAATTAAAGGCCTCCAAAAAAAAAAAAATCTTAAATTTTACAAAGGCAACTCCTAATAAACTGTTAGAATGTTCATTTATGGAAACTCTTATTCGATATTTTTTAAGTAAAATTTACAAGAGATAAACTTTTTAGTGAAAATTAATATGAACTATTTAAATATCAACTGCAGTATTTCAACATCAAAAATATTTGAAAAAATTGATGTTTTTTGAAAAAGTAGTTATTTTTTAATGACTTCTTGGCGGACGCGAGGAGTGGATTGCATTTTAAAATATAGGCAGAAAATGTTTCCTAAACGAGCATTTCAACAGCTTTCTCTAGAGTTTTTGAAAACTTCCCTTAAAAGGTTAAAATAAAAAGGTCTACTGGTCAAGTTATTTGCGTGTTTTGATATTTCATAGCCCCAGAGTTTGCAGTCGGCGAGACTACGTAAAAATGAACGAAAAGCCTGCTATTCAATAGAGAGGGAAAGGGGAGGGTAGACTTTACAGTAAACTCAGAAGTATGTGTGGTTTATTTTTAGGCGAATCCTTGGCTATTTTTTACTATACACTGCGGCACGCATTGTGCGCACACTGCGTTTTTGCCTTCCATTATAAAGGTAGGCCAAAGGACATTCTCGATGCAGGGCTACTTTCCTAATTGAAACAGTGAGTTCGAAAACACATCAACTCAGGTTTTTTTTCGATTTTCATTTTTTTACGGTTTAGTAACACTTATGGATAGAAGCATCTGCACGCAAAAGGAAATTTCGAAATTGCAATCGGAAGTGCTCGAAACAGCGACGGGAAAAGGGAAAAAACTAAGTATTTCATTGGAAATACCAATTTGTGGCCATTTCAAGGGAAACGGGTGACCATCCGATTTTGCGGTTTTCTTTTTTCGGTTCAGTATACCTTGTACCAACAAGTTATATAAATATTCAAGTATTGTTCAGGTCGAAAAATATAAATTTTTCAGGGCAGACTATGAAAAATCAGTATCTGAATGTCGGTGAGAACGAAAACACACCAACTCGGAAATTTTAATACCCTTAATTATCTGTCATCAAACATGATGTATCGCTTTCAACTTGGTGCTTCACAAAGTCTCTAAGTACTTGCCTATTGGCACCAAGAAGGTTTTTCTTGAACTAACTTCTTCGCCCGCTGCGCAGTTTTAGGTGTTTTCTGGACAATTTTTTTCCGAGTTGGTGTGTTTTTGGACTCACTGATTCAATTGAGAAATCGTAACTTTCGCTGTCTCTAAGTCGTGTCTCGCACTGGAACATGTTGAAATCATCCGAAGATTTTAGAGTTTGTTAATCGATTTCAGTACTGATAATTGAAACTGAACACAAAATGTGAAAGGAAATTATTCTTTCCTGAAATTTTTTAAGAAACGTTGTTTCATTCATACAACTGCAGAGATCGTCATTGGTCTCAATTAACTGAGTTGGATTGAAGGCTGGAATTGATTCTTTTTAGAGTTATGAGCGTTCATAACTTTAAATAGGTTACTCTATGTAGAATTTCAGTTTAAAGGGAGCGGGGAAAATGTTGCAAGAATCATAAGAAAATAATAATGTTGTCAAAGTTTAGACTGAATTCTTACAATTTTAGCTTTGAAAATTGAAGACGTTTTTGTTAATAAATTAACCTCTAATGACAATTACAGTATTTATAATTTTGAGCACATGATTATAGGAATAAGGAATATGTTTCTTGAAAATTGAAAGAAAACTATGATTAGTTATACATAATCCTACTTGTGAAGAGGAATAATGAAAATGACATACTCAGACATTATTGCATCAGCTGAGGTGTTCAGAGGCTCACACTGGAAAAAAAAACACATTGGATCTAGAGTTCAGACTCTTGAAAACATTGACAAGAAAAAATACTCTTGATTCAATCGGATTTTTGCTTGAATCAAAACGAAATCCGCTTAAATTAGGAGGCTTAGCTCTTGATTTAAGCTGGATTCTGATTGAATCAAGAGTCCTTTTTCTTGTCAATGTTTTTAAGAGTCTGGACTCTTGATCCAATTTGTTTTTTTTTCCAATGCAGTTATTAACGATCTTTCTTTATCTAGGTCAAAAACCTCTCTCCGGATCATTTTAGAAACAAAACAGCACCTGTGCCATCAGTTTCCTTCCACAGATTTTCTTGCTCTCGCAGATAAGCCGAAAAATATAAATAAAAATAAATAAAATAGTCTATTGTTGCACAATGTAGTCCAATCACGACTGCCAAATTAGGAGAACACAGTGATTTTTGTGTAAAAATCATTGGTCTACGTTTCCTTTTAGAAGAACGCTCTTCTAAATAATTTAGATTTTGAGAAGAGGACGAGCATTTTCGTGGGATAAGAGGGTAAAAATCGTGTGATTGAAAACTGTATAGGAAGAGAGGGGTGAATTATGAGAAAATAAACGAATAAAAAACAGTAATTAGACGTATTTCTGTTAAACGGAACTATGTACCTTAAGACGTGAGCCCTGAAACCCATCAGAATGTGTGCATAACGGGGCTCACGTCAAAATGCACATAGTTCCGTTTGATGGAAATACGTCCAATTGAGCTTTAGAGAGATGGGCGAGTGGATAATTCGTGGTTTGACAACGCAGGAAGGCGACAAAAATTACGCCGAATTGCTGAGCGGCTCTCGAATCTGGAAATCGGTGGCCGGGCCCGCCGTGGGAACCGAGCTCAAATTACAGGTTTAAACCTGTACTTGGAATACTTCTGAAATATTTTAAGCATGCCGCATTTGAGCCGAGGCATTTTATTGAGCGCCTATCGCCAGGTGAAATTAAGTGCCTCCTTCTTAATTATATCACCAGAAATAAATATGAATCTACACCTCCTCGCTGCCTTACATATGAGCGTATACATTTTCAACTCTCTGTTGTCAGGTTGGAGGAAGATGATTAATAAATGTCATACTTTTTCCCCTCAATCCGCTCAATATTCCCCCTCTATCCCCCCTACGCCTCTATCCACCCGTCTCTATCCCTCTACCCCCTTCCCCTCCGTCCCCCTTCCCCTCCGACCCCCTTCCCCCTCCATCCCCCTTTCCCCTCCATTCCCTTTTCCCCTCCATTCCCTTTTCCCCTCCATCCCCTCTTCCCCTCCATACCCTTTTCTCCTCCATACCCTTTTCCCCTTCATCCCCTTTCTCCCTTCCCCCTCTATCCCTCTTCCCCCTCTATCCTGATCCTCATGCGGTTCCTTAATATCGAATGAGAAATTAAATATATGATGAGTAACAAACAAGTTTGCCTCTCGCAGCCTATGAAATCCCCGCATTAAATTTTGGCAACTTTTTTCACTGAAATTCATGATAGAAACTGTTTGAATGGTATATTTGGTGCTTTCAGAGTTAGATTTTGAGAAATATAAGGAAAGTAATCGGTGGTAAACTGTTTGCGAAACCGACGGAGCGACACGCCGTGTTCCTCACCGCCAATTGGAGTGCGTCATTTTGGGGTCTGAGGGATGAGAATCTGTAAAAATTCTTCAAATTGGAGCGTAAAAAATCTAGTTGGGCGAAATCTGTTGGAAATTTTCTTCTTATTTGTAATTCGTAAGATTTGACACCATTGAAGAATGATGACTAAAGGCCAAAATCTTTAACTTTGAGCTTTGTGTGCGATCTCTAAATATTCGGATTTTGTAGGAAAACTTTCAATCAGTACGTTTTTAAATGATTAAGAACCAATTGACTTCATAAAACTACAGACTTACTCTAAATAAGCCGCATTCTACCGACATTTGCTCACCAGTGCAAGTGTTATGCATATTTTTGGAGACTTAAACGCTGGAGTAAGAAAGTAAGCGATGATTTCAAAATTGAACTAATTACTTCCGACTAAATTCGATCGCTCAAAATGAAAAAACCGTGCAAATTTGTGGAAAATATTACGTATTTACAGCCCATAGTGACATTTTATTGATAGAGTCCCGGGGAAAATTAAATACTTTTACATCATGACAACCGCATTTAAAAGTTCAAAACTTTTCCAACATTTTTCATAAAAAATGTCGCCCAAGATAGCTATGCTGGGGCACGCAAAAATGAAAGGCATCGTAGATTCACCTGCCAGCTGATTATTGAAATTGATAGACAAAGCAATGGACAAAGAAAAAGAAGAAGAAGAGAAAGTGGAGCGATCCTTTTGGTGGAAGGAAGTGGCTGCAATGGAAAAAGAGGTATTAGACTAAGCGGTAGCAACCACTCGCTTCAACCAATAAGATCGTTCCATTTTCCCTTCGTCTTCTCTGTCCATCGCTATATCCATGGCTTTTATGAATCAGCTCGCTGGCTCGCTGGTGGCGAATTTTTCTCACCTAAACCTGAATATGATAAGAACGGCGACGCCACGAGACCCGAAATGAGCCACCCACCTCTCTTTCCCCCCCTCTCCCTCCTCCCTCTCCCTCCCCCCTCCCCCTCCCCACTCTGTGGAGACTTAATCCTCATTCCGCGTTTGTCACTCATTCCATCAAATGCCTCGCATAACGACTTCCAATTTGTACAAATATTTCGAAGTGTTGTTGAACCCCCGTTGCCACACCACTCAGATTATCCGTGATGAACAATATCTAGAGCACCGTAGAAGTTTTTTTTTTTTTTTTTTTCCTTGCGTTATATTTATACTACCAGGCTGGGGAAGAATGCCGTATGAGCTTCAGACGTTGCAAAGTTTCATCCGATAAAAACCGAATTCACGGGGAAAATTGCGAATATTATCCTCCAAAATTTTCAGACAATTTTGTAGGCAACTTGATCTAAAATATTTGAAAATTTCAAGGAAAAATATGCATGAATATTGCCAAAAATACATGTTTTATCCAAGAAAATTTGGCAACTCTCGAATGTTCATACGGCGCGTTCTTCCTTAGCACGACAGTATACATCTCTAGCCTTAGGACTTTATACTGGGTGCTCGAATACCTACGAGAACCATAGGAGATACATCAGTCTCAAGGCGAGGCGTTAATGATCGATATCTCCCCATTTGAAGCTGTGGTAAAGAATCGATTATTCAAGTATTCAATATGAACGTCCTATTTATCGATCCTTTTCCATAAGTTTGAATGGCAGATCACTCGATAAATCGCAAAGCACGCCACGCCACCGGTTAATCTAATGAGCCCGGGTCTCGAACTGAGGAAAATCGAACTCATTGGAACAGATAAAACCGTTTCCCTGGCAGTTTCTCTTTGTGCTGAGGCTAATTCAATAAATGTTGATGTAAATGTTGAAATGAGAAATGTTGTTAATAATTTTCCAATTTTTTCGGCCAATCTATTTAGATCATACGAAAGCCAGTTTGCAGTTGTCTTATTCTTCTTCTTGCTATTTTTTGGTATAGAGGGGAGAGTGGTGTCACTTAATAATTATTTTGAGCAGGCTCACCAAAATGAATGAGCATAAAAAATCGAGAAAACAGAGTTACTGGATCAAGCCCCTTGAACCTCCGTGTATCAAAAAGAAAGTGTACTTGTCATGATAGAATATCATTTTTAAAGTTCGTCAAAAATTTGCAATCATGGCATGTGAAATTTCGTTGTCAGGATCAGGGCCGGATTAACGGGGTGGCCACATGGGCCGCGGACCATGGCGGCAAATTTTGCAATTTTTTTAAATGTAGGTATTTTTAAATATTCGGATTTAGAAAAAAAATTACAAACGAGAAAAGGCGACAAAATCTCTAATTTTCTGAGAGTATAGTAATTTCTACTTTTGTCGTCTTTCAGTGATACAAGAGACAGCACCTTTAATAAAATTAGTCGAGTTAAGAGAGAAACCAAACACGCAATTTGGCCTGGAACGGCGCGACTTACCTAGAGAGAAATGATGACGAGGACTTGAGGAGAAGCCCTCGGCGCGGCGATCGGCATGTAACACATATTAGCGCCTACAAGACTGCACGAATACTTCACGCATTGCATCAAACTCAGTGCGGTCATTGCGGACAGCGTGAGACGCATAGCGCTTACAAGACTGCGTGAATACTTCACGCATTGCGTCAAACGCAGTGCGGTCTGCGAGGCGCGGCGACGGAAGTTAAAATCATTAATCCACATTTATGTTTGTCTTTTCATAATTTGTTCGTTCATTTCTCATGAATGGAAGGCCTTGTCCACACAGAGATAGGTTTACGGAGCTTAACTTTCGCGCAAAGTTCCGTGAACTTTTGCTAGTAGTGTTGACAGGGCTATCCCAAAAAATGTGTTCAACACCAGTAGACGCGTCTTATGCGCCCCTCCCCCGCTGGCACGTTCATTTGATGGGTTTCATTGATATTTCGAAACGAATGAGAAGGGGACGGCAAAATACTAGCGGCCCATGGGCGGCAAGTAGGCAAATCCGGCCCTGGTCAGGATTAATATTTTACCTATATTTTTTTTTATTTTGTTTATTATTTTAATGTAGTTAGTTGCTGGTGTGGTGCAACAAAGTTTTTCCTCGGCGCAATGAGGAACTGGCAAAAACTGTTTACTTTGTCGTATGAAATCAACTTTTTTCTCAGTACACAATGTATTGTGACAATTGAAATTGATGCGAAACTTGTGACTCTGCTTTGAGTCCTACACTTGAATCCTGAGTGCCTAATCATCATAGTTCCATTTGTGTAGCCATCAGAGACGATATGTAAAATCAAATTAGAGAAACTCCCAAAAATTCGTAGATAATATTACATAAGCTTTCAAGAAAATTATTATTTTATAATAACAATGTTCGAAAGTTTAAATACGGTGCTCTTCCTGGCACGGCAGAATAACTCTCCGAATTATTAATTAAATCATAAAGGGAATAAAAATGCGAGAAAATAAGGCGTAAGCGAGTAATCAGGGCAAACCCTCGATTAAAATTTCTTAATTGATTAAGAGGCAGATACAAGGCGAGCGATAGAGGGCGGGGGAAGGGGAGGGGGAGATGGGTAAAGTGATATCAAGGTAGGAGGAGGAGGCCGTTAATCTTGTTACACTATCCGTTGCCCCTCTGAAGTAAGGACGTACCTCAATTTCAACATGAGCCCCGGAAATCATGGAGTTATACAGAGAGCAGGGCTCATATTGAAATTGAGATACGTCCTTATGTCAGTGGAGCCACGTATTGAAGCGGACAAGCCGTGAGGCATTGCACTGCCGCAATGCCTTCATTTAACGGACACTGTTCTACCGCATCAGGGAAAAACCGCGAATGTATAAGGGTTATTTATTGAAATTACGTGGTTTCGCGAGGTTACGTGGTTTGTGGTGAATCGGACGTATTCGTAAACTATGAGGCACGCAGATCTAATATGGAAAAAAGCACACACTGGAAAAAAAAACACATTGGATCTAAAAGAAGACTCCAGAGAGACCAGACTCTTGAAAACTTTGACAAGAAAAAGGACTCTTGATTCAATCAGATTTAAGCTTAGATCATAAGGAAATCCGCTCAAATTAAGAGGCTTGGTTCTTGATTTAAGCTTAAATCTGATTGAATCAAGATTATTTTTTCTTGTCGATGTTTTTAAGAGTCTGGACTATAGATCCAATGTGGTTTTTTTTCCAGTGCAAAACATTTATGACCCGAATACCTCAAAGTAACAGGATGGTAGAATGAGCTTTTTTACCATCATGTTTACGTACATAATATCTTTTGGTTTTAGTAATGTGTACGTAGTCCCTTTTTGTTCGAATACTTGCAATTTGACTAAATTTCGCGACAAGGTACTATAATTTTTGACACATTTCAGAGACAACATGGGTGCCGATGATTTTTCTATGCAGATAGATGTTTTTTGAATGAGGCAGAAAAAATATTTCCTCATTGCAAAATGAAGTCCAAAAGACAGAGAAATGCATCGGACAACAAGGTTCGGTACGTAGAAATTATGCACATTGCTATTCCGCCTTCAATTTTTGAGGTAGGTCAAAGAATGTCCACCGTGTCGCACTTTATTGAATTATCTATTTCAGAATTTGTGTTGTGTGTTTCGCGGAAAACTATGCCCAACTTGACAATTTGACGCTGGCTCTACTTTCTGTCTCTTTGATAAATAATGATTCAGTACGATAAAAATAAAAATTCATACATTGCTTAAAATCTCTGGGTTAATTATTTATTTTGTCCATTGTTCGCTCATAGTTGTATTATGAACCAACAGTATTGAGTCATGGCCTTGACAGAACACCTAAATTCGCTTTTCCTAAGACTGCACCGAAAAAAAGTGAAGTTGATTTAACATTCTGGATGTAAAAAAAGTGTGCGAGAACTTACGAAATGCTGACTTACCCGCGACAGCAGTTACTTTAGCAATGCCTAGATGTAAAATTAACCTCTGTGGCGGGTGATTTAGCATTTTATAAGTTCTCGCTTACTTTTTTTACATCCAGAATTTTAAATCAACTTCATTTATTTGTTTAGTGTGCATATTATAATGCAAATTTCAAACCATTATAATTCCACATTACCACGATATTGTTTTGGCTTTCTTTATGCCGGAAGGTTTAAAGAAGGACGCTCCAAGGTAACGACATATGTAACGGAACTCGGCAAAAAGTAAAAAGAGACAAAATAAAAAAAAATCAGAGTTGATTCAATGGCGATTGAAGCAAACGGCCGTATAATCATGTCTCAGAGACAAGTTAAAACATCGCACAAAGTATGCTCACGACAGCCCCTTTTTGAGGAGGAAAAACGAATGAGGAAACGAGAGGTTTCATCGAAAAAGGAACATTAATTGAATAGTTTGACGTCATTCAATAAAACGGGATCCATCCACATTAGCATTTCGGAAACCTCGCGTGACTGCACTTACGCTTTCAGTTGCAGATACGTCTTTTTTAAAACAAAATTGTGGATTCCACTTGATTCATTTAATTGTAAAGAAGCGCAAACAACACATATTTTTTGAAATTGAATTTTTAAAGGAAAAGTCCAAATATAATGATGCTAAATATTTTCAATCAGAAGTATGAAGAATCGGTTCTAAAGCACGCCTATTCCTTGTGTCCTGAAAATTTGACTTTTGGTGGTTTAACATTTTTTCAATTGAACAGATTGTTTCACTGTAACATCATTTGAGGGTTGTGAAATCGGCTAAAATAATGCAATTTTCCATGAATTTGCCCAAAATTATCTGATCGTGAAATTATCTTAAAGTTGAAATGAAGTTACGTTTTTTAGTGTAGAGCACTAATACATCATCGAGACTTCGCACTAGCAAACTAAGCAATGTCATCGAGTGAGGTAAAAGTAAATTTTAGAGGTCAATGCTACTTTTCGCCAAATCATGCTTGATGAGCAAAAAATCATAAGAAATTCGCCTGATGATGACTGATGAATGTCGGAACGAGTCCTTTGCTAGGCAAATTTCAGCTTTAAAAAAAAACACGCATATTTCTTAGGCAGAGGGTAGAGTTAAGAACGTACTTCAGCCTTTCCCGATTAGATCTTTGTGATTTCTGAGCCATTTTCCGAGAGGAACAACTGTTCTTTTCGCTCCAAAAGTTTGCAATAGGCCCATTGCTATGACAATTACTCAATTCTTGGTTCATCTGTCATAGTTAGGCGACAAATTATTAAAATATTAAAGTCACACACAGGTTAGAATTTTTTTCCTAATGAAAGCCTCCAGTGAACCCTTTTTCTATTGGAAATCTCTATTGAGCCTTTTTTATTTTTTTTATTAAAAACTCTTTTGGAAAAAAAATCGACCATTGAGTGACATTAATATTTTGAAAATTTGATCTGTTACATAGTCCGGTTACTTTCCACTAAAATTATTGCAATCATTAGGTAAATCTGTGAGTTGACTTCCAAAAGTAACTCTCACACGATAGGAAAGAAAGCAGTGCAGTCTCTTAAATATATCGTCTCTGGTAGAGTCCCTTTATACTGAGAGTCGAGACAACACCCCCTCATGGAGTCACAAACGGGAATAAAGATAACAGAAATTGAACGTTTTTTGTGATCTTTGATCGGCCCATTCTCAAATTCTTTTCTCCGTTCCTTCTCTCATTCCGTTTGTTCCTTGCCGAACCCGTAATTCCCTGTTCCATTCCAGATTATAATCTTTGCAATCGGTGAAAATGTAATCTTTATTCCCGTTTGTGACACTGTGAAGGCCTAAAATACGGGAACCAATCAGGAATGGATTCACATTGTCTTGACTCTCAGTATAAAGGGACTCTAGTCTCTGGCAACAAGGCAGAACCCCGGCTCGCCGCACACATTCTAATTCGATCGGAGAAATTAAAAAACAAATCAATCAAAAGTGTTTTTGTTTCACGGGGGATTTTTCCGGCTTGGCTGGACGCCTGGGCCGGGCGGCGCGGCGCGGCGGAGCGCGGTAATTATTAAATATAATAAAAAAGTCGGGAGTGTGAGCAATTAATATGGATTCGACACGGAGCGAGTCATGGGAATCGCCCGGTCCTGCAACCTACCGCAGGTGTCCGTTGCCACGTTCCATCGGAAACCGCACCACGCCCACGCGGCCCACCGATCACCGATCACCGATCACCGATCCACCTCGAAAATGAATCGCGATTAGCAGAAAGGCTCCTTTCCGACCCTGGTCCGACGGACGCAGATTGCGGGGCTCCTGGTACAGGGTGTTCCAAAAGTCTCCGAGGCAAGAAAAAGAGGTAGGGGTTAAGTCCCAACTGTTGAATGATATGGACATCTCCAATTAATTGTAGTAATACACCGATTAATGGAGATGTTGCATGTGTGAGGAATTTGCGATTTGACTGTTGATTCTTATGTAAAAGTTCGCGAGAAACACGATGATGCCGCTGGTTTTCTCTGAAATCAACTCCCAAGCTCAGAAAAAGCTCTCAAGTTGAGGCCAAAATGGAGGGGATATCCCACGCTATCCTGAGAGTCCACCTCTACATCAAGACAAACTCTCCATGTAAAGATAGGGAGTAAATACATTGACAGGTCTGCCACTTTATTTTGGGACTTTAAAACTGAAAATACGGCATCACTGCTAATGTATTTATTTGCTCCCTATCTTTGCATGGAGAGTTTGTCTTGATGTAGAGGTGGACTCTCAGGATAGCGTGGGATATCCCCTCCATTTTGGCCTCAACTTGTAAGGATTTAGCGGGTCCAAAAAATACCAGAAAAAATGAGTGTAGCCAAAAAGTGATAAGTTTCCGAGGGACCAAAGAATATGGGATGACGGCTCAAAAATGGTGAAGAAACATGTGCTAGACCTAAAAGGTTGGAGGTGATTGCACCGAGAGAAAGAATGGAAGGATCGAAAAGATAGAGAAAAATGGAATAATATATGCGGTTTTCAAGTGAGAGACTAATTTTTATTGATCAGAAGGATCCTGTCCTAGGTGGTTTTATTTTTACCAGGCTCAAAATGAGCCGGCTACTACCATGGGTAGGAGACCTGAAGGGCCACCAGGCACGTAATGCGCCGGCTTCTGCTTTGCGCAGGAAAGTCAGAAGGACTTGAATTTTGAATGCTGCTATGTGCTATTGCACTTAATTTTACTCCGGATTCATATGAATCGGCTTCTCCGGTAGGAGGATTTGATACAAACGTGAATTTAGTTAGAGATGACTTGAAATTTTTCCTGGGTGAATTTAGATAGGACTGCCAAAAGTGGAATATTAAAGTTGATTTCGTGATGACCCTGAGAGATTAGCCGCTCCGATCGCTATCGATGGGTTGATTCAGCTTGCTCGCCAAATTCGCTCTTTGACCTTGCTCGAGGAACTTGATTCTTGACTTGGGTTCGGGTTTCCTTTCTGGCTGCTGCTTGAATTTGGTTGAGTCTTCGTTTCCTAGGTCTGGAATTAGCTTGCTTCGCTGCTTGGCTGGATCTGGAGACTGGGTGTTGATCGGACGGCGCATCACTTAGAAGTGAATTCATGGAGCGCAGCGTCCCAGTATTTATACCGGTCGCGTGAGAGCGCTTTGCCGCGAGCTTGGCTGTGATTGGTCGACGCGAGCGCCGTGTGAGAAATTGGCGGGAGTACCGCTATGCGAGTTTGAACTTCGCGGGAGCACCGCTAGGCGAGATTGAACTTGGCGGGCGCTGTGGAGACTAAGTTTTGGACGTTTTGAATTTCGCGCCCGCGCGCTGCTCGTGATTGGTGCGCTGCCTCGCGTTCATTCTGAGGCTGGGGCCAATGGAATTCAGCGGAGCTTTTTGCTCCCGGATTCATCACTGTGATTGGATTTCTAATGATTATTAATTTTGTTCGTCACTGTGATTGGATTTCTAATGATTATTATTTTGTAGGTGAAACCGAACATACTCCCCCCGTTGAACGAGTGAACTCGTTCAAGAAGCTAGACTTATATTCATGTGGGTTCGCAATATACATACAGCGGGATCTCCCTATTGGTCGGTTTCGGGTAGTGGCAGGCGGCATAATTTTGACACGGGTCTGCGTAGGGTGCCGGTTTGAGTTTTTACGTCTACCACTCTTATAATTTTGTCAGGGCCTGGAAAGCAGTTTGTGACTTTGCCCATGCGCCAATGCAATGGTGCCAAATCTGGGTCTTGTATCAGAACTAAGTCCCCATTTTTTAGTTTTTGGGTTGATTTCAGCCATTTTGAGCGCTGACGTAATGTGTTGATGTACTCATTTTTCCAGACCTTCCAGAAACTTTGGCTGGCTTGTTGGATCACCTGCCAACGATCCAAACGGTTCAATTTTACATCCGTTAGATCATGCTCGGGGAGTGAGTTCATTGTGTCGCCTATGAGAAAATGAGCCGGGGTTAAAGCTCCAATTTCAGATGGGTCGGTCGAAATCGGGCAGAGAGGACGGGAGTTGAGGACGGCCTCGATTTTGTACAGTAAAGTTGTGAACTCTTCGAAAGTGAGAACTTGAGTCCCAACTACTCTTCTTATGTGGTGTTTTACCGACTTTATTCCGGCTTCCCATAGTCCTCCAAAATTGGGACCAGACGGAGGAGAAAAATGCCAGTGAATTTCTTTCGTGGTTAAAAAGTTTGAAACTTCTTCTTTCGTGACATTGTCCTTTAAAAATTTATAAATTTCCTTCAATTCATTATTGGCTCCGGTGAAATTGGTTCCATTATCGGAGAAGAGATTTTTGCATAATCCGCGCCGGGATACGAAGCGGTCTAGAGCTGCGATGAAGGCCTCTGATGTTAGATCGCTAACACATTCAAGATGTAGAGCCTTTGTCGCCATGCAGACAAATAGTGCGAGGTATGCCTTGGTTTGGCGGGATTTTCTTAGATTGTTTTCCTTTATCGTAAAAGGTCCTCCGAAATCTAAGCCGGTGTTGAGGAAGGGCCTTGCTTCTTGGACCCGCCATTTCGGTAGGTCGCCCATCGGGGGCTGAAAGTTGGTTGGCTTTGTTTTGAAGCACGTGACACATTTTGAGATTTGAGCTCTGACTTTCTGACGGGCGTTGATGAGCCAGTATTTAGTGTTTAGGCTCGCGAGAGTCAACTTAGGACCGCCATGCAGTGTTTCTTGGTGGCAAGAGTTGATTATTAGCTCAGAAAAGTGGCCATTTTTCGGCAGGAGGATAGGGTATTTTGCTGCAAAATTCAGCTCTGAGTGGGTTAATCGCCCTCCTACTCTTAAGAATCCTTCCTTATCGATGAACGGTCTTAGTGATATGAGGTTTGGAGGGGTATCCTTGGAATTTTTCAATGCGTGAATTTCGGATTTAAAATTTGATTGTTGAGTATACTTGATCCAATAGTTCCGGGCTGCCTTGAACTCGTCCGGAGATAATGGTGACTTGAGCTTAGTGCGATTTTTCGGTCTGGCGTTGTGAATAAATCGAAAGATCCACGCTGTAACTCTAATTAAACGGGTTAATTTTGAGTGTGATTCCAACAGGTTCTGGTTCCATGTATCCTTCCTAGTTTGAACAAGAACTACGGGTTCATCTACTATGTCTTTCAATCCTTCTTGAGTGCTAGGGATGGGTTCATTACTTTTTGGCCAGCTTTCAATTGGAAGTTTCAACCATTCCGGACCGTGCCACCAGAGTTCATTATCGATCAATTTTTCGGGTTCGCAGCCGCGGGACGCTAAATCAGCGGGGTTCTCCTTTGATTTCACGTGACTCCAATCTTGAGGATTTAGTGTTTCTAGAATTTTTACGATCCGGTTTGCTTCAAATACTTTCAATCGATGAGGCGGAGTGCGGAGCCAGTCGAGGACGACGGTTGAGTCCGTGAAGGCAAATTTGCTCCTGATTTTGATGTCATCGCAAGCTTGCAAGGAGAACTCAAGTAAATCAGTCATTAGCACTGCCCCGGATAGCTCTAGGCGTGGTATGCTCAGGACCTTCAGGGGCGCTACTCTGCTTTTGGCAAGCAGTAGGTTTACCTTGACTCTGCCATGAATGTCTTCGACCCTGAGGTATACAGTGGCTCCGTATCCCTTCTTGCTGCCGTCACAAAATGCTATCAAATCAAAGTTAGTGGCGTCCAACAAGGAGACGTGACGGGGAATTTTTATGCGGGTTATGTCAGATAGATTGGCGGCAAATTTATCCCACGAGGTTTTAATGCATTCAGGTACTTGCGCGTCCCAATCTAGTCCAAGGAGCCAAATTTGCTGTATAAACTGCTTTGCCATTAATACTATGGGTGTTATCAATCCGAGCGGGTCAAAAATTCGGAATATTAAAGAGAGAATGCCTCGTTTTGTGAAAACTACGGGTAGGCGGTCCAATTTGTAGGAAAATGTATCTGGTGCAGGTTGCCACTGGAGGCCCAAGGCGGAGACGGCTCCTTCCCCGTCTGAGAAATTCAACGGCGTTTCTAGGATGCTAGATTTTGGCAACCCTTCAAGAATCTCGGGTTCGTTGGTGGACCATTTTTTCAGCTCAAATTTGCACTCCCCAGCTATCCCAGTTAATTGCTTCACGCAATTTTTGGCCTTACTGATTGAGTCCGCTCCGGCCAAGATGTCATCGACAAAAATTCGCTTTTTGATGATAGGGGAGGCGTCTGGGTACTTGTGTCCTTCATCCTGTTCAAGTTGATTCACGGTTCTAAGGGACAGGAAGGAGGATGCTCGCTCGCCGTACGTAACCGTGTTTAACTCGTATTCCTCGATGTCTTGCGAAGGGTCGTCGCGCCATAAGATGTGCTGATACTCTCTGTCCTCTGGTCTTATCAGTATTTGGCGGTACATTTTGCAGATATCCGTGGTGAAGGCATATTTGGGTAGGCGAAACCTGGTTAGGATTTCGGCGATGTCTGATTGTAGCTTCTTGCCTGCATATTGGCACTCGTTCAGAGACTTGCCACTGGTCGTCTTCATTGAAGCATCGAAAACAGTGCGCATTTTGGTTGTTGCACTTGAAAGGTTCCATACTCCGTGATGCGGGATGTAATACTTGGCCTTCCCCATATTCTCGCGGGTAACAAGGCTCATGTGCCCTAGGTCTTTGTACTCTTTCATAAACTCCTGGTAAGCTTTCTTCAGCTCTGGATCCCGCTGGAAGCGTTGTTCTAACTTCAGCAGTCTGGACCGGGCCAAGTTGTAGGACTCGCCCAGGTCCACATCAGATTCTTTCATGAGTAGAGGCACCACGTATCTGCCATCAGGTTGGCGGTAATGTTTTTCAACGTACATTTGCTCGGCGATGTTGTCGTCCGGTTTTTGGATCGGCTTGTGAGGGACGTCTTCTGTCCTCCACAACTTGGTGAGTCCTGCATCCAGGTCTCGGTTATTTATTGTGAGTAAGGCGGTGATTTGATCCTGTGATTCGTTGTAAGTTAATTTCCCCGTAGGACCCATCCGTAGATACTGTCAAGAGCTACGGGCCAGTCTTCAGCTAGAATGATCTTACGGCCGGTGTAAATGTGCGGATACAAATCTGCTCCTATGAGCAAGTCAATTGGACTCGGTTTTGTCCATTCTGGGTCGGCTAGTTTCAGGCCTTTCAAGGGCCTCCGCATTGAGTCGGGTAGTGGGTTCAAAGGCATGTTTGAGGTTATGTTCGTCATCACTGTTGCCGTAGCGGTGAAGACTGGTTGTGATTCGAAACGCGACTTGATTACGCATTCTACAGTGCCCTTAACATCATTTATGGTTTGGTTACCCAAGCCAGATATGGCTGGTGCATTTTTGCTTATTTTCAACCCTAACTTCTCAGCACATCTCGCTGTTAGAAAGGTTGACATGGCGCCGCTATCAATGAGACAGCGCATGGGTAGGAACTTGCCCCTTTTGTCTTTCACTAGGACAACTGCGGTTCCGAGAATGCAAGTAGATTCATATGGTTTTGATTCAGAGATGTGGACGGCCTTCATGGGTTCGGAGCTTGAGGAGGTTGTGTCCGTCGCAATAAGGATTTGATTTTTGGGTTCATCAGTTTTATCGACGTGTAAAACAGAGTTATGTCGCCCTTTGCATGATTTACAAGAAAATTTAGACTTGCACGAGGCCACTGAATGTCCACCGCGCATGCAATTGAAACATAGTTTCTTGGATTTGACCATTGCCCTGCGGTCACTAATGGATTTCTTAAGAAAGGCATCACATCGGAAAAGTATATGGTCAGCTTCACAAAGTGGACATGTCGCAGGTGGGTAGGATTTGCCGCTAGATTGGTTCGTATCTTCGGTTTTGGATAGGTGAACTTGCTTGGTTTGGTTGGGTGTGGATTTTGAGTTACTTGATTTTGCGGAGGTGCCGTCCAGCTGCAGGCACTCCTTCTCCAAAAATTCAACAATTTCTGCGATGGTTGGATATTTTACCTCAGCACCACGAAAGTCATCGAGGCGCTTTCTAAAATAAAATGACATTTTCTGGACAATTACGGCTGTCAACATGGATGCATACTCGGAGAGTTCATGTTTTAGCCCTTCAAGAGCCTGGGTGTGCTCCCTATACTTGGTGAGGAACGACGGAATATGCGTAACGTCCTTAATCTCAGGAAGGTTGAGTAATCCATTAAAGTGGTGAAATATATGCCTTCGCTCGCATTGAAAACGTTGGCACAGGATTTGCCATGCTACATCGTAGTTGGAATCAGTGATATCCAACCCTTTAACCAAATCTAGCGCCTCACCCTTCAAGGAAGTGAGCAAGTATTGAAACTTTTTCACTTTTGCTAACTCCTTCACATCATGCACGGATACGCTAAACAGGTTGTAAAAAGACCGCCAGTCTTCCAATTTGCCCGAAAACTGGGGCAACTCTAATTTGGGTAGCCTAACGTTCGTTGTAGATGATGATTGAGACCTGGCCGAAGTGTTCTCAGAGGTTGGGGTAGAATTACGCAAGACTTTAGGTGTAATTGAGAGAAAGGTTACTTCTGCTGCAAGAATTATTTCGTCGAATTCTTCCTGAATTTGATCCGTTTTTACTCTCGATTCATGCGGAAGGTTTGAGTTAAGATTTATCAATTCATTTTGGATTGCATCGAATTTCTCCTGGAATATTGCTAAGCGATCGAAAAGTGGTCTGAATTGCTCACAATTAATGTCCGAAAGTTCGTTTTTGAACGTTTTCTCAATAGCCTGTACCCTAGAAAATATAGTGGCTCGCTTAGTCTCTAATGCTTCTGCCATTCTCTCCTCTTCACTTATTTCGGGTGAATGTCTACCGCGTTGTTTCTTTACCATTTTGCTTGCTTAGGTGCGTTAAGGTTCGAATCCGGCCCGAGGGACCAAAAAATGTAAGGATTTAGCGGGTCCAAAAAATACCAGAAAAAATGAGTGTAGCCAAAAAGTGATAAGTTTCCGAGGGACCAAAGAATATGGGATGACGGCTCAAAAATGGTGAAGAAACATGTGCTAGACCTAAAAGGTTGGAGGTGATTGCACCGAGAGAAAGAATGGAAGGATCGAAAAGATAGAGAAAAATGGAATAATATATGCGGTTTTCAAGTGAGAGACTAATTTTTATTGATCAGAAGGATCCTGTCCTAGGTGGTTTTATTTTTACCAGGCTCAAAGTGAGCCGGCTACTACCATGGGTAGGAGACCTGAAGGGCCACCAGGCACGTAATGCGCCGGCTTCTGCTTTGCGCAGGAAAGTCAGAAGGACTTGAATTTTGAATGCTGCTATGTGCTATTGCACTTAATTTTACTCCGGATTCATATGAATCGGCTTCTCCGGTAGGAGGATTTGATACAAACGTGAATTTAGTTAGAGATGACTTGAAATTTTTCCTGGGTGAATTTAGATAGGACTGCCAAAAGTGGAATATTAAAGTTGATTTCGTGATGACCCTGAGAGATTAGCCGCTCCGATCGCTATCGATGGGTTGATTCAGCTTGCTCGCCAAATTCGCTCTTTGACCTTGCTCGAGGAACTTGATTCTTGACTTGGGTTCGGGTTTCCTTTCTGGCTGCTGCTTGAATTTGGTTGAGTCTTCGTTTCCTAGGTCTGGAATTAGCTTGCTTCGCTGCTTGGCTGGATCTGGAGACTGGGTGTTGATCGGACGGCGCATCACTTAGAAGTGAATTCATGGAGCGCAGCGTCCCAGTATTTATACCGGTCGCGTGAGAGCGCTTTGCCGCGAGCTTGGCTGTGATTGGTCGACGCGAGCGCCGTGTGAGAAATTGGCGGGAGTACCGCTATGCGAGTTTGAACTTCGCGGGAGCACCGCTAGGCGAGATTGAACTTGGCGGGCGCTGTGGAGACTAAGTTTTGGACGTTTTGAATTTCGCGCCCGCGCGCTGCTCGTGATTGGTGCGCTGCCTCGCGTTCATTCTGAGGCTGGGGCCAATGGAATTCAGCGGAGCTTTTTGCTCCCGGATTCATCACTGTGATTGGATTTCTAATGATTATTAATTTTGTTCGTCACTGTGATTGGATTTCTAATGATTATTATTTTGTAGGTGAAACCGAACACAACTTGAGAGCTTTTTCTGAGCTTGGGAGTTGATTTCAGAGAAAACCAGCGGCACCATCGTGTTTCTCGCGAACTTTTTCACAAGAATCAAGGGTCAAGTTGCAAATTCCTTACACATTCAACATCTCCATTGTGGTAATGCACCGATTAATTGTGGTAGTATCCCAATTAATTATGGTGGTATCCTGATGAATTAGGTTACTAACCCAAATGTTGCTGTACCGCCCAAATTTGAGTTGCGGTGCTACCAAAATCAATTGGAATTGTCCATATCATCCAACAAAGGGCAGTAGAACAATTTTGGGGGATAACCCCTGACACTTTTTTTCCATGTCGCACCAGCCCTATAATCCTCAAGGTTCTTACCCCTTTCCAAATTAATCCTTTTGATTTTTCTTTGGGGAGGAGGGGGTCCACCATGTCGTTTCCTTCGACCTATAAGAGCATTCATGTGATTTCAAGCGAAAAAAAAAAGAATACTAAGATTCATGACCTAAACTGAACGTAACAAGGTGGTAAAATTGTGTTTGGTTCACACTATTTCGCGGGGAAAGTTAGATTAAAAAAAATGTGAGTTCTAATGAGTACCAGTACAAGACAAGGGACCAAAGCCCCTTCAAACGTCCTCTGAACGTGTCTTCTTATCGACAAATGTCTCATCATCGACACATGTCTTCAGACCGACACATTGTGTCCTGATCGATACTATCCATCTAATCCACACATGGCTCCTGATTGACGACAAATATCCTTTGATCGACACATATCTTCTGATCGACACATGTGCACTGATCGAGATATTTCTCCTGATCGATACGTAGATACTATCTCATCGACATATCGATGGCTAAAGTGCGACATCACGTATCTCCATTGCCGTGTTTCAAAATCTCCGCTACTATACACCGAAAAAAAATAATATGCTGTTTTAGCATCTAGGATGTCAAAAATGTGTCTGGTGATCCCAAGATGCTGCCTTTACTGCCCCCGCAGTTAATTTTACATCCTGTGAATGCAAATTCAACTGCGGGGGCAGTAAAGGCAGCATCTTGGGATCACCGGACACATTTTTGACATCCTAGATGCTAAAACAGCATATTATTTTTTTCGGTGTATTATTTAATCAAAGAGGAACAAGTCAACTTCATAGCTTGAAATCATACAAAATATTCTACTAATAGAAAGAAAGTTAAGGACGTTTTCAAGAGGTTACGTTGACCAGTTCTCCAAAGAAATAATAAAGTTCGACTGGAAGTCTACAACGTCGTAAACGGAGATACGGGGTTTTACACTTTAGCCATCGATACGTTCTCTGATCGATACAGTGATGAACTCTACCGTTTAAACTTGACTAGAGGATTTCAATCCGGCCTCTCGAATGAAGGCAGATCACTCTGCCAAAGCCCCTTCAAAATTAGTAGATACAATAGTTTCAGCTAGCAGACGCCTTTTTTCTTCAAATATCTGAAATGAGGCTAAATTGCTAAATTACAGCCGTCTTTTTTGTTATGGATTCAGCTTGTTAAAAGCTTGAGCACTGTGCACCTGCCTCACGGGGGTGTGCCATAAAATTGAATAGTGAAGGAGCTAATAACGAAACCTGAAAACCTGATGACCCTCCTCTCTCTCTTCTCCCTAATCTTTCTTCTCCTTCTCCCCATTTTCTCTTTTTATTTTCCGCTAATTTTTACCTCCTTATGCTTCTGGTAAGCCTACTTTTTCTAATCATCCCATACATTTCATCTTCTCCTTTTCACCTCTCTCTATTTTTCTTCCTTCTCATTACTTCCTTCTATTTTTCCTCTGTCTCCTTACGCAAATCCCTATGAAGCATATAACGCGAAACTGAAAACTGCAATTCTGACTTGGAAATATGAAGACAGCGACTTTGTAAATATGCGTTTGATTTACAACGATGTAACTTTCTATAATAATTCATATTTTAAATGGAGAAATAATCAACGTCATGCCTTGAAAAGTCCCCCGATATTTCCTCTCTGTGTAAAGAATACGTCATGTTAATTTCAAGCGATAGTGTCCATTTGCTCTCTTTCAAACAAAAGTAATACCAGGTGCGGATATTTCGAAACATCACGAAAAATATTCACGTTTTCTCAGTTTTACAATCGATATTTTGCTGAAGTTTGATCGCTGTATTAGATTTTTCAAATCTGTTCGTCAAGAGGTCCATTCTTGAGACCTCGAAAAGTGAATGAACTTGGCAAGAGGGTCCCCGCCAGTTTCGACACGATTCGGTAACGCGCCGTAAGCAGGACGCTCACAACCGCAGAGAACCGTAAGTTCAGTCTGGGTTGAGCCTCGAGATACATTAGAACATGCGCGAACCGTGGCTCACCACACAAATGCGCTTGCGGCTCTCCTCCGTAACGCGTTAACGGCGCGATGCGTCGCGACGCAGTAGGTAATTCGGCCGCATTCAAATTTGGAGTACCCATTGATTCCCTTCCGACTGCTCTTCACCGATCAACAGTCACCGGTCGTGGGGCCGATGATTGATGGAGATCACCCAACAACCGACTTCCTCAATCAAAATACAGATTAATTACCGCAGCTCGAACCTCGTGGACCGTCCGCCGTGCCAGGCGAAAACTAACGGATCACATTGCCAGATAGTTGGATGAAATGTGCGCATTTTGCATTGAGCTGTATGGAAAGCGCCTGATTTTTCAGAAAAATCAGACTATCAACGTCTGTTGCGTTGAGTAAAAAATACGGCTTCCTACACGGAGAAAAAAACCTCGTGCGTGGGATCCGAAGTTTAGGTCAATGGATCTCTGAAGTTTTCGGATTGAGCATCTGAACACTTTAGGTCTAGCTGTCGAGGTTCAAATCACACATCTGAAACTTCAGTTCTTACATCTGAAGTACTTCAGATGTCAGAACTGAAGTTTCAGATGTGTGATCCAAACCTCAGTAGCTGGACCTAAAGTGTTCAGATGCTCAATCCGAAAACTTCAGAGATCCATATGACTTAAACTTCGAGTCCTACGCACGAAGTTCTTTTCTCCTTGTACATAGCTCCGTTTTGCAGAAATGCGTCCATTTCTACATTGAGTAGATGTAAAATCATCGATTCATTTATGGTTTTTCGAGTACGAGGTGTGAAAAACTCGGTTAGCAGGAGACCGGTCCCACGAGGGTTTTCGCTTTCACCGACAAGACAAGGCTGCAACTGTTTTCGTCTGGGCGTTTAGTTTTTCAGCGTATCCCGTTTCTAATTCGAGTTGTCAAGACGGGCGACGGGCGACGAACCGCGGTCTGTCAATGCGAAGGTCTCCTTCCCATCCAACGACGACGGGTCCGAGTCGAGGAGAGTTGCACCCGATCGGGCATCGGTCGCGGGTAAAAATACCCGCTGTCATCCGGGATAATCTAACCGCGATCGGTGACAACTTGACAATTTGCTCCGATCATTACATTACTCCTCGAAATTCACGCAAGCTTGGCTAAAGATACGTCTACTTACCATGATCAGTGCACCCGCCTCGTCTTGCCAAGTCTCGCCGAGAGAGACCGAAATTCGAGTGCACTATCAATGAGGTTGTTCAGTAATCGCTGGAAAAAAAACCACATTGGATCTAGAGTCCAGACTCTTAAAAACATCGACAAGAAAAAATTACTCTTGATTCAATCGGATTTTTGCTTAAATCAAGAACCAAGCCTCTTAATTTGAGCGGATTTTCTTTTGATTTAAGCAAAAATCTGATTGAATCAAGAGTAATTTTTCTTGGCAATGTTTTCAAGAGTCTGGACTCTAGATCCAATGTGTTTTTTTTTTCCAGTGAAGGGAGGGTTAGGGATAAGGACAGTTTTTGGTCCACCATGAATTCCCTCAACTCCACAATCGGACTACATTTTATTGCAATTAAATCGGGACGTGCAAAAACCGCTAATGTCCATTTTTCCAGTCTTCAATTTTTTTGAGTTAATAATACTTTTCGGAGTTGGATGCAAATACGTAAGTGGCGTTAATACTCGTCTCCAGGTTATCTTAATCTCAAAACGAGTCCTTTCGTCACTTTTAAGGTTGCATCAGCTCTTTAAAAGTATTATCAACTCAACAAAACTGAAGACTGGAAAAATGGACATTAGCGGTTTTCGCACGTCCCGATTCAATTAGGAACTAAAATTCCTGTCTCAGTTTAGAAATAACGTATGCACCATTCGTTTCCCTAAGCAATTAGGTGTTTTTATCAAGGAGCAAGAAATTTTAGTTCCGAATTGCAAAATGTAGTCCAATTAAGCGCTCAGCTGATAGGGAGCAAGGGATTATATATGAGGGAGATAGGAATTTCGAACAGCTCTTTGCAGTAGGTGCGTAACGGTCAGAACGCCTTCAATTTTTGGTGCACGCAACACGGACATCCATTGAACACGAATGGTCGCATTCGAGCACTACCTTGAGAAATTTGAAGAGCCTTCAATTTTTTGTATATGCAACACGGACATACCCTGAACACGAATAGCTGCATTCAAGTATTCCCATCAACTACACTAATTAGTTAAACCTGAGCATTGACTTCCAAAAGTTACCATAAGGCAGATACGCTAAAATATGTTGCCTCTGATTTCAACATCCAACCAATGAGGCAACGGCGTATTGGGAGTTGAAGAGCGGGCGGTGGAGGTGAGGTGGGGTGTGAATGCGAGCAAATGTCGTCTGCCTTGACTAATAAATAATAATTGTAGTGCTTCGATGAGTGGCTGATCAACGAGGCGAAAATCCGCAGCTCTTGCCGCCGCACGCCCCGCGCCGCGCCACGCAGCGCGTTCGAATTTCCCGCCGCGTCCCATATCTCCCGCGGTAAGAAAGAACGCCTTATGTGCCCACCATCGTTGCCACATTCTCCTTGATAAAACATCAATATTCTAGATAATGGAGATGTTGCATGTGTGAGGGATTATGCGATTTGACCATTGATTCTTATGTAAAAGTTCGCGAGAAACACGATGGTGCCACTGGTTTTCTCTGAAATCATCTCCCAAGCTCAAAAAAGCTCTCAAAGTGAGGCCAAAATGGAGGGGATATCCCACGCTATCCTGAGAGTCCACCTCTACATCAAAACAAACTCTCCATGCAAAGATAGGGAGCAAATACATTGACAGGGCTGCCACTTTATTTGAGAACTCCAAAACTGAAAACACGGCAACCCTGTCAATGTATTTGCTCCCTATCTTTGCATGGAGAGTTTGTTTTGATGTAGAGGCGGACTCTCAGGGTAGGGTGGGATATCCCCTCCATTTTGGCCTCAAATTGAGATCTTTTTTTGAGCTTGGGAGTTGATTTCAAAGAAAACCAGTGACACCACCGTGTTTCTCGCGAACTTTTACGTAAGAATCAAAGGTCAAATTGCAAATCCCTCACACATGCAACATCTACATTATAGAGTCCCTTTGTAGAGAGAGTTGAGACAACACTGCTTGCGGATGTCACGAACGGGAATAAAGATTACACAAATCGGACGTTTCTTGTAATCTTTGATCAACGCATTCCCAAATTCCAGTCTCAGTTCCCACTCCTATTTCGTCTGTTCCTTGCCGTACCTTCTATTCCCCGGTCCATTCTAGTTTATAATCTTTGCAATTGGTAGAACTGTAATCTTTTGTTCCCGTTTGTGACATTGTGAAGGCCTAAAATACGGGAACCAATCAGAAATGGATTCGCATTGTCTTTTCTCTCAGTAGAAAGACACTATAGAAAATTTGGACATTTTCCCACCCGTTTTTTAATTTTTTTTTTTCGAAATTTAATCTATCTTGTGTGAAAATGTCACGGGAAAATATGCATGACTTTTTTCGGGAACAAATACAGTGAAATCTCGCCGGGCGGATTGTCAAGGGCCATGAGATTTCGTCTTATCCACCTTACCGCGTAGCACAAAATGAGCTCGAAAATTTGAGCTACTCGACTTTCAGTTACTTATAAGTGTGTTTTTAAGTAACGATTCCAAATTTTTAAATACTCGTAATCCACTACATATTTTATATTGTTTTAAAGAATTTTCAAATTGTATCTCTTTACTGTCAACAATTCATCGCAAGACATCAAAGGTCACAGAGCTTAAAGCTCTTACTTCTGCTCCACCTTAAAAATAAATATAATTCATAATAAACCCTGTTTTGAAACATTTTTTTTTTGAAATCGCTCTTTTTTTTCGATTTTTCAGGTCTGTATCAAATCGAATTTTTGTCGGGATTTCCGAAAATTTTTCTTCGACTCAAGTAACCTTTCCTCCGCGCCAAGAGTCACGAATTCGTCTTAATCGTGGTCCCTCATCTAAAAAGTCACATTTATAACAGTGCCTAGGGGCCAATATTCGTACGGAGTATGGTTCAACTTTGCCGGATTTCACTGCGATTTATTGCGAGAAATTTGGCGACATTCAAGTGATCATACAGTGCTTTCCTTCAGCTTGGCAGCTATGCAAACGCCTTGAAATCCCTTCCAACTTGACAGCTTCATTTACGGATCAATCTTGACTACTTGTCCAATGTCCCGTCTCGACTAAATGTCTCGTTTTCACATTTCAGTTGGACACATTCATGTAACCGGAGTTTGTCTGTATTTGAGAGGGGTCATTCATAAAATACGTGACGTTCTAGGAAGCGGGGCCGGATTAAGGGGGTGGCCACATGGCCACCCACATGGGCCGCGGCTCATGGCGGCAAATTTCGCAATTTTTTTAAATGTAGGTATAAAAAAATCGGATTCAGAAAAAAATTATCAATGAGAAAAGAGGACGAAATCTCTCTTTTCTGAGAGTATAGTAATTTCTAATTTTGTCGTTTTTCGGTGATACAAGAAATAGCATCTTTAATTAGTAGAGTGAAGAGAGGAGCTAAACACGCAATTTGGCCTGGAGCTCAACGCAGAGACGAATGATGACGAGGACTTGAGATGAAAAAGACAAGCCCTCGGCGCGGCGATCGGCATGTATAACACATATTAGCGCCTACAAGACTGCATGAATACTTCACTCATTGCGCCAAACACAGTGCGGTCAGGAGCGGTTGGCGTGAAACGTACAGCGCCTATAAGACTGCAGGAATACTTCACGCATTGCGCCAATCACAGTGCGATCAGCGCGGCGCAGCGGCGGAAGTTAAAATTATTAAACCACATTTACGTTTGTTCTTTCATAATTCTTTGGTTCATTTTTTATAAATGGAGGACCTTGTCCACATAGAGATAGGTTTACGGAACTTTCGCGCAAAGTTCCGTGAAATTTTGCTAGGAGTGTTGACTGGCCTTTCGCAAAAAATGTATCCAACACGAGTACGTAAACGCGTCTTAAGCCTCCCTCCCCCTCCAACACGTTCACTTGATGGTTTTTATTGATGTTTCAAAATGAATGAGAAGGGGGCGGCAAGTAGGTAAATCCGGCCCTGCTAGAAAGGAGGGGGTTTTGAGGCTGCTCCTCATTTCTCTCGCTAAAGTTCGCAGCAGGCCCATTTTTCGGAGAGCATGCTTTCAGAACCCTCTCACTTTCCTTTGAGGGAGCTGATTGGCCTAAAAGGTCCTTCCTTGACCTTTCTCTAGATCCGTCATTGCAGAGCATTACGCAAAACTCGATGGTCTCGATGGGATAATTAAAGGACAAAATGAATCATAGAGGAATAATGCAGGAACGTACATACACAACACACTCTTTTGGATCCGAATAGCGCAGCCGCCGAAGCTCCATTCATCCTCCAAGTCGTTTCCCTCCAATTTCTTTCATTTTTTTTCTTTTTTTCATCCCGCGCCCGCTCTGTTGTTGCATTTTTCACGCGTAGATAAGCGTCCCGAGCTGCACTCCCACAAAACGGCTCATTCGTCCATTAAAACTGGAACGAATCGCATTCTTGGATTACGGAGCCGGGCTATGGAACCATGGACCCCCCGTTCCTTTCTTCATAAATATTATTCTTCTTATTTGTTCAACGCCTGTGATGCCATGCTCAGGCAAAATGCCGTATCAACAGCCTGGTGCTGCCAAATTTCCTCGCATGAAATAGGTACAGTAGAGTCTCGATTATCCGAGATAACTGGGACCGGAGATACCGCGGATAATCTGAATCTACGCAAGACGGCCGGAAAAAGTCATCGGAAAGACTTTATTCTAAAGAAATCAGTAAAGACACTTACCATGCATTAAAGAAGAATAAAATTATTAACTAAGAATCAATATTTTTCCGAATTTCTCCGTTCGGTTCCGGTCGCTTTCAAAAGAAATAGAAAAAGCGAAAAAAAAGTCCGCTTCACAGACCGCGGATAATCCGAATCGCGGATAACCGAGGCGCGGATAATTGAGACTCTACTGTATTGTTATTTTGAGTTACTGTAAATTAATTTTTTTTTTCGGCAAGATCAACCAAAGGACTTTGTAGATCGATACAATCTTAGATTCAACCTCAATAAATTGGAGTTATTTGTTCGTAGTAACGCTTTTTTGGATTTAAAAAATTGAATTATTTCTCTTCGGGCAAAATGTTGCCAATTCCCTTTCTTTTTGGAAAAATTTATGGTCAAATTATGAAATTTCGAGAAAATTCGGGACCTGGTTTTTACGAAACCTGCGACGTAGATTCGTGTCATAATCCAGAGGGTTGAATCGACCGAAACCGTACATTACTCTGAGACTTCTACATGGGGATGAAGGAACCGTCTTGCTCAGCTGATGCATTTGTCTTTCTTCATGGCACTCTGAGTCGGAGGTTACGACTTGGAAATGGCTGACGCACCGGGCTTTCACCAATGCGATAAGAGTTGGTCGATGTAACCCACAGAATAACCAGACACAAAATATCAACTGCACGTTCACGTTAAATTATGTTCTACTTCCCATATTAACAAAAAATGTAGGTTACATCTACCCACTGGGTACAAGAAATTTGGTGACGTCCAAATGTTCATACGACGTTTACCCTCGCGGAAAACCAATGGCGAGTCTTGAAAATCCACATCACTGTTTTTCCTCCATTTAAATGTGTGTAGGACAATCGATTCTTGGTGAAGCAGCTTGTCTCACCTAAAATCGATATTTTTCATGGAAGTAAATGGAGGAAAACAGTGTTGCCAACTTGCAAAGGCGAAACTGGGTAAAACGCTGTAAGTCTCATGCTCTCATTCACGCCCGGATTCTGTCTAAAAAAATCGGCATCAAAGGGGGAGACAGGGGTGGGAGGACAGGGGTGGGGGACAGGGGTGGGGGACAGGGGTGGGGGGACAAGGGTGGGGAGACAGGGGGTGGGGTTTTGGGGGCCACCCGCCACCGAGCTTTCCGGCTGCAGCTGCTGACTCAGCAGATTCCTCTGCGGCATTTCGTGAACGATTCCCGTAAAAGAGGATTCTTTACAGTTATTTCATAGCTCGGTTTACGTGAGGGGGTGCCTCAAATTGTACGTAAATCCTGGTAAGCGTGGGGCTATACGGACGACGAATATCATTTAAAGGTGCAGATAGGTTAGTTCTCCGTCAGCGCGGCTATACGTGTAGTAGCTTCAGGCGCTGACAGAGCTCGCGATATCCTGGACTGACTCGTGGATTTCAAATTATGTCAATTTACTTGCTGCCTCAGGTATAATCTCTGCAGTAAAATTTTTGGAGGACAGGAAAGGCTAGGATGCAAAAAAGTAAGGGGAGAATCGGCTTCCAAAAGTTCCAGATAAGGTGCAAACTTAGGCACTACACAGCATTCCTTAAGCACCAACTAAATGGACTCAATCAAATACATCTGGACAAGGTATGAATTGGACGTATTTCTGTCAAACGGAACTAAGCGCCATTGGAGGAGGAAAGTAGAGGGGGGGGGGGGGGGGGGCTTTGATTGGCGGCGGAACCGGGCATCGGGCTCATTCCGTCCTATACTCGCAATGATTTTCCATGGCGCTTAGTTCCGTTTGACAGAACGCGCTATCCTAAATTCCTCATAAGGAACTCAAATTAGCGCTTAGTTCCGTTTGGCAGAAATACGTCCAATTAAACTTTAAGCAGCATGTTTTTGCGGGACGTCTGGACGTGAACATCTGAGCGAAATGATACTTTGTTATATATCTTGTTTGTTATCACATAGTATGTGATTATAGAATTAACATTGATTAAAGGGCAAAAATACAAATGAGGGGCTTGAAGGACAAGGCGCATAAGTGCAGTTTTTTGAAAAATTGAAATATTCATTATTTCAAGTAAAATTAGTCTTAGTGCATATTTTAGGAAAGATTGGCTCCCAAATTCCAATTTTTAAGCACCGAAAAGTCAGTTTGAACTTTCTTTCCACCACACGCATAATTTTGAAACTTCAAACACTAGATAGCGAAAACTGCACTTATGCGCCTTGTCCTTCAAGCCCCTCAAATGGCATCACTAGTATATTTCTAACTTCTATGTGATCTCTTTTAAAAACACTAGTTGGTATCTCATTCAAGAGTTGACTCCCAGATCCCTCGGTGTGTGAATAGTCTCTACGTAAGATTTTAAGGAAAAGGTATGCAAATATTTTTCAAATTAAGTACTTGTAGTTCGCGAAAAGTTTAGTATGCACAAATCCAGATAAACTTTTCAGTGGAGATAATCTAGGTCCTACTGGAAATAAAAACAGATTACCACAATGTCAAAATATCTAACCCCGCACTGAAAAAAAATTCTCGGCGTTTTTACCACGGTCCGTTGGTACCTTTACCATCTCACTTTTTTACCAATTATTGGTAATTTTACCAAGACAGACTGGTAAGCTTACCTAACAACCGGTATTTTTACTGTTTTTTTTTCAGGTAAGAATACCAATTTTATTGGTAATCAATTCCCGGTAACTTTGCCATTTTATCTCGGTAATTCTACCACAGTCGACAAAAAATCTTGGCGTTTTTACCAAAGTCCAGTAAAATTACCGAGAAAGTTCTATAATTTTACCGAGATTTCTCAGTAAAATTACCAATTCCATAAATGGTAATTTTACCAAGGAAAAACTAGGATAAAATAGAACCCTGAATTCTTGGTAACTTTACCATTTTCTTAGTAAATACACCGAGATTTTTTTTCAGTGTGGTATGCACAAATCCAGATAAACTTTTTAGTGGAGATAATCTAGGTCCTACTGGAAGTAAAAACAGATTACCACAATGGCAAAATATCGAACCCCGTCCCGTCTTGTGGTCCGTTGAACTTAGCCCTCAGAGCTCCCTCCTCATTACAATCGCAATCGGTGATACTCAACAATCTCACCCGAGGAATTAAAGTAATGAATTGCAGGTCGATTCTGTTCCCACCGATGCCAAACTTATCGAGCACAGACATTACCCCATAGCACATATGTCTTCCTCGCGCTGCCCATTTGTCACCATCGTCGGAAACAGTATGTAATGCAAGTTGTATGCATTTGCAAATGATTAATGGACTCGCGTCGCCGTGCTATTTCTGCTATGTTAATCGTCCGATCAATGATTTATTTTGAAACAAAATCAGAGCGTCAGTGCCTCCCGATACCTGGTTTTTTACTTCTGTAAACATGCTGGCTGTAAATGAATAGCTCAGCTCCGGTCTTGTTAGCGTCATCGTAATCGGTGAGCAGCTTTTAATAATCGACATTTCATTCCTGATGATTCTTCCCTCTCTGTCCTCTACATATGCCTTTCCTTTTCTCTCTCTCACACACACATTCAATTACCACCACCTACAGAGGATAGAGGATTCGACTATTTGGACAGGTACATGAAATCTCAAAAAAGCCCTATTTTCATGTGTATGCACTAATCCCTTTAAATATTTCACGAGTAATGAGTCGCTGCTTTGTTTGAAATATAGTTATTTACAAAACTTCATATCTGTAATTTGACCCCTATACAAAACTTCACTGGTGCCTTTTATTGACTTTGTTTGTTTGTTTGTTTGTTTTTTTGTGGATGTTATGATGCTCTTGAGCGAATAAACTTCATGTACCACGGCATTCGACATAGGTGCAAAGTGACATGGATGAGTTTGGGGTGTCATTTATGGAATTGGTTGATTTTTTTCTCTGCGTTTAAGTCTCTGAGTCTACTTATTCCTCTTAAGAAAGTTGTGACATCGACATAGGTGCAAACAAGAGACACCGATGAGTTTGGGATGTTACTAATTAAAGTGGTTGTTTTTCCTACTTCTCGTCTAATTCTCTGAGTGAATTAAATAAGATCCTCGTGAGAAGATGGGCGTTTTGTATGGTGGCTTTGAACAAATTCAGGAGAAATAGAAGAGTGAAAAGAGGATAAAAACAAAATTTATAGAGCCCATTATGTGTTCTGTTGAATTTGATGTGTTTCTAAAAACTTGAGATTTCTTCCAATACCAAAAACAATGCACTTATTCGCATGAAAAAATTCTCACAAGAACATGCCTATGAGTGAAGGAGGACAAAAACAGCTAGCGTAAGCCCATAATGCGCTAGTACCTACTTGTTTTTTGAAATGTTGGGATTTCAGTTCATTTAAAACCATGAAGCGCAGGTCGACTGTCAAAGATACCACCATTTCATCTTATAAGAGCTTGTTCTGCCTATTCGTCAAAATTGAAAGCAAACCACAATCCCTGAAACTCATCCTTAGAAATGGGCAACGGATCACGCAGTAAACCTTCATTTTGAACAGTTCGGCAACTCCCTTTCAGTTAATTCGCTGGGTATAGAAAACCAAAATTAGCGTCTGTAAATCGCACCCATAGAACAAAAATTTAAACTAAAAAAATAAAAGAAGGAAAAATGAAAAAGTGAATGAAAAAAGTAGTGAATTTGAGACTTGCCCGATGCACTCATTTTGATTTTTGAGCCCTCTACCATGAAAAATAGCTAAAACCATATTTTGCACCTAGGAACTTCTATTTTCAGCTCATTTTAGATGAACATATTTGTCATTAGTTTCCCAAAACAGATAGTGCTCTCACAGATGATCCAGTAATTTCAGTTCTGATTGAAAAATTTTGATCAACTCTTTTTTCCGCTCATGTAAAATTGTTCAACAAACCTACGATGAGTAGATGCGTGACGTTCTTTGCAATATATCGATTGATTTGCCCTTTAAACCTATAAAAAAGGATCGATAAAGTGTCTGTCGAGGGTGTTCGCAACGAACACCTTCACAGAAAATATGGATTGCTGATTTAACAATTAAATTGTTAAAAAATATGTCCGACTTGTTTCAAATGTACATTGTACAATAAAGGAAAGCTAATTAACCACGAGGGTGGTATAGTTAACCTTTTTTCATTGTAAAATCTACATTGAAACAAGTCGGACACTTTTTTAAACTACAAAATGGTTAAATCAGCAACATAATTTACTTTCGTGTTACTAATCGATTTTTCACCACAACTTCAAATGAGGAGATGTCGATAATCGATCACTTTCGATGAAAACGCGATCACTGGGTCGCGATCTGGCAGCAAGGCCGGGTCTCGCGGTCCGGGGAGCTGTTGAGGTAGGTAAGTTGCGTGTGGGCAGCATGACGGCGCGACGTCAGGTCGCCGTCATGGAACGCGGACGTGGACGTTGCCCGATCGTCTGGAAAATCCGCGTATTAAACTCGACGTAACGGGTGAAAATCGGAGGATTTGGCAAGGGTGGTGGACGTTGATTTAAATCGCGGCAACGGGCAACGGGCGATGGTTTCATCGGAGCCCGGGTCGCCGGCGGGGCCCCCGCAGACCACGGATCCCGCCGCCAACGTGTAAAAAATATCCATCAATTGTAAAATTATTGTAAATCAATTTACTAATACTCGTCGAATCCTTTGCATTCTGGCTCTCCATTTGGCACCTGTTCAATTCCCCCGTTGCCGCCTCCATCATCATATCGATTGCTCAAGTCGGAAAATGCGTATAGACGCTATAGACAGTATTCGATAGTAGTTCGATTTATCGTTTGATTCAAAGAGAGCATAACCTCAAACAAAATTTTAGGTGGAAAAGCTGAAAATGAGAAAATTTCTAACAATTTCTCTTCACTAGAAAAAAACACATTGGATCTAGAGTCCAGACTCTTGAAAACATTGACAAGAAAAAGGACTCTTAATTCATTCAGATTTAGCTTAAATCAAAAGGAAATCCGCTATAATTAAGAGGCTTGGTTCTTGATTTAAGCTTAAATCTGATTGAATCAAGAGTATTTTTTCTTGTCGATGCTTTTAAGAGTCTGGACTCTAGATCTAATGTGTTTTTTTCCAGTGTTTTCATTGGCATTTGGTACTCAGAAGAATAAAAAATTCATCGCAAACGACCCGTTCCCTCAGATTTCTAAATTGACTATTGAGGCTATGTTTACACGTTAAACCAATCGATATCGATACAATCTCACCTGTTTGATGTCTCGAATACGATCTATAGATCGTATTTAATAGTGGTTTGATTTATCGTTTGGTTCAAATAGAACATGACCTCAAACAAAAATTGTAGAATTTAAGTTGGAAAAGCTGAAATTGAGAAAATTCCTAACAATTTCGCTTTTCATTGGCATTTGGTACTCAGAAGAATAAAAAATCCACCACGAAAGACCCGTTCCTCTGATCTCTAAAATGACTTTTCAGGCTGTGTTTACATGTTGAACGAATCGATATCGATACAATCTTACCTGTTTGATGTCTCGAATACGATATATAGATCGTATTTAATAGTGGTTCGATTTATCGTCTGGTTCAAATAGAACATGACCTCAAACAAAAATTTTAGAATTTAAGTTGGAAAAGCTGAAAATAAGAAAATTTTTAACAATTTCACTATTCATGGGCTTTTGGTACTCAAAAGAATAGAATCTGTCAAAAACGACCCGTTCTCTCAGATTTCTAAATTGACTTCTAAGGCTATGTTTCATGTTGAACCAATCGATATCGATACAATTCATAGATGGTGGTGTAGAACTGACTAAAGTTGGACTCCATTTTGGAATACGGAACTACTAATGGCCTCTGGCTCGGCCATAAAAGCTCCTACTTAAAGACGGAAATGAATGGCTATCACTTTCCTTTATTCTAAAATGAGCCGAAGATAGTAGATGTCTGCAACTTCGCAAATGTTTAGTTTAGACAAGGAAACTTGACTCCATTTGAAGGTTGCAAAACTGACTCGTCCATTTCATTTTCGAACGAGAATACGACCTTACAATTTTGGTCCAAAAATTTACTGATTTTTACGTCTAATCAGACAATAAAAGTTACGTTTTCATTCAAAATTCTCAATGGTTTCTCGGTGAAAATACAATTCTTTGCGAGCAAAATTTTGCAACGCTGAAATGAAGTTACGTCACTCCTTTACTTTGGGCAATGGCGGACGAAGTCCGTGCATTCCGACTTAAACCACCCATCTGCGGCTTACACGATGACAAGAAGGGCGAGCACTAACAACCGAGTTGATAATATTTGAAATTGTGTAAGCTTATTGCCTACATAACAGTTTGAAGGCACTTTTCCTCTTTCATAGTGCAGTTTGTGGATCGGAATCGGTGGCAATTCGTTTAAGTTGTTCATTCAATAACTTCGATTTGAATTAGTGTAAAATAATCTACATCCTGTTAAGGCAGGTTTCTTCGTCTAAAATCTATTGATTTTGATGGATTGAAGGCATCGTTGCCAACTGGTGCTGAAAACTCAGCACTTTCCTCCATTTAAACCTAAATAAGTCCGCATTTTATCGTGTAAATATGGCTATCACATGATACCACAGAAATAAGTTAAAGTTCTCTAATATCTGAATATAAAACAACATGTCGCCAATCAAGTTATGAATTAAAGCAGCACACAACGTGTTTTCTTTTACAAAAAAAAAAAAAAAAAAAAAAAAAAAAAAAACGAATCACACGATAGGAAGTCTGAAAATCAACTTCTAAACAAGGTATAATGGCAGAAATGAATATAAAGTCATTTGTTCAATCTAACCTTCATTTGATTACAATTAAAATTACTTGTTACTAAGCCTCGTTTAGGAGTTGATTTCTGAACTTTCGGTTGCACGACTCGTTTTCTTCGTAAGAATTTTTTTTTTCTCTCTCTCTCTCAAATAGCCTACGAGGGCTTATCCTTCCACTTTAGTCTTGTCCCCCCTCCGCAGCTCCGTCCCTATAACCAATCCCAGGCAACCATTGTGTGAGAACCCAACAAACTCGGGTCGCCTGCCCAGGAATCGATCCCGGGACCTCCCAATCATAGAGCTAGCGCTACAACCACTACACCATAGGGGCCGACTATGTTGAAAAATGCCTATATTTTGAAAAATAAACAAGTGACTAGTTTGTTTCGTTCAGACCTTGTCTATTAGCAAATTCTTTTGAATTGTTGCATTTAACAGATAAATTATTTAGACGAATAGAGAGGAAGAGAGAGAGAGGGGGAGACAAACAAAATAGTGGAAGTGAGCGAGAAAAGCTAGAGATGTGAGTTCGGGAGGATCAGGAAGTATGGGGGGGGGGGGGGAGGCGAGAAGAGGATTAATCGAAGAAAGTGAAGATATCATGATTGACACGGGAGTGAATCTTTGTAAAGTGGAAAAAACATTAATTTATGATTGGCTGCCGGGTGTTGGGATCGAGGCCAAGGTGGACCTCTGCGATACATGGAAGCTCGAGGTATCGAACTTCGAGTCACCGAGCGTGAACCCGCCCCCGGGCTATAGGCAACGAATCGACAGAGAACGATACCTCGCGCGCCCCCGGGCGGCCGCGACCGGCCACCCACACCGCCGTCCTCCGGAAGACAGCAGTAACTCCAACCTGAGTTGAGCCTCGAGACGCGTAAGAAAGCGCGGTGACCGCGGCTCGCGCCCTGATGGAGTTACGGCTCTTCTCCGCGAGACAGCAGCACCCTGCCGGCTTCGCAACCATGAGTTACTGTAAATTATGGTTCATAACGGGCTGGGCTGGGTATCGGGCGCTGCGTTTATGGCCATCGCCGGCTACGAAATTAAGTCAACAAAATCCCCGGCCACGGTGAGTATTATGAATGTTCACAAGTTCTAATTTAACCTCTCCTCACCCGATGCCCGCCTCTCTTCGCACCCTCACCTTCGCTTCGTCCTCCGAAAAAATATCCCCTCCTTCCTGCGATGCTCACCTTTGTGTGTGCGTGTGTGAGTGGGCATGTGCAAGCCTCGCCCTGGTACCTGATTTATCGGTATGTATCAGGCGGATCTTTGCAACATAGTGCATTTTGACTTAAATCATTTGTATATGTTTTTTTCTTTTTCTTTTTTTTGTTTTCATAGAAAAGTACTACGGGCCTTTAGACAAGGTATGAATGGACCACTAGACCATGAGGTACGAATTTAAGCAATCTGATACATGTTTCTTTACCAGAACTTCACGTAGAACACGATTCGTGCAACGAAAATTACTGAAACCAACTCCTAATGAAGACATTAACATTTTTATTTCACATTGGTTACGAGGAATCTGCAATGCTCGCTCACAAGAAACTTAAAGCTCTACTTGAGTAATATCGCGCACTAGAACGGTTTCAGCAAGGCTCTCAATCGAGCAATGTTCATTTCCCATCATGTGTTGTTCAAACCACAAGAAATTTGCCACAGCTGAGCCAAACCGTCAAGATTGAGGTTTTCAGATTTTTATATCGCAGGGACTATCATGATAAACGTTTAACGCGCGATGTGAATCACGTAGAGCATTGAGTTTCCATGAGCGGGTGGTTTAGATTTACGCATCAAGAATCATTAAATATCTTCGTAAGGAGTTGATATCGGTAATTTCCGTTGTGCGCATCGTGTTTCACGTGAAATTTTGGTTAAGAAACATATATCAGCATGTTGAAATTCGTACCCTGTCTAGTGGTCTATTAGATTGCATTTTGTAAAAGAGGACCAAGAGCATTTCAATAATGCTAGGATTGTGTAACTGCAGTGTATTAGTTGTATTACTTGCAGGTGAATCTTGAATAATCATCCCTTTTTGTGTGTCTTCACAAAGCTGTCTTAAACAAAATTCCTCGTAGAAGATCACCGAAAACTTTTGAACTTTCAAAGGGTCGTGATGAAGTAAACATATTACCTTCTCTCCTTTAAAGTTATATAAAATATCACAATGGGCAGCGAATACTTAATATTCTCTAAAAATTGGCTAAAGTTTTCGGTTTAAAGTTATCAATTTTAATCTGAAGTGATCACTTCAAATTTTTAGATTTTCGCTCACTTTCATATCCCTGCGTTTCAGTCTCCAGGGACGTGCATTTTAACACCGATGTGCTACACCCATAAATGTGGACATACGTGAACCTATGCAAGTAATGAAGGTAACTGACATTATTAATCGAAGCTCCATTTTCTCTTTGTCTACTTTGTCTATAGCTTTGTCTATCACTTTCAATAATCAGTCCATTATTCGTAAATTGAATCCTCTCTAATACTCTCGTAAGCTCGTAAGACCCAGTCACTTGTTTTTAGTGTATTTTCCGATGAAAATATTCTTTGCAGATCGTCTACTCTTCCTTTTTAGAAAAACTTTGGACAAGTAGGAAGGAGTAGCTACTTTCTTGATGGTCACCATTGCACAGACATAAAGAGGGGCCCTCCACCAGCCTCTTGCGAACAGATGGAATTTTGACTCAAGGGATTCAGCAGTTCTCTATGGAACAACACAGAAGCAACAGTTTATGTGGAAGCAACACTCATCTCACCCACTAGGTAAATGATGAGCTTCGGGTGATGTCATGATCCAAAAAAGTTTACCAAACTGGTAGGTAGATCAACAGTTGAATGTTGGAGTCTCGAAAGTAAAAGCTTCCACCATTGCCAAGATAACAATGGAAGGTATGCATATTATTTTATTTATTTTGGCACTTCATTTATCAAGATCGACAAGTTAATCAATTCTAAAATTGCATTTTAGTGTTATTAATAAATTATTAATAAAATATGAAACTTTGAGCTTCATCAACTAATCACAAGCACTGGAAAAAAATACATTAGATCTAGAGTCCAGACTCTTGAAAACATTGACAAAAAAAATACTCTTGATTCCATCAGATTTCAGCTTAAAAAATCAAGAACCCAGCCTTTTAATTTGAGCGAATTTCTTTTGATTTAAGTTTAAATCTGATTGAATCAAGAGTATTTTTTCTTGTCAATGTTTTCAAGAGTCTGGACTCTAGATTCAATGATTTGCTTTTTTTTTTTTTTTTTTTTTTTTTTTTTTCCAGTGAGAATATTGATGTTTTATAACTTGATTTCGGTGCTTGAAGAGGATTAACTGGAACTTCTAGAATAATTATTCGTCTGCAGTGCTTATTAACATTGGGTCTTTTTTAGCGAATGAACATTCATATCATGTTGTAGTAACTTCTCATGCATTTATTATACTTTTTTTTTATAACTGTACCCCTGGTTGTCGGTGGGTTTGGAAACTGGCTTGTTTCTTTAATAATTGGTGCTCCCGATATAGCCTCTCCTCGGATAAACATCTTAAGGTTTTGACTTCGTCTCTGCCATTGCATCACCTCTAGATGTACTGCTTACATTGGTTCCCTCCTGACCAATTACAGCTGGAATTGACGTTACCTCAAGGAACGAAACTCGCGGAACACTCTTGCAACCATCGCAAACCCTTTCCCTCTCTGGATCCCTTCCATCACAGAAGGTAAATAAGCGACAGGATGCGGAGACATGGACAGGCGATCGGAATTTCTCGTCAGTGAGAGTGAAACGTGGCGCGAAGTATTTAAACAATAAATTGTTCCGCGAGCCCGAATGGAAAGGAGGAAAATACCAGGAATAAATAACTATATTTAGGAAAATACCCTGACCACCCAGGCGGGGCACCACGTGTGCTGCGGAGGGGGCGGGGCCCCGAATCGCATTAATTTCCAATAATAACACCTCGAACGTTACTTTTATTACATCAAACATTTGTTAGGCAGACACCTCGGTGTTATTAGCCTAACAACGCATTAACGTGATGAGTATCCCTTTACCTGGCTGCGGCCACAATTCGGCCGCGATCCATCGAGCTTCGATACTTGTCCCGTCCTGGATCGCCGCACAGTGCGGCCCTCTGTAGACGTAAAATAATAAAATTTACAACTCGACATCTGAACATTTTTTTGGAGTATGTCATCTTAAAGATATTTCTGACTTACAATGATGGTTCATTTCGAATTTTTCATTCAAAACTACTTCAGATTTGGGTAGAAAATGGGCGGAAAATGGGTCGAGAATCACTGGTTCAAAAGGAATACGTCAAACGAAAAAGACGTCAACTTCAAATGAAGATTTCTCACTTGAAACGCAACATGCTTTGGGTGGTTGACATTTTCTTAATCCTCAGTTATCCAACTTCAATTCTACCAAAAAGATCTTGCGATTTTTTGCGGCTATCAGAGATATTTGAAGTTAAAGTTTGAGTGTTTCGCGTTGCTTTTACATTGTTAACATAGGGCTGATTCGAGGTTGCCAACTTCAGATGAACTTCTCTCAAAAAATACGCAAAAAATCCTGAGATATAGCATTTTCTTATTCTTCGAGTGTTTTACTTTGTTAAAAAGGGTTTCCCTATGTCGCGCAGTGGATCGAGTCAATTAGAGAGGTTAGACATGAAATTTATGAATAAAACTGCAAATTTTGATGTTTATTTCGTCACTTCAGATTTTAGGGGGTGCTTAAAGTGGAAAATTTCACGAGAAAACCAATGGAACTACATTAAGAACCTCAACGTTTTAAGTAATCGGAGTTATAAGCGTTTAAAGTTTCCAAATTTTGCCCGACTTCTCCTATTGACTCGGTCCAGTGTGTATCGGTGCTACTATCTTCATCATTTAAAGTTAAGCGTGTTTTACCGATTTTTATCCGCATCGTCCATAAGGGTGTCGCCTTGTGCGCCATATCGACCACGACATATCGAAGTTCGATAGTTTGGCCCTCGAAGGGTACCGCACCGCAGCTCGCGCGCGGTCGCTTGACAGCTCCTGGCGCCACCGACTGTCGGCCCCTTTGCATTTTTTCGCTATCCTTTTTTTCACGCTCTTTCGGCTTGCAGAAACCTTTTATGCCGACCCGCTTTGAATGAGCCCCCTCCCGCATTTCGATAATCGCGATGCCACCCGAACAGCGATGATACCTTTCTGCCACATTGGTTGCGCTCCGATATTAATGGTCGAAAACAGAGGCCGATTTTTCGTAGGTTTACCTCAAAAGAGAAGATTCATTATGTCATAGCACTGTCACACGGAGAAAAATATGGAAGGCGAGTTTGAGGTGATTCTATATCGCATTCGATACTGATATCGAAACTGCACTCGAATGTGATATTTTCTCTCTAAAAAAACCACGCCTTTATCACGTTGAATTTCTTTGTTAAAATTAGTAAGTGAGTGCTTTAGTCTCCTGACAACAGAATTGCAATCTCAAAATTCGAGAGAAATGACGAGTAGCAAAAAAATGGAACCAATTGATGCGATGTATCGCATGCCGTTTTGAAACACAATATGGCGTCCATCGAATCACCATAACTGAGAGGCAACCTGATTTTGGATGCAATAAGTAGTACGAAGAAGAATTAAAGTCTTAGTAGAGCATTCCTTATTCTGCGGTAGATATTATTCAGCTTGGGGAATGGATACCCAAAATTTTAGGAAAGGCCGAAGTCAGTGCATGAAAATTCAGCTCCAAAGCGGCTATTGGCCACAAGGCACTAAATGAGATAGTTAAACAAACAAAAAAATAAACAAATGATAAATAAATAAATGAATGGACAAACTATTTTGGAAGCATATAATAAAACAGAAAATCAAACAAACAAAAATGTTTATTTTATGAAATGTCATTTTATACATGAGTCAGATTATATTTCGGACTTCAGTACACTCAATTACTATTTTTGGTTGTATCATAGGAGGCTAATGTTTCCTTTACGTTGAAAATATTTGTATATCCGCGCATAATAGTTTCCTTGAATTTATAGGACCGTGTGAATGTACAGCATCTCGATTTACTTTTGATGATCATTTGTCTTCTTTGAAGTTGAAGGCGTTCATATGTTTGCTTATTATTTGTGATGATCTGGTATCTTGGGTCAGAAATTTCGGTTGCATCCGATATAGACTAAAAATTGACTATAAAAAGTAATAAATTGAGATTATTCTAATTTGTATTACTTGGCCTTATCTCGTTTTCGACGCAACTTCAGAGATTTTCCATAATTTTACATACCTGGTTGTTTTAATTGTCATTATACATATATTGGACAAATTTTACGATTTAGTCTGAGTATAGAAAGAAAACTCACAATTTAAATTATAGGAACCAGATCAGCGGATAGGTACACAGTGTGGTGACAATGCCAAAACGCAGCTCCATACCCTGGATCTCAAAACGCTGATTTTTTTAAAAAAGTTAGATAGTGACGTAATTTACGACGATCAGCAACCAGGCTATTTACTTCTCTTTAAAAATATCAATATTCTAACATTCGATTGATTGAGATACAACTTTCAGCCATCTCAGTCAACAAGTTTTCGCATTGTAAAACTTTTCTTCGGCAAAATAAAGGGGGATTTTCATAAAAAAGAGGGCATTTTCTTGTTTACTTATCAATAAGTATTATATTTCAAACGCATATTCCGATTTTTATGCACTCTTTTGTAACCTCTGTGGTTAAGTTTGTGTTTACACAAACAAAAAGATGCGATGAATAATTTTAACTTAAGCTAGGAAACTTGGTTGTACTTCTTCTGGGGACACCTAAGTCAATACTTAATTATGGGATTTTAATAAACCCCTTTACATACTATAAAATAACAATAACAAATGTCATGATAATAATTCTTACTGGCTAATCGTATACTTTTATCACATCAAGTCGTAATTAGTTATTTGATTAAAAAAAATAAAATATCTTTAAAAACTACGAAATTGGAGGGCGTGCGACCAATTTGTAAAAGGGACAGATAAATCGATTTACGTATACTTTGTCATGGTCATCTCTTTACTTCTACCAAAATTTATTTTCACTCCACAAGGAACTGATCGGCAACTATAAAAGCAGCCACTTTGATATACTTCCCCTGTAGAAATTTTTTTTATAGAGCATCATATACGGAGAGGGCACATTATTTGTAGAATGGGGGTGTTGTTTGGACCTGAAAGATTTAGGCTTGATTGCATGATCTAAAAGAGAACTTAAATTGAATCAATGCGCATACAAAGAGCCAACTCCACGAAAACTTACAGGCTTATGGCGGAGGGTAGGAAGACAAACTTCGTCATTTTTTTGCGATGGACCAGCAGAGAAGGTAAAAATTCAAGCATTCTGCTACATATCTTTGTTTCTGCTTCAAAATTTCACGTTTAACAGGATTTGCGCAGCTAAAATCATTTGGGTTCTTGGTGCTGCGACAGGTATACAGGTACCGGGGTGTCATACGGTGATACACGTATTTCAAGAAATCCGATGCTCTTGCAGTCACAGTGTCGCCTCTGAAGGACAAGGCACGTGTCGCAGAGGGAGAAAAATAAAAAAGGAAGAGGAAGAAGAAAAAGAAGGTTATGATGAAGAATGAGAAAAGAAGCAGAACAGCGAATGAAAGTATGAAGAGGACAGCGCAGATGGGAAAGTAGAGGGGAAAGACAAAGATGCAAAAAAGGAGGGAAGGAGTGAGAATATTTCTCCTCGCCTTTTTCTTTCTCTTCATTCCCATCTTCTTCTTCCTCATTTTCCTCTCCTCATATACTTCAATTCTTCTTTTCGTGCAGACTCCTAAATAAAGGTGGGCTTCATCCCTCAATTCTCGAAAATGACCTTCAATACTATTCTCGGTTTCTTTCCGTCACTGACAGATAATAATCAAAATTGCAACTATAATCCTGGCTGATATTGGCGCCAGTTACAAGAGTAGTAACACCAGACAGAGGTTCGGTTGATGCAACCGCACTTTGGCTGACTCAAACGTACCTCTGACCGGTGCGACTACTCTTATAACTGGCACAAAAATCAGCCAGGAGCATACACTGAAAAAAAAAAACTCCGGCCGTGGGAGCCACAATTACGGGCTATATAGACATACCGTCCGTTCCGGGCTCATAGGCGGAAAATTCCGGCTGCTAGAGCCATAACTTTGGCCTCTGAACCCGGAGCAATCGAAGATACGCCTCCAGCAGCCGGAATTTTCCGCCTTTGAGCCCGGAACGGACGGTATGTCCATGTAGCCCGTAATTGCGGCCCCCAGTGCCGGAGTATTTTTTTTTTTCAATGTAGCAGGATTGTGCGGTTCTTTTTTATCCGTGTTCGTTTCAGCGACAGGTATGCAGGTACCGGGGCGTGATACACGTATTGCAAGAGACCCGACAGCACCACAAGAACTTGCAGTCGCAGCGGCGCTTCTGGCGAACGAGCCGGGTATCGAACCCCCTGGCGCAGCAGAGACTCTGGCAGGACCCGGGCCCGGAGGCGGTGGCGTTGCAGGGGCGGCCCTGGGTGCCGAGGGATCCGCTGACCCGGTTCGGCTTGCAGAAATCGGGCGACTCCTCCGAGTAGATGAGGTCGCCTCGGCCCGGCCCTGGGGATGGTCCCGCGGCAGCGATGAAGTGTCGCCCGTCGTTGCTCGGGATCACCCGGGAGGCCGCCTCGAAGCGCCCCCGCAGCGACCGCCCCACGGCTCGGAAGGCCGGCAGCCGACGCCAGCAGCTACGCACCGTGCACGAGCCGGAGAGACCGTGGCACTTGCATTCCGTTATCATGAGCCTCTTCACAGCCTGCAACAACAACAGAAGAAAACTGACACCTTGGCTGTTCAAATGCTGAAGCATAGATCGGCACCCTCCAAGTAAGTTTTACCCACTGGTATCTTTGGAGACTTAAACGCCAGGATAGGAAAAATAAGCGCTCAAATCATTTCACTTTTACATGGTTTCTTAGCCAGCTTTCTAGAGCACAGCCCATCTTTCCCATTCGTCTATAGTTCCGTTTAACAGAATTGCGTTCAAAATATCATGAGGGGGTCATCTTTTCCGCCGTTCGATCCCTCTGTTGCCTGCTCGCCGCTATGGTCGTCCCACACCCTAGAATGCCTTTGTAGGGAGAGTATGGACAACTCGAAAATTTTGAGGTTAGGTTTGATCAGGTCATGTTGCTCTTGGGGCCCAAAAGGGCTGCCAACCTATAGACTCGAATTATCTAGTGGTACTAATTTTCATAATTCTTACCACCCGTTGTTTCATAACTGATTAAAAATTTATTAAAATATATATATAAAACCTTAATTTCGCATACATTTTCTCAGTTTCAAAGTCTTAATCTTTAAAGATGCTTGTTTACGATGCGACGTCAGCCGTATTCATTAATCGTTCAAATGCATAGGTTGACAGCGGCCTACTTTTCTAGTGATTTTCGTCTTACACGTTGTCGCCCTTTTGGGCCCTAAGAGCTATATAAATCGAGTTGTCCATACTCTTACTGTACCTCCAAGTATCAAGTGGACGTATTTTTGCTGAAGTGCCAGATACACCTGCGAGCTAGACGCGCGTCTTAAGTGGCGAGTGGGCCTTCGGCCTTGTTCGGCAATCTTCGTAGCCAATCAGGCTGCACCTTGCCGCCCAAAGTAGGATCGGATCCTACTTTTCGCGTCTAGCAAGCAGGTGTATCTGGCGCTTAAACGGAACTACGCATGGGTGGGAAAGAAGGGGTGTGCTCGTTAGTTGACGGTGGTAAGAATGAAAGGGAATTACAAGGCATCAGTGACGTCAGCAGCTACGACGGGAGTGACGACACCGCTGAATCATTCACCGACGACGGAAAGAAAGTTCATACTGACTTTTGGATGCTTAAAAATCATAGAATTTGGGTGCGAATTTTTCATAGTATAAGCATTACTAGTTTTACTTGAAATCATTAAAATTTCAATATTTTCAAATTTGATGGTTACACGCTCTTATTTCCATCAATTTCCGATCAAATGGTGACTGGTGCGCTCCATCTATACCATCAAATTTCTGCGGCCTGCAAAAATTTGATGGTAGATGATGTAGCTGTGGGGCTCATCCTTCATCTGATTTCCACACAACCGTCTTTATTTCATGCTTATTTCAATCAACACGCTGTTTTAATTAATTTTACTCATCAATCTAGATAACTCTCGACCGCCATCTTGGTCATCATTTTGATCGGAATTTGACGGAAATTTGAGCGTGTAACCAGGCCAAAACACTGCACGTATGCGCCTTATCCTCCAAGCCCCTCATTCATGAATGTTTTCCTTCCTACGTCCTGACGATGGCAAAAGCTGAAGTGCTTGAACGACTGTAAATTATAAAATAAAATATTGTATTTTTATAAGTCTTGTTTCTGCAAATTCTTTATTTTAGGGGAAAAAATCCATCTCATATTGTGAAGGCCTGAATAGACGCTCAAATTTCCATCAATTTCCGATCAAATGGTGACTGGTGCGCACCATCTACCATCAAAAGTTTGCGGCCTGCAAAAATTTGACCGCCATTTTTGTCATCATTTTGATCGGAAATTGACGGAAATTTGAGCGTGTATCCAGGCCTTAAGAAAATGGGAAATGAAACCTACCAGTCTCCCAGCGTCGTTATTGTGAAGTTTGATTAATGTACTGATGTCACTGAGTTGCTCATAGGGGGTGTCCATGAATATTTTGGACTTGCGGTACCCGTAATTAATGTTGTCGTCACAGCCACCCCACTCCCAGCTACGTTCCCCGAACTCAGCACCCATCCGACTTGCTTCTCCTGTTAAAGAAAAAAGAGGGACAATGTAAGTCACAGCGGAAAATATACTGCCGCCAAAAATAAAGACCTGTTATGTATCCATGATAGATTTTACAATTGAGAAGAAAGAGGCGTTAATACAAGCGTAATCGATTTACAAGTTTTCTTTTGGTGAAAGATCTGACCTACGTCGTTTTCGGTTTTTAAGTGAGGAGTTTGGCGCTTTAGAACATGATGATCTTACTGAACACTGATTTCTCGCTTTTGAGACGATTCTGAAAATGGTCAGATTCTGTAGCTTCAGCAGTTTTCCACCTCATAATGGGTCAATTGGGCCAGTCATTGAATTTCGTGACAGTGGTTTAAGCTTATAGATTAGCAAAAAGCAATACGATTCTTCCAAACGCATGGTTTTTACGTTCAATATTAACGAAGATATCGCCCTTCAAAAAACAAAGCACATATGACGCCATCGACCGCAATATTACATGCCCCATTCCCTTCCCTCTCGGATTCATCAATTATTAGTGATACACACGTTTCCACTGAAAGCGCCAGGTGGAAGAAACCATTATATACGTCATTATGGTGGATGACGTCATGCACTGTGTTTTGAAGGGCAATAGCTTGGTTTATGTTAAACATGGAAACTTGGTGTCAAGAAAAATCTTACTTTTTTTGCTGATTTATAATCAGAAATCATCATAGCACAATTCTGTGACTAGCGCAACTGACCTATTTACACGTAGCTATAAAAGTTAGTTGTGTACTAATTTCAATTATGTTGACCAATGAGCTAATACCTTGAATTCCTCTAAAATCAAAACAAATTGGAAAAAATAGTTTTAAAATATTGTCAAATAACGTAGGTTGATTCTTCGCCACAAAAATTAACCCTTGTTTTAAACGCTTTCATATAAAGTTCATACCAGGTAAAAAAAAAATCACAGTTTTACCTTTGAAAGTTTTGTCACAACTACATTCAATGAGTTCACCGGTTGTGCAGGCTCTCGTCACTGAGTATGTCACTCCGGCAGCTGTAATTGCACTCACAAAGCTTGATTCTCTTGTATCTGTAGGCAAAACAGAAAAGTAGCGATGAAAATGATAGATGTACTCTCCTTAAAAGTTTAAAGAACAAATAAAATCTCTTCAACTCTGTGATTCTCTGGATCTACGAGCACCACAATAGCTGTGAGTTGATTGTGGCGCCTTGACGCAACTATTCGTGTTCCACGGATATGCGTGTTGCGTGTTCAAAATTGAAGGCTCTATCGTTATTCTCACTTCTTCAGAGATGCCCGGACCTCTTCATTAGTAGCAGTCGAATAACCGAGTACCTATCTGGAGAGAATATTACCAATTAGCGATGCGCAGCCAGAGTAGCCACGGTCAATAATTTAATCGGTCATTCTTAAAAATACTTAAGCGCCTGAAATGGAAATCCGAAGAACTTATCAGAAGCCGAATAATCGGAACGTTTTAAATCGTTGATTATATAATATTGAGAATAATTAATTCATCGTTTTAATATTTCAGGGCTTTGAAATTTAGAACGAGTCGATTAAATCGTTTTGTCACTGTTTTTTTAGTGTTATGATTTCTGGCGCTTAAGTCTTTTTTAGAAGAACCGATTCAACTCAGTGATTCTTCTAACCCACGAATACTACACTGCTTCTATGTTGGTCGTAGCGCCTTGATGCAACAATTTGTGTTCCACGGTTGTGCGTGTTGCATTTCCCAAATTGAAGACTTTTCCGATTTTCTCTTCTCTTTAGAAGTGCACGGGAGTCGTCGTCAGTTGTAGTTACTGTTACACTGTCGGAAAGATAGAGATGCAGAGTCTCCAAAATATATTGTACCTGATCAGTCTACAGTGCTAACTAGAGCAGGTGAAAAGGAACGAAGTTGGAACTCAACGAGGTCCATAAACACCGTCATATCCAATAACCAGTAATCAATCTCAACACTCAACCATGCAGCAAACTTTAATCAGATCAGTTGTCCCAATCGATCGAAAGTGAGCGGCCTCACTGCCGCGCTCAGTTGCGTAAACACTCACACTTTGTAAGTAAAAGCAAGTGCAGCGTTGTCAAGCCCTGCTAAACTTGCTGAAGACTTTTAAAAATAAATTGATTGCATATAAAGAACCTGAGACGGTATATCGTCACCTTCCGGCCCAACTATCACAGGTGTCATGCGATGTTTAAACATTTCCGCCACTTTATTTTTTCACAGAAAAATTGTTCAACGAAGCCGTCCGAAAATTTCACTGAATTTTCTTTGCGCTGCCGATAAAATTCAGTGAAATTTTCAAACACATTCAACCAAAAATTTCTCTGTAAAAAAAATGGAGGCGGAATTTTTAAACGTTACATGGTGCTTGCAATACTTTGGCCGGAAGGTAACAATATTTCAATTCCGAGACCTCATTTTAACAATCTAAGCAGTGTAATCGACTGAGGCAAATAATTAATTCGTAGGTCAACGCTGCTCGTCGCCCGATGAGTATTGATGAGCAACTTGTTGAGTATGGAATAAAAACAAATAGCCTTATGATGACTGATGAATATCGGTGTAAGCACTTCGCTGGGCGAGTTTTTATACACTAGGTGAGGATTGCTGAACCAAGTGTTCGACTCTTTGGTCATCAGATATTATTCGACAAATCTGAACGTTGGCTCCCGAAAAAATCTTTACAGTATGTCTTCGTGCTAAAGAAAAACGCCATATGAGCATTTAAACGTTGCCAAATTTCCTCTCAGAAAATATGTATTTTTGAACGAAGTTATGAATATTTTTCCTTAACATTTTCAGAAGCTTCAGATCAAATTACAAACGAAATTCTGTAAAAAAATCTGAAGAAAAATATTAACTTTACCCTAAAATTCGTGCTTTATCAAAAGATATTTAACAACAACCAACGGGTCATATGGCGTTCTTCCGTACACGGAAAAAAAAGTATCACAATTCCAACTATACTCCTGACTGATTTTGGCATCAGATGTATAAGAGTTGTTGCCTCAATCAGAGGGGCTGGTGCACGGAGAAAAAACTTCGTGCGAGGGACCCGAAGTTAAGGTCATATGGATCTCTGAAGTTTCCTGATCACGCATCCGAAAACTTGAGGTCAAGCTGCCGAACTTCGGGTCAGACATCTTGGCATTTCGGTATGTACCGGAGTACTTCAGATGTGTGAACCGAACTTCGGCAGCTGGACCTCAAGTTTTTAGATACGTGATCCGAAAAAGTCAGAGATCCATATGATCTCAACTTCAGGTCTCACGCACAAAGTTTTTTTCTCCGTGTGAGTCTGCTGAAAGGGTGGTTGGTTCAACCATACCTCTGGCTAGTGCAACTACTCTTATATCTGACGCCAAAATTAGCCAGGAGTATACTATCGATTGTGATATTTTTATTTTTTTTTGTTTCAGTGAAGATAACCGTATGGGGTCTCTAAACTATACCGTTTTCGCACTAGTCATTCAGACTATAGGGTTAAAAGCTATTTTCAGTTTCAACGTGACATCAATGCACGTCATATGCGAAGAATATGAATTTTCTGCGTGTACGTGGGGAATATGGAAGTCCTTCGCTTGTCACTAACGACGCTCTGACGATTATGATTTGACGCTAATTGGAGTCGATGATTAGTATGCAGACTAAACATGATTGAACGATGCAGTCGCCTGAAGAAGAGGTGCTCTTGGCGAACAAGTTTGAGTCTCCGCTCCAGTTGCAACCACCCAGTCACATCACCACTCCCAGAGCTTTGTTTCCATCTCTATTAATATATAATCTCTCTCCATTCTTCACTATCTCTTTCCAAGCTCTTAGTCAAAATTTCTCCTTAGAAAATAAAAGGAGGAGGAGGAGGAGAGGAAGAGAAAACAATATGGCCGACTACGAGAAAAAAGAGCCCTATACCCGCAAACAGAACTGGTAAAGGAACGGCCGATTTTCATGATTTTTGCAGCTATCGACAGATGATATATTTTAGATGAGCCCGCCTTATTTAGATTTCTGAAATATGGCCCAGGTTTTAAGTTGTGACTTTTTCCATTTAAACAATGTTTTTGTTCATTTTTTATCACAGTCCGTTTCCTTTTAAAAATCTACTAGGCCAATTTCCATGATTTTTGCAGCTATCGATAAAAAGAGAGTCCCTTGATGAGCATGGTAGGCTTTTGCTGCCGTGCCAAGGAAAAACGCAGTATGAGCCTGTAGACGTTGCCATATTTCCTTCAATGAAAAACGAATTTACAGGGAAAATTGTGAATACCTTTCTTCAAAATTTTCAGACAATTATGTTTGGTATTTAATCTAAAATATTTAAAAATTTCAAGAAAAACTGTATAAAAATTTCTTCAAAGATGCATGTTCTATGACTCGTCTTATGTTTAGTGACATTTGGTAACTCGAATATTCGTACGGCGTTCTTCCTCAGCACGGCAGTTTGAGGGCGCGAAGAGTCCTCCAGTATGGGCTGATTGTTGAAATTGATAGACAAATCACATAGACAAAGAAGACAAATCATATTTGTGGTAGCGGGTGGTTTCAATGGACATAAGAGGTATAGACAAACTAACGGCAACCCACGCGAGACCCGCTAGTTAGTCCACAATTTACCCCCTTAGACTATAAGAATCACCCATTTCAACCAATAGGATCGCTCCATACTTCCTACGTCTTCTTCGTCTATAGCTTCGTCTATCAATTTCAACAATGAGCTCGCTGGTGTTGGACCGCGTAACCCCCAGTAGGATATGGTATGCAGTCGATTAAAGATTCGGAACACAGAGGAAAAAGCTATTGAGTCTCACCCGGACACGGTCACAAACATGGCAGCATGGGTCAAGATCGTGTGACTGGACGGCGCGTCCAGACCGATCCGCAAGAATGCTGCCGGGAGACCTAGCCATAGATCGCCACTCCGCGCCGGCCTACAGGGGGATGCTCAGCCTCAGCCTCGGTGGACAGTCCCGCATCCGCAGAAAGAATAAAAACTGGACATCGCCACACACTGGGTCGAGTCTGTAGGAGTAGTCGGACAAAATTCGGAAACTTTAAACGCTTGTCACTCCGTTCTTACAAAACTTTGCGGTTCTAAAAGTGGTTTCATTGGTTTCCTCGTAAAATTCTCTGCTAAAAACACCCCTTAAAATTTAAAATGCGACAAAATAAACATCAAAATTTGTAGTTTCGGTCACAAATTTTATGTCCGATCTCGCGAATGGACTCGAACCACTGTGCGGCAGTCTATCTATGGCTCGAAATGAGCCCTGACCCGTGCGAAAGCATTCCATCACCGTGGCTCATCCTACCCGACGCTGTCCAACTGACCTCTACATTGCCGGACTAAGATAGAACGTCATGTGAACATTCGAATGATGCCAAATTTCCCCTCGGTTTAATGGTTATTTTTTTTGGAAATTTAGTAGTATTTTTCCTTGAAATTTCCAGACGTTTTAGATTGAATTGCGAATAGAATTTTCTGAAAAATTGGAGGCGAAATAATTGCAAGTCTCCAGGCGAACGCGTATTTTATTTATGGGAATTTGGCAACGGTTGGTGGTTCATATTGCGTTTTTCCTCACCACGGTAGTACATCGGAGACATTTCCTCCTCATTTTTTATCCCCTCCCCGCCCAACCCGTCCGAGTTTTCATCATTAACACATTTTTCACTTTTTTATGCTCTTCTCGCGAGACGAGTCGTTCATTTGCACCGCCTCTGCGTTGTAAAGACGTAATCCCATTTTGGGTCTCCCCCTATTGTCCGTATAATGACATGCGCTCCCGGACTCATGTGAAAAGTGAGTTAGGTGCTTACGTCCGTAGAACGACGGTTTGCGCCGCTAATGTTTTGCCCTTTAATTGAAGTTTTCATGCCTCTTCCGTTCATGCGCTGAGAAACAATTAGAGTCGTTTTTTTCTTGCCGCGCTGACGCGACGCGCGGATGAGGGCGAGAGGCCTCCACTGGTGTTGGCCGATTCTGCGAAGAGAACGAGCGGCTTTGGTGACGCAAGTTCTGGACGGATATGATTCGATAAGTAGGACTCTCTGATAAATGATCGGGAAACGATTGAAATGATTAGCAGTACAGAGTCGAAATGCCAGTTACACAGTTTAATTTTTTACTAATTTCAATTGGTGTTCGTGAAAAATCTAACTGCGCCGCAAAAAAAAAAAAAAAATGTAACCTACACTGAAAAAAAAGATTGGTAGAATTTACCATTCCTTCTAGCTGTATTTCACACAGCGTCAATTTAGAGTCAATTCTGCCAGAGGAAAGGTAAACGTTACTGTATACTGGTACAGGTAACCATTCCTCTTGCAGAATCGACTTGAAGATTGGTAGAAAATTTACCATTCCCTCACACTGTATTTCACACAGCGTGAAATGTTTTTCCAGTGTACATTTTGTGTTAATATCGGAAGTAGAACACAAAGTAACCTGAACGAGCGGCTCATATGTAATGTTAGTTTCTCTTTGAGTTACATAATCAAATCTTTGGATTGAAAATTCTGAACTTTGTTTAAAATCAGGAATAAGCCACTCGTAAGTTGCAAACTTTGCGTAGCACCTAGAGAAAAAAAGAGTACGTAAGTTTAGCAAGGCACATTCCTCTTCCCCAAATGTCTCAGAGTATACCTCACGATTTCGATCGATTTAACCGAAAATTTGATCGATCGACCGAAAAGGAAGTTACTCGAAGTAACCCAATGTAACCATAAACACGGATTATCTTAAATGTGGGTGCCTCACGTACTTTGTAAGTAAAAATAATTATTCCCGGAAAAATTTGAAAATTTTAAATCGAGTATAAGAGCAGTTGCTTGAACAGTAGAGTCGCTACCAGCGGGCTGGTTGTTGAAATTTATAGCGACGGAGAGGTAGACAAAGAAGACGTAGGGAGTCTGGAGCGATCCCATTGGTTGAAATGGGTGGTTCCTACAGACTAAGGGATAAAATGATGGACTAACTTTAGCGTCTTTCGTAGGTTGCCGTTAGTTAGTCTATTACCCCCCTCTTTGTCCATTGCAACCACCTCCTCCCGCCAATGGAGTCCCTCCATACCTTCTTTCGCCCTCTTTGTCTGTAGCTGTGTCTATCAATTTCAACAATCAGCCCGCTGGCATTGCTCCTTGGCGTTTTGCGGACATTGGAAAACTCCAACGATGGAGTCCAACAGCAAATAGAACCCATTGAAGTCCATGGAGGAATTCTGGAACATATACGAACATACGAACATGTGAACATGCGTGTGAGTGAATGTGTGGAGATCGGCGATGTGGAGACTATTTATGCGTGCGTAAATAATCATTAACTTCATTCTTCACCGAACCGAGCAATCCCTTTCAAACGTGGTCTCCCCTTTGTTTATTCTTATTTATTTTCCCCACCGCCCCCCTCCCCTCCGCACGTCTGCGGGGAAATAAAATATGAGGCTATCGGTAATAATGGCAAGAGACGCTCCACTCATGTGACATTCCTCATCTTCGGGATATAATGAGTGATGTAACAACACGATCGCCCCATCAAAATGGACCGAAGCGATGCGACGACCATACCAATGTTGCCAATTTTCATGGATTTCGTAAATTTTAATCGACTCTTTGACAAGTTATAGTCCATGCGTACTTTTTTTGAACAAAAAATGGACTGAAAATTAATAATAATTATTACAACACACTGAAAAAAAACTACAGCCGTGGGAGCCGTAATTGCGAGCTAAATAGGCATACCGTCCGTTCCGGGTCCAGAGGCCGAAAATTCCAGCTGCTGCAGCCGTAACTTCAATTGCTCCGGGTTTAGAGGCCAGAACTATGGCCCCAGCAGCCGGAACGGACGGTATTTCTAAATAGCTCTTAATTAAAAATAGCTCCCACGACCGGAGTTTGTTTTTTTTCAGTGCACAAAATGCATATCGTGCATATAGACAATTTGAACCTGCGTCAAGGTTAACCGTGTTCTCCAAAAATTGTGTTGTCATACGCACATGTGGAAAAACCCCGAAAGTCATTTTTATGCTGGAGTAATCCGTATGGACGTCTTTATGCTGAAAGGAGCTACATGCATAGTGTTTCCGTGCAACTTAAGTCCTTTTAGCATGAATATGTCCATACATAAATGAATGGGCCTGTTGCAAACTTCCGGTTAAGCAAGAAGAAGAGTTCTTCCTTGTAGAAAATGGCTTAAAAATCATGAACGCATCAAGAAAGTCGGAAATACACTCCTAACTTCACAATTTGCGTAGCACCTGTCTGAAGTTAATGCCCGAGAGGTGTCCAATGTTTTACATGTAATATAATACAGCAAAAAGGGCACAAATCAAATGAGATTTTCAATAGTGAGTAGATTTTCGCATGAGAATTAAGGGATTTTCCCGATCTATCACTCATTCTCTGATCCTCTCTGGACAACGGTTTGTTTTTTACGAAAATACACTCTGGCAACGGTGGAGATCTCGTGGAGGGTGGGGGCTGCAGACCCTGAAAGGGAGGGCGCGGGAGAGGGGAGGGTGGCATCTGAGAGGGAGCGTGGAGGGACGGAAAAACACGTCAATGGTCAAAGCTGAGAATTCCTGCGGAACAATTTTATCAGGATTATTCCGTTTTCAACGATATTAACTTGATTTATACCTGGTGGCGGCTTCATTCTCAAGTTGAGCGAGTCGTCGCGAAACAATGTCCTAAACAACATTTTTTTGCCTTTTCTTCGTAGCAGTAGTTCATTGTTTGAGGACGGTGGATTATTGACGTCTGTCTTATGAGCGAGCGAGTGCGCCTGCGCCTGCGATGCGAGCTGCTGTACTTGCAGAAACCGCGTATTTACACTGGTTTTTCATTGCACTTGGGTGGTTTCGTTTGAGTATGGTTTGACGAATGAGGGATGCCGGCGTGCGTGACTTGGGATATGAGCCCTGCCAGGTTGCCGAATTCCAGCCAATGACGCCCTTTTGTTCGTAAGCGCCGGTGAGCTGAGTATTGAAATCGATAGACAAAGCTATAGATAAATATGTGATACAAATATAAAATAGAGCGATCTCATTGGATAAAGTAGATTTTATAGACTAAGGAGGAAAGTGATGGGCAAGCTGTAGGATCTCTTGTGAGTTTTTTTGGTGTTAGCTATAGATAAAGATGTAATACAAAAATGAAATAGAGCGATCTCATTGGATAAAGTAGATTTTATAGACTAAGGAGGAAAGTGATGGGCAAGCTGTAGGATCTCTTGTGAGTTTTTTTAGTGTTAGCTATAGATAAAGATGTAATACAAAGATGAAATAGAGCGATCTCATTGGATAAAGTAGATTTTATAGACTAAGGAGGAAAGTGATGGGCAAGCTGTACATAGGATCTCTTGTGAGTTTTTTTTAGTTAGTCTATTTCTTACCTCCTTTGTGCATTGCAACCGTCAAATGAATTGCTCTTTTTTCTCTTCGTTTTCTTTGTCTATAGCTTTGTCTTCAATACTCAGCCTGCAGGTTAACCCTTAATATCCTCCCCTTTTTGTGTTTCACGGGTATAGCTGTCTCCAGCGAAATTTCTCATCAGAAATCTTAGAAAACTTTAGAAAACTTTAGAAAACCTCTATTTAGCAATTGTCGCTTATTTCCATACGCCTGCGTTTAAGTCTCCAGAGATTTGCATAATAACATTGATGTGATAAACACACATAGGCGGACTTAGTGTACGAACTTAGATGCATATCGTTTTGCCTATGAGTTTGAATAATAAGCCTGCGGAAGTTGGTAAAGTATAAAGGTTGAGTACATCGTAAGCACCATCATATCTCACCAGGACTGGGAACGTATCTCTATTATTCAACAGAAACCTAGTGACCTGACAATGAAAATTGAATAGAGTGGATCCTCTGAATTCCAGAGATACAAACATATGATTAGGCTTCTTGAGGGTCACTCGCTTAAAAATCACAACGAGAATGTCAACAAAGTCTTGAATCTTTTACTCAAGGCAAATTGTGTACTTTATATCATTCATATTTCCCAGCGCGCTAACGCTCTAGTGCAAGGGTCCCTGGATAGCGTTTTCAGGTGGACGAAAATTTGGAGAGTAGCGCTAAACAACCTGAAATCGCAACATCTGATCATTTCAAACAGAAGGGTCGGTCGGAGGCCTGTCTTTCTAGATTTGAAGCCAATCCCTCCCTGCGACTGGGCTAGATATCTCGGAGCAATCCTGGATAGAAAGCTCAGGTGGGGAGAACATATAAAGTCCAAGCTTAAACAACTTAAGGCTAAACGCAAGAGGATGTACTGGTTACTAGGGCGTGGCTCTAAGCTATACCTAGATAACAAAATTCTCCTGTACAAGTGTATTTTAAGGCCCGTTTGGAGTTATGCTTGCATGTTCTGGGGATGCGCCGCAGATACTAACATCAAACGGATCCAGACGTTCCAAAATGTAACTCTGAGACAAATGGTTAATGCCGAATGGTACATCAGAAATTCTGATATCCACAAGGACTTAGGCATTGTGTCAGTGAAGAGTTACATTCGGGAACTGACGGAAAATTATGAACGCCGCTTAGGTTTCCACCCTAATGTCGAGGCAATTTCCCTCCTCGATAACTCCAACATACTCCGTAGACTCAAAAGACGTAAGCCTTTTGATCTCATTTCCGATTATATTGATTGTTAATTCTGTTTATCTTCCATCATAAGGGTTAGTAACTCGCAAGAGTGAATTGAAAGACACTCTCTGTATATACATGGTTTATTGTTAACTTATCTTTTGTATGTACAGTTCTTCTTATGTCTAAGTAAAAATTTACCTAGTTTTAAGTAATTAGGTAATTGTCTTAGCAGTTAGTTGACTTTATCCTTAAGTTTAACTTGTACTCACTTATTCATATTCCTTCACCACCACCTCATTTCATTAGTTGACTAATTCTAAGATATCTATATTTAATCGTAAAGTAACAGTGCTAAATTTGTATGTACAAAGATGTGCTCAATAAATAGTCCAAAAAAAAAAAAAAAAAAAAAATTTCCCAGCGGTTTTTTTTCGTGTGTGACCAATGTGACAGACCAATTTCATCGGCTCAGCACTGAAAGTACCTTTCATGCAAGTTAATTCAAGTTTTCTTGAATTATTACAATTGTGTACTTCCAATACAAAAGTACTCTCCAAAAATTGTTTTATCAGTTCACCTTAACATGCATTCTTCAATTGACACACCATGGCACAATCCAACATGTTGTGTTTGCAGTGATCTTACGATTTTTTACGATGTGTTTTTTCGTCGTTGACTATCAAATTCTCCTGAAGAGAGGTGTAAGAATACCTTATCTAAACATACAAACATCTCGCAAACTATTTCCGTTCTTTCACACGTTTGATTTCAGTTATTACTTATGAACACATACTTTTGCCTTCTTTTTTTACCTAAGTGAGGAGAATATAAAATGGACCGCGTTAAACAGAAAGGAACCAAGCCACATCAGCTATTGCCAAATTTAATCGGGCAAGTTAATTTTTTTCATGAAAACGGTTGAGCGGATTCTCGTGCAAATTTCAGTGAAAATTCTCCATAGTTTGAAGTGAATTCCCTAAAAATTTCAAAAGAATCCGCACAAACGATCTCTCGTGAAAAATTTAATTGCCCAGTTAAATTTGGCAATAGCTGATGTGGCTTGGTTCCTTTCTGTTAAACTCGGTCCAAATAATGTTGTAGAATGACGGGTTTCTAAACTTTTAACAAAAAAGTCTGTCATGCTAAACACGAACCCTGCTTATTTCCTTGATCGGACATTTGTGCAATAATATGGAAAATAAAACATTAAGGAGTGTAAAGAAAAAGAAAAAAAATACTACCCGATGGAAAAAAGCTTAATTGGAAACATTGTTGCCAAATAGTGCTAACATAAGCACTTACCATCATTTAAACCCATAAATATCCACATTTTGTCACGTAATCTGGCAACTTTGGTCGGACGCTCCGAGTAAGTCGAATCCATCACGATAAATTGCGGACAGTGAGACCGGTCGTATTTGTATGTTTCTGTGCTTTATGTAAACGCCTTCATTGCATCGATGATGCAACAAACGTGACAGTTCCACTTACAGATTTTATCACACTCTCGCTGAAACGGATATTTGATAATCGCAGAGTGAACTAAAAAAAAATAAGCGACATCAGGGGTTTCCTGAGATTTTGAATGGTGTTCCTCGCTATAAATGGACCAGATGCCTTTCTAAAAAGATTGAAAAAATCCTAAAATTTCTCCAAATTTTAGTTCTGATTCTACGCGGAGTTTTCATTTTCAGATCAGTAGACTCTAGTTAGATGAATGAAAAGGTTACATAATCATAGCAGCGTCTGCTGGTGTCTAAATTTTTTTGACTCTCCACTCTCAATTTCATCTTTTCCTTCCCTTCACTCCTCAGAATAATCGGAAAAATTCCTGAAAAATGGCCCGAAGTTACAACTTTCATATTACAACGTGGTGTGGCGTCCCGCCATAGTGTCATATGTTTTTAAAACTGGTAGACTACCAAAAATCCTTTCATGCTGAAATGAACAGAAATGAGAGTTAGTAAAGTAAAAATCTCGGATCATTGTCTCGAGAGTTGGCAATAACGGAGATTAAAGTCTGTGGACCTCCGATTTCAAATGTTACATTTCCGTAAGAAAATGAACCACGGTGTTTTAAAAGGCGTGTGTTTCTAGTTTAAACGGGCTTCACAAATTTTCAGACAAAGGGGGCGTTTTCCTCACTTTTCATTTTTAGAGAAAATTGAAAATACAACAGTTCAACGTTTAGAATTCAAAAAACTAAATGGACTATATTTTGCCATTGGGAACTACAATTTCTGGCTCTGCTGTAAAAACCCACTGCTTCCCCTTGCGGGCTGTTTTTCTCACTTTTCATTTTAAGAGAAAATTGAAAATACACCAGTTCAACGTTTAGAATTCAAAAAACTAAATGGACTATATTTTGCCATTGGGAACTACAATCTCTGGCTCTGCTGTAAAAACACCTCTGTCCATAGGGAAACGAATGGTACATACGTTGTTCCTAAACTGAGTCAGAAATTACAGCTTCTAATTGCAAAATGCAGTCCAATTAGTGCACTTACGTCTATGAAAAAACACACTGGATACGTACCTCTTGATAAGACTTTTTTCAAGCTTTTTTTGGCGGTAGTGCAGTTCCACCTCCTGTTACGGAACTGGAACTGACACTCTCGAGTGCCGAGCTGATACCCACGGCTGATTTCTTTCAGGAGTGCTGGTTCCTTTTTGCAAATTTCGCCCATCCGCCCTTTCAGCCGTCTAGTTTTTCTACACAGCTGCATTGGTTCCAGAACAACTTCGCTCCCAGATACCCTGCAATGAAATCAAAACATTAAACCCAAATGTTATTCATTCTCAGGAGTAAAGAGTTAGTCATATGTAATTAATTTTGATCATTTCGCAGGGTGAAGGAAAGAATGGAAACTCCCTAATAAGAAAGTTACAGTCTACATATACATACCGTTCGTTCCGGGCTCAGAGGCTGAAAGCTCCGGGTGCTGGAGTCGAAGCTTCGACTACTTCTGATGTTACACCTGAGACTTCCGGCCTCTGAGCCCGGAACCTGGACGATATGTCTATACAGCCCGTAAGTATGGCTTCCACGACCGAAGTTTTTTCTTCAGTGTGGTAACCACCATCAGGTTCCGCTAAGATACCTATTGCAACTAATTTTCTCAAAGAACTGCTGCAACTGAAACATATTTTTCAGGTGAAAAATATGCAATTATCAAAAGAATGAAAAGGAAAGAAAAGGAAGAAAAGGAATTTGCGTTTAACAGCACCATTTTATATAGTATTCATACAGTAATTTAAGTATATTTCAGTCTGTGTAATTATAAAGTATGCGATCTGATGATCGGAGATAACGTGAAAATCGTCAGCAATATGACTATATGTAAATAAATTTTTCAATATGGTCAAAAAGTGCCGGGTCCACACTTTTGGGAAAGTAAGGCAAAAAAGTTAAAATAAATTAGGATTAAAGATACAGCTCGGGCAAAATTTTTTAGTTTTTTCCTTGTGAATAAATTGTAATAACTTCACTGAAAAAACCTCCGGCCATAGGAGCCGTGCTTACGGGCTGTATGGACATACCGTCCGCGTTTCGGGCGTATAGCACTCGGAATAATCGAAACTATACAGCTCCAGCACCTGGAACTTTCGGCCAATAAACCCAGAACGGACAATATGCCTGTAAAGCCAATAACTTTTTTTCATCGATCATTATTTTACTGTGTTTCAACTAAAAAATTCAATCTAAAATTTGAAATCGCTAAACAACGAAAGCCTCCATATCGGAAGGAAAGTGACTGTTAATGACATAACAGGTTCATTCACAGTTATTTCGATTTCAAGTTCCCGTAATATTTAGTAAGGCACTATAATGTATTTATCTCCAGCGCAGTGGTCCCCTATCAACAGAGTCAAATAAAATACCCATTCCTCTCATCGCATAATATTCCAATAAATCTTCCTTAATTAAGTCTTTCGCTCACTGAATCGGGGAGGGGAAAAATTTTGTGAACAGAAATGTTGTCCACCGGTCCGATGATAAATACTGCCGTGCTAAAAAAAAACGCCGCGTGAACCTTCAGACGTTGCAAAATTTCCTTCGATATAAACAGAATTTACAGAGAAAATTGTGAATATTTTTTCCCAAAATTTTCAGACTATTTTGTTCACAATTTTATCTAAAATACCTGGAAGTTTCGAGGAGATACATGTATAAATTTCGTCAAAAATACATGTTTTATTCGAGGGAATTTGGCAAATCTCGAATGTTCATACGGCGTTTTTCTTTAGCACGCAGAATAAAAGTCAGACTTTTTGGCGTGAATCGACGGTAATATTGATGAATGGCTTGGAAAATTTTACATCGTAAGGATTATAATGACATTGGGACTTCTTATAACTGCTCTAAACCGTCCGTTAGAAGGAATTCATCTTAGAATGATTCTGTTTAAAATGTTTACGTTAGCAATTCGAAACAGAATCTTCCATTTGGTTTCAAAAATATGAGCATTATTCTTATGTTTGAGGATTGTGAGATTCTGCCATGAAATCACTTTAATAAAATTTGATAAAACTCTGAAGTCGTGATTTTAAAATCTTTAAAAATTCCTCGGCTTAAAACCACCTTGGAATCTGTTCTGCTCTGCCCCGTGCTCAATCGCGGGAGGGTGAAGAATTTGAGGTGTGACGACCACGTGTCCGGCACACGTGCAGGTGAAAACGGTCTACGTGTTAATTGAATTGCGTGTTAACAGGATTAACACCCACGAGTTGTTTGTTTCTGAATGGCCCGCGCGGCGCAGGATGCATCACTTCCGACCCGGCAGTGCTGAGAAAAAACATCGTATGAGCCTCCAAGCGTTGCTAAATTTCCTTTCCCAAATCGCTAATTTTCAGGAAAATTTGTGAGTATTTTTCTTCCGAATTCTCAGATAATTTTTTTCGTTATTTAATCTAAAATATCTTTAAATTTCAAAGAAAAATATGCATGACTTTCCTCAAAAGCTCACGTTCTATCCTGGGAAATTTGGCAACCACCGAATGTTCATACGGTGTTCTTCCTCAGCACGGCAGCACAGCCCGCGCCCAAAATCAATCGAATCTTGCGGCCGCATTCCTCATAGTTCAGTAATTCGATGAAAGCCGATATAAACCGTCGCCTAAAAAAATTGATTCTCTGAGGACCGTTCGATCATTGCAATTTTGATATTGCCGATTAGACAAGCATTTTCCAAATCACAGAATGAAAATTCTGTGAACCGACTTTTATGTAAACTTTACACTCTAATTTCTCTTTGAAGCGCAGATTTTAGGCAATTCAACATTTTTTACATGTTTTGTGACTTTTGTGAGATATGTTAATTTGGAAATATGTATGATGAATAGTACTCTAGTTTTGCCTTGAAGCCAAAAACAATAAGTCTGCACCCGCCCCTGCACCCACCCATGAAAACAACTCGCGGAAAACAGAAATCTAATCTTAGGTCGAACGAGTAAGATAGACACCGAAATACTACCTGGATTCACATCAAAATACTGCCGTGTTAAGGAACAACGCCGTATGGACATTCGAGAGTTGCCAAATTTCGCCGGATAAAACTTGTCTATTGAGGAAATTTTTGTATATTTTTCCTTGAAATTTTTAAATATTTTAGATTAAATACTAAACAAAATTGTCCGAAAACTTGGAAGAAAAATATTCACAATTTTCCCAGTGAACTCGTTTTTCATTGAAGAAAATATGGCAACGTCTGGAGGCTTATACGCCGTTTTCCGCAGCACGTCAGAATACGACTTTGAGGCACTTTATTGGCCTGGTTACACGATCAAATTCCCGTCAAATTCCGATCAAATGGTGACTGGTGCGCACCATCTATCATCAAATTTCTGCGACCTGCAAAAATTTGATTGTAGATGATGGAGCTGTGGGGCTCATCCTTCCTCTGATTTCCACACAACCGTGCTTATTTCATGCTTATTTCAATCAACACGCTGTATTAATTAATTTTACTCATCAATCTAGATAACTCTCGACCGCCATCTTGGTCATCATTTTCATCGGAATTTGACGGGAATTTGATCGTGTAACCAGGCCATATTGGTCATGAAAACGAGTCGGAGACGTTTTATGACGTTGAGCAGTGCATGAGAAAGTCCAGCCCGTAAAGGAGCGCGAAAGAACGGAAGAGGGAGAGGAGGGGAAGCAGAAGGAGGAGGGAGAGGAGAAGGAGATAACTCCTCTGGGAGGCAGTGAGGGAATTCTATTTGTAGGAACCGGGAGCTGGGAACCAATGAGAAGCCTGCCCCGTCTCCTGGTCCAGCCTTCGGGTGGAAAACTCCACTCACCGGCTGTGTCCCAGCCTCCCGTTTCAGGAAGGGGAGGCTATCTTGCGGGCGGGATGGATCTCCGACTCCAGAATCCTGCACTGCCGTACTAAGGAAAAACGCCGTATGACCCTTCGGGAGTTGCCAAATTTCCCTCGGCAAACCACGAATTTTCGGAGAACTTGTACATATTTCTATTACGATTTTTCAGATGGTTTTGTTCGTGATTTGATCTATGAGGCTGAAAATTTCAAGGAAAAAATATTCATAGCTTTTCTCAAAAATAGACATTTTATTCGAGGAAATTTGGCAACTCTCGAATGTTCATACGGCGTTCTTCCTTAACACGGCAGTGCGCTCATGCTTAAGTGTAGAAATCCCGGAGGAAATACACTAAATGGACCATGCACATTTTTCAATGGGGATTTACAATTTATAACTCATCCACAAAGTCATCTTGGAGGCCGAGAGTTGCCGAATTTCTTCAAATAAAATGTCAATTTTTGAGAAAAGTTATGAATATTTTTCCTTGAAAATTTCAGATTTCTCAGATCAAAGCACGAACAAAATCCTCTGAAAAATCGTAATAGAAATATTGACGTTTTCCTGAAAATTCGTGGTTTGTAGAAGGAAATTTTGCAACGCCTGAAGGTTCATGCGGCGTTTTTTCTTAGCACGGCAGAATAGGTCACAAACAAATCAATGAAAACCAATTCAAAAATTGGATTCAGAAGTAAATCAATACAACTCTAACGCTAGCTTTCTTATGCGTTTGCACACCATGAGAAAAATAGTTTACTTTTCTGTAGCTGCGTTTAAGTCTCCGAGGTTGGTCATCGAAACCAACGCATTGGCGAATTCAGCAAATTGGCAACATTGTTTTTCTCAATTTAAATCCATGGATTTGTATCGATTCTCGGAGGGGCCAGGTGTTCCGACAAGAATCGATTATTTGGCGTAGGTTTAAATGGCGGAAATCCGGTGTTGCCAAATTGCTGGATCCGCATCTGAACCGACAGCAGATCAATATCTTTACAAACGCACTTGAGATTGCAATGTATGGTTGTTTTTTGCTGAGAGTGAGGTAACGCATTAACTCAAAAATCGAAGGTATATGAAAAGAGGGTGCTCCTCTGGCTGCTGCGAGGACCAACCCCCCCCCCCCCCCCTACAGACACCTTCCAACAATGAGACACCTGGCGGATTATTCATCACTTTATGAAAAAGACCACCGCAGACAAGATTTGAATTTAAGCATTTTGACACATGTTTCCTCATAAAAACTATAAGAACCACCCGTTTCAACCAATAGGATTGCTCCATCTTCCCTCCGTCTCCTATGTCTATAACTTTTCCTATCAATTCCAATAATCAGCCCGCTGCCTCGTTGGCTGTATCACGCGTGCTGCCGTGATAGCGAAGACAGCAGTAAGTCCATTTCTGTATGAGCCATAATTGGCACATGCTTTTATGTGTCTCGAGGTTCATCCCTGCATGCACTTACTTTGCCGTGCTAAGGGAGAACGCTGTATGAACATTCGAGAGTTGCCAAATTTCCCCGAATTAAACATGTATTTTTGCAGAAAGTCATGCATCTTTCTCGTTGAAATTTTCGGACTTTATAGATGAAATTACGAACAAAATCCTCTGAAAAATCGGAGAAAAAATATTCACAAATTTTCCTGAAAACAAGTGATTTCTCGAAGGAAATTTGGCAACGCCTGAAAGCTCTTACGGCGTTTTTCCTTAGCACGGCAGTGCATGCTCTTCTCGCTATCACGACAGTGTGGGCGGCGCGATATGCCCATTGCCCATTTCTCTGCAAAATAGGAGAATGAGTGGAAGAAGGAAAATAGATTAATTGGAGCTGAGAGGTGGGTGGTGGGCAGTGGCATGAGTCTCTGAACGTCCATATTTATAGTTGGAGTCACACCTCCTTCCACCCACGCGGAAATATTTCCGCGACCCACGCGCGAATGAGTCCGCCCGTCATAGCCCGAAAATCCAATTACAGCGCACATCGGTTCACCCTCGCGGTAATAACTCACATTTCCAATGCATTACAATGCATTTGCACTACACTTTATACGCTAATTCACGAATCAGGCGAGACAAATGTTTTAAAGACCCTGCACTGCTATCTTCCTCATAGTGTAAAAGTTAATTTTGGGAGTCAACGCTCTCATTATCCTATCGATGCTTCACATTAGCGATTATAACCTAAAGATATTGTCACAGGTTGCGATTTGACCATTGATTCTTCTTTAAAAGTTCGCGAGAAACACGATGGTGCCACTGATTATCTCTGAAATCATCTCCCAAGCTCATAAAAAGCTCTCAAAGTGAGGCCAAAATGGAGGGGATGTCCCACCCTACCCTGAGAGTCCACCTCTACATTAAAACAAACTCTCCATGCAAAGATAGGGAGCAAATACATAATTAGCAGGGTTGCCACTTTATTTGGGGACTCCAAAACTGAAAACACGGCAGCCCTGTTAATGTATTTGCTCCCTATCTTTGCATGGAGAGTTTGTCTTGATGTAGAGGTGGACTCTCAGGGTAGGGTGGGATATCCCCTCCATTTTGGCCTCACTTTGAGAGCTTTTTATGAGCTTGGGTGATGATTTCAGAGAAAACCAGTGGCACCTCGCGAAGTTGTGTTTCTCGCGAACTTTTACGTAAGAATCAATGGTCGCAAATCGCAAATCCCTCTCACTTGCAACTTCTCCATTACGGTTATAAACGCCCGATTCACGCCGAACCCAAGCATTTACAGATCGATATACATCGAATGATAGCATAACGGAAAGGGTAACATCACCTTAATTTCGAGAAATTAAACTAAGGAATTCGGATATTAAAAATAATAATCGTTCTTTCCGCCCGATTTTCACTGTGGCGGATGCTTCAAGACGATTCCAGGGCGCATTAGCAAGCAAGGCACTATTTGAGACTCATCCGAATGCGTAATCAGTCGTTGAAATTCATCATATGACGTGTTTTATTCGTCATTAAAGCGTGTTCATCATGTTAATGAGCCGGTCGCGAGGAAGCTACAGAGTTGCAGGCGCAAATAGCCGTCGACATGAACTGCATAGCAGCATCGTTGCCAGGTACTGCTGACAAACCAGCACTTTTCTCTCATTCAAATCGCGCAACCAGGCTTTGAGATGTTGCATGTGTGAGGAAATTGCGATTTGACCATTGCTACTTGTGTAAAAGTTTGCGAAAAACACGAGGGTGCCACTGGTTTTCTCCGAAATCAACTTCCAAGCTCAAAAAAAGCTCTCAAGTTGAGGCCAAAATGGAGGGGATATCCCACGCTATCCTAAGAGTCCACCTCTACTTCAAGACAAACTCTCCATGCAAAGATGGGGAGCAAATACATTAGCAGGGTTGCCGTGATTTCAGTTTTTGAGTCCCCAAATAAAGTGGCAACCCTGTCAATGTATTTGCTCCCTATCTTTGCATGGAGAGTTTGTCTTGATGGAACATCTCCATTTGCACCACTCACTGGCACATACTGGCACTATACTGAAACTTGCCCTTTATTCGGTCACCAAACCAACTTCGGCGGACTGATCATTGAACTTGATAGACAAAGGAGACAAGGGAGACGGTGCGAGCCGAGAGGTGGAAGCGGACGTTTGCAATGGACAAAGGAGGTTAGTGATAGAGTGACTGACGGCAAACCACGAGAGTCCGCAGTAAGTCCATCGTGTTCCCCCTAAAGCTTCAACAACCACCCGTTTCAACCGGTATAGGATAGTCCCTGATAAAAATTGGTAGTAGAACTTAAAGCCGGCTGTAAGATTTCCAATAGCTTCTGTAGCCGGCTGTACAATTTCTTATAACTTTTAATAGCCGATGGCGATTAAGCATTAGCCAGACGATAAAGTTTACGCTAAACGTTACTAAATACGGATACTAGGACTTAATGAATTTTTGGACTAGTACCGCTCTCTTTTTGTGCAGTAGTATCTTGATATATTTTGCGAGGAAAGCTCCGTACTTTAGAGAGATGCCTTTCATTCTTAATATGTTGGAGCGCCTTCAATTTCTTATGATACTATGCAATACCTCTGGTGTGAAACACTTGCTTCATACGCCGTGGCACGCTGCGGCGGGCGGGCAGAGAGCGCGAAACTCGCATTGGCGCCTACAAACCTAACAGTGATACTTCACGCATTGCGCAACGCGTGAAGTATTCCTGTTAGGTTTGTAGGCGCCAGTGCGTCGCCGCTCCGCTTTGTGTTAGGCTCTAATATTTAATCTCGCGGAGTCAGCGTTTTTCAACTCATGATTTTGAAATGTTTGCACACTCTGTATGGATTATTCTCATTTTAATTGATGAAAAAAATGTGTTTCAAAGGAAAATATAATGTGTGTTTTGTAAGCATTAAGGTAGTTTCGTTAAAAACTTAATGATTTCCAAAGCACACGAATTTTTACACAATTTCTTACAGCCTTTTATAGCCAATGGCGATAAAGTGTAAAGCCCGGCGATAGAAACTATAGCCCGGCGATAGAAACTATAGCCCGACTGTATATACTTTTTTATAGCTTCGTATAGCCCGGCTATATGATTTGCTCCGCTTTCTACAACCAGCTATGTGATTTTCTATAGCCTTCTTTAGTCGGCCATAGGAACTCCTATAGTATTTTGAAACGCAGCTCCTATCGCCAATTTTTACCAGGGGTTCCATTTCTGAATTGGTTTTTTTGTCTATTACTTCGTCTGTAAACAATATCAGCCTGTTTCATTAGGATTTAGTGCCTAGGAACAGTCGGAATCCACTTACTGTGGCTTCATGGAGGTAACTGCAACTGACTGCAACTATGTGCCCAGGAGTGATCGCATGATTACCGTAATAATAGTGTTGTCTGTTTGCGTTTTAGCGTTTTTAAATAAAAGGGACAAATTGATCAGAATAAGAACACAGTATGGGTTTAAGTGTTTCAAAATATGCAAGATGCGTTCAATTATAAATAACGCAATAGGTACTGATGGAAATCTACATGTGTAAGCCGGCATAAATTCATGCAGAAAAAAAATTTTAAAAAATGAAAAAGTACGGAAAACGATCAGCGCTGAGACGATCAGATCATAAATTTTCATGACGTTACGCGCAACCGACGACGGAAAAAATGACCTGTCAGTCATGTCAGCGAAACAACACTTGGCGGTCGAAAGGTCTCAGTAACAATAATTTGTCATATATTCTTGCATAAATCAAACGTGCAAAGTCAAACATTTTTATTTACAATGTAAAATTGTTACTTGTTTGCTACTGATGACATGAACGGGATTCAATTCTTTGATTCTAAAGATATAGTTTCGACTTTCCTATTATTTTCCTTTAAGAGGAGTAGGAAGACATTTTGACGGCAGTCATAGAAGCCAGTGCTCGCCTCTGATTGATGCCGGATGACATCATTCGGTTTGGCGCGAAACCGGGTCGTTTTATTTGTGGAAAAGTTGCGCTTTCTGAATTGCGTATTCCTCGGATTATGAGTCAAAATTTCGCGTTCTCGATGTGCGCATCGTGTATAACGCATTATTTAATTCGGGAAAATGTATTTTCAAGTCAAATTCGTTTCTGATTTAAGGACCCATTGCATGCCAATAGTAACAGTAACATTACATCTGTCAATTAAAATATATCGATAAATAAATTTAATAAATATAGCTTTTCGGTATCGTTACTTTAATAGCGTCCGCACTCCTCCGATGTCATTACTCTAATCATAGCCCACGGAAACTGAGACGACACGACAAAAGATTTGCGGGCTGATTATTAAAGTCGATAGACAAAGCTATAAATAAAGGACAAAAACCGAAAATGGAGCGATCTTATTGTTGAAAGTGGGTGGCTGCAACAGACAAAAGTGATAGGCTATAAGTAACGACAGACCATACTGCTGTAATAAGGAGGAACACCATATGAGCCACCAGGCTTTGCCAACTTTCCCGAGAAATAACGAACTTTTAGGAATATTTATGAATATTTCTCTACAGATTTTTCGGAGAATTTCGTTCGTAACTTGACCTGAAGTTATTGAGAATTTCAAGGGATAATGTGTATAAATTTCCTAAAAAATGCATGTCATATTTAGGGAAATTTGGCAACTCTCGAATGTTCATACGGCGTTCTTCCTTAGCACGGCAGGGCACCACATCAAGAGACCCTTTAGTTTATCCTTCATTTCCAGTTCATAACAATCACCCGTGTCAACCAATAGGATTGCTCCATTTTCTGTTTTTCTTCTATGTCTATCGCTATATCGCTATGTCTATTAATATCAATAATCAATTCGCTATAGCGTGTTAGGCGGCTCCCTGAGTCCTGGGTCGATCCTCGCGATAGTCGATTATGGGGTCCGCGGACAATACCAGATCCTGGAGATCATAAACTATGCTTCACGTTGCGTCGCACCGTTCGTTGAACTATTGTCGCTCCTCTGACTAAAAGACGTATCTCCACTTCCACGTGAGCCCTGTCCTCCGTATATCCCTATACTTTCCGGGGCTCATGTGGGCATTGAGATACGCGGTTACGTCGGATGAGCGACGCAATGTCGTTCGGTGGGAGCGTAACGCAAAACGCATCCGAGCTGCGGCGATACTCATCATTACGGAGGTTTTTTCCCGGCGAGGAATTTGCAAATGAAACGAGGAGTATCAAATCGACAGTATCGCAGCATCTCGGATCCCGCGCAAGTGGACATGTGTCAAAGTAGAGGGCAGTAGACAGTACACGCTCGCACCGGAGGACGTTGCCGCTATCGCGACATTTATTACAAGCTCCGCTGTCCTGCCGTGATATCCAGAGACAATCCTCACCACCCGGCCGAAGTATCACAAGCGCCACGCGACGTTTTAAAATTTCTGACTCAATTTTATTTTTTACAGAAAAATTGTTGGTTGAATCTGATTGAAAATTTCACCGAATTTTATCGGCAGCACAAAGAAAATTTAGTGAAATTTTCGGACCGCTTTGTTGAAAAATTTTTCTGTAATAAAATAAAATGGCGGCGGAAATTTTTAAACGTCGCATTGCGCTTGTGATACGACTTTGACCAGAAAGTAACAATATTTCAATTCGAAAATTTCCGACGCAATTTTATTTTTTACAGAGAAATTGTTCGACGAAGCTGCCCGAAAATTACACTGAATTCACCTTCTGCTACCGATAAAATTCAGCGACAATTTCGAACAGATTTAACCAACAATTTCTCTGTAGAAAAATCAAGTGGCTGCAAAAATTTGAAAACATCGCTTGGCGCTTGTAGTACTTTGGCCGAAAGGTGACGCGATATCGATGGCCACCCAGATAAGACATAATATTTTTACAATATTCGGCAAATATTGTCAGTACTGTCGCAATATTTACACAATACTGACAATATTTTGATAAAATTTTAATCAAAATTATTTTTTTAAAAAATATTTAAAGAATCTTTATCTAGTATTTTTAAAAATGGTATGTTTACCCAAAATATTATAAAAATATGTTCACAGTATTCGCACAGAATTTTAAAGTATTGACACAGTATTTATGCCAAAAGGAAATATGGTGTACTTTTTTAACATTGGCTCAATATTTAATCAATATTGGCCCAATGTTTGCATATATATCCAAAAAATATTGTCTAAATATTGGCTAAATATTCCTGTCTTATCTGGGAATCCTCACCTTCCGGCCAAAGTATCACAAGCGCCATGCGACGTTCTAAAATTTCCGACGCAATTTTATTTTTTACAGAGAAATTGTTCAACGAAGCTGTCCGAAAATTACACTGAATTCACTTTGTGCTACCGATAAAATTCAGCGACAATTTCGAACAGATTCAACCAACAATTTCTCTGTAGAAAAATCAAGTGGCGGCAAAAATTTGAAAACATCGCTTGGCGATTGTGATACTTTGGCCGAAAGGTGACGCGGTATCGATGGCAGATTGCAAAACCTCGTATCTCCATCGCGATGTTTCAGGATGTTATCTGCTGTTTTATCTGCGAAACATGTTTGACGAGGTGTCTGCATTTGAATTAGAATCATTTCATTTAAAACCTCCTGTCGCCACCCTTTCATTTGGCGTCCCTTTCGTTTCCTCCTAGGAGGAAGCTAATCCAGTATCTTCTTTGGAAGCCTTACTTCCGTCATTCTGTTATAAACATGACCGTACAAGACAAGCTGTTTGGTCATGACGTCGAAGACGATAGTTTGACTAGTTTACTAGTTGATAGTTGACTAGTTTACCGAAGAAAAAATAAATTATAAGAGGAAGTCTTGCAACGTCACAATCGGAGATGCGTGGTTTCATACGCATTAGGCCGCACACAAAGTTTTTCCCGCCCCCCTCTAACATGAACTTTTAATTTTTGTTTCCAAAATCTTATTTTTCTTTGTTTCTCATAGGCTTACAGCTCTCTAAGACCTCTTACGCCTCTGAAGACTAAGGTCTTCAGAGGCCTTCTTCCTTTCTTCTCCCGCGCAATTTTTGGTAAAAACATCAAAATTGCGATAAGAGGGGTTAAATTTTCAAATTTGTTCGAGGAGAGCTCTCACCTCTCAGTCCCCCTTTTTTTAGCATAGCTCACCTAATTAGCAGAATCTTGGCTACCGGGAGCCAGGGAGCCTGCCCCGACATTCATCAGTCATCATTAGGCAAATTATATGCTAAACCAGTTGCTCATCAAACATCATATAGATCATCATATAGATTGAGAATTCTAGGTTTTTGAGCAATACAATATTGTCTCTATGTGTTCTAGAGTACCTGTATGGCAAAATTTCGGACTTGTCAAAAAATGGAGCTTCAGTGTCCAAAAGGGCAGCCAATCCTCTAACATGAAGAACACTGTAAATGCCACTGCCAGTCTTCAGATTCCAATATCAAAGAAAAAATGGCCAATAATGTTCATAAATGAGCGTCTTTCCGCAAAAGTGGGTAAATATACGCAAACTTTAGTTAAGTGCGTGAAGTAAAAACAAGGATCGTGATACTTGTAACAATAAATCATTTTGGACAATTTAAATTCATATAGGTTGGCTGACCTCCATAGGTGGTGGAAGCATTTAATACTTTTGGACTCAACATGCAACTGCTGATCTACTAGGTGGATGTTGGAAAACGTGTTGGGTACTTCGTTTCCAAAACACACCGAAGTTTGGCAAATGTTTAGCTCATTATGCCACCCGAAGCTCATCATCTACCTAGCAGGTATGTAATGACTGTTGCCCCCTTAAAATTGTCTACGAGGAAGTGTTGAATCCCCGAAAGCAAAAGATCGCCAAGAGGCTAGTGGAGGGTCTCCTTTCTCCGGTACATTCTCCATATAGGTACTCTGGGGTGCTCCAGTAAACTCTCGGTATATTTTATTTTTCTGTCCAGTTTGGCATCCTTGCCTGCCGTCAGCCTAGTGTTTGACGAGACGGCGCGTCAGGCCGGCCCTAACTCGTGTGGGAAAGAATAGGATTCTGGAATTACAGAGCTAAGTAGGGAAAATCAAAAGGAGCATGCCTAGAGAGGACGATATTCAGTGCTCTATATAAACATGCCAAAGTGCAGATCAATACTCAAACAAGGCGCTAACTCAAAGTTAAGTGGTTGAAAAATGTTTGATTTGCTCGCTGCGTATAATGTTGAGCTAACACTTCAACACGCCCTGTTGTCAAGATGCCCACTTGGGAATTGGATCCTCTACGCGAACTAAACGTTAAAATCCTACCTGTGATTCAAGAATCCCGTGTACAGAGCCGAACTTATTGTAGATCTTTCAAAGAGCTCCAAAGACTTTGTTAATACGTTTAATAAGTTGGGAATTTTATGACTAGAGCCTTCTTTTGGAGAATCCTCAAATTTAAAATTTGTTAGTACATAATACTCTGATTCAAGTATTTAATGAAATACTTTTAAATCGATATAACTCTCAGCACGAGTCCCAAAAATCAAATATGAAATAAGAAAAATTTAAAGTAATCTTCATGGCTGTGCTTTCAAAGGCATTTCTTTCAATCGAGTTATTTCTATTGATACCTGTGCTGTATACAAAAACTGCCTTTTGGACTGCGAAAGAGTCTATTATTTCCCAGTATAAGCACTGGGGTGTGATACCTTTAAGTAATCACAATTTATCAGACATCATAGTGCAAAATAAATTTACCAATCGAGGGAGCTTGGTAAGGGTCCAATACATTCGATGAGGTATATAGTATAGTTCACGTATTTTTTTTTAGAAATATCTTCTGTATTTATTAAGGCTTAATTCGAGAAATGCGTATCTTTAATTGCAACTTTAAAAGTCTTAACTCAAATTTTATTTTATTTCTATTTTTTGTTTTAAAAACTCACCAACATTTTCCGACAAAATTGATGGTAAATTTTCTCCACTCGTTTTAAGAAATCACACAAAATTGCTAAGAAACATTTTGATTGGTTTTTCTAAAGAAAATAAAACATAATCTGAAATTTTTAAGCGGTACAATTCCGATTCGCGATTGTAACCATTGATTATTCCCTCTACTCAATGAAGTCCAAGAGAATAAGTTCAGCAGGAGAGACGGCATTTTCGGCTCATTGCAGGAATGGTACCTACATTTCGCTAATGACCCAATGTCAGGGTGGCATGAAACGTAAGAAAGAAAAGAAAGAGTGGAAATTTCAGTGAAATATTTTATAAAATTTCACGAGGCAGTGAAATATTTCATATTTTTTAGGGGCTAAAGTATGCAACCCGCACTCAAACACACAAAAATAGAAAAAAGTCACAATTTGTACACTTTTAGAGACATGAAAAAAGAAACCGGTATTTTTGAATATCTTTCATAAATTTCTGAAATTTCATGAAATATTTCACGCGAAATTTCAAGAGTTTATTTCTCATGAAATTTTGCCATCCTGGCCATTTTACTGGTATTGGTCACTTTTAAAACACAAGCTGTCCAAATTTTCCACTGAGGAAGCATTTAAGCCTCGGTATCGCCAGTAGCAGATTAATTTCCCCTGAAAAACCCCTGATCTCTCACTTACGATTCTGAAGTTGGTATTTTGGTCTATAGTCTGAATGAGAATGGCAACCTGGGAAGTCATTGATACGTGAAGAGAATAGCATGCTCGATCTGTTGGTCTCTTTGCTGGATCTCTAAGCTTAATCTCCCGTTTCTTCTGTTCTCGGAGCTGGCTCTTTAGCTCTTGGACATTTTTTCTAGTCTCTTTTTTTGCCTCTATTAGGTATGGGATGTTTGCCGTTTGGCTTGCCAGTGATCTTAGCAAACCGGCGTTATCTATTGCGCTAAAATTATTGGATTAGATAGTCGGGCACAACGAGTTGCGCTTCTTCGTTTCATATTTGGATTACATTTTGCAATAAGGAATTGTACAGGGTCTCCGTGAGTTAATGCGTCAGGCTTCAGGGATCGATTTTTTAAGGTCAAAGTAAGACTTTTTTTTTATAAATTTTTTTCTGAAAACGCTTTTTTCGAAGCTACAACCCATTAAAGTCGAGGATTTTCCTCCGAAATTTCCCCATAACTCGGTCTCATAAAGCATCAAATTTCAATGAAAATTCAATTTTACGGGTAACTTTTAACCAATTTCAATGTGGCGATGTTGTCTGCTGTCGATTCACGAGATCTTAGACATTTAAAACTACGATTAACGAAAAGTATGCAAATAGTTACTGTTTTAATTCAATTTTCATTGAAATTTGACGCTTTAAGACAGAGCTATGGGCAAATTTTGGGGGAAATCCTTGACGTTGATGGGCTGTCACGTCAAGAAAAAGCGTTTTCGGAAAAACATTTATAGAACAAAAAAGTCGCATTTAGACCCAGAAAATCGATCCCTGTGGTCTGGCGCATTTACCCAGGGACACCCGGGTATACTAAATCTGACTAATTTTAGAAACAACATATGTGCTATCAGTCTTCCTGTAAAGATAGATGTCTTTGTTGGTGAGCAAGAAATGATAGTTTCACCGGAATTCGCTTTATATGATCGCGCTTTTTTCCAGGGTGTAAAATAACATCCGGTGATTATTGGTGCGGTTTTAAAAAGGTTGAAATTCAAGATTTTATGGTGTTTGGCGCGAAAAATTGGTGACAAAAAACACAAGTCATATACACATGGCAATACTGCAATGACGAAACTTATTCCAGTATCATGAACGGAACAAAATTCAGTGTGACTTGATTTTTATCATTGCAAAGATAATTGCATGCAACTATTCGTGCTCGAGAGATGTCCGTGTTGCATACACATAAAATTGCAGGCGCTCTGGTTTTCTTAATCGCACCGCCTCCAACCGTTCGTACTCAAGGCATCTTTGTATATTTTCCGTGTATTTCCGCTACGGGGTAAAGAATATATTCATAAAATACCAAGGCAAAATTTTATTTTGTTCCTCATTGGAAACATAAAACAAGATAAAGAAATTCTAGCAACTTGTAATGCAACAGGCCGATTGACGCTGATCGAGTGATTTGTTTATGCTCGCCATTGGCAGCATTGTCAATTTTGTGTAGATATTTCTTACTTCGGGCGAGTTTTTTCAGGGAAAACCTGATGATTCTTGACTACGACGGCAACATTGACGCAGCATTAACATTGCAGCCATGTTTACCATCATGTTTATAACTCAAAGATACCAGACCTATTTTGCGTATTGTCAATTCCTGTTGATCAAGGTGGCAACAGCGCTCGCAATTACTATCACCGATTGCGCCTAACACATTGTCCAGGACTGATTGGTTTGTAGAGCGCGGGAATGGAAGCTCTTCCGCGCATTGTGCTCTTCAATGGAGAGTCGACGGAAAAAAGGATTTTCCGGAATCTCGGCTTAAAAACTACGCGGCAATTGTATATTATAGTACGCCGCGGTAATGTGGGCACATTTTTTGTCCAGTTTTAACGTTTGTATTCAGCGTATGTGAATATTAAATGTTGACGTCTAACTCAAGAGTTAATTCTTGCACATTACACTGAAAAAAAAAAAAGTTACGGACTACATAGACATACCGTCCCTTCCGGGCTCAGAGGCATAAAGTTCCGGGTGCTGGAGCCGTAGCTGCGACTGCTGCGGCTACTACGTCCGAACTGTTCGGCATCTGAGCGCGGAACGTGGACGGTATATCTATATGGCCTATAAACACGGCTTCTACGGACGGAGTTTTTTTTTTTCAGTGTATGATAAATGCATCGCTGTCTGTGTGAACTTTTCAGAACATTTTTTGTGAAGTAGCATGTTAGCACTCTGGCACTGTATTTTATTAATGCTTATGGCCGAAAAGGACGGAGTGAAATGACAGGGGCCTGGGCGCGTTTGCAAGTGCTGTTCCGAGATGATTGAGTTTAATTGAAACTTCAAGTACGAATGTCTCAAAATAGCATAAACTGCTGCATAAACCACCTCCCCTCCTCCCCAGGGGCGGACTGGTAGTCGAAAAGTTAGGAGGCGACCTAAATGTGGGGGCCCCTCTAAGAAGGTCCTGGGGCCCTCCCCCGAAAATTTTTGAAAATTTCACACTTTTTAAACGCAATTTTAAGCATTATTGGAGTTAAAATTCCACAGTTCCTGAACTTCACAATAACCCATTCTCAGGATTCTTCGGGGGCCCCTTCATCATATAGCTCTAGGCGACCTTTCATGTCTCTTAGAGACAAATTTTCAAGGATTTTGGGGCCTTCTAGTGACAGAAAAGGATAGAAAAATTACAACATTACGGGGAAAAAAACGATGACTCGAAAAAAATTCACCGCGGGGCCCCTTCGGGACCTCCGCGGCCAATTGTTAGGAGGCGATCGCCTCCCCGCCCCCATGGCCAGTCCGCCCCTGCTCCTCCCCCAATTGGATTGCATTTTGCAAAAAGGAACCACTAGCATTGGAATGATGCTAAGATTGTGCAACTTCATCTTTTGCAATAAAATTGCAGAAATCGTGAAAAACTATGAAATTTAGATGGTAATTTTTGTCTTAAATTTACAGTTTTTAGCGAGTAAAATAGAAACTATTAATGGATAAGCGGGGTTTTCCTCCAAGACAAAAGAAGTTGCACAATCTTGGCAACATTGCAATGCTAGTGGTTCCTTTTTGCAAAATGCAATTCAATTAATGATCTTAAACCGTAAAACGATGACATTAAAAAAATTGTTTCACCAAATTCACAGCCTTCAGACGTCCGGTACGCAAGTTCACGTAGACGATGAGCGTGAGGTTGGCAACGCCGGGTAATTACTCACGGTTGACAAGCGGCTTGTCGCGCTGTTGGCAGCCCTGGCTGCTCATTGCTCGGTGCTCATGATCTTGAAAAAAAAGAAAAGAAATGCGCAAGCGCTCCAAGAGTCAATGCCACAGATTGTGACGCTGGCCGCGAGTCTTGCTTCGCTCGTCGGACCGAAACCCCTGATTCCCGATTCCTGATTCCTGATTCCTGATTCTTGATTTCTGATCCCTCCGCTGATAACCGCTCACTCACCGCGAGCTCCAGCAACCCTCCCATCGAGCAGATCTTACTTTTCAATGGATCGTATTCGATACATCAAACAGGCGTTCTATCGCTGAGATTGTATCGATATCGATTGGTTCAAGATGTAAACATAGCCTCAAAAGGCAATCGAAGCACGGGAAATTCATATGAGTTTTACATGGCAATGAAAAGTGAAATTGTCAGGAATTTTCTCTCTTTCAGCTTTTCTAACTTAAATCCTAAATTTTCTGTTTGAGTTTATGTACTATCGTTTTGAATCAAACGATATATCCAATCACTATCGAATATAATCGAGCCTAAGCTCGCCTACCGTATACGTCATGACGTAGAACAGCGATTCATGAGAAACAGTGACGCTGAATCATTCGCAAGATTTTAGAGGAGAGAGTTGTTGAGGGAAGGCAGAATTTGCAGGGAGGGAGGGAAAACTTAAAAGAAATCTCAATTAGTATACACTCGTAACAAACAAAACTATTCAAAAATCAGTTAAATTACTGGCTCTCTCTTGCTCCCCAAATTTTCATTCTTTGTCACAGTTCGTTCTACCGTTTTATTGGGCCGATTTCCATGATTTTTGCGATTTTAGTTTTGAAGAATAACCAAGGTGATGTAATGATCGTTTTTATTAATTTACTGAGGTTCATTCCGTTCCGTGAGGTTTCGTTCTAATCGTATTGTATTCCTTGGTTATTCTTCAAAACTAAAATTAAATATGGTGTTGTTCAAATCAAACTTTATTAATTTTTGCGATCATCGGCAGGTGATGGTCCTCAGGTCAGCCCGTTTCTTTTAAATTTTGGAGGTATGACCCAGGATTTTTTTCTTAAATATTACGTGATTTTACGGGAGATCATGTGTGCGGATGCCTTTGAACATTTTAAGGAATTTGCTTCGTAATATACAGGAAATTCCCTGAAATTAGCACAAAAATCCGCACAACCGTTTTCATGTAGAAAATTAAATTGCCCAATTAAATTTGAAAATACTGATGTGGCTTGGTTCCTTTCTGCTAAACTCGGTCCAAATCGCGCGCGGCGCCCTCTGGGGGTTGGGCCGCGTAGCGACTAGGGGATGCACTCCCCATAGAATATAGAGTATTTCAAAGTATAACTGAGTAAAATAACTTGGAACGTTGTCTTCAACTCAAATTCTGAGTCAAAATGGATATGATTTCATGTGCAATATAGGAGCTGCATGTTTTTTATTATAGACTAAATTAGTCTATTTTGCCTAGACGTGGCAACGATGGATGCTCTTGTGGCAGCGGCGAGCGACGCATCAATCCGGTCGTGCCAATAAATTAATTTCTCCGCGATACGACTTGCGCATCCGCGGTATCACCATTACTATGCGATTTCTCTCGACGCGCGGTGCGGGTGGTGTCCCGGCCGATGCCATTCCGCCTGTCGAATCCACCGTCACGCAGATGACCGGTCCCTCGACGGCGATGTTGCAATTTTTAGCAGGAAATTCGAATTTCCGGACCCCGGATCGATACCACTTGACAACGGCGTCATTGAGTTTTCAGCGTGATCACTGTTATTTCCATGCGCGTTTGCGAACATGCTCGGAATTGCGGTATACGACGCCGTTATGATAGAGAAAAACGTCGTATAAGCCTTAGAATATTGCCAAATTGTCTACGATAACATGCTAATTTTTAATAGAAAGATATCACTGGGAAAAAAAACACATTGGATCCAGAGCCCAGACTCTTGAAAACATCGAAAAGAAAAAGGACTCTTGATTCAATCAGTTTTAAGCTTAAATCAAAAGGAAATCCGCTCAAATTAAGAGGCTTGGTTCTTGATTTAGCCTTAAATCTGATTGAATCAAGAGTATTTTTTCTTGTCGATGTTCTTAAGAGTCTGGACTCTAGATCAAATGTGTTTTTTTTTTTTTCCAGTGATGGACATTTTTTTCTTTAAATCTTCAGATATCGTATAGGACCCTGCTTATTTGCTGTAACTGAAACCGGAGGAAGAGGTACATCAAACTCGTGGAAAGTCTTAGGCGCACATAGTTTCAATTGTAGATAGAAAAACTAAAATAAGAAGCACAAATACAACCATCACATGTTAAAAAAACCATTTAACCTTTAAAAATTTCAATTTTCTTTCCGCTCGCGTTGTAAAATTAGAAGAAGAAGAAAAAAAAATGACACTCCCGAATGGTTTGCGTCCACTTGTTCACTGGAAAAAGTAGCGAGTAAAATTTTCTCAGTATTTTACACGAAGGAGATTTACAACTGTTTCAGAAAATCGTATTTGACCGGTAGAAATTTGGCAACAGCCGAAAGCTCATACGGTCTTTTTCTTTATCACGGTAACATGAGTGACCTTTTCGCGGTTCGCGGTTTCGCGGGTGTAACGGATTGGTCATCGATGACTTACTTGGCCCTGGCCTGAGCGCCACCCCTTCGTGACCAGACAGCAATAATAGTGCAAATATGAAAGTTTTAAAACGCGTTAGAATGTTCAAGTTGATACTAAGGACCTTAGTCTAAGGTGCAATTACTCCCTTGCTGCACTCAATGTGTCGTGCTGCTGGAATAGAGAAAATTAAGCGAGCAATGTTTTACGAAAGAGAAACAAAAGATATTGGCTGTTGCCAAATCTGTTGTGACAATGGAGAATGGAGATGTTGCATGTGTAAGGAATTTGCTATTTGACTGTTGATTCTTATGTTAAAGTTCACGAGAAACACGATGGTGCCACTGCTTTTCTCTGAAATCAACTCCAAAGCTCAAAAAAAGCTCTCAAGGTGAGGCCAAAATGGTGGGGATATCCCACCCTACCCTGAGAGTCCATGTCTACATGTCCATGCAAAGATAGGGAGCAAATACATTAGCAGGGTTGCCGTGTTTTCAGCTTTGGGGTCCCCAAATAAAGAGGCAGCCCTGTCAGTGTATTTGCTCCCTATCTTTGCATAGAGAGTTTGTCTTGACGTAGAGGTGGACTCTCAGGATAGCGTGGGATATCCCCTCCATATTGGCCTCAATTTGAGAGCTTTTTTTGAGCTTGTAAGTCGATCTCAGAGAAAACCAGAGGCACCATCGTGTTTCTCGCGAACTTCCACATAAAAATCAACAGTCAAATCGCAAATCCCTCACACATGCAACTTCTCCATTGTCCGAAAAGAAGTGTTGAATCCCCGAAAACAAAAGTTTCCACCTGTCCTGTCGCCAAAAAGACAGTGAAAGGTATACCTTTATCTCTAAATGAAACTCCAAAAGTGGCAGTTTCCACTTTGCACATCGATGGCTTCAATGTGGCTAATTAAGAGTACCTATTTGACTCTGCCGGGATGGATTGTAAGTCCGCGTTGTGGACTACACGCTGGGCGACGGGCGCCGGGGGCAAGAATGTTGGTGTGATTATGCAGTGGGCACCCGGGCGACGTAGCAAAGTCCGGCGACGCGTGCCAAGTGTCGCTTGCATGTGCATCGGCCCGGACTGAGTTCCTGTCAATGTTATCCGAGCGCGCTCTCATCCGTCAGCGAACGCAACTTCTAGGCAACTCCGTCAATCCCGCCATTCCTAGCCCCCAGCGGACTGATTGTTGAGATTGATAGACAAAGCTTTCACTGGGAAAAAGAACAATTTGGATCTAGAGTCCAGACTCTTGAAAACATTGACAAGAAACTGTCGTATTAGAAAAGCGCTCAGGTGTTAGTCTATGTATTTAGTGGAGAAAGGAAGTATAAACTCCGTCGACTTGGCTGGGAAATGGAAATAAAACATCAGCTGATAGCAAACAAAGGTTACCAAGGAAACCGTAAACGCGTTTTTTCGTTTCCCGAAAACGATAGTCACCGTTGAGCTCATCATGCGCGTTTTTTTAGGCTTCCTTTAAGTTCAACGATCAATTTCGATAAGAATTACTCTACCGCTAAGAAATTTTCTTATAGACAAACGATCGAAACTACCTGCACATTACGTTAAAAGCATAAGATACAGTTTTCACAGCTTTATTTATTTTAAAAATGGACCCCCCCAAAAGCCTACACATCGATGAGCTGGTGCGCCATTTAAACGAATTAGCACTAGTATACTAGTACTCTAGAGGCAAGTCGAAATCAAAAAGCGCTGCCTTTCGGCTGAACGCTTAATACTCTTGATTCAATCGGATTCTTGCTTAAATCAAGAACCAAGCCTCTTAATTTCTCCTTTTGATTTAAGCAAAAATCTGATTGAATCAAGAGTATTTTTTCTTGTCAATGTTTTCAAGAGTCTGGACTCTAGATCCAATGTGTTTTTTTTCCAGTGTTAGACAAAGAAGACATAAAGAGTACGGAGCGATCTAATTGGTTTAAACGAATGGTTCTTATAAATCAAGGGAGAAAATGAAGGATTAACTAAAAGGTCTCTCGTATAGGTTGCCGTTAGTTAGTCTACTGTCCATTGCAACAACCCGCACTCACCAATCAGATCCATTTATATCCTTTTTGTCATCTTTGTCTATCGCTTTGTCTGCCAATTTCAACAATCAGCCCGCGGATCTAACGTAATATCTTCCCTTGGCGTCCCTGCAACGACCTGCGCAACAGCAGTGGCGATTCTTGAGAGTTGGCAACACTGTTTTTCCTTCATTTAAATGTATGTAAAACAATCTATTCTTTGAGAGGTATCTTTCCTCGCCTAAAGTCGATATTTTTAATAGATTTAAATGAACCATAACAGTGCTCTCTACTTTCAAAATTGCACTGCGCAGTAGTAGGAATGCCCTAGGGACTAAGGTCTGTTTTCAAAGTCGTTATTTAAACAGTATCTTTCCATAGAAGGCTCCATTTGGTTTAGGGAGGTTTAAGGATGCCCTCAAAACAGTATAATTAAAAAGGACGTATATGGAAGTATTCTGCCAAACGGAACTATAGGCATGATGACGTGTGCCCTGTTATGCATATTTTCTTATGGGTCACAGGGGTCATGTCTTAATTCACACAGTTCCGTTTAGCAGAAATACGTCCAATTATTGCCGACCTTGAGTAAGATTCAGCAGGATAACTTATAAAATGGATCATTGTACCTACCTTAAACTTTTTCAAACATGTGGCATTTTCCTCTCATATTTTGTACTTTTTGTGGAGTAAAATTATCATTCATAATCTCTTGCAAGGATCCATTTCCCAAGTTATACTGCTGACTCCAGGTCAAGCAAGATGTCCTGGGTTCGACTCGCGGTAGTGGCGAAAAATATTCACGGAACTTCCAAGTGAATTCGCTTAAACAAACTCCCCTTGGCTTTGACATTAATCTTTGAAAATTTGAAGTCGCTGGCAACATAGAGCGGAGCATTGCAAGTTCAAGCGTCACGCCATGACGCCTTCAAATTTGCAGACGCAACACGGCCATCCATCAAGTACGAATAGTTGTATCTCTGCGCCGTCATCAATGCGTTCTTTTCCCTAGTTCTATTCACATATTGTGTTTGCTTTAATGTATTTTTTATGTGTGGTGGAGCTTTGAAAGCCATGTGAGCAACCAAGCCGAAAATAAGTGAGACATAACTGGGTCTCATGTTTAACTTCTCTCCCGAATCCGAGCGACACCTCATTGCCAGCTTAGAGTGGAACATTTTGAGTTCACGCCTCACGCCATGGCGCCTTCAAATTTGCAGACGCAACACGGCCATTCATCAAGTACGAATAGTTGTATCTCTGCGCCGGCATCATTGCAGGCCCTTTCCCTTGTTCTAATTCTATATTGTGTTTGTGTACATTTTTTCTTTATTATTTACTAAATTCAGCTGGTCACTCGCTGTGAAATTTTGGACTCGCGCGGATAAGAGATGGGTTAAGGAAACCGTACTATTCACAGCTCTATTCGAAATTCATAAAGTCATAAGTTTTAAAACACTGAGAGTGAAGGCTTTTTAAAGCTATTTACAGATTTTCTCTATCTACTTTAATTAGCAGATATTGAATAGGTGAACTTAATTTTTGTGCGACCCTCGTGTTATTTTAGCTCTGCTACGTGGGAATTGACACAATTTCGCGGTTAAGTAAAAACGAGGTGTGATTACACATTTTTATCCCAGAGGAAGGAGCTAGGCAAGCAACAACCATGAGTTATGATTATGATATGAATATGATTGTTATAATTATTATATTTAAAGTAATAAAATGTATAATTCAATATGCTCATTCACATTTGGATTACATTTTGTGATAAGGAACCACTATCTCTGGCTCTCTCATAAAATGACATATCTACATGCGGAAACCAAAATGGCATTTATGTTGTTTCTAAAATGGGCCAAAAACGGTGGTGCCTTATTGGAAAACGTAACCCATTTAAAGTTTTATTTCAAATGTTTTTTCTTGCTCTCATTGTGTGCTTTCTGTCAGATGAAATTTTCCTGTTTGATTAAGAATAATATTTCCAGGTCGCTCTCAGAAACCGCATTCGACCTTCGACGAGAACGATCGGGAACAGCGGCGTGGCGTGTTTTGCGATACCTCGATTGATTTGCCATTTAAACCCATGGAAAAGAATCGATAAACAGGGCGTTCGCACCGGACACCTTAATAATCGATACTTTACCATAGCTTTAAAGGAGAAATATCGATAGTCGATCATTCACGCCACGCCACCGATCGGGAAGGATTCGCCTCACGATTCTCACAGCATGGGGATCGACATGAGACCAATAGATCTGCTTCGGTCACTCGATGACCGGGAGGGGGTTTGTGGGGGGCGTTGGGGGGCTGAAGGGGGTGACTACGAGGCCTTTGTCTTGCGCGCATTCCACGCGTTCCGACAACTGATTCTACAATGTTTCCGATCCGGCTCTGAAAAAAAGGCAAGTCTGCTTGCGAGTCCTGGAAAAATTCAGGGGGGGGGGGGGCAAGGGCGGGGGGAAAGGGGTGGGGGCGAAAAAACGGTGACTACGTTGACGCGTTCGGGGAGCGTGAGCCATATCTTTTTGCCGCGCGCCGCGGCGCAGAGCGGCGTCTCACGCGGATGCGTTGCCTGCAGCCGTAATGAGCCGCCTCGGCCCGTCGTGTCAAATTTGGCCGTTTTTTCGAGATTTTTTGAGTTTTCCCTCTGAATTTTAGGTACCGGTGTTTAGAAGGATCCTATCACAAAATCCAGATTCAGACTGAGGAGAATCGGTTTGAAAAGTATTTTCCTTGATTTGAAGTTAAGCTCCTTATTCTTCTGGTATCAAAGAATCCTGATTGATATCATGAAAATATGTCTTATTTAAATTAAATAAAGTAGTTTAATATCAATTTTTTCAATTTATTTTCTGAGTTTCTAAAACTTTAGGTACCGGTATTGAGAAGGATCCTATCACAAGATCCAGATTCAGACTGAGGAAAATCGGTTCAAATAGTATACTCTTTGATTTAAAGCAAAGCTTCTTATTCTTATAGTATCAAAAAATCCTGATTGATTTTATAAAAAATATGTCTTATTTTATAAAATAAAATAGTTTAATATCAATTTTTTTAATTTATATCAGGAGTTTTCAATAAAAATTTACGAGTTTTATACAAACCTGGTGCGAGTAGAAAATACCGATCAATAGAAATCAGTTTTATCGAGGGGGATGCATGAAACTTACAGAAAAAAATATGATTTTGGCGAGAGTAATCATCAAATTTCGTTCAGAAATTATTTCTAAGGTTCGGAATCAGAAAAACCACGGAGGACTGAAACTTGTTGACCAATCGGAGAACGGCACTTTTTTTTGGGAATAAAAGGATTGAGATTTGCAATACCTAGTTTCTCTACAAATAGACACTTGTTATTCGGGTGCTAAAACTAACGACGACTTTCATACATCTCCGAGGAGGTGAGAAAAGCAAAAGTGCCTTCAATTTTGAACATGCAACACGCACATCCGTGGAACACGAATAGATACATCAAGGCGATATAGTCAGCTCAGTCTAGTCTTTTTAAAGCGGGAACGCCTGCAGTTTTTGAATATGCAACAGTGGTGACCTTTCTACAGGCGGGATGAAAAAACCAACGGGGTATAACATCTATACAGGGTGCTCCAGACTCTTTTCAGACTTTTATCGCGGTTTTTTTTTTTTTTTTTTAGGTCGGGAGAGGTCGGGGACAGGAGGGTTTGTTAGAAGATCTATATAGAAGAATACGAATTGCATGGTTCCAAAGCCCTCAGGACTCAATCTTTAGAATCTCACTGAATTGCATTTTACAATAAGGAGCTACGGTTCAAAGTTTACTCATAAAAGCGTCTGTTTGTATAAGAAAACTTTTTTTTTTTTTTTTTTTTTTTTTTTTTACGTTTAGGAAAACCAATGACGAATACGTTGTCTCTAAAATGAGCCAGAAATAACGGTTTCTTATTGTAACTTGTGGTCCAAATAAGCCTTGAACACAATTAAAATGCAGTTTCTCTTGGGAATGGTGTCTCATTTTCCCTAGAATGGATGCGGCAACACCGCTCGGATTCTCCGGAAGGGGGGGGGGGGGGGTTCGGTACCGTGGCCTGGGCAAAAGCGCGCAATTATTCACGGCACGTCCGCGGTCCGATGATAAGTAATCATTTTGCCCGTGTGGTCTCCGATCCTGGGACCCTGGACCCCCCCCCCCCCCGCCCCCCGCGATTGCCCCGGCGAAATAAAACAAAATCAATTTTGATTCCGATGCACTCGCTCGATCCGGAGCGATAAATTTCCCCCGGACTACATTTTAGTTGCATTAACGCGCCGTAATTATGCGGAAGATATGAGAAAATTTCGGCCACCACCGCCGCGCCGCACGCGCCTGTTGCCTGATTTGGCGGAAAATTCAAATTTAAAAAAATCTCATCGCTTCTCGGTGCTGTTAGGTTAGGTTAGGTGACACTCCAGCTGGAGGGGGGGGGGGGGTTGAAAAGAGCGTTACGTCGTTTTGTTTTCACCGTTCAAGAAGTAGCAAAGTTTTTTTTTACCATCGAAGACCCCAAACCCTATGTTATAGTGCCCTTTTAACTCGAGATTCCGATATTTCTGAATTCATGGATACGTGTGGCGCTGAAAATTATGTGGGGTCCAAATTTTCTTTGATTTTGTTCCGTAACCATGACCAAAATTTAGGGAAAATATCGACGATTTTCCCAACAATTCAGGGGGCAAATAGTATCGAGTAAGGGCATTGCTGGAGAAAATCTACAGGAAGGAGAAAGGTCTCATTCTCACCCACAAAATACTCCTCTGCAGTCTTGTAGTTTAATATGGGATACATGCACCCAGTATACAGGATGATCCAAACGTCCGTACACCCTTCTTGCTATCCAAGTGATATATGAAGTTTTTGGGATGCTTCAGGGTAAATTTGGGCTAAGTTGGAGATAAACAGAAGAAGATCTTCATGCTTATATTCCTTTCCCTAATTTTTGAACTTTGAGCTTAAAAGTATGAAATTCCAGGAGTGTTTCGAGGAAAATTTGAACTGCGTAGAGGATAAATACAGGGAGTTCTAAAATTTCGCACTGCTTGTGATAAATTTAAAAAGTGATGCATGAGTAATTTGATATTTATGCATCAATTCGTCACCAAGGAACGTATCTACATTCCGAAGTTGTAAGAAATTAATTTTCGCATGAGAATATGTCTTCTTTTTCTGTCTAAGCATTTGCTTCGTTGTGCGTGTACGGATAGGCAAATTCGGTGAAATTTTCAGCTTCAATTTCCGACAGTTTCCCAGCAAAATTGTGGTTCGCGAATGGATATTTTTAAACGTTAAAATGTTATCACGCTCATCCATTTGACATTCGGCGATTAACGTTATGCATGGAAATTACAATTTGACCGTGGGAATGGGCATTCTAACAGTTGCACGCGGAAATCAGCCGGAAGGATTTAAAGATAAATTAGCAATGAATCGGCAACAGGGCATCATGCTGGCGGCGCTTAGGATTTTGATGAATACTCGCCGAGTTTATTTCTGTCTTAATTAGACTCTTTTCTCTCATTCCTTGCCTTTGGTGTTGGAGTCAACTGCCGAAACACTTAAAACACGATGAGCTGGGATGGCTAATTTTCTCTGTATGCAACTGACGCACGGTACATCGAGTCAATAGGAGAGGTCGAACAAAACTCGGAAACTTTAAAAGCATATAACTCCTCTCAGTGAAAACTTTGAGGCTCTAAAAGTAGTTCCATTGGTTTCCTGGTGAAATTTTCTACTGCAAGCACCCCTTAAAATTTAAAATGTAACAAAAATAAACGTCAAAATTTGCGGTTTTAGTCAAAAATTTCACGTCCTCTCTGATTGGCTCTTGATAAAACATGTATTTTTGACAACATTCACGCATATTTTTTTTTTGGAAATATTTAGCTGTTTTAGGTTGAATTGCGTACAAAATTGTCTGAAAATTTTGGAAAATAATATTCACGCTTTCTCCAGTACATTCAATTTTTATCGGAGGAAACTTAGCGACGTCTGAAGGCTCATACGGCGTTCTTCCTTAGCGCAGCAGTATACTGCCGTGCTAAGGAAGAACGCCGTATGAACATTCAAGAGTTGCCAAATTTCCCCCGATAAAACATTTATTTTTGACGACATTCGTGCATATTTTTCCTTAAAATTTTCAGATATTTGAGGATTGAATTGGGTACAATAATGTCTCAAAATTTTGGGAAAAAATATTGAGAATTTTCCTAATAAATTCAGTTTTTTCGAAGGAAACTTGGCAACGTCTAAAGGCTCATACGGCGTTCTTTTCTAGCGCAGCAGTATAGTATCCATTTCCAAGATGATATTTCCGAGAATGAGTTATGAGTGAGCGCTTGGTGCCGCATCAAGTCCGACTGTCCGCGAATGTCCGCGAATATCCGCGAGAGCTGTCCCTGTTTAAGGACAGGTCCGTCAGTGTCACAAGTCCAGCGCGAGGGGGCGGCAGGGGGGGAGGGGGCGGCAGGGGGGGAGGGGGCGGTAGGGGGGGAGGGGGCGGCAGGGGGGGAGGGGGCGGCAGGGGGGGAGGGGGCGGCAGGGGGGGAGGGGGCATCGTAGCGTCACGTTTAATTGCAACGAAGAATGTAAGATTTATCGTCCCGCTGAAGATGCATTTTTATATTTTCGCCTCCAATAAATACGGGCCGGGCAAAAAATCCGTCGACAAGAGAGCGAGTCTCCAAATAAGAGCATGTTCCTACACCTGGTGAGCCCTGGGTTGCACAAGGATACCCGCGTTGCGGGGCTCATCTTAAAAGTGGACTAGTTCCCTTTTGGAAATGCCCCGTTGAGGACAAAGCGAAAGCACTCGCTCCTAATGCGCGTCACGTCTCTATGATCCGCGGCTCGATCATCGAATCGAATCGATCGATATCGATCGATAGATTGCATCGCTGAGATAGGGATTTATCGATCGGGATTATTCGATAGCGATTTAACAATCGACCGGCTGGATCCGATATTTCAAACATTTTCGCACCGTCCTTCGGCCGCGGCGTTCTCACATGGGCATATTTCGTCGCTCCTACAACGTAAGGGCGCATCTCGGTTTCTAGATGAGCCCTATGAAGTATGGAGTTATATGGAGAATAGGGCTCATGTAAAAATTGAGATATGCCTTAACTTCAGAAAGGTGACGATTTATGCTGAAAGGAACTATGTACAAATGAAGTAAAACGAAAGGAGCTTTTCTAGATGAGCCCTATGAAGTATGGAGTTATATGGAGAATAGGGCTCATGTAAAAATTGAGATACGCCTCAACTTCAGAAAGGTGACGATTTATGCTGAAAGGAACTATGTACAAATGAAGTAAACGAAAGGGGCTATGTACGCGCGGGATTAACTTGCTTCATAATTTCTTATGGTATAAATACACCTACATATTTTCCCGCGGAAACCCACGTTTCCCCGGGAGAAATTCAAAATATTGCGTAAAAAACTGTCTGAAAAGTTTGGAAAATAATATTCACAATTTTCCCACTACATTCGGTTTTTATCGGAGAAAACTTAGCAACGTTTGAAGGCTCATACGGCGTTCTTCCTTAGCACGACAGCATACGATAGCAGATTTCTTTAAAACGAATGCGTCATATTTTTCCAAAGACTAAAGCACGTGACTGAAGGCTGATCTAATGCGAGGCTGGGTCCAGTTAAAAACAAGCCACCTGGACGGCGCAAAGGTATGCCAGGCATGAGTCATGCACGCCTTCCAGGATAAATTTTAATTACATTTTGCTGAAATGGAGCTACAACGTGTAATCACAGCATGAATACATTGTGAGTTCCATTGAAACTGGACTGGGATTTGCATGATTTTCATCCTGCGCGAAGCGAGACAGCTCTGAGCGTAGCCTCGATGAACTTGATCGCACTTCACTGACATGCTAAGAAGAACGTATGAACATTTCAATGGTGCCAAATTTCCTATTATAGTAACTTTATTTTAGGGTGAAGTTCTTGATAGTTTTCCTCGGAATTTTCAGATACATTAGACTCAATTTTTAATAAGATAGCTAAAAAAAAAATAATGAAGAAAACTAACATTTTTCCTGAGGAATTTTTCCTCTATTAAAGGAAATTTGACTAAGTCCGAATGTTCACACGGTGTTGTTTCTCGAAAGGAGAATGTTTTGTGTCGATGGTAATTATTTTCGCGAGGCTGTGGATTTCCGGGTGTTTTGCTGTTGTCTCAAATCCGTGTCATGCTAATATCACGGATATTATTTTTGGAATGAGACGATTCGCTTGATACCCAGCTGCTGACACGGACGTATTTATGCTAAAAGGAACTATGTTATACGCATGCCCTATGCACATAGTTCCTTTCAGCATAAATCCGCGTCCGTATTTCGTCGCTCCCCTAACATGAGAGGGAATCTCAATCGAGGCGCTGGATTCGAAAAGGGCACTTCTCGATTGCAGTGTTTCGGAATCCCTGTTGCTAATTATTCCCTCAGAGAATAATTTAATGGGTGATTTTGCCAGAATTCTTTTCCATAGAAAATTGTAGAATCATAAGGAATATTCGGTGAATTTTTTAGTAAAATGGATGCATTTACTTTCCTTGAGTAGGAAGTAATTTGATAGAAACACGAGTACGTCCAAATTAGGTTTTTGTTTCGTTTCTGATCGATGCATTGAATGTCGCGAGAATGACATAGTCACAAAATCAGTCTATTTTACTTGACCTGGTAAAAAGAGAGTGAAGTGGGGAAAAGAGAGAGGAAAGGAAAACACCATTTGTCGCCAGGGCCGGATTCACCTACTTGCCGCCCATGGGCCGCCTATATTTAAGCTGAAGACACATACCTGAAACAAACAGAAACACTTGATTACGACACATTACGTAGAGCAAATTGTGAAAGTGACATAGTGACACAGTGAAATAATCGACACGCACAGTGAAATAATCGACACAGTGAAATACTCGACATAGTGAAATACTCGACATAGTGAAATACTCGACATAGTGAAATACTCGACATAGTGAAATACTCAACATAGTGAAATACTCGACATAGTGAAATAATCGACATAGTGAAATACTCGACACGGTGAAATAATCAACACGGTGAAATAATCGACATGGTGAAATAATCGACAAGGTGAAATAATCGACTTAGTGAAATAATCGACATAGTGAAATAATCGACATAGTGAAATAATCGACATGGTGAAATAATCGACATAGTGAAATAATCGACACGGTGAAATAATCGACACGGTGAAATAATCGATATAGTGAAATAATTGACATAGTGAAATAATCGACATAGTGAAATAATCGACATAGTGAAATAATCGACATAGTGAAATAATCGACATGGTGAAATAATCGACATAGTGAAATAATCGACACGGTGAAATAATCGACATAGTGAAATAATCGACGTAGTGAAATAATCGACGTAGTGAAATAATCGACGTGGTGAAATAATCGACATGGTGAAATAATAGACATAGTGAAATAATCGACATGGTGAAATAATCGACATGGTAAAATAATCGACATAGTGACATAGTAATCGGAGATTTTCCCCGCAAAAAAAGCTAGATCTATAGGAAAAATTAAAGCATCTTTCAAATTTTAAAACAGTCTATTGCAGCTTCTGACCCTCAGCGCTTCAAATTTTCTGGATAATGGAGAATTTCATGCAAATTTTTATTGCTTCATCTGGAAGTGCTTAAAGAATTGATTTCACAGTATTCTTTATGATTTTTTCCTAATATGAGAAAAGGTATAAAAATAGATTTAAAAGTGAGAAAATGCACCGCCTAGTAACGTCATCTGGCGGCATTTCCCATTTAAACACACGTATTTTAGCCGATTAGATCATTTTATCATATCTTCTCCAATAATCGTTCAATTCATGAACCAAAGATATCCTCTTGGTCAGTTCACTCAGTAGTTTCCACTTAGGTACACACGAAATTCATCAAATTTCAGACACCTGCACATTCTCTATTACTTTCAAACTTTAATCCGGTGTATCTGAAAATTTGAAGAAAAAATTTGAAAAAAACATTTGAGAAAAAACTCATCGAATGAGATGACATTTGGCAATGTTCGCCTATTCATACGTCGTTTTTCCTCAGCTTGGTAGGGCGTCTGCGTCAATCAGCGCACGTCACTGATATTCGAATGAATATTAATGATTCGGGTGCTACAAATGACGACTCCGAGCGCCAGCAGTATCAATGCTCGAAAATTTTGATGCGATTGTTTGTTCGGTGGAAATAGACGAGGATGATTTCAAAATTGATTGAGTCAATGATTCCTCTCGCTGATTAGAGTCTGAGAGCTTCGGTAAGGCGTCTCTGAAAACTGAAGGGATCCATGCACTGAAAAAAAATCTCGGTGTATTTACTAAGAAAAGGGTAAAATTACCAAGAATTCAGGGTTCTATTTGATCCCAGTTTTTTCTTGGTAAAATTACCATTTATGGAATTGGTAATTTTACCGAGAAATCTCGGTAAAATGATTGAACTTTCTCGGTAATTTTACTAGACCTTGGTAAAAACGCCAATATTTTTTATCGACTGTGGTAGAATTACCGAGATAAAATGGCAAAGTTACCGGGAATTGATTACCAATAAAAGTGGTATTCTTACCTGAACAAAACAGTAAAAATACCGGTTTTTGGGTAAGCTAACCAGTCTGTCTTGGTAAAATTACCAATAATTGGTAAAAAAAATGAGATGGTAAAGGTACCAACGGACCGTGGTAAAAACGCCGAGAATTTTTTTTCAGTGTGGAGAAAAATCCTTTTTATTGTCACAAGAAAACTGCGTTCCGTGGAATTTTTAATTTTAATCAGCCGCACAGTGGAACATGTACATACCTCGCTTTGTGCTATATGTGCCACCAGAGACAAGAGACTCCATTCGTATCCCGGCAAGGGTGGAAAGCTTTTACTTTCGGGACTCCAACATTCAACTGGGCATATTTCTACCAAACGGAACTATGTGCATTATGATGTGAGCCTTGTTATGCACATATTCTTATGGGTCTCAGGGCTCATGTCTTAATGCACTTAGTTCCGTTAGGCAGAAATACGTCCAACTGTTGACTTACCTACTAAGTGGATTTTGAACAACGTGTTGGGTATTCGATTAGGCAAACGTACCGAAGTCTGGCAAATTTTTGTTGGCTCTTTATACGCCACTCGAAGCTCATCATCTACCTGGTGGGTATGATGAATGTTGCTCCCTTATAATATTCCATAAGGAAATGTCGAATCTCCGAAAGTAAAAGTTCCCACCTGTCACCAAGAGGCCAGTGGGGGAGGAGGGATCTTGTCACTGTGTGTCACCCTCCATTAATAAATGTTGCTTAAATTAAAACACGGATGAAATTAAGATGGAAAAAAACTCGGTATATATGAACCATCTCAGTGGATGACACCATACACGGTGAACAACATGATAAATCCGGTGATGTTGGACGTGGAAACTTGGTGTTTGGAAAAACCTTTGAACTTTTTCCTGAATTGACTAAAATCATCAAATTATGACTCTGAGATAAGCTCACTTTCCACACTCTAATGGCATGGAATATTCAGTGGACATTGCTGACTGAACTTTTCAGTCCAAACTGAACTTTCCCCGGATATGGGGATACAGGTATTTCTCAGTGATTTCTTGCTTTGCAACATCATCGATTACATCTGTACCGCGATGGATGGCATCGTAAAAATTCAGTTCGGATTCATCCATATTAGTTCGCATCGAATAACATAAATACAGCAGCCGTTTCCGATCTACGGGAAACAGATCGCTTGTTTTTCCATTCGAATTTCGCTCCTTTTCTGTAGCTGGACTCGCGGAAGTTGTCGAGGCGCCTGCGATATATCGATTGACCTGCCATTAAAACCTATAGAAAAGTATCGATAAACAGGGTTTTAGCAACGAACACCTTAATAGTCGACTCTTTACAATAGCTGCAAATGGGGAAATATCGATAATCGATGATTGACGCCTCGCCTCTGCTTCGAAAGTTGGTGCAATGATCACTTCACCCGCCCGTTGCCTCACCAGCGCTGCCGTGCTAAGGAAGAACGTCGTATGTACATTCGGGAGTTGCCAAATTTCCCTTAATAAAACCTGAATTTTTTACTATATTTATGCATATTTTTCCTTGAAATTTTTAGATATTTTAGATTAAATTGTGTACGAAATAGTCTGAAAATTTGAGAAAATGATATTCACAATCTTCCCGGTATTTTTGGTTTTCATTTGAGGAAACTTGGCAACGTCTGAAGGCTCATACGGCGTTCTTCCTTAGCACACGGTAGATCGGCCGTCAGAGATGTCGATCTGATATCGTTGCTAGACACGACACACGCACACAGATCTGAGCTACTCTCACAAAACCGATAGATAGTTTTTCGATTGATCGATACGTCTATCGATCTCTCCTACTTATAACCAACGAGGTATCGGAATTTTTTTGATCCTTCGTGTATCGAACCGATCGCTTGTCTGCGAGCCAAGGTAGCGTTCCAGCTTACCTTTTGCTCGTCATTATTCATCATGAGCTTGTACCGCGGTCACTGGGCTGCCAGTTTTAATTACAATGACGTTCTTACGAACACCTTTCTAGGCCAAATGACCACCAGACAGAGTAAAAGTCGCGGAATTTCTTTTGAGTAACCATTTAGCGTCGTATACGTCGTTCTTAAATAACTCAATCCTTTCCTTGGGAGGCCTCATATCGATGACCGAAGTGCGAAACCGCGTATCTCCGTTTCCGACGTTCCTGGCTTCCTATCATACTTTATGGTTTCCTTCAAAAATTAGTCAACGTAATTCATCGAACACTTCCTTGATTTTTCTTCTCCTTTAGCAGAATATTCTTTAAAAATTTCAAGCTATAAAGTTGGCTTCTTTCTCCTCAATAAAATGGAAGCGGACATTTTGAAACATCGCAGATACGTGGTTACGCACTTTAGTCATCGACATGATTCACATTTTGAATGAGACAGGTTTGAGGATGCCTTCGAAGTAGCATCAATGTTTGCCCATCTCGAGTAGGTACTATTTTCGAAATGGATTTTTGCAAGGGATTACATTGCTTTTCCACTGCAGAAAGTTCAAGGTAATAAAGAAAAAAGTCCATGATTTTGACAAACTTAAAGAAGATGCCGATTTACCTCAAACTTTTCAGAAGTTGCAGTATCTTTTTTATCGTATTTTGTATTTTTCGTTGAGGTAAATCATTGTAATTCCTTTCAAGGGCCCATTTCGAAAGTTGTGCTACTAGATTTTATGCGAAGTTGGCAAAAATTGTCCTTTTTACGATGCTGTTAAGAGGTTTTCCTTCAAATTCTCTCGATCATAATGTAAACTATGAGGGATCTTGTAAGTGAAATAGCGATTTAAGGAACGCCGGCAACGACTCTTACAGCTTTTACACCACTGCTGAGATTCTTAATTTTCATCTGGATTTTACGTCAAATCGATAATATACATGCATATGTTTTTTCACGGAAAGTTCAGCAAAATTATGGAGAGTGTTTGAAGAAAAATTTCCACGACCTACAATTCGCTCTCCCGAAAAAATACAAATACTGCTCCCACTTTATATAAGTTCAATTTTAAAATTTTGAATGGATTTACTGCGTTTTGCGTGAAATTCTGACGAGGACGCACACATAGAGACACAAGGTTCCTAGCTTTGTCTATTGGCCAATTTAAGATTCTCTTAAGACTTGACAACACTGTATAGGGCAGTGAGTGCTGTTGCTTCAAAGTGAACTTTGTGTAAGCACCACATTTTAATTTTCGCCCGAGGAGAATAATTTCATTTTGCAGCTGGTATAAATAGCATCAAACGATACGTATAATTGTTGCATTTTAGTATAATGTCAGTTTAAAAACCACGCAGCATCAAACTTTTAAACTTAACTGTCAATTTATTATGCCCTGTTTTACCATGCTTTCATGATGTTTAAAAAATGCGTTAGGAAATGAAGACAATCAAGGAAGTGGTAAAATGAATCAGTGAGATCAAAAACAACACCAACTCTGTAACTTGAAAATGCTCTATTATCATTTGAGACAGTTAATTTTCATAAAGGTCATCGGAGTTAACGCATCTGCTCCAACCTGGACCTTTGAAGTGTATTGAAGTCCTTGTCTTTTGGCACCAAAAATCTTTTTCTCAGACGAACTTCTTCAACTACTGTGCAGTTTTGAGTGTGTCTTAATTATTTTCATTTTTTCGAGTTGGTGGGTTTTCGTTCTCACTGATTCAAATATGTTCCCCAAAATGATACTAAAACCTTGATCATGCAATATAATCCCCATGCAGCTAGATTTTTCTACAAGCTCACAGAGGTAGTATATCAGACGCATAAAACAATTTGTTTTGGACTGCATGCAAGCTTCAAATGGTTATAACTCCGGTGTGGTTTAAAATTTCTGAGATTTTTTTGTGTCAAAATATTTGTAAAACATTCATTTCAACAGTTCAGCAGAAAAAAACAAGGAAACAAACAAAAAATCGGCGAAATGCGCACCCATGACTCGTAACGCACAAATAATGGGGCCCAACAAGTTTATTCCGATACTGCGGATGAATCCGTCAGAGTTCATAGGAATAATACTAATCAGGGTTAAATAATTCGCCTCTGGAAATTTAAAAGGGCATATCGCCTTTTTTACTTGAGCCTCAGACTGTCCTGACTTATAGACACAACAAGGTTCATTCCAAAACGCAGTAAGGAATCCTGCAATAGGGCACGATCGGTATGCCTGGACTCTGATCCATTTCAGGAGAAGAATGCCTCCATTACCGTCCAGCACAAGCTTGTAAAGAGGGCTAGTTTTCCTTGTTTTTCTTTATCCTCATCCGTCTCCTCTTTCCCTTTTTTGCGCTCTCGTGGAAGCTCAGAATGAAGTGCTAGGAAACTTCATTTGCAGAAAAAGAGCTTATAGGGTAGAGGCTATAGGCGAATGAACTCGAAAGGTGGGGGGTTGGCGGTTGGGTCGGGAAAAGTTGAGGTCGCAGGTTGAGAGGTCCCAGGTTCGAATCCCGGTAGTAGCGAAAAAATTTAACGAAATTGACTAACGGGTCTACTGAAACGAATTCTTTTTGGTCCCAGTCCCTGAAAGTGTAAAAAGCTTTGAGCATAGAGGTGTCTATACATCCTCTGATTTCCCCTACTTGCTCTGATAATTGAGGGTTTTCGATAATAAAAATCTATGCAGGGAAATAAAAACCAAAAACGGCAAATATGCCAGGTTAGATTTGATCAGATGAAGGTTTGACAGATTTAATTAAGTTGGATCGCACGAGGGAAAAAATTCGGTCACGTGAACTGAACTTTCGGCTCATCGACCCGTAAAACCAAAATTTTCGGGAATGGGTGCTGCGTTTTCCGAGTCTGGGACCCATGAGGCTCAGTGACCATACCTACTCTATTAAGTACTTTTTACCGTGGTAAGGAAAAACGCGGCATGAAAATCGGACGTTGCCATATTTTCAGATTTCAGAGATGAAATAGGTAATTTTGAGGAAAGCTATCATAAATTTTCCCCGGAAATTGCAGATAGCTTAGATCAAATTTCGAATAAAATTCTGTGAAAAAGTAGACGGAAAATAGTTTAGAGATTCCCAGAAAATTTAGGTCCCTATGAGAGAAATTTGGCAACGTCCAAATGCACATCAGCGTTCATCCTCCATACGGTAGTTTAGATATTACATTGCTTGGATTCTTAATGCGGGGGTTAACTTGCCGGTCCTCTGACGAAAGGCGTATCCCAATTGCCACGTGAGCCCCGTTTTACATATAAAACCATGCTTTCTCGGGCTCATGCGGAAATGGAGAAACGCCCTAGGGTCAGAACTGCCGAGCTAAGGAAAAACGCCGTATGAACCCTCAGGTATTGCCCAATTTACCTTGATAAAACACGAATTTCCTGATAAACTCATGAATATTTTTCTGTCAATTTCTCAGCTAATTTTGTTTGTAATTTGATCTAAGTGTCTAAAAATTTCAAGGAAAACTATTCGCAATTTTCCTCAAACATATACATTTTACCGTAGGAAATTTGGCAACTCTCGAATGTCTATAAGCCGTTCTCCCTTAGCACGGCAGAGAAGTGCGACAAATTGGACGTATCTCTGCCAAACAGAACTATGTGCATCAAGACATGAGCCCTGAGACCCATAAGAATACATGCTTAACAGGGCTCACGTCGCAATGCCCGTAGTTCCGTTTGGCAGAAATACGTCCAGTTGTATTGTCTCAGGAAAGGATCGCCAGGAATCCTGGTCCGCGGAATAACCGCGAAAGGAAGCAAAGGTAAACACGCTGTGATGGGGGGTGGCGGGGGGCGTGTATGCGTGGGAGGGTGGGGGCAGGGGGCGAGAGGGGGGGCAGGGGGGTCGGAAAGCGAAGCTGAAGCAGGAAACGAACCGCGTTGCGGAAAGCGAAAGTGTAGGTGTGACGTACCACCATGTTTGGAGTAGGAGAGCCAGGCCGAGAAGGAGGGTCCGCATTTCAGTGGCCCCGCATCCCGAAGGGCCGATCGGTCCCCGGAATCCCGTAAATCGCCCGTCGTCGCTATCCCACTGTCCCCGACCGGAACGCCGGCCCGCACAGCACAGACTGGCCCGGGCCCGGACCGGCCCCCCCGACCGCTAACCTTGCCGCCGCCCCCCGCCACGGCCGGCCGCCCTGCGCCAAGCCAACGCTGCCGGCCATCGGCTAGCCGCCACCGCTACTGCCACCGCTACTGACGTCCTAAGGAAAAACGCCGTATGAACATTCCAGAGTTGCCAAATTTCCCTTCATAAAATGCTTATTTTTTAAGAAAGTTATGATTTTTTTCCCTTAAAATTTTCAGGAACTTTAGGTGGGATTGCAAACAATAATGTCTGAAAAATTGGAAGAAAAAAGCTTTATATTTACCAGGAAATTCGTGTTTTGGTTGTGCAACTTTGGCAACGCCTGAAGGTTCATACGGTGTTCTTTCTTAAGGAAAAACGCCGTATGAACCTTCAGGCGTTGCAGAATTGCCTTCGGAAAATCACGAATTTCCGGGAAAATTCGTAAATATTTTTCTTCCAATTTTTTGGATACTTTTGTTCGCAATTTTACCTAAAGTTCCTGAACATCTCAAGGGAAAATATCCATATCTTTCCTTAAAAATAAACATTTAGTCAAAGAAAATTTTGCAACTCTCGAATGTTCATACGGCGCGTCCCTCCTCAGCACGGCAGACTACTACTGGGCATCGCTAATTTTTGCCCAGCCAGCCCATAGTGAATCCATTCAATGAGAGAAGTCGTGACTTTGTTAATAAAACTGCTAATTTTGACGTGAATTTCGTCAAATTTTCTATTTAGAGGGATGCGCAGTGGAGAAGATTTTACGAGGAAACTATTGAAACCATTTTCAAAACCTTGCAGTCCATTTCAATAGCATGATTTCAGAATCCAGTCATCCAGATACCTGTTTTCGTTGGACTTTTTTCGAATGTATGATTTGCCTGCACTTTGCAATAAAGAGCCCACTTTTTCTGGCTCACCCATAAAAACAACCTATCTGCATAGAAAAACTGACGGCACAAATGCTGCTTCCAAAACGAGACAAGAAAAGTGGTCCCTCACCATAAAATGTAGTCCAATTGAGCGATCGGAGAATCCGCTACGGAGCCGGAGTCTGCGAGGATGAGGGGGAACCGAGACAACGAAAAACAAGGAGAGGGGGCGTAAAGGGGGGGAGAGGAAATATACGAGCCCATGAATGAATTAGCGTGATCGTTAACGGCTCTTTATTGATGTTTATTGCACGAATTGAACTCCGATTAGCGGGTCGCACAAATCGCGCCGCGCCAACCCGGCCGTTTTACGGGCTTTTAATTGTCCCACGCTCCCGGGTGGGACGGGGGCGGAGGAGGCCCCCCCCCCCCTCTCTCCTGCTTCATTCAGCGCTGCGACAAAAAGTGCGCTCGTTTGGGACCCGTTTATACGCTGCTGGAAAGAAACCTCGTATCAGCTAGAGTCCCTTCTTAGAGAGAGTAAAGACAACGCGTAGTCTCATGGATGTCACAAACGGGAATAAAGATTACTCAAATTGAACGTTTGCCGTGATCTTTGATCGACTCATTCCCGAATTCCTGTCTCTGTTCCTTCTCTCATCCCGTTTGTTCGTCCCCAATTCCCCGGTCCATTCCAGTCCTAATCTTTGCAATCGGTGAAAATGTAATCTTTATTCCCGTTGGTGAAACTGTAGATGCCTAAAGTACGGGAACCGATCAGAAATGGGTTCGTACTGTCTTTATTTTCAGTATGAAGGGACTCCAGTGTGAGGAAAAGAACTGTATTTAAGTTAAGGTGATCTCACCAATCCAGGAAGTGTTTTAAGCAGAGGCGGATCCAGCAATTTGGCAACACCGGATTCCCTCCTTTTAAATCTATGTTAAATAATCGATTCTTGTTGGAGCACCTGGCCCCTCGATAATCGATACATTTCAATAGGTTTAAATGGAAAAAAACAATGTTGCCAATTTGCTTGATCCGCTAATGGTTTTAAGTGGAAACGAGATGTGGCCCAGATTACAGGAGGGGAGAGCAGAACATATAATATAAATTTCACTAAGGGGGAAATTTTCGAAGAACATAATCCTGATGAATCGCTAGGAAGTCGGAGCACAAACGATGACCATTCGTCTTTCGACAAAATGAAATGCGACGGGGAATTTGTAATTCCTCAAGCTTAAGTACACGTATATGATTACGTATGTGCAATGGCAAAACTACAGCACAATAAAGTCTGGTAAATATGTTAAGGGTCAAAATTAATTTTCCCAAAGGGAGGAAAAACAGCAACAAAATCTAAACAAAGTCTGTCTCATCAAAGTACATTATAGGAAACTCTGCGAATCATACTGAGAATCCTAATTGTTTTGTAATTTCGAGGGCTGGCAAAGTTGTACTACATCAAAGTATTGCATTCATCGAAAAATTGACAATGTCGCAAAGAAATCAGCAATGGTTTGCTTCATTGGCACAATAGCCAACCCTGGAATTAAGGTAAAGCACACAATCAAAGCTTCAGTTAGTGTCGAATGCAACGGATACTAAACGAATTTCATCATAACGCCTGAATGCAACTATTCGAACTCCATGGATGTCCGTGTTGCATACGCACGGAAATGAAGGCGTTTTAACTTCAGACACCGATCGCCTCACCAGCGGCGCTCAGTGGAGCGAGTCAATGAGAGGACTCGGACAATATGTGGAAATATTAAAGGTGCATATTGATGTGAATACAGAATTTAGCGGTTTTAGAAGTGATTTCATTGATTTTCTCGTAAAATTCTCTTCTAAACGCACAAGATTCAATTCATAATGTGCAGAAAATCATATTAAATTTTGCAATTTTAGTTTAAAATTACATGTCCAACCTTGCTGAAAGGCTCGTTTTATTGTGTTTTTTTTTGTTTAAGTCGCCGGACTTTACTACGAGGATCTAAAATGCCTCCAATTCTTCGTTTTGCCGTGCTGAAGATAAAGCACGTATCTACACGAGAATTCCACTTAAGTCACAGTGATCTTACCACTCTGGCCAATGAGAGGACTACATTTGAGCCATTATTCTTTCTGGCTCATTTTAGAAACGATGCGCGTGACATTAGTTTATCTATGCAGATAGGTGTTTTTCCAGATAAGGCAGAAACAGTGGTCTACATTATAATTGCAAAATGTAGTCAAGTTGTGAGTGCTGTGTGAAGATATATCTTCCCTGTAGTTTGACATCACATGTTCCAAATAGTCTACCTAAAAAGGAACTATTTGCATAGGATTCCTTTTGATTTGATGCATGTGCTCATAGTTCCATTCAGCATAAATCCTTTCATTTAATACATTCGTTTTCCTATTTTGGGGGCTGAACTAATTTAGCGCCCGACTGACACGACCGCTGACAAATACTGAAGGATGAAACTGCGGGATAGACTTATCGATAGCCAAAGTGCGCAACCACGTATTTCCGTTTACGACATTGCAAACTTCCAGTCATACTTGATCTTTTCTATGGGGAGCTGATTAACGTAATTTCTCGAAAATTTCTTGATTTTTCCTCTGTCTTAGTAAAATATTCTTTACAAATTATAATCTTTAAAGTTGGTGTATTTTTCTTTGAAAAAAGGAAACAGGGACGGACGTCTCGATGCGCCTCAATGGAGATCAGGGCCGGATTTACCTACTTGCCGCCCATGGGCCGCCTGTATTTTGCCGTCCCCTTCTCATTCGTTTTGAAACATCAATAAAAACCATCAAGTGAACGTGCCGGAGGGGGAGGGGTGCATGAGACGCGTTTACCTACGTATACCTTACGCGTTGGATACATTTCAAAAGTTGCAAAATTTCACGGAACTTGACGCGAAAGTTAAGTTCCGTAAACCTATCTTGTGTGGACAAGGTCCTCCATTTATAAGAAATGAACCAAAAAAGTATGAAAGAACAAACATAAATGTGGTTTAATAATTTCAACTTCCGCCGCTGCGCCGCGCCGCGCTGATCGCGTTGTGTTAGGCGCAATGCGTGAGGTATTCCTGCAATCTTGTAGGCGCTGTGCGTTTCACGCCAACCGCTTCTGACCGCACTGAGTTTGCCGCGATGCGTGAAGTATTCATGCAGTCTTGTAGGCGCTAATATGTGTTACATGCCGACCACCGCGCCGAGGGCTTGTCCTTTTCATCTCAAGTCCTCGTTATCATTCCCTGCCATTTCGTCTCTGCCCTGAGCTCCAGGCCAAATTGCGTGTTTAGTTCCTCTCTTAACACGACTAATTAAAGATGCTGTCTCTTGTATCACCGAAAAACGACAAAATTAGAAACTACTATACTCTCAGGAAAAAGAGATTTTGTTTCCTTTTCTTATTGATAATTTTTATCCCTGAATCCGATTTTTTTTATACCTACATTTAAAAAAATTGCAAAATTTGCCGCCCCCTAAATTTACCGCCATGGGCCGCGGCCCATGTGGCCGCCCCCTTAATCCGGCCCTGATGGAGATACGTAGTTTCGCAATTTGGCTATCGTTACGCACCTACGACTACACGATAGCTACAAGTAACGCGCGTATTTCGTCGGAGCGGGTATATAGAATTCCCAGTTTTTTCTGGAATGATAATCGATGTCCCTCTTCTAAGAATTCCGTTGTAAATCGTCCTATTCCTTGCTCCTCTTATTCTCCTTCCGTCATATCTCCGTCTTTTCGTCCTCATCGATTAAATCTTATAATTGGGGCGTTGCTCATCGCTTCGCGGAAAGAGAGCCCTCTGCTCTTGCCAGAATGAAGCTTAAAACGCCGCATTCGAATTAAACAGAGATAAAAGGAAGCAAGTACTCGAATACGTGATTAAAAACACCGAACTGTTTGGTAATTGCTGTGGCAGATACGTTTTTTGCTGAAAAAAGTCGAACATGTCGGTTTCTTTTCCACCAAACTCGTTCCAATTAACTTTGGCTATGATGAGAATGCGGCTGAAGTTCAGCACGATTCCCTTTACAGCTCACAGCCGGATTATTTTGACGTTATCAAGCGAAACCTACCCACGATGAGCCATTTAAGAAAGCGCGTATCTACTGAAGCGCTCCAAGGGGACTTACGTCTTTTATCGAATCTCCGAAAGTAACATGCATTATCTATGCTTACTGGTCTTCATTTTAACTCGGTGTATTCTGATTCATCGCAGTAAATTAAGGAGCTTAACTTGGAGTTCCAAAATATTTGGAATCATCACGATGAATCATTTGAAATTTCCCATTAACGCGTTCTCTCTCTGAAGTTTAAGGTTGAATCTGGGTGATTTTAAAGAATTCATTACAGCAAGCGTGAATGCTTTGGACAGCTTCAAACTTGTCTTTAGAGAATGACTCTCCTTCCACTAGCGGAAAGTTGTGCGTTTATTTTGTAAGGAATTTTTACATCCTGGTATCGGGAAACTCCTGAGTAGGCAGCTTCTTAGTTCACAATGAGGTATTAGTGGAGCCTTATACAAATAATAAATACTATACAGGGTTATCCAAAAGTCACTGACCACCCCTGTAACTTTTTTCCAAATTGAGATAGAAGTTTGAAACTTTGGGAATGTTCCTCGGTCTAAGGTAGCAACTTTTTGGTCCCCCCAAAATTTTGGGGGGCGGCCCCCCTTAAGATGGGCGGGGGCTAACTTTTTTTTTCTAGTGGCAACCCCCCCTTTGTGATACCTCATCCGAAAGATAATAAAAAAAGAAAATTTTTGGCGCAAACCGCAGGTCAAAATGTTCATTTTTGACAAAATGGCGGCCGGTCAAAGTTCAAAATGGCGGAAATTTGGCATCTCTGTTGTTTATAGACGGATTGGTGTGAAACTCGGAATCTTTATAAAGAGCCGTAAAACTGATTTATCGCAATTTTTCCGCCGCCATTTTGGAATTTGTCAAAATTTCAGATATCCAATGAAAGATTCGTTCTTTTCGTGCCGAAATACCCCCAGATACCAAGTTTCATGCAAATCCAACGATATGCAGCCCAAATATTCACTTCCCGCTCGAGGCCGCCATTTTGACCGCCGCCATTTTGAAAAGGACGGACTTTTCTGGAAAACCAATGCCAGAATCGTTTTTCTCATCCCGAAAAACCCTAGGATTCCGAGTTTCACACCAATCCGTCTATAAACAACAGAGATGCCAAATTTCCGCCATTTTGAACTTTGACCGGCCGCCATTTTGTCAAAAATGAACATTTTGACCTGCGGTTTGCGCCAAAAATTGTCTTTTTTTATTATCTTTCGGATGAGGTATCACAAAGGGGGGGTTTCCATTAGAAAAAAAAAGTTAGCCCCCGCCCATCTTAAGTGGGGCCGCCCCCCAAAATTTTGGGGGGACCAAAAAGTTGCTACCTTAGACCGAGGAACATTCCCAAAGTTTCAAACTTCTATCTCAATTTGGAAAAAAGTTACAAGGGTGGTCAGTGACTTTTGGATAACCTGTATACTAGTTACAAGACAGAGTAAATAATGGGGATAGGATGGAAACTAAGACATTTATAGAGGTATACTTCAAGATTGACGATGCTGAGTCAAGTGGCCACTGGCTGAGGCAACGCCGGAAACACCTTCCGGGTATACCATCGGCGGAGTCTGGGATGTTAACGTTAGAAGGCGACATTTGGTTCACCTATAGGGTCTCTAGTAGGTTGCTGTTAGTTAGTCTATTACCCATCTCCTACTTTGACTATTCCAACCAGCGGCTTACATCAATAATAGGATACCTCCATACCCCTTTTTTACAGCTATCGATAGTAGAGAGTCCCTAGATGAGCCCGCTCTATTTAGATTAACTCATAATGGGCCTTTGCTGCCGTGCAAAGGAGAAACGCCATATGAGCCTCCAGATGTTGACTTATTTCCATCAATAAAAAACGAATTTACTGAGAAAATTGTGAATATATTCCTTGTAAAGTTACAGACAATTATGTTTCGTATTTGATCTAAAATATTAAACAATTTCAAGAAAAACTATATAAAAATTTCTTCAAAGATGCATGTTTTATCCAGTGAAATTTGGCAACGCTCCCCTAGAGTAAATATTACCTTGCGGTGAGCTAACCATCACCTTGCGGCAAGGTATCGGCCTTGCCATCCTCTCCGAGCCCTATCCGAGCCAGTTCAAGTAACTCGACGACCAAGAATAAAACCGTATGACAACACTGTAGACCCAAATCCAGACGCAGGGCGCGAAAAAGGCGACACACCATCGGGAAATACCCCTTGTTGGGTTTGATTTTCGTCTCCAACGTTGCCATGCATAATTATTCCCAGTCGTTAAGTTCCACGAACTGACCCGGCGAGGGCTCGGATAGGGCTCGAAGAGGGTGGCAAGGCCGATACCTTGCCGCAAGGTGATGGTGAGCTCACCGCAAGGTAATATTTTCGCTAGGGTCGAATGTTCATACGGCGTTCTTCCTTAACATGGCAGTTTTAGGGGGCGCGAAAAGCCCTGCAGTGGGCTGATTGTTGAAATTGATAGACAAATCTATAGACAAAGAAAACAAAAGAGATATGGAGGGATCCTACTGGTGGAAGCGGGTAGTTGCAATGGACATAAGAGTTGGGTTATAGACAAACCAACGTCAATCCACGAGAGACCGTATAAGAATCACCCATTTCATTCAATAGGATCGCTCCAATGTTTCTTTTTCTTCTTTGTAAATTGCCTCGTCTATCAATTTCAACAATCAGCCCGTTCGTGAATCGGAAAAATTTAATCGCTGAGGAAGATGGGAAACAGCTTTGACTCGGTCGGAGGAAAAATGAGAGAGCACGCATAGAGTATGCCACCGTGTGGAAGAGGGTGGCCCTGGATTTTTCGTTCCATTAGCGCGCTGATCCTTTTAAACAGTGCTCGGCTCAGCGCCCTGATCGGATTTCGGGGCCATGAAAGGGATCTCATCCGCAACTGACCACACCACCGAACCCCCTGGTAATTGGTGTTTTCCATGGATGCTCTGAATGGCTTCAGTAAGTAATCTGGTTTGCGATACTTTCAACCTGTTGCCATTTCGTTGGTCATTCAAAAATCCTGTGTATTAACCTTGGTCACAATATCACTTTTTTCCCCAAATATATGACGGTCACTATGTTCATATAAAATAAACCTGCGGGGCGATTATTGAAATGACATCGACTCTATGTCGCCGCTTACGACAAGACATAGCCCCATCTTAACCGTGCAATATATCGCAATTCGATGTCTTATCGGGCTGGTTTAAATTTCAATAATCGGCCCGCAGGCACTGTACCCAAAATTGTAGTTAATTGCAATTATATGTTAAAATATCAATTGTGAGGAAGTGTTGTGTATGTCGTTAATTCACTGATTAAAGGGGTTCCTCTCACTAAATTTACATCCATAAGAAAAGTATATTGAGATAAGTTGCAATTTTCTTCGTATCACAAATTGCCTACCTTTCCCTCACATGTAACTCATTTTCTTGTTTGTTTAAAATCATCATTTACCGGCCGAATAATTTAATATTATTGCAATTTCATGGTGGAATACTTGCAGTTTTATTGCGTCTAAATTGCAAAATTATTTCAGGCAATGTTTGGTACAATGTATTAATTCACAGTGGTCACTGTGATCGACTTTTTCATGTGAATTTTTTCTGTTTGTTCGTTTGTTTGTTTGTTGGCTTGCTTATACTTGTTTATATTTTTATTTGGGGAGGGGGGGGGGGGGTATGTTATTTTCGTCATGTTTCTCTCAATTTGGCACTAGTGAAACGCACGGTGGTCCAGACGAGGCCAGAGTCAAACGGATCTGTTTCTGGGCTCTTTAATCGGAGAGAGTGGTCCGTTGGTCACTGGCCGGCACAGCGGTGATGGGATTATTTCCGCGGCTTAAAATGCTCTCAAGGAACGTAGGGGTTGTTTTCATTCAAGAGAGATGTCACTAAGTGCTATTAACTGCCACTATGTGTTTTTCAAGGGTTGTTTCACCGGTTCGATTGTTGAACTCCTTTTGATAGAGGGTGGTTTAGATTAGCTCAGACTAAAATCGAAAAACTTCATCGCTTCGTTGAGTCCCCTTATTTGGACGCATTTTTGCTGAACGGAACTATGTGCATTATGACGTGAGCCCTGTTACGCATATATTCTTATGGGTCTCAGGGCTCATGTCTTAATGCACATAGTTCCGTTTGGCAGAAATGCGTCCATTTCTTCGTCGAGGAAGATCCGAGAAAGATCGTCATTGAACTAAAGCTGTTTCAGAATGAAATTTATCTCGCAGAGGATCTTTCAGGGTTCATCCCCTCCTAGCCCTCTTTGTAATGTATGTGTCGAAGGCCGTACGTCAAATGACGCTGCAAAGTAGATATAGTCAAACAACAGTCAATGAGTCCTACAGTCGACTTTGAAGTAAATAAAAGTTTTGAATATTTTTGACCAGAAGCTTTTCATTTTTTATTATTATAGAATTCGAAATTGACTGTACTGCGTTAAAAAGTTCGCACTTTGGTCAATTTTGAATCCTCAATTTTGAATGGTTCAATTTTATATTCCTATACCAGTATGGTAATAAATACTGGACTTTATGGTAGTGTTTACTATACTATCGTAAGTATCAACAGAATTCTGGTAAAGACTACCAAAATTCTGGTTATTTTCACTGAATCCTATCACTGTGAAAAAAATCAAGTAGACTTATTTTAGATGTTACCATACTTTATTTTCTACAGACAGAGAGAATCGGAGACTACAATTAAAAACAGTATTTCCAGTTTTAACCAGACGGAGAAAAAAACTTCGTGCGTGGGACCCGAAGTTTAGGTCATATCGATCTCTGTAGTTTTCGGATTGAGCATCTGAACACTTTAGGTCCAGCTGCTGAGGGTTGGATCAAACATCTGAAACTTCAGTTCTTACATCTGAAGTACTTCGGTTTTCACATCCGAAATACTTCGGTTCTCACATCCGAAAAACTACGTTTCTCACATCTGAAGTACTTCAGATGTAAGAACTGAAGTTTCAGATGTGTGATCCGAATCTCATCAGGTGGACCTAAAGTGTTCAGATGCTCAATCCGAAAACTTCAGAGATCCATATGACCTGAACTTTGGGTCCCACGCACGAAGTTGTTTTCTCCGTGCACTGTACGTACAATCGAGACTCCAGTGTATATCGACGGTGCAAGTCGGCAATCGCATAACTCGTTTGCGGTGTCTGAAAATCTCCGCAACTATGTTATTTTTTTAAAGGAGAACAAATGGACATGATTCCTTGAAGTTTTTGCAGAATTTTCCTCGCACATAGAAGAAAAATCACGGCAGTTTTAAAGAATTACCGTTGAGTAGTTTTCCGCTTAAAAAATAAAGTATGACAGGAAGTCTGCGACGTCGCAAACCGAGTTATGTGATTGCCGACTTTCACCGTCGATTTGTCTAATAATATGCAAGATAAAACGCAAATAAAATTTCAAAAAATTTGACCGCCGAAGTCATTTCATCGAGAGTCCTGTAAGATCGTAACGGGAATAAATCCTGCTGGAGGCTGCCCGATGAGCCTCCTGGCTCACGGCTGAGGGAGTCCTGTCAGGAGCATGGGATTAAGGATGTCCCCGAAATGGGGATCAGGGATAAATAGGGGGTGGTCATCCCTCGTTGAATCGACACGACGCAACAGGCAAGAAGCGCCCCCGAAAGAGAATAGCTCCAAACTTCCTCTCAACAATGATGCTTTGAAGAGGAATTAGGTGCCCGTACAAAGGGATTATAAGGTTTTTGAGCTGGGAGGGCGGCTGAATCGTGAGGATAGGTTCTTTGTAGCCGGCCGTATACAAGAAACATCTAAATATTATGTCAAGTGAAAGGGTGCCCCACTCAACGATACTGCGAACGCCGGCTTGGAAATAATCGAATCGATTACTTCAACAGGAGCCTCAGTCTTTCGTCGTGTTCGAAAGGAGCCTCCGCCAAAGCAGTTGTTTTTTCATACCTTATTGGATACTTGAGGAAGTCAATGAAATATGCCCCAAATGAAAGCTTATCGTGCATGGGAAGGAATCGTAGCTCTGCTTACAATACGCTGTATTTCGGACTCAACCTAACATTCTAGTTACAATGGGCCTGTTGCAAACTTTTGCTAGAGCAAAAATAAGAGTTGTTTCTTATAGATAATGCCTCAAAAATCACGATGAGCGCATCGGCAAAGTCTGAAATGCACTCATAACTTCACAGTCTGCGTAAGAAATTTGCGTTTTTTTGAGCTTCCCGCTTCAAAAACGATACTACGGCACAGGTGAACATTTTATAAGAGGAGTCGTTCCATCGTCGGCAATAATCATCACGGCCGACGCCAATCCGCCAAAACACGTTTGATGGGACGAGATAACACCTGAACTCGATTAGACCAGATAACAATCGGTGTGTTAACGTTCATATTTTCCACGCCCGAATTGATTGACCTTGAACTCTCCTCGAATTACGCGCGGAACTGCGCGCAAGCGTCGGCCATGATGAATATCGCCGACGATGGAGCGACTCCTCTAACAAAATGTTCACCTGTGCCGTAGTATCGTTTTTGAAGCGGGAAGCTTAAAAAAACGCAAATTTCTTACGCAGATTGTGAAGTTATGAGTGCATTTCAGACTTTGCCGATGCGCTCATCGTGATTTTTGAGGCATTATTTATAAGAAACAACTCTTATTTTTGCTCTAGCAAAAGTTTGCAACAGGCCCATTTACTTTGATAATAATAATCTCTTCGATTCTTGTGATAATGTCCTGCGGGCTGAGACATGCAAAGCACTCGTTTTATACCGCCCTGGTCCAGACTTCACCTCTCACCAATTTTTGCGTGGGATGTAAGAATAAAGTTTATAAATTAAAAAACACGCTTCATCTTAGCGGAGTCATGATGCAACTATTTGAGTTTCACTAATGTACATGTTGCATACACAAAGATTGAAGGAGTCTCCTGAAACGACGGCTACATGCAACTCTTTGTTTTCAATTATTGTTGGGGTTGCATACACAAAATTGGAAGGAGTTTCTTAGAACGACGATGCAAGGCTGCAAATATCTGTGATTTCGTTCATGTGCGTGTGTATATCCAAAAACTTGAAAACATTTTCACCGAAATTGAACATTACAAACAATGGATAGTTTGAATACAATTTTTATTGCTTCGTCTGAAAGTGCTTAAAGAGCTGATTTCACAGTGATTTTTAAAATTTTGTTCTGATATGGGAAATAGTATAAAAATAGATTTAAAAGTGAGAAAATGCTCCGCCTAGTGATGTCATCTGGCGGCATTTCGCATTTAAACACATGTATTTTAGTAGAATAGATCATTTTGTCAAATCTTCTTCAATAATAATTGTTCAATTCATGAGCCAATGGTATCCTCGTGCACAGTTCACTCGGTAGTTTCACTTAAACGCGCAATCCATCAAATTTCAGACACCTGCAAATTTTCTATTAGGATACAGTAATACTTCAAATTTTGTAAAGTTGCAATGCAATTACACTGAAAAAAAATTCTCGGCGTTTTTACATAGGTCCGTTGGTACTTTTACCATTTCAATTTTTTTACCAAGTAATGGTAATTTTACCAAAACGGACTGGTACGCTTACCTAAAAACCGGTATTTTTACCATACCACTTTTATTGGTAATCAATTCCCGGTAACTTTGCCATTTTATCTCGGTATCTCTACCACAGTCGATAAAAAATATTGGCGTTTTTACCAAAGCCCAGTAAAATAACCGAGAAAGTTCAATAATTTTACCGAGATTTCTCGGTAAAATCACCAATTCCATAAATGGTGATTTTATCAAGGAAAAAGTGGGATCAAATCGAACCCTGAATTCTTGATAAGTTTATCCTTTTCTTAGTAAATACACCGAGATTTTTTTAACAGTGCACCTCAAATTTTGGAACGTCGCAATGCAATTAAGCCTCTTTGACAGCGCCCCTTCAAATTGGATATTTCCAGCAAAACGACAACATTCGTCACATCAAACGAAGTTCGTCCAAGATATGAATTTAGTCGGCTTCTTTTTCGAAAGTGAGTCTAGGGTGGCGGCGCGGTGGGAGTCTCCACTTGGCGCGAGCACTCGAGCCCCGAGTGTCCTCCAACCCGACCAATGAAAGGCCCCGCGCCGGGTCACGGAAAAGAAAGGGCGAAAAAAAGGAGAATTAAATGAGCGCAAAAGACTTGTGAAAGGCAATTAAAGTATAGGAATATTAGACTGTCACCAACGAGTCTGAGAAATTTCCCGCAGGAGAGGTCTACTTTAGGCCCCGCGGATTTTCACGATTCTTTGAACTGACGCTCCACGAGTATGAAGCTCCGCTGTTTTGAGAACAATGTACGATTATCCCTGTAATTAGGGAGCATCGTCGCATTCTTGCCATATCTTGCTAAAAATCTGATCCTTTCCACTGAAAAAAAAAATCTCGGTGTATTTACTAAGAAAAGGGTAAAATTACCAAGAATTCAGGGTTTTATTTGATCCCAGTTTTTTCTTGGTAAAATTCCATTTATGGAATTGGGAATTTTACCGAGAAATCTCGGTAAAATTATTGAACCTTCTCGGTAATTTTACTGGACCTTGGTAAAAACGCCAATATTTTTTATCGACTGTGGTAGAATTACCGAGATAAAATGGCAAAGTTACCGGGAATTGATTACCAATAAAAGTGGTATTTTTACATGAAAAAAAAAACAGTAAAAATACCGGTTTTTAGGCAAGCTTACCAGTATGTCTTGGTAAAATTACCATTAATTGGTAAAAAAAAAGTGAGATGGTAAAGGTACCAACGGACCTTGGTAAAAACGCCGAGAATTTTTTTTCAGTGTAGCAGAGAAAATATATTTTTAAAACCCCGGAACGCTTCCTTCCCTACTGTGCACTGAAGTCAACACTCAGATTCGCCAAATGCTGGCTCGCGACAAGCGGCGTGGCGTGCTTTGCCATAAATCGATTTATCTGTCATTTAAACCTACAAAATTCTACAAAACTACAGAGATCGATATGACCTAAACTTCGGGTCCCACGCACGAAGTTTTTTTCTCCGTGTGGTTAAAACTGGAAATACTGTTTTCAATTGTAGTCTCCGATTGAAAACAGTTTACTCGAAACACGTATTACTCGAAATAGCAAAAACTGCACTTATCCTAGGAAAAGACACATAGGTGCAGTTTTTGCTATTTCGAGTAACACGTATGTTTAAAGTTTCGAAATTACACGGAAAATATGACTATAAACTCCGAACACCACGATCATATTTGAACAGACCTCAGACCGTTTTATGAAACTAATTTTTTGCTAAGTCGACAAGAGGTACACGGACTTTATGTCCACATTTTTTACGTCCACAGACTTTTCGTCCACAATTTTTAAGTCCACAGTTCTAAAGCCCACACTTTTGTTAAGTCCATTACTTAAACGTCCTTTAAGTTAAGTTCACAAATATAAAGTCCACTAAAATCAAATCCAAGCGTCATATTTTAGTCCGTGTGTAAAATTATATTGACAATATCGAAATGAGAAAATTAAGAGAGAATGAGGTGTTGTTATCGTAACTCATATTTTAAATGAAATGTTAATTTCTTCTTTTGATTCGTCTTTTCAAATTGTCTTTGGTAAATACTTGGTTTCATTTCTATCCTTGAAATTTCCGATACAAAATATGCCTCAAATGTACATTCTTTTTTTTTAATGAAATTGATTACTTCATTTTAAAAGCATTTACATTTTTAAAACGTGGTAAATTTTTGTAAAACTTTTTCCAAGCAATGGCATCGATATGAATCTCAATGAGCCGTAGTTGTGATGAAAGAAACTATACAAATATTAATAAAAGAGGAAAAAAACTAAGAAGCACGCAATTTTTTGTTTTTAACTTATTTGTACATCGACCTCCTTGAGTCAAATGCGTTCAATTTTGAGCGTTTGGTTGCGCTTACACCACGCTACAGCACAGTAAAAGCCCAAAACATAAAATAATAAATTCGAATGCTTTGGAAATCATTAAATTTGAAACGGAACCACTATTATATTCACAAAAAACACATTATATTTTCCAGTGGTACATATTTCTTTTTCATCAGTTTAAAGGGGAATAATCAATGCAAAGAGTGCAAACATTTCAAAATCATGAGTTGAAAAACGCTGACTCCGCGAGTTTAAATATTAGAGCCTAACACAGAGCGGAGTGGCGTGTTAGCAGCGCAGAACGCGCACTGGCGCCTACAAACCTAACGGGATACTTCACGCATTGCGCAACGCGTGAAGTATCCCGTTAGGTTGGTATGCGCGTGTCACGCTGGTTGCCTGCCGCGCCGCAACGTTTTAAGCAACCATTTCGCGTCAGAGGCGTTGCACAGTATCCTACAAGCTTGAAGGCGCACGAAATAAGTAGTTAAAGAGGACTTTCAATTTTGACTGCATCTGTTACTGAAAAATGTTTAATTTGGCATTGGAGTGTTTCCTAGGCTCCCGCTTTGGTTTTCATCTTATCATATCCGTACAGTGTACACATGAACACATGTTTTTATCTGCTCTTAGAGTCTGTTCTTTTTCATGACTTGATTCATGAATGAAATGTTTTTAAGAATGAAGGTAGTAGTAGTATGCATTTATTTTTGAGGTGGTTCCTGTCATTTAAATGAGAAGAAAAAAATGTGGACATAACATGTCCATAATTTGGACAATTTTGGACATATTCATGGTTGGACATTAAATCATGTGGACTTAATAAAGACTGGACTTACCGTTTAGTGGACAAAAATAGCGGTGGACATTTATTTAATGGACGAAAGGTAGGTGGACATAAAGTCCTGGAAGCCGACAAGATAAGACAAGAGCCTACAGCTGTATTCATAGATCGATGTTTGATGTCTTGTCCTGTTCTGCCGTGCCAAGGAAAAACACCGCATGAACAGTCGAGAGTTCCCACAGTTCCTTCAATAAAACGATTTTTTTAAAGGAAAGTTACGAATATTTTTCCTTGAAATTTTCAGGAACTCTACGAGGTATTGCCAACAAAATTACCTGAAAAAACTGGAAGAATAATATTCATAAGTTCACCAAGAAATTTTTGGTTTATCAAAGTTAAGTTGACAACGCCTAAAAGTCCATACGGCGTATTTGCTCAGCACGGCAGTGATAGCTGCTGATCGTCTCATTAAGGTGATTCGATGGACGTCATATTTTGTGTCAGAATGGCACATCAATTGGTTCCATTTCTTCAGCTACTCGTCATTTTTCTCAAATTTTGAGATCGCAATTCTGTTGTCAGGAGACTAAAGCACCTACTTACCAATTTTAACAAAGGAATTCAACGTAATGAAGGCGTAGTTTTTTTAGAGAGAAAATATTGCAATCGAGTGCAGATTCGATATCAGTATCGAATTCGATGTTTCCGTTCTAAGAAATCCACGCCTTTATTGCATTGAATTTGTTTGTAAAAATTGGTAAGTGAGTGCTTTAGTCTCCCGAAAACAGAATTGCGATCTCAAAATTCGAGAAAAATTATTAGTAGCTGAGAAAATAGAGCCAATCGATGTGATATATCGCACGTCGTTCTGACTCAAAATATGGCGTCCATCGAATCACCTTAAATAAATCAACTATAACTAATTGGTATATTTTGAAAATTTTCTCGGGTTAGTTTTTTAAGTCCAACTTTAATAGCCAATGTTACAAAAAATAGTAAAAACCCGCAGGTTGGTGTTTTTATTTGTGTATTTTCAAGATTACGAGGCGCTGAGCCCATCTTCTCCCTACCGAGATGAGCATACCGGTCGGAATTCCAGGTGGATCAAGCGGAGAAGAATCTGCACCGAAATTAGTTCATGAGAGCGCGCTGACGGGCCATACATCATTCTCGGAACAGCCACTCAATTAAGCGGAGACATTAAAATGTCACGTTATCATTGAGGAATTAGCGTTTGAGCCAGGCATCGATCGCTCGGTCATCGATATCCTTATCGATTCGCGCCGTTTGGGATCGCCGAGAAACTTCGACCAGACTCGGGGTCGATGTTGACAGCTGGCAAAGATCACTTTGGTCGCGGCTGTTCGCGATTTATAATGCTCGTTTTACGGCCGATTAATAGAGTTTTAAACGGCATTTATGACAGTCCGCGCATAGAGCTCCCTCCATTAGAGGCTAAATGAACACGTCTCCCAGGCACTTGTCCCCGGCGAGTCTTTGACACTCCGCCACTGCCATGCCGGAGTCGGGAGACGAGTAAATTCGAAATTGAGTTTTCAGAAACACTTTTTTTGATGCAAATTGAAATTTTTCCAAAACCGATTTTAATGACTTACACTGAAAAAAATAGTTCTGTTCACAGTGCTCCTGTACTTCTTTTGTAACAGTCACAGAAGCTTCCGCTATGAGGACAGAGCACATCGAGTTCTGTTCCCATGACCGAAGTTCTGTTATCACAACCGAAAAATTCTGTAAGTGTAACAATGAAACTGCAGGAGCCCTGTGAGCAGAAGGTTCTGTCGTCAGCACCATCTATTTTTTTCTGTGTACTTTGATTTTTTACTCCACGATGGTCATTTCGGCGGGCCGCCCATCTTCAGGTGACCAACAACAGAACGTGATACGTAACAATTCCCAATCGGAAATTTGACCTTGGGCAGATCGGAATAATATTGTGGCAACCTTAGCGAGATTGTGAGCATATTTCAACAGTAAGGTTGGCCTGAGAATCTTGGTACAATATACCATCAATACTGGATATATAACCTTAGTATTTTAATATTGCACCAATATTAGCAACATTAGAAATCCAAGGTCAGGTGGTGCTCGGTGATTCCAAGATTGTCACAATGTTGTCACAATATTGGTTATACAATATTGGTAAACTAATACTGTCGTAGAGTTATGTTTTCAATGTTGCAGTAATATGTTAGTTTTAACATTGGCACATGATTAAAAAAAATACTGAACATAGGCTTCTGCTTATAATATTGACACAATATTGACACAATATTAGGAAAACAAAATTCCTAAAATAATATCGAGACGATGTTATCTCTGTGATACTGCGGTATTGTTATTATGTTAACATTCAATTAACGTTAGAACAACAAACATTTTAGGCTTCTGTTCGTAATATTGTCATAATATTGACACAATATTGCATATCTAAAACTGCTGAATTGATATTATGCTAACATTATTTTAACAACATTGTGGTAATATTCGCACTTTAACATTGTCACAAGATTAAGAAAATAAACATTTTAGGCTTCTGTTTCTAATATTGTCATAAGATTAACACAATATTGTGCGCGGTGAGCACAATTCGACCGCGTTTGCTATTTCCGCCACCAGGGCGCGCTCGCCGCGGATCTGCCGTTGCGGTCCCTTTAAGGGCAAATTAAAGGGCAAAAACTGCGACCTTTCGCTTTTTGACGTAATAGGCACATGATCCATAGGCGTCTAACCCATCTTACCGATATTATTAGGCCAAGGGCTCAAATAGAGCTTTTTAGCAACGGTCCGCGCGCGGCCGCCGCGTCAATGGGGCTGGTTCTGGTTTCGCCTGGGCAGTGCCCGTTACAAGTGGGATCCAAGTTGAATACTTCAGCCAGTCCAAGCAGCTAAGAAAGAAGTTGACTTAGGAAGGTTCCTCGGCACTCCAACGTACCGTATGCCTACATTAGGCATTGCGACACTATGAAGTTTCTTCCGCGAGGACGGCAGGTAATACGGCGTTCTATCGCCTACCTTGCCTCAGAGGTAAGATTGGTAATCCAAGCTTGTCTCAGAGGTAAAATAAATATTCTGGCAACACTATGGCAATATTTTAACATCAAGTCTATGGCAACATCATGATCACAATATCCGCTGAACAAGCCTGGAGCAACATTATTAACATAACGTTATCACAATATTGAATATCCAAGTTTGTCTCGGAAGTAAAATAATGTCCCACCAATATTGTGGCAATATTGTCAGGATAGGCTTGGAGCAGTCTTACAAACCTAACCTTGGCACAATCTTTGGGCTCAAGCTTGTCCCAGAGGTAAAATAAATGTCCTGCTAACATTGTGGGAACATTAGCAAGATAAGCTTGGCAACTCTATTCAAATGTGAAAAAATGTCATACTAAGCTTGTACCAAGGTCAAATTTCCGATTGGGAAAACAACTAACAACAACAGTTTTGAGAAAGTTGCGCATTTGGTATTAGACCGCGTTTATCAGAAAGGAACCCTTATTTTTTAAAAAATTGAGTTAATGTTCAAATCAAAGTAGGTCCTTAAAATCGTCTTCAAAAAAAATGCAAATTGAATGAAAAAAAAGTGTTCATAATGCCGATAAAGTCTCAGAAAAAATGTAGATTATGCTACAACATAGTGGGTTTTGAGAAAGTTGAGTATTTGGTATTAGACCGCGTTTATCAGAAAGGAACCAACCCACATGTTTGAAAATTGAGTTAAGAATATTTTTGAGTTCCACTTGTCGTTCATTTTCTTCTCCGGATTAATTGGTGCAGGGCCCGATCTGGATAAAAAAAAAATCTGGATAATAATAGTAAACACAAACACCACCAACCAACACCACAGTATTCTTATTATGTATACATCCTGTACATACTAACACGAATTTAAAAGGTTAACGCCAAAATGAACGACTCAATGATGATTGTCAATGTTAGCCGACAACGATAAATTACAATACAACGATTAAAGCGCACAATGCGTGAAGTATTCATACAGTCTTGTAGCCGCTAATGTACGTTTTAGGCTAACTAACCGACTGCACTGCGTTTGACGTAATGCGAGAAGTATTTATGCAATCTAGTAGGCGCTAATGCGTTCCACGCCGACCTCACTGTTTGGCGCAATGCGTGAAGTATTCCTTCAGCCTTGCAGGCGCCAATATGCCTTGCTACCGCCTCTCCGCGGATCCGCTCACTTATTGGAATGCGTACGTAGTTACATGGTTGCAAAATCGATCCGGATAATCCAGAGTCCGGATAATACGAAATACGAAGCAGGATAATCCAGAGTCTACTGTACTTGAAAGCATCCCAACGAGGCACTAGGAGTTCTTGTTGGCTCCGAAATAATTTCGATGGAGAAATTGTCGATAGAAAATTCTTACGGACGGTCCGCAAAATTTCTCCTCGTGATGTGTTTGATGGATTATATTGCGAACATTTGGGCTCAACGAACAAACAAAAATGCCAAGCTCTACCGCTGTTATGATAGTTCAAACTTTGGAATTTATATAATATATTTTGTAGAAAAAGCTGCATTTAAAGAGTTTATCAGGCTCGTGTTCACAGTGAAAATCCTCAAAATGTTGGTTCCTTAAAGTTCAGCCCAGTCTGAATTAAAGTAAGTGAAACATACGCATGTCCTTGCCGACCTCCGAATTTCTCTGAAAATTCCTTGCCAATCTCGATTGCACCAGCTCCTTCTGAAATGTTCAACATTACCCATCTCTCAAAGTGCGTCGGCATACACCTGCCACGAGTGGGCGCGAGGCCGCGACTCAAATAGCTCTCCGATGCTGTGGAGCGTAACGCACCTGTAATGAGGTGGGCGCTCGCGTTGGTGCAGCGTCCGAAAATAGAGGGATAATTGAAGCACTGAATCATCCGCACTTCAAAGAGAGTGACTAATTACTCCGATTCTCCCCACCCGCCACGCGCGCCACGCTGCGCTGCTTCGCTCCGGAGCAACTATACTAGTTCGCGAGATGAACAACCAGGCGACGAATCTTTTTATCCTAGTTTATCGGTGGTCCAATGAGCCTGTTGCAAACTTCACCTACAGCAAAAAGATGAGTTAGTTCTCAGCGAAAATGGCTCCAAAATCACGATGAGCGCATCGGAAAAGTCCGAAGTACACTCCTAACTTTACAATCTGCGTAAAAGAGATGCGTTTTTTGAAGCTTCCCGCTTCACTGGAAAAAAACACATTGGTTCTAGAAACATTGGCTCTTAAAAACATCGACAAGAAAATGTACTCTTGATTCAATCAGAATCTAGCTTAAATCAAGAACCAAGCCTCTTAATTTAAGCGGATTTCGTTTTGATTCAAGCAAGAATCCGATTGAATCAAGAGTATTTTTTCTTGTCAATGTTTTCAAGAGTCTGGACTCTAGATCCAATACGTTGTTTTTTTTCCAGTGTTCAAAAACAATACTCCGGCACAGGCATAGAGTACAACAGAGTCGCAATGTTCGGGAGCGCCGATGAAGTCAATCCATGAAAGGGCCTTCCGAGCCCCCTTTTCGCTGGAAAGTGGGAACCATCTGAGAACCGTTCGGCATTTTTCAACGCTGCAGCTTAAGAGAGATAATCGCGGGCTGCGAATGGTTTTCGGAATTTATATGAAGTCAATCATTATCCCCGCGAATTTCACGATCACCGATGAGTGATGCACTGATGACCCCCACTTTCGACTTAAAACTTGCAACGTGTGCAGAGGGCGCAACACATTTAACGATCATCGATGCGTGATGCACCGATGACCCCCACCTTCAGTAAAACACTTGTGTACAAAGGGCAAAATAGGACTGCCGCATGGTTTAATCAGAATTGGTTTGGAATTTGATCGTGTATCCAGACCTTTAAAAAAACGCACCTTTTTCATGCAGATTACGATATCAAGAATATATTTCAGACATTCTCGATGCCTTCATCGTGAGTTTTGAGCCATTCTCTACAAGAAACTACTTTCCTTTCGGCTCTAGCTCTGCCGTGCTGAGAAAAAACTCCGTACGAGCATTCGAGAGTTGCGAAATTCCCTGCGATATAATGTTTATTTTTTCGGAAATTTATGAATATATTTCCTTCAAACTTTCAGAATCTCTAAGCAAAATTGCGAACTAAATTATCTGGAAAATTGGGAGGAAAATATTCATAAATTTACCAGATAATTCTCGTTTTATTGAAGGAAATTCGGCAAAGCTTGAAGGTTCATACGACGTTCTTCCTTAGCACGGCAGAGCTGAAGTTTGCAACATGCCCATACTGCCGTGCTAAGGAAGAACGCCTTATGAACCTTCAGGCGTTGCCAAATTTCCTTTTATAAAAACCGAATTTCCTGGGAAAATTGCGAATATTATTTTCCAAAATTTTCAGACAATTTTGTACGCAATTTAATCTAAAACATCTGAAAATTTCAAGGAGAAACATGCATGAATGTGGTGAAAAATAGACGTTTTATCAAGGAAAATTTGGCAACTCTCAGATGTTCATACGGCGTTCTTCCTTAGCACGGCAGCATAATAACGAAAAATCAACAGTCGCCTATGACGTAGGCCTGAGACATACGTCATACGCGTCGGCGCGGGTAACCTTTCACGATTTTCGAGAAATCACGTGCGCAACACTTCTCTCGGGACTGCAACAATACGTTGTAAAATTTGATTTGTTCTCGTGCCGTATCGATTCGCGGTGATTGCGAGGATGCTCCACGCACGCCCTCCACGCCTCCATTAACACGGGGTTGCGGTGGCGGGGGGGGGGGGGAGAGAATTTGTTCCTCGTGATTAATATATTCATGTAAATGAACTCCGGGGTCCTTCGATCCTCTTCCTCCGGATCGCTCTCTCGATTTCCGATCGCTCCGGTTGCCAGATTTCTCTCCTTTTTGCGAGTTTTTACCGCGTAGACGTAGGCCTAACTAGAGTCCCTTTACACTAAGAGTCAAGACAATGTGAATCCATTTCTGATTGGTTCCCGTATTTTAGGCCTTCACGGTGTCACAAACGGGAATAAAGATTACATTTTCACCGATTCCAAAGATTATAATCTGGAATGGACCAGGGAATTACGGGTTCGGCAAGGAACCAGCGGAATGAGTGAAGGAACGGAGAAAGGAATTAAAGAATGGGCCGATCAAAGATTACGAAAACCGTTCAGTTTGTGTAATCTTCATTCCCGTTTGTGACTCCATGAGGGGGAGTTGTCTTGACTCTCAGTATAAAAGGACTCTATGCCTAACCAGAGAAAATATATTTCAGGAACCCCGCTCTGCGCGCCGATTATTGAAATTTATAGACAAAGCCATTGACACAGATGACATATGAAGTAAAAAGCGATCCTACTGGTTGAAATGGGTGGTTTTTACAGACTAAGGGGGAATATGATGAAATGGATCGCATTTAGCAGAAAGGAACCAGCGCGATACAATGTTTTTAAAAATATTGCTTCTTGATGATTATCTACAATACCTCAAAGAATAGCAAATTGCTTTTGTACTATACCCTTTTTCTAACCCTTCCGGATGAAAGTGAGACGCTATGCTGAAGCCCCTTCAAATACGGTGAATACCACCATTCAAACTCAGGAGCCTTACCTACCTTCCGGTGCTCTGATCCTCTTGATTTAGTACCGAATCTCGGAACTTTTGAGATTTTTCTGAATTTTCCCCGGAACTTTTGAAATTCCTGAAATGTTCCGAATCTTTTGCATGTCTTGGACATTTTGTATTTGCCGGAACTTTTGAAAAATCTGGAAGGAATTTCGGGACTTCTGACGGCCGTAGAGTAGGAGAAATTGGAACAAAAAAGTTCAGGATCCCGGAACTTTTAACGGACGTGGAATTAGAGCACTGTCTATATGGAACGACTATGATTACAGCTCGCAATAATTTAACGTATTCATGCTAAAAGGATCTACGTCACACGCAATCCCTATGCACATAGTTCCTTTTAGCATAAATACGTCCAATTGGCGGTCAGGTAAGAAGAGGCAAGGCTGTACATGGAACCTGTCGCGATTCGATAGTATCGCACCGGCGCGGCGCATGCGCATGAGACGTCGATGGCGTCCGATCAGCGCCGCACGCGATTAAGAAATAAAAGCGGACGCAGCGCGCCAAAACGAATCAATAGTATTGACTTAGGAACTAAGCCGTGCTTAAATCCCTCCGTTGCCAAAAGTCCCCACAAAATACTTAGGGCTTTCCACAGGTAGAGTGCGGTAAGTGCGACTTTACCTAAGAAAACGCTACCCTCATAACTTCAACTTCCGGCCGAAGTATCACAAGCGCCATGCGTCAATTAAAAATTTCCGCCGCCATCTTATTTTTTACAGAGAAATTTTTGGTTGAATCTGCTTGAAAAGTTTACTGAATTTTATCAGCAGCACAAATACAATCAGTGCACTTTTCAGACGGCTTCGTTGAATATAATTTCTCTATGAAAAAATACAATAGTGGCGGAAATTTTTAAACGTCACCTTGCGCTTGTAATACATAATATGAACCTATCTATGGAGTTTCATATTGGCTATGCTATTCGCTTTATTGCTCTGATTGTGAGCTGAACTTAAAACACTGATAGAGTTTTAAGTTGGGTCCAATAGAACTCGAACAAAGTGGGCTTATTTGAACCCACCTACGTTTTCCGCGGGTCCATAATTTATTGCATATGCAAGTGAGCTGCCTCATAGCAAGGGTATTATTTGGCTAAAATATTGATCAAAGTTTCTTTAAAACTCATTTTAGTAAGCAAAAATTGTATATTACATCGTATAGGACTCTGTTGCCATTCTGTTTGTGTAAACTGAGCCCTGAGGGCTCCATAAAAGCCTAAAACTTGAAGATTGATCAAACATCAGCACAGTTCAAAATGGTTGAAGTGACATTACTCTCTCTGTAAGTATTCTACTATGCGTGTGACTGATTTTAAATCTAGATAAGCGAAATAGTTTTTCTGTTTTCTCGGATTCTCCATATTTTTCCAAATAATCTTTTTAATTTGAACAAAGTATTGATATTGATATTGAACAAAATTTGATAAAATGATTGTACTTCATTACGATTTGAGGCTCGCAGAATGTCCGCTTTCTTGAGGACATGGCATCGCCGGATCCAGCAAATTGGAAACATTGTTTTTCTCCATTTAAATCTATGAAAATGTATCGATTCTTGGAGGGGCCAGGTGCTCCGACATGAATCGATTATTTAACGTGGTTTTAAATGGAGGGAATCCGGTGTTGCCAAATTGCTGGATCCACCTCTCGGTCATGGTGTTCATTTTATGAACTTTTAATGGATGAATTGCAATTCCATCTTCTTCAGTTCATGCAAACACTATGCGGTCATGCCCTCTGTATCTTCGACTGTGTTGCTTACGTATAGCCTTTGAGGCACCACTACAAATAAGCCATACGGAACCAACACAGCATGAAATAGAGCTAGGAAAAAGGACGCGCGTTGATGACGGCGCAAAGATACAACTATTCGTACTTGATAGATGTCCGTGTTGCATCTGCAAAACTGAAGGCGCGGTGGTGTGAGGCGTGAACTCGCAATGCTCTTTTCTATCCACCGATGAGATGTCACTCATTCGGGAGGAAGGTTAAAAACGAGACCCAATTGAGTCTCTCCTTTCTCCTGCTGTGTTTTTCAAGTGACCCTCAATGCACATTCGCTGATGAGACAAACGGAAAACATGGAAATAGGGCAAGGGGAAGGACACGCCTTGTTGACAACGCAGAGATACAACTATTGGTTCTTGATGGAAGTACATATTGCACCTGCGAATCTGAGGAAGCAATGGCATGATTTATGAACTCTTAATGCCCCTGTTAAAATCGGCAAAAATATGTGTTTCAAACACTAATTCTCAAACTCCGTATCTAGGAATTTACAGTTGGTCCTTAGTTTCAAGAACACGTATTTCAGTTTTTTGGTCATTTCTCGACCTGACAAACAGGAATATCATCAAAATGCTAATAAAGTCTTAAAAATCATCTAATCCTTACTGTATTCAAGAATTATTCATCCTCTATCTTCAAGGAAAAGGAATTTTGACAGTTTCTTCGTTTCCTTGAAAAATCGGGGTTTCTGAGTTAGGTGGTTGCGGATTTTCACCGTTGAAATATCATTTTCACAAGAAATCCAGCCAATTTTAATTTTTTAAATTCTTAATAAGTTTCTACGCTCATTAAAAACTAATCACAAAAAATTTCGAGGAAATGTTTTGGTACATTTTTTTAAAAAAAAATTAAAATAAGTAGTAATGTTTGGTACAATTTTTTCTTAAATTAAAGTAATCAATACTTCGTGAAGTAAGTTTTCAATTTACTTTTAGAGATTGATTAAAATAATAACCAGAGATTTAGAAAAGTTTTAAAGGAGATACTAATTTTTCAACTTTGACTGTCGGAATGAGAACCATCTAAAAGTAGTTATAGAAGATGTATGCCCGATTCGGCGACAGAGCTGAGAAATACGCTGATCCCTGGCATGAATAATATTTATGCAAGCTGGAAAGAAAGAATGATATTAGTGAGAAAGTCATAAAGGATGGAGCTGGCGTTCAATAAACAATAAAAAGAAATAAAGAATGGCCAGAGGTCAAGCTGTAGCTAATTACTCCACTTCACGGAGGTCTTCTTCGCGGTTGCCAATCATGAGAACGCGGCGCCCACCCTTGCTACGGAAAAACGCCGTATGAGCGTTCGGATGTTTGCAAAATTTTGCTTGTAACAATATTCATTCTCGAGAAAAATTGGTTCATTTTTCCTGCAAATTTTCGGAAATGACAGACAAAATTACATCAGAGGATAACCGAAAGATTTTAAGAAAATAACTTTCAAGATTTAAGGAAAATGTACATTTTGTTACAATAAATTTGGCACCGGCCGATTATTCATACGGTGTTTTTCCTTAGCATGGCAGTATTGAACAATAGTTCCTGACACGTCTGGCAACGGTGATTGACCACAGAGTTGCCGATTGCATGCTTTGCGAGAGGCTGCCTTACCACCCCCACATATTCACACTCCACGCCAGAGTCATGTGGATTTAAATCCAAGTTTGGATGAAACTGAGGTTATAAAATCGCTGAAATATTTTTTGAGGTACCTTCGAATAACTGTTATCATAAAAATGAAAAAGAAAAAAGTGGGTCGAGAGGGAAATGCAGCCTCCAAAGTTATGAAAATGTTCAAAAGAGACTGTCAACGGAGAAAAGGACCACAGTCCGCAATAAGACCAAAAAATTGAATAATTCACACTTTCGATAAAGTATTGTGTTAAGACCTGGCAGTACCTAATACTCCTCTAAACAGTACTACCGTGTTAAAGAAGAACGCCGTATGGAAAGTCGATAGTTGCAAAGTTTTTCCGCATAAAATATGAATATTTGAGGAGCGTCATCCGTATCTGTCCTCAAAATTCCCAAACATCTGAGAGTAAAGTGTGAGTGAACGAAATTTTCTGATAAAATTGTAGAAAAATATTCAATATTTTCACATTAAATTTATTTTTTTAATTGAAGGAGGCGGCAACGTCTGAACACGTATACGGCGTACTTCCTCAGCAGTAGTAGTAGTAGTAGTAGTAGTAGTAGTAGTAGTAGTATATGCAAAAATATACTTGATGCTGATAACGGATCCTTCTGTTCACAGGGCTCCTTTACTTTCTGTGCCATACTTACAGAACTTTTCTGTTGTGAGAACAGAATTTCAGTCGTGAGTGCAGAGTTTTCTGTTCTCATAACGGAAATTTCTGTTGCTGTAACAAAGAAAATGCAGCGGGCTGATTGTTGAAATTGGTAGACAAAGCTGTAGACACAAAGAAGACAAAAGGGATAAGGAGGGACCCTATTGGTGGAAGCGGGTGGTTCCAATATACAAAGGAGGAAGGCATCAATAGACTAATTAATGGCAACCCCGAGACACCCTGTAGTTAGTCCAGCATTTTCTCACATTGTCTATAGGAACCACCCATTGCAACCAGTATGATCGCTCTCCATACTCCCTATCTTTTCTTTGCCTATCGCTTTATCTATCAATTTCAACAATCAGCCTGCAGGAGCCCTATGAACATAACCATTTTTTCAATGAAACAGTGGGCACATTTTAAATTACTTGCTATCCTTTTTCCAAGAGTCATTTATTCGGTGTAACCCTCCAATAACGCCGAAACCGCAGCGGCGTCAGGATTTTATGAATGGATGTGTGACGGCGAGGGTGTGTGTGCGAGAGGCTAAATGTGTGGCTGTGGTCGTGCGTGATCTCACGGCAGGAGTTGTGAATGACTCGAAGCATGTGTTACGGACGCTGTCGGCGCTTCTCACGGCAGGAGTTGTGAATGACTCGAAGCATGTGTTACGGACGCTGTCGGCGCTGAGTAAACAAGCAATTTCATTGAAGGTGTCAAATGTTTACGACTTTCATTCTGTACGGTCCCAACCGCCGCCGCGGTCGGCTCCACCTGCAACGTCCCGAATTCCGTGCAGGTTCAGCCGGGTCCGAGGTGGATCCCAACCACTCCTCCACGTTTTTACCGTCATCACCCCAATATACATACAACAGCAAATTGGCAACATTGTTTTTCTCCATTTAAATCTATGGAAATGTATCGATTCTTGGAGGAACCAGGTGCTCCGACATGAATCGATTATTTAACGTAGGTTTAAATGGAGGGAATCTGGTGTTGCCAAATTGCTGGATCCGCCTCTGTCATGGTATTCATTTTATGAAATTTTAATGGATGAATCGCAATTCCATCGTCTTCTTCAATTCAAGCAAACACTGCGGTCCGATTATGTTTTTCCTATCTTCGACTGTGCTGCTCACGTATAGCATTTGAGGCACCACTACAAATAGGACATACGGAACCAACACAGCATGAAATAAAACACGGGAATTGACGCACGTGGATGACGGCGCAGAGATACAACTATTCATACTCGATGAATGTCCGTGTTGCATCTGCAAAATTGAAGGCGCGTTGACGTGAGGCGTGAACTCTCAATGCTCCTTTCCTGCCTCCTTCAATGCCTCCATGGGACGCCAAAAGCATTTGACCACTTATTTTAAACGTTATTTTTATACCTTTAATTTAGAGCCTCTTATTTCTTCTGTGATAAAGCAGTTCGGGTATTTTAAAGGCTGGGAAACGCGTTTCTTGCTAAAATTTACTGTGGAATCATCAATCATCAATGAAAGTCCTGCATCTTGCATTTACTCGCAACGATCTATATTCCCTGGCATTAATTGAAGGTCTGCGAAACTTTCTGAGTACTCAAGTTTAATATCGACGGTGAAACTACCAAACCACGTATCTCGGTTTGCGACGTCGCAGACTTCCTGTCATACTTTATTTTTTAAATGAAAAATTACTTAACGTCCAGTCTTGAAAAAATCTGTGATTTTTCCTTTTCGCGCGGAGAAAATTCTGTGAAAATTTCAAGGAATGATGTTGATTTGGTCTACTTCAAAAAAATAAAATGTGAGCGTAGATTTCAAACACCGCAAACGAGATACGTGGTTTGGTAGTTTCACCGTCGATATGCATATCGCACCTTGTAATACACTTCAATAAAATAATGATATGCAAAAGGTTTGGTAGGTGCAAAGGTACTTTGATGTGTACTATCTGCTAATGCTCTTCCAAACGGGCGACATGCATATTATTGAATTTCTGTGTACCTATTTGAACCTAGATCCAACTCTCGTTCAGTTTAAACACAATATTAAACAAATCGAATGAAAAGACTAAGTCCTCTTTGAGAAGATTGAAGTAAGAATCCATATCATTAATGAGTAAAATTGACAACTCAGCTTTAACTGAGGATCGGAAACAATTCACCCAACGCCATTCTATGAATGATCGTTTTTATTTTTAAATTTTACAAGCTTCTCTCCAGCCCCCATATTCTTGAATGAAGAAGGTAGGTAGTCTATTGAGTCTCTAAATAAAACCATGCGTTGGGAAGGTGTTAATTGAATGTTTTTGACCACCTTTTAAGTGTCTTGCTGCACCCGTGGTTACATTTGTGCACCATAAAACTCGATTCTGATACATCGCAGGTTTTATTGTACGGTTCCGAAACATGACTTCCCAGTTGAGTAAAGCCCATTCTTTAAAGTGCATCCGTAAGGAAAAATGTTCCTCTGTTTTGGAACAAATTTGAAATAAGTTAAATAAAGGGCTGGGAAGGAGAAAAGCTGTAGAAAGAAGAGGGTGGAAAAGAAAGTAATGTTCTTTTCCAAGGCTCATTTTTACGTCATAAATGAAAAAAAAACACTAAGAAGTGGCCCGAACTGTATGTAACAAGGTGGAGAAATGGTGCTGGGTCCACACCATTTCGTGGGGAAAACAAAGCCCAAGAAGTTCCAAAAATTAAAAGTATGCCTACCAGTACGAAACTGAGGGGGGAGAGTGTTCAGCTCAGGCAGTTTGCATTGGAATATTAAGTTGGAATCACGCCGAGAGAAATTTAAATTAAATGTATAAATTTAATTTTGACTTTAATTTTAATTTTTGGAACTTATTGGCTTTGTTTTCCCCGCGAAATGGTGTGGACCCAGCACCATTTCTCCACCTTGTTTTTACGTCATGTGTACGTCATTTTTTTTTGCACTGAAAGGATACAGGAAGTTCAATGAACATATTAAAATTACCTCCTGCAGATTTTATAGAAAGAAACCCATTGCCAGGGAAAATTTGGCAACGTTGCATGGCGCTAGTAATTTTATTCCCGGAAGAAGACGAACTTTTTGGGGTGTCAGAAGGGCTCCAGGGTGTGGATTCTGTTGCATCGGACTCCACACCTGAGAGTCTGGTCTGGTGCGAAGATTAATGAGTGCGATCAAGATCAGGGTGCATTCTTCAAATTTCAAGAGATGCGCACAGCTCTGCCTTTTGTATTAACGTAATTATTTGGAGGGATTTGACCGTGTTCAATTACGCGTTGCCTGATTTTGGTGGAACTAGAGACAGTATATTTCAGAGACTCGCATCACGAACCCAAGCCATTGCTTAAAGTCATCGCTTAAAGCCATAACTGTATCCGATTACATTATTGGACCGTGTTTAGCAGAAAGGAACCAAGCCACATCAGCTACTGCCAAATTTAACTTGGTAATTTAATTTTTTCACAAGAGAACGTTTGTGCGGATTCCTTTGAAACTTTTAAGGAATTTGCTTCGTAGTAAGCAGAAAATTCATTGGAATTTGCACAAAAATCCGCGCAACTATTTTCGTGTGAGAAAATAAATTGCCACCTCAGTCTATAAGAAACAATCGTCTCAACCAATAGGATCGCCCCATTTTCCCCTCGTCATCTTGGTCTATATTGCTTGGTCAATTGCTTTTTCTATCAATTTCAATAATCATCCCGCAGGTATCTATACAGAGACATTATATTTTAGAGACCCTGTACTGCTATCTTTCCTGCATTGCCTTCCTCAGTAAAACCGCCATAACTCCATTCTAGATTTTTCAGCTGTTAACCGACAAAATGTTTTACTAGCGAGAAACCAATGACCATTTATCCTTCTTAATTCTAAAGTGACTGTGACACACCATTGAGATTTCAAATTAAAAAATGGAGCATCGATGATCAGCAGGCTGATTATTGAAACTGATAGACAAAACGATAGGAAAAGAAGACAATCTGCAAATAAAGCGATCCTATTGGTGGAGGAAGGTGGTCGCAATGGACAAAGGTGGTAAGTAATAAATTAACTAACAGCAGCTCACGAAGAACCCTGTACTTAATAGTCCATCATTTCCCCCCTTAGTCTACTACTCTCTTATAACTACAGCGCGTTTCAACCAATAGGATTGCTCCATGATCCTTATGTCTTCTTTGTCTATTGCTTTGTCCATCAATTTCAATAATCAGCCTGCAGGTTTTCTCGTAATAGAACAGTATGTGTGGAGGAACATTGTAAAGTCCTGATTGGAGTTACGGCGTATTTCCTATGCACTGAAAAAAAAATATCGGTGTATTTACTAAGAAAAGGGTAAAATTACCAAGAATTCAGGGTTCTATTTGATCCCAGTTTTTTTCTTGGTAAAATTACCATTTATGGGATTGGTAATTTTACCGAGAAATCTCGGTAAAATTATTGAACTTTCTCGGTAATTTTACTGGACCTTGGTAAAAACGCCAATATTTTTTATCGACTATGGTATAATTACCGAGATGAAATGGCAAAGTTACCGGGAATTGATTACCAATAAAATTGGTATTCTTGCCTGGAAAAAACAGTAAAAATACCGGTTTTTAGGTAAGTATACCAGTCTGCCTTGGTAAAATTACCAATAATTGGTAAAAAAAGTGAGATGGTAAAGGTACCAACGGACCGTGGTAAAAACGCCGAGAATTTGTTTTCAGTGTGCACGGCAGTATAACGTAAAAGTTACTTTCGGAGGTCAACGCTCAGATTCGCTTGATGATGCGGCTTTCCCGCCCACCCCTGAAATTTCGTAAGATCATAATTATGCTTTCGATCGGACATTCTTACGATTATTCCAACGAGTGCGTGGCGCCGTGGCGGGTTGCGTGGCGTCGCGCGCCGCTGCTGTGACACCGACGACAGTCAAACTCACCCGTGGGAACAACCTGAGCCGCCGACCGCGAGTTTCTTATCCTTTATTTTCACTGCTGAGTTATGTCGCTCCCTAATTGATAATCACTTTATAATGATTTTATCAACTCCGTTAAGAGCGGGTACTATAAGTAGTTTTTATCCGACCCAACCACGCCCATGTTGCTAGACTGGTCGAGTTTCCGAGGGCTTCCGTGCGTCATACGCTGCCGTGCTAAGGAAGAACGCCGTATGAACCTTCAGGCGTTGCCAAATTTTCCAAGATAAAGTACGAATTAATCGGAAAAGTTGTTAATATTTCTCTTAGAAATTTTCAAACTAATTTGTTCACAATTTGATCTGAAATATCTGAAAATTTCAAGGGAAAATATGCATAACTTTCGTCATGAATAGTTGTTTTATCCGGGGAAATTTGGCAACTCTTGAATGTTCATACGGCGTTTTTCCTCAGCACGGAAGACCTCCATGCTAAGGAAAAACGCCTTATGAAGCTGCAGGCGTTGCCAAATTTTCTTTGATAAAACACGAGTTACCTGGTAATTTATGAAAATTTCTCTGCCAGTTTTTCAGATAATTTATGGTGCTATTTCATCTAAAATTCCTGAAAATTTCAAGGGAAAATATTCATACTATTCTTCAAAAATAACTATCTCTGAGAGGAAATTTGGCGATTCTCGAATGTTCATACGGCGTTTTTCCTTAGCACGGCACTGCAGCGTGTCACCCATCCGGCATAAGGGCGTATCTCAATTTCGACGAGAGCTGCTTTACGTGTAAATTCGTGATTTCTGGGGCTTATGCGGAAATTGAGACATGCCCTTACGCCACGCAGTGGATCGAGTCATTTAGAGTGATCGAAAGTGCAAATTTTGATGTCTATTTCGACACATTTTAAATTTCAACGGGTGATTATAGAAGAAAATTTTACAAGGAAGCCAATGAAAACAATTTTAAAACCTCAAAGTTTTGTGCAAACGGAGATATAAGTGTTTAAGGTTTCCAAATGTTGTCCGACCTGACTCCATCCATTTGCGCGCTAGAGGAGCGAGTCAATGGGAGAGTTCCGACATGGCATGGAAACTTTGAAAGCTTATATCTCTGTTGATACTTAACACAAAGGTGTAAAAATGGCTCCGTTGGTTTTCCAGTAAAAATCATTCTAGGACCGTCCCTTTAAATCTAAAATGCAATGAAATAAACATCAAAATGTGTAGTTTTAGTCAAAAATTTAACGTCCGATCTCTCTAAAAGGTTCGATTTTTGTGCGTCGTCAGGCAACGTAGAGGAAATTGTAGGATTCGTATTTACGGTCGTGTCATTGACGATTCTTGCAAGTTGGCAATACTGCTTTTTCTCCATTTAAATGTATGTTAAACAATTGATTCCAGGCGAGGCAGCCTGTTTCAGCTAGAATCGATCTATTCAACGGATTTAATGGAGTATTGGCGGAGTTGCCAACTTGCTAGATTCACCACTGGGTCATGTATTAGGACTAAAGAAAAATACCGTATGAGCACTAGGAAATCGTTGAATTTCCCCCGATTTATTGTGTATTTTTAAGAAAAGTTGGACCGTGTTAAGCAGAAACAAACCGAGCCACATCCGCAACGGCCAATTTTAAATTTTTGCATAAAAACGGCTGTGTGGGCTTTCGAGGAAACAGTGAATTATCTGCAAGTGTGAAGCAAACTCTTCAAAATTTTCAAAGGAGTCCGCACAAACGTTCTCTTGTGAAGCATGTAATTACCCTATAAGAAAGCATGAAAAATTACTGAAAAATTATTTTTATTGGAAAATTTAATATTTTTTTTAAAGTATGAGGCTCAGGGCAGGATTCACCTACTTGCTGCCCATGGGCCGCCTGTATTTTGCCGCCCCCTTCTCATTCGTTTTGAAACTCGATAAAAACCATGAAGCTAGTGAACGTGCCAGCGGAGGAGGGGTGCATAAGACGCATTTACTCGAGTTGAATAAATTTTTTGGGAAAGCTCTGTCAACACTACTAGCAAAAGAACTTTGCGCGAAAGTTAAGTTTCGTAAACTTATCTCTGTGTGGACAAGGCCTTCCATATTTGGCGCAAAGCGCGAAGTATTCAGACCGTCTTGTAGGCGCTATGCGTTTCACGCGGACCGCTGCTGAACGCACTGTGTTGGACGCAATGCGTGATTGTATTCACGCAGTCTTGTAGGCGCTATGCGTTTCACGCTGACCGCACTGTGTTTGGCGCAATGCGTGAAGTATTCATGCATTCTTGTAGGCGCTATCCGTTTCTATGCAATGACCGCACTGTGTTTGATGCAATGCGAGAAGTATTCGTGCAGTCTTGTAGGCGCTAATATGTGTTACATGCCGATCGCTGCGCCGAGGGCCTCTCCTTTTCATCTCAAGTCCGCGTTATCATTTCTCTCTAAGTCGCGCCATTCCGGGCCAAATTGCGTGTTTGGTTTCTCTCTTAACTCGACTAATTGAATGTACTGTATCTTGTATCACTAAGGGACGACAAAATTAGAAATTACTATACTCTCAGTAGATGAGAGATTTTGTCGCCTTTTCTCGTTTGTAATTTTTTTGTCTAAATCCGATTTTTGTTTATACCTACACTTAAAAAAATTGCAAATTTTTGCCGCCCCTTAGATTTGCCACCACGGGCCACGGCCCATGTGTCTACCCCCTTAATCCGGCCCTGATGAGGCTCGCGTGAAACTGAGCTTGACGTAAGATTCCGTAAGACAAGCTCAGACCCCCTTCACCCTTGAGAGGCCGCCCGGATATTATGTAACACACTTTTTTCGATTGTTTGACACCCCCTTCTCCCTTGTCACGCACCCGTAACGCAGCCTTACACCCCCCTTTTGAATTACTTGACGCTGGCCTACCCCTCCCCCCCTGTAACGCATTGTAACGCTGGCTCAAACCCCCCCCCCATCCCCTCTAAGTGCGTTATGTAGTACGTAGTAACGCACGTACGCCCATGAACGGGCGCTGTTGTGACATAGTTCTTTTATCTTAGGTTTTTTATTTCTAGGAACCGTGTCTTTTTATTCTATCACAAAAGATGACCTCAGCTTGGCCCTGACCACGGCTTTCCAGAACCGACCGCAAAAAAAACCCTCGACAGGGAAAGACCCGCGCGACGCACAGTGAATCGAGGCAATCAGAGAGTTCGGACATGAAATTTTCGACCAAAACTGAAAATTTTGATGTTCATTTCGTCACAGTTTATATTTCAAGGGGTGCTCTAAGGAGAAAATTTCATGAGGAAACCAATGGAACCATTTTCAGAACCTCAAAATTGTGTATAAACGGAGTTACGAACGTTTAAAGTTTCCAAATTTTTTCCGACCTCTCCTATTAACTCGATCCACCGTGCGGCAGCGCAAAGGGAGCCGGGACCCGGGATGGGATCGCATGTAAATAGAGGACATATCTAACTGGAGATAGATTGAATAATTAATACCTGATGCCATGAATTATTCATTTACGAAAGGCTCTATTTGTAAGCTAATGATCGGGGAGTCTCTTCCACCGCATCGGCCTTCTGTCGCGTCGCCAGGGAGGGGAGGGGGAGGGGGCTAATCGGAGCGCGATTATTTTAATGACGCTAAATGGTTTTATGCTCACTTCGCCCGCAACGCAGAGTGCGTTCGGTTCGGTCATACGCCCGGCCGTTTATCGCTCAAATGCCTCGCGATCGGATCTCCTGATATCCGAGAAACCACCTCCATGATTTTCCTCGCTTGTGCCTTTCCGTCGCCTGTGAAATTGATAGACAAAGCTATAGACCCAGGAGACATAGGGAGTATGGAGCAATCTTTGGTTGGAATAGGTGGTTCTTGTAGACTGAGGGGGTAAATGGCGGAGTAACTATAGGGTCTCTCGTGGCTTTTCGTTAGTAGTTAGTCTATTCCCTAACTCCTATGTCCATGGCAAACTCTCGCTTCTACCAATAGGATCCCTCCATACCCCTTTTGTTCTCTTTGTTTCAGAATTTTTCCAAGGTTGCCTTCCGAGCCTATTTTGGAGCTGAAAAATGATCTCAGACCACTTTCGAGCTCCAGATTCCAATGTTAAAAAGCTGTTTAAGCCACTGACCTCCCCTCCCCCCCTCTCCCAAAAAAATTAGGCTCCACTCAAGTTGGTATACATCGGCAATGGTAAAAAATCTCATTTTCAAAAAGTGTACATTTTTTTTTTTTTTTTTTTTTTTTTTTTTTTTTGGCAATAACAACTATTTCCGTCTGTTTGGCTATCATGAGCTTCGCGTTTTCCGACAAGTTTCCCAAATATTGGTTTGTTTGCTAAACGGTTTGCCCCACAGTTTGCTGAACACATTTTTGAACAGCCAATGAATGATATCAGATGTAGGCCTTTTGCCTTCCTTTTTTCAAATCTAAATAAAATGAATGAACTTTAATTCCGCAATGATGTACAGCTTCCCTCCTCATCATATATGAAGTCTGCCGACTTGCTTTCATTTTATTTTTTCAGTTATGTATCTGTGTTTTTCATCCGCATCATCTTTGCATTCTCAAGTTATGGGCTTAAAAAAAGGGCAAAACTAATTCGACTAACTTATAAAAAAATTTGATCAAAGTTCAAAAATCTCCAGAGTATTTTTGAATGGACAAAAAATGGCCCTACCGTATCCTGCGCTTACATGCTAAAGAGGTAATTCGAATATCTGAAACAGGAGACAAAAAATAAGGAAGAAAAAACACGATCATTAAAAAAAAAAACCTGCCGAAGAAATTATATTTCTCGAGTATCGTGCAGAAATTTCGACACTTATTCCACATTCCTCGTATCTTTCTTTCGTTAGTCCGGCTAATTGTTGTTACCATATTTATCTAACTTGTTCCTGAATATTTCACATTTCTAAAATTTGCGCCGATGACGTCCTACAACCAGTTCATTGACGTCGCTCAAAGTTCAGCGAACGATGGAACCAGTTGGATCGTCCCTCCTACAGTACGTGGCGTGGCGTGCTTTGCGATATATCGATTGTAATGCCATTTAAACCTATGGAATTGATCGATAATTAGGGTGTTCGCAGCGAATATACCTTAATAATCGATTCTTTACCATAGGTTTAAATGTCATTACAATCGATATATCGCAAAGCACGCCACGCCAATGCCCGCCTACTTATATACTGGTTACGTAGAAAAGGGAAACATTTAATCATCTTAGGCATCTCCGAGCAGAAAGGTTCTATCTACAGCCAGAGATATGAATTTACACGTTTTTACTAAACGGTTATTTATTTTATTATAAATGTGCTACCATAATTATTTATTTTTCTCAGAAGATCCTGCTTTCATTTTTATGAATTTTGCAACTTTTTGGTTTAGAATTATTCTTCAGGCTTAAGCGCATAGGCTATCGTTCTTTTCTCAGAAATCGATAACTGTATCGAATGCGAGGGGTTCTTTTAGAAAAAGGATCCTGATTTTACCTTTCTGAATTTTGCAAAATTATTTGTTTAGGATGATTCTTTAGGCTCATGCGCAAGGGCCTTCTAATCTCAAAAATAAATGTCTGTATCGAATGGTTTTTTTTGAAAAAAAAAATTATCCTGCTTTCATCTCCAACGTTTTGCTTGCCAAATGTTTAATTTAGAACGAGTGTATCGGCTCATTCTCAGGGGCTGTCGTCCTTTTTTTGACCAAAAGTTCGAAATCAGCCTAACTCCCGGAACTAGGTCCTAATTTCGCAACTTTTGAGATTTTTCTGAAAATTTCCAGGAACTTTTGAAATTCCCGAAATGTTCCAGGTCTTTTGCATTTTCCGGAACTATCTCACATTTTCTGAAAAAATCTAAAAAGAATCCCGGAACTTTCGACGGTCATGGATCGGGAGAAATTGGAACATAAATGTTCCGGATCCCGCGGAACTTTTGACCGGCATAAAATGGGAGCACTGAAATTCCCGAAATGTTCCGGATCTTTCGCATTTTCCGGAACTATCTCAAAACTTTTGAAAAAATCTGAAATGAATCCCGGAACTTTTGACGGTCATGGGTTGGGAGAAATTGGAACCAAAAAGTTCCGGTTCCCGGAACACTGAAAAAGCACTGAAATCTGTGACACTGAAATCTGCCGACATTTTTTACTCGATCGATGCGATATATCGCACGCCAGAATCCGTGACGAATCACCTTAACCCTCCCGCAACCACCGTGTCTCCTTTGGAGTAACCTCGTTGGTGGCAACACCGAAGAGAGAAATCAAGGTGCTCACGGGGGGGGGGGGGGGGGGGGGGCTGCGGGGCGGGGGGGCGGGAATCATTGCCGCGAAGCGCTTAAATATTAGTACGGGGAGAATAATTATCATGACGGGTCCGCGTTCGGATGGGTGGTCCTAAGTCGTGAGAATTGAGCTATAAATCCCATTTGGATGTCCAAATTGGCATCCCTTTCACGCTACTTGGACGCATTTGAATCAAAGGGAACTAGACCCATCGTAACGTGAGACTTGTCGTGCATGCACTGTTATGGATCTCAGGGCTCATGTCGGAATGGACATAGTTCCTTTTGATTTAAAGGCGTCCACTTATACTTTATACCGTGCCACGACTTTTCCGACCGCCCCCCTCTCTCCACGCTGAGCATTAGCACTAATATCGCATGTACCTCTCGCGTTTCGACCCCTCCTTCCGATGTTGAGCCTCGGTCCAGCAGAAAGGAACCAAACTCATTGATGCGTGTGCAAAACCGCCTATCTGTGTACTGTCGTGGTAAGGGAAAAACGCCGTATGAACATTCAGACATCGCCAGGTTTCTCCTGAATGAATTTCTTGACTTTGGACGAAAGTTGAGGATATTTGGACTGCATTTTGCAATTTGGAGCTATAAATTCTAGCTCATCTGAAAAAACACTTATGTGCATAGGGAAACTAATGGTACATACGTTTTTTATAAATCGGGCCTGACTTTATAGTTCAAAATTGCAAAATGCAGTCCATTTACACCAGGCATTTTTTAGATAATTTGTTTAATAATAATTTGTGAGTTTTGCAATTTATCCTTGTCATGATGCATACAAATGTGCATTGGCCACCTCCAAATTCGTTACCGTTCAGGCGTTATTTTCCATATGGCGCGTATATTTGTAAATTATTCAAAACGTCCTAAAATATTCCGCAGCACCGATGCGCAATGCGCATACCACTTATCTGTATGCGAAAGTGTAATGACGGGCAGGTCCTTTCTGAAATACGCCACAAAAGTCAGTTCTCTTTCTGGCTAAATTGAGCCTCCTGATTCAAGTGATTTGCAATTAGACTTCGTTTTGCAATTAGGAACTACAATATCTGGCTAATCTGTAAAAACACTTCTCTGCACAGAGAAGCTAATGGTTCATGCGTTGTTCCTAAACTGAGCAACATATTATAGTTCCTAATTGCAGAATGTGATCCAATTTAAGTATGTCGTGCGACGTAAAATTGTGCATTGGCCTCATCCAAAACCGTTACCGTTAAAATGTTGAATTCAAAGACGCCCATCTATAAACAACTCAAAACATGCTCGAATATTTCTGCATCAAAGTACTTTTATGTACCAGAAAATTGGGCCATTTCGGATGGCTTTCATTTCGCACTTAACGAACTGTTATTAGAGTGCTACAACTAGAGAGAACTCCCATGCATCTCTAACGAAGTGGAGAAGGCAAAAGCGCCTTCAATTTTGAGCATGCTACACGCACATCCGTAGACCACGAATAGTTGCATCAAGGCGCTACAGTCAACTCAGTCTGATCATTGTTAAGTGAAAGCCCCTCTGCACATCATGCACTGCATGTACAACGCGCACATTCAAAAGACTGAGAATATAAGCAAAATTTTACAAAACGCTCGGAACTTTGTATCAAGAACTTTTGAGGAAAACAAAAAAAAATGTGTCGGAATATTTATGCATAACATATAAATTGTTTTGATATTTTTAGGTTTCGTTCAGAATCTCACGAATAATTCGTCAGAAGTCGGTCAGTGGTGACATTCGCCGATTAGCATGACTTGCATTAAAATTAACGACTGGACCTGTTGACGTAATTTTCAGAATTTTGACCGGCTTATTCGTGGGATGGCTGTCCAGTTCACGAAATGGGTTAGAGCATCAGCCAGGTCGCGGACTGGGCAATTTCGCGAACATGGTGTAACATATATTTTCATGTAAATGCTTTAAAGTATACGTTTTCGGAGATATATGAGTATGGGCGATACTCTGTCCTATCGTGCTGCGGAAAAATGTCATATTAATATTTGGAGGTTGCCAAATTGTTTAGGATGAAATATTTAAAAAAGAGAACGCGTCGAAATAATTTTCCTTGGAATTTTCAAAATTATGACATTGAATTGCAATTAAAATTCTCTGGAACATTCGATGGATCAGGCCACAAGTTTGCCCTAAAATGAATGTATTTAACTAGGAGAACTTTGGCAACGCTCATACATGCATACAGCGTTTCTCTCCAGTATGACAGTTTCATCTGACATCGATTGAGCAATTTCCTCAACCGATTTTGCTGTAGAGAAGCGGCAACTGAGAACAAATTAGTGGTTTCTACCGTGTCGAAGTAAGAAATTACTGACCAGACCCCTCGCACCTTTTGCGTTTACCCAAACAAGGTTGCCGGAATTCGTGATGCAATGTGCATGTACATTGAGTCGCAAGAAAAAAAATGCTACATTTTCAGGACACTCTGTCAACCATGTGTGCCCACCCAACTCCATTGCGAATAAATGACTGATTATTGGACCTACCTGCACTTTTTTAACTCGTGAGCTTTGGGATATATTCATAACAAATGATATGTGGACTCGTGGGTACATACCATCTGAGCTATTTCAGATTTCAATCGTTAGAATTGGGTTCCGTTCTGATACCTTTTCAACATTACTTATTAGTTTTCAGTTTCTCTGCACAGTTCAAGGCAAAAAGGAGGCATGGCCGGATTCACCTACTTGCCGCCCATGGGCCGCCTGTATTTTGCCGCCGCCCCTTCTCATTCGTTTTGAAACTCGATAAAAACCACCAAATGAACACATTTTTTGGGAAAGCCCTGTCAACACTACTAGCCAAAGTTCACGGAACTTTGCTGGAAAGTTAAGTTCTGTAGACCTATCTCTGTGTGGACAAGGCCTTCCATTCTTAAGAAATGAACGAAAAAATTATGAAAGAACCAACAGAAATGTGGATCAATGATTTTAACTTCCGCCGCCGCGCCGCGCAGACAGCACCGTCTTTGGCGCAATGCGTGAAGTATTTCGACAGTCTTGTAGGCGCTATGCGTTTCACGCTGACCGCTCTGTGTTTGGCGAAATGCGTGAAGTATTCATGCATTCTTGTAGGCGCTATCCGTTTCACGCTGACCGTAATGACCGCACTGTGTTTGATACAATGCGGGAAAATTCGTGCATTCTTGTAGGCGCTAATATGTGTTACATGCCGATCGCCGCGCCGAGGGCTCCTCCTTTTCATCTCAAGTCCTCGTCATCGTTTCTCTCTAGGTAAGTCACGCTGTTCCAGGCCAAATTGCGTGTTTAGTTCCTCTCTTAACTCGACTTATTGAATGTGCTGTCTCTTGTATCACTAAGAGACGACGAAATTAGAAATTACTATACTCTCAGGAAATGAGAGATTTTGTCGCCTTTTCTTGCTTGTAATTTTGTTTTTATAAATCCGATTTTTTTTATACCTACACTTTAAAAAATTGCAAATTTTTGCCGCCCCTTAGATTTGCCGCCATGGGCCGCGGCCCATGTGGCCACCCCCTTAATCCGGCCCTGAAAGGAGGGTAGAAAATTGAAACATCTTATCGTCGCTACACGGGAGAAGGAACGTAACTCCCTTCCAGGGTTGCAAAATTGACTCAAACAATTCCATTTTTTACAATATATACCAGTGCAAGTTTTGCTTAAAAGTTTTCTCATTCTTGCATAACATTAGAGGAAAAATCCGTGAAACTTTCAGCAAGAAATTTCCATGGTAAAAATGCAATCCACAAGGGGAAATTTAGGCAAATTAAAGTATGGCCACGTTCTTTCGTGAGGTAAACTACGTTGTGTGTCATTAGCCATTGCAAAAGTTGTGCCGCTGTTACTCTCATTGAAGTGAAAATTTCAAGAATAATGATTATTGTTCTAAAATTGATATTGAAATGCACAGACAGTTTTCAACGATAAGTTAATAAAATGAACCCATTTATGTTGAGTTCTTTGTTAGTTCTTTTCAAAATTGTTTTTCACTTTTTTTCTACCAACGCGGCGTTATCTTTTGTTCTTTAAACAAAAAATGCTCAAAAATCGTTTTTCTTTTTATCATTCGTAGGTTAAATTTTGAACTAGACTTTTTTCAAGCTGGCTGATCACCTGAATAATGAAATTGTTCTTTTAAATATCAATGTAAATGCAATCAAGCCCTATACTCTATCAAATCATAGTATTAATAATAATTTGACTCATAAGAGGAACACATTTATATACTCTTTTCGAGGACTAAGTATGTGTTAAATATTTCAAAGCGAAGATAAAAATTTTTCTCCCTGCATTCTCCAGCGAGATTGAATTGGTCCAAAAAAGGTAGTCAATTTCCGTGCATAGATAAAGTAAGCCAAATTGAGCTAAAAACGTAAAGACAATTCAAAATTTACGTTCGATTGGGAAGTTAGCGGCGTCAACTTGGAACCAGAACAGACAGACACGCTTGCTTACAGTTAAATCGGGCTCAAGAATTTCGCATATTTGCGTATTTTTCCGCGACTCATCGGATACACAGCGCGATGGCAATTGCAGGCAGTTCAAATGACTCGCTAAGAGAACCTACAATTAGCGACGATGCAATTTGCTCGGCGCGTACTCTGAAACACTCGATATGAAGTACTGCTCAGCAGTGATGCAGAAAGATTGATGCCATTCGGCGATCAAATGTTGCCACATGTTTCCCAATAAAAAATTCATTTTTGAAGAAAGTTAAAGAAGTTTTTCCTTAAAATTTACTGGTACGCCAGAAATAATTGTGAATACAATTCTTTTAGGATTTTTGAGAAAAATGCATAGAGTAATGTGCGTTTTACACGCTCGTAAATTAAAATTTTATGAAATTTATTTGTATTTTAATTGAGCTCAAACATTAAAAAGAGCGAGATTTGTGTTTTTCGCAAGGAGAGAGTTGCGGAAAAAAAGAAAGTACCCAAAAATTTACGTCATTTCCACAAAAACAACAGAAAGTCTATACCTACGAGAGAGCAGTTCCTACTGCTGTCTCATCGTGCTAATTGACCCTCTCTTCTGCTAACTTCTTAACCTTTGAAGTTTTTTTTTTTTTTTTTTTTTTTTTTTTTTTGTCAAAGTAGAATACCCGTAAAAGTGCAAAGGACTACATATATGATTTGTTTGAAGTTCGGCTACATCGACTGAGAACTTTAGTCTCCCTTTTGAACCAAAGTTAATTCCTCCAATAATGATGGAAGAAACAACTTAATTAGCCCGAAACACTGACAAAGAAACAACTTAAATCGGGACTATGGCCGCAAATAATTCAAATAATAAGAAGAACACATAAAATCAAATCAAATAAAAAAAAAAAAAAAAAAAACACAAAAAAAACACCAAAAAACCCGGTTGAAAATGCGGGTGTGATCCCTGTGAAACGTCCTGGATTTTTATGTTATTTTATGTGTTCTTCTTATTATTTGCGGCCTTAGTCTCGATTTCAGTTGTTTCTTTGTTAATGCCTCCGTGTAATGTCGCTTAATCGTGCGGTCATCTCCATGGTACCCATATCATTACAGATTTTACAACGAACGGAGAGAAACAAGCCCGCCGAAATGAGACTCTTAACCAAATTTCAGACAACGTCTTTTACTGCTGTTTACCTTAGGATAAGCGGGCGGATTGTCTCTCAACAGCCAGGCCGCGGTCGGAGACAATCGGGTTAACGGATCTTCCGAGAAAGTATAATTCGGGAAATGACTCGAGAGGCCGTGGCAATGACAAAACGACACACAAATACGACTCTTCTCCTCTCGTCGCTTCTGTGACATAACGACGTATCTCGATTTCCATACGAGCCCTGTTCTCCATGCAACCCATGCTTTCCTTGGCTCATGTGGAAAAAAAGATACGCCCTCACATTAAAGGCAAGTTAATGGCGAACGCACGGCAAACATCCGCCAGTCTCAGGATCAACGCCTGATAACTATGAACTCTCGACTCGCGAGTCAAAGAGAGCACCTGAGTCATAAATAGACGTATTTCTGCCAAACGGGACTATGTGCATTCAGACATAAGCCCTGAGACCCTTAAGAATATATGCATAACAAGGCTCATGTCATAATGCACGTAGTTCGGTTTGGCACGTCCAAGTTTGAAAACGAGTCGCGTGGCATCCCTAATTTTCAGCTGCAAGGAAGAGGTCATCCTTAAGGACTGATTATTGAAATTGGTAGACAAAGCTATAGACAAAGAAGACAAAAGGAATATGGATGGATCCTATTCTGCCGTGCTAAGGAAGAACGCCGTATGAACATTCGAGAGTTGCCAAAGTTCCTTTGATAAAATGTTTATTTTTTAGGAAAGTTATGAATATTTTTTCTTTAAATTTTCAGAATCTTTAGGTGAAATTGCGAACTAAATTTTCTGAAAAATTAGGAGGAAAATATTCATAAAATCAGGAAATTCGCGTTTTATCAAAAGAAATTTGGCAACGCCTGAAGGTTCACACGGCGTTTTTCCTAAGCACGGCAGTATTGGTGGAAGCGGGTGGTTGCGATGGACGAAGGAGGTAAGTAATATAGAGTAACTAACGGCAACCGACAAGAGACATGACAGTTAGTCCATCATTTTCCCCCTTAGTCTGTAAGAACCAGCAATTGCAACCAATAGGATCGCTCCATACTCCCTATGTCATCTTTGTCTATCAATTTTAATAATCAGCCCGCTGATTGGCAGACGATTCTCGACAAATTCAAGGATTTCCTGTCGAAAAGAAGAAGTCCTTTTCGTTGTACAGAAAATGCTTAAGTTTATTCATCTTATAGTTTAATCTTTAAAAATCGGGAGACTTGCGTTAGCTACAAGACACTGAATGAACTAATAGATAATAAGGTGGAGAAATGGTGCTGGGTGCAACCATTTCGCGAGAAAACAAAGCCGAGAAGCTCCAAAATTTTTTCAATTGGAGTCAAAAAAATGTTTTTGCTCTACTGAAAATGTTTTAATCTCTTAACTTTGTTTTCACCGCGAAATGGTGTAGACCCAGTACCATTTCTCCACCTTGTTACGTACAGTTCAGGCCATTTTTTGGTGTTTTTTCTCGTTTGAACTAGTAGATAAAACGTATATTTCTCGAGACAAGTACTGAACAATTCATATTGCGCAATTTTCGATCCTTTGCTTGAAAGCAATGAGCATTATTTGATCGAATTGAGCAACTTCAAATTTAATACCTTACATCAGTGCACATAGTTTGCAGTTTTAAGTTGCAGTCTAATACGACTCCATTTACGAGTCAACTTATTTCTCTTATCTTCAGTATGGAAGTAGAATATTACATAGGCGGATCTTGACACTTCTAGTGTGTCTTAAATATGTCTTAATGATGTCTTATGACGGAATGTGTTGAAAAAAGAGATATCCAACATGAGTAAAATCACAGCATGTATGGACGTCCCTGTATAGTGGCGCTTAGACGTGGCGCGAAGGTTCGGTGCAGCGAGGCGCGTGATTGGCTACTTATCCTGCGCGCATCTTGTGAATGGGCCAGTGAGCCTGGGCTAAGCCGAAGAAGCGCCAATTTAATGCTGATCGTTTCCCGCCACGGAAAGACGGAAACCGCACAAACAGAGGCGCGGTGACACCAGGCACGCCACACCTAGCCCATTGTTCTCGCAGGTGTAAATGACACTCATCCTGGACTCTAACCTCACTACTTTACTGCTCCTAAGCAGAAACCGCAGATGCGCCCCTGATTTTCAATCGGAGTTACGTGCTTTTTGCCGGACGGGGTATCTGTCGGGCTATGCACCCATTCCTGGTCATCTTACAGGAGGTCCGGATATCCCCGATCGCATCTTGAGTGCCATCTTTCGATTAGATTGATTTCAACGGAAAGGAACAAGCTCGCATTAGCCCCATTGCCGCGTCACCGAAAACAGCAGGAAGTGTGAAAATGAAGTTTTGAGGAAATGGACCCCTCGGAGTCTGAGTGGAAAACGACAGGTGTCTGCACGATCCTTCTTTAGCCCTCGATTTGGTTTGTAATGATGATGAAAAATAGAACTACTTGACTACTACTACTAGAACTTTTGACTAAACCAACACCTCCAGGTACTCAAAAATAAGTGCCCGGCGTGAGGCAAATTATACATTATATTTTTTATCATCATTACTATACTGCCATGTTGAGGAAGAACGCCGTATGAGCCTTCAGATGTTGCCAAGTTTCCTATTATAAAAATCGAAATTACTGGAAAAATTGTGAATATTATTTTCCAAAATTTGCAGACAATTTTGTATGCAATTCAATCTTAAATATATGAATATTTCGAGGAAAACATGCATAACTTTCCTTCAAAAAAAATACATGTTTTATCCGTGGATTATATTTTATCCTGCTTTTTAAATCTGGAAGGGGTTATTTTTATACAACATTTTGGGGAGACCCCCAAACCCCCCTTGCTCTGGGAAGCATCCCCCAAGGGCCCAGGCCCTGACTCACTCTGGATCCGCCACTGTCTCCGGCGAGATGAAGAGTGTAGAGTCTGTAGCTTAGCTCATAATAGCTGGACTCGGATCTTTAATTGAGTCATCTCAATGGTATCGATCCAGCTTTCCGGCCAGTTTGTTGACGAGGTTGCGGCAAAAAGCGGAGGCCCCTTTTTGGGGAGCGATCAGTCGTGACGAGGCAGGCCGGCAATTCGGCACCCGCTACGAATCGAGGTGAGAACTCATTGATGCCGGCTCAACTCTTCTTTCCAGTGGCGTGGCGTGCTTTGCGATTTATCGATTGATCTACCATTTAAACGTATCGAAAAAGATCTATAAACAGGGTGTTCGCAACGTACACCTTAATAATCGATTCTTTACCACGCCACTGCTTCTTTCCTGGATGGGACGAATTAGAATTAAGATTCTCAAATCATTCTTTCTGGATTCCTATTAAGTCCAAAAAGGAGGGTATGGATTCGATTGGCATGAATCTATCGCAGGCAAACGGTGAAATCAGGCATTTTGTTAAATGGCCTGGCAAATAGTCGAATATTTATACATGGATTGAAATTCTAATATACCTGAAAAGTCGCTTTATAGGACTCCCTGGCGCTCTACGACACCTAACCTCCACTGCCCCCTGTCGAACCACAACCCTTCGGGAATTGAGCACCTTTACATTAGCTTCAATCCAATTCCTCCAGCGGTCCAGCCTCATTTCGACTTAATATTTACTTTTGAGGGAAGCTATGAGTATTTTTCCTTGAAATCTTCAGGAACTGGATGTGAAATTGCGACCAAAATTATCTACAAAATTGAAGGGAAAATATCAACAAATTTTCCCGGATATTCGTGATTTACCGAAGGAAATCCGGCAACTCTCTAATGTTCATACGGCGTTCTTCCTTAGCGCGGACTCCGGGGTGGCGAAGCGTGGGCGTTGATGACTCGCCGGTTGTGTTTCAACAAACAAAGGGGCACGGGCACTCCGACAGGTCGGCTATCGATGGATTCGGCATGCATCGACGATCGGGAGGCATCGGGCGACAATTATCGATTCCGTTTGTATCCTGTTCCCGCGCCCGCCGCCCGGGACGCCCGCTGCAGAACCGCTGAAAGGAGCCATTCGTCGCGGTTCCGGGTCATGGAGATCGGCCCAGCACCCCATTCTCCCGTTCTAAGCAGGAACAACCTAAGTGCAACGGAAAACCTATGGAGATGCGCGGTTTCTCCTGAGCATTCTGCATCCCACTAACCCCCCCCCCCCCCCCTGGACGCTTCTCCTGATTGCATCCCACCTGAGACCCCCGGCAACGCACTTCAATCCGAGAGCTTGCCTGTCGCAAAATTTTATCTATACAGTATAGTTAAGGGAAGAACGGGAATAGAATTCGCACAGAAAATATACAGGGTGAAACAAAATGTCATTTATGTGCATAGTTTAGGGAAGAACGGGAGAGGAATTAGCACAGAAAATATACAGGGTGATGCAAAATGTCATCTATGTGTGGATAAGGGAAGAGCGGGAATAGAATTCGCACAGAAAATATACAGGGTGACCCAAAAGTTCACTTTTGTCACTTGTCAACTTTAGGAGAATCTGAGTGTATACTTCAAAAAGTAACTTTTACATTATATGGAAGACAAGAACTGCGGGGATTATAAAATAGGTATATGTTCATCGGTTGAAAATTCCAAAAGGTCACCTTTCCCATTAGCTACGGATCACCAAAAATTCCTGGGAATTTTTTAGGCTGTTGGGTGGTTTATTTCAATAGCGGCTCTGAAACAGCCTCTTATTTCATCAACAAAGTAAAAAGGAAAATTGCATTCAAAATACTTGATGAATTTTGCAAAGGGTCACGCTGAATGAAGGAATCTGCATGGATGTCTCTATGATGTCAGATTTGAGATGGAAGTGAGGTAAGTTTTCTTGGAATCCGAGTGCTTGCAATGCAGTCAATGGAGCTTTGATGTACTATCAATCGATAGTGGCTTGTCCCACTATCAGTCCATCTTGGCCTCCATTAGCGTCTCTATTGATTGCAAGCTCAGAATCTGGTTCCACCGCGCCGCACAGTGGATCGGGTCAATGGGAGACGTCGGACAAAATCTGGAAACTTTAAACGCTTAAAACTCCGTTTATACAAAAGTTTGAGGTTCTAAAAGTTGTTACATCGGTTTCCTCGTAACATTTTCTTTTAGAATCATCCCTTAAAATTTAAAATGTGACGATATAAACGTAAAAATTTGCAGTTTTGTTAAAAATTTCATGTCCAACCTCTCTGATCGACTCAATCCACTGTGCGCCGTGCCGTTTTAGTGTCTTCTTCAGAAATGGTTTCACAGGCATAGCGCGACGAGTACTCAATCGCACGACTTTTTCTACTATGCACCCAATGGGACCAGTGAGACCAAAATGTTTAAAATTGAGTATCCTTCAAAATTTCATTAAATTAAATTAAATACTGAAAGATCAAGCTAAAACGGCAGATTCATCCATTTGTAAAACAATAGCGTATTTCCTTCGGAAAATACACTAAAACGAGAGTCAAAAGAGAGCAGTAAATGCTCCAAAATTCGTCGTTCCCCTCACAAAAAAATGGAACCACATTTCAATGTTGCCAAATTCCCTCCCTCACCTTGCAGTTTTGCATGGAAAATCTTGGGCGTTTCTAACTGAAAATTTCCCTAATTTCTCCTCTACAGGAAATCTGTGAAAATTTGTCCTCCTATTTTTCACACCATTTTATCAATTTCGCTATTAGATACAAATGATCTGAAAATGTCAAGAGAAAATATTCATTCCTCTCCTCAAAAATAAACATTATATCGGAAGAAATTTTGCCATTTCCGAATGTACATACGGCTTTCTTCATTAGCACGGCAGTCTCGCGGATCTGCCACACGATTGACTACGCTCATGCATCATTGCGTCTCCCGCTTCTTTTGGAATTGGACGTATTTCTGCCAAACAGAACTACGTGCATTATGACGTGATCCCTGTTATGCATATATTCTTATGGGTCTCAGGGTTCATGTCTCAATGCACATTGTTCCGTTTGGCAGAAATACGTCCAATCGTTGCTCTCAACTACCATCGAAGCATCGGATCGTCAACGATGCACACTGCCTTGCGAGAAAAATCACGCATGTGCAATGGAAATTCGCTGTAAGATGCGTGGTTGCTGCCCAGAACGGTGTCGGGGCCCCCTTTTGTTCCCGGCACCACATCAATCTGATTAGTGATTAGTGCACGCATTTGTTCTCATTCCGGCTCCAACTTCTCCTCTGCCGGCGACACATGAACACGTAACTGTTGCGGTGTTGGAGACACCGTATATTGTTGGACTTTCAAAATTTGGACGACGGTTAACAGAAAGGAACCAAGCCATATCAGCTATTGCCAAATTTAATTGGGCAATTTGAATTTTTACAAGAGAACGTTTGTACGAATTTCTTGGAAATTTTTAAGGAATTTGCTTCGTGCTGTGCAAAAAATTCACTGAAATTTGCATAATAATCCGCTCAACCGTTTTCACGTAACAAAAACAAAATAGCTAAATTATATTTAGAAATAGCTGACGTGGCTTGGTTCCTTTCTGCTGAACGCGTTCCATTTTCGCCACTGCTGTTTGTTTCGGGCCCAAGTAGCAAAGTGCAATGAGCTACGTCAAACCGTTGTCAGTAATCGAAAACGCCTTCGTTGTCGCGCGATACTTCATTGCTCACACCAGAGTTAAAATATTTGTATCATAAATTGTCGTATAGAATCCTTCGATTTTCGAACATTCATGAAGTCTCGCATTTAATCGAAAAAACCGGAATGGAAAATGTTAGCATTATTTGCAACTGTTCTTTCAAATGTATTGTATTTGGGTGGTTCCTAACTCGTCTTTGGAAAAATGACAGGAGGGATGCAGGTATATGCAGGCACGCGTTGTTGTTAGCTACACGGAAAAAAATTGAAAGTAGATTTAGCATTTATACTGTTAAAAAAATGTGCAACAAGCATCTGATGCTGATTTTACAGTTAAACAAATGCTAGCTCTTCATTGAATTTGTTCATATAACCGTAGACGTAGTTAACGTAGCATTTTTGAAATTGTAAAATCAGCATTTATACTTGTCGCACATTTTTTTAACATTTTAAATGCTAAAGCAAGAATTAATTTTTCTCCGTGCTCTCTGACTACTGTTTTCATCAGTCCAAGACGCCTTCAGTTCCGAGCGATACTTCGTCACTTACACCAGATTTAAAATAGTTGTATCATGAATAAGTTTAATGCAGGATCCTCCTTCTTTCGGACATTCATGAAGTACACTGTCTCGCATTTAGTCGAAAAAAACCTTAATGGAAACTGTTTACATAATTGACATAACACTCTGAAGTAGTAGCGATAATTTTACCATGTGGTCGCAATTTATTGCAAACTGCACCCTGGGGGAAGGAATTACTCTTAGCCATTTTTGAGCAAAATTTACAGCAGGTAAAATTTTAAGAAAGTCTTCCTAATTTTTTTCGAAATAGGTACTTTGCAAAATCAAAATGCTGTTTCTTACATTTTTTTTTTTTTTTACTTTTCACTCATGATCGGACTACATCAAGCATTTTGGAACTATTTCTGGCTCATCTGTAAGAAACGCTTTTATATTCACAGGGAAACTAATGGTACATACGTTGTTTCTAAACTGAGCAAGAAATTATGGCTCCTAATTGCAAAATGTTGTCCAAATGTGAGTCACTCTGACATTGGACTGATTAGTCTGACTTTGTTTCATTAAGAAGTGTGTATCAGTCTGATCGCTCTGACGTCACACTGACCACATTACAGTAGTCTAAGTTCGGACTAAGACCAGTTTGACTCCAGACCGATTCAAAATAATCCTTTCGTCCTAAACGTCAATGTGATTTGTTTCACGAGATAGGCTGATTCATTCTGACCCACTTTTTCAAATAGCATTACTCAATTTTACGGGATCGAATATAATGTATTTAGCCTTCCAAGTACATACTTTAGCTATATTCCAATGTTAACACTTAAATACAATTTATTTGTGTTGAATTATGTGCTCGTGTTAAGAGAAAAAAATAATAAAATAAAACAAGCAAGAAATAAAGCAAAATTGAAAATTCAGAATATAAAATACACAAGAAAAATCCCCATCGATTTACCCAAAATGTCCTTACCGTTTCATTAATTAAACAGTTATTGGTCATGATCGGTGACATTTATGTGGAAAATTTGTTTTCTACGATGTATATCATTGCATATAAATTGTTTTCCCGCATATAACATTTTGTAGAGAAAATGTCTAAAGAGAAAATTTGATTTATGCTTTATGTCGGAAAATGTTTTGCTAATCCATGACAGAGAATCATATTGTCCTACCCCAACTAGGAAACAGCACACTGCAAATGTACATAGATATAATAGGGTCTCAGAGAAACTTTACTTTAATTTTGGCTCAATTACAGGGTTTCTCATGGACCAGTCTTACGTCTCTCTTCGATTTCCGCACATTTATTTTTCAATTTTGTTAAAATTTTAACCTACTATTGTTCCTCCTGATACGCAGGAATAAAAATTACGATTAAAACGACTTGCAGTAAAAGGCTATTTTTGTCAAGACACTATGCTCTTTCATGACAGGCTAAATAAGGAGCATTAGAGACTCATCGAATGCAAAATACACAGGAGGTAAGGGCACTCCCTGAGGAGCCCGGAGCAGGGTCTTCATTCATAATAGGCAGCGCTACCTGTTGGTGAATATCCGAAGCGGTCCCTTGTAATCAGTGCAGGTCGTTTTGCGCACTCGCTGACTCACATCTCTATTGTTTTTCCTCAGAATCGCAATCATGATAAGAATCGATGCGTAAAGCAAATAAGTCTATTGACTGTCACTGCCTGCCACGTTTCTTCAGAATTTCTCTGACAAAGAAAATCCTATGTAAACGAAGTCTTCTGTCAATAATGCCAATTCTTCAGGCTCTTGGGTGTTTATTATTGTCTGTAAACAATTTAATATTTGCAGATGATGGAGAACAATTCGTACTAACCATAGTTCAATGGGAGTCTGGCGTTTTATAAAGTTTTTTTGAATGATCACAAATACACCGCAATATAAAATCATGAGGGTAATGCCTAACGCATAACGCCTAAAGCGTGAAGAAATCAGAGGACGTAGTCCCCTGGTACCAAATAATTTCAGGATTGATTTAGCTTCTGTTACGTTAGATACTTTCAAATTTTAACCAACGGAGATTATTTTAGGAAATAGAAAATGTCAGCTTCTTAGATCAATCATTTAGGCACCTATGCTCTTGTTTAAAAATAATTTTTCAATTTCTTAAAATACAGTAAAAATAGACACTATTCCTCCGTAAAGTCATAAAAATCATATCAGCAAGAAAAAATTAGTACAAAAAATCAGCTCGCAGGTGATTTAAATCGCTAATAATGCTCTCTTAACTGGATAAGAGGGCTGAGCACACGAGAACTCAAAATTAAGTTTTCATAAAAATTGAGTCAAATTATAACCCAATCATCAAACCAAAACTTTGAAATCCTTGCAGCAAAAACATTTGTCGCTTTTGTGTGGAGGATACTTAAAAACAAAATATAAAATTGAATTTCGAAACTTAACACTCACAAATCATCATGTTAAGATGGTACGTCTTAGAAAGCTTTAACGGCGCACAATGGATCGTGTCAACAGGAGAGGTCGGAAAAAATTTTGAAACTTTAAAAGATTATAACTCCGTTTCTATACAATTTTGAGGTTCTAAATATGGTTCCATAGGTTACCTCGTAAAATTTTCTTCTTAAAGCACCCCTTGAAATTTAAAATGTCACGAGATAAATATCGAAATTTGCGGTTTTAATAATCAAATTCATGTCCGCCCTCTCTAATTGATTCGTTCCATTATGCGGCGGTACCAAAGTATGAGCGTCAATCTTGTCACGCTGAGGATGAACACAGCATGATGATCATCCAATTATAATGTTGCCCATAATTTTTGATTGAAGTTACGAATAATCCCCCTCAAAATGTTTAGAAACACTTCGAAAATGTTCTTTCGGAAATACTAAAAAGCAGATTTCCAGACTTTTCAAAACCTACGTCTGAAAGTTTACATACTGCATTTCCGGACGCAAGGGAAAAGGTGAAAGCTGGAAAGTTCCAGGACTCCTCCGGGTAAATGAAAGTAACATAAGTAGAGAGGGTTAAGAACTGGGGGAGAAGGATGAAGGTAGAATAAAGGGAGCGGCCGAGAATAAACACAATTTCGAGTCTTGTGCAATTGTAGCTTTTGAAGTGAACCACTTACGACGGTTGACATCTTACGCGCGCGATTTGTGCAACGCATTGCGGGGTTGTTTCATCATTAATGCAAAGCCACCATCACCAGTGGCGTGGCGTGCCTTGCGATATATCGATTGATCTGTCATGTGAAACTATGGAAAATGATCGATAAACAGGGTGTTCGCAACGAACGCCTTAATAATCGATTCTTTTTCATGACTTCAAATGGGGAAATATCGATAATCGATCATTCACGCCTCGCAACTGGCCATCACCGGTGGACCTCGAGGGTTGTGCTCCTTTTACAGCCACCAAAAAGCTCTTCCTTTTCGAATATTCAAAATATTATTGCAAGTTCGGTCTTGTTAACTATTCAAAAACATAGTTTCGAGAAAATTGTTCTGGGTATCTATTCCAGCACGTTCCGGGCAAGGAAGTTCCGGATTACACTGCAAAGTAACGTACGTTTTTGGCAAAAAATGAGCTATACCACTCACAACTCCTAATTTCATTCTTTAGATGGGAACATTCTCTCTATGTCTATAACTTTGTCTTTTTCAATATTCAGCCCTCAGCCCTTGAATCAAATTCTTTAATTTTTTTAAAACCGCAAACTCGTAAAATTGCTTGAAATATTTCACGTAAATTCCCAATCTTCCATACGTTGCCTTCCATAAGTTACCTTCTATAAGTTACCTTCCATAAGTTACCTTACTTAAGTTACCTTCGTCCGTACCACCCCGCGCTCACCCGCGCGTCAAACAGAGGGTTCCCCTGTATCTCCAGTATCTCCTATGTCTATAACTGTGTCCATTTCAATATTCAGCCCTCAGTCCTTGAATCAAATCCTTTAATTTTTTTAAAACCCCAAACTTGTAAAATTGCATGAAATATTTCACGTAAATTCCCAATCGTCCATAAATTACGTTCCATATGTTATACCTCCCATAAGTTACCTCCGTTCCATACCACCCCGCGCTCACCCCCGCCGTATCACCATATCAAACGGAGGGTTGCGTCTCAACAGCGGCACGGCGCACCGGTGCGAGCGAAGGGGGGGGGGGGCGCTGGGGGTTGGGGCAATTAGCGAAATAATTAGCGGTGCGGCCGGGGGCGGTGTCGCAGCGCGGCGGGGGCACCCCCGCGTGAGGAGCGGCTTTGTCGGCCCACCCCCCCTCCGCCCTCCCCCCACGGCCCCACGAGCGTGGCCCAACCTCAAAGAGAGGCCTCGCGCTCCTCGCGCCGTCGACTGATTTTCGGCTTATCTTCCGCCGTTCCCTTTCCAGGTCTCATCCTCAAGCGCCGCCCGCCAACATCCCCGTGTTCCCCGTCCCGCTTCGATTTTCCCGCCAGTTTTCATTCGGTGACCAACCCCGTAGCTCGTTTCGCGCACCCTGTAGCTCCGCTCGACCAAGTTTTATTCATTTTTTTCGTTTTCGGTTTCGTTTCGCTCAAAATTCGGTGACACGCAGTTCTTCGTAAAGAATCGATCCTGAGTTCTTTTGGTGTTTTTTTCGCTTTTGGACTCACGTTTTTACCCCTTTTTGTTAGTGTCTCTAGGAACAGTTTTTTTTTTTTCTCTCTTGCGTACCACCCGGGAGTAGATTTGGAGTGTGAGCTTTCGCCCATAGATCACACTTTCACGTTTTTTCCCATTTTTTTGGTGCCTTTACTAACATTTCTTTGGTGCGCGATTTTTATCCGAACGCCGATTGACAATGAGTTCTCGATGGATCCTATCAAAATAGCACTCGAGCTTTTTTCGTGATTTTTTGGCCGTTATTCGCATTTTTTGGTGTGTATTTTATCCGGAGATCTTATCGTCTCTAGAACTAGACAGTTTCTCGGTTTCGGTGTATTCTGCGACGTTTCTGGAATAAAACCTACGGCTCATCAACCATGTGCTAAGAGCTTAACAAAGTTTGTGATAAGTGATTTTCACGGATCTCGCGCAACTTACGAGGATTTTACCGGTTGGTCGGAGGTGTTTTGAAAGTGATTGAAAATCCATCTGATAACACGAGGTGTGTTTTTCTTAAGAAGAGTGTTAAAATAGATCGTTTTTGTGATTCGAAGAGGTTAAAATGAGGCTCTGTCGTTATGGCTTGAGTTGTGATACCTCTGTTCTCGTCTCGAGGTGACCCGTGGCTGTGGGCGAGTGATCATGAAGAAATCGATTATTGTGACAATAAGAATCGGGCCTCCGGATTGACGCTCATTAAGGGGCCCCAAAGTCCAGACTGCTGAGCGATGCATTGGGGCCTTTTTATCCTCCTCAATTTCTTGCTCTTGCTCTTCTTCGGGTGAGTAATTTTTTTATTTTTAGTACTAAACTGAGGGAAATTGGATTCATTGAATTAAAAAAATAAGCATTTTTCAAAATTTACAGTCCTTCAAAATGAGCTTTCCGTGAGATTTTGCTAAGAATGGATCATGGCCCCTAGCCTTCCCAAATTTTATCTTACCCCAAAATCGTTTGACGTGCATAAAGAGGCCATACATATGGTCCTCTCTGCAAATTTTGAATGAAATTTTGATAGATTCTGAGATATCACTGTACACAGAATTGGGAGACGCCTGACGGACGGACACACATTTTTTCAAGTATGGTTACGTTGACTCCTGGGACCTTAAAACGTCTAGAAATGGTGAAATTTCAACTTTTTTTCTCCCCCCCCCCCTTGCTGGATGACAATACTTTCTGTACCCTAGGGTAGCGAGAAAGTAAAAACCAGTAAAAGCTTTTCGTATTACACTGAAAAAAAAAGTTCGGTCGTACGTGCCAGAGTTCGGGTGTTCCATACCATCCCAACTAATTCGGTTCATCAAACGGAATTTTCGGTTTGTCAAACCGAACTTACGAGGATTTTACCGGTTGGTTGGAAGTGTCTTGAAAGTGATTGAAAATAAAAAATTCATAAGATTTCACGAGGTGTGTTTTTCTAAAAAAAGAGTGCGTCAAAATAAATCATACAGGTGATTCGAAGAGGTTAAAATGAGTTACACTAAAAAAAAAGTTTGGTCGTACGGACCAAAGTTCGGTGTTCCATACCATCCCAACTAATTTGATTCGTCCAACTGAATTTTCGGTTTGTCAAACTGAACTTGTTCGGTAAAGTGAACTGAGGAACTAAGTTTGGTCATACATGCCGATCGTTCGGTTATACGAACCGAAAGTTCAGTTATACAAACCGAATATTTGGAATGATATGGAACACGGAACGCTAGGTTCACACGACCGAATGTTTTCCTTTTTCAGTGTTCTGAGTGAAAACTGGTTGTGAAGGGAATGACTAATTGCCCCGAGTATATTTGAATATTTCAATTTTAATACGACCAAACTCAGAAGGAAAAAGATAAAAAAACGAAAGAAACTAATGGCTTGAAAAATAATCTTTTTGAGTCAATGGTTTTCAATGATTTGAGGATGTCAAAAATATAGTGCACGTTGTTAATCTATCATAAGGAGACTGCAGGCAAAGTATCGAAGTTCTCACTTGTTTGTCTTGGATATTAAAGTGATGACAAACTCTAGAGAGGGCTTTTTTATGAATCGAACGGTAAAAATGACAAGCTCGTGAGAGGCAATGTTTTTAGAGAATAAGTAATTCAAGTTATACATCTGACCCTAAAAACTATGTTTCTACGTGTAGAACGAATTTTTAAAATTTCAAATTCAGATTAGAGCCAGGTCTTTTTCAATTGATCCTCAACTATGGGTGCAACATCCAACGTTTCCTCGTTACACCGAAACTTATCTTGTCAAAATGAAATTTCTTTGGTCCTCGCACCTATGAAACTCCATTGCGACAAGGAAATATCGTTTTGAATAGGAATTTTTTGACGTCACAACAAAAATGTTTCTTGGCACAACAATTTACTTTCCTAACGCAACGATTCTTTCCTTTATTCATCAAGCGTTTTCTAGACAAAATATCCGCAAGGAAATGTTTAATGCGTCGTAGTGAGACCAATTTTGTCACTGTGAACACATGTCCACAGTAACATTAGTGTATTTTTTAGGCCCTCGTATACGTGAAAAAAAAACTACCTAAAAATACATTTTAGGTAAGGGGGGGGGGGGGTTCTATCTCCTCTCCTTATTGTGATAAATAACGAGCTAAAATTATAAATGGGGGTTACATTCAATGGTACTTATTAGCAAGTTTAAAGAGTGCAATATTCTACCAAAGTTTCTTCTGCCCTGTTCTCCAAAAAATGTTCGAATTGAAAAATGGAAAATGCTTTAGAAGGAACATAAAGCCAAGTTGGATTTTTGATGGTAGAAAAAATGTCAGAATCGTAAATGTATACGGTCTCTTTTCCTATGAGCAGATAAACGTAGATTAAATTTATTTACTCAGCTTATCAAGCTACAAAGAAAAAAAAAATGTTGATTTTATTTAACTCACTTGGAGTCATATCTAAAATCCTCAACTTGATCTTTATAATCCTCAACTTGATACTTATCTTCGTGACAAATTAATTTTAAAAAAAAGTCATATCTACAGCGCTCGGAAAGAGGCAACCAAATATTCTGAGAGGAATTTGTTCGTTAAAAATGTGTATGAAAATATCATATGAATTATTCCATTAACAATACATTAGGGCATAATTTAACTTTGAGGGCATAGATCATTTAGATTTGTTAACTTTTATTCGAGTAAATTAAATTCTGTTTTTTTTTTCCTATTTTTTTCTATTTATTCAGAATACATCTGGATGGGTATTGGAACAGTAATAATTTTTAGCACTTAATTTGAGGTGAATTCTCCTCACTGACTATAGCTGGAGCCAATCTGATTCGCGAAGAATCATCTGACGAAAGGTTCTTCTTCAGATTTCTGTAGAGAAGAAATAGTAGGCATTGATCAACATTCATTCTCATGTTGAATTTCGCCACCCGACTGACGAGTGAACCCTTTTCTCCCCAGGGAACTCGGGTCGTTGTCGCTGAATGCAACCCATATCGCACGCTTTGTGTCAGGATTGTAATTCAGTGGCTATGCCGGAAACACGGGTAATTTTTATGTGGTATGTCAGAAAAAGAGGGGATGTCTCATAAATAGAGGGTGTTTGGTAAAATGCGAAGATACACAATCACCATCTTTCGGTTTTCGATAACCTATAACGAATTACTTTACCATGCGGCTGTTTTAGATACCTAATGAAAATTATCAGGTTTTTCATTTCCCCATTATTTATTTATTTATTTTTTGTTTTTATTTTTTTTTTTGTCTCTTTGGATACTCCGTACATACTGATACAATTTTATTGTGTGGTTAATGAGACGGCACAAGAAAGTATTTCTTTTTCCCTTTTTCCTTAGCAGAGTAAGAATTTACGTAGTCCAGCAAATGGTTAAGACAATGCATTTCCTTACGATATTTCTTTTCACACGGTAAATTTCGTAAGATATTATCACGCGTGTTATCCACTTAACAATTTGGAATTTAATAATTCTTCCCTGTTTGCTGCATACTTACCTCTCGTTGCAAATAATAAATTATTGGGCCGGCTTTTGATCTACTTAAAATGGCGCGGTTAAAAAATCATTCCACCAATTAATGGCTGTAATACCTACGTATTTTTCATAAAATGTTAAAATTCATGGAGTTTGAAACGAAAGTCTGTCAGAAATTTTGATTCTTAGTTTCTTCATTATTGGTAATTCTTATTTTTCGATCTCATTCAATTATGACAGTTTCTACTGACGGACAAGTCCTATAAACTACGAAATAGTTAATTTACCTTTTTTCTATGAGAGCAAATTAAAATTTCTCTACGAAGATGAGAGTATATATTTATGATAGTATGTAGTATGTATATGTAGGTGCACACTGCACACGTGTATGTTTTTTACCAATTGAATTTTCCCTGACACGTAAATTGTCAACTAAAAATATCAGGGAAAAATCCCTCTTTGATCGCCAAAGTTATGACGTCATATGGAGGCGTAAAGCACACGTCTCAAAGTAATGGTCCCCAAAATAGATCCCATCAGACTTATCAAGTGTTGTAATTAGATTTCTTGTGAATGTAAGGTTAAAAATGGACAGCTTACGTCGTAACCGGTGGAACTTTTCCTAATTAATAAAATTGCTGGCGCAACAGCTAGTTTTGTGGTGTCAGGTTTCCCAACCGGGGGTGGCTAACTGTTACCCGGTAGTCCTTCAGAGACCTTGTAATTCCACGAAGATTAATTAAAATAAATATTTGTCAATGTAAAGGCAGTTGTCAAGTTGGTTACACGGCACTAGATCCTATGCAGCGAAGAAAAATAGGATAAATGAGAACACATATGTGATTCAGCTTAGCAAAATGGGACTTCAGGTGTAATTTAAAAGAGAAAAAAAGAACAGCATTAGCACAGAAAAAAAGGCGTAATAAAATTCTACATCATTTCGCGCCGGAACAGAGAGCTTAAATAGTATTTTTTTTTCTTTTTTTAAATGTGTAATTTAATGTTGTTTTGAAGTACTTTATAAAAAATTCGATGATCTACTACCTGCAGAAGATCTGCGGAATTCATTTACGCAAAATTGGCCACCCAAGAATTCTAAGGCAAAAAGGATCTAAATCTAAACGTTGATCACTTGAATAAAAAAATTGCAGCAGGCTTCCTTCTAGTTCCTTAAATGGAAGTTTTTTTTCTTTTTTTTTTCTTCATCTGTTTTCTCCCCACACAATATTTACACAATTTGTACAGCAAATAGATGTCTTATCGGTGAAAATTACGGGGTGTAAAATTGTCGGATATATGAGTAAATCTTAACAGAAGAAAAACAAGGGGGGAAACGGAAAACAAGGCTAAAATACAATTTGTAAAAACCGAGACGAAAACTGAGTCATTTCCAGCTGAGAAAAATCTAAATGAGTAAAAAATTAGTAAATCTTACAAAGCACCCACGGGAACCCCATTAGAGAGCTGCACAGGGGCTTAGCTCTGGAAAATTATAGATACGCAGAATGATGTGATAACAAATCCTTGGAGAGAAAAAAGAGGAAAATTAAAAAAAATTTATACCAACACATTTTTAATACGTTTTAATTTAACAAAACAATTTTTTCCAATGACATCATGGACGTCCACACCAATGATTCGCAAATAAATCTCACATGACTAACAGACGTCCTAATCGATGACTTAATAGATACTTTCACCGTTATAAAAGTTTTTCACTATATCCTCCCAGCGAGTGAGAGCTCACAACGGGCCTGCGTTTCTTCATTTCCTTCGCTACCATCGACCAAGTTGGATTGAACCGCGTCCCCCCAATTTAAACAACTCTCCTGCAAGAATCGGATGAGCCACCGTTGTCTCTCATCATACGAGGCTAGATTAAGTGGAGTTGGGGGCCGGGTGCACGGTGGGCCCACGATTGGTGTGCCCATCTTTAGAAAGTGTCTTTCTCTACGAATGAGATTTGGAGAAAGTTGCCATGAGAAGAACTTAAAAAAAAAAAAATCCGAATGGATGGAACTAACCAAACTGAGCATGGAGGCCATTCTGGGGCGCTGTAGACGGGTCTGAATGTGCGTTACGGGTGCGTTACAGGAGAGGAGGCGTTAATCTCAAATCATCTCTCATCTCAATCCTTTTACTACAGAAAAAGCGTACCGCTCTCTGAGGAGCCCCAAAGTTGACTCAATGTAAACAAACCCCAGCCCCTCCGCTCCTAGTTTGGCCTAATGTAAACAAACAAGATGGCTACAAAGTCCTAGACCTGACTTTGGATGTGATAGAAGTTTTTTTACAATAAACTTCAGAATTGAGTTCGGATCGATCTTTAATTGATATTTTCGCCAAAAATCAACCTTTGAGTGCGAATATCATTCATTTCTCTGCCGATAGTGCGTATTCGTTTGATTCGGGTTTGTTTACATTGGGCCAACTTTGGAGCACCATGATAACCGAAAACTGATGAACCAATCAGAGAGCGGCACAGAGATGGCATTACTCTCCCGTATACAGGGACTCTAACATGGATGACGTCACTTGTTCGTGGGAGCCACGACTCTCATTTTCCTCGGAAAGGAGAGAACGTCAAGCGACGAACGGCGAACGACAAGAGCTCGTCAAAGGCTCGCCATGAATCATTGCTCAAATAACTCACTGTCTGGGGTTGCGTGTCAGCTCGGGAAGCCGCCGGCTAATTATTCCGCTTTTATGGTCAGTTTCCCAGAAGCCAATTTCCTTCCGTTCCCTGCACCCCCGCCACCGGGCGCAGGCCCCTGCTACACTCTGTTTCAATAACGGCGCTAATATCTAATCGATGCTGGCCTACGACGCGACTCCGAGGCTGCACTCATTAACCTCCTTCCGCCACCGGCTGGCGAATATCGGTCACTTTCCAAGTCAGAGGAAAGGAGGCACTTAAAGGCCGGGGTACACGCTCAAATTTCCATCAAATTCCGATCAAATCGTGACTGGCGCGCACCATCTACAGAAAAAAATCACAAAAAATACTGCGAAATCAGCTCTTTATGCACTCTCAGATGAAGCAATAAAACATTTGCGTGCGAATTCTCCAAAGACAGAAACCGCAACATAGTGGCAAATCTCGTCCCCAGTTCACATAGAATCACCATAAAAACTTCATCGGTCATTCAAATGACCTGGATACACGCTCAAATTTCCATCAAATTCCGATCAAATAGTGACTGGTGTGCACCATCTACCATCAAATTTTTGCGGTCTGCAAAAATTTGACCACCTCTTTTGTCAACATTTTGATCGGAAATTGACGGAAATTTGAGCGTGTATCCAGGCCATTTGAGTGACCGATGAAGTTTTTGAGGTGATTCTATGTGATCTGGACGAGATTTGCCGCTATGTTGCGCTGCGTTGCGGTTTCTGTCTTTGGAGAATTCGCACGCAAATTGTTTATTAAAATCAATATCAAAATATTGATTAGGAACGGACATCCGGAATTGTGCCGTAATATCTCTCGCTGAAACTGTAAATTTTGAATTCAAAACATCCTAATGCTGTTAAAATCAATGAGCCTTCAAAAAACCGACGAAGATTTAGGGTGAACCTAAGAAAATGCCGGTAGTGACGATTTGAACACAAGTGACTAATGATAATATATGGAAGATCAGGACAATCAGTCATGCATGCTTGGCCGAGCGGGTACCTACGTTCGTTATAGGTTACCCTAGGTCATTTAGGCAACTGAGTAACGATGGCTTAACTTGAGAGATCCGTGGCTGGTTTTTCTCTGTCTTAAATGAATGAGAAGTGACGATTTGTTTATGGGTATGCAATAAGGAGCATCAAGTGATCCTCATTAAGATTTAAGTACTCTGAATTGAAGTGTTGCCGCTCCGTTGATATATAAGGTTACTAGAATACCAGACTGCAGGAACGATGGATCAATTTCACTATTTTCCTCTTTACAATTTTTTCCAAAATATCGAAATCTGATGTCAAAGGGGCTTTTTTATTTCTTTTGAACTTCAGAGGGTCGTGGATTTTTCAGAGCAAAAAATTTAATATACTTACCAGTTAAACTCCATTACCTTCTTCTTAATTTAACTTGAGAAGCCTATGTTTTTGGGGCCTATTCTATTTTGAGCCATTTTCCACAAGTTTTGGCTTAAAACTATCTCTGAAATTTAGAAAAACCATGATTTTCTCAAAGAATTTGAGGGGTTGTGACTCTAATAGGGGACTGCTTTTGGAACAGAAGTTTATGAAGGAAAGAAATCTTACTTTGACCCATACAGCACGCTCATCTAATCTAAAATTTTATGACTTAGACACCCTGTTGACGGATAAATCAAGTATCCCTCCTGGGTCCAACGACTGAGCCCTTGACTGGGGGCATTTTTTGATGAAAACTTTACGACCGAAAGAAGTCTTAACAAGTCTTAATTTACCAAGGAGGGAAGTCTTACTTCGACCGAGAGTCCCTATATACGGAGAGTAAAGACAATACGAATCCATTTCTGATTGGTTCCCGTATTTTAAACCTCCACGCAATATCACAAACGGGAGTAAAGATTAGATTTTCACCAACTGCAAATATTATAAACTGGAATGGACCGAGGAATGAGAGGCACGCGAGGAACAAACAAAAAGGGAACGGAGACAGGAATTCGATAATGAGTTGATCAAAGATTACGAAAAACCTTCAATTCATGTGATCTTTATTCCCGTTTGTGACATCCATGGGCAGCGTTGTCTCAACTCTCCCTATAAAGGGACTCTGATTTTATCCTTGAGACACCCTGTATACGGATAAATCAAGTATCCCTGCTGCATACAACGACCTGATCTTGAAATCAATTTGGCAAGCGGGAGACCCGGCACGCGCGAGTGTCGGCGACAGCGAGCAAGGTGTCTAGATCAAAGTGGCACTAGAGCAAACAGCGTCTGGGGCGGGCTCCCAGGGACAGGGACTGGGCTTATTGTCCCTGAAGCTCGCGGATAGGGCAGAGAGGACCCCACTCGACAATCAGAGCGAACGAAACGAACGCATCCCTCCAGCTTCCGAGGGGACTCCGTCGCGGGAGCTTTGATCTTGCGGGCCCTGCACCCTGCGCCCACCCCCCGGGGTCCACCCGACCGCCCAACTATTTCCATAATTAAATCCGCCACTGTCTTCGGCGTAAGGCCCACGTCGCAGTGGCGGGCCCGGGCGGCGCACAGTGGATCGAAGCAGTGGGGGAGGTTGGACAAAATTTGGAAACTTTAAAAGCTCATCGCTCCGTCCATACGGAACTTTGAGTTCTTAAAAGTGGTTTCATTGGTTTTCTCGTAAAATTGTCCCGTGAAAGCACCCCTTGAAATGTAAAATGTGACGAAATAAACACCAAAATTTGCAGTTTTAGTCGAAAATTTCATGTCCAACTTCTTTTAGTGACTCGATCAACTGTGTGGCGGACTCGGGCGGCGCAAAGTGGATTGAGTCAAGGAGAGGTCCGACAAAATTTGGAAACTTTAAAAGCTTATAACTCCAAAAGGAGTTCCATGTGTTTCTTCGTAAAATATCCTTCAAGAGGATCCCTTAAATTTCAAATGTGACGAATTAAACGTCAAAATTTGCAGTTTTAGTCAAAAATTTCATGTCCGACCACTCTGATTGACTCGATCCACTGTGCGGCGATTTAAGCGCTCCAGAAACTGGGGGGTTGCAAGTGCACCAGGGAAATTGCATTAAAAAACTGAAATATGAAAGACTTTACTCACAGACTATGCACATAGTCTCTTTTAGCCTAAATACGTCCAATTATTTTGTTTGTGTGTAAATATGTATGCAATATTTTGCCTTCACATAATTCTATCGTGATGTTATTTTAATCAAATTGATTTAAAATCAAGTTTAAATGTAGAGCATCATGCCAATAGTTTCTTTATTTCTCATCCCCTATTTCATTTTAAAAAAGAAACACGATTTTCCCGAAAAACCGAGCTATTACATGCTTACGTACGTCGCACAGTGGATCGAGTCAATTAGAGAGGTAGGACATGACATTTTTAACTAAAACTGCAAATTTTTATGTTCAATACGTCACATTTTAAATTTCACGGGGTGATTCTAAAAGAAAATTTCACGAGGAAACCGATGTAACAACTTTTAGAACCTCAAAGTTTTGTATAATCGGAGTTATAAGCGTTTAAAGTTTCCAGATTGTGTCTGACCTCTCCTATTGACTCGCTCTACTGTGCGCCCGACCGAAAAAGAGCCCCGCGAATGGCGCGTAACACGTCCTGTTTTTCCGTCAACCCTTCCGCTGACGATCCACGGAAAACCCATCGTCGAAAAAGGCCTGAACTTGAGCTTTTGCGACGTATTCTGCTTTTGCGTATCGTAAACCGTATACACTGAAAAAAAAAGAATTACAATCTCAAGTATACTTCTAGCTGATTTTGGCGCCAGTTATAACAGTAGTTACACCAGACAGAGGTATAGTTGATCCTATCACACTTTCGGCTGACTGAGCGGTACCTTTGGCTGGTGCAGCTACTCTTACAACTGGCGCCCAAATCAGCCAGGAGTATAGTTGGGATTGTGATAATTTTTTTTCCGTGTACGGTACTTAGGCGTATACCACGCCTACATGCAGAGGGGCCTCCGCCTTTACTCGGCCAAGATTAGAGCCGGTGGGTGGCTTTTGACTGGTGGTGGCAAATGAACATTCGATGAAATGGGCCCGAATAAAAAAAATCAAAATTATTTCTGTTGATTTACTAGTGGAAATAGCGTCCCGAGGCATCCTCCAAAATCTAAAATGTGACGAATTTAACATCAAAATTTGCAGTTTTAGTCAAAAATTTCATGTCGGATCTCTTTGATTGACTCGATCCACTGTGCGGCGATTTAAGTGCTCGAGTGTCTTGTTTTTCCATCAACCCTTCCGCTGACGATCCACGGAAAACTCATCGTCGAAAAAGGCCTGAGCTTGAGCTTTTGCGACGTATTCTGCTTTTGCGTATCGTAAACCGTATACGGTACGTAGGCGTATACCACGCCTACATGCAGAGGGGCCTCCGCCTTTACTCGGCCAAGATTAGAGCCGGTGGGTGGCTTTTGACTGGTGGTGGCAAATGAACATTCGATGAAATGGGCCCGAATAAAAAAAATCAAAATTATTTCTATTGATTTACTAGTGGAAATAGCGTCCCGCGGCATCCTCCAAAATCTAAAATGTGACGAATTCAACATCAAAATTTGCAGTTTTAGTCAAAAATTTCATGTCGGATCTCTTTGATTGACTCGATCCACTGTGCGGCGATTTAAGTGCTCGAGTGTCTTGTTTTTCCATCAACCCTTCCGCTGACGATCCACGGAAAACTCATCGTCGAAAAAGGCCCGAGCTCGAGCTTTTGCGACGTACTCGGCTTTTGCGTATCGTAAACCGTACACGGTACGTAGGCGTATACCACGCCTACATGCAGAAAGGCCTCCGCCTTTACTCGGCCCAGATTAGAGCCGGTGGGTGGCTTTTGACTGGTGGCAAATGAACATTCGATGAAACGGGCCCGGCGGGATCTTGGCGATCTTTTGTGATGAGCCTCGAGATCAAAGGGACGCATTTACGCTAAAAGGTACTATGTGCATAGGGTTTTCATGCGACATAGGTCCTTTTTAGCACGGATACGTCCAAAGGGCAGAGGGATCTGCGCCTCACGGAAATTAACACTCTACTCTAAAGCCTCCGCTATTAGGTATTAGCTCCGCCACGCCGCCGTGTTTCATCCCCTATGATTCATGTACAGGGTGGTTTCGGATCAAGTGCGAAACTTTCAAGAGCTTTCAAGAGTTTTTAAAATAGAGTGAATATGATCATATTTAATTTTGAAAATTGAATAGAAAATGAAACCTTATTTTAGTTTCGATCAGAGCTTTGATATCTTATTGAAAATTATTATACTTTCATGTAAACTTTCAATAATTGTATGTTAATGCACATCATCATACTTATAATTAACTGATTAAGTCTAAAATGTTGATGAAAATAATCAATGCAATTTAACTTTTAACAAAAAAATACGTGTGACCGGATCTCTGCAAAAGGAACTTATCCTCCAGGATAATTTTCTCCTAGACTTTTTGCAAGTGCACGAAGGAACAAAATCTGAAATTAGGGTGCAAGTTTGACCCTTAAATATCGAAACTTAAAGGATCATTAGTCCTTAAGTTCTAAGAGAAAAGGTTCAATTTTTAGAACAATATGAATTAAGTGTTTGCGGAAAGTTAAGTAAAATTTTCTCCCGGAGAGTAAGGTCCCGTTCCGCAGATAGCTTTTTTGGTTATGACTAATTTGTGTCAGTTAAAACCATTTATGTTCGCAGAGGAGGGCTCGGGGGTTTTTACGTTAAAGAAATTGATCTAGGTCACTTAAAGTTTCTATGCATTTCAAATCCCTCCGCAGAATTGATTTTCACGCTTTACGATTAACAATGAGGAAATCTAACCTTAATTACCCATATCTATACACTTTGATCAGGTTAAAAAATTGATCGATTTAATCAATCAATTCGAGATTAAGTAAATGAAGATGGAAAAGCGGAGAGACATTTTATCCGGACTTTTGAAAACCTCCATAGCTGATAGATACTTAATTCGTGCACAATTTTGCAACTGCGGTAGCTTCAACCCTATCCCCTAACTTTGCCCGAAGTCATCGTCTTTGACAGGGCTTGCACTAAACAGGTGAAACTATTTTCCTTTGTGCTTGCACAACATATCCAAGCTTGAACCTCTTTCATTTCGTTTCCGAAGCACTCCATCTCTTGCTTTCGCTTCATTTCAATCAATTTTGAGCAAGATCCCTCTCCTCGTTGCTATACTGCCGTGCTAAGGAAAAACACCGTATGAACATTCCAGAGTTGCCAGATTTCCCTTGATAAAGCATGTATTTTTGACGCAATTTTAACATATTTCCTCTCGATATTTTCAGATATTTTTAGATAGTCATCGTATTATCTATCGTTACCATGTAAAATTAATGCAATTTGTTAGTTTTAGAGACCATGTAGATAGATACAAGGAAATACTTGTAGTAGTTACGTTATATTTAAATAAAAATCCTTTAAAAAAAATATATATTTTAGATCAAATTGCGTGCATAATCGTCTGGAAACTTTGGAAAACAATATTCAGAATTTTCCCAGTGAATTCGGTTTTTATCAGAGGACATTTGGCAACGTCTGAGAGCTCATACGGCGTTTTCCCTTAGCACGGCAGTATAGTTGTAGAACAGGGTGAAGAGGATTAAAGGTCGTTCACCCAGAACTTCACGAGGTTTTTTTTTGGTAGAGAAGGGTGGGAGTCTTTACGGCCGTCAAGAGATTGAGAGCCTTTTCAAAGGTACCGTTATCTTCCTTGTTTGTCGTCAACTTTAGGCAGAAAAAAGATCCAGGGGATGCGCATCAACCTTTTATGAATGCTCATCAAGAGTATGCATCAGAGCTAGGGATCTTATCTGAAAAATTACCAAGAGACCCCAGCCTGCGAAACCCCCGTGTTACCTAACCGTTGGTGAAAAGTTAATCAGCAGAACCGTGATCTTTGGCGAAATGTTGACAAATTCCGTTTTCTTATTCGCAGTTTCAATGAGGTGAAAGCCATAGCGCCTACAATTTCTTGTGTATGCAATAAGGACAGCCATGGAACACGAATAGTTGCATCAATTGGACTGTATTTTGCAATTTGGAACAATAAATCCTGGCTCTTCTGGAAAAAACACTTATGTGCATAGGGAAACCAATGGCGCACATACGTTGTTTTTAAACTGGGCCAGAATTTATAGTTCCAAATTGCAAAATGTAAACCAATTGACCACAATACGAAAGTAAGAGTTAAACCTCTTGAAGACTTTTTGCCACTCCCCTCTAGTTGGACTTAATTTTGCTGATAGGAACTACAAATTCCGGCTGATTCGAAATAACACTAATGTGCTGAGGGAAGCTAATGGTACATGGATTGTTTCTAAACTTAAAATTATTTCGAAGTCTACATTTATGACAAAACTGAATGTTCACGACTTGATAATGCAAAACTATTTAAACTTCTCCAATTAGGCTAAGTTGCGCAAATAGGAACTACAATTTCTGGCTCATTTATAAAAACACTTATCTGCCGAGGAAAACTAATGGTACATGCTTTGTTTCTGAAATGAGCCAGATTATACCGCCATTTTAAGGTGAAACGCCGTATGAGCCTTCAGACGTTGCCAAATGTCCTCCGATAATAATCGAATTTACTGGGAAAATTCTGAATATCATTCTCCAAAAATTTCAGACAATTATGTACGCAATTACATCTAAAATATCTGAGAATTTCAAGGAAAAATGTACTTAAATTGCGTCAAAAATGCATGTTTTATCAAGGAAAATTTGGCAAATCTCGAATGCTCATACGGCGTTCTTCCTTAGCTAACACGGCAGTATAGCTCCTAATTGCAAAATGAAGTTCAGCCTTAATAATGTGTTTTTTCCCCTTTTTTTCAATATTGGTATCTTGAGTCGTGGGATATTTTCGAGACCTACTTTGAAGTAATGACATGAGGCACACGACGCACACATCCACACATGAACATAAGACACGGCTCAGACAGAGCGCACGCACGTGCTTGACGCGCCCCTCTCCCCTTGGCCTGGGGGCTGGAGGGGTGGTCGTCATCGAGGTTGAATAAGTTGGCAGTATTGTTTGCGGAGCCGGTTAAAGGGGTCAATATTACCTCTTCAAACTTCCTTTGTCGAGGATGCTCAATTACGTATTAACGCCCTTCCGATAAGTAGTCACTTCCTACCCGCTCCTCAACTCCACAACAGCTCAGCTGCCTCGGTCTCTTGACGCTCGCCTAAACTAAGCAACACCTTAGCTTGAGCTCGAGTACTTCTTTACTTATGTAAGTCATGAAACACTGGAAAAAAAGTCGCTTGGATCTAGAGTACAGACTCTTGAAAACATTAACAAGAAAAAATACTCTTGATTCAATCCGATTTTTCCTTGAATCGAAGAGCCGAGCCTCTTGATTTAGGCAGATCTCGTTTTGATTCAAGCAAAAAGTCCGATAGAATCAAGAGCTTTTTTTTTCTTGTCAATGTTTTTAAGAGTTTGAACTCTAGATCCAAGCGACTTTTTTGTCAGTGAATCCATTTGAAACGGACTTTGGAAAAAGTGGTTAAGTCACTAAAAAAACTTATCAAAACGGGGAAAAGTAGGGTGGGCGAATCCGGTAGACTTTTAAGTGGATTTAATCTAAGTTTTGGTAGCGTTGACCATTCTATTACGTGTTATCTACCATACTCTGATAAATACGGTGAATCTGTAGGAATACGTATCGATGGCTAAAAAGCGAAACCACTTATCTTCATTTGCGACGTTGCAGACCTCCTGTTATACAATTTTTTTCTTGAAAACGTAGTCAATGTAATTTCTTGAAAACTTCCTTGAATTTTCATCTCTGCATGCGTCAGTGGAATATTCTGTAAAAATTTCAAGGTGTATAAAGATGATTTGCCCCTTTTGAGAAAAGATAAACTAGGAGCGGAGATTTTGAAACACCGCAATGGAGATACGTGGTGTCGTACTTAAGCCATCGGTATGACGGTTTGCGACGTTGCAGACTTCCTGGCATACTTCATTTCTTCAATGGAAAAACAATCGATGTCCTCTTTTGAAAACTTCAGCGATTTTTCTTTTCTGTGTGGAAAATATCCTGTCGAAATTTCAAGCAATAGCTTTGGTTTGTTCACGTATAATAAAATAAAATGAGAGAGGAGAACGGAGATTCTAAAAGGCGTCAAAAAAGACGCGCGTTCCTGAAGTTTCAACGTTGAAATGCTACCAGGATATTGATTCACTTCACTCTGAAGTCTACTCGAGTGTAAAATTACGTAGACTTGTAGTTTTCCACCATACTTTACTTAAACGTTTCATAAATTTTCAGCGAAGAGCAACAAAAAACTGTACATTGAAGACACCCACAAAAATGAAGGCAAAATCGTCGTTGTTATATCCTTATGAATACGATCTGAGAGCAGTGTTAATGATTCGCCTTCATTTTAGACGGATAGGCAAAAACATCTCCTCAGAGTTGATACAGTTGTATCAACAATTATCAACCCGTCATTTTATTGTGCAGTTTTTCTACAGAGACTCAGATCAAGGGCGGGGACACTTGGTCATTCAGTCGAACGCATCCCTCGTAAAAATTGGCAGTAGAATCTGTGTTCCAAAATACCATAGACCTACAGCCGGCTGTAAGATTTCCAATAGCTTCTATAGCCGGCTACACAATTTCTTATAGCCTTTTATAGCCGATGGCGATTAATCAATAGCCAGGCGATAAAGTGTATGCTGAGCGTTACTAATTACGGATGCTATATAGGACTTGGTGACTTTTTGGACTACCGCTCTCTTTTTGGGCCGTAGTATCTTGATTCATTTTGCGAGGAAAGCTCTGTACTTTTGACGGATGCCTGCCATTCCTAATATGTTAGCGCGCCTTCAATTTCGTATGATACAGTGCAATACCTCTGGTGTGAAATAGTTGCTTCAAGCGCCGTGGTACGCTGCGGCGCGGCGGGCGGGCGGCCAGCGCGAAACGCGCATTGGCGCCTACAAACCTAACAGGGATACTTCACGCGTTGCGCAATGCGTGAAGTATCCCTGTTAGGTTTGTAGGCGCCAGTACGTCGCCGCTCCGCTTTGTGTTAGGCTCTAATATTTAATCTGGCGGAGTCAGCGTTTTTCAACTCATGATTTTGAAATGTTTGCACGCTCTGTATGGATTATTCTCATTTTAATTGATTAAACAAAATATGTATTAAAGGAAAATATAATATGTGTTTTGTAAATATTAAGGTGGTTTCGTATCAAACTTAATGATTTTCAAAGCACACGAATTTCGACACAATTTCTTATAGCCTTTCATAGCAGATGGCGATAAAGTGTGTAATCCGGCGATAGGAACTATAGCTCGCCTTCATAATGTTTTATCGCTTCGTAAAGCCCGGCTCTAGGATTTTCTCCGCTTTCTACAGCCAGCTATATGATTTTCTATCGCCTCCTTTAGCCGGCTATAAGAATTCTAATAGTATTTTGAAACGCAGCTCCTATCGCCAATTTTTACCAGGGATCTGCTTGATAAAACAATCAAAAGAAACTGTCGTGCATACCCAAGGTAGCATCTACATTATTTCATGTTTCCTCTTCTATACGTGCCAGGACTTGAGCGTAGAATCACCACAAAACCAGACATTATGGATCTAAATTAAAGCTGATTCAGTTTTTAAAACTCATTGATACCTTTGAAAAGACCCCATGAAAAAAGGGAACAAAACTGTTTTTTTAATCACTTTTTATACGAATCAATATGATTGTTCAAAAAGAAAGAGAAACCACGCTAAGGCCCTTCAAATCTGCACGTATGTACAATTCCATACAAGGAAAATCCTTCCGACAACACTAACTGTAATAAAAAGGAAACTCTCCTCTTGGTCCATTATGACCTTCAAATCTTCACGAAATACAATTTAATACAAAGAAAATTCTTCCAAAAACACGAGCTGTAATAAAAAGGAAACTCTCTTCCTGGTCTCTTATGACGTTTCTGCTTGCATTACGTCGTGAGAGGGAAAACCCAAACAGTAAAAATACAAAACATCATAAACGACGTTGGATGATGAGGATGATGCAACAGTTTCCTTTATCCAACGGGAATGAAGTGGCCCGAGCGAGAGTACCTACCCCTAATTATCCTAAAATTATGACCAAAACTTAGGGTTGAATCGTAGTACATTCAAAATCTTTCACCGAGCCCAACGCGGCGCACAATCTCAGCAGCATCTGATGGCACTTAGGACGTTTTGAATTTCCATTCTTCATTCATCGGATGGAGGTCAGAACATTATAGAGATCCTCGACTGATGTTTTTGAGGAAGCGGCTGAGTAGGCGATTCTTTGAGCTCAAGATGACAAAATTTGTCCAGAAAGCAACGGCTCCCAAAGAGCTCAAAGGATATCAGATCGAAATTGTGCTCTCTATCAACAGGAGGATTTCGGAGCGCTTTTCAATGAGATTGTTATAAGTAGAGAGAAGCTCCCGTTCCCCGCTCTAAATGTAGCTTTGTGAGGATTTTTGATTCGGTAATCCTATTTAAAGGACGTATAACTCTGCATTAGGCCATGCCCGAGCAGAGAACCCACCGTTGCGCGGTGGATGGTCGAAGAGCCCTAAGTACACCACGTTTCTTTGTAAAAATGGTGTTTTTCCTCGATAACGCAACATGGTGAAGCCTCGTGCTCAGCGTTGAATCTCGTGAGTTGGCAATTTTGGATTTCCTCCATTCAAATGCATGAAAAACTATCGATTCTACGTCAGTGGTGTGGCGTGTTTTGCGATTGATCCGTCATTTAAACCCATGGAAAAGGATTGATTAACAGGGTGTTAGCAACGAACACCTTAATAATCGATTCTTTACCACGGATTCTAATGGGGGAATATCGATAATCGATCATTCACGCCATGCCACTGTTCTACGTGCAGGAGTCTGCTTTGATAGGTATCGATTGTTTTACACACATTGAAATTAATAGAACCAGTGTTTCGCAACCTTTACTTCCCGGTTCCTGTTGGACATGCCGGAATCACACGCTGAATTTGGCAGCTGAATATGGAAGTCAAAAGTCATCGCTCAACGGCTGAAATTTCGCAAATTCGCGTTACTTTCATCTGTATTTGTATGGTAGATGGTGCGCACCGCACCAGTTACCATTTGATTGGAAATTGATGGAAATTTGAGCGTGTATCCAGGCCGTATGTCTCAAAAATGACTAATTGGACTGCATTTTGCAATTTGGAGCTATAAATTCTGTCTCATCTGAAAAAACACTTATGTGTATCAGGAAACTAATGGCACATACGTTGTTTTTAAACCACGCTAGTATTTATAGTTCCAAATCGCAAAATGTAGTCCAATTTTACAACGTCCGATTGTTCATGCGACGTTTCTCCTTAGCATTACAAAGTAGCGAACCAGATCGAAAACCGATAAAAGGATCAATGAACACGCTCGGATACATCGTCAAAAATTGATACGATAATAGCAGCGAGGGCCCAAACAGTCGGCGGAGGGGGTGGGGGCGTGCCAGAGCTCGCTACGCATGGTGAAAAAATCACCGTGAAAAAAAAATCATTGTCATTATGGAAACGAGGGCCAAAGAAAACTGAATGAACCGGTCGCTCTGTAATGCACTCGATGACAAACAGGATTAAGAGCCCTCCTACGCAATGCTGCCAACTTGCAGGTAGTCGAATATATACTGCCGTGCTATGGGAAAACGCCGTATGAACATTCGAGAGTTGCCGAATTTCCGCCGATATACTGTTTATTTTCGAGGAAAGTTATGAATATTTTTTCGATAAATTTTCAAGAACTTATTTCAAATTTGCAAACAAAATTATCTGAAAAATTGGAAGATCAATATTTACAAATTTGTCCAGAGATTCGTGATTTGCCGAAGAAAATTTGGCAACGCATAAAGGTTCATACGGCGTTTTTCCTCAGCACGGCAGTATAACAATATGATATGCTCGCATGCAGCAATTTGTTTAGTTGTCGCTGCGTCGCGTAACTCGATAAGATGCAACTATTCGAGCGTGAGTGTCACACGGTGTTGTATCGTATCAACCTGAAGGCGTTTTCACACTGCTCAGAGCAGCTGAACTCGTTCCTCCCACGGAATATTTGGTTTTTTTCCTCTTGCCTGCAATTTTTCGGATTTAACTTTTGCCATTCGACTTAGCTGACGCGTTTTGCAATGTATTTACACTTCTGAGGCAACACCTTACTCCTCTCAACCAAACTTTTGACCACATTTTGTAGGAAATGGAGGGAAAAAATGATATGCTCGCATGCAGCAATTTGTTTAGTTGTCGCTGCGTCGCGTAACTCGATAAGATGCAACTATTCGAGCGTGAGTGTCACACGGTGTTGTATCGTATCAACCTGAAGGCGTTTTCACACTGCTCAGAGCAGCTGAACTCGTTCCTCCCACGGAATATTTGGTTTTTTTTCCTCTTGCCTGCAATTTTTCGGATTTAACTTTTGCCATTCGACTTAGCTGACGCGTTTTGCAATGTATTTACACTTCTGAGGCAACACCTTACTCCTCTCAACCAAACTTTTGACCACATTTTGTAGGAAATGGAGGGAAAAAATGATATGCTCGCATGCAGCAATTTGTTTAGTTGTCGCTGCGTCGCGTAACTCGATAAGATGCAACTATTCGAGCGTGAGTGTCACACGGTGTTGTATCGTATCAACCTGAAGGCGTTTTCACACTGCTCAGAGCAGCTGAACTCGTTCCTCCCACGGAATATTTGGTTTTTTTCCTCTTGCCTGCAATTTTTCGGATTTAACTTTTGCCATTCGACTTAGCTGACGCGTTTTGCAATGTATTTACACTTCTGAGGCAACACCTTACTCCTCTCAACCAAACTTTTGACCACATTTTGTAGGAAATGGAGGGAAAAAATGATATGCTCGCATGCAGCAATTTGTTTAGTTGTCGCTGCGTCGCGTAACTCGATAAGATGCAACTATTCGAGCGTGAGTGTCACACGGTGTTGTATCGTATCAACCTGAAGGCGTTTTCACACTGCTCAGAGCAGCTGAACTCGTTCCTCCCACGGAATATTTGGTTTTTTTCCTCTTGCCTGCAATTTTTCGGATTTAACTTTTGCCATTCGACTTAGCTGACGCGTTTTGCAATGTATTTACACTTCTGAGGCAACACCTTACTCCTCTCAACCAAACTTTTGACCACATTTTGTAGGAAATGGAGGGAAAAAATGATATGCTCGCATGCAGCAATTTGTTTAGTTGTCGCTGCGTCGCGTAACTCGATAAGATGCAACTATTCGAGCGTGAGTGTCACACGGTGTTGTATCGTATCAACCTGAAGGCGGTTTCACACTGCTCAGAGCAGCTGAACTCGTTCCTCCCACGGAATATTTGGTTTTTTTCCTCTTGCCTGCAATTTTTCGGATTTAACTTTTGCCATTCGACTTAGCTGACGCGTTTTGCAATGTATTTACACTTCTGAGGCAACACCTTACTCCTCTCAACCAAACTTTTGACCACATTTTGTAGGAAATGGAGGGAAAAACACGGTTTATCATTGACAACAACTTGTCAGAATTCTTTCGTGCAGCAAAATTTTAAGAATTATGAAATATGCCTGTGCTGCCATTTTATCAAAGATTGCGGGGCTCTCGGAGTTAAATCCGATTTCCCAAATTTCCGAGATAAAATCCGATTTTTTCAAGAGTCTCGGGAAAAAATTCCTAAATACGCCCGGATTTAGTTTCGAAGGTGATCAAATTTGATTTAAAAAAAGAAGGATTGAAAAAAAAAGAAAGAAAGGTTACGATATTTGATCCAAACAATGATAAAACTGACAAAAGAGCCCAAAATTCCGGGAATATTCCGAAAAAGCTGAAAATTCCGGGAATTTCGGAGATTTCAGGAAAAGTTTCGATTATTTGAAAAGTTCCGAATTTTGGAATCAATTCCGGGGAAAGGCAGCACTGAATACGCGACACTCCACTTGGATTAAAACTGGGCGGGCCGTCCAATTTTGATCAATGAAGAAAGTTGTATGCTGATAAACAGCTACAAAGCTGCTCTATATCTATCGAAGTTAGTTCGGGACTCGATCGTCTATCGAGTCCTCAAAATACAGATTTTAAGCAAAAATTTGGCACCGATGAAACGGAGTTACGTGGCGTGGCGTGAATTGCGATGTATCGATTGTTCTGCCATTTAAACCTATGATAAAGAATCGATTATAAAGGTGTTTGCTGCGAACATCCTGTTTATCGATCCTTTCCCATATGTTTAAATGGCATAACAATCGATACATCGCGAAGCACGCCACGCCACTGGCTTTCGCCCGCAGAGAGCGACGAATTCCCGGAGCAAATTCACATAGCCGCGTCGGAGGAGGAAAGTATAACTCGGTGAACTTTTTCCGGCCTCGCAAACGCGCGGGGCGGAGGGGGGGGGGGGGGCTCTGAGGAGAGATTAAAAAAGACCGGGTCCAAGAACAACGGCCGCATTCTTGGACCTGAGTCTTTCGGCATCGGAATGCCGCGCCGCTGTGCGCTGGGCGATTTAATTTTCGGGAGCTGCATCACCCGTGGGAACCTGACGAGGATCTTTATTAGTAGCGACCCACTCCGCCTGTTGCCAACGCGTATCACCCAACGCACGCTTCGAGCAGGTAACAGGTGCATCGGGGACCGCGCTGGGAGGTGGGCCCCTCCGGGCTACTTGTCGACCCCACCCCATGCGATCGCGTTGCGCACTTTTGAGCCGCCGCTTTAACACAAAGGTGCGTGTAGGAGTGAAAACAAGATCACGGATAAAGATATTAATGCTGCCGTGCTAAGGAAAAACGCCGTATGAGCATTCGAGAGTAGCCAAATTTTCCTTTCGACACGGAGAAAAAAACTTCGTGCGTGGGACCCGAAGTTGAGGTCATATGAATCTCTAAAGTTTTTTGATCACGCATCCGAAAACTTGAGGTCCAGCTGCCGAAGGTCGGGTCAGACATCGAGGCACTTCGGTATGTACTGGAGTACTTCGGATGTGTGACCCGAACCCTTCGGTATATATCGAAGTACTTCAGATGTCTGACCCGAACTTCGGAAGCTGTGCCTAAAGCTTTTAGATATGTGATCCGAAAACTTCAGAGATCCATATGACCTCATGCTTCGAGTCCCACGCACAAAGTTTTTTCCTCCGTGTAGCCAAATTTTCCTTTCTAAAACATGTGTTTTTGACCAAATTTATGCATATTTTTCCTCGAAACTTTCAGATGTTTTAAATTCAATTGCGTGCAAAATTGACAAGGAGGATTGCGATAGCTAGACGTTGAGTGATCGAAATCCTGGTTTCCTATTGGTGTTTCACTTTCTACAGGCGTTTATATAACTTGCAGGTGTATCTAAGCCTTAAAACACAAAATAACGCAAGCCCTCAGTTGACTCTGGGGTTGCCCAGTCTCTCTATTGTTTTCTGCGCTAAATTCGCCGCAAACCGTGACAAAATCAACACATAATTTGGGTTGCTTTGAGTTTATTCTTTGTGCATGCGCTGTCTCTGCTTCTCACTTCTTGAAGTCCGGCGCTATAGATGCTTCTGTATCTGTTTCAGGGTCGGCGAAAGCAGGTTGTTCGTTGAGCGATTTCCAGTGGGCTCCGCCGTGTGCAAAGTTCTCCCTGGAATGAGTAAGGAGCAACTGGCGCTGTGCTACAGGAACCCTGACGTCATCATGGCCGCCGTCGAGGGAATCCACATGGCCGTTGACGAGTGCAAATTCCAGCTCAAAGACAACCGCTGGAACTGCTCCACCATGGAGACTAAAAACAAGAACCCCCACAGCAGTATCATCCTCCAGAGAGGTAACGTCTCCTTTCTCTTCTTGCTAAAAATCATAACACCAAAAAATCCAATTGGTACACCAAAAAACCCTATTGGTGCACCAAAAAACACTGTTGGTGCACCATAAAACCTTATTGGTGAACCAAAACCCCCTTTTGGTGCACCAAAAACAGTGAAGTTTATTAAACCCTCTAGATGTAATAAAAGTGTGCGAGAAATTATATTATGCTGAAACACCCGCTATATACAGCAGTTACTTTAGTAATGCCAATATCGACGGTGAAACTACCAAACCACGTATCTCGTTTGCGGTGTTTAAAAATCTACGCTCACATTTTATTTTTTTGAAGTAGACCAAATCAATATCATTCCTTGAAATTTACACGGGATTTTCTCCGCGCAAAGAAGAAAAATCACAGAAATTTTCAAGACTGGATGTTCAGTAGTTTTTCATTTAAAAAATAAAGTATGACAGGAAGTCTGCGACGTCGCAAACCGAGATACGTGGTTTGGTAGTTTCACCGTCGATATGTAAAACTAACTGTTGCGGCGGATAATTCAGTTATTTATAAGTTCTCGCACACTTTTATTACATCCAGAATATTAAATCAACTTCACAATTGAATAACTGGCCCGATCGAAAGTGTTCGATGACAGTTGAACGAGTTATATTTTCCCAGTGCGCTCATTGTGATTTTTAGCCATTTTCAATAAAAAAGAACTATTCTTTTTGCTCCATCTGAAGTTTGTATCAGGTCCATTTAGACTCTACTGCAATGTAAAACTGCTTTGACGTCAAAGCAGAAACATATCAAACTGAGCAATGGCGCCAGATCATTATCTCTTGTAAAATCTTTTGATATTAGGATACAATCAGGCGGAGCTGAGACAAATTAATTAGACGAATTTCTGCCAAACAGAGCTACGTGCATTACGACGTGAGTCCTGTTATGCACATATTCTTATGAGTCTCAGGGCTCATGTCTTAATGCACATAGTTCTGTTTGGTAGAGATACGTCCAATTGGGCTGTGCGCGTGTGATTTTGTCTCGAGATGAAAGAGACAGAAATCTCAGGATTCCTCAGAACTCGTTGTGCTCTTCATCGTTCAACCTGTGAGCATAAAAATTCACTGAGAATATTTCGACCACATCTCGAGTGTATAGTATGTGGTGGTATTGGGGGGGGGGGGGGGGGGAGTAGGTCACAAACGGTGGTGACTCATGTGATTCTGAAGGACTAATCATAGCAACGATGTCTATTCTATGGAAGAACTTCCTCATTATAATCTCTTTGACAACATACGTGGACGTGATAAAGCAAACGAGACATACCTACATTTCCTCACTCTCCAACAGAGGTATCACAAACGTGATGCGACGTTTCAAAATTTCCGCCACCATTCTGTTTTAATACTTAAAAGTTTTTGGTTGACTCCGTTCGAAAATTTCACTGAATTTTATCGGCAGCAAATTGAAAATTCAGAGAAATTTTCAGTGAAATCGCCTGAGTTTTGTCCCTGAATTGTTCAATAATGCTTTCAAAATTATGACTGGTTTTCCTACATATTCGATTCCTCGCGATAGTTTCCAATCATGCACAAAGCCGTTGGAAGCAAGAAAACGCACTGCAATTTTGTTGAAGCTCGAGGTGCGAGGACTGAACTGCCGCGTGCTGCGGAAAAACGGCGTATGAGCATTTGAAGGTTGCAAAATTTCCTCTTGGAGAATGTTTATTTTTAAAAAAATTATGATTATTTTTCCTTGAAATTTGCTGATCTTTTAAATCAAATCAGGAACACAATTCTCTGAAAAATTTGGAGAAAACTGTTCACAAATTTGCCCGAAAATTTGTGATCTGTCAAAAGAAATTTGGCAACGGCTGAGGGTTCATACTGTGTTTTTCCTCAGCATGGCAGTGAAACTGTCCCGTTTTGATCGATGTGAATTTTAATTAGTCTACGGCCCTAATTTTTAACCCGCGGAGAGGTGTGTCCATGGCTAGACGGCTCTCCTAACGTACTGGCTCATTTGGCCTCTTTATTAACTTATGCATTTATCAGTGGCGAGGCGGGAATGATCGATTGTCGACTTTCCCCATTTAAAGCCGTGGTAAAGAATCGATTATTAAGGTGTTCGTTGCGAACAGTTAGTTTATCGATCCTTTTCAATAGGTTTAAATAGCAGATCAATCGATATATCGGAAATTACGCTACGTCACTGTGCATTATGCATCGTACGAGCGAGCGCACTCTTAGTTGGAAAAAATACTGTGGTGGAGGTAAGTGAAGCCCATAAGCTTCCTCTACGCAGCCGTGCTATGGAAGAATGCTCTGTGAACATTTCGATGTGACCAAATTTACTGCTATACTTCCGTGCTAAGGGAGAACGCCGTATGAACCTTCAGACGTTGCCAAGTTTCCTCCTATAAAAACCAAATTTACTGGTGATATTGCGAGTATTATTTTCCAAAAATTTCAGACAATTTTGTATGCAATTTAATTTAAAATATCTAAAAATTTCAAGGAAAATATGAATGAAGGTTGTCAAAAATACATGTTTTATCAAGGGAAATTTGGCAACTCTCGAATGTTCGTAAGGCGCTCTTCCTTAGCGAGACAGAATTGAAGCAAATTGTGTAGTTCGTTGAAGTATTTACCGAAGTTTCTTCATGATTTTACGATACTGAAGACGAAAAATTTCGGAAAATTCATCCCTTGGTTACCTCTCTAAAATACAAGTTAGCAGTGACGATTTTGAGACATCGCAACCAAGAAATGCCCTTTCTACACCCAACGCCTGAATCACACCAGCTTACGGATATCATAGGTTAAAATTTTTAAAAACGGTAGCCGGTGACAATGGTGATATCAAAAACATAGGAGAAAAATAGGAAAAAAGGCTAAAAATTACACTTAAAAAACCCGAGACGTTCCGGCCCAAAACTAAGCTATTTTCAGTCAGAAGAATACAAATAAAATATAAAAATTCCAAATAGAAATCTGCAGACTACACGATGGCCGAGAAAATCAAAACAAAGAGAAGAGAGGAAAAGACTGGTAACACGAGGATTATCGATGCCGGCACCGCTGTTCAGAAGACAGTTCGGAAAATCACTCAAAGACTTACGCTGCCGTGCTAAGGAAAAACGCCGTAGGAACATTCGAGAGTTGCCAAATTTTCTTCGATAAAATGTTTATTTTTGAGGAAGTTTGTTGATATTTTCCCTTGAAATTTTTAGGGACTTTAGATGAAATTGCGTACAAAATTATCTGAAAAATTGAAAGGAAAATATTCATAATTTTACCAGGAAATTCGTGTTTTATCAAGAGAAATTTGGCAACGCCTGAAGGCTCATACGGCGTTCTTCCTTAGAACTGCAGTACGGGTATCGCCCCTGACGACATTGCCGACGCAGCCAGCAATACACGGTGGAATCCGCGGATCCCTCCCCTTCTCAACTAGTGCACACTTATCGCCGCCCCTCTGACGTAAGGACGTATCTCATAATCCAAATGAGCCCTGTCCTACATATAAATTCATACTTTTTGGGGACCATGCGGAAATCGACATACGCCCTCACGCCATAGGAGCAACGTTATCGGCGGCATAGTTTCAAATGCAATTGCACTTTCTATTGTTGCTTAAGTGTATCCGTCGACGATCCAGAATCCAGTCCCCCTCTCCTGCCCTGCCCGAGGACTTTGTAGCCCTCCTCGAGTACCTCTAATGCCCGCCACTTGCTGTTGAGTGATCTTTTCTGATTAAACCGCGCTCCCTTTGATGATAACGCTCTTGATAACGCCTCGGCGATAGTTGGACCGAGTTTCGCAATTGGCGTTGCCATTGGGCTGTAGGAGCTTCTGTGCGAGAGAGCTCGGGTGGGTGGTCGGGTGGCAATAGACCGGTTCGATGTATCGTTTGGTTCAAAACAATAGAACATGACCTCAAACCAAACTATTAAGATTTAAGTTGGAAAAGCTGAAAATGAGAAAATTTCTAACAATTTCACTTTGCATTGGCATTTGGTACTCAAAAAAATAAAACATCTGTTACAAGAGACCCGTTCCCTCCGATTTCTAAATTGACTTTTGAGGCTATGTTTATGTTCTGAACCAATCGATATCGATACAATCTCACCTGTTTGATGTATCGAATACGATCTATTGGACCGCGTTCAGCAGAATGGAACCAAGCCACATCAGCTACTGCCAAAAACCGGGCAATTTGATTTCTCTACAAGATAGATACGTTTTTGCGGATTCCTTCGAAAATACGGAGTTTGCTTCGTACGATGCAGAAAATTCCCTGAAATTTGCAGAAAAATCCGCACAACCGTCTTCATGTAAAAAAATAAATTGCCCGGTTAAATTTAGCAGTAACTGATACGGCTTGGTTCCTTTCTGCTTAATGTGTGTAAAATTCTTAAACTTGATCTTGTACGATTTTTCTTAGTACTGGCTGCGTAAAACTTTCAATCGCGTAATCAGTTCTGATTTTTTTTTTAAAAAAAATTATTCATTTTACGAGATGTACGTAAGTGTTATTACTCCAGGGCCGTTTATAAATACGCTACGCCAAAATCTCCATCCCCTTGCAAAATGACACCACGTGCCTTTTATATAAAAAAAGTCGGCATTTATTGACGGTATTTTGATTCAAACTAGCGAGGAGTTTTGAAAAATATCAGCTTTCGTTTCTGATTTCCACACGGTATTACGCGAACTTAGACCCCCTCCCCTGTTTAAGCGTGACGTCAGTAAGTTGCATACGGAACTACCTTTTTTGACTAATTTTGGAAACAACGCATGTCCCATTAGTTTCTTTATAAGAAAAGGTCCTTTAATTGGTGAACCCGATATAGTTCTCTGTCACATAATACGGTCAAATTCGTGTAGGAAACTTTCATTCCTGTATGGTCCGGTATCAATTACATAGTTTTTAATTTCATTGCCTGAAGTTTCTTTTTTTAAGGACAGTCAAACATGCAGAGGTTGGCAACATCGGTGATGAATTCAGGCGAATCGCACACGAATGTTCGTCAAACATAGTTGCATCTCGTGATTTAGTTCGAGGCGCGAAAGAATCGAACATCTTGATTCCGTCACTATTGCCAAATATATTCTAAACCTAAATTTCTTTAGGATATTTGGGGGTATTTTCAGGGCAATTTGGCTTTGTCGCTGGTGGCTGCGCTCGTTTCCTAATGACTCGCTGGCCGAAGCTGAACCATAACTCATCTACTTCTCTGAGTTCTGTCGGCTGCGGAAAAACCACTTATGTACGTAGGGTTTCCATTGGAGTTACGCGATCGTGGTTGCCAGACCGTGCAGGAAATCAGCTCTTTTCTCCATACAGCTCGATTGTGATATGCGGTTTCACTTCGAAATTCGGCTACTCTGAACGCGGTTCTTACTTAGTGAGAGGTACTTCTGGCTCAAGTTCCTGTTCCTATGCAGAGCGCGCGCCTGGCCGAGGACCACCTCGGCCAACACAGATAATCAAACTTGAAGTAATTAACACATCATATCGAAACCCGAGATGAAAACAATCCGGGTTCGATAAATATCACCTCAGTAACCTTTGTCGTTGCTCAATATGGCGTTTTTTTTTTTTTTTTTTTTATAATTTTTTTTCAAATGTTATTTTCATCTACGTTTTCATTCCCATATAAAATCTAAAGTAAGTTGGATTTTGTATCTTATTAAGAATACTTTAGGTGAGAATGAAGAATTTGCACACAAAAATTTTCTTTCTTAATCTGAGAGTGCCTAATGAGCTGATTTCGCGATATTTTTCATAAATTTGTTTCTAACATGGGAAATTGGAGAAAAATGGATTTAAAAGTGAGGAAATGTACCGCCTAATGAGTTATGACGTCATCTGGCGGCATTTTCCATTTAAACACATGTATTTTAGCAGATTAGGTTATTTTGTCATATTTTCTCATATAATTGTCCAATTTAGAAACCAAGGATATCCTCGTAGTCAGTTCTCCTAGCAGTTTCATTTTAAAGATGAAATTTACAAAATTTCAGACACATGCTAATTCTCTATTGAAGTTATCAAGCTTGCGGTGAGAGACTAAAGCTCGCTCTTGAGCCCTAAGGTTGCACTCTCCGAAGTACTTCTTTCAAACATTGATCCAATTCTAAATGAACCGAGCAGCTGGACAATAGAGAATGATTGAACACGAAACGGAACCCGCGTCATGTCCGCCAGCGGATCGATTATTGAATCTTTATCGATCGATCTCGATCCATAAAACCCGATACCAGTAATGTAATTTATCGATTATAGCAATATCGATAGTATCGATATTTCATGTAGACTGACGAATCCAGGCGCTGCTAGCAATCCGCGTTGATTATGAAATCGGTGTGGAATTTGATTGGATTGTTGTTTATTAAGAGCACGCAATGCACACCTAAGAGCACTTTTGATGAGATAAATGAATGAGGTAAATGAGTGAGCATGAGTCATTTTCATAGTCAGTATAATTTTATGGAATCTTCCCCGTATCGATAGGACAACTGGTCGTATTTATGCTAAACAGAACTATGTGCACAAGGTTCGCGTGAGACGACATAGTTCCTTTTGGCATAAATAATAGCAGCGGAGACTATGTGGACCACATTTTGCAATGAGGAACCACTATTTTTGGCTCATTTTAGATACAACGTATATGCAGAAAGGTGCTTTTTTGGAAGAGCCAGAGATAGTGGATCTTCATTGCAAAATGTGATCCATGTATCAGATACTGTATATCAGAGACTATATATCAGAGACTATATATCAGAGACTATATATCAGAGACTATATATCAGAGACTATATATCAGAGACTATATATCAGAGACTGTGTGTATACAGTTGCTTTCGAAAGTTAACGCTCAGGTTCGCCTGATGACTCATGACCAAAGCAATGAGCACTTCCTGATATTCCTCCTGGCTTTTTTTTTTTTTTACTTGAGAGATTGGAAATAGATGGAACGCCTTCATGCAACTATTTGTGCTCAACGGATGCACGTGTTGCATCACCGAAAATGAAGGCGGAATGGTTTTTGCCTAAAAAGCATGGATACAACTGTGCCTGCTCAACTGATGTCCCTGCTGCATAGACAAACGATTGAAGGCGCGCTAAAGTTCATTAAGGAATCCTTTGGATATGATTTTTATTCGTGAACAACAGAGATAATGCTGTTATCTTCTCTTTGAAGTGAGAGTTACTTCCGGAAGCCGACGCTCAGATTTTCCTGATAATGACTCATGACCAAAGAGTTGACCAATTGGTTTAGCAATCTTAACCTTATCTGCTGATCTGCAAAAACTCACCCGGAAAAGTGTTCGCCCCAACATTCATCAATCATCATTAAGCGAGTTTTATTTCATTTTTTGCGCAACAAATTGCTAATCAATCATCATCAGGCGAAAAATAGCGTTGACCCCTGAATTGTACTTGTCCCTCATCTGATTTCATTGCTCACAAGAACAGGTCCTTAAAATATATGATCTCTGAATAGCATCTATAGAGAGTTTGTCCATGCTTAATAGGTATGCATGGCTCCATGAAGTTTGCATGGTTGGATACAAAATTACCCGGGTGACAATAGGTCCCCTCAATGGTAGCGTTTCTTGCATACTTCAGGTGTATACACTGCCTTCCAAAGAAATTTGAGATTGAATTTATTTAAATTTTTATTATTATGTACAGCTCGTGATCCATCAAAACAGAATAAGATAAAATGAAACATTCTTTACCACGAGGATACCAAGATTTGTAGACAACAACAGATACAAATTCATGTAGATTGCCCTCCTGGAAATATTCAGATGCCATCACCCCAAGCTGTCTCTGAATCCCCCACTGCACATCATTCTACGCTGGGTCAGTTCGGCATTTCACCCCCCTCTCCCTTTCTCCGAGGAGGTAAACTTTGGGGGGCCCGTGCCACAGACTGCACCTGGGCCCAAAAATCTTAAATCCGGCCCTGCGTCGAATCACTTCAAAACTCTTTCAGTGCAAGGAAATCCTGCAACCTGAGGGACTTGAGCTGAAACTTGTTATTTTTTTTGTCCTCCAACTGGAAGCTCCTGGAAATAACATTAGTAGTGGAATTTATCCTCAGGTGGAGCGGGCAAGCATCGCTGATAGGGGGATACGTGGACCATTTCTCGCCGAAGGTCCTTCCGTAGGTCAAGTAATCAGTGTAATGGTAGCAGTTACACGTAAACGAGTGATAAGGCAAGTGGAGTCCCGCTAGTCTTCGAGCCAAAAGGATGCCTTTTTGGCCGATTGGTTGCCTTGTAGGATCCGGCTTAATTGCGGCGGCTGGCTGGTAGCGCTCAGGGAACCTGAAAAAGGTTGGGGTTCGTGTGTAGTGGAGTGTCGGACGGAGTTACCTATGTGTCTACCTAGAATTTTCAGAAGTTGAAATTTGGGAGCCATGCCTATAAAAGCTCAGTTGGAAAACGTCACTGTATTTTTGACCGCGAGTTTGCGAGAAACGTGCCGACTGCCGAGTCGTATTATTTTGGAAAATAATGAGTTGGGATTAGTTTTGAAATCGACCAGTCGTTAATTTTCTTCCGTCAAAAATTCAAATTCACGAAAAAATGTTTTGAACTTGGAAATAATGGTTGAATTTCTTTCTTGACATTAAGTCTTACGGAGCTATAAAACTTCAAAACTCGTTTTCTTGTTAATTTGATGCGCGACTTGATGTGCTTCCATGTTAAACACGAATCATACATAGTAGTTTCGTACGTGTCATGAGAGGAAAAAGGTTACGATGAAATAAAGTATCCTGGAAGGATATGGCCTTTTACATTTTTCAAGAATACACGGATAAAAACAGAACAGTGCTCTTTCCTAAAGAGGAAAATCTATGTAATGCTGTTCTAGAACCCAGCCTTTCTGTCATTTTCTCATCCTTAAAACCTAGTACCTACTCTGTCGTGCTAAGGAAAAATGCTGTATGAGCCATCGGATGTTGCCAAATTTCTTTTGATAAAATACTGACCTACCGGGAAACTTGTGAATATTTTTCCTCCAACTTTTCAGACAACATTCTTCGCACTTTGATCTGAAATATCTGACAATATCGAGGAAAAATATGCATAACTTCCTGTCAAAGTAAACGTTTTATCGGAGGAAATGGCAACTCTCGAATGTTCATACGGCGTTTTTCCTTAGCATGTAGTGTTTGCTCTGACAACTTTCTGATGCGTTGTTTGATGTGCAAAACTGATTCAACCGAACAAGAATAAATTCTACATCATCGACACCAACAGCCACAACGGTTCAAAATTGTGGAACACTCACAGAGAAAACTAGATAAAAACGGATTGCTTACCATGGAAAAGCATTCTTTAAATTAATAAAATGCACTTCATAAAATGATATTTCAAAGCATCATGCATTTGCATTTTACGTATTGAGGTTTCTTCTAATATTTCTTATCATAAGTTCAAACATTCTTTTTAAAAGGAACTTCACTCACTTGTAAAAGTTGCGACCCACTATCTTAATCTCAGTCATCCAGATGTTGCCGCGAGAGGGATTCAGCTGAAGCAGTTCTGTTCTGGATAGGGCGAACACTTTATGGTAGGGGCCAATCAGCGGTCCAAACGGTATAGGGATTAGTGGGACAATCACTGTGTCACCTCCTTCGAATTTGACTTTTTTAAAGATGGTGCCTCTGACGATAGTTAGTGATATTACCGTGCACAGAAGTCGCTGGTAAAACGAGAGATAAACTAGGAAAAGATAGAATGATTTTTAGATTTAACAACATATACATACGGTTCTTTACACTTTAAGAAACTAAGTTGTATATGATTTGCTTTTACCGATTCAAGTACTTGACGAAGAAAAGCATGATATCTAACTCTTACAAAACACGTGGTTGATTCCAAGTCAGGCCTGAATAAACCATGAGGTCTGTGAAAGTTACACATCATGTTTCTTCAATAATTTTCTACCTTATGGATCTGTTGCGTATAGACTTCAGCCAGAGCAAAAAGAGGAGTTGTTTCTTGTACGAAATGGCTTCAAAATCACGATGAACGCATCGGAAAAGTCTGCAATACACTCCTATCATCACAATCCTTCACACAATCAATACAAAAATTTAATCTTGTTGTATACTGAAAACATTATTTTTGCGTGTGTCATTTTGAAGTTGAAGATAAAATAATGATAATTATAAGCTGTCGCACGTTCCTTGGTGAAACAATGCCTAGTAACTACCGAACGATTGCGTTTGAGAAGCATAAATTCAAGATTCAATACATACCCATTCTAGGTCACTGAAAAGCTGTGATGTCGAACTCGGGACTTTGACGACAGCTGAGGTGAAAAGTCCGATGCGACTGAACCTCCATGTTTATGACGACTGAAGGTGGGAAATATTTGTGTAAAAAGTTCTCGAACAGAACTGCGTTCGGCCCATTTACGCGAATTTTTTCAGTAAGTTGATGCAAATATGACAAAAGTTGACGTGGGATCGATCGAAGATGTGCGTACTTCCAAGAGTCAGAAACGCAAAAATTGCTGTCGTGTTATCGCGCACGAGGCACACAAGTGAAATATGTCATTTTTTATACTGTCGATGGCCACCGAAATCGAAATAGACTACCTCGCCTGATTCAAAGGTGAAATCTACGACGGGAGTGAGTGAACATCGAGATATCGGACAAATCTGTTCAATATATCGATGTAAATTGTTGCCCGATAGCGTTGTAAAATCAACACTTTTCTCTCATTTAACCTTCTACCACATATCCACATTGTGTATAACTCAAAGCTGGCAACTTCGTCAATGTGTGCTTACTCTTGTGATTCACCAGAAAATGAAGGTGAAAAAAAGGCAACCGATATCACTAACTACCAAGCATCGCAACTGGCCCCTTGGTCTCTCTCTTTTCTATCGTGCTAAAAAAAGAACGTTTTATGAGCCTTGCCATATCTCCTTTAATAAAATAGGAATTATATCGAAAACTTATGAATAATTTTTTCCAATTTTTCAGAGAATTTTATTTGCAATCTAGTCTGCAGGATCCGAAAGATTCTAGGAATAATTTTCATAACTTTCGTAAATAAAAATTAAAATGTTATCGGGAGATATTCGGCATCATTTGAATAATCATACGGCGTTTTTAGTGAACGCACTAGTGTCGCCCTATAACTCCGTCTTGACGCGCGCTTTTAATATGTTTCCACGAGTTTTTGTGTCGTCCGCATTTCATCACGCAATTCGTGGAAACACATGAATATGATCAATGATATCAAAAAGGCGTTGTTTTTCACCAGCTCTTCCATTAATCAGTAATAAAAAAGAATTTAAAAAAAAAATCCAGTTATTTTCCCATGCCGTACTTATCTCATGTCGAATTTCAACCAACTTTTTCACTGAACCACCAAGTTTTTCACTTCTTTAAACGATAGAGTATTTTAAACGCTCAGCCGATAGCTAGCTCTTTTTGATTCAACCTGCCTCTTGAATTCTAGTATACTGGAGGCAACGCGTTCAAATGGACGTATTCTGTCAAACGGAACTATGTGCATTTACGATATGAGCCTGAGACCATAAGGATACGATAACAGGGCTCACATCATAATGCACATAGTTCCGTTTGATAGAAATACGTCCAAATGGCGCACAAGCTCAACAACTAGATGGCGGAGAGGAGCCTAACATATTCAGAATAGATTAATCTGTGATACCTTTGTTTAAAGCTTCTGACGTCAATGCACGGAGGACGATAATCGTTTTTCTACGATTTATTTTTTTAACGGTAGTGTATAGTCAGTAAAGTATGTGGCAATGTGACGTATCCAGTTCCCAATCCAGACCGTTGCTTTGATCGATGAGCCAAAAATATTGGTTACTCATTGCAAAATGAATGAATTCCACCTATCACTATTCTATATGACCAAATATGCGTTCTCGCCAAAAGATATCGTAGGAACTTCTGTCTTGACTTAACACCCCTGGGAAATTCTGGCTTGAATGCCATAAAAATATTCTGTATAGAATACTCTTGATTAGAATATTTTGAAGACAGCAATGTAAAATTTACATTTTATTTATGCGTTGAATTTTTATCCATGAAAATGTATAACACCGGGGTACCATTAAGATTGACAAGTTAATAACAACGTTCATTGAACAAGGGCGCATGAGAAGTGGTCCAGGTTTTCGAGAATTGTCAGGAATGTTCCGAGTTACGGAAAATAACGACCCGAGTCCAAACGTGAATCAGGGAGCATATAAAGTGGATTGATGGAGGATTTACGGCACTTTCCGCGTTGATTCGACATTGGGGCACCCTCCCCCCTTTCCCCCTTCAGCTGAGTGACGACCAACATTCACCACTCAACGCTCAACAGAACTAACCTGCTTCTGACAATAAACTTCGATTTTCGACCACGGACGCCAAATTTCTGTGGTCTATAGCAAGAGTGGAATTTCGTGCAACACCCTGAACAACAAAATGGTGGCAGAGGCTCAGACGGTGTGAGAATATTTTCTTTATTTTGAACGTCTATAATAATATTTTAAATACATTTTGATTATTTTATAACCCTGCATCTCACGTCTGTGAGAACTCCTTCCCCCTAGCCTGATCTTTGCTCTTATTTGGACCGAGTCCATCAGAAAGGAACCAACCAACATTTTTGAACAAATGGAGTTGATAATATTTTTGAGTTCCACTGGTCGTCTATTTTCTCCAGCCAAAAACTCAAAGTCGAAAAAAAGAAAATAATCCGTGAAAAGAGGGTTAAAGTTAATTTTCTGCATAGAGTCTTATGCAGGAATAGAACTTTAAACCTCTTTTTCTCAGTTTCGACTTAATGTGGGTTGGTTCCTTTCTGGTGAACTAGGTCCATTTATACATGAAACGCACCGGTGGGGGGGGGGGTTAATCTTTCAATAACCCTTGGTTTCTTTAACCACTCACAAATACATTCTAACACTCACTCCCATATTTTTCCCGGAACTCCAACACTTACACCGAAAAATGGTGTCGACACAACGCTGTTAAATGCCATCGCATTATCGTAACTACCGGTGAGGTCACAGGCAGTGGGCATTTTAACCACGCTTGGTCAACTACCCATTTTTCCGGAATCCTCATATTTTTCGATCAGGAACTTCTACACTACCCTCAATTTCCATCGGATCTTCTACCCTAACCATCTATTTTTCCATCAGAGAGACTTCCAACACCTAACATAGCCTCATATTCTTTCATCCGGGAGACTATGTATATTTCAAAGACATAAAGACGGAGCACTAAAAGCAAAAAATGAAGCTTCTAGAGCTTCTTTTCAATCACCTCTACTATTGGCTAGAGGATTGGCGGCGAAATCGGGACAAGTTTGAATTCAAATGTAGGGCGGGAACTAATAAATAAAATTGCGGAAACAAAGTATTTTAGGTTGATTTTTGCCCAAATTCAGGTACACACTCATATTTTTTTAACTATAGGTTAGTTTCAGTCCGTCGTCGACCGATTAATTTCATTTGGGAGTAACGTTGATCTAGAACTGTAACGGCCTGTTTGAACCTGCAGAAGCACCATGAGGAGAAGAAAAACTAACTTTATCTGAGATTACTGCCTGTTACCGATCAAAAGTAGGTGTATTACATTAGGACGCAGACCGAACTTTCTTAGTATATTCGTTTTAGGAATTTAAAATACGTTTCAAAGAAGAAATGTGCAAAAATCAAGAGGACAAGTTCTAATCAAATTTCCGTTTGCCGCCATGGATTCCCGCGCTCACTTACACACTCACACAAGCGCGCAGCGCCGAACCTAGCTTCACTTTTTCCCCGTGCTTTTAGATACGAGCGCTCCGTCTTTATGTCTTTGGTATATTTCTATGGAGTGGGCAAATTTCTGGTGCGATCTGAGCCCGCTGGGCGGGATGCGGGTGTATTTATTCAGAGGCGGCGATTGGTCAATTGGTCACAGTTAGCCACGACCGCGAGCTTGACCACCCACGGCCGCCAACCGCGGCCCCCCACGCCCCCCCCCCCCCCGACCCCGGCCCCCTCTAGCACCGGTCCAAGTTACCGTGTTGCCCCATCGCGTAGAGCGCTGGCCAGGAGAGAGTGCTTCACCTTTCAGGGGTCATTAGAAATGCTGCTTCTCAGCTTTACCTACGCCCTCGGTACTCGTCACGTTAAGTCGTACGACGTTAAGTTACCAATTTCTATCATGATTTTTCTCCACAGTGATGGTGGAACTACGGGATCGTGTTTCTTTATTCGCGACGCGCAGTGGATCGAGTCGATAGGAGAGATCGGACAAAATTTGGAATCTTTAAAAACAAATAACTCTGTTTATACAAAACTTTGAGGTTCTTAAAGTGGTCCCATTGGTTTCCTCGTGAAATTTTCTGCTGGCAGCATTCTTTAAAATTTAAAATGTGACGAACTAAACGTCAAAATTTGCGGTTTTAGTGAGAAATTTCATGTCCGACCTTTCTGATTGACTCGATCCACTGTGGTGCAAATTTCCTGCTGCACTGAAAAAAATGTTCTAGGCTCTGTAGACATACCGTCCGTTCCTGGCTCAGAGGCCAAAAGTTCCGGGTGCTGGAGCCGTAGCTTTGATTTTTCCGGGTGCTACGCCCGGAATTTCCGTCCTTTGAGCCCGGAAAGCGGACGGCATGTCTATATTGTCCGTAGCACGGCTTCCACGGCCGGAGTTTTTTTTTCAGCGTACTTTTTGTGGTCGTCCGACGGGTGGGTCATTGAGGATGATTTACAAAGCGATAAAAAAGAAGATCAAGAGGAAATGGAGCGGTCTAATTGGTAAAAGCGGGTGGTTGCAATTGACGAAGGAGGTAAAGTAATAGACTAACTAACATCAACCCCTGTAGTTAATCCACCTTTTCCCTCCTTGATCTATAACAACCACCCAGGATCGCTCCAGTTTCCCCGTGCCTTCTCTGTCTATCGCTTTGTCTATCAATTTAAATAATCAGCCCGCTGCAGGCTCGGTCTAATCGGTCCGTCCCCCTCCCCCGTTTGCCAAAAAAAGGAGGAAACAAAGGAGAAGGAAGAAGAAAGGAGGGAACGGAGGAAAGAAGAAGAAAAGACGCTTACATTTGGCAATTATTTATGACGAAATTGACTCAAACTACATAAAAGATGCTTCAAAAATTTAAAAATTTACTGGAGGAGCCCCCGGACCCCCATATACGCCCCTCCTCCGTTCGAGGTGTCTGGAACCGCCTATGACATCGATGAGTTTCATCATTTATGAAATTGGTTGTTTTTCTTTACTCTGCGTTTAAGTCTCTGAGATAAACAAATGATCCACTTGACTGAGTGATCGTCCTATCATCAGCGGAAATTCCTTGCCACTGCCCCATTTTGATGAGAGAACATGTATCGTGGTGGTGTTCATTTTCTACTATGTTGTAACATAATGCACAATTTTTCTAAGACTTTTATCGGCACTACACTTTTTTTCTATTTTTTTCGATACAAATTGAATTTCTTTCAAAAACCGATTTGAATGACTTTACTTTTACTCCACGATGGCGATTTCGGGCAGGTCGCCCATCCTTAGGTGACTGGTGGTCATCGTGGAGTAAAAAATTATAGTAAGTCATTTAAATCGGTTTTTGAAAGAATTTCAATTTGTATCCCAAAAAAAGTGTTTATTTTCTACCCTGCTTAGAGATCCATTTTCGGTTGAAAGCTGGCAACGTCCGGAGAGGAAATTCGGATTGTCACCAGGGGACAATAACAATCGATTCGGTGGCCGCATCCGTATCTGGGAGCACAGGAGCTAGGTAAATGAGGCTGTTAACACCCGTGTCCGCCTGTGATGTGGTCGTGGCGTACCGGCCACCGAGGACGCTCCGATTCCACCTTCCACCTTCCTAAGGAAGAACGCCGTATGAACATTCTGGTGTTGCCAAATCTCTGATGATATGTAAAGTGAACGATTATTGGAAGAGATATGACAAAAAAAATGAATCTGCTATAATGCAGATGTATATGTCATATATTAATTATGTTGTTCATGTATTTAAATTGGAAATTCCGTCACGCGGAAAAAAATGGATTGCTAATTTAACAATTAAATTGTTAAAAAGTATTTCCGATATGGTTCAAATGTACATTTTACAATAGTGGAGAGCTAATTTAACAGTATTTCATTGTATTGTAAAATCTACTTTGAAACATGTCGTACACTTTTTTTAGCTCAAAAATTGTTAAATCAACAATTACATTTTTTCCGTGCTAGTGACGTCATAAGACGGGGCATTTTCTCACTCTTAAATCTATTTTTCAAAAAATTTCCTTATTTAGAAAAAATGTGAAAAATATCGCGAACTCAGCACTTCGAAATGAAGCATAACAAATTTTTCGTGCAAATGCTCCACACTGGAAAAAAAGTCGCTTGGATCTAGAGTCCAGACTCTTAATAACATTGAAAAGAAAATATACTCTTGATTCAATCCGATTTTTCCTTGAATTGAAGAGCCGAGCCTCTTGATTTAGGCAGATTTCCTTTTGATTCAAGCAAAAAGTCCGATTGAATCAAGATCATTTTTTCTTGTCTATGTTTTTAAGAGTCTGGACCCAAGATCCAAGCGACTTTCACTGGAAAAAAAAAAACACATTGGATCTAGAGTCCAGACTCTTGAAAATATTGACAAGAAAAAATACTCTTGACTCAATCAGATTTTTGCTTAAATCAAGAGGAAATCCGCTCAAATTAAGAGGCTTGGTTCTTGATTTAAGCAAAAATCCGATTGAATCAAGAGTCCTTTTTCTTGTCGATGTTTTCAAGAGTCTGGACTCTAGATCCAATGTGTTTTTTTCTAGTGTTTTTTTCCCAGTGCATTGGAGGATAAATACGCCAAAAATTCATGTTTTCCCAAGGATATTCGGCAACGTCCCGAGGCTCGTACGGTGTTTTTCCTCAGCAAGTTAGGACAGGACACTGATGTCTCTTTTTTATGTCCCGTGCCCGCGGCTCCATTCACGGCGCTTTCACACGCTTGCCCGCTCCAGTTCATTGATAAAAATGACTCCCCAACGACAACGGAGGCATCGGGGGCGCGCTCTCTTGGACGACCCTTGAGATTTATACGACGAGCCGGCCACTAATGACCTCCCACGGAGGCGGCATACAAATTTCTGACCCCTCGCGCGTGAAATTTAACATATTTTAAAGTGTTTTTGTTGTCATTTTCAACACCTCACCGGCGAGCATCCGTGGATCCGACTACAGGGTGATCATCAGCTGCAGGCTGATTGTTGAAATTGGTAGACAAAGGTATAGACATAGAAGACAACAGGGATATTGAGGGAACCTATTGGTGAAAGCGAGTGGTTGCAATGGACGAAGGAGGTAGGTAATAGACTAACTAGCGATAACCACGGAGACCGATAGTCGTTAATCATTTTCTTCCTTAGTCTATATAGGACCACCCATTTCAACCAATAGGATCGCTACCTACTCCTTAATCTCTTCTTTGTCTATCGTTTGTATTTCCGTTGAATATATTTTTATGGTAAATACGCATTTCCTTCGTTATTGGATACAATCATACACAGTCATAACCGATATGAACGGATTGGAGCAGGAGATGAAATTCTCGATGAACTGCAGTTTCATCCTTATCTATCCTGCTGTATCCTTATATCGATCCCGATTCACACTGATTATCCCTGTTTCTTATAATTCCTCCCCTTTATCCGTTAGTATGGATAGATGCAGTTTTATCCCTATATCTATCCTTTTGTATCCTTATCTGTCCAGATCACACTGATTGTTAATTCTACAAAGTTAACTAGATACAACAGCGATTTTAAATTGTAGACAGAACGATACATAGTACATATCCTGTTTTGTACTTACCGGTCCCGATTCACCTCGAATTATCTCATTACATTCCAATTTATCCCGTTTAATGAAGAATTATGCTGATTTTTGTCGTTTTATCTCGATTTCTTGGAATTTAATTTCGCGGGGTTTCTCAATGACGTTTTCTGATTTTTTAATCAAACAATCAATCAGAAAGCAAATCGGCACAAACGTACACACAAAAACGGCTTATATTTTTTTTATATAGTAAGATAAGATACTACATTTCCTTCCGTTATGGATAAAATCATAACCGCAGAGTCGAGAATGGATCGGAGCGGTAGACGAAATCTCATTAGTCATTCTTCGGGGCGAAAAGTGACCGTGAGAATGAATCGGTCCCACGGGAGCAGCGCGGGCGGAGTGCACCCTTGGGGGCCGTGAGAGGCTCCGAAACAAAAGTCGAGAAGAATTAGTGGGCCGAGATAAAAGAATACACAAGTGTGAAAGTACGAATTAGCTCGGACATAATGCATCCAATGAAAGGTAGCGCATTAAAAAGACCAAGTCTCAATAAGACGTTCCCTACGACCAAATTACCGGGATCGATACCAATCAATCTGTCGAGCGTTGCCGCTCTGAGGGAAATTGATCGGGCGAGAGATATGAGTGCGTCCAAGGTCAATATTCAAAGTCAAATCAGGCATTTGAGTCAAGTATTTTCATGTAAACTAGGGGGTCCACCCCCCTGGCCTCTACGCGTCCCAACCCCCGTGCTTTATTTCCTCAATTCGTCACCTTCCGGCCAAAGTATCACAAGCGCCATGTGACGTTACAAAATTTCCGTCGCCATTTTATTTTTTTACAGAGAAATTGTTCAACGAAGTTGTCCAAAAATTTCACTAAATTTTCTTTGTGCTGCCGATAAAATTCAGTGAATTTCTCAGACTAGAGACAACCAACGATTTCTCTATACAAGAAAATAAAATGGCAGCGGATATTTTTAAACATCGCATGGCGCTTGTGATACTTTGGCCGGAAGATGACGAATTCATGATGAGCATGATTATCGATATTTCCCCATTTGAAGCTATGGGAAATAATCGATTATTAAGGTGTTCGCTGTGAACACCCTGTTTATCGATCTTTTTCCATGGGTTTCAATTGCAGATCAATCGATACATCGCAAAGCACGCCACGCTGCTGTTGTCGATTCTATATAAAAGGCTCAGTTTCACCCCAATTAGAATTTCATTAACTCGGCACGATCGTTGTTTAAGAAAACGTATTTTTCTGGCATCAACCCAACGAGAGCTCTCCTGCATTTTACTCTTGGGTAAACTTGAACTTGAAATCACACTGGCACCCCTTGGATCTTTGAAGATATTGTCAAGTTGAGCGGTGATTTCCGTGCATTATTGATATTATCATGAGAAAATCAGCGAATCTCGATACGGTCTGTCAACGTTGAATACAAAATTAGGGCGAAGCTATTCACGCACCCACCGCGATTCGAAAAAACAAATGACGTAAGGTGCTGGTAAATTAAAAGAGCGGCTCATCAAGAGGGAACAGGTTAAACATGGTTGCCGTTTTTTTCAATTTTTTTCTCATGTCGAATTTTGAGGATTGTATACGATTTTTTGGCCATAATTTTGCCTGGTGATCAATTTTCTTGTGTCAAATAATATGACGACGGTGTGAGTTTGCAACCAAGTATCTCGTTTGCAGTGTTTAAAAATCTCCGCTCCTATTTCATTTTTTTAAAGAAGAACAAATCAATATCATATTTTCCTCGCACGGACAGGGCCGGATTAAGGGGGTGGCCACATGGGCCGCGGCCCATTTTGCAAATTTTGCGGCAAATGCGGCAAATTTTGCAAAATGTAGGTATAAAAACAATTCGGATTTAGAAAAAAAAAATTACAAACGAGAAAAGGCGACAAAATCTCTAATTTTCTGAGAGTATAGTAATTTCTACTTTTGTCGTCTTTCAGTGATACAAGAGACAGCACCTTTAATTAGTCGAGTTAAGAGAGAAACCAAACACGCAATTTACCTAGAGAGAAATGATGACGAGGACTTGAGATGAAAAGGAGAAGCCCTCGGCGCGGCGATCGGCACGTAACACATATTAGCGCCTACAAGACTGCACGAATACTTCACGCATTGCATCAAACACATTGCGGTCATTGCGGACAGCGTGAAACGGATAGCGCCTACAAGAATGCATGAATACCTTACGCATTGCGGCAAACACAGTGCGATCAGCGAGAGACGCATAGCGCCTACAAGACTGCGTGAATACTTCACGCATCGCGTCACACACAGTGCGGTCTGCGAGGCGCTGCGGCGGAAGCTAAAATCATTAATCCACATTTATGTTTGTTCTTTCATAATTTTTTCGTTCATTTCTCATGAATGGAAGGCCTTGTCCACACAGAGATAGGTTTACGGAACTGAACTTTCGCGCAAAGTTCCGTGAACTTTTGCTAGTAGTGTTGACAGGGCTTTTCCAAAAAATGTGTTCAATACCAGTAAACACGTCTTATGCACCCCTCCCCCGCTGGCACGTTCATTTGATGGTTTTCATTGATGTTTCAAGACGAATGAGAAGGGGGCGGCAAAATACTAGCGGCCCATGGGCGGCAAGTAGGTAAATCCTGCCCTGCGCACGGAGAAGAAAAATCACGGCAGTTTTTAAGAATTGCGGTTGAGTAGTTCTCCATGTAAAAAATAAAGTATGACAGAAGTCTGCCACGTCGCAAACCTAGATAAGTGGTTGCGGACTTACACCGTCGATAAGAGCATTCAGATAGGATGTAAAATGAAGAAAAACACTAAGGGACTCTTGAACGCCATTTGGAGAAATTTCCAAAAATTTAAAGCCCTCCCTATAGAGGTAGGGTATAAAACTGACAATTATCATAAATTTTCGTTCGTCTGCATTTATTTTCATTACTTCCTTTCCTCATTCCTTTTCCTCTCTTCTAAAGACTAAAGGGCGGAGTACTGCCGTGCTAAGGAAGAACGCCGTATGAGCCTAGAGACGTTGCCAAGTTTCTACCGATAAAAACCGAAATCATAGGGAAAATCTTGAATATAATTTTCCAAAATGTTCTGACATTTGTGTCCGTAGTTTAATCTAAAATATCTGAAAATTTCAAGGGAAAATATGCATTAATGTTGTCAAAAAACATGTTTTATCGAGGGATATTTGGCAATTCTCGGATGTTCATACGGCGTTTTTCCTTAGCACGGCATGAAATGAGGCACATTTTCTATATTTAAAGCAAAATAACTTTAATTGCAGATAGTTCCTGCAGAGGAATCCACCTCTTCATTTGTCTTCAGAGCAGAATTAATTTTTTTTTTAAATTAAAAGAGTATTTTTTTGCTAAGAGCGACAACGGTGGATGAAATTAGTATCGGAATTAGTCGCCGCGAAAGGGGGAGCTTTTCGAGTGACTATAAAGATATTTGTTAGTGTTGGCCGGTGAGTGAGGATGTGTAAACAAATGCAGCGTGTGATGATGAATGTTGTCGTTGAGTGGTGATGAAAGGACCCCTTCGCGGCTCCATCAATCAACGCAACCTGGCTTCGGACTTGCTCCTGCTCCTGTTTTGCCCGAGGATCGCTCCTTCATCCCTCCGAATCTATCTTCTATCGTAAGGAAGATATAAATTCGAAACATTCCAGGCGCCATGAGAGTTCCTTTATGGGCTGGTTACACGCTCAAATTTTCGTCAAATTCCGATCAAAATGATGACCAAGATGGCGGTCGAGAGTTATCTAGATTGATGAGTAGAATTAATTAAAACAGCGTGTTGATTGAAATAAGCACGGTTGTGTGGAAATCAGATGAAGGATGAGCCCCACAGCTCCATTATCTACCATCAAATTTTTGCAGGCCGCAGTTTGATGGTAGATGGTGCGCACCAGTCACCATTTGATCGGAAATTTATGGAAATTTAAGCGTGTAACCAGCACATATTACTGACAATAGAACGTATTTCTGCCAAACGGAACTATGTGCATTAAGATATGAGCCCTGAGACCCATAAGAATACGTGCATAACAGGGCTCACGTCATAATGCACACAGCTCTGTTTGGCAGAAATACGTCCAATAGAGAATATGCACGAAAAAATTTCACCGCTGGACCTGAGAGTGTTTGCAAAATCGATGGACAAAACCCTTGGGTTGATCAAAACCTGTGAGTCGATTGACAAACCATCCGGTCGATAAATCCGCGAATTGGTCGTCAAATTTGTGATTCAGTCGACACATCGATGAATCGATCGAATCACGTAGATCGGTCCACGTTTTCAATTTTCAATCGAGTCATGTCGATCGAATCCGAAATCTCGGCATGCATGTCGCAAGACCGAGACAGACGAACACGCGACCCACCCAAAGAGAACAAATGGGCAGTTAGCAGAGAGCCCCGCTTTTTAAAATGGCTCAAAGTCGGGAGTTGATTGGCCAGATTCTTCCTTTTGAGCTTCCATTTTGACGAGTGAACTCATGGCTTGGGAGTTTCACTTGAAAGTTTCAAATAGGACCTTTCAGCCGTTGTCCTCGTCAGGTTGAAGATTAAAAAGTAATCGGAGGAATCAAAACAGATCTTGCCGCAAGAGCCTAAAAAAATTATCGGCGTGTGTGCTCAGGGGCGTAGCTAGGAAATTTTTCTAGGGGGGGCCATGGGACCACCTCTCGTGGTGAAGAGAGCGAGGGGGGTGAGGAATGGAGGATCCCGTTTTTTCTAGGGGGGGCCACGAGATTTCTGGGGGGGCAGGCCCCCCCAGGACCCCCCTAGCTACGCCCATGTGTGTGCTAAAATATTTGTCATGAATTTAAAGTAATTTTAGTACGCAAAAAATAGCACTCGGTCGGCCCAAGTGAGAGACGAGACACGGAGGTAATGCGACAATCGCGTCGCACGGTGGATCGAGTCAATCAGAGAGGTCGGACATGAAATTTTTTACTTAAACTGCAAATTTTGATGTTTAATTCGCCACATTTTGAATTTTAAGGGATACTTTCAGAAGTAAATTTTACGAGGAAACCAAATGAACCCTTTATAAAATCTCAAAGTTTTGATTTAATGGAGTTATAAGCTTTTAAAGTTTCCAAATTTTGTCCGACCTCTCCCGTTGACTCGATCTACTGTGCGCCGTCACTCGACAAGTGAAGTAGGTTATGATTAAAAGCGGGGTCGCTCTCGCGTTTTAAGAAAGGTCAGGAGCGTCTCACGCACAGGAGTCGGTGTGACGCACGAAGCCGTCGAGCGGTTTTTTCGGGACTCATCTCCGACGAAAGGTGATCGGTGAAATCCGTTAACTTCGCCCGTTGGAAACGCAGAAGCAGAGAATTTAGCTCAGACCGGTCGATCCTTGGATTTCGAAGCTCTTCGTAAGCCCTCGAAATCAGTGAAACAATGCAGGCCGTGAATTCGTCATTCCGCGGACGAAAGAACGTAACAGAATCGTTGTTGCCCGGACAAAAGAAAGTAATTAATTTTCAAAGTTGCAGAATTTCTGATCGTGAATTCTACTTTCACCAGGAAACTGTTGAGCGTTTCTATAACTGAAAATTATAACTGAAAATTTAACTGATTGCTCTCTCTGATTACATAAAAAATCGGCATGATTTTGAACAAAAATATCAGTTAAATTCTTGTCAAAAATTGATAGGTTGAGTTAATTTTAACAAAAACAATAACAAATACAAAATAATAACAATTTTTTTAATTAACAAAAATATGAGGTAAATTCTTGTAAAAAATTGATAAAAAATTTGGGCTTAGGGCCCAAAAGTGCAGCCATTCTTCTATGACCAACTTCTAACACACAAAAGTTCACTGCCAGTCAGAGGAGTCTGCAGATTCCAATTCTAACCAAGATGGCCAAGAATGTACATTGAGCGTTCTTCCGCAAAAATGAGTAAATTTATGCAAAAACTGAGTCAAATACGTGCTTTATAAATGACGGCTCCTAACAATTAGACATATAAGTAAATCGCTCTTGATAATTGAAATTCATAAGTTGGCTGCATTTCTGCAGGGCCCTAACTTTATTCGCGGAGACTTTAGTGAAGGCCTGATGGATTTTCGGAGTTTCACATCCGTCTATACTCTCGCTATAAAGGTACTCTAATGTAACCCAGCGGGGCGATTATTGAAACTGATGGACAAAGCGATAGACAAAGAAGACATAGGGAGTATAGAGCGATGTTATTGGTTGACATGGTAAGTTATTACAGACTAAGGAAGAAAATGATGGACCAACTATCGGGTCATTAGTGGGTTGACGTTAGTTAGTCCATTACCTACCTCCTATGTCCATTGCCACCACACTGAAAAAAAATTCTCGGCGTTTTTACCAAGGTCCGTTGATACCTTTACCATCTCACTTTTTTTACCAATTATTGGTAACTTTACCAAGACAGACAGGTAAACTTACCTAAAAACCGGTATTTTTACTGTTTTTTCAGGTAAGAATACCACTTTTATTGGTAATCAATTCCCGGTAACTTTGCCATTTTATCTCGGTAATTCTACCACAGTCGATAAAAAAAATATATTGGCGTTTTTACCGGGGTCCAGTAAAATTACCGAGAGAGTCAATAATTTCACCGAGATACCAATTCCATAAATGGTAATTTTACCAAGAAAAAACTGGGATCAAATAGAACCCTGAATTCTTGGTAATTTTACCCTTTTCTTAGTAAATACACCGAGATTTTTTTTTTTCAGTGCACCTGCTTCCACCAATAGGATCTCTTCAAATCCCTTTTTTCGTCTTTGTCTATAGCTTTGTCTATCAATTTCAATAATCGGAGATACCAATTCCATAAATGGTAATTTTACCAAGAAAAAACTATGATCAAATAGAACCCTGAATTCTTGGTAATTTTAACCTTTTCTTAGTAAATACACCGAGAGATTTTTTTTTTTCAGTGCACCTGCTTCCACCAATAGGATCTCCCCAAATCCCTTTTTTCGTCTTTGTCTATAGCTTTGTCTATCAATTTCAATAATCGGACCGCTAGGACACCCTGTATATGGTCGCAAAAACTCAGCACCGGCCGGGGCGGTCGCGTTCCGGGAGCGTGCTCGGAGGAGAGATGTCACGCACGTCACGTCGAAGAAGCGGTCATTACGGATTTCTCATCTGCTCACTGCAGAAGGTGAAGGTGTACCAGCATGTGGGTACGTGATGTGTAGCGTATAATCATGCAGACACCATTACATGGGCCTCCGCGCCGCGCCCACCGTGACGTCCACCGATCCCCCCCCCCCCGACTTCCTGCATTGCCTTCACTTAAAAAATTCTTCTTTTCCTCCCCACTTAATGACACGGGGAAAAATTGGACACATTTAACCCTCGACTGACTGACTCAGATTGAGGGACTCCAGACATATGTCGGATGAGAATGCATTAGAAGTCAAAAGAATGGGGGAAAAATTAACCGTAGGTGAAGAAGAGGGATGCACATGAGGAAAAGAATACCTGAGAAAGGAACCAGAGGAAGAATAGGAAAAAAGAGACAGAGGAAGATAAAAGAGAAAGAATAATAAAAAAAGAGTCAGGAAGAAGAGACTTTGCTCGGATTATTTCTTTACTCTATCTCCTATTTTGCTTCTGCCTCTTTCTCTTATTTTCCTTATTCTACTCACTTTTCTCTCGCCTTGCTTTTCTTCGTCTTTTGCTTCCTAATGCGTACCTATCTGACATATTTTAGAAGTCCCAAGTTTTCGCACTAACGTTTTTTTTTTATAAAATTTTCCCTGTTGATTTTGGTAATTGAATGGCTCCCTGGTAAAAATTGGCAGTAGAATCTGTGTTCCAAAATACCATAGACCTACAGCCGGCTGTAAGGTTTCCAATAGCTTCTATAGCCGGCTACACAATTTCTTATAGCCTTTTATAGCCGATGGCGATTAAGTAACTGCAGCTAGGCGATAAAGTGTATGCTAAACGTTACTAATTACGGATGCTAGGACTTAGTGAGTTTTTGGAATACTGCTCTCTTTTTGGGCCGTAGTATCTTGATTTATTTTTCGAAGAAAGCTCCGTACTTTTGATGGATGCCTGCCATTGCTAATATATTAGAGCGCCTTCAGTTTCGTATGATACTGTGCAATACCTGTGGTGTGAAATAGTTGCTTCAAGCGCCGTGGCAGGCGGGCAGCCAGCGCGAAACACGCATTGCCTACAAACCTAGCAGAGATACTTCACGCGTTACGCAATGCGTGAAGTATCCCTGTTAGGTTTGAAGGCGTCAGTCCGTCGCCGCTCCGCTTTGTGTTAGGCTATAATATTTAAACTGGCGGAGTCAGCGTTATTCAACTCATGATTTTGAAATGTTTGCACATCCTGTATGGATTATTCTCATTTTAATTGATGAAAAAACATATGTACTAAAGCAAAATATAATGTGTGTTTTGTAAATATTAAGGTGGTTCCGTATCAAACATAATGATTTCCAAAGCACAGGAATTTCTCCACAAATTCTTATAGCCTTTTATAATCGATGGCGAAAAAGCAACAGCCAGGCGATAAAGTGTAAAGCCCAGCGATAGGAACTATAGCCCGGCTGCATAATTTTTTATCGCTTCGTATAGCCCGGCCGTATGATTTTCTCCGCATTCTACAGCCAGCTATATGATTTTCTGTAGCCTTCTTTAGCCGGCTATAAGAATTCCTATGGTATTTTGAAACGCAGCTCTTATCGTCAATTTTTACCAGGGCTCTTTTGCATCTGATTGCATGCAATCGTGTGAAGCCTTGAGTATGAAAGACTCAAGTCGGTAGAACACCTGTAAAAATATCACACTCCGTTGATATGTAATGCATGTAAGATTTTCAGAGAGGAATATTCATAGAATTTCTGAAAATTGAACATTTTATGGGGAGAAATTTGGCAACGTTTTAATATTTGGACAAAGTTTTTCCTTATTACATTGTTTGACAGAGGATTTATGATGACTCAATCTATGAGAATTTTCTCTTCAAATTGTTGAAGATTTTTATTCAAAATTGAATGCATTGCATCTTAAAATTCCAACAAGACATATTAATAACTTCTTCCAAAATGAAATTCGACAACATTTGAATTTTTCTCACGGCGTTTCTCCTCGCAGGTATTCCTTAATCCATTGCCCGGCGTGGATCGTTGATGACTCAATTTATGACCATTTTTTCACGTAATTTTCGAAGAATTTCACACACTATTTAACCCAGCAATTCTTCGAATTTCAAGGAAAAACAGTTGCTAATAAAAAAAATTTGGTCGTGTGAACCGAACGATCGGTATTCCATATCATTCGTAATTCGGTTTGTCAAACTGAACTTTCTTTCATGTGACCGAAAGTTCGGCATGTATGACCAAACTTTGTTCGTCAGTTCACTTTACCGCACATGGAGCTTGAACCGTAAGTTGAGTTTGACAAACTGGAAATTCAGCAAACCGAAGTAGTTAGAATGATATGGAACACTGAACTTCGGTGCATATGGAACTTTTTTTCAGTGATATCCTTTATTTTCTAAAAATGGAATATTTCCGAGGGGAATTTTGGCAACATTTAAATGTTTCATACGGCATTTCTACTCATAAGTATACCTAAATACAATGCTCGGCAGTGGATCATTGATGACTCAATTTTTGACCACTTTTCACGCAATTTTTGAAGAATTTCACGCACGGTTTAACCCGGCAAATCTTTAAGGTTTCAAAGAAAAACTATCCTAAATTGAACATTTTTAAAGGGAATTTCCGCAACATTTGAATGTTTCATACGGCGTTTCTCCTCATACGTATACCTAAATACAAGGCTCGGCAGTGGATCATTGATGACTCAATTATTTATGACCATTTTCCACGCACTTTTCGAAGAATTTCACGCACGAATCTTCAAATTTCAAAGAGAAGCTATCTTGAAGCTTTCTGAAAAGTGAACATTTTTAACGGGAATTTCGGCAACATTTGAATGTTTCATACGGCGTTTCTCCGCGATACATTGTATCGTGGTGGATGGTTGATGACTCAATCGATGAGTGCTGAAAACTCGGGCTCGGCGGTGAGTAAATATTACACGAGCGGCGGACAACTCGGCGGGTTTACGATGTGTCCCTGGCCGATGGATAATTTACGTTTATAGCACCGGTTCGGGGCGACCTCGCACTCGGGGTGTAAAACTGTTTAGGATCTTATTTACCGTGCGCTACCACCGTCATTAATAAGCCTAATAGAGCCGCGGGATCCGGAATAATATTACCGGCCGCGGCTTCCATTTCTCGGGATGGGCAGCGTGAGGTCTCCTCTCCAGGGCGATGCCAAGTCAGGGATAAGATCCAATGGACCGAAATCGGTAGAGATGAATCAAGCCATTTTTTTTCGTGTCTAGGTTACACCGAAAAAAAGTGAAGTTGATTACACATTCTTGGTGTAAATAAAGTGTGCGAGAACCAGAGACAAGAGACCCTCCACTTGCCTCCAAGCGACAGGTGGAAGATTTTACTTTCGGGGATTCAACAGTTCCTTATGGACAATTATTAGGGAGCATCAGTCATCACCCTAATTTCGGGTGTTGACCTACCTACATGGTCGATGATGAGCTCCAAGGGACGTCATGAGCCAAACAAGTTTCACAAACTTCGGCCATTTTCGACTTGTTTGCAAAACGAAACTGCCAACACGTTGTTAAACATCAACCATGTAGGTAGGTAAGTCAACAGTAGAATGCTGAAGTCCCGAAAGTCAAAGCTTCCACCATATAGCTAAGATACGAGTAGAGGGTATCTTGTCTCTGGCGAGAACTTATGAAATGCTGAATTACCCGTAACAACAGTTAGTTTTACATCTTGGCATTTGCTAACGTAACTGCTGTAGCGGGTAATTCAGCATTTCATAAGTTCTCGCACACTTTTTTTACATCCAGAATGTTACATCAACTTTGCTTTTTCTTCAGTTTAGGTTCGACTGGGTTAGGTTAGGTTAGGTTAGATTAGGTTAGGTTAGGTTAGATGGTGCTAGGTCATTTTTCCTAATTTTTTTTTTCCTACATCAGGTTTTCCTAATACTTTTTTCCTACTCGGTTTTTGTCCCATTACAGTAAGTCCTACGAGTGAGATGTCCCACTGGTTTTTTTCCTAAGGATGTTTGTCCTAATAATCCAATAATAATTGAAACGTAAACATGAGTAGAGTAGAGGGAAATGTTGCAGAAAGAGTAAAGTCTTCTCAGTGAGCCGAATATGAGCGCGTGGACAGGAGACATCACAAGCTGAGCCTTCTATACCCTCAATATAAGGAGGAGGATGAAGCTCCACTACTTACGGGCATGCGGCCACAACTTTAACTTGTGATGTACCTATGTTGTTTTTTTACTTTCTCGCTCCCCTAGTTTTAAAATTGAATTTAGGACAAATGCCCCTAGGAAAAAAGCCAGTAGGATATCTCACTCGTAGGACTAACTGTGATGGGACAAAAAACGAGTAGGAAAAAAGTATTAGGAAAAATTGCAGTAGGAAAAAATGTTTTAGGAAAAATGACTTGCCACCGGTTAGATTAGCTTAGGTTAGGTTGCATTGAAGCAATTGAGGATTGAAGCAATTAAATTACTCGCAGTTGAGTTGTCCACGGTCTCATTTTACAACTTCCCGCTTTCACCGGTGAGATCGGCCAATGTCCTCTATGTCTATTGCTTTGTAAATAGCTTTGTCTATCGGTTTGACTATTGCTTTGTCTATCAATTTAAAAACTCACCGCGAGAAGACTGAAGCAATCAAATTACTCGCAGTTGCGTTGTCCACGGTCTCGTCTTAAAATCAGCGATTATCCGCCGGGAAACGGCACGGAAGAGGGAGGTGTCAAAATTTTCGAGCTCTCTGCGGTGGGTGCCGTGCGGTGGCGGTGACGGTGCGACGCAAGGTTGCCAGGCTGGGCGATACAATTGATTATTTTACACGGGGCTGTACGGGGAGGTGTGCTGATTTCCAGCACTATCTGGCAACGACGGTGCGACGCGGCGGGCGGTGCGAGGCATGGAAATTCGACTTGGCCAGAGCGGGCTGGCGGACGTTTGGGCTCACTCAAACTGTTTAATGAAGTATAATACCATGATTTACTGCGATTATGCTCATTGCTCTTCCAGCGCGGTCCAGACCGGACGATCCTCTTGTAACTGCCAACACCTCCCCTGGCCGCACGCAGTCTCCCCGCGAGCCGCGTCGCCAAGTCTCCGGCAAATTGAAGTCATTCAGGGGGCTTTCAATGGGAAATCAAGAATTTGCAGATGTTAGAAATTTTGGGATTTTCATGTTTAAGGAGGAGCTATTGAGTGAACTGCGCTGAAAAAAAAACTCCGGCCGTGCAAGCCAAACTTACGGGCCACATCGACATACCGTCCGCGTTTCGGGCTCAGAGGCCAAAAGTTCCGGGCGCAGCACCCGGATGCGGAGAAATCGACGCCACGGCCAGGGCCGGATTTACCTACTTGCCGCCTATGGACCGCCTGTATTTTGCCGCCCCCTTCTCATTCATTTTGATATCAATAAAAACCATCAAGTGAACGTGCCGGAGGGGGGGGGAGGGGTGCATAAGACGCGTTTACTCGTGATGCACACATTTTTTGCGAAAGCCCTGTCAACACTTCTATCAAAAGTTCACGGAACTTTGCGCGAAAGTTAAGTTCCGTAAACGTATCTCTGCGTGAAAAAGGCCTTCCATTTGTAAGAAATAAACGTAAAAATTATGCAAGAACAAACATAAATGTGTTTTAATAATATTTTAACCTCCGCCGCGGCGCCACGATGACCACACTGTGATTGACGCGATGCGTGAAGTATTCCTACAGTTTTGTAGGCGCTATGCATTTCACGCCGACCGCTGCGTTGCCGACCGCACTGTATTTGACGCAATGCGTGAAGTATTCATACAGTCTTGCAGTTGCTAATATGTGTTACATGCCAACCGCCACGCCGCGCTGAGGACTTCTCCTTTTCATCTCAAGTCCTCATCATCATTGCTCTCTGCGTCGCGTCGCTTCATGCCAAATATCGTGTTTTCTTGTGTCACCGAGAACCGAAAGACGCTTTTCTCGTTTGTAATTTTTTTTCTGAATCCGATTTCTTGTATACCTATATTTAAAAAACTTTTTTCAGTCCAGTCCTATGTTGCAACTGCGCTAAATCGCGTCGATTCGAGGCGCTGAAGCAGCTGAAAGGGCCCTCACAAGAAGACGAGAATGCAGTTGCGCTTGCGGCCCGAGGGCCCGCGGAGTAGGAAGACTGTGAATTCAATTTGCGTTAATTCGATCGAACGGTCGTTATGAGTGATTACTTTGCGGCCGCTTAATTCGGATATTTGCGTGTCTGTGCGGCTACCGTTGCCCATTCCGCCGTGCTAAGGAAGAACGCCGTATGAACCTTCAGGCGTTGCCAAATTTCCGTTGGTAAATCACGTATTTGAAGGATAATTTGTAAATATTTTTCTTCCAATTTTTCCGACAATTTCGTACGCAATTTCATCTAAAATATCTGAAATTTTCTAGGAAAAATGTGCATGAATGTCGTGAAAAATACATGCTTTGTCGAGGGAAATTTGGCAACTCTCGAATGGACATACGGCGTTCTTCCCTAGCACGGCAGCATTGCCTCGTTGGAGACATTGTACATACGGCTGACGAACAGGTTTCGCGGATGAATCACTCAGTTTTTGCGCAGCGTGGCGTCCGCCAGGTGCACGTCTCAATTTCGCTGCATTTTTCCCCCCATCTTTCTATATTATTACTCTTTCACTGAATAATCTTCTCCTCACAGTTCAATTAATGAGAGGCCCTCTGTTTATGTAGGTTAAAATCCAAAATGGGTCAAAAAAGCCGAAATTAGGCCACTGTATTGAGTCCTACACTGCCGTGCTAGGATGAACACCGTATGAGCCATCAAGCGTTGAATTCACTGGGAAAATTGTAAATATTTTCTGTTCAATTTTTCAGACAATTTCATTTGCAATTTGATCTAAAATATCTGAAATTTTCAGGAGAAGAATAGCTTTCCTCAAAAATACATGTTTTATCTAAGGAAACTTGGCAAACTCTAGAAAGGTAGAAAAAAGACACACCGTGCGGGGAGATTGTTGGGGAAAATCGGCGAAATCGCACGACGTAGCCACTTTGAGGGGAAGAAAAGAGTATTGTAAAATGGACGAGGATAATTGGGTTATTTTTTCCGTAAAGTACTCTGAAAAGTGTGTTACCTCCAAAAATTTCAAAGCCGTAACAACATTTAAAAGGGGAGAAACAAATTCTCGAAATGACGGGAAAACGCGTCCACGCTCGCAACTTTAGGCTCTTTGAGGCGCCATTTAAAAAAATTTTTTCTCCATTTTTATTTTTTTCCCATTATTTCCTCATCAAATGGAACCATTTTCAGGGTTCCGCACTTTAAATTTCCGAAAAGTTAAAAATAAGGGCCACCCTACCTAACATGAACTAGGTAAGAAAAAAGTAGCAAAACTTTCTTCCGGTACCGGGAATCGAACCCGAGCCTCCTGGGTGAGAGCCAGGTATCCTAGCCACTAGACCATACCGGATTGGTGAGAAAGTGCAATCACATAAAATTATTTATTCGAGTGCAAAGACGTACAGTAAAAAAACTGGATATTCCGTTTGGGACGTTGCAGACTTCCTGCCATACTTTATTTTTCTCAGGGAAAGTAGTCAACGTGATTGCTTCAAAATTGTCTTTGATTTTTCCTCTTAATTTCCATAGTATTCTGTAAAGTATCTTTACGGGGGAAGTTTGGACATGTCGAAATATAAGCTCTTATGGCCCAAAAGGGCAGCCAACCATCTAACTCGAAAAACACTAGAAAAATGCCACCGCCAATCTTCAGATTCCAATATCAAACCAAGATGGCCATGGCTAATAATGCTCCTAAATGCACTTTCTTCCGCAAAAATGAGTGCATTGTGCGAAAACTGAGTCAAATGCGCGTTTTGCAAACGAAGTTCCGTGACAATGGTAATTATAAATAATGGTTTTGCACTTTGGTCATCGATATAAAACCGCACTAATGTTCTTTTCCTCACACTTAAAAAAAACCCCGGCCGCGAAAGCCGTGCTTGCGGACTGTATGGACATACTGTCTACGTTCCGGGTTCAGAGACCGCAGCTTCCAGGCGTAGCACTCGGAGCAATCGAAGCTTCGGCTCCAGTACCAGTGGCGTGGCGTGCTTTGCGATATATCGATTGTCATGCCATTTAAACCTATGGGAAAGGATCGATAAACAGGGTGTTCGCAGCGAACACCGTGATAATCGATTCTTTACCATAGGTTTAAATGGCATAACAATCGATACATCCCAATCCACGCCACGCCACTGTCCAGTACCTGGAACTTTCGGCCCCTAAGCCCGAAACGGACGGTATGTCCGTACAGCCCGTAACTTTTTTCAGTGCAGCACGGCCCTGTACCTGAGTTGGTGGACTCGATCGGCGTTATTAGGTCAAGGGGACGTGCATTGTAGCGGAGCGATGACGTATTCGGCGTCCTCACCTGACCGCGGTCGACGCCGGCCGCTAATTACAGGTGACCGCGCGACAAATGCGGAAGTTACGTCGACCGTGCGGTGCACCCCCCCCCCCTCCTACATCCCCCCTCGCCTCTCGCCCCCGCCCTTTCTCGACGTGAGAGCAAACAATTAGCTGTTTATTAAGTTAATGGGAAATGTATACGGCTCTGTTTCTCCCCCGCCGCCGATGCAACGCTGCGCTGCGACCCGCTCTTCGTCAACGCACGCTCTTTTTCTGTCGTGATAAGAAAAAAGAGAATAGAACATTGATAGGCACTGGAAAATAAAACACATTGGACATAGAGTCCAGACTCTTAAAAACATCGACAAGAAAAAATACTCTTGATTCAATCAGATTTAAGCTTAAATCAAGAATCAAGCCTCTTAATTAGAGCGGATTTCCTTTTGATTTAAGCTTAAAGCTGATTGAATCAAGAGTCCTTTTTCTTACCAATGTTTTCAAGAGTCTGGACTCTAGATCCAATGTGTTTTTTTTTTCCAGTGGGTGAAAAACGGTGATGGTGCAGTAGCAAGTAAGTTCCCAAAAAGAGAGTGTTGGAGTTCTTTAGAATTTTGAACTTTTTTTAGGAAAAGATATGATAAGGTATGAGAAATACGGGGAAAAGGGATTGGAATCCTGCTATAAGATTTGCGATTGCGCTCACGATACCGCTCACTACAATTCTAGTAATACTAGAATACAGTTGTGAAAACTCGCGTACGGGACACAATTCAGGCATCGTAAACGGCACAATAGATAGATATATAGGTCTCGGCCCGGTCTATAGGTCTAGTGGAACGAACTAATATAAGAGATCGGACATGAAATTTTTTGCTAAAATTGAAAATTTTGACGTTCATTCCGTCACAAATTCAATTTCAAGGCGTGCCTCCGAGAGGAACTTTTACGGAAAAACCAATGCAACCACTCTTTAACTTGTTTGTTTCATACTTTTGAAAATGAAAGCTTTCGAAGTTTCCAGATTTTGCCCGACTCCTACTACTGATCCAGTCGAGTGTGCTCTGCACGAACATTTGAAGGTCGGCAGATTTCTCGTGATAAAATATTTATTTTCAAGCAAATTTACGAGTGTCTCTCCTTGAAATTTTCAAATATTAGATTAAATTGTGAGTAAAATCCTCTGAAAAATTGGAAACGAAATTTTCACAAATTTTCCTGAAAATTCGTATTTTATCAAGAGAGATTTCCGAAGGCTCGTAAGTCGTTCTCCCATTTCCCGGGAGTAGTTCCGAATTCTGGAACTTTTGAGATTTTCCTGAATTTTCCCGGAACTTTTGAAATTGCCCAAACTTTCCGGATCTTTTGCACTTTCCTGAACTTCCTCCGAATTTAGGAAAAATCTGAAAGGAATTCCGGAACTTTTGTCGGTAATGAAGTGGGGGAAATTGGAACAAAAACGTTTCGGAACTTTTGAAATTGCCCAAACTTTCCGGATCTTTTGCACTTTCCTGAACTTCCTCCGAATTTAGGAAAAATCTGAAAGGAATTCCGGAACTTTTGTCGGTCATGAAGTGGGGGAAATTGGAACGAAAAAGTTTCCGAACTTTTGAAATTGCCGGGACGTTCCGGATCTTTTGCACTTTCCTGAACTTCCTCCGAATTTAGGAAAAATCTGAAAGGAATTCCGGAACTTTCGACGGTCGCATGGAGTGGGAGAAATTGGAACAAAAAAGTTCCGAACCTCGGAACTTTTGTCGAACATGGAATGGGAGCACTGTTCCTCAGCAAGACAGAACACGACAACCGGAGCAGAAATCGAAACCGGACACTTAGCCGGGGCCAAGATCCGCTCTGGTGGGCAAAATGGCGGTCAGTTTAGCACGAGACGCTGAAAAGCACGCGGAGACGTGGCTCGTTGGCTGTCGTCGATTTTACGCCTTGGCAGTTCCCGCCCATCGGCCCGCAGCCATATGATACCGCAACACCCGCGTATCCGAATTCCCACGCGGGACCCACCGCGGTTGCTGTATCAGACCTCTGGGGCTCACGTCGGGAAGCAGATACGTCTTTGTCGCGCGGCCAGGCCCGGAGCCCGCTTTATGGCTGTTTTTACGAGACCAAGCCCCCGGCTAAACCGAGAGCACCATCTTGGCCGGGCCGAACGTGACTTCGGTGCTGTTAGATGGCATTAGTTGGCACGTATCAATGGCCTCCTCTGACAAGGGTCTATATGAGAGAGGTTTGCCATGTTGGAGCTCATCTCTCATTGGTGGAGCTTTAGGCCTTTTATGGGGGTCGTTGGGCGCGATGTATACAATGTCGACCGAAAGGAATTTATATTGCCAAGGTTGGGGAAATAATGATATTTACAGGAAGCGCAGAGGCGAATATAAGTCGGCAATTCTGTTTATCCCACATTCAAATCCGTTAAAAATATCGATTGGTGCACCTAGAATCGATTGTTTCACATACATTTAATTGGAGGAAAAGCAGTGTTGCCAGAATTCGTCGTTTCCCATTTTAAGCAACTTGACTCCATTCCAAGGTGGCAAAATTAACTCAAGCGGCTCAATTCGTTATCCTGAGTAGTTTCTGTTCAAAATTTCGCTGATTTTTAGATGTAAATTAGTGAAATTGTCGGTTTAAAGGACCCAAACTTCCCTGCTGAAGAAACAATTTTCAATTCGAAGTTTCACAACTTTCAGATGTAACCACATTTTTTGACGGCAAATCCTCATGTTTCTCGGAAGTGGGAGGTTCAAAATGAATGACATTAAAATGTTCTAAATGTTCAGACACTTCTAAATCTATTTTTATACTATTTCCCATATCAGAATAAAATTATGAAAATTACTGTGAAATCAGTTTTAAGCTCTTTCTTAAAGAGAAAGAGCTTAAAGAGCTAATTTTACAGTATTTTTTATAATTTTATTCTGATATGGGAAATAGTATAAAAATAGATTTAGAAGTGAGAAAATGCACCGCTTAGTGACCCATTTAAACATATTTATTTTATAGCAGGTTAGATCCTTTTGCGATATCTTCTTCAATAATTGTTCAATTCATAAACCAAGGGTAACCTCGTGCTCAGTTTACTCAGTAATTTTCAGGCTGCGGATGAAGCAATAAACAATTTGCATGCAAATTCTTCTTTTCGGCTGCTGAATCTAATTCAAAGTCAGCGAACATTGTCAAGCAATGTGTGGAGGTAGTAGCACTATATATATATGGGTTTGTGTTGGTAGCCGAGTGCTAGGAATAATGCAAAAAAATGTTTTAAAAAAAAACACTTACATTTTATTAATAAAGTACCGAAGCTTTTCGAGGCGGACGCCTCATCGTCAGGGTAACAACAAAATTAATATCACAAAGGCCGTTGCCATACTTTAAAATTTCAAAACTAGGTAACAAGTGATGTGGATTTGCTTCCCGTTGAAATTTTGATGTATTTCGGAATGAGGTTATGTCTCCTGCATTGTTTGTTTAAATGGATATTTGCCTTTGTTTTCTCAATTTTGAGGACTAGCTTATAATATTTAAAAGCTGTGTTGGCCTGGTGAGCCGTTAAATCAAAGTCAGCGAACATTGTCAAGCAATGTGTGGAGGTAGTAGCACTATATATATGGGTTTGTGTTGGTAGCCGAGTGCTAGGAATAATGCAAAAAAATGTTTTCAAAAAATCTATAGTAGAATCTAATTGAATCCTGGTGTTGTGATTGCAGGTTACCCGGTGTCAGCGTTCTTCAAGGCGATCGCTTCGGCGGGGGTGGCGTCCTCGGTGGCGCGGGCCTGCAGCAGCGGGCAGCTGAGCGACTGCAGCTGCGCGAGGCAGCGGCACCGCGGCGGGAGCAGCGGGCGCCGGCGGAGCGGCCGCGGTGGGTGGAAGTGGTCCGGCTGCTCGGACAACCTCCGCTACGGACTCGACTTCTCCCGGCGCTTCCTCGACGCTCGCGAGCGGAACGCCCTCGACATCCAGTCCAGCATCAACCTCCACAACAACAAAGCTGGAAGACTGGTGAGTCAGAAACATTACATGGACGTAGTTCAACTGAGAGCAGATTTTTGAAATTGATAGACAAACCACTCTCTCATTACATGAAAAGCATAGAGCACATAGAGTCGTAATGTAAGCGGGTGAGCTGGCGCCACTTTTAAGCATTATCCAGGTCCCGAATTCTGAGACTCCTGTGTGACGCCGGGTCACTTTTTCGATACACAGTCGATTGTTTGCGATACACGGGTACCGGCCATTCGATGTAAACAAAGAAGATAGGAATCACCACGTATTCCACACCGCCATTTTGGATCGAACATGTATCGAAAAAGTGACCCGAACTCGGCGCACACCGGGCTCGGAACTCGTCGAGCAGAACATGGCGCCTGTTCTCCCATTTACATTACGACTCTATGTACTCTATGATGAAAAGGAGTCATATCATGGAAGTCGAAAATGACATCGTGTTCGACGTCATGACCAAACAGCTTGCCTGGTACGGTCATGTTAATAGGATGATGGAAGAGAGGCTGCCAAAGAAGGTGCTTGGTTGGCTTCCTCCTGGGAGGAGACGAAGGGGACGCTCAGTGAGAGGGTGGCGACAGGGGGTTTTAAATGAGATAAGGGAGTGTCAACTCCTTGATCGATCGTGGGAAGACTGAGTTTTGTGGCGATTAGGTGTCGCAGAGCGCCAGAGAGCGCTATAAAGCGACTCATTATGTATGTATAGACAAAGAAGACAAAAAGGATATGGAGGGACCCTATTGGTGGAAGCGAGTGGTTGCAATAGACAAAGGAGGTAGGAAAATAGACTAACTAACAGCATCCCCCGAGAGACCCAATTATTAGTCCATCATCTTCTCCCTTAGTCGATAAGAACCATGCATTTCAACCAATAGGATCGCTCCACACTCCCATATCCTCTTTGTCTATCGCTTTGTCTATCAATTTCAATAATTAGCCGCCCGCTGAACAGAACTATGTGCGGCTGGGAAAGATGGGGTGTGCTCGTGGTGAGCTGGATAAGAAATAATGTAAAAGTGCGCGTGATTCCTTTTGGTGAGATGGTGAAATAGAAAAGCGGGATTGTAATTCAACCAACTGGACTAAGTGCCAACTGTATGCGGGACTCTTGAGCCGTGAGCATGTGACAAGAGCGTTATGGACAGGGCTCATGAGTTGACGCAGAGGAAGAAGGAGCTCGGCGACGGCTTCGTAGTCGCTGACGTCACTGGCGCCTCATAACCCCCATTCATTCTTACCGCCTGAGAACTAACGAGTACACCCCATTTTTCCCATAGCGGCGAATGGGCAACTGAGGGATCAAACGGTGGAAAAGATGACCGCGGTGGGACGGATATTTTTGGACCCCCTCATGACATTTGGACGCAATTCTGCTAAACGGAACTGTAGACGAATGGGAAAGATGGGGTGTGCTCTAGAAAGCTGGGTAAGAAGCCATGTAAAAGTGAAATGATTTGAGCGCTTATTTTCCTATCGTGTCGTTTAAGTCTCCAAAGATAACAGTAGGTAAAACATATGATATTTTACACTGCAGCTCTGTCTTACGATGTGTTTTATCAATGCAATGGGACAATTGTTGAATAGTTATCGAATGAGCTTGATAGATAATTTTCATAAGTTTAGGTATTTTTCATCCACATTTATATTAAACTTATCCGAATAGTTTAAACAAACTAATAACGAACTGAACTTTAGCGCGCCACGCACCATATTCAGGGCTCCACTCAGCAACGGAGGAAAGACTTTCACATTCAATTACATCCAGCTGCTTATATTTAGAAAGTATTTGTACAATTTTACGCATAAAAAGTCTACTCAATTTATCGATTTCTGGACAGAAAATGTGACTACATTTCAATATTGTTCACAGAGTTGCGACCGAAAAATTGTATTCCTATCAGGAACTGTTTCTGAGAACTGAGAAGTGTTTGTCTAACTAAATATTACGTACATGGGATTATTGGTTAGAAGAAGATCTAAAAATCTTCTTCGGGCTACATACAAAAATCGGTGAGAGTTGGACAAAAATTGCAATATCATATTTATCATAAAAAATGTATTACTTTTAGTCAGCATTTAAACCTTGAAGTAAATTTACATTCTCATTCTGTCGTGCTAAAAAAAAAAGACCGTATGAACATTCGAGAGTTGCCAAATTTCTCTCGAACACATTGTTCATTTTTTAGGAAAGTTATGAATATTCTGCCGTATGAAGTTTATGCCGTAGGAAGTTTATGAATATTAGCCCGTATGGGGGACTGATGTCACAGGTTTAGCAATCCTGCGGACCCCAGCTGGTAACCCCTGCCTCATGGGGTAGTGGAGATGGTCACCGGCTTCAAGGCGTATGAACCACCCATTGGAAGGGCAGACAGGGCTCTCAGCTGTAGTGGAAGCAACCTGTCTAGGAGAGGAAACTCCGAAATCAAACCCCGGTCCTCCAGGTTGGGGGTTGAGTCATCGGGCTAACTCCCCGATACTCGGAAAAAGGAATACTGTTAAAAGACCCAATAACAATTGCCTCGGTACAAATGGAAATAAACGGATTTATCGGAAAAAATTACGTAAACGGATGATGGTTTTTGGAACATGGAACGTACAAGGAATTTCTACGAAAATGACGGAAGTGGTATCGGAGATAGGGAGTCGCGGATTTGATGTCACGGTATTAACAGAAACGAAGAAGAAAGGACAAGGCTCTGTAAGTGTAAAGGAATACGATTTGTTTTATAGTGGCGTGGAAAAAGATCAGCGAGCTCAACAGGGTGTTGCAATTCTTATTCGCAAGAGCCTACGGAAGTGCATCACTACATGGGAAGCTGTTAACCCCCGAATGATAAAGATGAATATGACAGTGTTTGGCCATAAAATCACCATTTTGGGAGTGTATGGAGTCAACGATGATTCCACTGTCGCAGTGAAGGACCAATTTTTCGAAGAATTGAACGAGGAAATTGGTAAGATTGGATCCAGGAGGGAAATCATTGTGTTGGGAGATCTCAATGGTAGAATAGGACGTCAAATTAAAAGTAAGATCGTCGGCCCTTTCGGAGAGGCGGCACTAAATGATAACGGAGCCCGTATCATTGACGTATGTGAGCAAAGGGACATGAAGGTGCTCAATGGGTTCTACCAACACAAGGATATCCATAAATTTACTTGGGTTCAGTCTACTCGCGGATTGAAATCAATCATTGATTATGTGGTTGTCAGACAAGACACGGGAATGAAGATTCAGCAAGTTAGAGTGTGGAGAGGTCTTTCCTGCGGCAGTGATCATTATTTCCTCGGGGCGAAAATAGCTTTCCCAGTGAAAGGGAGCCAGGAGACCAGGCAAGCACAGGAAGAAGTTCACCAACAAAAAGATCGTGTCAAGCTTGTAAACTATAACATTGACAGCTTGCAGCATCCAAGTGTAAGGGCTTTATATGGAAAGCGCTTGGATGAGAAGTTGGGCGAATCAAGGGACGGTGATACCGAACAGCAGTATCAGTTCCTGAAGGATTGCATTCACTCGGCAGCAATGGAAGCTCTTGGTGTCGCTGATGATAGGAAAGTTAGCGAAAAACCTTACTGGTGGGACGAAGAAATTGAGAAGGAGATTCAGGAGAAACGGAAAAAATATCATCAGTTCCTTTCCTCTAAAAAAACAGAAGACAAAGAGGCGTATAAAAAAGCTCAGACGCAGGTACGAAGGCTCATAACCAAGAAAAAGAACGAATCTTGGGAGAGGAGCTGTAACAAAATAGACACGTACATAGGAGGAAGGAAAAGCACTGAGAGCTGGAAGTTGCTGAAAGGGCTGCGAAGGGACATGAAGCGTGACTTAATATCTCCGATATCCATTGATAAACTGGAGGGGTATTTTAAAAATTTACTGACAGAAAGGCGACCTGAATTTCAAGATGGAGGCGTAAGCTTGGAGTATACTAACGATAATCATAACTTGGAGATCCATATGGAGGACGTGGTAAAGGCCGTACGAGAGCTGAAGAACGATAAAGCTCCAGGTCCGGGAAATATCCCTGCTGAGTTGATCAAGTGTGGAACCTGCAAGCTGTTTCAACGGTTGAGATACCTGATGCAAGATTGCTTGGACGGTGGAAAGGTACCGACAGAATGGAAAGAGTCTTGGGTGTCACCTATATACAAGAAGAAGGGTAGAAAAGATGAGTGTGATAACTATAGAGGACTGTCGGTTGCAGGTACCCTGAGCAAAGTGTATGGAAAAATCTTGAAAGCAAAAATTGAAGAGGAGTGGAAAGAACATGAAGCGGAAGAGCAAGCAGGTTTCAGAGCCGGTCGGTCAACGATTGATCACTTATTTACCATCATCCACGTCATAGAGAAAAAGAAGGGAGTTGGCCAGGAATTACATCTAGTGTTTGTGGATCTCCAGAAAGCTTACGATAGTGTGCCATTGATGAAACTTTGGGAAGCCTTGAACAAAAGGGGTTTTAGTGGGGGACTAATTAGTGCTATTAAGGAATTTTATGGTGGGGCTTTCTCTAGGGTTAAATCGCATGGGGAGTTATCGTTGGGGTTTTTAATTACTAAAGGACTGAAACAAGGGTGTTGTTTGTCGCCAACCTTATTTAAAGTGTACCTGGAAGAAGTTTTAAAGGAATGGAAAAGATGCTGTTCGGGAATGGGCGTCCCGCTACGTGAAGATGGCACCCTTTATACTCTGTGCTTTGCTGATGATCAGGTGGTAATAGCTCAGGACGAAGAAGATGCGAATTACATGACGCGGAAGCTAGTGGAAGTATACCGAAAGTGGGGAATGGAAGTAAATGTGGTTAAGACGGAGAAGTTGGTTATCGGTGGTGATCAGCAAAGCATTGAACTGGAGGATGGCCGGAAGATCCTGGACTGTGAAGAGTATAAATATCTCGGAGTTTGGTTAACTAAGGACGGAAATTTGGATCGGGCCATTAAAGATCGGAATGTGCAAGGCAGGAAAGCTATCGCGATGCTAAATGGGGTTCTCTGGGACCAGAGTATCTCCAAGGAGACCAAAAGGAAAATTTACAACGTCATCGTGAAGAGTATCGTAACTTACGGGAGTGAGGTCTGGCAACTTAAGAAAAGAACTGAAGACATGCTTAGGGCAACCGAGATGGACTTTTGGCGAAGGTCTGCTGGGATATCGAGAAGAGAGCGTATCCGCAATGAAAGGGTACGCGAGATAATGGGTGTGGAAAAGGACATCGTGCACGATATCAGGTCCAAGCAGTTGGTCTGGTATGGACATGTGCGAAGGATGGCAGATGATCGGTTGCCCAAGCAGGTCTTCGATTGGGTTCCTCCCGGAAGGCGACGGCGTGGACGTCCTGTGAAAGGTTGGCGACAAGGGGTGGAGGAGGAGATCAGAAGGTGCCAATTGCCTGATGATCTCTGGGAGGATAGGGGGCAATGGCGATTGGGCGTCGCAGAGCGCGAGGCGGCGCTATAATCGCGACTTTATGTATGTATGTATGAATATTCTCCCTTGAAATTATCAAGACTTTTCGGTAGAATTGCGAGCAAAATTATCTGATAAACTGGAAGAAAATAATCATTTTACCAGGAAATTCGAGTTTCATCGAGGGAAATTTGGCAACGTCTGGAGGTTTATACGGCGTTTTTCCTTAGCACGGCAGCATCCGGAAAACGACTAATTGACTACACACAACACACTACGCACAACCTACAGCACACGACACACAACACACAAAACACAGCACACAACACACAACACACCCATTTTTAACTTTCGCCATCCGACCATCGCGATCTTCGAGTCATCTCCCATACAGACCACCTGTTCTGCCATGCTCAGGACAAACGCCGCATGAACATTCGAGAGTTGCCAAATTTCCTTTGATAAAATGTTTATTTTTGAGAAAAGTTATCGACGTTTTTCCGTGAATTGTTCAGGAACTAAAGGTGAAATTGCAAACAAAATTATCGGAAAAATTAGAAGGAAAATATTCATAATTTAACAGGAAATTTGTGTTTTATCAAAGGAAATTTGGCAACGCCTGAAGGTTCATACGGCGTTTTTCCTTCGCACGGCGGCGTTCCTCCCGCCCTAACAGACCCATTTGGCGGCGGCGAGTCCCACTTAGGCGGGAGCCTCGTTTTTCAATTTCCCCCAAGATGGCCGCCGAGCGAATTGTATAATTAAAATTTCACAACAAAGGCAATGATAAGCACCACCGGGGGCGGGTCGCCAGGGGCCGCAGGACTCCGTGATTTCCGGGAGGAGCCGGGATCGATGAAGACGTATTAAACGAAACCGCCCTTGCCAAACTTCCATACCCCACCTCGAATTCGGTAATTAATATCGCGGGAATCGGCAACACCGCGGGGGGAAGCCATGTATCTAGGTGCACGGACGTGGAGTATTGTTGTAAAGAGGTGTATCATTAACCGCCCCTTCTCGCCACCCCGGCGGCCGCCGCGGGCAGCGGACCACCCGCAACCCTGGATTATTATTTTATTTTATTTTTTTCTTTTTTTTATCCCACACCTCGACCGGGTAATTTGCTTCCTCCGGCCCCGGCGGCGGCCCCGGAGTATTAACTGTACACACAGTTAATAAACTAATCGTAAGAGGCGACAGAGGCGGGACCCGGGCTCCGGTTAGACACTTGTATTTTGATTTTTCTGTAAACAAAACTAATTTGGGTAATGATCCACGAACGCCCTCGGAATCGAGCGAGGTGAGAATGTTCGCCCCTCCGATTCCGACTCTTTAATTTGGACGCGGCCCGCTCCGTTGCCGCGACTGTTCAAGTCCGGGATAAAACGTCCTCGCTCCGGAAAAAACGACATTTCGTCATCTCCCGGACGAAGGAACGTAACTTCATTCCACTCGTACCAAATCGACTCAAAAAATTAATTTATTTTACAAAGTGTACCTGTGCAATTTTCATCCAAAATTTGTCTGATTTTTGCATGAAATCTAAAGAAAAATCAGTGAAATTTTCAGTTAATAATGCTCAAGGCTCTCCCAGTATAAATACTATTTTCGAGGGGGAGTTTGGCATCAATGTAATGGAGTTACGTTCTTTCGTGATGGAGACGACGATATGGGACGTTGCCGGGTCTGTAATATGCAGTGTTCGAAATTCATCTTTTGCACTGGAAAAAAACACACTGGATCTAGAGTCCAGACTCTTGGAAACATTGACAAGAAAAAATACTCTTGATTCAATCAGATTTTTGCTAAAATCAAAAAGAAATCCGCTCAAATTAAGAGGCTTGGTTCTTGATTTACGCAAAAATCCGATTGAATCAAGAGTATTTTTTCTTGTCGATGTCTTTAAGAGTCTGGACTCTAGACCCAATGTGTTTTTTTTTCCAGTGTGAGTTTCAGGAGCCATGTGGCTCATCAAGCTCGATTTTTAGGGGCCATTGAACATTTTTTAGGGGCCAAGTTGACTTTTTGCCTAAATATCACGGCGCATTCAATGAAAAGTTAGACGCAAGATGTTGTAGTCACAGAACAAGTAGCGGTAACTTGGGAAAAATTTCGAAAAATCATCAAACAGAAAAATTATAGGATTTATTTCTGGGGGGAGGGAGGGGGCAATTTTTGGGGGCCACGTTGGCGCAGAGCCTTCATTTTTTTGGCGCATTTGGCGCGTTGGCGTCTGTGAGTTTCGAACACTGGTAATATGCTACGGGGTACGTTCCATGGTCGTTACGTGACCCAGCCTCTGGAGCCTGATTCGGGTCCTCTAAAAGGCTTTGGCAAGAGATACTGGGGATACGGGCCGTCCACCGTCCCTTAATTACGTAACTGTATGTACAATACGGTCTTTCAGCGGAAGGAGAAGTATTTTCCGGTTTCTAAGACCAAAATCTAAAGGAAATCCTTTATTTTCTCGAAGATTATTCATGTCCTCTCGAGCACTGGTTTTCAAGTCTAAGACACGCCTAAATCACGTTAAAAGTTCAGAAAAAAAACCATTTGTTTTTTAAAAAAAAATCATATGCCCAAAAAATTTAAGATTGATCATGAGAAACTAGCAATACCTCAATCACAAAAAAATCACAGCTTTTTACCTTGAGGAAGAACGGTATAACTTCTACGGATATCCTACGTAGATATGCGGTTTCTGCATAGCGTGATAATATCTCCACTAAATAACACCTCTTTACCTTGTTGAGGAAGAACGGCATAAGTTCTACGGATATCCCAAGTAGATATGCGGTTTCTGCATGACGTGACAATATCTCTACTACTTTGAGCTGGTTTGGCAACGCCAGACTACGCAAACGCCTAATATCCCTACCAGAATGAATTATTTATCTATTATAGAGAGAAAATATAGACTTGGTTTTATGACTAGAAATTTTAACGCTTTCCACCGAGCGACTGTTTTTATGGGCTTTTGAGGTATTTATGGGCTGTAGGGCGTGTTGGTTAATCCGGGCGCATTTTGCCATCCCGACGTTTCTCGGAAACGGATGACTTTGTGCGAAGTGGTTTCGAAAACCCTTTCGTGGACTAATGTTGATTTTCTGACTCGATCTTCCGTCTTTATCGATGACAAAAATGGAGAGGTCTGTAACGTCATAGAAGTTGAACATTCTCGTTTATAGTTCAATTTTTGAAGAAAAAACTGACTAAGTTGGTGTTGGTGTGAAGAAAAAGAAGCTGTGAAAAAAATAAATAATCACGAAACGCACACAATGCGAATGGTGCGCCGCGCACCGCACAATGGATCGAGTCAATGAGAGAGGTCGGACAAAGTTCGGAAACTTTAAAAGTTTATGACTCCGTTTATATAAAACTTCAAGGTTCGAAAAACGGTTTCATTGGTTTTCTCGTGAAATTTTCTTCTCGAAGCCCCATGAAATTTAAAAGGTGACGGAATAATCATCAAAATTTCCAGTTTTAGTCAAAAATTAGATGTCCGACCTCTCTAATTGACTCGATCCGCTGTGCGCCGTGCCGATGGTTAATAATCACAGTAGGGTTGGGTGGGGGGGGGGGCGAAAATACCAAATCACCGACCCCGAATGCGGTAACTTTTTAGTTTGAAAATTTCCATTTATTTTTCATTTTTTCATGAAAATACCACACGGCTTTCTTGTGCAAAATTCTTAGAAAATATGATCAAAAAACGAAGAAAAACAAACGATGTTTTGAGAAAAAACGATAGTTAGGCCTTCTTTGGTTATAGTGAAATGTGACAGGAGGTTTGTGATGGAGCAAAGCGAGGTACGTGGTTTGGTAATTTCACCTTCACTATCAAATCCTTGTCCGGTTCCCTGAGTTTTGCAGTCAATGGGTGCGCAAAAGGAGGCAAAACTCGTCACGGCGCCTGGGTGCAAGTGATGCAACTATTCGTGTTCCATGGATGCGCGTGTTGCTTGAAAAAAATTGAAGGCGCCCTGGTTTCTTTTTCTCGCGCCGAAATGCGTGCAATGCGGATGTTGCGCTGCGCGCCACAGCTTTGCTGAATAACCAAAGCGGAGGCGAAAATATCAAACCACGAACCTCTAAAGCTGATTCGGTTTGAAAAATTTCACTCGTCTTTCATTCTTCCACGGAAATACTGACCGATTCGAGAGAAAACATGCGGGGTTGTTTTAGTTAAGATCTCATCTCGTGGCCCTCGGCCACGCCACCTGAATTTTTGAATTTATGAAAGGCGGCGCCTTTCAAAAATTCAAAGTTCAAAAATTATGAAAAATACTGCCAACTCAGCTCTTTAGACACTCTCAGATGAAACACTAACATTTTCGTGTGTAAATTCTCCATTTATTAAAAATAAAATAAATAAAAATAAAATAAAGCAGTAAATCCGGCAGGACCCGTGTGAGCGCGACGGGGCATCCCAACACAAAAGGGAGGCGAAGATCAGAGAAGGGGTCTTGCTTGGCGGAGATGAATCAATTTTCCGAGGGTCATTAGTCGGATCGAATTAATATCAGATGCCGTTTACTGCTCATCAATTGAACCAACATATCCGCGCTTGTCGACACTAATGAAAAAACCAGCCCCTGCCCGCTCCGGCCCGTCGTCGGGAGGTCCTCGTGCAGAAGAAAGCATGATCTGGAAGCACTAGTCATGCGCGTGGTTTTTGATTTATCATTAGCCGAGCCACCCGCCACGCAGTGGCGAAGCGTCAATGATCGATTATCGATACTTCCCCATTTGAAGCTGTTGTAAACAATCGACTATTAAGGTGTTCGTAGCGAACACCCTGTTTATCGATCCTTTTCCATAGGTTTTAATGGCATACAATCGATATATCGCAAAGCACGCTGCGGCCACGCTTCTAGTTGCCAACAGTTCCTTACACCGAGTCAGCGCATCGAGCGCGGGCATTGTAGAAATATTGTATCAAGCAACAAGGAAACATATACAGGGTGTTTCATAGCCGAACCGGCATGTGCGAAAAGCCTGTTCTACACGGAGAAAAAAACTTCGTGCGTGGGACCCGAAGTTGAGGTCATATGGATCTCTAAAGTTTTCGGATCACGTATCTAAAAACTTGAGATCTAGCTAGCTGCCGAAGTTCGGGTCAGACATCGAGGCACTTCGGTATGTACCGGAGTACCTCAGATGTGTGACCCGAACCCTTCGGTATATATCGAAGTACTTCAGATGTTTGACCCGAAACTTCGGCAGCTGGACCTCAAGTTTTTAAATAAGTGATCCGAAAACTTCAGAGATCCATATGACCTCAACTTCGGGTCCCACGTACGAAGTTTTTTCTCCGTGTATGCAACGGAGAAACAGCTATGGCCTCTGAACCAATTAGTGGCTCATTTGGAACAGGGACACCACTAACATTGGTAAATGCAGTGGCAAATCCAAGGGGCAATAAATAATATTCCAATGCAAACTGCCTGAGCTGAACACTCTCCCCCCTCAGTTTTGTGCTGGTACTCATTAGAGTTTAAAAAAAGTATTTTTGACTCTTATTTCAATTTTTGGAACTTCATTGGCTTTGATTTCCCCGCGAAACCTTTTTTTCACCATTTCTCTACTTTGTTACGTACAGTATTTGGGCCACCTCTTAGTGTTTTTTTCCATCACTTAGGTGTATATGCTATCGTGATCTCAAAATTTAGCGTGAATTCCTGGCCTTGGACGTGAATAGCCTAGTTACTGATCGTCGTAATTAATTAATTAACTAACTTACTAACTAACTATTAAGATGTTTTTAATTAACTGGGCCTTCACCTCTTTTAAAGTGATGGATTTTTCTCAGTGTCGGTAAAGATGGGCCTGTTGCAAACTTTAGGTAGAGCTAAAGGAAGAGTTATCTCTTAGAAAATGGCTAATACACCAAGATGAGCGAAGTCGAGAAAGTGTTTTATTTTGACTCATAGACAAGCGCGCTTGCGGTATGACCGTTTAACTCAGGGACACTCTGTACAAGGAGTGTAATCCTAAATCACTTAGAGTTCCCTCTAAATCCTGGCACCATGAATGTAAGAGCTAAAAATGAGCAAGTAGTTGTTTTTGAAAGAGAGCCGACAATATTGGTTGACCTGTGACCAGCGATGCATCGGTTTCACAATGCAGTGAATTAAGATGTCGGATCCCCCAGAGTTAGCGTCTGACAGCGTTTTGACGTGGAAAAAGAAAGCGGGCAAGAAACAAAGGTGCGATACAAAAAGAGCAGGGCTCTCAATCGAATTTGGGCCGCTGCGCACAACAGGGTCCCAAGCTCAACGCTGTACCCGCGCCCATCCATCACTCCGCTTCGGTGAAGCCAAATATGAAGCGACGACAAAACATGAGGTTCTCGCCGATTGTACAATACATTTTTGGGAAAAACCTTTAAAATACTGTAAATATTTTGACTGCCTCTGAAACCTCTATGCACCCTTATTTGGCTTTGAGTTAATGCTACTATTCGTAAGCACCCGAATAGTAGCATCCTAATTTGAATCGTATTTTGCAATTGGGAACTAGAATTTCCAGCCCACTTTAGGAACGACGTAATTGCCATTACTTTTCCTATGTAGATAAGTGATTTTATATATGGGCTAAAAATTGCAGTTCCTAATTGTAAAATATAGTCCATTTGCGGTTTGGAACTGCAATTTCTAGCTCACATTAGAAACGACGAAAATTCCATTCGTTTTCCTACGTGGATAAGTGATTTTTAAAATGGGCCAAAATTGTAGTTCCTAATAATTAGAAAATGTTATCCAGTTGCAGTCAGTCTAATTCCGGTTAAATCTTTCTGATCTATCAAATGGACCACATTTTGCAATCAGGAACTGCAAGTGCAGGCACATCAATAAAAGCTTCACCTGCATAGGAGAAGTTATGGCACACTTCGATGGTGAAACTCCCACACCACGTATCTCGGTTTGCGATATCGCAGACTTCCTGCCATACTTTATTTTTTGAATGAAGAACTACTCAACGTAGATTCTTTCAAACCTCCTTGATTTTTCTTCTCTGTGCGCAGAAAATTCTGTGGAATTTATTGAGGCCTTTTGAAATTTCACTTTCCATCTCTGAACATAAGCCAAAAATTGTAGTTCATAGTTGCAAAATGCAGTCCATATGAGAAAGATAAGCTCTTTTTAAAAACGTCCCGAAAATTTCCGTCACCACTTTATTGTTTCACAGAGAAATTGTTGGTTAAATCCTCTTGAATTTTTCACTGAATTTTATCGGCAGCACAAAGAAAATTCAGTGAAACTTCCGACAGCTGCGTTGAACAATTCCTCTGTAAAACAATAAATGGCGGTGGAAATTTTTAACGTCGCAAGGCGCTTGTGATACTTTGGCCAGGAGGTGACGATATGTCCTATCCCAGAAGGTGACGATATTTGCTCTGTTTTTCAGTTGCACTGATTCCCACCTCGGTCAGTTGCATGCTCATTTTCTCGTTTCAATTTTTACATTTTTTAGCTTCTGTTCCGGTTGAGAATGGGCATGTGATTGGCCCGAAACGTCCTAGTTGTTTTATGTCTCCTCTACACTCAAAAAAAGCTATGACTCTGAGACCCATAAAAAAATGGCTCGGAGATCCATAATTTCTAACCAAAGTGACTTACCGTCTACAGTATGGCTTTTTGAGCCATACTTTATTGGTCGCGAACCTATGAGCATGGCTTCACGAACTGTATTGTATGGCTCCATGACCCATAACTCGGCCGGTAAGTCACTCTTCCCATACTTGGTTTTTGAGTGTAGCCTTGTATACCCATTTGTTTTTTGTATTTTAGTGTGTTTTTATCGTTGTTATGTCCTACTTGCCTAATTTTGTAATATTGTTCGTTTTGTTGCAGGCTGTGGAGAACAATAAGCAAGTGAAGTGCAAGTGCCACGGCGTCTCCGGCTCCTGCGAGATCAAGACGTGCTGGGTGACGGCGCCGGAGTTCCGGGTGGTGGGCGACGAGCTGAAGACCAAGTTCCAGAACGCCATCCTCGTCGACCAGTCGAACCTCGGCAACGGGGCCACGCAGCTCATCGAGGAGACCAACGCCGGGCGGAACCGCCGCGCCAAGCGCCCCGGCGTCGGGCCCGCGGGCCGGGGTCGCAAGAAGCAGCGCCGCTCCGGCTCCGAGAGGAACCTCGACAACTCCCTCCTGTACTACGAGAAGTCGCCGACGTTCTGCGAGAAGGACCCGAGCATCGACTCGCCGGGCACCGAGGGCCGGCAGTGCAACCTCACGAGCAAGGGGCACGATAGTTGCGCGTCCCTGTGTTGCGGGCGCGGGTACACCAGCGTCAAGAAGTTGAAGAAGGAGAGGTGCAACTGCAAGTTCCAGTGGTGCTGCACCGTTAGCTGCGAGACCTGCCTCAAGACCGAGTGGATCACTGTCTGTCAATAAAAAACGCGTATCTGCATGGACAAATCAGTAGAAGATATGACGCTTCTGAAATATGGTTTTTCTCTGCTGGACTCCATTCAACTGCCGTTTCAGCTGCAAGACCTGCCTCAAATCCAAGCGCATCACCGCCTGTCAGTAGAAAACACGGATCTGCATGGAAAAATCAGTTGTACGTCGTTGTGTTGCGGGTGCGGGTACATCAGCGTCAAGAAGTTGAAGAAAGATAGGTGCGATTGCAAGTTCCAGTGGTGCTGCACCGTTAGCAGCGAGACCTGCCTCAAGACTGAGTGGATCACTGTCTGTCAGACCGTTTGGTCTGAGAGTTTCAAACATTGGTGCATTGAGATACTCCTAGTTTTGAAACGGCACCCAGTGAGCGAATGGTTTAAGAGATTCACTGAAAAAAAATGTAAATGATTTATAAATTCCAGATTACGTGTGTCGTAATCTCCAGAAAACCTAGTGGCCAGTTTCTGCCAGTGCTTATCGCGCTGCAGACATAAGTGACCCGATGCATGCGTAAAACTGATAGAAATACAGTACTGATTACAAGTTTTCCTAGGGATCATATAAATTAGGAATTTTTCAACCACTGACACCCTTCTATATCCATGTTGATGCTTAAATAGTTCTAATACTAGCTTCAACAATTCGTCTACAACTTTGCAACTTTCATGACCGGGACAAACACCCTCTTGTTATGCTTCATCTTTGCACTAGCTTCAACAATTCGTCTACAACTTTGCAACTTTCATGACCGGGACAAACATCCTCTTGTTATGCTTAATCTTTGCGTGAATAGTTCAAACAGAATAATAGACGGTTCATTGAATATCTCAGATTACCAAAGATAATACCACAAATATCTAGAAATTCTCCTCATAACACTTTCCCGCAAGAAGAAACATTTCTAAAATAAACCGCTCTTTATGAAGTTGAAAAGCAGTGATTTGGAAGCATTTGTGGGAGCAAGGTAACTCGCTTGGAGGAGTGCAAATTTAGATGAAGCTATTAACTCCCGCGCAGCCATGTAATCCACGACTCTAAAATAACCTCAACCTACAACTTTTGCGAGATTATTCGTGCTTCACGCTACGGGGGCTGCCTCCCATGATGCTTTTGACATTTCCGATTATTCTTGATATCTCTTGATGACCGCACGATCATCGATAGAGGAGCTGTCGGAACGAGCCGCACAGTGGGACGAGAGGTCAGACATGAAATTTTTGATTAAAACTGCGAATTTGGTTGTTTATTCACAATACAGATTTTAAAATATGCTCTTTGATGGAAAGAGGGGATGCCATTAAGAGCCGTCTTTGGGCTCAACCTATAATTATCCTCAACTTTACGGGTTTTTTCTCATTGAGGGTCTATATTGTACGGAAAATAGGACAAGAAAAAGCGAGGACGTGGTTGAAAAAACACACAATAATTTACAATTCATTAATTAATTTTGTGCGTTTTTTTAACCTTTTCCCCGCCTTTTCCTGTCCTATTTTATATCTATGTTCTCGGGCTGCCATAGTGTATCTTCATCTATATATTACGAAATAAATCATCATTTAGACGTTCTCAGTCTTTATCGGATGTACTATACTGACCCCTAAACATGAATTTATAGGTCAAATTTGGCAAAAATGCCGATTTTGCGGTCAAATGCCGAATGATCCGCACTTTTCGCCAAACCGGCCTTCAGGCTCATGTTTAGGCCAGCATTAGACCGGAAATGACCAAATCATGATTCATTTCGTAAAATTTAGACCGAAAAATCATAGACTTGAGGAAATTCAGGTAGAGTGGGTCCCAAAACCGGCTCCTATTGGTACCCATCCACGTACAAGAAAATCAATGGAGCTGGAGCCACTCGCATACTTACATATTTTGTATCAGTTGTATCGACGAAGCTGTGTGCTATGTGGATCAGAAGTTTATCAGGAAGGAACCAACTCACATTAAGTAGAAACTGAGAAAAAGAGGTTTGAAGTTTTATTCCTCTATGAGACTCAATGTAGAGAATAAACTCTGAACCCCTCTTTTCATAAACTTTAACCATGAACATAACTTTTCATAAATTTTTCGACTTTGAGTTTTTGGCAGAAGAAAATGTGCTCGTGGAACACAAAAACAGTCTTAACTCAACTTCTTTAAAAATGTGGGTCGGCTCCTTTCTGATAAACTCGGTACTTTTAAAATTCCCACACACTGAAAAAAAATTCTCGGCGTTTGTACCAAGGTCCGTTGGTACCTTTACCATCTCACTTATTTTTTACCAATTATTGGTAATTTTACCAAGACACACTAGTAAGCTTACCTAAAAACCGGTATTTTTGCTGTTTTTTACGGGTAAGAATACCACTTTTATTGGTAATCAATTCCCGGTAACTTTGCCATTTTATCTCGGTAATTCTACCACAGTCGATAAAAATATTGGCGTTTTTACCAAGGTCCGGTAAAATTACCGAGATTTCTCGGTAAAATTACCAATTCCATAAATGGTAATTTTACCAAGAAAAAACTGGGATCAAATAAAACCCAGAATTTTTGGTTTTTTTACCCTTTTCTTAGGAAATACACCGAGATTTTTTTTTTCAGTGCATTCTGTTCGATAACGCCCATCGACTCGCTCTTTTGTGCGGCGGAGGAGTTTCACGCTTAAATCGGTGTTGATGCAACCATTACATCGATGATGATGCATGAAGCACGTACGAGTAGGTACGAGTTCCCCTCGGGCGACACTAGGTACAGCGAGACAAAGAATGAATCCCTCTCTCTTGTATTAAGATGTTTTAAGCCCACGGAGGTATGCAGGATTTTTCATAATAACAGGTAAACACTAAAAAAAACACATTGGATCTAGAGTCCAGACGACTCTTGAAAACATTGACAAGAAAAAGGACTCTTAATTCAATCAGATTTAAGCTTAAATCAAAAGGAAATCCGCTCAAATTAAGAGGCCTGGTTCTTGATTTAAGCTTAAATCTGATTGAATCAAGAGTATTTTTTCTTGTCGATGTTTTTAAGAGTCTGGACTCTAGATCCAATGTGTTTTTTTTCCAGTGAACGCCTATTAGACCACCTAATAAGACCACCTAAATTGTGCTCCTCTGGGAAAAGTGACTACAAGTCAGGGTACGAAATCTATCACAACGGTATATCGATGGCTGAAGTGCGAAACCGTGTATATTCATTGCTTCAAAGCCACCTTAAGGAAAAGTATTAGAATGGTGGTTTGTGAGACGCAAATTCAGCTTATAGCCTAATTATTAAAAACATGATTATTGCAATCAGGAGAATGTTGTGTTCAGTGTATACATATTTGCCATGCCTCAAAGATTCCATTTACCTACATCTTTAGCAGCGAAAAAGTATATGCTCATTAAGTAGCCCCCCTCCCTTCCCTTCACCAAAATACTGCGATTTGGGGCCATAATTATATGTATTTGTCAGCGTTTTTGTACTTTTCATTTCCCTGTTTCTCACATCTTTTTTTCTCAAATTCAGTCGATTTAATATTCGATTTGTGTTAGGCACATGTTCAGTATACGATCAAATTCTCGCGAATAGTTCAAAGTATATATAACTCAAGCGTAAATTATCATGTATGTATTTGGCCCTGTAAGTATCCTGCCATTCTAATTTATCGTGATCAGTTCTAAAAATCGTGTAAAATAAACCTGTATAGTCTGTGATGATCTTTTACTTTTAACTTAACTTTAACTAATTCATTAGTCGTAGGTTAGTTTGTATTTCTTTGTATAAAATTTCACCTCAACAGCATATCAGATTCATGCAAAAATCTCACCGATTTATTCCTTTTGGATATAAACTCAACGTATCGAAGCAACGATGAGTTGTATAAAATGCCACAATCCCTTTAAATCAATTTTTGAGAGGAGCTTAAGTTTTTAATTTACCACTGAGCAAGTGCATCGAAATTTCATGTTTAGTGTGAATACGACTCTCAATTTTAAAATATTAATTACGAACAATTCATTGCCAAAGAATTTAAACATCTTGACTTCTCGTTGGTTTAACTTTTCCTCTGAATGAATAAAAAAAATATGTGAGCAAGAGTCTATATTTTAGAATATCTCGTTGTTTTACCCGCTCCAAAGATTAGGTATTTAAGTCATAAGAATTCGACATACCCAGAAGACGCATCAATAAAATATACAATCAAGGCCTCAGGTCCTGAATTATCATACATTTTCTCATACAAGTGTGTAAATAAATGTAACTGTCTTAATTTATTTGTTCAATGTTATCAAATACACTACATCTCTCCAAATCAATCACTGGAGTTTTCATTGCTAATATCGCCGATATGCCTGATGTCGATAAAACGAAATGATGCGGTAAAGTTTCGGAGAGATGGATGATAAGGCAGGATGTTTCTTCTCATTTCGTAAACGTGAATCCTCAGGCTTCTGTTCAAAAATCGTCGCCTACCTTACATAAAGGCGTAACTACACTCTGCAATGAACCCTGTCTTCCATACAATTCAATGCTTTTCCGGGCTCATCTCAATGTGTAATTACGCCCTTATGTCAGCCAAGCGACGAAAGGTATCATCTGCGAATTGATGAAAAATCCAACCGTGTTGAATACATAACAATCAACGTCTACGTAGGTTATGTGGCCTAAATTGAAAACTGAAGGCGTTTTATTAGTCAAGGAGAAAACGTTCAATTCAAATGTTCTGAGACGAGATATTAGGATGAATTAGATATGTATCGCCTGTATTGCAGCAGGTTTTCTTTGCAGGTAGAAGCTTTATCCTTAATGTGCTTCAATTTAGGACTACTAAAAATTTAAGATTTTATTTTGAAAATTAAACCGCTTGAAAACTGCAGCGTACTTTAGATTGCCGTATAGAGCGAAGCTTCCGATCAAAGCTTAGTTGGACGTATTTCTGCCAAACGGAACTATGTGCATTAAGACATGAGCCCTGAGACCCATAAAAATATATGCTTCGTCATAATGCACAAAGTTCAGTTTGGCAGAAATACGTCCAGTTTAAGTTCCCGCATCATTTTTCTGCGAGTTACAAATAAATCCACGGAGATTTAAATGATGATTTTTTATTTATGTATAAACCTTAGGATGATGACAAATTATGTTAGCGATTGATTTCATACTTTATTGATGGTTTTTGCTCGTCATTTTTAACATAGAGTAATTATCCGTAAAAGAAAAAAAAAAAGAAAAAACCTACACTTTTTGTAACATTTTAGAGTTTACTTAAATTCAAAATATAACCCCAAAGGAAAAATGAATGGGCAGAGGAAGAATAAAGGCGCATACGAGGAAAAAATAAAAGTCTTTTAATTGATCCAATATAACAGGGTGTTTCAGACCACCCGTACCAGGCCTTTTTCTCGGTTGGTTTAGGTCATACGAAGTCGGAGACCGCGGGGTTGAATAGAGAATCGACCCCAAGGAATCCGAATTTCGTGGTCCCGAAACCCCCCCACTCCCCCTTGGGGGGTAAAGGGGGGGTCACGATGCTAAAAGTCACGGTTCCCGACCGAATTGCGGATCGATCGCATCAGAATTGAAAAGCACGGAAAATTTCACGTGAAATTGACCCCTAAAAATCCAAAATCGGACCATCCAAGGCCCGAAAATGACCCCCTAAAGAGGGGGACAGTACCCCCCTCCATAATTTCTCTTTGGTCTCAAAATTGACGTAAATTCTCCAGAAAAAGACGGTTTCCCAGGTAATCGACCCCGAGAAATCCAAATTTCATGGTCCCGAAGCTCCTCTAGCCCCCCTTGGGGGCTAAACGGGGGGGCCCAATTTTAAAAATCGGGGCTCCTTTCCGAATCGCAAATTGATTGCATCCAAATTGAGGAGCAGAACACATTTACATCTTAAGTGACTCCTAAGAGTTCTAGTAGACCCCCTGAACGGCAGAAAGTAACTCCTTGAGGAGGGGGGCCTCGCCCCCGCCAAAAATTTCTCAGGATTCCTCTTTGGTCTCAAAATTGACGTCGATTCTCCAGAAAAAGACGGTTTCCTATGTAATCGACCCCTAGGAGCTCAGGGAACATGAAATCCGGGTCGATTACATAGGAAACCGTCTTTTTCTGGAGAATCGACGTCAATTTTGAGACCAAAGAGGAATCCTGAGAAATTTTTGGCGGGGGCGAGGCCCCCCTCCTCAAGGAGTTACTTTCTGCCGTTCAGGGGGTCTACTAGAACTCTTAGGAGTCACTTAAGATGTAAATGTGTTCTGCTCCTCAATTTGGATGCAATCAATTTGCGATTCGGAAAGGAGCCCCGATTTTTAAAATTGGGCCCCCCCGTTTAGCCCCCAAGGGGGGCTAGAGGAGCTTCGGGACCATGAAATTTGGATTTCTCGGGGTCGATTACCTGGGAAACCGTCTTTTTCTGGAGAATTTACGTCAATTTTGAGACCAAAGAGAAATTATGGAGGGGGGTACTGTCCCCCTCTTTAGGGGGTCATTTTCGGGCCTTGGATGGTCCGATTTTGGATTTTTAGGGGTCAATTTCACGTGAAATTTTCCGTGCTTTTCAATTCTGATGCGATCGATCCGCAATTCGGTCGGGAACCGTGACTTTTAGCATCGTGACCCCCCCTTTACCCCCCAAGGGGGAGTGGGGGGGTTTCGGGACCACGAAATTCGGATTCCTTGGGGTCGATTCCCTATTCAACCCCGCGGTCTCCGACTTCGTATGACCTAAACCAACCGAGAAAAAGGCCTGGTACGGGTGGTCTGAAACACCCTGTATGTACTATATAAGCTTCGAGACCTCCCAAATTTGCATATATTGTAACGCTCGGTTCCAGCGTTCTACCGGGCCGATTTTCATGATTTTTGCGGCTATTGACAGGCAGTTGTCTTTAAATGAGCCCGCTATATTAATTTTGAAAATACATAGGTTGTCCCAAAAGTACTGCACGTTTTTTTCTTTTGGACGAACGATAGCAGATATCAAAATGCGGTTTGTGTAGTCTTAAAGACAGAGCAATTACCAATAAAACAACACAAATCCGAGCTCTCTAAGTCAAGGAATGACCAAGTTACAGGGTTTTGAAAATGGCTTCCAGAGGGGACCCCTACGGAAATTTTAGCTTCTTTTCCGGGAAAAAAACAAAGAGTTGATGGTTTTTTTTTTAGACGAACGGTAGCAGATATCAAAATGCGGTTTGTGTAGTCTTAAAGACCGGCCAATTACCGATAAAACAAGACAAATCCAAGCTCTCTAAGTCAAAAAATGACCAAGTTACAGTGTTTTGAAAATGACTTGTAGAGGTGACCCCTCCAGGATTTTTAGCTTCTTTTCTGGAAAAAACAAAGATTTGATTAATCAAAAATTCTACAGAGAAATCATCGCGATCGAATGAAGTTGGCAACATGATATCAGCCTGGACCTTGCACTCTGCGATTTTTGGTTATTCCCTACGCTGAAAAAGGGCTTAAGAGGCAGGAAATTGAACTCCATCAAGGAGATAAAAAGAGCCGTTGAAACTTTCTTGAAGAGCATCAGGCAAGAAGAATTCGAAAAAACATGTTTGAAAAAGTGGGAAGTTGCGGCGCTGTGTGGCAAGCGATGGAAGGTATTTTGAGAAGGAAACCAGTGTCCAGTCGTCAAGTGAAGAGGATTAAATGCCAGTAATCTTGGTAAGATTGTGTAAAATTGATTTAATAAAACCAATTGATCTTGAATCTTTAAATCTTTGTTTTTTTTTCCAGAAAAGAAGCTAAAATTTCCGTAGGGGTCCCCTCTGGAAGCCATTTTCAAAACCCTGTAACTTGGTCATTTTTTGACTTAGAGAGCTCGAATTTGTGTTGTTTTATCGGTAATTGCTCTGTCTTTAAGATTACACAAACCGCATTTTGATATCTGCTACCGTTCGTCCAAAAAAAAAAAACGTGCAGTACTTTTGGGACAACCTATGTATAACCCTGGTTTTTTATATTACGAGGTAAAGCGAACTCTCCCATTCAAACAATGTAAATTTGTACTTTTTGTCACGGTTCGCTTGAGCGTTTTACTGTACCGATCGGTTTCCATGATTTTTGCGATCATCGACAGGTGATAGTCCTTAAATGAGCTCGTTTTGATCAGAATTTGAAAATAGGACCTAGGTTTTTTTATATAAGAGTAGATCATAGAACTTACGATTGAGCGTAGGGGAAAATATCATAAGCCGCCGCCCGCGGCGCACTATGGTCCAAAACTCAAGAATAGGAAGAAATAAGTCGGATAATGACTGAAAGATCACAAACGTCTCGTAACTATTGTTTTTTGAGCCGTTAATTTCGAATTTGATGTCAAATTGCCAAGGTTTAAGCACCCGGACCTATTAATTGTGGGCAAGTTAATGGCACGCTGCAGCGCGGCGCAGCGTGTAGCTCGAAACGCGCACTGTCGCCTACAAACCTAAAGGGATACTTCAAGCATTGCGCAATGCGTGAAGTATGCGCTCCCGACGGGCGTATGGAGAACGATTTTCTGGCGGAGAGAGCTCACTGGCGGAGAAACTCGTCGAGTCACTTGTTTTAGGATTAATACATGTATAAGTGATGAACAGGATTGATAGATTGAATGATATAAAAAAATTAAGGAAGAGTTTAACAAACCATATAAGTTGCAATTATAAGGATAAACCAAATGGTTTCAAACTTAAAATTTTGCAGAAGTAAAATTAACATTTAATTTCGACTCGATTTATTTTTTTAAAAAATTTCTGATTCTTGAAATCACACACTGGTCGTGTGAAGTAATTAGTGAACTCTCAACGCTAAATGAAGTGCAATATGAAAAGCGAGTCGAACTGCCAAGCGCTTCGCTAATACCTACGTATTGGAGCTTTCCCGCTTGTTTTTTTTTTTTTTTTTTTTTTTTGAAAAACGACACCATTCCACAAAAAACAAGTTCACGCGTCTCTCGTTCCGTTTTGCAGAACTACGTCAATTCATTCTGCAAATGTTAGATATCGCGGCAACGAAGAAAATGATAGGTTTGTCGTTATTAGTTGATCAAAAGCTCCGGTTGTTATAGATGAGATACAGTAAAGTAGGAAAAACTGGAAACAGACGGTAAATATATAGTCATTTTCCAGCCAAAGTATCACAAGCGCCATGCGACGTCTCAGAATTTCCACCGCCATTTCATTTTTTTCAATAGAAATTGCTCAACGAAGCTGTTCGAAAATGTCACCAAATTTTCTTTATGCTGCCGCTAAAATTCAGTGAACTTTTCAAACAGGCTCAACCAAAAATTTCTCTGTAAAAAAAAATGGCGCTTATGATACTTTGGCTGGAAGGGATATATGCCCAACTCTTATTCTCGAAGTTCAGCCAAGGGAAACTGTGCTCCTCATTACGATAACTATCTTGTCCTCCTCCAGCATCTCATATTCCTTGGATGCTTCTACCATCACTTGGTTTTCGCCAATTTGTTCGGACGTTTTCAGAGGACATCTTTCCACCTCCACTACTTACTTAGCTCCTGATACTTACTAAGATAGATTTAGATTTATTTGTTTGGTTGTTTCTGCACAAAAAGGCTAATACAAATATGTCAAGTTATACACAGGGCCGGATTAAGGAGGGTGGCCACATGGGCCGCGGCCCATGGCGGCGAATCTAGAGGGCGGCAAATTTTGCAATTTTTTTAAATGTAGGTATAAAAAAATATCGGATTTAGAAAAGAAAATTTACAAACGAGAAAAGGCGACAAAATCTCTCATTTCCTGAGAGTATAGTTGTAATTTTGTCGTCTTTCAGTGATACAAGGGACAGCACCTTTAAGTAGTCGAGTTAAGAGAGAAACCATACACGCAATTTGGCCTGGAACGGCGCGGCGCATAGAGAGCAATGATGACGAGGACTTGAGATGAAAAGGAGAAGCCGTCGGCGCGGCGATCGGCATGTAACACATATTTGCGCCTACAAGACTGCACGAATACTTCACGCATTGCATCAAACACAGTGCGGTCATTACGGTCAGCGTGAAACGGATAGCGCCTACAAGAATACATGAATACCTCTTGCATTGCGCCAAACACGGTGCGGTCTGCGCGGCGCGGCGGCGGAAGTTAAAGTCATTAAACCACATTCATGTTTGTTCTTTCATAATTTTTTTGTTCATTTCTTATGAATGAAAGGCCTTGTCCACACACAGACAGGTTTACGAAACTTAACTTTTGCTAGTAGTGTTGACAGGGCATTCCCAAAACATGTGTTCAACACGAGTAAACACGTCTTATGCACCCCTCCCCCGCTGGCACGTTCAGTTGATGGTTTTTATTGATATTTCAATACGAACGAGAAGGGGGCGGCAAAATGCAGGCGGCCCACGGGCGGCAAGTAATTAAATCCGGCCCTGGTTATACATTAATATTTTGATACATTTATCAAGCAGGGAAAATAATTAAATCATATAGTAGTAGATCAAACTAAGATTCAATGAGTGCACTCATTAATTTCATAATACTCGCCGTTAATTAGATATTCTTTCAATTTCGCTTTAAAAGTATTTGCATCATGAATTTTCTGTAGATCATCTGGGAGTTTTAAGAAGAAGGTATGGCCTCTTCTTAAAGTGGCGCTACCCTTCATCGTAGCTGTTATACCAGCATTTCTTTTACCAGCCTTATACCAGTATTTCAGCAGATGAAGACGTGAAAAAAGGTGGACTGGTGTAATGTAGGCGGAGCCAGATTTACGGACATTTAAAAAAAGATTGTCTGACGATCACAATGGAGATGTTGCATGTGTGAGGGATTTGCGATTTAACCATTGATTCTAATGTAAAAGTTCGCGAGAAACACGATGGTGCCACTGGTTTTCTCTGAAATCATCTCCCAAGCTCAAAAAAAAGCTCTCAAAATTAGGCCAAAATGGAGGGGATATCCCACCCCCCTGAGAGTCCACCTCTACATCAAAACGAGCTCTCCATGCAAAAGATAGGGAGCAAATACATTAGCAGGATTGCCACTTTATTTGGGGACTCCAAAACTGAAAACACGGCAACCCTGCTAATGTATTTGCTCCCTATCTTTGCATGGAGAGTTTGTTTTGATGTAGAGGTGGACTCTCAGGGTAGGGTGGGATATCCCCTCCATTTTGGTCTTAACTTGAGAGCTTTTTTTGAGCTTGGGAGATGATTTCAGAGAAAACCAGTGGCACCATCGTGTTTCCCGCGAACTTTTACATAAGAATCAACGGTCAAATCGCAAATCCCTCACACATGCAACATCTCCATTGAAAGAAAAATGAAGCATTCTGCAAACGCTAGATATCGCGGCAACGAGGGAAATGATGGGTTTGTCGTTATTAGTTGATCAAAAGCTCCGGCTGTTATAGATGAGACACCTGGTTCCCTAGGTCACGACGAGCTTAAAATAGGCGCCACTTGACGGGCTTCGGCGCTTGGCGACTCGTCACAGCCTCACGGGAAATCAGTCTGTTCCTCGCTCTCCTTCCGGCCGCCGGACTTCTCGGAACAGGTGATTCTTTCATTCTGTCTCGTAGATTCCACCTCCATTTCGACAGTGTTTAGCCGAAAGGACCAGGAACTCCAAGGAACTCCTTCTGCGGAGGAGAAGACTTGCCGTGCTCCAGAAGAACGCCGTGTAAATTTTCGGACGCTACACGATTTTCTCCGATAAAATATTCATCCTTATAGAAAAAATACACGAAAAAAATTAAATTGCTGACTTAACAATTCAATTGCTAAAAAAAGTGACTGCGATGTTTCAATGTAGTATTACAACACAAAAATGCAACTTAAATTAACTTACAATAGTGGTTAGAGCAGCATTTTTTCTTTATTGTAAAATCTACGTTGATTTTTTTTTTTTTTTTTGATGTAATAATTTATTAGTGAATATACAAATTGTAACCAATTTTAACAGAATTTGGCACGAAGGCCTATATGTACAGTCTAATTATGAAAAGAGTATAAAAACATAAGTAAAGATGGTGCAAAGTTATTAAAAGAAGAATATATGTAAAGTGATAAATTAAACTATAATTATACACGTTGAAACGTTGCAGTCACTTATTTTTAGCAGTTGAATCGTTAAATCAGCAATTTAATTTTTTCCGTGATAAATGGATTCCATTTTGCAAAAAAGAACCGAGAGCACTCAATGTCGCTAAGATTATAAAAAAAAAAAAATTTACCTCGTAAGTATAAACTGGTTCGCATTTAGCAAAAAGGAGCCAGCGTGATTAAAGTGTTTTCAAAATCGTTCAACTTCTTCTTTTCTTTTAAAAATACCTAATATAAGTACAGTATTAAAATTTGCACAGTTATTTTCCTTTAAAATATTAACAATTTTTTGGTGGACGGAAAAACTATTGCTATTCTAAGAGATTTTGTGGATAATTGTGAAGAAGCAACAGTTTTACAACACTGTCATCGCGCTAGTTCCTTTCTGCTAAATGCGATTCAACTGATCATCTAAACAAATTCTATATTTACTCCCAAGGACTATAAATTCAAGACGAAAATTAACCTCGTAAATTTAATTTTTTGATTGACTTTAGTGATTTTATTGTGAAGAATGTAAAATGCACAATCCTAGCCTGGCTCCGTTTTGCAAAATGCAATCCAAATATTAGTCCTTAAAATATTCAGATACTTTAAATGAACACGGGCAAAAAGAGGTAGGGGTTCAGTCTCAACTAGTGGATCATATGGACATTTCCAATTAATTGAAGTACTTAGTGCCCTAATTAACTGTGCCAGTACCCCGATAAATTGGGTTACTAACCCAAATGTTGTAGTGCTCCCAAAAACAATTGGTAATGTCCATATGAAACGAAAATTGGGGGTGTGCCACAATTTTAGGAGATGACCCTTAATCCTTTTGTTCGTGAAGATGTGGGAGAAACTCTACGGCAGACTATATTCACAAGTTATGCTGAAAATATTTATTTAATTATAGAAAATTTGGCAACGGCTGAAAGCTTACTAAGCGTTCCTCCGTGGCATGGCAGAAAAGGTCTGCTCTTTAAAAATGGTCGGCAGAATTCCAAATTTATTATTTTGAAGAACAATTTTAGTGCAAAAATTTTGATATGAATTAACAATATGTTATTCGATGTTTTCCTTCTTGCGCACAGCAGGGGTATTAAATGGACCCGAGCAACATCGGCTATCACCAATTTAATTGGGCAACTTAATTTTTTACATGAAAATGGTTCTGCGGATTTTATTTGCAAATTTCAGAGAATTTTCTACATAATACGATGCAAATACCTTAACATTTTCAAAGGAATTTGCACAAACGTTCTCTCGTAAAAAATTAAATTTGGCAATATCTGATGTGGCTTATTGGTTCCTTTCTGCTAAACGTGGTCCAAATTCGGTCAATAATTAAGTATATTTCTACTCTGCGTCATTACTTAAAACCTCTCTGTTAGATAGAAAATATGCTGCATCAAGAAATAGAAGGAAAGTAAGTCCTAATTGACATTCTACGACGAACTTATCGAAGTGAACCAAATTAAATTGCAATTTTCCTGCCCTAAAAATGCAATATTTTTACATGATTTGGTCAATAGATGTCAATTTTGAACGATCCGTCCAATGAGTACCACATATCAGAAAGGTATGCAATTTGCAGTCATAAGAAAAGATGTGACCAATTTTAATTTTTATGGCGATAAAGTTCAATAGGAGGAACTCCTTCAATAAGTAAGAGCCAACATGCATAACATTGACAAAAATTCCCCTCCGTAAACTGGAGACTTTTACTGCAGGCACGGAGACGGCATACCTCTAGTTTCCAGTGGCGTGACGTAAATCGTGATATATAGATTGTTATGCCATTTAAACCTATGGTAAAGAATCGATTATTGAGGTGTTCGCTGCGAACGCCCAGTTTATCGATCCTTTTCCATAGGTTTAAATGGCATAACAATCGATAAATCGCAAAGCACGCCACGCCACTGCTGTTTCATCTTCAAATGCGTAGATTTATTAGGTGTAGATTCAGTAAATTCAATCTCTGACCGACATGCTTCTTTTCTCACCACTCACTTCGAACAAAATTCGTCTTATTTGTATGAAAACGAGACGTATATGAGAAGTCCGTAAGTGCGCAAAAAATGACTTGGTTTCAGACAAAACAGCCGTAAGGAGCATTATTCCTCAAAAGAGCGATGAAAACAGTGCTTTCAAGTAAAATGCCGCCCATTCTTACCAATTGCCAACCTGAAAATGTGCTTGCTGTGTGTCCAAAACGCAACGGCGAAAACATGCAAGAGATAGCACTTACGGATGTCTTCCCTAACTCTAGCCTAACATGAAAATGAGTAGTGCCCTTTCCCTGTAATTGAAACAAAATTGGTTGTTTTTTATCATCGAAACGATTTCTACGAGTCTTTCGGTTGATTCGTGGCAAGTTAAGAATGAACGGAGGCTCCTTTCGATAACTTTTTCTGCTTACACTTAGATTCTAGTGAGCCCATTTCCTGAAGAATTCATTTTTACACTTACGGCTCTCTTCACATTGAGAAAAAAACTTCGTGCACGGGACCCGAAGTTGAGGTCCTATGAATCTCTGAAATTGTCTGATCACGCATCCGAAAACTTGAGGTCGAGCTGCCAAAGTTCGGATCAAACATCAAGGCCCTTCGGTATGTACCGGAGCACTTTAGATGTGTGACCCGAACCCTTCGGTATACATCGAATATACCTCAGATGTCTGACCCGAACTTAGGCAGCTCGACCTCAAGTTTTTAGATACGTGATCCGAAAACTTCAGAGATCCATATGACCTCAACTTCGGGCCCCACGCACGAAGTTTTTTTTCTCCGTGCACTATCACGGCAGAGTTATAGTAGGCTGTAGTGGTTACGAACACCTTGGCATGACGTTATTCATGAAACAACCAGTGGCGTGGCGTGAATGATCGATTATCGATATTTCTCCATTTGAAGCTACCTATGGTAAAGAATCGATTATTAAGGTGTTCGCTGCGAACACCCTATTTATCGATCCTTTTCCATAGGTTTGAATGGCATATTTATCGATCTATCGCAAAGCACGTCACGCCACTGGAAACAACATTGACAACGTTGTGGTAAATGTTTCCGCAACCACTCTCCGAGTGAATCAGGAGTGAATTAAACTTGAAGCGTGGGAGCTTCATGTCCTCAATTAGTTCTCGAGGATTCGTATACCTAAACAGATTCAAAGTTCCTTCAATTCTTCGCATATGCAACCCAATCTCCGGGGAGTTAAAATAGTTGCTCAGGCCGGGCGGGTTAGGGGTTTACGTAGCCGTAGAATACGGCTCGGCGCGCAAGGAGCGAGCGCTTAGAAATCAGACCCTGGCTGGATCTAATCTGAAAATGAGGAGTGGTTACCAAGCTAGGCACTTAAAAATTAGCTCAGTTTTTATTTTCGTTGTGTCCTCGCCGCAGTCTCAAAAGTCTGTGTGGGCTCTTGAAAAATTGCAGATGACCCTAAAATGTAGTATACGGCCGAATGGAGCCTGTATAATTTTGGTTCAAAAGTAGTAACTATACGTTAAAAGCGGCGTGGCTTATACCATTCAAATACAATGTACACAAAGGGTGCCGATGCCCAAAGAGCGAAACCACTTATCTCCATTGTGGTGCTTCAAAATTTCTGCTCCTATTTTATTTTTTCAAAAAGAAAAAAACGAACTTCATGACTGAATATTCTAACTGAACATTTACTTGCGATGAAAAATCAAGGCAGTCTTCAAGACATACGTTGATTATTTTTCAAAAGAAAAAATAAGGTCAGACAGGAAGTATGCAGCGTCGCCAACGAAGATGCGTGGTTTTTCGCTTTCGCCATCAAAATACCAAAAACTGACGGACAACACAAGGCACGAACTGAAGAATTTCATTATCCATTTCCTCTCGAAGATTTTCGAGGAAAATCAATCACTCAACGAACAATAAGTGCTCGGAAATAGCTCGGAAAATTAGCTCTCGTAAAGAAAATCAAAGGTTTTATGATTTAAATGTATAATGTTTGCTCTACTTTTTCATTAATAAGTGTAATGTTAATATCTCGCTGAGAAATTGATTTTTAAAATTCCCATTCATTGCGTCCATGGCAAGTGTTGATTTCCAACATAATTTGCCCTTTTGAAAATTTACGAGTGAAATTCTGTGCAAAAATCTATAAAGCGCTCTAAAAACCCCAAGCGATATGATTACGGAACGGAATCTCTTCACCTTACGGAGTGAGGTTTTTTATATTTAGGTTGTTTTTTAAGTTATTAAAATTAAGTTGTTATTTTATTACGTGAATTTTGGCTGACTAAGTTGTTTTTAATTCTTACGGAGTGACTTCCACTATTACGGAGCGGAATGTACCCTGTTTTTTAGAATGGCATCCGCTTTCATGGTGCTACTTTAACTCCGCATTCAAATCACACGGGGTGTTTAGGCACTACATAGACTCCGGCACCAAATCTCACGATTTTTAAGAGTGTGGCAACCAACCACCCATAAGGTTGTCAGATTGTGCGATAAAATTCGAATACCTCACATGGAGGCGTATCGGAAAAACCTCTAATTTTCCAGCACACTAAACACCCAAGGACTGAATCCTCCCTTTCATGCCGTCAACGGGCCGATTTTGATAAGCTTTTAAACTGTAGACGCAGCACTCTACTTCCGCCGCGCTGAGCAGGAACCACTCATCTCCATAGGATTACCACCGGAGATACGCGGTTCCTGCCTCGCGGCGTGGACTCGGACCCGGGAAGCCTTAAAAGTTGCGAGCTTTCGGGCTCTTCAAGCGGCTCGCACTAGCGGCCAGTCCGAGCTTTGCATATCTTACGCGCGTGACATTTCCCCTTTCGGTGGGCAAGCCTCCTCCCGGAGGTTTTGTGTTTTTGCAACTGATTATTCGTGAGTTCTCTTTCATTTTTTGGAAGATTCTGATATGGAAGTCGCGGTTTTTTCGGATGCCTTGCCGCCGTGGTTGTGCGATTGACTTAGGTTCTAGAATAGGCTACACTGTTGAAGATTATAATGTTCTGTTCCTTCGTCGTGGATGAGATCGGGGTGGCTGTGACTCTACTTCTGACTAAATTTGACTTCATTTCAATTCACTTGACTTTGATCAATTGACTATAATTCGACGGTGAAGCTCCCAAACCACGTATCTCGTTTGCGGTTTTATTAAATTATTTTCCCTTTTTATATTTTAAAGGGGGACAAATCAATATAATTGCTCGAAGTTTTAAAGAGTTTTCTTCGCACATAGAAGAAAAATCATGGAAGTGTACAAGAATTGACGGTGAGTAATTTTCTCATTGAAAATTAAAGTATGATAAGAAGTCTACAACGTTGCAAACCGAGATACGTGGTCTAGTAGTTTCACCGTCGAAATGTGACCGGGTATGGGAAGATAGGAGCTTACAGTGAAGTAGGCAAAATTTTGAAATACGCTCACCACTGTTTAAGGGGTTAATTCCGCACCATTTGTTGGATGAAACACCCAAAAATTCTTCAAATTGACTTTAATGGAGCGTTTTAGAGTTCGAGATCGAAAAATCGCAATTTCGAGCAAAACGCAATTAAATGGCACCGACGCGCTGTTGCTAGCTTCCGACCTCTTTCACTGAGAAACTTTTAACTTCATATATAATAGAAATTTTGACTTGAAATTTGAGAATACCAGACGAAAATTTTCATCAATAACGGAAAATTAACCTGAATTTCACTCTCGGCTCTTCAATTGGACTGCATTTTGCAATTTGGAACTGTAACTTCTGGCCCGGTTTAAAAACAACGTATGTGCCATTAGATTCCGTATGCACATAAGAGTTTTTTCAGATGAGCCAGAATTTATAGTTCAAAATTGCAAAATGCAGTCCAATTTAAGTTTCCGTTTCTAAGATCCGGTCGCAGATGGCTCTAATGGTCGGTAAAATAACTTTAATTCGACTCCATTTTGCAATTAGAAACTACAATTTCTGGCTCAAAGTCAGGTTAGAAACAACGTATGTACCATTAGTTTCCCTATGCACGTAAGTGTTTTATACAGATGAGCCAGTAATTGTTGTTCCGAATCGCGAAATGGACTGCATTTTGCAATTTGGACCTATAAACTCTGGCTCATCGGAAAAAACACTTATGTGCATAGGGAAACTAATGGCACATACGTTGTTTTTAAATCGGGCCGAAATTTATAGGTCCAAATTGCAAAATGCAGTCCAAATGTAGTCCAATTGGACTGCATTTTGCAATTTGGACCTATAAATTCCGGCCCAGTTTAAAAACAACGTATGTGCCATTAATTTCCCTATGCACATAAGTGTTTTTTCAGATGAGCCAGAATTTATAGGTCCAAATTGCAAAATGCAGTCCAATTGCCCTCGATGGAAAGTCAATTTAAACAGCTCAAACTCATCTTCAATATAGGAACTGAATGTTATTGTTTTTATCAGTGTATAAACTAATAAACACCGGCGGACTAATCGTTGAAATTGATAGACAAAGCGGTAGACAAACAAGACATAGAAAGTATGGAGCGATCCTATTAGTAATAGGTTCCTATAGACTAGGGAGAAAATGATGGACTAACTGTAGGGTCTCTCGTGGATAGCCGTTAGTTAGTCTATCACCTACCTTCCTTGTCCATTGCAACCACCCGCTTCCACCAATCGGATCCCTCCATATCCCTTTTGTCCTCTTTGTCTATAGCTTTGTCTATAAATTTCAACAGTCAGCCCGCAGATAGGGTCAGAATGAAATCACCACCGCCGCCGTGTCACCGAAGATAAAGGTAACGGTCAGATTTTCGAATTCGGTTTGGAACTAGGCTCGTGACGTAATCAAGGATGCCGTGAATCTTTAACAGAACACTGTATCTGTATTTATGGACGAATGGTATTGATCTTACTGGCATCTAATGAGGGCATCCAAGAGCACGTGACGCAACAACGATCCACGTATAAAATCCAGCTGAACCAAGACAAACCCAAGAGTCCTGAGAAAGTAGTGGTGAGTGATTATCTGGACTCAATTATAATAATAACATCATATCAATGCAGGGTGACCCAGGATTAAGTACGAACATTGAAGGATTCGATTTTTCTGGTGAAAAAAGACGGATTTGTGAGATAAATTATCTCCAAAAACGCTTTCTCCGGGGGCCACGGCCCCCCAAAGTTGGAGGGAGAAATCGTCTCTTTAACACCGTGACAATGTTTATCAACCAATATCATTAAATATTAATGAGTTGGGGTATTTCTTGGCGCTCTTTTCATTTGTGACCTCAAAAAAAGGGGAAAACTCATTTTCAGGGGGGTTTAGAGGGGCATCGAACCTAAAAGTGGCCAAAAAATGTTTCTAGCTACAACAATTCATTTTGACGGCACCACTAGATTCAGTGTTAAAGAATATTGAGGACGTGTTCTTGCGTTTTTTCGCTGTGACTTATCGTTTTCGAGATAATAGGGAATAGATGGAGATAATGAGAGATAATAGGGGATAATAGGGTATAATAGGGTATAATAAGAGATAATAAGGGATAATAAGGGATAATAAGGGATAATAAGGGATAATAAGGGATAATAAGAGATAACAGGGGGATAATGCGGCCCCAGGGAAAGCGTTTTTGAAGAGAGAAAAAAAAGAAAAAAAGAAAAAAAGCATTTTACTACAAAAAGGTATTTTTTATCCTAAGAATTGACTACTCAAATATTCGCACTTAATCCTGTGTCACCCTGTATTATGTATCACTATTTAGCCTAACCAATACTGTTACGTTCATACAGCGTTGTTGCGGTACCGACCCTTCATCGCGCCCTTGCCCTTTCGCTTATTCACAGATGACTTTGGACTACATTTTGCAATTGGGACTTCAATCTCTGGCTAATTTTAGAAAAAAACGTTATTATCATTAGTTTCCCTATTCACATAAGTGCTTTTACAGATGAGCCAGAAATTGTAGTTCCGAATTGCAAAATTTAGTCCGATCTGGCAATTGGACGGTGAAACTATACTAGACCATGTGACTTGTTTGCAGTATTCAAAAATTCCCGGCTTCATTTTACTTTTTTGAAAAAGGACAAACCAATTTCATTCCTTGAAATTTTCACAGAGTTTTTGTCGGACTGAGACAAAAAATCTCGAAAGTTTTAAAGAATCGACGTTGAGTAGTTTAACATTTGAAAAATAAAGTATGACAGGAAGTCTGCAACGTCGTAAGCCGAAATACGAGGTCTGGTAGTCTCACCGTCGATGTGTATGTTGCAAAGGACCAAGAATAAGTGAATTAAAGCAGGAACAACTGTGCTGCCATATTAACGAAGAGAGCAACAGCGGTGATTCTTGAAAATTGCCGACACTGTTTTTCCTCGCCATTTAATTGTATGTGAAACAATCGATTCTTGGTAAAGCAGCTTACCTCGCGTATAATCGATATTTTTAATGGATTTAAATGGAGGAAAAAAGGTGTTGCCAACTCGCAAAATCGCCACTGAAGAGCAGTGAATGCAAACATGAAGCTCTGAGGAATTTGACCTACAGTAGCGACTGGGCGGAAAATTTCATCGAACGAATTCTCAGTTACTCTTTGAGGAATTGACATAATCTGTCTCTCTGCTGACGTATGTTGTCGTGCTAAGGAAGAACGCCGTATGAACATTCGGGAGTTGCCAAATTTCCCTTTATGAAACCTGTATTTTTGACAAAACTCGTGCATATTTTTCCTTGAAGTTTTCAGATATTTTCGATTAAATTGTATACAAAATTGTCTGGAAATTTGAAAAAATAATATTCACAATTTTCCCAGTAATTTCGGTTTTAATCGGAGGAAACTTATAGCAACGTCTGAAGGCTCATAAGGCGTTCTTCCTTAGCACGGCAGTATGGGAGTGTCTCTATTTCCACGTGAGCCCCGGAAAGCATAGAGTTATATGGAGCACAGGGCTCGGCTGGAAATTCAGATACTTCTTTTCGTTTGATGAGCGATAAATTATCTAAAAAGCTCTCTCAAATTGTTCGGATAATTGCAAATCGAAGAATTTTAGTTGGTAAGGGCCCCTCTTCCTTGCTTCATGTTGGGTAGTATATTCATTGGGTCATATTTCCATTGCGGAATTTCAAAATGTCCGCTCCTACTTCATTTTTTTGAGAGCAAAAAAAGCCAGCTTTATAGCTTGACATTTTTACAGTATATTCTGCTAACATACATATAAGAAAAATCAAGGAAATTTACAAGAAATTACCTCCAAGTGTTTTGCACGGAAAAATTAAAGAGTGATAGGAAGTCTGCAAATCGCAAATGGAGATACGTGGTTTCGCACTTCAGCCATGAATACCAATGTTTGGACGTGTGCCCTTTAGCGTTTGAGAGATCTCTGAACATATTTTACTTTCTTTCCAAAATTATTATTGATATGAGTACATCATAGTATACTTTGAGCTAACGATAAAGCGCAAAAACCTAGTCCGAATATACGAATAAATATGAGGGAATGAAATCATGGGTGAGCAAGGATAAAAACATTAAAAACACTTAAAGGCAGGACGCTTCGAATTACTGTTATCAGCTCATTTTCAGCTGCAAAAAACACGAAAAAATAGATACAAAATTTAATGGCGACCTGATCCCAGCTGTTATCACGGAGCTGCTTCTAAATCTAACCTAAAGCTAGCTCTCCTGAGCTGACTAAACCTTAAATTTTCTTCACAAATGAGAGACACCTAAAAGCGCTCTGAGAGATACAACTATTTTTGCTTGATATCAAGGTGTCAATTTTGCAAAAGCAAAATTGAAGGAGCAATGGCGTGAGGCGAGAATATTCGCAATATTCCGCTCTATACTGCTTGTGAGGTGTCGCTTGGATTCGGGAGAAAAGTTAAGAAACGAGGTCGGATTATAACTTTCCTATCATCGGCTGTGTTGCTCACGTAGCCCTTAAGCTCCACGTAAAACAAAGACTAGCGAAACCAACACAACAGGAAAATAGAACGAGGGAAAGGGAGCGCGGCGATGACGGCGCAGAGATACAACTTTTCGTACTTGATGGATGTCCATGTTGCATTATGCAAAATTGAAGGCGCGATGCCACGATGACGCTCGGAAAGCTAATTTCTCTGCGCTCCCAGTTTGCTAGTATAAGGTATCGCTCCTGTTCTGGAGGAGACATTTCCTTTTGATGTTCATTGTTGTACAGGAAATCGAAGCATTATTCAGACTTAGAAAATTCTGCGATTACATTCTTTACACACTGATAGAGATTTACGGAAAGGTTCAAAGTGTCATTTTTCCTCGAAAGAATAAAACATGCTATCGCAAAATTAAGCATCGCACAGTGTAGTTGAGCCGATTCTGGATTATGTATCCGAATAACATTCTTTTTAAGTTGGTGCCTCAGTGCGATAATTCCATAGTCTTCCAACGCGGTTCACACGAGAATTGACAACGCTGATAGGATTAAATTTGATAAAGGGAGCGTTTCGAACGAACGATGCTAATCGGATGTATGGCTTGATGTAAATAAACAGAGGAGCGGGTTGCGGAAGGTGAATTAAATTAGAGAAAAACACAGATCACAGGTCCGCTGCCGTATGCTGAATTGATAGAGCGTGATTCCTTCGAAGTCCTTGATGTGAAATTTTTCCGATCAACGTTTGTTTTTGCACCTTTTCCTTGTTGCTGACATCATCCATAGATGACATCAGGATGTGGGGGGGGGGGGGGTCAAGGGATGCCTGATATGTACCTGAGAGGGGATAATGAAGGTCAGGCTAAACCTGACGTTAGCTGCCCGAGGCCTAAAAAGCTTGAAAATTTTAGAAATTAAAGAGAGAGGTAACCCCTTAGTAACCTACGAGTGTGAGGAATGGCCGATGAAACAGCAAACTCGGGAAGTTCTATAAGCAACAAGGGTGGATTTCTCGTGTGGGTCGAAGCACCATGGTCTGTATCAACGGAAGGGAAATGTAAACATAAACACGCCGGTTGGTAAACTCCTGTCTCGTCCCGTGTTTTGGCGGGTTGGCGTCGGCCATGTTGAATATTGGATTTAGATTCGTGCAAAGGACTGTATTGTCGTTTCATTGGCTTAAAAATCAAAATTTCCGAAGATTTTTTATCTAAACAATGCAAAATATTACACGCAAGTTCGAGCACTGCCGAGCCTTGGGACAAATCGTCCTAATACTTGTCTGATTTAACGATTGAAGTCATCTGACGTTGAACCCATAACTAGTGGTAATCATTTTTAAAATAATTCTTTAACTCTCAGAATTCCGGACCTTATATTTAACCACTGCATAGCACTCACCACCAAATTCATCAGTCATCACTAGGCGAATTTTGTATGATTTTTCTATTTTGGAACAAATTGCGCATCCACCGCATTAGGAGAGAAATAGCGTTGACCTCCAAATTTATTTTTGCTTCACTCAATTAAACAGCCTAGATTGTCAAGGCACACAGAGAAACGAGCTAATATAATAATAGAAGAGGTTGGACATGAAATTGTTAGCTAAAATTTCAAAGTTTAATGTTTATTTCGTCACCAATTCAATTTCAAGAGGTGGTTCTGAAAGAAATTTTCTTAAAGAAACCAATGGAATCACATTTGAACTTTTTTGTGTAATATTCTCGAAAATATAAACTTTCAAAGTTGCCAGATTTTGTCCGACCTCTACTACTGACTCGTTCCATTGAGGGTCGGTACCTCCAAAATATGTTGTCTCTGCAAATCATACCCGATCGCAAAAATTCGCCTATTGATGGTTATAGTTGCAGGCGATTATAGGACATTTTGTCAACGATTTTTTGTCCACGCACCTGTTTTTTCCAGTAATTTACGTCCACGCGTTTTTTCGGCACGGGAGTTTTGGTCCACGTGGCAGTTGCGACCCAAAGTAAATTGGCCCACATGTAAATACAAACGACAATTGCTCATGACGTTTTTGGATGAAAATGTATAATGTCTTGGAAGAATGAGGGTTTGCTTGTTGTTTGTTTTGTCTGTTTGGTCCAACTGAGAATAATATATAGTTGAGAGTTTTGGTAAAAATGGGGGAGCGTCAATTCCATGAGACAAAATTCACTAAAACTCTCTACACCTCTTTGGTGTAACAGGACTTAACTATCTTTCAAGATTTTCCCACCTTGTTATACCTGAACCGGATAAACCTCTATATTTGCCTCAGCTAAAGGCTCTCAGATTTTTCCTGTGTACGATAAGTATCTTGATTTATTTTGCGAGGAAAGATCTGTACTTTTATAGGATGTCTGTCATTCTTAATACGTTCAATTTCGTATGATATGTGCAACACCGCTGTTCTGAAATAGTTGCTTTAGGCGCCGCCGCACGGCGGGCGGGCGGCCAGCGCGAAACGCGCATTGGCGCCTACAAACCTAAGTGGATACTTCAAGCATTGTGCAATGCGTGAAGTATCCACTTAGGTTTGTAGGCGCCAGTGAGCCTCTCGCGCTGGCAGCACGCCACTCCGCTCTGTTAGGCTTTAATATTTATACTCGCATGGTCAGCGTTATTTAGCTCATGATTTTGAAATATTTGCACAATCTGCATTGATTATTCTCATTTAAATTGATGGGGAAAAAATATGTATCAATTTATCAGAGGAGACTAATAATATAATGTGTGTTTTTTAAATATTGGTGGTTCCGTGTCAAATTTAATGATTTCCAAAGCACTTCAATTTTTTCTTTTACATTCCGTGCTTTTATTGTGCTGCAGCGAGGTGTACGCGCAACCAAACGCTCAAAATTTGACGTATTTGACTCTAAAAGATCGATGTACAAATGGATTAAAACTAAAGATTGCGTGCTTCTTGGTTTTTTTCCTCTTTTATTCATTTTTGCAGTTTCTGTCGGCACAACTGCGGCTCATTGAGATGAATGTCACTTGGAAAAGGTTTTACAAATATTTGTCAGATTTTAAAAATATAAATGTTTTCAAAATAAAGTAATAATTTCGCAAAGAAAAAATTAAAAAAATAAAAAAAAGTACCTACACATATATAAGGTATATTGTGCATCGAATATTTTAAGGATAGAAATAAAACCAAATATTCACCAATGACAATTTAAAAAGATGATTCTAAAGGAGAAAGTAATAACATTTCATTTAGAAAATTTCATTTGAAGAGCAAGAGGAACAAGGAGAGTTCGTAAATTGGATGAGTAATTTTTTCTGAAATTTTGAAAATTTCCGTGCTCTTCACTATAAATTTACAAGATTTCGTTAACTGCAAAACTTTGACTATCTGCCTAAGCTAAAATACCGGACTTAAATAAGTGCCTGTGACATATCAATAGGCAAAAATTATGATGGGCATGCGCAAAGACAATATATTTCAGAGGTACCGCCCTACAATGAAAGGAGTCAGTAGTAGAAGTCAGGCAAAATCTGGCAACTTTGAAAGCTTATTTTTTCAAAAATATGGAACAAAAAAGTTTAAATGATTCCATTGGTTTCTTTGTGTAATTTTCTTGCAAAAACGCTCCTTGAAATTGAATTTGACACGAAATAAACGTTAAAATTTGACTTTGAAATAAACTTTGAAAATTCAGGCATTTGACAAAATTCCTGACATTACTATTTGCCTGCGACATATCCGTTATACATAAATCAGATATATAAATCCGTTTGGGAGCTGATGAAAGGTTAGTGAAAGATCGGGGAGGGTGTTGATGCGGTGCAACGGGGAACGGGGCGGGTGAGTGATGGGTGCTCGTTTAAGTGCAGATCCGGAAGCCTTGAGGAGATAATCGAGTTATGCGAGTAATTCGATTTGCACGAAGTCATATAAAATGACCGACCGCCCGCCTTTGCCTTACTGAACTGGATATCGATTCGACTTTTGACACCGTTTTCCCGCTTGGCCGGCGCCGCGCTTTGCCGGAAGATGTCCTGGATTAAGGTCCAAGACCTAGTGCAACTTCGGATCGTGGTGGAGATTTTTCTGTCTTCGTTGTTGGAAACGAACACAATTTATTTTAGAAACCCTGCACTAACGATCTAAGCTTACTGAAAACATAGAGTACATAGAGTTGTAATGTAAGTGGGAGAGCTTGCGCCATGTTCTGCTCGACGAGTTTCGAGCCCGGTGTGCGGGGTCACTTTTTCGATACATGTTCGATCCAAAATGGCGATGTGGAATATGGCCGGGTCCCTGTGTATCGCAAACAATCGATTATGTATCGAAAAAGGGACCCCGCGCCGCACAGGAATCTCGGAATTCGGGACCTGGAAAACGCTTAAAAGTGGCGCCAGCTCTCCCACTTGCATTACGACCTCTACGAGGTCTGTTAGATTAGAAACCGGATTTTGGTCATAACTAGTCCACAATGCGTCCGAATTAGGTTTTCTAGAGTTTTCCTGATAGCTGAAAATGTACTTAAGAACGCTACGTTCACAGATTTTGTTTAATTTGATCAGTGTTTATTCTGTGTCATCTTGAATACGAGTAAGTCAGGTGCGTTTTGCGATTTTAATCATGCGATCACTGATAGAGCAAAGATTCGACATTAAATTTTGTTTTAAACTCGGTATACCCTCTACCGAAACTTTTAGTATATGCTAAGTAAAGTTTACCATGATCACTGTATGAGATGTTCCCACTGCTTTGAATGGGTTAAACGATTCAAAACTGGTCAGAAGTTCGTCAAAGATGGGGAGCATGGGAATCGACCCTCAACGGCAACTGGCATTTGTCACGTGGAAGAAGTGCGGGCAAAAGTGCTCGAAAATGGTCGTTTCGAGCTTGTTGAACAGAGTAATATTTCTGAAGCTCTGTACATACAATTTTGATAGAATATGTAGACACGCATCGAGTTTCAGGTACACTTGCCCCTTGATTGTTGTCCGTTCAACGAAAAACAAACCAAATGTCAATCTTCCTTTAGCTGCTTGAACGTTCTAACAATGATCCTACATTTTTGGATAGGATAATTTTCGGTGACAATACTTTAGTGTACGGCTACGATATGGAGACGAAACTCCAATCGTCCTCGTGGGTTGAAAAATGTAGTGCAAGACCGAAAAAAGAGAGACAAGTTCGGTCAAACATAAAAATCGCAAAACACCCTTAAGGTTGCCTTACTTCAAGCCACATACCAACGAAACTAATTAGGATTTTTCAAATTTGTGAACGTAGGGTTCTTAAATATATTTTCAGCTATCAGAAAAGCTCAAGAAAATGTAATTTGGACGTATTGTGGGCTAGTTATGACCAAAATCCGGTTTCTAATCTAACAGACCTCGTATGTACTCTATGACTGAAAAAAAGTTACGGGCTACGTAGACATGTCGCAGGCAAATAGTGAAATCAGGCGTCTTGTCAAATGCCGAGGCAGATTGTTGAATTTTGACGGTCTACAAAATTTTGTAAATTTACGGCGAAGAGCTCACCGAGTTTTCAATATTTTTGGAAAAATAACTCATCAAACCTATGGTCTCTTTTTGTCGCTTCCTCTTCAACTGCCTCTCATATTCTTAAATGCTGAAATTCTAAAAATTCTGTATTTTATGACAAGCTGAAAACTTCAAGATAAAAGTCTGTTCCGGAGCTAAAAATCGTTTAAAACTTTATCGAGTGATGCAAATTTTTACTGAGAATTTTTTCTCACTTGAGCAATTAAGTTTTCTGCCTAAAATTAGAAAAAGAATCAGGATTTCTATCTAAATTAGAATATTTGACTATTTGCCTAGGCATTTGACAAAATGCCTGAATTTACCATTTACCTGCGACAGACACACTGTCTGGGTTCCGGGCTCAGAAGCCGAAAGTTCCGGGTACTGGAGCCGTAGCTTAGGCTGCTCCGGGTGCTACATCCGGAACTTTCAACCTGTGAGCCCGGTATGCGGGCGGTATAACTATATAGCCTGGAAGTACGGCTTCCACGAGCGGAGTTTTTATTTCGGTGCAATGGGTCACTAAAACACAAATGAATTTTGACTTGCGAATATACATCGTCACCTCCCGGCCAAAGTATCACAAGCGCCATGCGACGTTTCAACATTTCCGCCGCCGTTTATTTTTTAACAGAGAAATCGTTTGTTGAATCCATTTGAAAATTTCACTGAATTTTATCGGCAGCACGAAAAAAATTCGGTGAAATTTTCCAACACCTCCGGTGAACAATTTCTCCGCAAAAAAATAAAATGGCGGCGGAAATTTTGACACGTCGCATGGTGCTTGTGATACTTTGGTCGGAAGGCGAGGAGATGTGCCTCACAGAATTTGGTCGAAGCAATTTAAACTGCGCGTACTGATCTTGTACGGCCTCCGACTACGAAGATTGAATCGGCACCTTAAATCTATTTGAAAATAAAACAAATATTATACATATTTGAAGAAGAGGGAATTATTTTCTTTATCACCCAGACGCGAGGCGTCTAGGCTATCAAAAATTAACCGTACTATTTTCTTTAAGTACACCGAATATGAAGTGATTCTAGCTCGGGCCCCATTGAATCCATATCACGATTATCGCTGGGGAAAGCAGACTGATCGTCAACACCTATGCTATCTGGCGGATTGATACGGAATCAGATTTTATCACCCTGATATTGAATTTGATAAGCAATGGGTCACTACACGACGAATGAATTTTGACTTGCGAATAGGTATCGTCACCTTCCGGCCGAAGTATCACAAGCGCCATGCGACGTTTCAAAATTTCCGCCGCCGTTTTATTTTTTACAAGATAAATCGTGGGTTGAATCTGTTTGAAAATTTCACTGAATTTTATTGGCAGCACGAAGAAAATTAAATGAAATTTTCAAACAGACTCAACCAATGATTTCCCTGTTAAAAAATAAATCGGCGGCGGAAATTTTGAAATGTTGCATGGTGATTGTGATATTTCGGCCGGAAAGTCACGTCCAAAGGCTCATACGGCGTTTTTCCTTAGGACGAGTCTTGGAATCTCAATTTTTTTTCTGCATCAGTAGATTATCACTAATACTAAAATGAGATTTTTTTAATATGCACAGTTTGTGCGTCGATGCGTGCGACTAGGGCGAGGTGCGGCGGCGAGCGACCTCGAACTAGAAACGAAGAAAATTCGATGAAATTTTCGGACAACTCTGTTGAACAATTTCTCCCTTAAAACACAAAATGGCGGCAGAAATTTTGAAACGTCACATGGTGCTTGTGATACGTTGTGTGATTTCCTGGCTGTTTTCTTTGGAACAACGTCAATGTTTGTGCACTCACAGCTTTCTCATAGTTTTTTCTCCGTGTGGAGGTACATGAATTTATACATGAATGCATTCGATTCATCTACCTTTTCTCGGTTTTTTCAGAAGGAGAAGGAAAGTGAACATGGCACAAAAAGGGTTGAGCAAGGATCAGCTGAACCTGGAGTCGCTACCGGACCCAGGAGACAGGTATGAGCTGGGTGAGCTCATGGGCTCTGGAGTTGGAGGCGAGGTCTACGAAGCTATCGACAATGAATCCGGTAACCTCGACTCACGTTTTATAGCTCATAGGAACCCAAAATATATTTTTTCGATTTAATTCATGAGGTCATAAATTTATCGAAATTGCCACGTGACAAAACGCATTATTATTACAATAAAATTGTGAATTCTCCCTTTTAAGAAATAGATGTCCATTTGACACAGTCTATTCTGCAGATCTGCTTGGCCGATTTTCATGATTTTTGCGGTTATCGATAATTTTAGGTAGATAGTCCAAGTCCCTCGATGCGAGCCCACTCTATATAAATTAACTTACGAGGGCCAGTGTAAGCAGCACCCTCTGGGGGTGGGACCGCGTAGTTGCTAAGGGGGTACCCCCTATTATTATAACCAACTACACACTACATACAAATACACACAGTATACTCACAGTATACTATAATGTATACCGACGGTGAAACTACCGGACCCCGTATCTCGGTTTGCAACGTCGCACACTCTTTGTCATACTTTATTTTTTAAATGAAAAACTTTTCAACGTCAATTCTTGGAAAACTTCCGTGATTTTTCTTCTTGGAGTGAAGAAAAATCTGCGGAAATTTCAAGGAATGATATTGCCTTATTTTCCTTTACAAAAATAAAATAGGAGCAGAGATTTTTAAACACCGCAAAACGAGATACGTGGTCTGGTAGTTGCACCGTCGATACGGTATACTCTATCATTAAACCTAATTTTAGAATTTAAATGTTCATAAGTTCGGATTGTTAAAAAATATCTTCCAAGCCAGCCAGATAATGTGAATCTAATTTTTGTATTTTCAAAACTGCTTATAAATAACTCATAATGTGATCATGTTACAAAAACTACTTAGCACACATTAAGTAATTATTGCTTTGGTTATTGCAGGTCGAATGAAAGTAGCTATTAAAGTAATGAAGGCATATCCTGATAACATGAGTGGCATCAAGGAAGAGTATAGGATACTGCGAGATCTATCGAACCACTCCAACCTCCCAGACTTCTATGGTGCTTACCTACGGAGAGGCTCCGAATATGACGACATCTGGTTTGTCATGCAGGTGCGTGCATATGCATCACCCTTCACTCTGTTGGGATGCAACCATTCCGACTTATCGTCCGAGTTTTCTTTCGAGATAGCTTTTTTTGCACCTACCCATCCAATGAATGGCATCGATGTGCCTTGTTTGTTATCAATTTTCTCTTTTTCTCAGATCCCGGCCACCACCATGTAGGCTCAGGTTTTTTATCGTTTTTTCTTTTAAATTTTTATTGTTTCCGGCTGAAAATGGCTCAGTTTTGAGTCGAAACGTCTCGGGTTTCATTAATTTGGTATTTTTAGCCTTGTTTCCCGTTTTTCATCCTTGTTTTTCCACTCCCATCCATTGATGGAAGCGAATAATGCACCAGGGTAAACAGATCCCTGAGCGATTTCTGACGAGATTTCTGATTTAAAATTTCCGAGAAGATTGCGTCCGATCTTATGCAGGTTTCTCTAAGCGATTAAAATCTTAATCAATTTATTCGGAGAAAAAGCAGAGAGGAGAAGAAAAAAATAGAGAAAAATATAGGGGGTTTACAATTTAAAATTATTCAATTTACCCAAGAGCCTTTAAAAAATACAAGAAATGTTTTTTCCTACAAACAAATGCATACCATCCTCCTTGTATATATACCAAAGCAGAAAAAATAAGGGAGAGACATCATCTCATTGAACCGTGAGGAATTTTTGAAAACTAAAAAAAAACATTTCCTTTTTGACAGTTGTGTGAAGGCGGCACTGTTGTTGATCTGTCCAAAGGTCTCTTAATGCAAGGGAAAAGAATGTCCGAAGAGCACATATCATTCATTCTTAAGGAAACACTTAAGGTAAGCTACAATGATATTTCTATTTTTATAGTCTCTCCCTATTTTTATCGATGATAGGTACTTACTCGGGAAAATCAGCCAAAATGTGATCCAAAAAATTAAAACTAAAAAAGTTTCACAAAACTCTGATACTGACTGAGACTTCTCTGTGCATGTACAAAACAGCACCGTGAGAGTTGGACCTACCCCAAGCGTTTTAATATTAAAATCGACCATATACATTATCTGATGAGTCCCAGAATATACGCAGTTTTATGGAGCTATGGGGTCATCAAAGAATGTGCCTCTCAGGTTTTAACTTTGATCGATTCCAGATTTAAGGACAACTATTCACTTCAAACTAAACGCCTGGTTGAGAACTGAACATACATTGAGAGAAAACTGACACCAGAAAAGTTTTGTCAACATGAGAAATGGAACACAATTCGTAAAAAAAAATTTAATTTGACAACACTCAGAAGTTTGAGAGTTGTGCGTTTAAGTCGTAAAACACACTCAATTTATCAGCATTCGAAAATAAGTCAAAAATCGTGAATTAAAATACTACAAACATTTATGAGGGCAAATTAGATTTTTTTAAAAGTATTTTCTTGCAGGTAATAGATACTGCACGATATTTTCTTTTATACGTACTTTCTTTCTTTTTTTAGAAGTTTTTTACCCGTTTTTACGTTAGCAAATCTTACAGTGTTACATGAATATTTTTTGGCTCAAGTATTTTCTAAAAATGTGGCCTTCAAATTCATTCTTGGTTTGGTTCGAAGTCTGCAATTTTTCTGAACATAACCGTCTGAATTTTATCGTTTTCAGGCCTTATGTTATTTGCAAGAAAATCACGTTATCCATCGGGACGTTAGAGGGAGCAACATTTTACTCACAAAAGATGGAGAGATCAAAGTTGCAGACTTTGGCTTGTCTCGGTAAGGGTATCTACTAGTTTTGTTGTGCACCGCGACTGTTTCTTACTCCAGTAAAAGTACATTTTAATAGAGCAACGTACCTATGTAGAATCAAAAGTAAATCGCATCAACCTTTTCAAACTTTCGGAACATCGCAAAAAGCTGTCATTTACCTTTGAAGGGTAATTTTACTCAAAGATAATGTTATGAGAAACTTGAGTAGACAAGTATCACAACTGAAAATTCGAGATATAAATGTAAAGTAGTTTTCCGGTGGTGAAGATATGAATTGTGGATTTACGTACTTTCGATTCTAGGAGGGGATTTCCGGGAAAATGGAGGATACCTGCATACGATTAGTACAAAGATGCTCAGTTCCCGAGACTCCTAGCAATACGCTCCATCACGTGTCAATTTTTTTCAGTTTTTGCTCATTCTTTGAAAATTTGCAACATCCGCGAGACTGAATTCTCACGTAGAATCCTCAAAATATGTTTTAACCATTTATACCGTAAGATTTAGTCATTAATTTTATTTGGATGCAGCCTAAATGGTTTACAGTTTGCAATACGGAAACGCTATTTTTGGCTATTTTAGAGATAACTTATGTGCCATTAATTTGCCTATGTAGTTAAGTCATTTCACAGATGAGCCAAAATTAAGAGTTCCTTACTGCGGAATGCAGTCTAAAATAACACTTCCTCTCAAAAACCATCATAATTTCATCCAAAAAAGGACCTTCACACTAATTATCCCGTTCTCTCCAAATAAAATGTTAATTTCCATCATTCATGTTTCATGCACATAGTGAACTGAAAAGCACTCTAGACCGCCGAAATTCTTGCTTGGGATCTCCCAACTGGATGGCTCCAGAGTTGGTGAACAGTTCAAGGCGCAGTGACGATGAAGAAAATACCTATGATAGTAAAATAGATGTTTGGGCACTAGGTAAACATTTCATTAATCTTTCTTCATTAAAAATTATCAAGTTTGCCCACATTTCGTAAAACACCGTGGAAATTTTATTGACATTAAAAAATTACTTCAATTAGGGAAACGAAAGGTATAGCAGTGAGTGTTTTTTACGATATGATGTGTGTCTATTGTGAGGCGCCTGCGCTCTCCTATACCTTCTCTTTATCGCTCTTTATCTCGTGTCTCATGTCCGGAAGAGAGCCGCATCACAATATTTCTAAACAAATCAGATAAAAAAATTTAAAAGGTGATTGAATGAAATAATGAAAGTTAAAATGAAATAAGTAACCGCCGCAAAAACTAGCCTTCTTCTTATTGGCATATTTACCATCGATTTACTTATCTTATACTAGCGCATTTCTTTTCAGTTGTGTCTGTAAATGCAATGAAGTAAAATTCTATGGTATCACATGACGAAAAGTAGCGCCTGGGTGCTGCTAGTGCTCTCTGTGTTTAAATAAAATTGTTTTTCAACCATTCGCCTCAAATTGCACTGTTTAAGTGGGATATATTAATAGCAGTTCAATATCGAAATGGTTAAGAAAAAAGAAGTTTTAAAACAAAAAGTCAGAAACTTTAACTCAAGAGTACTTAATTTTTGCCAGCAACTAAACATGCTCAAGAGATGCCTGTGTGGCATACACACACAATTGCAGGCGCTTTGACTTCCTGCATATGGAATCGTGTTGACCTCATCAAGCCTCGAATCTCGAGTGAGCAGAGTACTACCGCTGCAACGTTCCTAAGTAGTAAGACTTGCAGCAACAGCAAGATAATGCGACATCTATATTCGCAATAATAATTTTTGGTGTAAAGTGTTGAAACTTTACGCAATTAATTAAAAACCTTTGAAGTTTTGTTTTAAAGTCGATCAGGTGTTTTTCTGCTCCAAGATTTGAATACTAATCCTTTTCTCTGCCCTGCAGGTATTACAGCGATTGAAATTGGAGATGGGAAGCCCCCATTTCAAGACATTCACCCGACAAGAGCTATGTTTCAAATTGTGAAAAATCCTCCCCCTAGCTTAGCTCGCCCGTCAAACTGGAGTCAAAATTACAACGATTTTATCACAGAGTAAGTAAATCACCTAAATCGTGTCTCTCCTGACTCGTCGAGTACAATTCCGTTTCGGACAGAGTTTTGGCAACAGTGTTCGAAACTCACCTTAGAGTTTCAGGAGCCAAGTGGCCCATTAAGCTCAGTTTTTAGGGGCCATCGAAGATTTTTAGGGGCCAAATTGACTTTTTGCCTACATATCTCGGCGCATATTGTGAAAAGTCAGACGCAAGATGTTTTAGTTCCAGAACTAGTAGCTGTAACTTGTAACTTTCGAAAAATCACCTAATAGAAAAAGTAGGATTTTTTTTGAGGGAGGGGGGCACTTTTTAGGGGCCACGTTGGCGCCTAGAGCCTTCATTTTTTAGGCACCATGACCGATTTTTGGCGCGTTGGCGCCTGTGATTTTCGAACACTGTTTGGCAACATGTCCTACCGATCTGCCAATCTCTGTCTTTACAACGATCGTTCTTCAATATTTCCCTGAAATTGGAACGTTGATTGAGAAGGAAAAAAGTAAAATACAAAAGGTTAGAAACTTCATGATAAAAAATATTTCATTTTCGTCTTTTCATTTTTAATTGATTTTAATTTTTACAAAAAGCAGCATCTCCGGAAATTTTGAGGTATCGCAACCAGAAAACGTGTGTTTTGATCTCCATCAATAAAACTAAAAAAAAATGTCTATCCACTACCTAATATAGAACTAAAAGGGCTCGTTGATTTCAGATGTTTGGAAAAAAATCCAGAGCATCGTCCGTTCATAATGGAGCTAATGGAGCACCCGTTCATCACAGCACTTCCAGAGAATGATTTTCACGTAAGTAATCTTGCTCCACGTGATTTTTATTTTCTCATAAATGGTGCGTGAGTTTTCAATTTTAAGTATTGAAAGCCCACGAAAACAATTTTATCGAATGAGCTGAGAGGAACAAGGAAGTAACAATACGTATAAAGTTTCAAATCGATTTTCGGTTTGGTTCCTAACTGCGTAATGCAATCCAAATTACATGCCTACGACATTCTCGATTATTTAGCACCCACGTAGTGGAAAAATTGAAATTAAAACCGCATATGTGGTTTCGGCAAATGCAGATAATTTAGAATCATCAAAGGATCATTGAGAGATTTTTAGAATTAATTAAAACGTAATTTTCACTTTAATGAACCGAAATATAAAATAAAGTACTGTATGTTACTTTTAGTATGGTCGAACAAACGAACTAAATTCGTAGCACTGCAATAGATATCTCTGAGAAATGGCCAAACAAAATAATGTGGTAATGCGCGAGGTATCACTCAGGAATGTAGGCTTGCATAAATGAGACGCGAGTTCCAATGGGATTGTTGTGGTGTATTTCCCTTTATCCTCTCACGCGTAGGAAGTTTTTAACAATGTTTGAATTCGATAATTTGTCCAAGTGGATTTTTTCCTGTTAACATGTTCTTCTTTTGACATTTTCAGTTTGCTTCCGAGCTGAAAGCCTTAATGGCTTCCATTGACAATAACATGAAAGAGCACCGAAAAGCTGAAGTTCAAATCAGAAAAGGACTCCTGAAGGTCAGTATTTAGACCATGACCGTGCATGGTAATTTCATCGATGTGGAATATTTTTCAATAGTGAAAAATTGATAATAATAGGTTGAAAATAATCATTCCTCAAGATTGAAAACTTTGAATTTAGAATACATTTTACCGTACAGTAAATTGTTATATATTGCAGATTTGAATATCAGAAGTAGAAGGAAAATACAATTCATAAGAAGTTTTGAAGTGATAATTCAATCATATATTTATTTTTAATAATGACATAATGATAACAAATAGCACATCCTTGCGAAACCTGATATTCTGCAACAAGAGTAGCTTCCATTCTTTAAAAAAAAATTCATAGTTCAAAATAATTCTTTGCTCATAAAAGCATGACCTTTAATCATCTTGTTCATACCCATGATTTACGTATTGATTCATTGTTTGCAAGGAAAATCATTCTCATTTCGATGTGGTTTGCTTGTAGGTGGCAGAAACGGGAGAGTTGGAGAGCATGCACGTGGAAGATTTGGCCGCTTTGGACGTTATCACCGAAGATACAATCGTAGCCGAACTTCAGGCACGATTAGCAGCCGGCATGCCTTATACGTTCATTGGAGATGTCTTACTGTACTTGAACCCTTACACAGATCTCAATATTTACAGTCTTAAGGTAAACTTCAAAAATTACATTATACACGAATTTTATGTCTTATTTTTGAAAACCGTTTTCGAAAGCTACATACAGTTTTTCTGAAGAGTTCCCAAGTTTAGTTTTTTTTTCTCTTTTTTTAACAAAAAAAAGAGGCTGCACACAGTTTTTTAGAAGTTTCCGAGAAATTACCGGAATAACTTAAAATAAAATCACAAAAAATTTCAACGCGATGTTTTCATTCATTCTATTTCCTTTTTACAAAACCAAAATTAATTTTATGCAATTCAAGTTTCAGAATCGCTTCATCTTTTAAACATCTTCGGAGTTTCTGAATCGTTGCTCATCGTTGCGATAAAAATCGGACAGGAACCATCCAAAGAAATGATGCGTGGACCTAGTTTTGCGGCGATTTTAGCGTCTCGCAAGCCAGGGAAGGGAGTGCGGTCGAGTGCCGAGTCATCTTCAGTTATCGCAAATAATAACTCTCGCATTGCGTTTAGTGCAATGCGAGTTTCCTGCAGTCTTGCAGGCGCTGATATGAGTTTGACGCCGTGCCGACCGCACCGTGTTTGGCTCGATTATTCGCGTTAGGATAAGCGCGGTATCGAACGATGGGGCTTAAAAGGCCCATGTTGCTCATCGATGCCGTATGAGCACTCCAACGTTGCCTAGTTTTTCCCGATATATAATATTTACTCTGAAAAAAGTTAAGAAAGTTCTGTGTGTTCGCTTTTTTAGATCGAATGGACCATTAAACAAGCTACGAGTTTAAGCACTCTGATACATGATTCTTCAACAGAATTTCACGTAAAACACGATTCTCGCGACGAAAACTACTGAAATCAACTTTAAGCTAGGATACTAACGTTCTAATTGTCTATTGGTTACGGGAACTTTTAATTGCCCGGTCATGAGAAAAACAAGACCGGAATGGTCAAGCCAGTACCACACGTGCCCGGGTTGGCCCCGCGGTTCCCGCTGAATTTTGACCCGAAGGATCAGGTTAAAATTAATTAAACAAATTAATTAATTAATTAATAATAAATTAATTAATTAAACAAATTATATACTGTGATGGTGAACGACAGCTAAACGGCATAAAGCTTCATCGAATATTGTTTCTCATTAATGGCGAATTACGCAGTGTCCAAAACTCGAATATCAAATGGATCGCATTTGGCAAAAAGGAGCCAGCGCGATTATAGTGATTTCAAAATCGTGCAACTTCTTCTTTTCTTTTAAAAATACTCAATTCACGTACAGTATGAAAATTTACACAATTATTCTCCTTTCAAACTAACAATTTTTAGTGAGAAGCGAAAACCATTTGCTATTCTGGGAGATTTTTTAGATAATTATAAAAAAGGAAACATTTTCACAACGCTATGATTGCGCTAGTTCCTTTTTGCTAAATGCGATTCAAATAATCCAATTTCTGTCGCTAAAATCACTGTGTTAATTAGTTTCGTTCAATTATGAAGATCCCGGACCAAAAGGAACTTTGGACCGCGTTAAATAGAAAGGAACCAAGCCACATCAGCTATTGCCAAATTCAATTGGCCGGTTTAATTTTTTACATGAAAACAGTTGTGCGGATTTTCGTGCAAATTTCAGTGAATTTTCTCCGTAGTACGAAGGAAATTCCTTACAATTTTCAGGGAAACCCGCACAAACGTTCTCTCGTAAAGAATTAAATTGCCCGGTTATTGACAATGGCTGATGTGGCTTGGTTCCTCTGTTAAACGCGGTCCGATCATCTCCCTTTAAAATTAACAATTTTTTGGTGGGATGCAAAGACTATTCACTATTTTGGGGCATTTTTTAGAAAATAATGAAGTAGCACCATTTTAAAAACACTGTACTTGCATTGGTTCCTTTTTGCTAAATGCGATCCAAATAATGCAATGGAGAATTTACAGGTGTCTGAAATTTGATGAATTCCGTGTTTGAATGGACGCAACCAAGTGAGCTGAACACGAGGATGCCCTTGGTTCATAAATTGAACAATTATTGGAGAAGATATGACAAAATGATCTAATCTGCTAAAATACATGCGTTTTAATGGGAAATGCCGCCAGATGACGTCACTAGGCGGCGCATTTTCTCACTTTTAAATCTATTCTTACACTATTTCCCATATTAGAAAAAAATTATAAAAAATACTGTAAAATCAGCTCTTTAAGCATTTTCAGATGAAGTAATAAAAAAATTGCGTACAAATTCTCCATTTCTGTTACTAAAATCACTGTATTGATTAATTTCGTTCACTCATATATATGAAAATCTCAAAAAAAATTGCGAAAATCAAACAAAATTGCGTGCAAATTCTCCATTTTTGTTACTAAAATCACTGTACAGACTAATTTCGTTCACTCATATATGGACTGCATTTTGCAATTTGGAACTGTAAATTCTGGCCCATTTTAAAGACAAAGTATGTGCCATTAGTTTCCCTATGCATACATAAGTGTTTTTTCAGATGAGCCGGACTTTATAGTTCCAAATTGCAAAACGTAGTCCATATATGAAGATCTCAGATCAAAAGGAACTTAATTGCGTTGCAAAGTTGCATGATTTACCTGACGACTTATTTTTTATTTAATCGGACAGCATCATTACAAGTACCAGGCGAAAGCTCGCTCAGACAACGCGCCTCACATCTTCAGCGTCGTGGACAGCGCCTACCAAGACTTGTTCCACCACAACGAGGCGCAACATATCCTCATCGCCGGCGAGACCCTCTCCGGGAAAACCACCACCATGAAACACGCTCTCAAACACCTCCTCTTCCTCGGACAAGTAAGCATCACCGTTTTCGCAACTCATTTCAAAAGCCTGATTTTAACGGGGAGGGGGGAGCCGGACCTTTTTTGCGCGAGGCCCACGCTAACGTCCCCCCTTTCGGTTTTGCGCTGATTTGGCGAATTTCGAGACTTGAGATCTTTTATGAACTGGAAAGTTAATTTCAGAAAAAACAATTGGCACCTTCGTGTTTCTCGCGAAATTTTGCATTAGAAAAAATACTAAAAAAGTCAATCCCTTGACACGTGCAAGAACTCCACCAGGGTGGCATGAAATATAAGAAAGAAATGGAAGATAGGAAATTTCAGTGAAATATTTTATAAAATTTCACGAGGCTGTGAAATATTTCATAATTTTCAGGGACCAGAGTACGTGGCCCACAAAACAAATAGAAGAAAGTCACAATTTTTACTTTTTGCGAAACATGGAAAAGAGACGGTATTTTTAAAATCTTTCATAATTTCGGAAATTTCATGAAATCTTTTACGTGAAGATTTTATTTTTCACGAAATTTTGCCACCCTCGCTCCATTTCCGCCAAGGGTGCCGATTGCGCTACGGTCGGCCCCGCGGGCTGATTATTAAAATTGATAGACAAAGCAATAGACAAAGAAGAGAAAAAGGATATAGAGGGATCTCATTGGTGGTAGCGGGTGGTTGCAATGGACAAAGGACGTAGGTAATAGACTAACTAACGGCAACCCACGAGAGACCCGATAATTAGTCCATCATTTACCCCCTTAGTCTATAAGAACCACCCATTTCAACCAATAGGATCGCCCTATACTCCTAATGTCTATGGCTCTTTGTCTATGGCTTTTTCTATAAATTTCAATAATCTGCCCGCTGGTTTCTTACATACCTTGGTATTTTATAATTTTATCGTGCCTTTCACTAACTCATGGGTTTTTTTTTATTCTCTTTTGGACAGCAAACGACGAATAAGATCGGGGACAGGATTGAGAAGAGCCTGAAAGTGATCCACGCGTTCGCCAATGCTGCCACACCCCTCCACGACAACTCCACCCGCCACGTCCTCCAAACCCAGGTTACTTTCACCACCACGGGAAAGGTTAGCGGAGCTATATTCTGGCTCTACCAGCTGGAAAAATGGAGAGTCACCGGCAGCAAGTTAGTACATCCTTACGTTACGCACTGGAAAAAAAAAATCACATTGGATCTAGAGTCCAGACTCTTGAAAACATTGACAAGAAAAAATACTCTTGATTCAATCGGATTTTGCTTGAATCAAAACGAAATCCGCTTAAAGTAAGAGGCTTGGTTCTTGATTTAAGCTAGATTCTGATTGAATCAAGTGTATTTTTTCTTGTCGATGTTTTTAAGCGTCTGGACTCTAGATCAAATGTGTTTTTTTTCCAGTGCGTCCTCGAATTAGTTCTTTTAATTTAGGGTCGCATCAAAAGTCGTTACTTAAACGGCTCCTTTTTTTAGTGGTCCCATTTGATTTAAACTAACTGAACCACCCATTTCAACCAATAGGATCGCTCTATACTCCTTATGTCCTCTTTGTCTATAGCTTTGTCTATAAATTTCAATAATCGGCCCGCTGGCGTCGATTTCTATAATTAGCCCGCTGCTGAAGTAACGACTATGAATGAATAAGTGAGTTCGAAAACACACCAACTCGGTTTTTTTCGATTTTCACATTTTTACGGTTTAGTAACACGTATGGATAGAGGCATCTGCACGCAAAAGAAAATTTTGAAATTGCAATCGGAAGTGCTCGAAACAGCGACGGGAAAAGGGAAAAATTCAAGTATTTCATTAGAAATACCAATTTTTGGCCATTTCAAGGGAAAACGAGTGACCATCCGATTTTGCGGTTTTCTTTTTTCGGTTCAGTATACCTTGTATCAACAAGTTATATAAATATTCAAGCATTATTCAGGTCGACAAATATAAATTTTTCCGGGCAGACTATGAAAAATCAAAATCTGAAAGTCGGTGAGAACGAAAACACACCAACTCGGAAATTCCCTGGTAAAAATTGGCAGTAGAATCAGTGTTCCAAAATCCCAAAGACCTACAGCCGGCTGTAAGATTTCCAATAGCTTCTATAGCCGGCAACACAATTTCTTATAGCCTTTTATAGCCAATGGCGATTAAGCAACAGCCTGGCGATAAAGTACATGCTAAACGTTACTAATTACAGATGCTAGGACTTAGTGAGTTTTTGGACTACCGCTCTCGTTTTGGGCCGTAGTATCTTGATTTATTTTGCGAGGAAAGCTCCGTACTTTTGAAGGATGCCTGCCATTCCTAATATGTTGGAGCGCCTTCAATTTCGCATGATACTGTGCAATACCTCTGGTGTGAAATAGTTGCTTCAAGCGCCGTGGTACGCTGCGGCGCGGCGCGGCGGGCGGGCAGCGGCAGCCAGCGCGAGAAGCGCATTGGCGCCTACAAACCTAACAGGGATACTTCACGCATTGCGCAATGCGTGAAGTATCCCTGTTAGGTTTGTAGGCGCCAGTGCGCCACCGCTCCGCTTTGTGTTGGGCTCTATTATTTAATCTCGTGGAGTCAGCGTTTTTCAACTCATGACTTTGAAATGCTTGCACACTCTGTATGGATTTTTCTCATTTTAATTGATGAAAAAAAATATGCAGTAAAGGAAAATATAATGTGCGTTTTGTAAATATTAAGGTGATTCCGTGCAAACTTAAGTATTTACAAAGCACACAAATTTCTACAAAATTTCTTATAGCCTCTCATAGCCGATGGCGAAAAAGCAACAGCCAGGCGATAAAGTGTAAAGCCCGGCAATTACAGTCCGGCTGTATGCATAATTTTTCATCGCTTCGTATAGCCCGGCCGTATGATTTTTTCCAATTTCTGCAGCCAGCTATGTGATTTTCTATCGCCTTCTTCAGTCGGCTATAAGAACTCCCATGGTATTTTGAAACGCAGCTCCTATTGCCAATTTTTACCAGGGTTTTTAAACGCTTAATTCTCCGTCATCAAACATAACGTATCGATTTCAACCTGATGCTTTACAAAGTCTCTAAGTACTTGTCCTTAGGCACCAAAAAGGCTTTTCTTAAACTAACTTCTTCGCCCGCTGCGCAGTTTTAGGTGCTTCCTGAACAATTTTTTTTTCCGAGTTGGTAAGTGTTTTCTAGAGTACCTATATTGAGAGAGTATGGCCACTGGGCCCTATGGAGAGGCTTAGGACCCAAAAATGGCGGTGCTTTGTTTTGGTTTTTGTGGATGGGAGGGAGGTCATCGCCAACTTTTGACGGTTATCACCAACCGCACTTGCTGCCAACCCTACTACATCTAAGATAATTTTTCTCAAAAACTGCACACGATTAGCCTTAAAAATATGTAAAGAAGTCGCAAAAGTGCATTTGGGTAAATTTCTCGTTACGATAAGCAAAGAAAACTGCATTTTGAGTCATTTTGCACTACATTAATTTATGGCGTCCGCCATTTTTGGGTCCTAAGGGCTCCATTCAGCCTAAGATGGCTGAGCCAATGAGAGGTGGTAACACCAGTGGCCATACTCTCTCAATATAGGTACTCCAGTGTTTTCGAGCTCACTGATTCGAATGCGGCCTTTTGCGTTGACGATTCCAGGGAGTTCCAGAACGCCAACTTCCACATGTTCTACTACTTCTACGACGCGATGGACGAGTCCGGCGAGTTGAGCAAGTACAGTCTGGAGAGCGGGCGGCAGTACAAGTACTTGCGGACGACCAACGACGGCGAGACAGCCCCGCGCTCCATCCGCTCCGCCCGGGAGACCCCAAGGGAGAACGTCCAGCACTTCAAGGAGATCAAAGAGATCTTCGCCGCCCTGGAGATCGAGGAGAATGAGCAGAAAGTCATCTGGAGCACCCTCGCCGCCATCCTCCTCCTCGGCGAGGTCACCTTCCACGACCTCGAGGACGGCACCGCCGAGGTCCAGAACCCCCAGGTCGCCGCCAAAGGTCAGTTGGACGTATTTCTACCAAACAGACCTATGTGGAGGTGAGAAATGGACCGAGTTAAACAGAAAGGAACCAAGCCACATCAGCTACTCCCAAATTTAATTGGGCAATTTAATTTTTAACATGAAAACGGTTGTGCAGATTTTCGTGCAAATTTCAGTGAAAATTCTCCATGATACGAAGCAAATTCCTTAACATTTTCAAAGAAATCCGAACAAACGTTCTCTCGTTAAAAATTTAACTGCCCAGTTAAACTTGGCAACAGCTGATGTGGCTTGGTTCCTTTCTGTTAAACTCGGTCCAAATATGGGGTGTGCTCGTTGAAGCTGCATAAGAAGCAATGTAAAAGTGGGCGTGATTCCTTTTGAAGAATTGGAAAAGCGGGATTTTATATCTATCAAACAGACCTATGTGCCAACTGAATGCGAGATGCATGAGCCACGGGCAATGGCAAGAGAGCCTTGTGGACAGGGCTCATGAGTTAAAGACTCCCTCTAACGATCTCCCCCTCGCTCGAGTGCGCACTATCATTGCAGCTGACGTCACTGGCGCTTTATTATTCCCATTCACTCTTACGGCCAGAGAACTAACGAGCACATACCACATTTCTCACCTCCACATAGGTCTGTTTGGTAGAAATACGTCCAGTTATATACCTGCACTAACAGATCTAAGCTACTACACTGCCGTGCCAAGGAAGAACGCCGTATGAACATTCGATACACAGAAAAACAAGCAGTGAACCTCCAACACAATGTGTTGATAAGGCGCGTCATTAACTCGCACATATCAACCCCTTTAGTTTTCATTTACAGAGATTTCAAAAAAGGCAAGCAGCACAACAAGAGAATTCACGATCCAACAGTGCAAGGTCAACGACGCACCTTGACGAGACCGTGTATTGTGAATCTAGAAAGCTATTCGAACAAATTTAAGTTTTTTGATCTGCCTCAAGCAAAATCTTATCAGATTCTTGAAGAAAAGTGCTACGGAAAAATTTAAGCGAAGAAAGGAAAAATTCTGTCGAACTCCTAGAAGATAAAGTCGATTTAAAGGTATTTTGGGGCTAAAATACCCAAATCACCGGTATTATAAATCCCGTTATATTATTGAAAAGAGATTTACTCGATATAAATGCAATTGTATTAAATATGTCTTGATTTTTTTATTTTAAACGTCTTTTCATGCAAAGAAGCTTAACCATGTCCATGCTTTATTCATTCATGAATTGAAAGTAAGCAATCCACATCCCGAAAATCTACCGATTTGCCGTGAAAAATTGCAGAAACTTGATATACCAGGTCGATGTACCCACTCTTTGAATTTACCAATCGATTTAGTGAGTGCACGTATGTGAAAGTCAAAATGCTATAGTCATTTTGGGTGCATTCATTTTTCATGAAACAATTGTAAGTAATTTCAATCCCGAAAAACCATACATTTTCCGTATAAAATCGAAAAAATCAAAATATGTCGACTCCCTGACGTGAAAATTAAATTCTACGTGTGAAAATACTTATGTATCGATATGCTGAACAGAATGCCCGCCTCTCCTCGTAATTTACAAACCGTTCCTATACTCATCTCAAAATTTTTCTCAGAGCTTTGTGTTATTATCAGCTTCCATTTAAACCCCGGTTTGATGGCCGAATCGGCTGCCCAAAAAGCAAGCCATTTTTGAAGGGCTCTATGAGAAATTCGTGATATTATCAGCTCTCAGGAAATCACCCCATGGGTAAAATTGCTGGTATAAATTTTCGAGAGCTTAAAATAATCGTATTCAAGAAACTAAGGCATTAAACTATGGAGTCAATTTCGTTTTAATAATGTAACGGGATTTACTTGTCTTCAGGTCAAAACTCATACAAGGAAGCCCCTTGCAAGAGGCTAATTTTTTGTAATTTCACTCAATTTTTTCTCCTTTTTATAATTGAATTGCTTGTCACATTCTGAGGTCAATCATATTAAATTGTAATTTATACATTTCTTTTTTTCCCCCTTCATTTTATTTTTTGTTTGGAGAAGTTTTGTTGATTTCTTCGGATTTCGAATACTGTAACTTCTCTTCTATTTGGCCGATTTTTATGAATGAGACCTCTTTTAATTCGTGTTTCAACGGAGAGTAAGGAAAAAATTGCTAAAAACTCGCGAAACAATTTTTTTTGAAAATTGGGCGAATCCTAGCGTGACGGTGAAATGGTTAATGAAGCGTAAGTAATTGGGCGAGGGGCTGAGGATCCCGGCCTAGCTTGGCGACCGTCATTAGCTATTGTTCGTCGAGACGCCGACGCAGTGATCAGGAGCGTGGGGAAGAGAGGGGTAAGTGGATTCCTGTATGAGCCACGTTTAGCTAATGGTCTAATGAGTCTCGAGGCTCATCACAGATTGCACTTACACAGATTGCACTGTATTTCTTAGTTTTAATAAGAAATAAAATATAATTCTGTAAAATTAGTAAATAAATACCAAGACATTTATTCAGAATGTCAAAGACTTTTTTTTTTTTTATTGTATTTTAACAACAATCTACAATATATGTATTCAGTTGACTTTGGATAGGACGCCTCACAAAGACTGACTGAAAACTTTTTATTAACCTCATATGATAAAAATATTATTATCAGCTGACACTGACATTGTTGTCAGATGAACAGCACTATCAGAGCACGGGTACCAACTTTTGAAAAGTATAACAGAGGTTTGGAGATCTGTCAAAGCAACGTTTTGAACAAAACGGAGGAGTTAAATTCTCATTCCGAGAGTGCCGACCTGCTCAGCCATCCTCGAATCAGTTCGCTTGATTCTGCTTATATATGCATATTTTAAATCAGCGCGTCGTACTCTTAGGCTTTTTTTAAGAAAACCAAGTAACGTAGACTCTTGGTATTCACTGCACATAAACTAGAGAGCCCCAGAATGAGAAACAACTTTAAATCATAATTATTGACGGATAAATAAACTTTTTACACGCTTTGGAAAATCTCAGAAGTTCGCGGTAGTCACTTTTCGGTAAGGAACTAAGGGACTCGGTTATTGTATCGAGCAGGGTTCGAAACGATCGCAAAGGCGGTATACTACGTATACGCGCCAAAATAGATGGTGCTGACGACAGAACCTTCTGCGCACAGGACTCCTGCAGTTTCTTTGTTACACTTACGGAATTTTTCTGTTGTGAGAACAGAACTTCGGTCGTGGGAACAGAGCACTCTGTCCTCATAACGGAAGCTTCTGGGTTTGTTACAAAAGAAGTGCAGGAGCCCTGTGAACAGAACTATTTTTTTTAGTGTGGTTGCCAAATTTCCCCGGATAAAACACGTATTTTCTAGGAGAGTTATGGGTATTTTTCCTTGAAATTTTCGGATATTTTTGATCAGATTACGTGCGAAATCCTCTGAAAAATGAGAGAAGAAAGATGCACAAATTTCCCTGAAAATTCGAGATTTTTTGGGGGGAAATTTGGCAACACCCGATGGCGCATCCGGCGCACAGTGGATCGAGTCAATGGGAGAGGTCGGACATGATTATTTAAACAACTTTAAAAGCTCATATCTTCGTTCATATGAGATTTTGATGTTTTAATAGTAGTTTCATTGCTTTCCTCGTCAACTTTTCTGTGAGAAGCACCCCTAAAAATTAAAATTGTTACGAGATAAACGTAAAATTTTACAATTGTTGTGACAAATTTCATATTCGACTTATTTCGACGACTCGTTCCACTGTGCGACGTTTTACTTAGCATGGCAGTACAAGCACGATGAAGTGAAATCTTCGTCGAATATAAAGGAAACCTGTGAGAACAGCCTAAGCCTAGTTAGAAAACATTTGTGGAAGGTCAAGGGCCTGTTTGCCCCTCACGTGGTACTCCTTATCGTTATTTTCCGTACCGAGGAACATAACTTTATTCTGAGGTTGCAAAGTTGACGCAAATAATTACATTTTTAACAAGTATGAACCTGCGCAATTTTTGTTCAACGTTTTTCAGATTTTTTACGTGAGATCAGGAAAAACATCTGTGAAATATTTCGAGATGAAAATATGTAGCCATGATTCTCCTCGTAAAAATGCAATTTTCGGGATCGCGATCATCAGGAAAACGACGAAATCTGGATAAATTCAGAATTTCAATATCGCTTGTATAACTTAGTTGTTTTTGTTCAGTTGCACAGCTGATTGGCGTTGACGAGAAGAAATTCTGCTGGTCTCTGCTGAACTACTGCGTTGTTCAAAAGGGCACCGCGGCGCGACGAAGACATACTAGAGTCGAGGCCACCATCGCCCGGGATGTCCTCGCAAGAGGCCTTTACTTCAGACTTGTCGATTGGATCGTCAACATCCTCAACTTGAAACTCTCCATGACAAGAGTCATTTTGTGAGTACAAATTCTAATAAGCTTGTACGTACGTCCATCAGTGAAGACTAGAGTATCTATACAGGGTGTCCCAAAGCGCCCGCACCAGGCGTTTTCATCGGTTGATTTAGGAGGAAGTCAGCGACTGCGGGGTTGAAGAGGGAATTGACCCCAAGGAATTCGAGATCATGAAATTCGAATTCCTTGGGGTTAATTCCCTATTCAACCCAATTGAATTTATGTTTTTTATTGTTTCTCTTCAAAACCACCGCTTGCATGCATATTCCAGTACCACTTGTATATCCACCAATGAGCTTGCATTGATCAAATCATTTTTTTATTTTTGTTTTCAGCGGCGACAAATACTACATTAACATTTTGGATATGTTTGGTTTCGAGTGCTTCCAGAAGAATTACCTGGAACAACTTTACGTCAACACTTTTAACGAGCAAATGCAGTATCACTATAATCAAAAGGTTTTCTCGTGGGAGATGGTAAGTTTTCGATGCAAAAATATTTTATTCGACTTCGGAAAACATAAATTCAATCATATGAATGGCTGATTTTAAAGCGAGAAAAGAATGCGGTTAAATTAATCATATTTATTAAATAATTCATTAAACCTCTCACAGCTCTACCAGAAAACTAGTTGGCGTGAATAGATCTTTTCATTTGAGTCAAACTTGATCAAACAGATAGTTAATGGCTCTTTTTATTGCTAAAACTGGCGAGGTGTGAATGATCGATTATTATCGATATTTCCCCGTTTGAAACTTTGGTGAATAATCGATTATTAAGGTGTTCGTTGAGAACACCGGGTTTATCGATTTTTTTCCATACGTTTAAATGGCAGATCAATCGATGTATCGCAAAGCACGCCACTGGATGATACGCCACATGAATACTAAAGGCTATCTGTAAAAAGTAGAGTTAAACAGAATGGAGAACTGCAAATTGATTTAGAATGTAACTTAACTGCTAAAAGATATAAAGCATTCACTGATGATGGAAAAATTATTGAAAACTTGTTTCTAGCAAGAGCAAGAGGAGGAAGAGATTCCAATTCAGGCACTTCAATTTTACGATAACAAACCAACAGTCGACGAGCTGATGAGGAAACCAGACGGTTTACTCTACGTGATCGATGAGGCTAGCAGGAGTAGTCAAGGAGCCAACTTCATCGCAGGTAAGTCTCACGCTAGAGCAAGGAATGAGTGCACGACTAATAAACTGTGTGGTACGCTCGTTTCGTAGTTGGGCATTGAAGTAGGAGCTAAAGTAGGCAACTAAACTTGCAGTCGCGCATGGTGTTGCATACCCAACGCATTGAAGGAACTTTCAAAATTGGTCACACGGAAGCGTGATACCTCGAGCAACTGGATTGCATTTTGCAAAAAGGAACCAGGAGCAATCCAATGTTGCTAAAATTGAGCAACTTGCATTCCTTGCAACAATATTACTGAAATCTTGCAAAAAATCAAAAGGGTAATTTTCAACTTGAAATTATAATTTATTGGGAGTAAGATAAACTTGTCTAGATGATCAGTTTATAAATGCAAGGCAAAAAAAAAAATGTCACAATCTGAGCAACATTGGAATGCTCTTGATTCCTTTTTGCAAAATGCAATCCAACGGTGAAAAGAATGATCTTATATTAGGTTGATGTGTATGTATCTTGAGAGGCAGGAAGTGAAGTTTCTGAAAAAGGGGTATAATGAAACTCAACACTTTGATTCGACTGAATAATATATGATGAGTAAATCTAAAAGTAGCATGAGGTTAACGGCTAATCTCCATGTTTATAACTTACGGAATGCATCATGATTTGGTCATTTTCAGCCTCTGCTCATGGGTCTGTGGGTCGATTTTGGCAAAAAATGCATAGTTACCGGCAATCGACCGAAAATCCGCAAAACTCTCATTTTTTGCCCAAATTGACCTTCAGGCCCATGTTTAGGCCAGTGATAGACTCGGGAAGAGATTGAAAAATGACCAAATGAGTAAAAAATCGATGAGTTAAGGAAATTCGCTGGGTGGGCCCAAAAAACAGGATTGCCACGGAATTGGGGAGATTGAATTCCCTGACATTTCCTTGACACATTTTGGTAAAATTCCCTGAGAATTGTACAAATGCCAGGTTCTTAAAAAGACATAGACTTAATTTTCAGGCAAGATTTGTTGTTCAAAACGTCAGACCCACTCGCGAAAGCAAATGAAGGTGATTTGACGATTTTCCCCTAACATTTTTGTGAGTTTCCCTAAAATTTCCAGGTTTTCCCTAATTTTTTAAAATTCCCCGACATTTCCGGGTTTCCCGATATTCCCTGACTGTGGCAACCCTGAAAAAGGCCTTATGGATACCCCTCCTTTCACAAAACAGTGGGCCGATTATTGAAATTTTGTGTTTGTCGGGTGGACATAGGTTAAACGGTGCATCGTGATTGGTCGGCTATGTCTTATCGCTCCTTTGTCAGGTGGAATTCACGACAAGCCAAAGGCACCTCTTGATTTCCTGACCATATGTCGTCTATTCCACCTGACAAAAGCACGACAAATCAGCGATAAGACATAGCCACCAATCACGCTCCGCCGTTCAAGCTATGCCCGCCAACGGGCTGATTATTGAAACTGACAGATAAAGCTATAGACAAAGAAGACAAAAGATATATGGAGGGATCCTGTTTGTGGAAGCTGGTGGTTGCGATGGACAATGGAGGTAGGTGATAGACTAACTAACAGCAACCCACAAGAGACCCTATAGTTAGTACATCATTTTCTCCCTTAGGATATAAGAACCACCCATTTCAACCAATAGGATCGCTCCATACTCCTTAAGTCTTCTTTGTCTATCGCTGTGTCTATCAATTTCAACAATCAGCCCACAGACAAACACAAAATTTCAATAATCGGCCCGCCGGTCACTGACTGGGATTTCGAATCAGATTTTGTAAATGAAATGGATTGCATTTTGCAAAAAGGAACCACTAGCATTGCAATGATGCTAAGATTGTGCAACCTCATACCTTGCAATAAAATTGCGGGAATTGTGAAAAACTATGAAATTTAGACGGTAATTTTTGTCTTAAATTCACAGTTTTTAGCGAGTAAAATAGAAACTATTAAGGGATGATCGAGTTCTTCCTCCAAGACAAAAGAAGTTGCACAATCTTAGCAACATTGCAATGCTAGTGGTTCCTGTTTGCATAATGCAATCCAGTTAGTCCATCATTTTCTCCCTTAGGATATAAGAACCACCCATTCCAACCAATAGGATGGCTCCACACTCCTTAAGTCCTCTTTATCTATCGCTGTGTCTATCAATTTCAACAATCAGCCCACAGACAATCACAACATTTCAATAATCGGCCCGCTGGTCACTGACTGTAATTTCGAATCAGATTTTGTGAATGAAATGACGTCATCATTAAATGGACCGCGTCAAACAGAAAGGAACCAAGCCACATTAGCTATTGCCAAATTTAATCGGGCAATTTAATTTTTTTCATAAAAACGGTTGTGCGGATTTTTGTGCAAATTTCAGTGAATTTTCTCCATAATACAAAGCAAATTTCTTAAAATTTTCAAAGGAATCTCCACAGACGTTCTTCCGTAAAAAATGAGATTTCCCTGTTAAATTTGGCAATATCTGATGTCGCTTGGTTCCCTTCTGTTTAACGCGGTCCAAATAATTCCGTACGATTTTCAGAGACGCTGGAGAGCGACGGGAGGGGTCCGCGGATAAAGATGGCGACCGGGAAAGAGTTCTGCGTGGCCCACTACACGGGGAAAGTCTGCTACGAGATCAAGGACATGCCGGAGAAGAACCGAGACTTCCTCCCGCCGGAGATGATCGAAACGCTCCGAACCTCGTCCTGCAAGATCGTCAAGCAGATGTTCACGAACCAGCTGACCAAGAGCGGGAACCTCACCATCAGCTCCGACCAGAACACCCTCGTCGCCGTCGGCAAGAAGAAGCGATGGGGAGCCGCGCTCGTTCAAGAAAACCAGAAATCTAGGGTGAGCTAGAGTCCCTTTATACTAAGAGTCAAGACAATGTGAATCCATTTCTGATTGGTTCCCGTGTTTTAGGCCTTCACAGTGTCCAGGCCCCCCACATCCGTCGGTGGACCCCGGGGTCGGATCAGTCAGCGGGGCCTCCTTTTAGTGAAGTATGTAAGGGGGGACCGCCACCGCCCCCCAGCAGGAGGGGAGTTCGAGGGGCCACCCCCGAAAATTTTTTACCATTTTGCCTCGAATCTGAGTGATTTAATGCTATTTCCGCACTCATTCAGATTAGTGCATGCAAGATTTTTGACCTTTCAAAATTTTAGAATGATTGCAGTTGTTTGAAAATTCGTAATGAGCCGCTTTGAAAAAAAAAACAACATTGGACGTTTAATTTTTTTTTTTTAAAATATACATAGAGAAAAAATCATTTTAAACTTAAAAGGTCTTTAATACCTGAAGTGAACTAATGAATCAGTTCTGACTTGAATAAAATTTTACCTTTGTCTAGCGCTTTGTCTATCGATTTCAACAATCAGCCTGCTGATATGCTTGATCTGTGATTTGTTCAGAAATTCAACACGGAGTCGCGAGGGGAGTACTCGCAGACCCGACGGATGCGGACGGGCTGCGCGGTGTTCCGGGCGTCGTGCCTGGAGGTGCTGCGCAACGTCTCGGGGAGCGCGTCCGGGGGCGGCACGCACTTCGTCCGCTGCATCCGCACAGACCTCACCGGGCAACCCAAGGGCTTCCAGCCGGAGGTCGTCCGCCAGCAGATGAGGGCCCTCGCCATCGTCGACACGGCCAAGGCCCGTCAGAAGGGCTACTCACACAGGGTCAACTTCAACGACTTCCTCCAAAGGTTCGTCCCTTCATGGATGAAGCTAATGTATTAATTATTCACTAGAGTATACAAATATAGCTTATAAAATAAATAAAAAATAGATTTCATCTAATTCTTCGTCTATAGATACATCAGCAAATATTGATTAACCATATTTAGATTAACCATTTTGATATTGTAGAGCCATAACCTATCATTTTTTGAATAACGCCGTTAGTCCTAGGATCAATACTTTTCGCATCAATCCTTTTAAAACTAGGTTCGCATGGATTAATCCGATCGAATTATTGATTCAGTATTAAACAAGCTCTGGAAAAAAACACATTTGATCTAGAGTCCAGCTCCAGACTCTTAAAAACATCGGCAAGAAAAAGTACTCTTGATTCAATCAGAATCTAGCTTTAATCAAGAACCAAGCCTCTTCATTTAAGCGGATTTCCTTTTGATTCAAGCAAAAATCTAATTGAATCAAGAGTATTTTTTCTTGTCAATGTTTTCAAGAGTCTGGACTCTAGATCCAATGTGTTTTTTTTTCCAGTTAGGAGTTAGAGTAAATTATTATCTCTTTTAGTATATGAACGGCATTTATTATGAGGATCGTAAGGAAAAAATGGTCTGCGTTTAGCAGAAAGGAACCAAGACACATCAGCCATCGCCAAATTTAACTCGGCCATTTAATAATTTTTTACAAGAGCATATTTGTGCGGATTTCTTTGAAAACTTTGAGGAATTTGCCTCGTGCTACGCTGAAAATGCACTGAAATTTGCACAAAAATCCGCACAACCGTAGTATTCGTGTAAAACATTAAACTGCCCAACTAACTTAACGTTTAATTAAAATTAATTAATTATACGTCAACAAGAACAGGGTTCTACTTCGGAAAATCAGTACATAATTTGAACTAAAATATAGTCTCACCAATCGAAATGTGCAATATCTGATCAATTCTGACCGTATTTTTTGCAGATATAAATTCTTAGCATTTGATTTTGATGAGAATGTCGATATCACTAAAGAAAACTGTAGACTTCTACTAATTCGTTTGAAAATGGAAGGCTGGGTCATTGGCAAGAACAAGGTGTTCCTAAGATATTATAACGAAGAATATCTATCGAGGTAAGTACTTGTTGTTGATTATCTAAACTGCTGCTAGGTATGATAAAATTGTATGAATCGTACATACAGAATCAACTCAAAAAAAAGCTCAACATTTCTTGCGACATATATTAAGAAAAAGGAAAGCGACTTTGCGATGGAACTGAAGTATGAGTTTGTATGATGATGTCATAGGTTGTGAATGGGTTTCGTGCACGTTGTTTATTTGAACGAAAATCGTAAACAAAAATCTTAAGACGCAGAGATCTGCCAACAGGGCCGGATTTAGGGGGTAGCCACATGGGCCGCGGCCCATGGCGGCAAATTTGGCAATATTTTTAAATGTAGGTGTTTAAAAAAAATTGGACTCAGAAAAAAAATCACAAACGAGAAAAGGCGACAAAATCTCTCATTTCCTGAGAGTAAAATAATTTCCAACTTAGTCGTTTTTCGGTGATACAAGGGACAGAACTTTTAATAATTAGTCGAGTTAAGAGAGAAACCGAACACGCAATTTGGCCTGGAACGGCGCACAGAGCAATGATGACGAGGACTTGAGATGAAAAGGAGACTCCCTCAACTTAGCGGTCGGCATGTAACACATATTAGCGCCTTCAAGGCTCCATGAATACTTCACGCATTGCGTCAAACACGGTGCGGTCAGCAGCGGTCGGCGTGAAACGTATAGCGCCTACAAGGCTCCATGAATACTTCACGCATTGCGCCAAACACAGTGCGGTCAACGCGGCGCGGCGCGGTGGGGGAAGTTAAATGTATTAAACCACATTTATGTTTGTTCTTTCATAATTTTTTCGTTCATTTCTTATAAATGGAAGGCCTTGTCCACACAGAGATAGGTTTACGGAACTTAACTTTTGCGCAAAGTTACATGAACTTTTGCAGGTAGTGTTGACAGGGTTTTCGCAAAAAATGTGTCCAACACTAGTAAACGCGTCTTATACACCCCTCCCCTCCGGCACGTTCACTCGATGGCTTTTATTGATGCTTCAAACCGAATGAATAGGGGGCGGCAAGAAGGTAAATCCGGCCCTGTCTGCCAATAGAGCACATGAAAGGTATCAGAGCTATTCATGGCGTCTGACAAAACAAGAATATCCAAAATTTGATAGCACCATTTTTTAACTTTACCAATTTTTTCTCTAGTTTCTCCTGTCATTGCAAAAACTGAACACTCTGCTCAAAAAATGAAATATTTAGGCACAACGACATCAATGGAGAAATTGCTCCCAATTTTTTTTATCGCTTCATCTGCAAGTGCTCAAAGAGCTGATTTCACAGTTTCTTTTGTGATTTTTTTCTGATATGGGTAATAGTAAATAATTAGATTTAGAAGTGAGAAAATGCACCCTCTAGTGACGCAATCTGGCGGCATTTTCCCGGCACTAAACATATATATTTTGGCAGAAAATTCCCCAAATTTGGCAACTTTCTCCCCCCACGAAATGGTGTGGACCTAGGACCATTTAACCATCTTGTTATTTTGGCAGATTTGGTAATTCTGTCATATCTCCTCCAATGATTGTTCGATTCATGAACGGAGAATATCCTCGTGTTCAGCTCACCCAAGAGTTCCCACTTAAACACGAAATTTATCAAATTTCTGACACCTGCAATTTTTCACGGAGAAAAGAGATTGGTGGCCGCAACCAGGAAAAGGGCTATGTTTACCAACCCGCCTATTTCGTTTTCGTCATAGCTACACTCCTGTTTGATCCGAACAAAGCGGGTTGGTAAGTATGGCTAACGGTGTCACGGGCGGGCGGGTTGCCTTCTCCGACTACGCGGGTTGGTAAATCTTGCCAAGTATTAAAGTTTCACTCCTTACTCGTATTGTTATGTAAGAATAAACGCCTGGTAGGCTTTATTGAATGCCTGGTTTACAGAATGAATCGAGATTGTTCCAGCTCCAATCTGGCGGCACACAAAAACTGGGGCTTGTAACAGAAGGTGTTGGAAAAGAGCCCTTTTCCCCCAAATAAAACGATTATGCACAATTAAACTCACCGAAACCGTGAAAAATGAAAAAGATTAATCTCTCGGAGGCTAATCCAGTGTATTTTGGCGACATTATTTTTTCACCTTTGTCGGGGTTCGAACCTACAACCTACCTAATACTAGCCGAGAACCCTAAGCATTAAGCTAAAACCGAGCGATAATCATCGCGACGAAAAATCGGCATATAACTTTGATTTTGTCGAAAAACTAGAATTTCTGCAATCAACTTAGATTTTTCCGCCAAGATGTACAATATATTATGAGATCCATACCGATTTACTTGCAATTTTTTGCTAAGGCCTAAATTTCATATAATTTTGTTATTTATTAGGTAGATTTTTTAAATTTATTTTTATTTTACCTAATTAATTAATTTTTTTACTTAATACTGTACTGTTTGCTATTTTTAATTCATCTAGCTCATTTACGCAGGTACTTTATTTTCTTTGTTATTTAATTTAATCTTTAAGAACTCAATGGATAGAGCCTGATCGAATTCTGAACTAACACTTGACTTTCACTAGTTTTCACTGGAAACACCTAATTTTTCCATCTGAAGAAACATTTTCAGAAAAGAACAAGTATAACTTCTTAGTTTGTAATTAGTAATTGGAGCATGGAAACAACAAATACACATACTTATCTACATCAGTAAAATTGTTATTAGGATCTTAAGCAAGAAATGCAGAAGTCACTAGAGTGTACATAAATTTACTTACATCAGAATTAATATCTCGAATTTGATTCTCCCACCAATTCTTTTTAGAAATGCAACTTATTTCATAGTACGCATTACCTTCAAATAAGTGTATGTTGAAAGTTCCAGATTGGTCGTAAAATACAACTTAGTGCTGTCTTTGTTTACCATATTTCAAGGTAAGCAAACCTGACGTGGTGGACAATGCAACTATTCCGGGTTGGTAAATTTGAGAGCGAAGGAGTTGGGTTTCTGTGACTAGTCGGTATGTCAAGTGGTATCACGGTCCCAGTTAGGAGCACTAGATCATCATTTACCAACTCGGGTTAGCATAGGCCGCTAACTCAATGAGTAATAGTTTCTAATTTTTCTGTTGCGTGAAACTAAATCCTGTTTTACCAACCACGAATAGTCACAGCCACTAATCTTTTTTCTCCGTGTTCCATTGGTCAATGAGATTATTTAGGCATTATTGCATTATTGAAGAGTGGAATTCTTTTTTTTTTTTTTTTTTTTTTTTTTTTAAGGATGATAACCCATGGAAAATAAGTTAAAAGTTACGTATTTTGGGTTCCCCATCAAATGCGGATCCCCAAAAAAGACAAGATGGCTTCCAAAAATATCCTTCCGGCCGTGGGTACAATTTTGACCGCATGACTCCTCTGCCGCGATTTATGGTCCATGCAGTTGATATCAACGCATGATTGCACGGATAATAAATTGCGACAGAGAAACAGGCCCACCGAAAATGCACCCACTACCGGAGGGATGTTTCCGGACGCCATCTTGGCTTTCTCGACGATGCGCGTTCAAGTGAGAGCTTCAAATACGTAACTTTGAGCTTGTTTATCGCGGGTTGATATACTTTAAAAAAATCAGAGTAAATTCCTGTGAATGGGTCAGTTGCACTAGTCACAGAATCATGTTTTGATGCTTGATTCTTGAGGACCAGCTAAAAATAATAAAATTCGTCCAAACAGCAACTTTCTACGCTCAGTATTAACCGAAATATCACCCTTAGCAAAGTCCAGTTTTTGACGTCATCCATCCACCGCGATGGTCATACCCTTGGTTTCTTCCAAATTGCTTTCATCAGTCGATGTGACGCACATTCGCACTGGTTGTTCAACGTAGAAGCTCGGATGAAAGCAAGGTGGAAGAAACAAAGGGTGTCATTACCGCGGTGGATGACGTCAAAAAACCCGACTTTTCAAAGGGCGATATCTCGGATCATATTGAATGTAGAAATTTGCTGTTCGGCCAGGTCATATTATTTTGTGCTAATCTACAAGAATCAAGCATCAAAATATGATTCTGTGACGAGCGCAACTGACCCACTAAGGGCACTCTTTTCTTATTGAAAATTTTCAATAATTTAAAATTATACTGAACAAGCTAATTGCCTTTTATGTTGGAACTGTAAGACTGAGTGACTTTTCTTATTTTCCTGATAATTTAGGCTGTACGAGACGCAGGTCAAGAAGATCATCAAGGTCCAAGCAATGATGAGAGCCTTCATCGCGAAGAAGAGGGTGCCTAAACTTGGTTCACGTCAAAACTCTGGTAGCATAGACAATTATTAAATTTTTAAGTGTCGAAAGACTAAGTTAAGAAAAATATCCTCGACTCGGTTTAATAATTCCGCGACACGGGATTCCCAGCAAATTAACCCACAAGAACCACCAAGGTTGGGAGCAGTGGCGAAGCTTCAATGATCGATTATCGATATTTCCCCATTTGAAACTATAGTAAAGAATCGATTATTAAGATGTTCATTGCGAACACCCTGTTTATCGATCCTTTTCCATAGGTCTAAATGGCAGATCAATCGCTATATCGCAAAGCACGCCTCGCCACTGGTTGGGAGTGGTTTTCTGCATAATACGATTATTATACGCTGCGGAAGCATGGTTTCCCTCAAGATTGGCGCTGAATCATTATTGTTATTTATTTAAGATCAGTCATACAGACCAGGAAAAACAGAGCATCAAAATCATTAGAGTGGACTTCGACATTATTTACTTCGAAGCAAAACTCCAAAAATGTGAGGGAAACATCCTCGGGTGTCCTATCTCTACCTAGAGGTTATTTTTTTGCCTACTTCAAAAATTGAAGGCGAAATAGCAATGCGCCTGACTTCCGTACTTCCTCCGAGCCAATTTTGCTCTGCGTAAATGTTTCAGTCAAAAAAAATACCACTGAATGTTTGAAGTTAAAAAAAAAAAAAAAAAAAAAAAAAAAAAATATAGGTGTCAAGTGCTACTCGAAGAGATGAAGAACCAGATTTATGAAAACGGAGTCGATCTAATCTACAAATGGAAGTAAAAAAACACAATCTTTACGAGAGATCGCTTGTGCTTGAGGATCGGAATTTGGAGGGTGGTTTTGGCAGTAATCGATGCCCCAGCGTTGCTTAAGGTGAAAAATCAGTTTTCGAACGGAACAGGTCCAATCTGCCACGCTAAGGAAAAACGCCGTGCGAGCCTTCAGACGTTGCCAAGTTTCCCTCTACAAAAAACGAAATTACTAGGAAATTTGTGAATATTTTTTTCAAAAATTTTCGACAATCTTCGGATCGAATTACGAACCGATTTTTTCGGATTTTTCTCTAAAGAATGCGAAGAAAAGTATCCACAAGTCTCCCTGAAAATTCGTATTATATTGAAGAAAATTTGGCAACTTCTGATGGCTCATACGACGATCTTCCTTAGCATGGCAGTACGGCCTCGAGTGATTTTCGAGAGTGCCCCTCGCGGTCCCTGATTGGCCACTCTATTCGTCTTCCGCCTCTAAGTTCGTATACGCCTTAATCTAACATAGGTATGCTACCAGCCCTTAATTACTTCACTTACGTCTTTCTTTAAAACTCTCGATATGAATTCTTCCGTTTAAAAGCGATTAATTTAGCGAGCAAAATAAAAATAAAAAACCAGCCCCCTCTGACCTCTTCGCAGTCCAACCCATCGCAAAATGCCATGCTTCAGGCGTTATGCGTTACACGTTACTCTTATGATTTTATAACATTCACTGAAAAGAAATATAGTAGATTTTACCAAACCCGGACACAGTGAAACCAGTATGGTAATAAATACTGGACTGTATGGTAGTATTTACTATACTACGGTAAGGATTAACAGAATGCTGGTGAACACTACCATAATTCTGGTTATTTTCACTAAATGGTATCACTGTGTAAAAAATCAAGTAGCCTTTTAGTAGATGTTACCAAACTTTTTTTTCGGTGTAATCATAAACCTTTTTTGTAAAAAGGGAATGCGAGAAAATTACTATCATTCGAAGAGGCAGAAATCAGTGGCAAGGCGGAATGATGATTACACGTATCGATATTTTCCCATTCGAAGCTGTGGTAAAGAATCGATTATTAAGATGTTCGTTGCGAATACTCTGTCTATCGATCCTTTTCCACAAGTTTAAATGGCAGATTTTTCGATATATCGCAAAGCACGCCACGCCACTGGAGGGAATCCTCTTTACGGAATTGAAGGACTGCCTTTAGGGCGCCTACACGAAATGAATGAGTCCGTAAAAAAGGAAAAATGCTTTATATAATTTAAGTTCGCTCTAACTATCGCGTACAGACGTTTGATATTTTTAAACAAAATACACTTCGTTTCTTTAGTTCAATAAGTCGATGTATAATTATTGTTTTTGCGTCAAGTTGATGCCCACTCACAGCAAATTTTTCATTCCAAAATGTCTGCATATTGTTTTCGGGTCTCCAATTATAGCTCCTCTTGATTCAGACGAAAATTTGAAATATCGGTGCATATCGGCGCACATCTTGGCCGGGATTTGTCACGATTCAAATACATTTTTAAAATCTGAACTTTTCGGAAGGAGAAAACCAAATTTCACATACCTGGATCACGTCTCATGGCATATTAAGTAAGAACAAAATATTTGAATTGACTCGATAAGGACTTATTTCAACTTAGAAATAAGTTTAAAGAAATATTTGGAATGAAAAATCAGCCGTAGAATAAGAGCTTTCGAGATAATTCTCAGATTATTAATGTGTATTTTAATCATTTTGTATAGTATCTAAACAAACAGATTTATACCTACCGAAGATTTAGAAAAAAAAACTTAGTGTTTTTAAGTGCCAGTGACGTGATATGAGAAGGATCGTAAGAACTTAGGACTTTCAGATGAAAGTTTCTTTCCAAATGCATCCAGGATCTGAAGTTGTTGATATTCGTTAATTACTTATGTATGTTAATAAATAAATTTCAAAATTTAAAACTAATTTGTTATTTTTTCGTTGTCGGTAGAAAAAGAAAGCATTTTTTATCATATTGAAAGCTGGACTGAAGAGCATTTAGATTCCGATTCATGAGTTAAAAAATTCAGCTTTGCTTCTGACTTGATGCACCGTTTGAAATTTATTTCAAAATATACATAGATAAGATTACGGATATAAACAAATCCAGATTTTGGAGCATTTTAAACTTAGTCTCTCAACTGGATTTCGAGATTAACATGTTTGCACGCAGATCAAGTCACGCTCAGTATGATAAAAAATTCCTTTCGAATTTCCCTACACTGATTTACTATCGATTCAATATCGGATTGAGAAAATATTCATTTTGTGTCGATTACGGCAAGGAGTCCACATATTTCTGGAGAATGACTTTGAATTTTCACTGGAGGGGAGGGTACTGTCTCTACAGCTGACGAGCGAGTTTTTGTAACTACAATTCCAGTGATTTGAGATGCCCGATCAGCGAAAAACTGCACCGCAACATTGGTGCCTTTGATGAAAATTGTCACCTTTGAAACTCTTTATTTCCAACAAGTGTCACTCAAGTGACTGCCTTTTTTACTCGTATTAAGCATCTCATGAGTGTAAATGAATCAATTAATACCAAAAAAAAAAAAAAAAAAAAAAAAAAAAAAAAAAAAAAAAATTACAATCCATTAGTTTAATGCTACAGTTGTAAAATATGCCTTCGGCTGTGACAAAAATTTCATTTGGCTGCAGGTGCTTAGTCACAAAGCCATTAAACAACAGAAAAAAAAGAAAAAAACAATTTCATAACAGAGGTATAACTTAGAAAGCACGAACTTCGGTTTTCGATGTTGCCGACCTCTTATCTCACTTCGTTCTACAAGTTGAAGAACAATCTACGTAATATTTGGAAAGATTTCATGAATTTCTGACTTTCCTTAGCTGAATGAGAATATTCGTTAGCTGTTCCAAGCAACAAAGTTGAATTGTTTCCTTCCGAGAATATTAAATGGGACGGTACGTTGAAATATCGCAAGAGAAAATCGTGGCAACAGTTTAACTTCCAATATATTCACTAGTCTCTCTTGCCTTTCTTAAACAACCTCCCAGAGAGGATTGTATAATTTCCTCCCTGGTAAAAATTGGCAGTAGAATCTGTGTTCCAAAATACCATAGACCTCCAGCCGGCTGTAAGATTTCCAATAGCTTCTACAGCCGGCAACACAATTTCTTTATAGCCCTTTACAGCCTATGGCGATTAAGCAACAGCCTGGCGATAAAGTGTATGCTAAACGTTACTAATTACGGATGCTAGGACTTAGTGAGTTTTTGGACTACCGCTCTCTTTTTCGGCCGTAGTATCTTGATTTATTTTGCGAGGAAAGCTCCGCACTTTTGAAGGATGCCTGCCATTCCTAATATGTTGGAGCGCCTTCAATTTCGTTTAATACTGTGCAATACCTCTGGTGTGAAATAGTTGCTTCAAGCGCCGTGGTACGCTGCGGCGCGGCGCGGCGGGCGGGCAGCCAGCGCGAAACGCGCATTGGCGCCTACAAACCTAACAGGGATACTTCACGCATTGCGCAATGCGTGAAGTATCCCTGTTAGGTTTGTAGGCGCCAGTGCGCCGCCGCTCCGCTTTGTGTTAGGCTCTAATATTTAATCTCGTGGAGTCAGCGTTTTTCAACTCATGACTTTTGAAATGTTTGCACACTCTGTATGGATTATTCTCGTTTTAATTGATGAAAAAAATATGTAGTAAAGGAAAATATAATGTGCGTTTTGTAAATATTAAGGTGATTCCGTGCAAACTTAAGGATTTACAAAACACACGAATTTCTACACAATTTCTCATAGCCTTTTATAGCGGATGGCGAAAAAGCAACAGCCAGGCAATAAAGTGCCAGCTATATAATTTTCTATCGCCTTTTTCAGTCAGCTATAAGAACTCCTATGGTATTTTGAAACGCAGCTCCTATCGCCAATTTTTACCAGGGCTGACAAAAAAATGTATATCGTGCTGAAGCTTTAAGTAATTACACCTATTATGGAAAGCTAAAAATTCAAAAATTCGTCAAAAAAACCCCATGCGAACATCGAGACGATGCCAGATTTCTACGGATAAAACCCCCATTTTCTCGATAGTTACCTGATTAACTTTGTTCTTCGAATTTTCCACAGAATTTTATTCGAACATTAATCTAATTCATCAGAAAAATAAAAAGAAACATTCGAAACCATTTATAAAAACAAATATTTTGTATAAGGAGAAATTTGACAACCCTTGAATATTCTTACGGAGTTTTTTCTCGTCACTTCGGAGCACACTGAAAAAAAAATCCATTGGATCTAGAGTCCAGACTCTTGAAAACATTGACAAGAAAAAATACTCTTGATTCAACCAGATTTTTGCTTAAATCAAAAGGAAATCCGCTCAAATTAAGAAACTTGGTTCTTGATTTAAGCAAGAATCCGATTGAATCAAAAGTTTTTTTTCTTGTCGATGTTTTTAAGAGTCTGGACTCTGGATCCAATGTGGTTTTTTTCCTGTGCAGAGCAAAATTCAGAAATATACTGGCTGATTCAAAATTGGATGGATACCATTTACCTCTCTACAATGCCATGACAAGAAAACAATTATTTATGAAACGGTTGGTCACGCATTCGAGGGACCAAATATTATTTAATTTATATTCCGAAATCTTCGGGACCATTTAAATTAAAGAGGGGTTCTTTAATCCGATATGGAGAAAAATATTTCCGTGCAGCTCAAAAACTGCAGCGTTTGCGGAGGACCAAGACGCTTATGTAATGGAACCACATATTTCATCATCCAAGCGGCTCAAATTACATTGCCAATAAAATGAAGGGACTTCAAAAACGCCGCACTTCAAAACTGCACTGCTGAAATGCTATACGAAGAACTTTTTCTGGAGTTTTCATGAAATGACTCTGTCATATTCGTCATTCTTAAAGGTCTGTAAGTGTAAGGGCCGCTGCCGCTCAGAGAGTAAAAGGTAGACCATTACATGATTTTCATGAACATATTTACTGGGCTTACAATTGCAGATATTCCACGGTTTCACCAGTGAAACTATCAAATCGTATACGTGTGTTTCGGCTCAAGGTGTGATACAGATTTCCTATCGCATTTTATTTTTTTCGAAAGACACATGGTCATTGTTTTCGTTCCGAATTCCGTTCGATTTATCACGCTTGTTTTCTGAAAATTTCGTACTTAAACGGAAAAATTATTTTTCCAAAAGGAAGGAAAATCCAAAAAAGGCAGACTTGTTAAATTAGGTCAAAGGAAACTCTGCAAATCGTACTCGGATACCTGACTTTTTGCTGTTTAGAGGATCGACGACGTTGCAGGTAATACGTTTAGAAAAACGAGTTCAAATTCGTTGTGAAAATTAATGCATTTTTAGAAAATTAACGATGCCACAGTAAAAAATCAGTAATAGTTTTCTTTACCGGCATAATAGGCACCGCTGGAATTAAGTTAAGTCGTCAGAAAAACAAGAAAAGCGACGCTGTTAGTATTTCAATAAGCGACGAACACTGAACGGATCTCATTACAGCGCCAGGCGCCTGGATACAACTATTCGGCCTCTACGGATGTCCGTATTGCATACGCACTTAAGTGAAGGCGTTTTAATTCGCCAGGCACTGAACTCGAAGCTCCACCTGTGGCTGTGGCGCGACGGTGCGTGGGCGGGTAGCACTGAGTACTGCGAAGACCCAGAAAGACCGAGTGCCTTCAACTCTTCGTGTATGCTACAAAAACCAAGCAATACTTAATTTTAATTCAATCAATTTAGATAATTAATTTATACTTCAGCACGAATAGTTGCTTACAGGTGTAGGATGTGAGTATCTTTTGTGCTTCGGTTTTAATATCGCGATAAGCTGCGCAACTTCAGCAAAATTTAGAGAACTGTATTGCCTTTTTGTAAGTTCAGATACACAAAATTTAAGTTTTACGAGGACTGTATTGAACGACAAGATTTTAAGAAAAATTTGATGCAAAGTCAGGAATAACACGGCCAAAAATCAAAACACAGGAAAATGTTGGATAGATGTCAACATGGAAAAAATCCTTTGATACCGGATAGGAATCAACGATTGAAATTGCATATTTTCACGTGCTTTCTCATTAAGTGACTGATTCTTAAATCTTTTTAAAAGGATCTTAAGAAAAACAGATCCGTGTTAAGTTACGCTTCAGCTGCCCTGTTTTTGGAAAAATTTACACACTTCACCTATCATAGGCGTTATACCTCGCTTCAGCAGTATTTTTTTAGGCCAAATAAGCTTAAAATAAAAAGTTTATTTCCCGTTTTATCGATTTTTTTTTATTTGATTATGATTATAAAAATAACTTCGAGCACTCCCATCCTCTGGCCTCTCCTTATCATGCGGGACAAGTTTTCAAACCTACTTTTTCCTCTCGTTTTTCTTTTTTGACATTTTATTCATTTTCGCTTGTTTCTCCTTTTTTTTTTTTTGGACCAAACTGATGATTGTCGATGACAGTTTTTATTGATTTTTGAATCCGCTTTTTGATTTTTGCATTCTTCTCATCAACAGTCGACGGACTTTCGGATAAGAAACGGAGGACACCGAGACCAAGGGTCGGTAGCACAGAACAGTATTCGCAAGATGAAGCTGCGACTATCATACAAAAGAGTAAGCTTCTCTCATCTTTTGTTCTTTACGAAAACAAAATAATAGCAAGAAACTCTACTCCAGAATATTCTCTCAGTTTTTTCGTCTCTAATTAAGTAACACGCATGAAAAACAGTCCACTACATCAGTACAGGGTTGTTCAAATGTCTCGCACCACTTCTTTGGCCCCTAGGGTTTTTGCTCAGAGTGATTCCCTTTTTTCAAAAATTACAGGGTGGGGGGGGGGATTGCTGATTATGCAAGACTTTTGGATTATCCTGTAAATCATTCAAAAGTACAAAAGCCCTTTTGAGATCAAAACTGAAGATTACCATTTATGTTTCAGAAAAAACGATCACCTATCGGACCGGACAGTGACAGACTGCTCCCAAGAAAAAATAAATACCTAAACAGGAAGTTGATTAAATATCGGCCCTTAATGAGGCTGTAACACAGCGACGGTGTAAGTCGACAATCACATAACTCGGTTTGCGACGTCGCAGACTTCCTGTCATACTTCATTTTTTAAATGGAAAACTACTCAATGGCAATTCTTTAAAACTGTCATGATTTTTCTTCTCAATGCGAAGAAAATTCTGCAAAAACTTCAAGAAATAATGTCAATTTGTCCTCCTTTAAAAAAATGACGTAGAGGCGGAGATTTTCAGACACCGCAAACGAGTTGTGTGATTGCCGACTTTCACCGTCGATAGGTAGTCTAATGATGGGGATAAGAACGGTCATCTTATAGCTTTCAGAGGAAGAGCCTTCCTTGCATTCCGGAGAAAAATTAAGGATATTTTGAAAATTGCTGTGTTGTACCGTGAGCTTTTTTTTTTTTTTTTTTTTTTTTTTTACTATTTATTTTGTAAATACGAGCAACAGAAGTATTCCGAAAACGGAGACCTCAAATGAATAATTATCGATACGAACGAAGGAAAAAAAACTGAGGTTTTAATTATATGAGGCGAGCCTAGTTTAGCCAAAAAAGAAAAAAAAAATTATAGAACTGAAAGGAGGGTCTGTTTATATGTATAGGCAATATTATATTTTAAAAAATGAAGGAAAAGCCTAAAAATTTCAAATCATTTTAGGGCGACGACAGAAATATAGGTACTTACAGCCTTACGAAATTGGAGAAATTTCACATTCTTGCGTTTGTTATTTCAGAATACCGCGGCTATCAAGTACGGAAACAGTACGGACCTTTAATTGCAGGTACAGCTCGACTCCATACGTATTTCACGTATCAATGTCTTGTTTGTAGTATCACGATTGAAAAATTTACCGATAAATGAAAATTATTGAAATGAAACCATTCAATGATCTTCGTGGTTCGAGTTACGGTTGATGCAGTACAGAGAGAAATCAATATTCTTAAAGAACTACGATTTCACGAGAATTTTTGGTTTAACATTTTTCTATAGTAGTTTTTGATGCTATCTTTTGTCTATATGATTCATGGATAATGTTTTATTTTTGAAAACTATTTTTCAAGTCATGATTTTGTTTCTTTGGTCAAAATTTGTTCGATTTTTTGAGTAAATTTTCCGCGATCATGAATTACGCAATCCGTTCATGAATTACGCAAGTAACGCTAAATTTCGGATTTTTGGACCCCCCTCTCCCCCTTCCATCTCTTTACACCTTATGACGTAGGTCCCTATCTTTTATCTTTTTATCTTATCTTGTGCGTTTTGGCTGTATTTTTTAACCCCCCCCCCCCTCTCTCCTCCCCGCCTAGAGCGTCGTATTTTATAAACGGACTCCAAAGGATTACTGATTCAGTACTCCGTACTGATTGATTAGGAAAACTAAGCATTAGGTATTCGAAAAATTGACGTATCATGGTCGGGATAAAAATTAATTTAAGAAGAAAGAAAAACAAGAAAAGAGACGCAGTTAGGACCTCGATAAACCATCAAATTCCTGAATTTGTTGCCATCCAAGTATGGAGAGTCCTAGAATCGTTACCCTGCTGAAAATGGTGAGTACAAATGAGTAGAAAATCTAAGTCATATGAATAGAATTTCAACTCATATGAATAAAATTTCAACTTTTATGAATAAAATTTAACTCATACTAGGGGCTTATGGGGCTGCTTCGCAGCCCCTTATTTTTCCTGTACACTTTTCGCTTTCACATGTTTTTTTTTTTTTTTTTTTTTATTTATTTTCATTTAATTTTCTGTTTTGTCTTTGAATCGGGTCTAATTATTTTTTTGAGAGAATAAATATAACAAATGTTTTCAAAAATTGTAATTTTATTTAGTAAACTTTAAACTAAAATTTTGTTTTAATCTTCATACAAAATTATTTTTTAGGTTTTACATTTGTTTTCAAACTAATTTTAAAGAAGATCTTTTTTTTATTTTTTAAATACTTTGCTTTTTTTTTCGATTAAATTGTTGATTCTTCTTTTGCCATTTTTGTCCTGCTTTTCTTCCTATATTTCCTACAACTTTGCTCTTCTTCTTTCCTCCTTTTGTCTTTTCTTTTTTTGCTTCTTCTTTTTCTTCTTCAGTAGCTGTTCCTTCTGGTTCTTCTTCTTTTTCTGCTCCTGTTTTAACTTCATCTAATTTTTCCGCTTTTTCTTCTTCGTTTTTTCCATGTTCAGTCTGCTTTCTGGTTTCCATATTTGCTGGTATGTTATCTTTTTCTTTTTTCGTTTTCTCACTATTCCACATATAAGTCAGTTGTTTATTACCCATGTATGTTCCTAACTTAACTTGTTTGATAAAAATGGTTTTTCCCAAGTCTTCGTGTTCAATTTCATTGGTAGTTTCGTTCCACAGGATTATGTCAATCTGGAAAATGTTAAAATATAACCTTTATAGTGTTCTACACGCAATTTTGATTGACTTTGACGGACGTAGTCCAGGCGGTCACTTTCAATTCTAACATAAGTGTCAACTAAATATTGCTGAAAGAGTTTCTTTGCTTGGTGTACATGAGAAAAATCTTCTCTGAAAGCAAGCCTATGACAGGCAAATTGACGCATTGTAAGTTTATTGCGTTCCTTTTGCTTCCGAGGACCATTATGAATCAAAGATGGATCCCATCCCGATTCTCCATACGGAAATAGAAGGGGATATATCATCGGATCACAGTGTGGACTGAGGACTGATAAAAGTTTAGGACCACCGTGCTTGAAGTTGACCACTACGTGACGGTACCCTGGAGGCTCTCCTTCGGATGAATCAAAAATACCGGCAATTTCGTCCGCAGAAGGAGTACTTGATGTTCTTTTATCCATGGCAATGTTATCAATGAATCGTATGCTAAAATCTTGACAACTTTGAGTATTGTCGATCATTGTCGATGCTTTTTTGTAAACGTTTGAATAAGGATTATGAGACAGAATATTACCCAACGAAAGAAGAATTTCTTCTTTTAATTCATTATTTTCGTCGCGTGCAGTACGAACATTCAAAGATGTAGACGTGTCAACTATATACAGCTGTCCGTAAACTGGAGATTCTTCATTGGGGGGCAAAAGGTCAGAAATGTATCTAAAATTAAAAAATAAAATTTAGAGATGAGTAATAAAATAATAACAACACTATTAAACAGAATTTTAAGTCTTATTATTTTCTCTGAACTGTTTATTTTTAAAATGTTTAAAAACAAAACGGAATAGACAAAGTCCAAATAGTAACTAACAGAGGAGGAAAGATTTAAATGCAGTATCCGGAATGCAGCTGCATTCCGGATGCGTTAAGGGGTGGGAAGGAGGGAGGGACGGACTGAGAAACTGAAAAAAGTACGTTACGTAACGGTAAATATTAAATAAACTTACCTATATATGGATCCTTGAACTTTAAAGCAATAAGGTCCATCACCCGGAATATCAATTCGATTTGCAGAGAAAGAGGCAAAAGCAACAGCACTATTATAATTTCTGATATGCTTTATGAAATTTGGAGAATATAAAAATAATGATTTCAAATCGGTATTTGTCCGAATACTCGGTAAAGAAATTAAGCCATTTTGGCAGCAGTTATTAAAATGACCATTGGACATTTCACCCTGAAAATGGCGAGCATCACAATGATGACAAATTATATTCATTGAACCGACTGAAAATTTGGTAACAAAATTTTCATCAAAGTTCTGATCATCAATTTTATACTTCCGAAATGAAGAAATGAAACTTTGATTTTCTATACTAATAACAGAGTTAAGTTCTTGCTTCACTAAACGAACATGCGAAGAATTCTGGAAAACGCGACCACGTTTTGGAGGACGACCGCCTCGGTCATTGAAAATTTCACTCATAACAACTGTTAAATTTAAAATTAAAATTAGTAAAAATTATTATTATTTTAACAAAATCATAACTGAAAAGTTCAATTTTTAAATTAAAAAAAATAAATCAGAAGAAAAAGGATGAAATGAAAATGGAAATTAATAATAAACATATTTATACACATTGAAAAGAAACAGCGTGAAAAGTTCTGATCGGAAATGAGAAAAAAAACTTGGAGGTTATTGAATTGACTTAATGAGGAAAAATTGGCAATAGGAAAAAGATGGAACCAATCATGAAAAACCGTAAAAAAAAAAAAAAAAAAACGCGGGAAAAGAAAAATGTAAGTTGATGGCAGTTGAGTGTTGGAAGTAACCTCACTTAATGATGATTGTTGAATGAAAACAGCTGATAAAAAGACAGCAAACAGTAAAGTAAGATGCGTAGCAACAAAACTTTTCCGAAAAACAAAAAACAAAAAACCCCCACTTCCCCTCATCCAATTTATGAGTTTTTAGGGATTTAAAAATCGGGGACGAACCCCAGAAAATAATTTATAGTTTTCCCGAAGCATTGAGAACAACACCTTTCAAATGAACCAACGCCCCTCGCAATTAGTACAGTGGTTGATTCACAATTTCATTCTATTTTTCAAATTAGATATTAAGATGGGCAGAATTTCTCTATTCAGTTTTCGCCAGCTCATATACTAGAGATTTCACCTCACATGAGTTCAGCGTTGAATCTACCGTGTCCGATATCTCAGAAACTAGTCGCCACATCGAAAAAATCATAAGAACGAAATGTTTTTATTTTTCAAAGGGTATCCCGGGATAAGCATGTCAAAATGCCCTTGTGAATGGATTTTTATCTTAACCATTTTAAGTCATCAAGGGGGTCCTAAAACTTAGGTTTTGGGGGGTTTTAGCCCCCCAACCCCCTCCGCCCCCCCTCAGACCCCCAAAAACCGCTTTTTTGGGCTATTTTTGACTATGCTAATGTCATTTCCTCATAACTTTCGTAATTTTCGATAGAATTGAACCAAAATTTGTCAGAGTCTACATCAATTAGCTTAGTTTGTGTAGAAAAAAATTCATTATCATCGGATAATATGTTAGTCCCTTTTTTAGGGACTAAAATATTATCCGATGATAATGAATTTTTTTCTACACAAACTAAGCTAATTGATGTAGACTCTGACAAATTTTGGTTCAATTCTATCGAAAATTACGAAAGTTATGAGGGAAATGACATTAGCATAGTCAAAAATAGCCCAAAAAAGCGGGTTTTTGGGGGTCTGAGGGGGGGCGGAGGGGGTTGGGGGGCTAAAACCCCCCAAAACCTAAGTTTTAGGACCCCCTTGATGACTTAAAATGGTTAAGATAAAAATCCATTCACAAGGGCATTTTGACATGCTTATCCCGGGATACCCTTTACATGAGTTGTCGGTCAGAAACATCATTTCTGAAAAATTAAAAAAATTGAATTCATGAGTTGAACTTTTCTACTTTTATGAGTAGAATATTCTACTGATATGAGTAGAATTCCCTCTCATATGCGTAAGATTTCTACTCATATAAGTATGAAGTTCTATACTCATGTGAGTTGGCGAATTCTGAATAGCCTACTCGTCATTTTTAGACTTTGCATTATTTTCAAAAGAAAACTTGACACAAATGCTCTGTGAGGCAGGAAATGACAAAGGGTGGTACTCAATTTTGATCAAAGAATAATTTTGCATGGAGACCAACAGTCATCAAATGGTATATTTTCATCGAAATTGGTTATTGGTTATCGCTTATTGGTATTAGTTAGTCGAATTGACCGTTCATCGAGGTCAATAGTATCGCAAGCGACGAACACTGAACGAATTTCATTATGACGACCAGATGCAACTCTTCGACCCCCGCGAATGTCTGTGTTGCATACACACCGATATGAAGGCGTTTTGACTGACCGAGCACTCGCCACTTCGCTCTCGCGGGACACATTTCATGCCCTCATTGTCAGTTTAAAAAATATCGCATTTTGATTGACCCTGTTCATGACCTGAAGAAATTCTCTGATTGAATAAGAGTGAGTAACAACTGCCTGACTTACCTGATAGAATATACCTACTATCAGTGAACACGATAGGAAAGAGAATTTTTTTTCTAAACCTTTCAGGAGATAAAATGGAGGCTGAGACAATACAATTCATTCGCCACTACTACTACAAATGGAAGGCCAAGACAATGTTCCAGGTTCTCCTCCTTTACAGAGCTGCCAAGCACCAAGACCTTATCTACTTCGGCCAGCAGGTTAGCAATGCAGCTTTTTACTGTGAACGACACGATTGCACCTCATTATAAAGGAGAAAAGACATCCCGATACTTATATCAAGCTCTAGGTCACTAAGATTTAGAGACCCTCAAAGACAGCGTGAACAAAGAAAATTTGCTATGGATGAGAGCTGATAAGTGGAAAAATTTTGTTGTCTAACTTCATTCTAAAAACCATTTTGAAGTCACGTAAAAAGAGGGTCTTTTAAATGAATTGCTTGTTCAATGCTTGGAAATGTTACAATAAGTGAAAATATTACTAACAATGAAGATTTTCTACCGGGGCCAGATCGTTTCCCGAGAAATGATTACAAAAAGGGGCATGAGTAGAAATACCATCCCTTCTTTCAAAAACGCTTTAAAAGAATTGGATCGCATTTAGCAAAAAGGAACCAGCGCAATTACAGTGTTTTCAAAATCGTGCAACTTCTTCTTTTCTTTTAGAAACACTTAATACAGGGATATGTACGGTATTCAAATTTACACGATTATGTTTTTTTAGAATTAACATTTTTTCGTGGGAAGAAAAAACTACTTGCTATTTTGGGAGATTTTTTTAGATAATTATGAAGAAGCAACATTTTTAAACCACTGAGATCACGCTGGTTCCTTTTTGCTGAATGCGATCAAATCGTTGAGCCAATGTTCATTTAAAAACCCTGGTAAAAATTGGCAGTAGAATCTGTGTTCCAAAATACCATAGACCTGCAGCCGGCAGTAAGATTTCCAATAGCTTCAATAGCCGGCTACACAATTTCTTATAGCCTTTTATAGTCGATGGCGATTAAGCAACAGCTAGGCGATAAAGTGTAGGTATGCTAAACGTTACTAATTACGGATGCTAGGACTTAGTGAGTTTTTGGACTACCGCTCTCTTTTTGGGCCGTAGTATCTTGATTTATTTTGCGAGGAAAGCTCCGTACTTTTGATGGAGATGCCTACCATTCCTAATATATTAGAGCGCCTTCAATTTCGTATGATACTATGCAATACCTCTAGTGTGAAATAGTTGCTTCAAGCGCCGTGGCACGCTGCGGTGCGGCAGGCGGGCAGCCAGCGCGGAACGCGCGTTGGCGCCTACAAACCTAACTGGGATACTTCACGCGTTGTGCACTGCGTGAAGTATCCCTGTTAGGTTTGTAGGAGCCAGTGCGTCGCCGCTCCGCTTTGTGTTGGGCTCTAATATTTAATCTGGCGGTGTCAGCGTTATTCAACTCATAATTTTGAAATGTTTGCACATCCTGTATGGATTATTCTCATTTTAATTGATGAAAAAAATATGTATTAAAGGAGAATATACCTAATGTGTGTTTTGTCAATATTAAGGTGACTCCGTATCAAACTTAATGATTTCCAAAGCACACGAATTTCTACACAATTTCTTGTAGCCTTATAATCGATGGCGAAAAAGCAACAGCCAGGCGATAAAATGTAAAGCCCGGCGATAGGAACTTTATCCCGGCTGCATAATTTTTTATTGCTTCGTATAGCCCGGCCGTATGATTTTCTCCGCATTCTACAGCCAGCTATATGATTTTCTGTGGCTTTCTTTAGCCGGCTATTAGAATTACTATGGTATTTTGAAACGCAGTTCTTATCGCCAATTTTTACCGGGGAAGGAAAATTTCAGAATAAAATTGCAAGTCTGCATTTCAAAAAACTAATAATTGGAAAAGGAAGGATATATAAGTGGAAAAATTTAAGTTCTTTCAAGCATTTTACTTCAAGCTCAGAACACTTGCGAATCAAGTATCGTGACAAAAATAATTATAGGTGATTGAAAAAAAGGGAATTTCAACAAACACCACCTATCCTGCATTTCTAGACATTCATGTTACTAAAATCGAAAGGAAGGCACTCTTCAGATACAGCCCATTAGAGGATAATTAATAGGTTACCGGCTACGGCTACTACTCATAATTGAAGGAAAACGAGATAGTGAGCTTTTGGATGATTCAGTGAAAGCGAAATTACATATATAAATTCAGGCCATGCTTGACAATAAAAGCTTGTGCAAGAGAATCACATGTTTATTTAAAAATTACCTTTGCATTTAAATTTTAAATACCTTAAAATTTGTATGTACTTTTAAATACCTTTTAAATACACTTCATTTTGAAATTACCTCTACATTTAATTTTTAAATAAACATGTAATTCTCTTGCGCTCGTTTTATGGTCAAGCATGGTCTGACTTCTTCCACTGAATCGATTGGATCAAGCTCGATACTCTGTTTTCTGTCCATCAGAAGTTTATCTGTCAAGACTTACTTTTATTCTTCTTTTTGGCTTTGTTAAGAGTTTTGTATTTCTGGAACACCTTCATGGTGGTTGAAACCATGGAATGATTTTCTATGCAGTCAAAATTACTGCAATGTGAGATAATTTAAACCACTCACATGTCTTTGTTGCTTTCTAATAGGTACATTTATACAACAATAACACAGTGGGGACTCTGTTAATTGATATGAAAGAAGTTGTCAAGCTGGATCATATTAAGGAAGGTGTAAATCCAGTCAAGATGCTTGGTCCTCATAAACCTGCCGTTTTAAAACTGCCATTCCGATTGAGAGACCTTCCATTCCTCGACAACTATGCCATGAGTGATCCTCTTGCACCCAAAGGGTAAGGAATCCTTTGGTTTTTACACTTACAACTATGCCTCCGCAAAGAAAGTTTTACAAATTTGTAAAATAAATTCTCCAGACCAGAAGTAGTCTAATTTCACCCCAAATAAATGGAGAGATTTGGCTTGGAGGCCTGGGTATTGGGCGTCACAGCTTCTTTTACTATAAAAATGAAAATTTTTCGAGGAGTAGAGATGTACGAAAAATCAGAGCTACAAAAGTTTTTTGGTGCCAACTTTAGCCTTGTGCTACAGCGCACTGGGAGAATGATGTCTGATGAAATTAGGACACTGTAAAAAACCCTTGTATCCCTTTGGAAACCAATGAATGCTAGTAAATTTTGATAAAATATTATTTTATTCGTAGGTCACAATTTGGAGATGATGAATCCTGGGATATCCCTCTGCGCAGAGGTCATGGTTTTGAGAGTATGTCAGGATATCTTTACAAAGGTAAACTTTTTAGTTCTTTTTCCATGTCCTATTCCTTAACTAACATCTAAAATAAATCTGACTGTCCATAAAAAAAGACATTTTATTCTATTTAAGATGGGTTATAGCCTATTGAACTGAAATATTTGCATTTCAAAGAGAAGAATCTAATTGGAGACTAGAATGCCTTCGATTGATTTCTTTTGAGCTCTCTTTTTAAATTTCCCACAGACCTGTCGCTACTCTTTTTTAAATAGGTAACTAACACTTCCCTTAAACAGGGAACATTCAAACCCTCTTATCAATTCAGTCTCACTGATTTCAGATCAGGAAGTTCAGACTGGTTTGAGCGAGTGGAAGAACGAAAGAGAAGTTACACCTGAGGAGGTGAACTTTATTGAAACTCCATACTGCCGCGACCCATGGAAAGTTCGAAGTGTCTACGCTGATCAGATCTACAGACAGGTTTGTACATCCGAGAAAGTAGATAGATCTCAAGGGAGGGATTGCTCAGGAGTTCTAATCAGCAAAAATAATGGACTCTCGTGGATCTTTCAAGGATTTCCGAAAAAAATGTTCAGGACTTGCAAGAACAAATGAATCAACGTATGTGAAAACGTCCGTTGTCCAATACAGGGTTTCATAATTGCGGTGGGTTTCTTTTGTCCCACGAAACTGATGGATAGGATCGATCTCTTTCGTAAACGTTTAATTACACTTAGGGGATTATTTATAAAACTGTTCTACATTCCTACCGTCTTAAACCATCTTGTGTCGTTAAGTTACAACGAAATTGTCCAACTCAAATTCTGAAACACTGTCTTGGACATCGGACGTTTTCGCATACGTCGATTCGAATAGAACTTAAACACTTTTGAGAATATCTTAAAAGTTGAAACATATTCCTCCGGTATTTTCATTCTCTGCAATCAATTGCTTTTCAACATTTGGAGACTCCCCACAGCAACAAAAGGAGGGCTCATCCTACTGTTTCTGGATGAAATGACTGTGAGAAATTTGGCAAAATGAGGAACTTTTGGGAATATTTGAACTATTTCCTACAGTTTAATGATACTTGAGGAGTTTTCGAAGAGTCACAACCTCTGGCAAACCTTCCATCATTTTCCAAGCTCATCGACGATACCTATTATTTTGAAAATACCAATTTCGATGTGCTTTTTTAAGATATTAACAGTCGAAAAATTTAGTCATGGCCATGAAATTAATTCAATTTGTGGACAGGAATCTGCCCCACCGCCAAGGACCAGAGAACGACCCTCCAGTCGAACAAGTACCAAACGTCGTGCACCAGCCCCTCCTAACTACCAACGGAACAATTACACATCCAATGATTACCGTCAGAACTCGGGTGAAAGCGAGTCACATCATAATTATCACAATAGAGCCAACGATGATTACAGGTTAGTGAAATAAAAACTGACTGCAGGTAAATACACAGAGAAACCTGATGATGTGGTAGAAGTTTAAATGCTAAAAAACTCTTATTTAAGTTATGTCGATGGCTACAAATGCATAACTCCATTGTGACGTTTGAGACTCCCATCATGTTTCATGATATTTAGGGGAAACAAATCAAATGTTCTCGTGCAATTTGTTGTGATTTTTTCAGAACACGTGAAGAAATTTCACAGAGAATTTCAATAGTTCATCAATTAATTGTTTCAATAGAGACGATTGATTATTTATTGATTAAAAGATGAAGTATTTGGGGAGACTCACAATGTTGCAATCTGAGATACACAATCCCAACTTTAACCATTGACGTATTAAAGATTTTGTTATCTTTGTAAATATTTGTCACATCATATGTATTTTTACTAAAGAAGATAGCAGCCAGATCTTGAAACATGTTAGCTTGCTTAAGATAAATTGACTCGTATGAGACCTATTTCACTTATCTCCAATTTGTCTGATATTTCAGGGGAGACAAATACAAGACAAACGGGATGAAAAAAGATTACGACCACATCCTTGAGATGAAAACAAGAGGCCAGGTGCAATCCAACAACAATGCAGATGATGAAGCAGATGACCCGCCTTTCAACTTTCAGGTAAATTTGACAATCGACTGTGACAAACAATTAGCCATCCGGTTTGACTAATACTTTTTCTGCAGGAGAGGAAATAGATAAGTCCTTCGCTCAACCTCAACCTAAATTATCTCATGGATATGGAAACTTCATCAGTATTCTGCCTTCCTCGGGCAACGTACACCTGAAAATTGGGCTTTGGCGACTAAAAATGGGGGGGGGGGGGGGGGGGCAGCCATTGATACACCTAAAAAGCTGAAGCAACCTGCCGATTTTTTCAAACATGCAATCGCAAAACAGCAGTAGCTTGTGATGCAAACGCAAAAACTTAATTTGGCTTCTAAAAATGGGGTTATTCGGCCTAACTGACACCTTAATTTTTCGGGGCATGCAGAACACTGTTCTTCATCCGGCCAACATCCCGGGAACAATGGGTGAAAGATGTCAGATTTTTCAACATAATTGTTACAATGTCAATTACTGTTTATGGGGCGAAAAATTCCAGATTCTTGCCTGCCTTTTCTCTCTTCTTTGTATATCCTTATAGTGAGAAGGGGAGGAAGTAACCTCAATTTTCAATTTTTGATCGAGGGAGAAACTTTGAACCTTCTGAGCTCCTGTTATTTATTTTATGTGGATTTTAAACTGTTAAATGGTTTCATCAGAGAAACAATACCATGATTTGAAGTGATTGAAAATTAAAACATCACAAGCTCAGAAACTTTCTGATAAAAATTCAGGACAGCTAAGGAATTGCTAATTTTCTTAAGAGAACATCTGAGTTTTCCTTCCAAGTAAGAAAAAATCCAACCTATGAAATAATTTTTTGTGCCAGGCGATGCTGAGGAAAACAAATCACAATCGCGCTTCTCTCCGACGAAACTACAACAACGAGTCAACAACTTATAACTACTCCAATACAGGTGCGAACAGTAACTTCAACTCGAATCAACGGGGCTACGAGCCGGCCGGCTACAAACCGGTTCCGAGGAAGCGCTCTTCCATACGTCATTACAACAACAGCTCTTCGCGCCGTGATAGAGTCGAGCTGGCGCCTGGAATCATTCTCGAGGGCGATTCTGCTGATCTGTAATTCTCTGCAATCGCACTTGTAAAAATAAACTTTGCCGAGTATTTTTTGAACTTTGAGCTCTACTCTTTCACCAACCCCTGAATCAGAACTGTATTGAATCATTACGTACATGGTTTTTACAATTCTCTGACATGATACCAGATTTCACATTGAGTCTTGGACCATCAATCCAAAATTTCATGCTTTGGCAATAAGACAAAAAAAGGTGACAAAATATTGGAATTTTAGAATTTCATTACTTTACATGTTTCATACCAAAAATTTTCTGACATTCTTTCACTTAAGAAGAGATCCAGGCTTGAAAATGCTCCTTGAGAATGTGCTTTGCAATGCACAGTCTTTTAAGATGGAAGTAAAAGCAAAATATATTAGTTTACTTCAGTCAAATGAAAAAAGTTAGTTTTCCAAGGTTCATCTTAATATTTGCAGACTTAATATTGAGAGGCACATGACTCACTTCATTGAAGAAAACTCCCAATTGGCAAAAAAGGAGTAACTTTTTTAAGTTGTTAATATTATAGAATAATTGGATTACGATTCCTTGGACTCAATTTTATTTTGGGTTTTTGAATGATGAATTCAGAGAACAAAAATCACTTTTTACAATAAATTTATTACTAAAAATGCTGAACAGTGATAAGTACGTTTACAGATAAAAAAGTGAGTTATTAAGCGTTTTGCCATCAACATTAAAACTAATTGATTATGTTCAAAAACTGAATTTTAGAAGAAAACGCAAGGAATGTAAAAAAATGTATGCTTAAGAGAAATGATTTGATTTTATGGAAAGTACAAAAATAAAAAAATAAGCCAGTCACATAATTTCGGCTTGTACAAAAGCTAAAACACTAGGCAATATGAAGGCAACAAATTTACAATTAATGTTTGAGCTGAAGAAAATAAAAACGCCAAGTTTAGGACGACGATCATTAAAAAGCATAAGACCATGAGAGGAACTTCAAGAGGTTAAAAAGGATTCGATGGTTCAAAAATTTTGAAAAATTAAGAAATGATCATTTAAAGATTTAAATTAAGAGTATTAAAAATTACAATTGGAGTTGCAAATACAATGTGAGTTACAATTGAATTACAGTTCGAGCTGGAGAAGAAAAATAAACACTGAGTTCAAAACGACAATCATTAAAAAGCAAAACACCATGCGAGGAGTTTTGAAAAGTCATTAGTTGAAAAATTTTGAAAAATGAAAAACTAGCCGTTTGGAAAAAATGAAAAATATTATAAAAAACACAACACCATTTGAGGAGTTTTGAAAGGTCATGGGTTGAAAAATTTTGAAAAATGAAAAACTAGCCATATGAAAATTTGAATGAAGAGTATTAAGGCTGAGTATTAAGGCTAAGGAACCATTGAATAAAAGTTATTAAACCATTAAACAAAAATAAAAATAGGAAAACATTTTGCTGGGTTAGAAGCTACCTGAGCAGGTCAGGCTGACCTGAGCGAAGCAAGAGAGGTGATAAGTCAACCAGAGGCTGGAGATTCCGTTCCGTTTTCTGTGCATGATTCAGAGGTCTTGTTTTGGCGCACTTTCTCTGAACGATTGTCTTTCTGAAATTAAAAATAAAAATAAGTTACGTTAAAAAAAATTAATACACACTTGACAGACACATCAAAGTCGTTTGACTCGCAAGAGAAAAATGTAGGTTTTCTGTGCTGGTCACTTCAAACTTCTTGCGAACAAAATATCAAAAGTCTACTAAGGTTGTAGCCATTGCAAACTTAATTTCAGTGTACTTTAATACCAAATGTTTTTAGCACTGTGCTGAATTTTTCTGACGATTTAAGACAGACTGAGTTTCAAATACTGCAATGGATTCTAGCAAAACAAAACTTTTCATTCTTATTAGACAAACTAGTTTCTTTTCGATAGACAAATAGGCGTACAGTGACTTTGGTTTTGTTGTGCAGGGAAGTTTGAATTATCGGATCATAATCTCTTGCTGCCAAGTGATGAAAAACTTCAAAAATAAATAGTATTCTACTTTTCGTAGAGCACCACATCTTGCGGTTAAATCAGCTTGAACTCTTACCCCATCAAGAGTTCCATTTTTAACAAACTTCAAAGGTCTAAGAACAACAGAAACACTTTCAGTCTATTGGAAACACTACTAAACTAAACAGTAAAAAATATTAAATAAAAAATTTGAACTGAGCAGTAATACATTCAACAAACAAAGAAGAACGAGATGTTTAGTAGCGTATTGAAGCAGTAATTGTACAGCACAAAATCAACCAGGCTTGAGGACGGTTATAAAAATGCTTCTGAGTTAGTTCTAATGCTTAGGTGCACACAAGACATTGAAGCTATTCAGAAAACTGAGGCATCTTTTTCATAAACAAACGCGTTAGAGCTACCAAAACAGGCGCCACTAAAACAAGAATCTGTTGTAGATCAATGATCCTGAAACGGGGTTGAAATTAAATTTAGAAGAACATGGAGACTAGATTGGACTATTTCCCAAGCCAACAATTAATTTCAAAACATCAGATCTTTAGCTACCTACCAATCAAGAGAGAGACAAAACAAAAACATACGTATACATAGAGGCCACTTATCCAGTGCTTTGTGACACCTAACTACCACAATTCTCTATCCGCGCAGCCCTTCAGGGAGTTGCCACTCGCTTACTTCATTTAAAATCTCCATGATCACCCTTTCACTGGGCGTCTCTTGGTCTCTTCCCAGGAGGAACCCAATCAAGCATAATCCATGGCAGCCCTTATTTCGTCATCCTGTTCACATGACCATACCAGATAAGCTGTTAGGTCAAGACATCGAATATGATGTCATTCTATTTTTCACGGTCATTGTCATTCAAGGCCCGATTTTTCAAGATTCTTGAGGAGAATTAGTTTTATCTCACCCTCGAGGTTCATGATTTAAAAAAAAACTGGAAGAAAATTAAGGGAAATCTTGTTTACCTCCTTCAGTTTTTCAAGCTTTTCTTTGATCTTCTGTTCTTTGCGTAAAGCAGCCTCTTCTTCTTTCGTTAGGATTCGCTGTTTCAGTTCCTCTTGTTTCTCTTTTAAGGCATTATATACACTTTTGGCATGCTCGTCCTAGGTAATTGAAAGAAAACAACGTGCAGAAAGCAAGATAAAAGCTGTGCGTGTAAGCAAGTGAATTTAGCAAATTAAAATTTAAAAAGGCTAAAAAATTGAAAACATGTCAAAAATTATCAACAAAAGGGAGATGGAAGTTTGTCAGCTATTATATAATACAGGGTTTCAAGTTGGAAATGCATTGCTCCATTTCAATGAATTTACTGAGGGGAAGAATATATACGTTAGGAGCCGGAATAATGCAACGAACAGAACACATCTAAATGGATCTTTATACAAGGTGCGAATTTCAGCATTCTGATACATATTTCTTGTGTTCAAAGTGTCCATGGGTGTTCCTTAGATCTTACTAGAAGAAAATATCTCTGATGGAGAGTTATAAAGCAACAACTGGCTGTGCTTTTTAGTAGTCTCTTCAGTGGTTTCGACAAACTATTTGCTTTGAAAACTCCAGACATATTACACCTACATCTCCATCCTTATCTAAATGTAATAATCAGTTCTACAGTAATGCCTTTGGGTCTTTCTTAAAACTCTTGGTTTAAATGAACTCAGTTCCTAGGAATATGTCACATTCCGGAATATCTGCTCTCTAATCTTACTTAAACCTGTAAATGGATGAATGACAAGAAAGGAGATCAACAAAGATATTTTTCAGTTCAGATTGTAGATTTTTATTTTGCGCCAATTCAAAATGGCAGCCTTCTATGTTGAAGTTTTCAAGATTTCAGTTGGCTGCCATTTTGGTATGGTGAATAGTAAGGACTTTGGGTCAGTACCAAAGATTATTTCCCTTCATTCTCTCTCCGCCAATAAACAACTGAGGGTCTACTAGGCTCCATCAAGAGACATTTCAGACTGCTTCAGTGCTTCCTAGTTCGTGCTAGTTGGAAGTAACCCACTGCTCATCAACATGAAAAATTCTTTTATACGTGATTGCAAAATAATTTTCAAGGATTGCGTATAGAGAAAATTCTATTTTTAGCCATTTCTGGTTCACCTGATTTCATTACTATAAGCAGAGCCTTTCATGCCTGTACCTAAGAAATTCCTGCTGTTTTAGACAGGAGGATATCTAATATTAGAATTTTGAAGACCCACTTACATGTTCTTTCAGCCTTTTGGTTAACTCTTGAATTTGGCTCTCTCTCTTTTTTGAGGCTTGTAAAAGTTTCAGATTCGTGTTTTCTTTAATTTCTTCAAGGGCACTTTCCAAGCTCTGGCGGGTTTTCTCTCCGTTTTCAAACTGATTAAAAAATTAAAAAAAACAAGCAATGAAAATTAAAAGAAGTTCGAGCAAAAATTGAAAAGAAAACAGCACAAAACGCGTGAACAATATCAAAAGCAAGAGATAAAATTGTGCTTTGGCAAAATGAAAAAAGCGATAAAATCTAGTGAGTGTGCATCATATCATCCCTTCTTATCTTGAGAATAACTTCAATGGAAGAAACGGAACAAAAAATCGCAAGTGTCTAAAATCAAAAAGGCAAAATTATCGATACAGATATTAAGTCAAGTAATCAGTATTTGAGATTTTTACAAAATTCATTCCCTGCTAGCATTAGGAAAAAGTTGTTAGCAGTTTCATTTATTTTTGCGCAAATATAGGGCGTACAGTTACAATTCAAGGAGAAAGTCAAAAGCCTCAAAAATGACAGTTGAGAGCTTTGAATGACTTCCTCTCAAAACTATGATTCCAAATTTTGAACTTCAAAATCTCACAACTTCGATTTCGTTTGACATTATCGCACTTCTTAAACCAGAATCTTACCCAATAAAACACCCTCACAGATAATGCTACGAATAATTCAATTTACAGTTCTTTGGCGACAAGGCTTTCCTGGTAGTACATTAATGTATTAATACTACTGCTGAGGTTTTTGAAGCTATATTAGTAGTAAAGATAACATTTTAATGCAAAGCAAAGGTTAGCAAGATTAAATTGAACAGGCTGCGGTAGTTCAGAGCATTGAAAGTTAAATTCTGTTTTTCATGAACAGCAGATAATTTACAAATTGATAAACTGAACTCTATCAATTTACTTCCCAAATATTTCTACAATATACGATTATGGAGACTATTGCATCTCTTGATGTTACACTTCTTCCAGAAAGTATGCTCTGGAGAGAGTTAATAGCATTTCCGCTAACATTTTTGAAACTTGCTGCTTCTGGTTACCTTCGCCTGAAGCGCACCAACGAAAGTCGGACCGAATGAAGTTTTTTATTGCAATTTTCTAAAGTTTTATTTAAAATATGAAAGAAAAACTACTTCCTTTGTCTTGAAAACAGAGCGTGAGCATACACGTCCTCCAAAACGTTTCCTTGTAGAAATCAGCCTATTGATGCTAAATTATTGTTTATTCTATTAAGTAAGATTGTTTCATAGCCAAATTAAGGAACACTAAATAGCTAATGCATTGCAATTAATTATCATCAAATTGAAAACCATCATTTTGAAAGAAAATTTTACAATATTATTACACTCAATTGTTAAATACAATACTTTCTCTCAGTAACGATTATCGTAATAACGAGAATCTCTCCGTAACAAGGAAATCGGTCGGTTCCTTTAACTTCCTACATTAAATATCGACTATTGTTTTAACGAGAATCTCTCTATGATGAGGGAAGACGCTGGTCTCTTGAGTTCTCCTTACAGAGAGAATGTACTGTATTGAACAACTTTTTTTTATAATTTATTGTTATCAAATTCCTGCAGAAGAAAGCAGAACATCTACCAAAATTTCAATTCGGATTTTCCTGATATTTCAAATGAAATTTCCGGATTTTTTGTGCAAATAAATTGACTCACATTTGTTTTTACGAGCCAACATATTTAATGAACTGAGTCCAATGTTTCACTTTTGCATGTCCCGAAGCGCATGTAGTTGAAAAATGCTTGATGCACTTACAATTTCCTGATCCAAGGCCGATTTTCCTAATATTTTACAAATTTATCCTAATGAAAGAGAATTTCCTAATATTCTCCGGATTTTCCGGTTTCTACGGATAGTGAACACCCTGTTTAGACTACTCAGGATGTTTGGTTCCTTAGCAGGAAAGCACAGCGGCAAAAAATCTAAACAAGCATGTAGGAGCAAAATTTAAGCCTTTCAAATTAACAGTGGGCGTGGATCGCTGTCAAGTCAGAAGTAAAAGTCAGGCAAATGAATCGATGTAAAAACTGTACACCTGTGTACATACTTGTTTTTTCAATTTACAAAGGACTTCTGAGATGTGTGCTTCTTTCTTTTCTGAGTACTGCTCCATCTTTTCCTCCAGGACTTTCTTGGAACGTACGCTGAACTCCTTCGATATTTCGTCCCTCTTCTTCATGGCGTGTTCGATTTTTGATAGTTGGTTGCTCAGCTGCTCTATCTTCTTAGCTTCTAAGGACTAAATTAAAAAAAAAAAAACAGATTACTGGGCTGAAGATAAAATGGACCACTAGACATAGTGCAAATTCAAGCATTCTGATGCATGTCTTGTATGCAAAATTTCACATAAAACATGATTCTTGCATAAAAAATTACCGAAATCAACTCCTAACCAATATATTAACGTTTTAATTTTACAATGGTTTCGGAAAATTTGAAGTGCACGGTCACAAGAAACAATACTCTACGGAAGTCAAATCGCGCACTACGACGGTTTTCGCAGGCTTCTTCATCTAACATTTATCATATCCAATCCTTTATTGTTCAAAGTGTAAACAATTTGCTATGGCTGAGCCAAAACGTCACAATTGAGATCACAAAATTTTCGTTTCGCAGAGACTGCTATGGTAACGTTTAGTTTGCGATCTGATTCACATAGACCACTGTGTCTTCACGAGCGGGAGGTTTGAATTCATGCGCCAAGAGACATTAAATATTTTGGTTAGGAGTCAATTTCAGTCATTTCCGTTGCACGAATCGTGTTCTACATTAAATTCTGGTTATAAAGCATGTATCAGAATGCTTAAATTTGTACCTTGTCTAGTGGTCCATTGTGGCAATACCAAATTTGTAACATTTCCCCGGCCTTGTAAGAAGCTCCTTGCCACAGTACTCGACTTCTAAATCGTGGCCAGACCACGCCCGATACTCTTTCTCCAATGGAAAGGTGCAACCTTTTAGGCGCCAACTGGCCAGAGCAGTCCAAATACCATTATTGGAAGCTCCTTAAAAAAATCTGCGATTCAGAAGCGAGACTCTAAGATATTCTAGCTAATTAAAAAAAACTGAAGCTGGTTAGAAAGAGAGTGAAAAACAAACCCATTGACAGAATTTGATTGATTTAAAAATGAAAGTCTGAAATTGGGCCATGAAAAGTGTTACAGTCTTACCGTGAGTCATGTGTGCCTGACAAACTAGATTTTTGTTGAATTTGAGATTTTTCAATGAAAACACTTGCCACAAAGGGTATCCCGGGATAAGCATGTCAAAATGCCCTTGCGAATGGATTTTTATTTTAACCATTTTAAGTCATCAAGGGTGTCCTAAAACTTAGGTTTTGGGGGATATTAGCCCCCCAACCCCCTCCGCCCCCCCTCAGACCCCCAAAAACCGCTTTTTTGGGCTATTTTTGACTATGCTAACGTCATTTCCTCATAACTTTCGTAATTTTCGATAGAATTGAACCAAAATTTGTCAGAATCTACTTCAATTAGCTTAGTTTTTGTAGAAAAAAATTCATTATCATCGGATAATATTTTAGCCTCCAAAAAAATTCGTAAAATTTTTGAAAAAATCATTTTTTTCCTTTTTTCGCGGCTAGGTGGCGTATGGAAACATGTACACAAACAAAAATTGTCTCTTTTCTTAAGTTATACATCCAATAAGATACAGTAAAAATTTCGTGTTGATCGGAGTGGTGCGCCATACTTAAAAACGCAATTTTCTAACCTCAAAACGGCCTAAATGCCACCATTAGCCTCCTTTGATAACTAGGCGTGGAGAGATGTAGAGAGAAATATCCGGTTTTATCGTCTCACCTCTTAAGTGATCCACTTAAGTACCTTGAGTCAAAATTTCGAGTCGATCAGAGTGGTGCGCAACACCCAAGCACGCAATTTTCTAACCTCAAAACGCCCAAATTGCTCATTTCGGCACCCATTATCACTCCGTGTGAAAAAATAAGAAGAGATACATCCGATATTATAGTCCTACCTCATGACTTAGGCACTTAAGTGCATTTCGTCCAAATTTCGTGTCGATCAGAGTGGTGCGCAACACCCAAGCACGCAATTTTCTAACCTCAAAACGCCGAAATTGCCCATTTCGGCACCCATTATCACTCCGTGTGAAAAAATAAGAAGAGATACATCCGATATTATAGTCCTACCTCATGAATTAGGCACTTAAGTGCATTTCGTCCAAATTTCGTGTCGATCAGAGTGGTGCGCAACACCCAAGCACGCAATTTTCTAACCTCAAAACGCCCAAATTGCCCATTTCGGCACCCATTATCACTCCGTGTGAAAAAATAAGAAGAGATACATCCCATATTATTGTCCTACCTCATAAATTAGGCACTTAAGTGCATTTAGTCATAATTTCGTGTCGATCAGAGTGGTGCGCAACACCTAAGCACGCAATTTTCTAACCTCAAAACGGCCAAAATGCCTATTTCAGCACCCATTATCACTCCGTGTAAAAAAAAGAGAGGTGGGTACATTCGATTTTATAGTCCTACCTCATGAATTAGACACTTGAGTACCTCGAGTCAAAATTTCGTGTTGATCAGAGTGATGCGCAACACCCGAACACGCCGCTTTCTAACCTGAAACCTCCCAAAATTCCCATTTTGGCATTCATTATCACTGTATGTCAGCCAAGATCCCGCTTGAAAATTGTATGATGCACATTTCAAAGTTTATTTTGGCACCCTGCCGCGTAGCAGACCCGGTCACTCAGGGAAACCTCTAAACTCCTAGGATATATGTATATGACGGTAGGGAGGCTCGCTCATCCCCCACGAAGAAGCGTTCCCTCGTCCAAACTTCCATAATACGTAGCGGTGCAATGAGTGCTGGCAAATTCAAGTCAATCTGTCACGTAATACTTAGGACAATTAGTCGAATTTAACGCTTAAATAGCCGAATTCAACGGATTACAGGAGACGTATTTACCGTAATATAGTCGTATTTACCTTAATATAGTCGTATTTACCGTGGTCTAGCATTGGCCTCAGTATACCCTTCAGCTCGCCCAGAGAGATTCCCTTCATGAATCCCCAGACACACTACGTGAAGTCTGACCCACTTCAAAAAAAAAGAAAAAAAAAACCACACCTTCAATTTGTTTTTTGTTTTTGTTTTAACCTAATATACGTACAAATTGTTTCAGAGGTATTATCACTCGTATTTATTTCTTGCCACTGATTTTTGTTTATATTCCGATTTGTATATCATGTCTTACCTTAAGTAATAATTTTGTCATCTCTACAATTGTAAATGTTAATTATATTTAAAAAAAAAAACCCCGTTTCTTTCACTCACAACAAAGTTTCTTTACTGAAAAAGTGTTTTCCTTTGACTTTAGGATTCTTTCTAACCTCTTGTTAATTTATTGACTTGAATTTGCCAGCACTCATTGCACCGCTACGTATTATGGAAGTTTGGACGAGGGAACGCTTCTTCGTGGGGGATGAGCGAGCCTCCCTACCGTCATATACATATATCCTAGGAGTTTAGAGGTTTCCCTGAGTGACCGGGTCTGCTACGCGGCAGGGTGCCAAAATAAACTTTGAAATGTGCATCATACAATTTTCAAGCGGGATCTTGGCTGACATACAGTGATAATGAATGCCAAAATGGGAATTTTGGGAGGTTTCAGGTTAGAAAGCGGCGTGTTCGGGTGTTGCGCATCACTCTGATCAACACGAAATTTTGACTCGAGGTACTCAAGTGTCTAATTCATGAGGTAGGACTATAAAATCGAATGTACCCACCTCTCTTTTTTTTACACGGAGTGATAATGGGTGCTGAAATAGGCATTTTGGCCGTTTTGAGGTTAGAAAATTGCGTGCTTAGGTGTTGCGCACCACTCTGATCGACACGAAATTATGACTAAATGCACTTAAGTGCCTAATTTATGAGGTAGGACAATAATATGGGATGTATCTCTTCTTATTTTTTCACACGGAGTGATAATGGGTGCCGAAATGGGCAATTTGGGCGTTTTGAGGTTAGAAAATTGCGTGCTTGGGTGTTGCGCACCACTCTGATCGACACGAAATTTGGACGAAATGCACTTAAGTGCCTAATTCATGAGGTAGGACTATAATATCGGATGTATCTCTTCTTATTTTTTCACACGGAGTGATAATGGGTGCCGAAATGGGCAATTTCGGCGTTTTGAGGTTAGAAAATTGCGTGCTTGGGTGTTGCGCACCACTCTGATCGACACGAAATTTGGACGAAATGCACTTAAGTGCCTAAGTCATGAGGTAGGACTATAATATCGGATGTATCTCTTCTTATTTTTTCACACGGAGTGATAATGGGTGCCGAAATGAGCAATTTGGGCGTTTTGAGGTTAGAAAATTGCGTGCTTGGGTGTTGCGCACCACTCTGATCGACTCGAAATTTTGACTCAAGGTACTTAAGTGGATCACTTAAGAGGTGAGACGATAAAACCGGATATTTCTCTCTACATCTCTCCACGCCTAGTTATCAAAGGAGGCTAATGGTGGCATTTAGGCCGTTTTGAGGTTAGAAAATTGCGTTTTTAAGTATGGCGCACCACTCCGATCAACACGAAATTTTTACTGTATCTTATTGGATGTATAACTTAAGAAAAGAGACAATTTTTGTTTGTGTACATGTTTCCATACGCCACCTAGCCGCGAAAAAAGGAAAAAAATGATTTTTTCAAAAATTTTACGAATTTTTTTGGAGGCTAAAATATTATCCGATGATAATGAATTTTTTTCTACAAAAACTAAGCTAATTGAAGTAGATTCTGACAAATTTTGGTTCAATTCTATCGAAAATTACGAAAGTTATGAGGAAATGACGTTAGCATAGTCAAAAATAGCCCAAAAAAGCGGTTTTTGGGGGTCTGAGGGGGGGCGGAGGGGGTTGGGGGGCTAATATCCCCCAAAACCTAAGTTTTAGGACACCCTTGATGACTTAAAATGGTTAAAATAAAAATCCATTCGCAAGGGCATTTTGACATGCTTATCCCGGGATACCCTTTGGAAAAATGGAGTCATTCTTCGCGAAACAATGCAAAAGCTTTGAAAAGATGCTCAGATTACAAGATTTCGTACATAATTGGTGGCGCATTGAACGATTTTACGTCCTAAATAATTTTAAGAAAAAAATAAGAGAAACGATTCCATGGAATTCATTTTACTTTGGCTAAATTCATGGGAAATTCCCTTTAATTTTCGTGAGAATATGAGAAGCCATGATTCCGTGAAAAAGGAAAATTTAGGAAAAATTATCAAAAATACAACTAAGTCTGCCCGTTTCTGGGTGAAAAGAGAAATACTTGAAGTAAAATATAGACTGCAGCTTACCAGTCTCCTTTCTGCAGCAGCCTTTAGTTTCTCATCAATGTTTTCGGAAGAAATAGTTCTGGTTGGAGAGGAACTTTTGGTTTTTGGTGGCGGGGTGTTGGCAGGACTTTCGATCAGCTCAAACTTGATTCCACCTTTCTTCTCTTCGACTTTGACATCAACTGAAACAAAACAAAACATTGAATTTGAATTGATGAGAACACAATGAAAAAACACACAAAAATGTGACCCGAACTAAAAATAACAGGATGTTAGTAAATTCATATTTATAGTTTAGAGATTAAAGACTACAATTCAAATTCTTCAATCTAGTGAAAATTTAAAGACATTTTTTTGCCTTGAGGTAGGTCCCCCAGGAATAGTAGGGACCCAGCACTATTCGTCAATCCTGTGCGTAGGTGTTAAATATTTATTCTGTAGAGAGGCGAAAAAACGAATCATTTCCTTGAATTTCCAGTGATGAAATGATATTGGTTTTCGAGTAGAGTACCTACATAGGGAGAGTATGGACAACTCGAATTACGTAGCTCCTAGGGCCCAAAAGGGTAGGTAACCTTTGAAAACGAAAAATGTCACTGTCAATCTTTAGACTCTAATATCAAACGAAAATGGACAAGAAAATTCATACGCAAGTATTCTTCCGCAAAAATGAGTAAGTTAATGCAAAAACCAAGTCAAATACGTGCTTTACCAACGACAGTTGCCAACAATTGTGATTATAAATCACTCTGGATAATTTGAATTCATAGATTGACTACCCTTTTGGAGTCTAAGAGCTCCATCACCTGACCTCAAAATTTTCGACATGTCCACTCTCCCTATATAGGTACTCTATTTTCGAGATTCTTGAAAAAATTTCGAGAAATTCCGAAAAAAGTGATTAAATATTGACCCATTGAATTTTGTAACAACCGCGAAGCCTTGACTTTCCCACGGGTTACACTTCAAACATCGTCACTCATCCGACGTAAGGGTGTATCCCCATTTCCACATGAGCTTCGAAAAGCATAGAGTTATACGGAGAACAGGGCTCACGTAGATATTGAGATACGCTACGCTCTTACGTCGGAGGAGTAAGAGAAATCAGCTTCTCGTGTTCGTTCACCTATGGAGGCAAGACAGGACATGCCTGAAAAACCATCATTAAACGTCCTATTGTTAAAATCGTTTCAAATCCTGCTCTTTGAATCTCAATTGGTCTTACCGCTGAGTAATTATTGTGCCTCTTGTGAGTGAAAAACACACCCCCCCTCCCTCCCGGCCAATTCAAGAGTAAGTTCTTACCGATATTTTTTATCGCTGAGGCGATTCTTGCAATTTGGCAACACTGTTTTTCCTCCATTTAAATCCATTAAAGTATAAAGTTGGCGACACTGTTTTATACCTCCATTAAAATCCATTGAAAATATCGATTGTGCGTGAAGCAAGCTGCCTTGCCATAAATCGACTGTTTTGCATACATTTAAATGAAGAAACACCAGTGTTGTCAACTGACAAGAATCGCCACCGTTCATGCGTTACACTCGCGAATCGAGAGGCATGCGTAATACGCAGATCTGAATTGAGTTGCGTCGTGCGAAAACCGCTGAAGTCCATTTTTTCAGCTTCCAGTTTTTTTTTATTTCGATACTACTTTTCAAGAGTTGATACAGTCAGGGGCGGACTGGCAGGCGGGAACACCGGGAAAAATCCCGGTGGGCCGGTTGGTATTTTGAGCCAGTCGGTTAATTGTGTTGTTCTCTTTTTCTTTTTATTGGTCTTTCTTTCTTTCTTTCTTACTATCTTTATCTCCATAGTCTAGAAATATGTGGAGAAATGGGATAAAATCTTAAAGAACTGGTCACTTTCTCATAAAATAGGGTGAAGCTCCAAGGGCCTCCACTGTTCCACAGGGCCGCTTTATGCTCCATGGTCGCAGCCAACTTTAAAAATATTTTATCACTCTAATTGCGTATGTTCGTGCTTAAAAATGCCTTCGTGAGGTGCTTATTTTTCAAAATTTTCCGGGGGAGGGCCCCCGGACCCCCCTTCTCTGGGCGGTGACCCCCCCCCCACCCCATTTCAGTTGTGGACCGGTTTGGCTGTACATTTCCCGGTAACTTTTTTCGTCCCAGTCCGCCCCTGGATACAGTCATGAAAGTGGTGCCAATACTTGATTTAGGATGAGGATAACCCTATATCAAGTATTAACACCACTTTCAAGGTTGAATTTAACTCTAAAAAGTATTATCGATCAAAAAAATGTGGAAAAAAAGAGGAGAAAAAAGGTAGAAATGGTACATAAACAAAATTGAGAAACTAGGTTTTGCACCCCGCCACGAAAAATGGCGCCGATTCCCATGGAGCAGTGCGGGCCTTTATTAATGGATCTATTAGTAACATACCCGCTGCAAAACGACGGGAAAGAGCGTACAGTCGTACACTACTAACGCGGTGAACGCTCAAAACGCATATTAGCGCCTACAAGACTACAAGAATACTTCACGCACTGCGCGTTCACCACACGGTTTTCGACTGATGTAGTACACCGCGAACCTGGGATCCTAAGATCGAGTCGAGGGATCGGTGGGCCAATCGAAGATGGATTCCACAATAACCATACTTTTCCAACACAATTATGCTTTGAGAAGAACGACGAATAAGCCTTCAGACGTTGCCAAGTTTCCTTCGATTCTATAATACGAATTTCCAAGATCCAATTATTCTTGTCTTTCAATTATTCCACGAATTTTATTCGCGATTTGAACTATAAGATAAACGAAAATTTCCTTCCGGAACTTTTCATTACTTTCCTTAAAAATAAATATTTAATCGGAGGAAATCGGTGCTTTGTTCATGCGGCTTTTGTCCTTTGCATGGCAGTTTAAAGGTACTCTACGTCCCTCTGTTCGGAGGTCCTACTTTGATCGCATGGCGAAAAAAATATCGATCGCGGAAGTCGGTTAGTTCGCATCTCGATTGAGACTTTTCAAAATCTCTGCAGTTTTTCTGTTATAACGAGGGGAAAAAAAAACTTGGGCTAACTAAAGGTACTGCTCGAAATTTTCGCAAGCCCTTCTGCTTAGAATGAAGATGAGTCAGTGTTACTGATCCCAAAAAATATTATTGTTCGAAGTCTTTCTTTTGTAAAAATTAAAAGTAGCAAAGAAGCGGCAACGTCGCAAAGCGAGATGCGGATTTTGCGAATTTCATTATCAATGCGAGGAATTTCGGCCAACATTAAAAGTTTCTGCTAGTGACGATCTCTTCTTCCTTCGAGTGATAATTTTTTGAATTTAGTATGTTTTTAATACTAGATAGATAACACCTCGCACGGCTAAATCCAAAAATCTGTTATTAATAATTTTTTGTCTCCTGAAAAAGGGGCATGCAATAATTAACCGGTAACCAATCTAAAGTCACTGAAAGTTCAGGAAAGGTACGCTTTTCAGCATTATGTGATGGATTGAAGGATAATTACTTCAACCAAAAAATTCACCCCGTGATAAAATTACTCTGTTTGAGCGACGATAAATAAAAAGAGGGAACGTGAAATCCGAAGAAGAGGCAGTAAAATATTTGAAAGGCATGCTGATGCGATTGATACCTCCGTGAATGCCACATGCTGATAATTTTTTTTTACGGATGATTAGATTATACAGAGAGACAAATTTTGGCGCGAAATAGGAGGCTTCATCGATTACTGATAATTTTTGAGTGCGATTAAGAGACGATGAACTGTGATAAATTTTGGCGCGAAGCATCAAGGTTCGAGCTCACGGTTAAAACTATATCACAATTGCTCAAAATGTATGATGATGCAACTGACGTAATTAGGGGTCTCAAATTAAAGTTACCCGGAATCGGTGAAGGGCGAGGGTCACCGTGCGTTCAGTATTATTACTTCTACATGTTACTTGCTTTTGATTATTGGTTTTGAACTTAATAGGTTTGCGATTGTGGAGAGCATAAAAAACAAAGATGTAGAGATCGCCATCAAATCGTCAACCGCCTTGACATAAGGACGTATGTCTACTTCGCGATGAACCCTGTCGCCCATATAACTCAATGCTTTCCCAGGCTGATCTCAACGTGTAGTTCCGCTCTTATTGTCAGCCGAGTGACAAAATGATACGCAGGGTTTTCATAATTTCTTAATTTTCCGATTCCCTAACTTTCCCGGCCTCTAAAAGTTGTGAATTTCCTGACGTTCTCTGGCCCTCGAACAGAATTTCCAAAAACAGGGAAATCCGCTTTAACTCCCTTAGCAACTTTTCTGCGGCGATTAAGTTTTTTTACTTCGAATTTTTTTTTCTTGGCATTCTTACTGACTTCCACTAAAAGCTGCTCTCAAAATTCCTTGACTTTCCAGTATTTTCAGACCGCCGAAAGCCTTGGATACGTCTACAATCTCCCCAAGAGGATGCTTCACAGGAAACTGCTTCTGCGGGTTGATTGTTGAAATTGATAGACAAAGCTATAGACAAAAAAGACGAAAGGGATATGGAGAGATCTTATTGGGGGAAGAAGGTGCTTTCAATGGACAAAGAAGGTAGGTCCACGAGAGACCCTGTGGATAATCCATAATTTTATCCCTTAATCTATAGGAACCATCTATTTCAACCAATAAGATCGCTCCATTCTCCATATGTCTTCTTTGTCTATCGTTTCGTCTATCAATTTCAACAATTAGCTCGCTGAGCCTGCTGTCCGCTCATCGAATAGATTGCAGGGATGGACCGCTTGGCAGCTGGGTTGCCACCCCTGTTTTTCTTACATCCTCAGAGAATAATCGAGTAAAAAACGGAGAGGGGGGGGGGGGTGCAGCATGACAGTGCCGATCTCCATAAAATTCGCGAAATTCTCCCGCCACAGGAGAGACAAGGTCTCAACACGGAACTCGTCAGAGTCGACCGCGACGGATGCCGTGCTAATGAAAAACGTCTCACAAGCCATTAGGTGTTGCCAAGTTGCCTTTAATAAAGTGCGGATTTCCTGGAAAACTTACGTATACTTGTCTCCCGATTTTTCACAGAATTTCATCAGCAATTTAATATACGGCACCTGTATACGGGAGAGTATTGCCATCTCAATCCTTTTACTACAGAGAAAGTGTACCGCTCTCTGATTGGTCGGCTATCATGGATCCCTAAAGTTGGCCCGATGTAAACGAACCCCGGCCCCTTCGCTCCTATATAGTTTGGCCCAATGTAAAAAAACTAAATGGCGACAAAGTTCTACTAAGTTCTAGACTTGATTTTGGATGTGATGGAATTTTTTTGTATCCAACTTCTGAATTGGGTTCGGGTCGAACTTCGATGGATATTTTTGCCGAAAATTAACCTTCGAGTGTGATTATCATTCAAATCTCAGCCGATAAAACATTTTCCTTTAGGTCGGGTTTCTTTACATTGGGCCGACTTTGGAGCTCCATGATAGCCTTAAACCAATCAGAGAGCAGCACAGAGATGGCAATACTCTCCCGTCTACAGGTATATACTTTAACCTACAGTCTACAGTACCTTAAAATTTAGAGGAAAAATATTCATAACTCTTCTCACAAATTAACCTTTTACAGGGTTGCCACAGAATTTAGAAAATGAAATTCCCTGGTATTTCCCTGATTTCCCTCACACATTTTGGTGAAATTCCCTGACAATTGAAGATGTGACGGATGGTTAATAAGGCATAATTGAAAATAGTTTTCAGGCAAAATTTCTTATTCGAAACCTCAAACCCATTCTAGAAGGCAAATGAAGGTGATTAAACAAATTTTCCCTAACATTTCCCGATTTTCCCTGACCAGGGTGTCTACTAAAAGCTGGCCGAAAATCAGTACTTGTCCAATACTTTTTCAGCGCATTCCCAAGACATTAAGTACCTTCTCAACATATATATTCAGTACTTTTCCAGTACCTCTGATTGACGACATTCGAAAAATTTCAAGAATTTGGATTTCCCGCTCAAATTGCGACAAAAATACCTAACAGAGAAATGAAAAAAATCAGGACCTTCTTGCGAAATTTCCGCACTTTTTCAGTACTTCCGAACTGCCCTTAAAAAATCAGTACTACCTCCGGTCTTTCTGCGGAAATTCCGGACTTGTAGACACCCTGCACGGAGAAAAAAACTTCGTGCGTGGGACCCGAAGTTTAGGTCATATGGATCTCGGAAGTTTTCGGATTGAGCATCTGAACACTTCAGATCTAGCTGTCGAGGTTCGGATAACACATCTGAAAATTCAGTTCTTCCATCTAAAGTACTTCAGTTTTCACATCCGAAAAACTTCGGTTCTCACATCTATAGTACTTCAGATGTAGGAACTGAAGTTTCAGATGTGAAATCCGAACCTCGACAGCTAGATCTGAAGTGTTCAGATGCTCAATCTGAAAACTTCAGAGATCCATATGACCTAAACTTCGGGTCCCACGCACGAGGTTTTTTTCTCCTTGTGCTTTTATTGGGGGAAATTTGGCAACTCTCGGATGCTCATACGGCGTTTTATCCTTAGCACGAGAGCGCGGGCGTCGGACGGCGCGGCGGTTCCTCCCATTGATGGCGGGCAGAAAAGAAAATCCGGCGGGGAGGAGCGGGTCGCGGGAGGATAATTAGCCCGGGCGCGGCGATTACGATTTTCTCGGTTCTCACGCACGTAATGAGCGCAGCGCGGCGCGTGAAATCGAGCGAGAAAGTCCCGGCCGCGGTCGCCGATCCTGCCTCCTCCTTTCCTCCAATTTCGCCCCGGAAATTCGCCCGGTCTTGGTCCGAGTGGATCTTCGGCTATGCCGCGATGCGTTCCGAGTGCCCTCGCAAAAATGGAGATATTGCATGTGTGAGGGATTTGCGATTTGACTGTTAATGGACCACTAGACAAGGTACGAATTTAAGCGATCTGATACATGTTTCTTAACCGGAATTTCACGTAGAACACTATTCACACAACGAAAATTAGTGAAACCAACTCCTAACGAAGATATTAACGTTTTTATTTCACATTGGTTTCGAGGAATTTGAACTGCCCGCTCACAAGAAACTCAAAGCTCTACTTGAGTCAAATCGCGCACTACAACGGTTTCAGCAATCTTCTCAATCGAGCAATGTTCATTTCCCACCATGTGTTGTTCAAACTATCAGCAATTTGCTGTAGCTGAGCCAAAGCGTCAAGATTGAGGTTGCCAGATTTTTATGACGCAGAGACTGTCACGATAAACGTTTAGCGCGATGTGTATCACGTAGAGCATTGAGTTTTCATGAGCGGGTGGTTTGAATTCACGCATCAAGAATTATTGAATACCTTCGTAAGGAGTTGATTTCGGTAATTTTCGTTGTGCGCATCGTGTTCTACGTGAAATTTTGGTTAAGAAGCATGTATCAGAATGCTGAAATTCGTACCTTGTCTAGTGGTCCATTCTTATGTAAAAGTTCGCGAGAAACACGATGGTGCCACTGGTTTTCTCTGAAATTAACATCCAAGCTCAAAAAAAGCTCTCAAGTTGAGGCCAAAATGGAGGGGATATCCCACGCTATCCTGAGAGTCCACCTCTACATAAAGTCAAACTCTCCATGCAAAGATAGGGAGCAAATACATTAGCAGGGTTGCCGTGTTTTCAGTTTTGGAGTCCCCGAAGTGGCAGCCCTGTCAATGTATTTCCTCCCTATCTTTGCATGGAGAGTTTATTTTTATGTAGAGGTGGACTCTCAGGATAGCGTGGGATATCCCCTCCATCTTGGCCTCAACTTGAGAGCTTTTCTTGGGCTTGGGAGATGATTTCAGAGAAAACCAGAGGCACTGGCGTGTTTCTCGCGAACTTTTACATAAGAATTAATAGTCACATCGCAAATTCCTCACACATGCAACATCTCCATTTCACCTAAAGATTCTGAAAATTTAACGGGAAAATATTCATAACCTTCTTCAAAAATGAACATTTATTCGAAGGAAATTTGGCAACTCTCGAATGTTCGTACGCCATTTTTCCTTAGCACGACAGCACTGCCCCCTGTCAAACCACAAACCCTCGGGCACCGAGCACCTTGCTTCAAACCCATCCCTATCAACCTCCCATCGCGCCCTCTGCGCCTCCTCCCAGGAGGAACCCGATCGAATACCCTCTTTTGCAACCTGTCTCCTGCCATTCTCTACGCATGACCATTGATCATACCAAAAAAGTTGATTCGTCCCGAAAACTAATTCTGCCAAAACACGGGACACAAAATCTAAGTTTCGGGCGAATTTGATTTTTGAGCCACACAAAGCGAAAAAGCCATACATACTTCCGTAGAAATTCCTTTCTTCAGCCACATCGAAGAGATCGTCCAAACGCCTGAAAAACACATTTGCTTTCAATCGAATAGCCAGCATCGCAGCGAACAACTCCCGCACTTTCCGCGCTGAAAGCTCTTGCGCCACGTTGGAGAGGTCCTCGACTTCCCTCCTGTGTTTCTCCGCCATCTCGTAGAGTCCCAACCACTCCTCGAAGAGCTTTTCCACTTGGAGCACAGTAAGCTCTTCCCTTTCCGTACGCACATGGGATTCTTTCCACAACGCCGCGAAGTGATCTACCGTCCGCTCCGCGCTTTGGCGAAGGGTATGTCCGTCGCGCAGGTGAGACAAGAACCTTTCCAAGACCCTTCTTTTCGACGGAAGTTCCCCGCCGAATGGCACAGATGGTGGACACTGAGCCATGATAAAACAGCGTTGAATTCCGTTCGAAATGAGTGAAATCGGAGTTGCGATAGATAGGTAGACTGCGCGGACAAGGCTACGACTTCCGAGAGGCCTTCTTCCCGACTGAGAGCGGGCTCGCTGAAAAAAACAGGAGTCAGCGTTTTCTGGGGACCGTCTTATCGCGAATCGGGAGTTCGTCATGGCGATTCGAGAATCCAGCGACGGTCCCCGCCCCGCCCCGGCGCGGGTGTTGTTGATACCAGGGACGCGGTGGGTTGACACAAGGACGCGGATTCCATTCAAGTTCGGGTTCGTTTGCCCGGCAGCCATCCAGGCAAAATCCGGGCCGCTGGGTCGCGCTGACGAAGGGCCATAAGACCTCGCCGCGGAATACTGCCGTGCTAAGGAAAAACGCCGTATGAACCTTCAGGCGTTGCCTAATTTCCTTCGATAAAACACGAATTTCCTGATAAACTTGAGAATGTATTTCTTCCAATTTTTCAGCTAATGGAGATGTTGCATGTGTGAGGGATTTGCGATTTGACCAAGGATTCTTATATAAAAACTCGCGAGAAACACAATGGTGCCGCTGGTTTTCTCTGAAATCATCTCCCGAGCTCAAGAAAAGCTCTCAAGTTGAGGCCAAAATGGAGGGGATATCCCACCCTTCCTTGAGAGTCCACCTCTACATCAGGACAAACTCTCCATGCAAAGATAGGGAGCAAATACATTAGCAGTGATGCCGTGTTTTCAGTTTTGGAGTCCCCAAATAAAGTGGCAACCCTGCCAATGTATTTGCTCCCTATCTTTGCATGGAGAGTTTGTTTTGATGTAGAGGTGGACTCTCAGGGTAGGGTGGGATATCCCATCCATTTTGGCCTTGAGAGCTTTTTTTGAGCTTAGGAGTTGATTTCAGAGAAAACCAGTGGCACCATCGTGTTTCTCGCGAGCTTTTACGTAAGAATCATTGGTCAAATCGCAAATCCCTTACACATGCGACATCTCCATTTTGATCGCAATTTCACCTTAAGTTAATGAAAATATCAAGGAAAAATATTCATAACTCTCCTCAAAAATAAGCATTATATCTCAGGAGATTTGGCAACTCTCGAATGTTCATACGGCGTTTTCCTAAGCACGGCAGATTAATCCCATCTAACACGGCGCACAGTGGATCGAGTCAATCGGAAAGGTCGGACATGAATTTTTTTACTAAACCTGCAAATTTAGATGCTTTCCTCATCACATTTTATCTACTCTAGGCCAATTAGTATTCATACGAAGCAAAAACCTATCGCAAAAAACCCGCTCCGTCAGATCACTCGTCAACTGACTTTTGAGGCTATTTTTATGTTGAAACATAAACATGACGTTGAAACATAAACATGACGTTAAACACATAACACAACATTAGTTCAAAACGTTTTGAACCAATCTATATCGATACTATCTCACCCGTTTGACGTATCGAATACGATCTATACTAGAGTACCTATATTGAGTGAGTATGGCCACTGGGCCCCATGGACCCAAAAGTGGCGGTGCTCTGTTTGGTTTTTGTGGATGGGGGGGGGGGGGGTCATTGCCAACTTTTGACGGTTTTCACCAACCGCACTTGCTGCCAACCTTACTACAATCTAAGATAATTTTTCTCAAAAATTGCACACGATTAGCCTTAAAAATATGTAAAGAAGTCGCAATAGTGCATTTGGGTAAATTTCTCGTTACGATAAGCAAAGAAAACTACATTTTGAGTCATTTTGCATTACATTAATTAATGGCGTCCGCCATTTTTGGGTCCTAAGGGCTCCATTCAGTCTAAGATGGCTGAGCCGATCAGAGGTGGTAACACCAGTGGCCATGCTCTCTCAATATAGGTACTCTAATCTATACGACAAATTCATACGTACTTCCGTTGATTTCCTCTCGTTTTCTGTTCGGCCAATCCTCAAGGCTGCAATTGTTAATCGCTTCAATCAGAGTGAGAGAAGGTCGCCTCATCGTCAACAGGCGACGTTCAGCTTCCGAGATCCTCGCGCGCGCATCCTCGCTCGAAATATCAAAAAGTTTATGAAATTCAATCATTTGAAACAAGTAAAATTTATCCCGAATTTCCGGCCAAGTGTTGTATAATTTTTCGGCTATCTGCACACAATTGGCATCCTCGCTCGACATATTAAAAATTTTAGGAAATTCAATCATTTCAAACAAGTAAACTTTATCCCGAATTTTCTGCCAAGTGTTGCATAATGTTTCGGCTTTCTGCACACAATAGGCCCGATCCCTCGTAGGGATTCCCGCTTTGTCCCAGATGGACAGCAGCGTGTCCACCACTTCCTCAACACTTTCACGAACGCTGCTGGGAATTCTCGATACACTCCTCCAACGATAAAGACTGCATTCAGTACGTCCTCGTTCGTTGGCAACTCAGTGCCCGCGACTACAGCAGGCCTCATGAGATAGGACTTTGGATTGCCGGACGCCATAACCGAAACGGAGGTCAAGGGACTGGAAGAGGGTTACAGAATTTCTCGAACTGTTAACACTGCCGAAGGTTTAGGCCTACGATGCGAGCTTTCGGCGACGCACGATGGATGACGACGAGCCTGGACAGAACTCAGATGGCAACTGAGCCTGGATTGTTTTCCTCCACACTGCCTCGCCGAAAAAAACAGGAGTCAGCACGTATCTCCGGCCCGATCGGTGAGTCATCATGAGACGAGAGCAAAGGAAGCTCTAGGGCATTTGGTTGCTGTTGGGTGCGCGCTGGGTCGACCGCAGTAGCGTGGCGTGGTTTGCGATATATCGATTGTTATGCCGTTTAAACCTATGGAAAAGGATCGATAGACAGGGTGTTCGCAGCGAACACCTTAATAATCGATTCTTTACCATAGCTACAAATGAAGAAATATCGATAATCGATCATTCACGCCTCGCCACATGGTCGACCGCGAGTTGAGAAACCTAAAACCTGACCTTTGACATGGGCGAATTCATAGGAGGAGCGTCCCCCCCTCCTCTTTGCCAGAAAAAAAGGAGGAAGCAAAAGAGAGGAAAGAAAGAGAAGGAACGGAGAGAAGAAGAATGAAAGACGCTTATTACTATCCGTTGCGAAATTTACGCAAACTGCATGATCGAAGCATTAAAATTTTGAAATAATTTTGAGGGTAGCCGCCCCCCTCCCCCGGTTGAAGGATCTTGACACACCTGACTACTGAATTCGACTTAAAGTCAGTAAGTTAAGGTAAATCTTCAGCTGTGGTTCCGGAAAAAATCCACCACGTCGCGCTGCTAAAATCCGACTCCGAAATCAGTGATGAGTATTTAAATATCACAATAGATATTTTAAATTCTAAGACTCATAAGTTCTAGCAGCATACGTCTGGAATCCTTAGAAACAAACGCGAGCTTGAAAGTTAAATAATAAAGGCCACGTAACTTGATCCCAAAACAGCGTTTTCAAAACAGCCAAGTTCCGTTATCGGAATAATCGTTATGCATAGTTCATATTATTTCGTTTCCATATCTAATCACTTGTTTAATTATAATCCTCCTACAGAAACCACCCATTTGCTAAATACAATTCGAGCTGAAGCGCACTTAAGCGCATCCATGACTACAAAAATGTTAACGGAAATCGAAAAGGCCAGCGTGCATGAAGGCTATTTCAATTGCAATCTTCCGTCGCAATTTCTAAGGCGCAATGATACAACTATTTGAACTCTCCGGAATGTGTGAGGTATCACGCCGCATTTGAAGGCGTTTTCAAATCGGCCATGTTCCGATACCCGGATTATCGTTTTGCATAGTTCATATTCTTTTGTTATATTCGTGCCACTCGTTTATTTTTGATCCTCGTAGACAAACCACCCATTTGTAAATACAATTGTAGCTGAAGCGCACTTCAGCTATGCATTTACCACTGCAAAAATTTCAGAGGAAATCGACAAGCCCAGCGTGCATGGAGGCTATTTCCGTTTAAATCTTCCGTCACATTCTTACGGCGCAATGATACAACTATTTGAACTCTCCGGAATGCGTGAGGTATCACGCCGCATTTGAAGGCGTTTTCAAATCAGCCGAGTTCCGATACCCGGATTATCGTTTTGCATAGTTCATATTATTTCGTTTCCATTTCTAACCACTTGTTTAATTATAATCCTCCTAAGAAAACCACCCTCTGCTAAATACAATTCGAGCTGAAGCGCACTTCAGCTATGCATTTACCACTGCAAAAATGTTCAGAGGAAATCGACAAGCCCAGCGTGCATGGAGGCTATTTCCGTTTAAATCTTCCGTCACATTCTTACGGCGCAATGATACAACTATTTGAACTCTCCGGAATGCGTGAGGTATCACGCCGCATTTGAAGGCGTTTTCAAATCAGCCGAGTTCCGATACCCGGATTATCGTTTTGCATAGTTCATATTATTTCGTTTCCATTTCTAACCACTTGTTTAATTATAATCCTCCTAAGAAAACCACCCTCTGCTAAATACAATTCGAGCTGAAGCGCACTTAAGCGCATCCACTGACTACAAAAATGTTAACGGAAATCGAAAAGGCCAGCGTGCATGAAAGCTATTTCAATTGCAATCTTCCGTCGCAATTTTTAAGGCGCAATGATACAAGTATTTGAACCCTCCGGAATGTGTGAGGTATCACGCCGCATTTGAAGGCGTTTTCAAATCAGCCGAGTTCCGATACCCGGATTATCGTTTTGCATAGTTCATATTATTTCGTTTCCATTTCTAACCACTTGTTTAATTATAATCCTCCTAAGAAAACCACCCTCTGCTAAATACAATTCGAGCTGAAGCGCACTTAAGCGCATCCATGACTACAAAAATGTTAACGGAAATCGAAAAGGCCAGCGTGCATGAAGGCTATTTCAATTGCAATCTTCCGTCGCATTTCTAAGGCGCAATGATACAACTATTTGAACTCTCCGGAATGTGTGAGGTATCACGCCGCATTTGAAGGCGTTTTTAAAACAGCCAAGTTCCAATACCCGGATTATCGTTTTGCATAGTTCATATTATTTCGTTTCCATTTCTAACCACTTGTTTAATTATAATCCTCCTAAGAAAACCACCCATTTGCTAAATACAATTCTAGCTGAAGCGCACTTAAGCGCATCCCTGACTACAAAAATGTTAACGGAAATCGAAAAGGCCAGCGTGCATGAAGGCTATTTCAATTGCAATCTTCCGTCGCATTTCTAAGGCGCAATGATACAACTATTTGAACTCTCCGGAATGCGTGAGGTATCACGCCGCATTTGAAGGCGTTTTTAAAACAGCCGAGTTCCAATACCCGGATTATCGTTTGACATAGTTCATATTCTTTGGTTATATTCCGTACCACTCGTTTATTTTTAATCCTCGTAGAAAAACCACCCATTCGTAAATACAATTGTAGCTGAAGCGCACTTCAGCTATGCATTCACCACTGCAAACATTTCAGAGGGAATCGACAAGCCCAGCGTGCATGGAGGCTATTTCCATTTAAATCTTCCGTCACATTCTTACGGCGCAATGATACAACTATTTGAACTCTCCGGAATGCGTGAGGTATCACGCCGCATTTGAAGGCGTTTTCAAATCAGCCGAGTTCCGATACCCGGATTATCGTTTTGCATAGTTCATATTATTTCGTTTCCATTTCTAACCACTTGTTTAATTATAATCCTCCTAGAAAAACCACCCATTGCTAAATACAATTCGTAGCTGAAGCGCACTTCAGCTATGCATTCACCACTGCAAAAATTTCAGAGGAAATCGACAAGCCCAGCGTGCATGGAGGCTATTTCCGTTTAAATCTTCCGTCACATTCTTACGGCGCAATGATACAACTATTTGAACTCTCCGGAATGCGTGAGGTATCACGCCGCATTTGAAGGCGTTTTCAAATCAGCCGAGTTCCGATACCGGATTATCGTTTTGCATAGTTCATATTATTTCGTTTCCATTTCTAACCACTTGTTTAATTATAATCCTCCTAAGAAAACCACCCTTTGCTAAATACAATTCGAGCTGAAGCGCACTTAAGCGCATCCACGACTACAAAAATGTTAACGGAAATCGAAAAGGCCAGCGTGCATGAAGGCTATTTCAATTGCAATCTTCCGTCGCATTTCTAACGGCGCAATGATACAACTATTTGAACTCTCCGGAATGCGTGAGGTATCACGCCGCATTTGAAGGCGTTTTCAAATCAGCCAAGTTCCGATACCCGGATTATCGTTTTGCATAGTTCATATTATTTTGTTTCCATTTCTAACCACTTGTTTAATTATAATCCTCCTATAAAAACCACCCATTTGCTAAATACAATTCTAGCTGAAGCGCACTTAAGCGCATTCATGACTGCAAAAATGTTAACGGAAATCGAAAAGGCCAGCGTGCATGAAGGCTATTTCAATTGCAATCTTCCGTCGCATTTCTAAGGCGCAATGATACAACTATTTGAACTCTCCGGAATGCGTGAGGTATCACGCCGCATTTGAAGGCGTTTTCAAAACAGCCAAGTTCCGATACCCGGATTATCGTTTTGCATAGTTCATATTATTTTGTTTCCATTTCTAACCACTTGTTTAATTATAATCCTCCTATAAAAACCACCCATTTGCTAAATACAATTCTAGCTGAAGCGCACTTAAGCGCATTCATGACTGCAAAAATGTTAACGGAAATCGAAAAGGCCAGCGTGCATGAAGGCTATTTCAATTGCAATCTTCCGTCGCATTTCTAAGGCGCAATGATACAACTATTTGAACTCTCCGGAATGCGTGAGGTATCACGCCGCATTTGAAGGCGTTTTCAAAACAGCCAAGTTCCGATACCCGGATTATCGTTTTGCATAGTTCATATTCTTTTGTTATATTCCGTACCACTCGTTTATTTTTAATCCTCGTAGAAAAACCACCCATTTGTAAATACAATTCTAGCTGAAGCGCACTTCAGCTATGCATTCACCACTGCAAAAATTTCAGAGGAAATCGACAAGCGCAGCGTGCATGAAGGCAGGCCGCCACAAGGGGGGGATACTGGGTCCCTGGTACCGGGGCCCGGAGGGGGCCCGTGTTACCCGTGAAAAACCACTACGAATTCACATGCAACCCTTGTTTCGTAAGAAAAAGTGAAAAATTTACCCTAAAAATTTCGCAAAAGGTGAATAGATATTCAGAAACACGCTGGGGCACTGTAGAATTCTTCTTAAATTTTCAAAGAAGTATACTTCTTGGAAAATTTCTATCTATTTTCAAGATTTTTAGTACAGAGGGATATTTTTAGTAACTGCGTTTCATTTTCTTCCGTCGTCAGATGCTAAGAGTCTCCAGTCTGGGCATCCTCGACTTCAATGGCTCATGGCTCAACTCCCTTGCCATAGACAAACGAAGGGGGAGTCCAGGGGGGCCTGGCCCTCTTAGAACTGAAAATAGTATCATATGCCCTCCCCCCCCCCCAAAAAAAAATAAAAATTTTCCATATGTTTTGAATGCAACAATTCGCAAGTATTTTGTGCTGAAAGTAGAAAAAAAAACATAATTATTCCGCAGAAATTGATGGAAAAATTCTTTATGGAAGCTTCAAAATGCGTCCGATTAGTCGTATAAATTCTAAAATTTCTCGGGGATGCCCCTCGGACCCCCCCCCCCTCCGTGCTTGGGGCCCGGACCTTAAAACTGGTACCAGGGCCCGAGATGGGATGTGGCGGGCCTGATCTTGGCAATTGTGGAAGCTTTTACTTTCGGGACTGTAGCATTCTACTGTTAACTTAACTACATGGTTGATGTTTAACAACGTGTTGGCAATTTCATTTTGCAAACAAGCCGAAGTTTGAGAAATTTGTTGACTCATGACGTCACCCAAAGCTCATCATCCACCAAGTGGGTCGGTCAAAAGCTGAAAAAAGAGTGATGACTGTTGCTCCCTTATAATTGTCCATAAGGAACTGTTGAGTTCCCGAAAGGAAAAGCTTCCACCTGTTGCCAAGAGGCCGGTGGAGTGGGTCTCCTATCTCTAGCTCCAAATGACAGGGCAGGAATGGCGCATTGGTATTAAACGGAAGTGAGGGTTAGGACTATAGTGGACGACCATATGTTCCGAAAGTGGACAAGCCAGGCCAGAAGGTTCACGCTGACAGCAGTTCCCTATGCAAATGAGAAGTGATCCACGTACTGGCCAAACACCGGCGCAGCGCCCAGATTAGCAACCTGGACCAGGCTGCTTGGTGCGGACTTGCGATTGGCGATATCCCGGTTTCTCGGGGCCTGATTTAGCGACGAGTTTCCGGGCGGTCTTACAATTGGATCGCATTTAGCAAAAAGGAACCAGCGCGACAGTTCAAAATATGCCACAGATGGTCAACAAAACATAATCAGAAACAGGTTTTAAGCAAAATTTGTTAATCGGAACGTCAAGCCTAATCTAGAGAGCAAATAAAGGTGCCTTAACAATTTTTCCCCGACACTTTCGTCGTTTCCCTGCCATTTCCGGGTTCTTCTCGACTTTTTAAATTCCCTGACATTTCCCGATTTTCCGGGTATTCCCTGACTGGCAACCCTGCCCTCGGTCTTTCTGTGCAGAAATAATTAAGATAGCACTACTTTCCCTATGTGAGGAATCTACTTTTTTTCATTTGCGCGCGATCTCTTGACAGAGTAGGCGAATTTTCTTTCAAGCGATCTGACAATTGCTGTGTCCAACCATACAACCAATAGAAACCAAATGGAGCCTCCTAAGGAAAGGAGCTGTCTAAGGAGCGACTAAACATAGCATTACTTTCCCTATGTGAGGAATCTACCTCTTCTCATTTGCGATCTCTTGAAAAAGTAGGCGAATTTTCTTTCCAGCGATCTGACAATTGCGGTGTCCAACCATAAAAACCAGATAAAACCAAATTGAGCCTCCTAAGGAGAGGAGCTGTCTAAGGAGCGACTAAACATAGCATTACTTTCCCTATGTGAGGAATCTACCTCTTCTCATTTGCGATCTCTTGATTAAGTAGGCGAATTTTCTTTCCAGCGATCTGACAAATGCGGTGTCCAACCTAACAACCAATAGAAACCAAATGGAGCCTCCTAGGGAAAGGAACTGTTTAATGAACGACAAAACATGGCAATACTTTCCCTATGTGAGGAATCTACCTTTTCTGATTTTCGATCTCTTGATTAAGTAGGCGACTTTTCTTTCAAGCGATCTGACAAATGCTGTGTCCAACCATTCAAACCAATAGAAACCAAATGGAGCCTTCTAAGGAAAGGAGCTGTCTAAGGGGCGACTAAACATGGCAATACTTTCCCTATGTGGGAATCTACCTTTCCTAATTTGCGATCTCTTGATTGAGTAGGCGAATTTTCTTTTCAGCGATCTGACAAATGCGGTGTCGTCCGTTGCGCGGGGGCGCTGGACCGCGTCGACCTTCTTGCTCGGCTGCGATTGCAGTAAACTCGGCGTTCGGCGTCGCGTCCGTCGATCGCATCGTTTTCCGGCATCGGGCGCTGCCATCCCGCGCGGAAAATCTTCTTCTCACCTACAAAATTCGTGCCGAACCCCTCGGTTTTCCCGCGATTTGGCGCGAGGCGTCGCGGGGTCAAGCGTCGGGCCGATCGAGCAACGGCCGCCGACGGCGGGTTCCCTCGTGGGACGTCCCGATGACTATCCTCTGCCGTGCTAAGGAAGAACACCCTATGAACATTCAAATGTTGCCAAATTTCCTTCGATAAAATGTTTATTTTGAGGAAAGTTATGAATATTTCACTTAATTATCTAAAAGGAGATATTCAGGTGGAAAGATGGCTTGCTCGTTAGTTGTCATGCGAAACAATGTAAAGTGGATTGCTCCTTTTGAGAAATTGAGAAGCATTTGACATTAAATCAAAAGAGCTAAACGCAAAATATGCTAACTCATGAGCGCGGGCATGGCAAGAGAGCCTTGTGGACAGGGCTCACGAGTTACAGCGCCCGACGACCATCTCCCGTCGTTAGAGTGCGCACTCATTGCCGTGACGTCACTGCGCACAATTATTCCCATTCATTCTTATGGCCCGACACTATCGAGCACACCCCATCTTTCACTTCCACATATCTCCTTTTCGCATAAATACGTCCATTTTCCTTAAAGTTCTCAGGAATCGACGTAAATGGCGAACCACATTATTTGAAAAATTGGGAGGAAAATATTCATAAATTTACCAAGAAATTCGTGTTTTATCAAAGGAAATTTGGCAACGCCTGAGGGTTCATACGACGTTCTTCCTGAGCACGGCGGTATCGGGCGATGCTGCCCAACCGAAACCCGTGGAAGATAGAGTGGGGTAGGCCGATTTTTGTGCGGAATTCTCTCTTTTCGCTTTGATCATGGTATCTAGAATTTTTGACCAGGCTCATTGCCTGATTTTTCGCTGATTTTCCCTGATTTTTCAGGAGCTCATTTCCTGATGAGAAACCGAAGTTTTCTCCCACTTCCCCGGGATTTTCGGGGGAAAATAATATAATTCTCCAGAGTTCAATCTAGGAATATCGATTTTAATTCATCTTTCGGTCATTTCTTTGGCGCACATTCAACATTTTGAATGTGAAAATTCAGGCAGGAGAACTGCGAAATGTCCCGGTTTTTTGTGTCATGGTTGACAGTAGATCCCCGGTATTTACGAGTTCGGTATCCGCGAATTCGCTTATTCGCGATTGGCTTTTAGCGGCATGACCCCAGTATCTGCGAACTCTTGGCTTGCTTATCCGCGATTCGGTTAACATACCAGAGAAGGCTGCCACTGAGCGGTATTCACGAGTTCGGTATCCGCGAATTCGCTTATTCACGATTGGCTTTTAGCGGCATGACCCCAGTATCTGCGAACTCTTGGCTTGCTTATCCGCGATTCGGTTAACATACCAGAGAAGCCATAACATGCCACTGAGCACTGCTTGAATCCAAACTAAAGCGCATTGTATGAATTTTTTTCATTCTCTGAAAGTTCTTCTTCAAAACATTTTGGTGCCAGCAGGGGTTGGTTTGACCAAAAATTGGGTAAAAATTTACTATTTTCATTTAATTTAATAATCTGTCTTCGATCTCCCGATTTTCTATAGGAGTGATGCTCCCGTATCCGCGAGGTTTTCGCGGAACGTATCTCTCGCCGATGCCGGGGACCTGCAATATTTTGCGGCCTTGGTCTCATTTAAAAATGTTTTTGAATTTTGAGCAGATTGAACTTCAACTACCGCTAAAAGAATAAATTATGGAGTAACGATTATCGTCCTCCATGCTTTGACATCAGAAGCATTAAATACAGGTATCACAGATATAGAATAGTAAATAGAATAGATTACTATTCTATATGTTTCTATCTCGTTCTTGAGCTCGTGCGCCATTTAAACACATTGCCTTTACAGGGTGTCTACTGTCTACTAAAAATGGCTGGTAAAAATTAATTACTTTTACTGTGCTTTTTCGATACCTCTCCAAAAAATTCAGTAACTCATAAGCAGAAAAATTCAGTTCTTTCTCGGTGACTTTAAATTGATTGTTGATTTGAGTTCCTATTATTTAGTTATACATCTTACCGCTTGCTGATTTTTAATTATTCTATAAAAATTATTCCTTTGCTAAATACACTCCTAACTTGAGCACACTTAGACTATGCGGAGAAGACTGCAATAACGGCAATGCATGGAAAACCGACAAGGCCAGCGTTAAGGCTACTTGAATTAATATCCCATCGCATTGCTAAGGCGCAACGATACCACAATTCGTGCTCTCCGGAATGCGTGAGGTATCACGCCACACTTGAAGGCGTTTTCAAAACTACCAGCTTTCCATATCGGGATTATAGTGTCGTATAAAATTCGGAGCATGCAATAAATGGAATGACTGATCTCACGAACTTGTGCTACAGTTACGCGCACATATCCTTGTTTTATTTTTTTATTTATAGCTTTCGTTCCAGTTGATAATGAGCGGGTAATTTGCTGGGATGCGTTTACGCCGTCTTCTGCTGGACTTTGATAGGTAGATGTGTCGGAAATCCCCCAACTTTTCTGCACAACTTTTCAATTGCGCTGGAAGTCTGAAACTTTGCACAGGCATTCTTGAGGGCTCCAGAATTTGAAAAAAGGCGTTTTCCTTAAAAATAGCGGATGTCAGCGACCGCTATTATTACATATAAGTCCTCTCTAAATGCCCTTTCATAACGAAAAATTCACCAATTCCTGTTACCGAGCCGCTGCGATGAGCATGCAACACGGCTGCGGTTGCTCCAGCATAATGCGATTTTCCTCCGTCGTCGGTGACAGATGGGAGAAATCCGCGACGCGAGACACGCGACACGTTGTTTTTGTGCAGGACGCCGCGACGCTGCACAGTCGCAAGATTGCGCAGAAAACCCCGCTCTTTTCCCGATATATCCCGACCTAAACCTCTCATTTTCCATAGGATGTGGCAACCTGGAGGCGGTGGGACGCGGGTAAAAGCGGTTGCAGCGTCCTCGCGTCGGGGAGCAGGAGGGATCGAAGAGGCGGTCAACGTCGGTGGGTGACGCTCATGACGCCGCACAGTGGAGATATTCCCTGTGGGCTGATTATTGAAATCGATAGACAAAGCTATAGACAAACAAGACGATGAGGAAATGGAGCGATCCTAGTGGCGGAAGCGGGTGGTCGCGGTCGCACTGTACTAGACGAATGAGTAAAATAGTGGACTAACTGGACCGAGTCCATCAGAAAGGAACCGACCCACATTAAGTTGAAGCTGAGAAAGAGAGGTTTATTCCTGCATACGGCTTAGTGTAGAAAATAAATTTCAACCACTCTTTTCACAAACTACACTGGAAAAAAAGCACATTGGATCTAGAGTCCAGACTCTTGAAAACATTGAGAAGAAAAAATACTCTTGATTCAATCAGATTTTTGTTTAAATCAAAAGGAAATCCGCTCAAATTAAGAGGCTTGGTTCTTGATTTAAGCAAAACTCCGATTGAATCAAGAGTATTTTTTCTTCTCAATGTTTTCAAGAGTCTGGACTCTAGATCCAATGTGTTTTTGTTTTCCAGTGCATGTAATTTATTCTTTTCCGATTTTCAGATTTTGGTAGGAGAAAATAATCGACTAGCGAAACTCAAAAACATTCTTAACTTAATTTTTTCGAAAAAGTGGGTTGGTTCCTTCCGGACAAACTCGGTCCAACTGGAGCAACCCACTTCATAGCCAATCCGTATTTTTCCCCTTGGTCTATATCTTCGCTCTTCTGGCGTAGGGGCGTTTATCTATTTCCACAAGAGATCTGAAAGGCATAAAGTTATATAAACAACAGCGGGCTGATTGTTGAAATCGATGGACTAAGCTATAGACAAAGAAGACGAAAGGGATGTGGAGCGATCCTATCGGTTGAAATGGGTGGCTTTTCCGGACTAAGGGAGAAAATGATGGACTAACTAAAAGGTCTCTTGTGGATTGTCGTTAGTTAGTCTATTACCTACCTCCTTTGTCCGATGAAACCACCCGCTTCCACCAATAGGATCCCTCTATATACTTTATGTCTTCTATGTTTATCGCTTTGTCTACCAATTTCAAAAAGCAGCCCGCAGGGCTACATAGAGAACAGGACTAACGTGGAGATTGAGATACGCCCTTACGTATGAGGGACGACGATTTAGACATCCGTTTTAACCAATGGCATCGCTCCACTTACCTTTTGTTTTCTTCGTCAACCTCTTGGTCCATCTTTTTCAAGAGCCGGCCCGCAAACACGAAATTATTGACTAAAATTACGAATTCGGATGTTAATTTCATGAAATTAGACATTATAAGGGTTGATCCCGAAAGAAAAATATGGGAAAAACTAAAGTCCCTCTATACTAGGAGTCAAGACAACACCCTCGCCCTCATGGAGTCACAAACGGGAATAAAGATTAAAGAAATTGAACGTTTTTCGTAATCTTTGATCGGCTCATTCTCAAACTCCTTTCTCCGTTCCTTCTCTCATTCCGTTTGTTCCTTGCCGAACCCGCAATTCCCTGGTCCATTCCAGAATATAATCTTTGCAATCGGTGAAAATGTAATCTTTATTCCCGTTTGTGACACAGTGAAGGCCTAAAATACGGGAAACCAATCAGAAATGGATTCACATTGTCTTGACTCTCAGTATAAAGGGGACTCTAGGAAAAACCAGAGAAGGGACTCTACCGACACCTATATGGGCGCTCTTTTCAGGAGTAATGCCTAGTGCTGATGGTGCGGAACTTATAAATCATCCTGTACGTTGACGAAGATACACGATTCTTCCGCCTCATGTCCAACTTTTCCTCTTGGACTCTCCCCTCTGTGCGACGGGCAGAGCAGAGGTGTGCGATGAATCATGAATGGAGTCGCAGACCGGAGGCCACCGCCACCGTGCCGAGACACGCGTCCAGACCGCGAAATGGGCGCCACCGCGGCTGCACGCGACCCGCTACACCCCCCCCCCCCCCCCCCCCGGGTCGACAACCGCGGCAAAACACGGTTCGAATGGACTACATTTTCGCGATAAAAAACATCGAGTCCCTATCTATACCCAGAGTTAAGACAACTCGATTATCAGCTGACTGCACGGAGAAAAAAACTCGTGCGTGGGACCCGAAGTTTAGGTCATATGGATCTCTGAAGTTTTCAGATTGAGCATCTGAACACTTTAGGTCTAGCTGCGAGGTTCGGATCACACATCTGAAGTACTTCGGTTCTCACATCCGAAAAACTTCGGTTGTCACAACTATAGCACTTCGGATGTAAGAACTGAAGTTTCAGATGTATGATCCAAACCTCGGCAGCTAGACCTAAAGTGTTCAGATGCTCAATCTGAAAACTTCAGAGATCCATATGACCTAAACTTCGGGTCCCACGCACGAGTTTTTTTTCTCCGTGTGGCAGCCAGCCTTGGCTGGTCGTGGAGGCACAAACGCGTGCACTCAAACGAACGATATTGAGGGATAAGGATCAGGAATCCTGCGATGTCTGTCACACAAAAACAACAACATCAACAAATTAATCAATTAAAAAGAAAATGCCATTGGTTTGTGAATAATTTCTTAATCTATTTTCATTTTGGACCGATGAAAATAACAATTTACTCTTGATAAACCACAATTAGGTAATATTTTCATTATTTTTGTTCACATTCAAGTCACCGCCATCTTGGTGCACTCGTTGGTGACTCGAGAACCAATCAGGATTGGATTTTTTTTAGGCCACTTTTAGCCCGACCAAAATTGAGTTGTCGTAACTCTGGGTATAAAGGGACTCTATAAAAAACGACAATTTGAGGCTCATCCATCTTTAGGCATCATCATCTCTAATCCATCTGAGCACTCACGGGTTTGGGGAAACTAGAGTCCCTTTATATTATAAGAGTCAAGACAATGTGAATCCATTTCTGATTGGTTCCCGTATTTTAGGCCTCCTCAGTGTCACAAACGGGAGTAAAGATTACATTTTCACCGATTGCAAAGATTATACTCTGGAATGGACTAGGGAATTACGGGTTCGGCTAGGAACAAACGGAATGAGAGAAGGAACGGAGAAAGGAATTTGAGAATGGGCTGATCAAAGATTACAAAAAACGTTCTATTTCTGTAATCTTTATTCCCGTTTGTGACTCCACGAGGGGGTGTTGTCTTAACTCTCAGTATGAAGGGACTCTAATCCATCTGAGCACTCACGGGTTTGGGGAAACTTATAGTACATACGTTGTTTCTAAACTGAGCCAAAAATTGTACGGTGCGGTGGCGTTTGCGGACGTGGCGTTTGCGGATTCTAAGAATCGGGTGGCGTTTGCGGATTCTCATATTTTGACGGTGGCGATTGCGGACAGGCGGAACAGGGCCGGTGGCCTTTGCGGACCAGAGAATTTCGGCGGTGGCGATTGCGGACGGAGGGGTAGGCACCTACATATGCTGCCCCCCACCCCTGCGCTGTATATTAAAGAGAAAAATTACTGGAGAGGCTCTGGATTCCTTTTCGTGGATGTAGAATGAAAAAAATATTAGTATTAAACATTAGTATTATATTAGTATAAAAACATATGAGCAGTGAACATACAGTAAATTTTTAAAAAAAGGCATATCAGAAATCGCAAGAAACTGAAAAATCGTCAGTTTCAGTCCATTTTTAGGATGAAAAACATGTTGTAAATTCTAGTCCAAAATTACTGAAAGTCAAAAAATTAAAATGTATGTTTCCATTTTTCGTATGTAATTTTTTAGCTTTCAGTAATTTTGGATTAGAATTTACAACATGTTTTTCATCCTTAAAATGGACTGAAACTGACGATTTTTCAGTTTCTTGCGATTTCTGATATGCCTTTTTTTAAAAATTTACTGTACGTTCAATTCTCATATGTTTTTATACTAATATAATACTAATGTTTTCTACATCCACGAAAAGGAATCCAGAGCCTCTCCGGTAATTTTTCTCTTTAATATACATACTAATATAATACTAATGTTTTCTACATCCACGAAAAGGAATCAAGAGCCTCTCCGGTAATTTTTCTCTTTAATATACAGCGCAGGGGTGGGGGGCAGCATATGTAGGTGCCTACCCCTCCGTCCGCAATCGCCACCGCCGAAATTCTCTGGTCCGCAAAGGCCACCGGCCCTGTTCCGCCTGTCCGCAATCGCCACCGTCAAAATATGAGAATCCGCAAACGCCACCCGATTCTTAGAATCCGCAAACGCCACCGCACCAAATTGTACAGGGCTTCTAGTTATTGTTTCATTTTGGGAAATCCTGATTTTCTCTGATTTTTGACTGCTGCATCCTAATTTCATAAATTTTCCAAATCCTGATTTTTTGCGAAGAAAAATTAATATTACAAAAATAACTCGATAGAAAAATCCGATCGGACAGCCGACTCTCCTCAAATCCTGATATTACGACCGATTTTTTCTCAAATCCTGATGAAATCGGGATTAAATCCTGATTGACCTCAAATCCTGATAGAATCGGAAAAACGGGAAAATTCTAATGCTGGACACCCTGTAAGAGGACTTTTTCGGTAAAAGGACGTATGAGGCTTGCAATGCTGCTAAGATTGTGCAATTATTTAAAGCAATTGCGACGGATGAAATTAATTCTAAGATGACATACTTCCTTGGGCCTTGTCCACACGGACCCAGTTCGGACGAATTAGTTCCACGAACTTCGGGTTCCAGGAACAAGTTATGGCTGAACTATAACATGTTCCTGGAACAAGTTTGCTTGTACCGCGGTCGTGTGGACAGGGCCTTTGAATATGAAAGTCATTCTAAGTTGACATACTTCCTTGGGCCTTGTCCACACGACCTAGTTCGGACGAATTAGTTCCACGAACTTCCGGTTCCAGGAACAAGTTATGGCTGAACTATAACATGTTCCTGGAACAAGTTTGCTTGAACCGCGGTAGTGTGGACAGGGCCTTTGAATAGTGCTAGGAAAAATTCGGAGCAGATTCAGGGAAAAATTCATAGCAGAACTGTCGGATAAGTTACTTACAACTTCAGAACTACGTTGCACAATCTTAGCGGCATTGGAGGTTTCATACGCCTTTTTACCGAAAAATGCCTCAATTGCAAAATGTAGTCCAATCCAAATGGACTTCAAACGAAGAATTCGATCGTTCACAAGGAAAAAGGAGTTCGTTTTCAAAGTTGGGTGATATTCCCTGAAATTTCCAGATTTTCCCTGACTTTTTAAGAGCTTTACAGATTTTGAGTTTCTGTGAATTTTTATAAATTCCAAACTTTCCCCTAACTTTTCAAGGTTGTAGACGCAAAATTTCCTAAACTTTATGACTTTTCAAAGGTTCTTGGACAAAGTTTTTCATTAAAATGCAATACACACAAAAATTTTGGCGCGAAGTCTCTTCAACTTGAAAAAAATCAAAATTTGAGAATTTACAGGATTGGTTCTAATTTTCGTGCATAGAGCGAGTGGATAAAGTTAAAAATCATCACATGTTCAGGACGGAAGACAGAGTTTCAAGATTCTGCACTGAAATCCCTAACTTTCGCTTGAATTTTCAGGGTGGGGCAAAATTCTTGACGTTTCCAGGCTTAAAATAACTTTCCAAGAACTAGTCACTTTACGAAGTTTTCTCCGCGTTTAGATGAATACCTCGCGATACATTCAACCACACCCTGCCCGCAGCGACGATTCCAGCAAGTTGGCAACACTGTTGATACTCCACTTAAATCCATTAAATATATCGATTGTAGGCGAGACAGGCTCCCTCATTGGAATCGATTATTTTCCATACATTTAAATGAAGAAAAAAGTAAAACAGAGTTACCATCTTGCAAGAATCGCCACTGCCAGGCTGAGTTGGCAACACTGTTAATACTCCACTTAAATCCATTAAATATATCGATTGCAGGCGAGACAGGCTCCCTCACTTGGAATCGATTATTTTCCATACATTTAAATCAAGAAAAAACAGTGTTGCCACCTTGCAAGAATCGCCACTGTCTGCCTAGTGGTCCATTTCCACCCTCCGAGCCTTGTACAGCTCGAGTTTCTCGGTGTTTTGCCGCAAGTTACCGGCGCGTGGCGCCTCGGGGCGACGAAATCCGACGGGTGGATCATGGTTGCCTGATAGTGCTGAAAAATCAGCACTTCTCCTCATTTCACATCACGTAAAATATCCACATTTTAACGCCTAGCCTGGCGACCTTGGGTGGAATAATCAATACTCGGGGAGCCAAAGCTCGCCATTCTCCGCGAAACGGAACGCAGATACGGAACCCCTCGTGTACAAGCCCCGTCCGGCCTTCTTCGGGATGACGGGATGTCACGCGAATTGCGGACGGGAAACCGTGTGCTGCGGGAAAACGCACGAGGGAATTGAAGGGGCGGCTTGTGCAGTTCAGGGGGTGCAATTCCTCACGTCTCTTACTCCGCGCTCCATTGACACCGAGGAAAAACTGCCACGCTATGAGAAAACGACCAGGGTGGAAACAGACTAACCAAAAATCAGTGCTTCTTCAGCACTTTTTAAGTACATTCCCAAGAAATTCAGTACCTCCTCAACAGAAAAATTCAGTTCTTTTTCAGTACCTACAATTGACGAAATTCGAAAAATTTCAATTTCTCGCTCAAATTGCGACAAAAATGACCAAAATTACAAAAAATGACAAAAATTCCGGATCATTTTCACAGTGAAAAAAATAAATAGATAAAATAAAAATTAAAAATTTACATCGCGCACAAGCGGATTTCTCCACGCGGACCACGTTTTTCGAAAAGGGATACCTCCGTGAAACATGAAGAGGAAACTTAGCGCTGGCACAGACTCATCTCATTAATTTGTGCCGATCATTAATCTAAAACCATCAAAACACGATTCTGCGACTAGCACAACTCACCCATTCCCTTAAAAATCAAAGCAATACGGCTGTTCCTTTCCGGGGGAAAAGGAACTTTATCAGAAATAGAAAGTTTGCGCTAGGACAGACTGATTTCATTAATTTGTGCCGATCTTTAATCTGAAACCATCAAAACACGATTCTGCGACTAGCACAACGCACCCATTCCCTTAGAAATCAAAGAAATACGACTGTTCCTTTTTGGGGAAAAAGGAACTTTATAAGACTCAAAGGAATGCGGCTGTAACTTTCAGGAAAGAGGAGATTTTGGGACGACGAGAAACTCAAAATTCGCCAGCAAACTCTGACTCTCTCGCTGGCAACGGCTGATGGCTGAGTAGTATAGGGGATTTTCTTCCTAACAAAACTGATCTTGCCAGCGCGTTCCGCGCACCTGTCAACTGACCGTTTACGCTCCTTTTCATCTTGACTGGTGCCTCTATTGTTGTGTGCTCGGCATTGAAAGAACCACGTTGAGAAGAAAGAAACCAAGTCTCATCAGCTGTTGCCAAATTTCATCGAGCAATTTTTTTTTTTTTTTTTACGGGAGAAAGGTGATGCCAATTCTTTTCAAAATTCCAGGGAATTTTCCTCACGTTACGGAAGAAATCCACCGAAGTTTTGAAAAAAATCTAGACTACCGTTCTCCAGGGTTGCCACCAAATCTAGAAAATGAAATTCCCTGAAATTACCCTGATTTCCCCGACACATTTTGGTGAAATTCCCTGACAATTGTAAGTGTGCCAGATGATCAAAAAGACATGATTAGAAATAGTTTTTGGACAAAATTTGTTTTATAAAACGTCAAACCCATTCCAGAAAACAAATAAAGGGGTTTATCAAATTTTCACTAACATTTCCGTCATTTCCCTGACATCTCCAGGTTTTCTCTGACTTTTTGAAATTCCCTGACATTTTCCGGTTTTCCCTGACTGTGGCAACCCTGATCTTCTCCCGTAAACAAAAACAAAACAAAAAACAATTCTCGATGAAAATTGGCAATAGCTGATGTGACTGAATTCCTTCCTGCTTAATGCGATCCTTTCAGGCTTGACCTTTCCTGGCTGCATCTGCGTATGTGTGCGAGAGGCTGTAGAGGTTTTGCACATGAATCGGTCGAAAAATCGAACATGCCCACTTCCTGATAAGCTCTGGAGTAAAGGCATTCTTATGGAACTTGAGGCTTATAGGTGTACCATAAAATAGACTCGTTAAGTTTAAAAATTGACCAATTCATGTGTGCCTCTGATCAACCTCCGCAGCATCCTATAACAAGACAGAGAAAAAAGACTTCGGTCCGTGTGGCACACCTGGGATTCCGGTGATATTATTCCCCCGAGTTTTCAAAGAATCAGTGGCGTGGCGTGCTTTGCGATATATCGATTGATCTGACATTTAAACGTGTGGGAATTATATCAGGGTGTTCGCAACGAACACTTTAATAACCGATTCTTTACCATAGCTTCAAATGGGGAAATATCGATATATATCGAAGCACGCCACGCCACTGCAAAGAATTTTATTTGAAAGTTGGCCGAGCTACCTCAGCTTACAAAACTGGGCGTTTTTATCAAAGTGCTCCATTTTTGCGAACACCTTCCGAAGTCCGGTACGCGCGCTGCCCTATGCATTTTCAAAAAGCGAAAGCGTCTAGTGACGAGAGCCGAGAGCGAGACTGTGTAGAGAAAAGAGATCGGGTTCTGAAAAGAACTAGAGGAGACGGCGCGATGCTTGAAGTATACCTACAGTTTTGCAGGCGCTTCCTACAAACAGATTTCGCGCAAAGTTTAAAGTAGCGGAAACTTCCTCACGGAAGATGGGCAGGGGTGGGGACTTCCGGCCCCTTGTCACACATCCGGTCACAATTGGACCGCGTCCAGCGGAAATGAATCAAGCCACATCAGCTTCGGTAAATTTAATTAGGCGATTTAATCTATACGTAAAAACGGCTGAGCAAATTTGCTTCGTACTGAGCGAACGTTTACTGAAACTTGAACGAAAATCCGCACAACCGTTTCCGTGTAAAAAACTAAATTGCCCAATTTTTGACGATAGCTGATGCGATTTGGTTCCTTTCGGTTAAACGCGGTCCAATTATGAAACAACAAAACTTTCTCGCACATCCACAACGAAGAAAAATACCTCGGTCTCTTTTCCGCACTTCGAGCGCGGGAGTAGGAAAGTTGGATGGGGCGAAACGCGTGATATAACTATTTCAACTTCCAAGTGAGTAAAATTGCATATCCACGAAATGAAGGAGAAATTCTATTCGACTGACTCGGAGACTTTAACGCAGTAGTAGAAGTTGAAAGGGGCGAAACGCGTGATACAACTATTTAAACTTCCAAGTGGGTAAAATTGCATATCCACGAAATGAAGGAGAAATTCTATTCGACTGACTCAGAGACTTTAACGCAGTAGTAGAAGTTGAAAGGGGTGAAACGCGTGATACAACTATTTCAACTTTTAAGTGGGTAAAATTGCACATCCAAGAAATTAAGGAGAAATTCGATTCGACTGACTAAGAGATTTTAACGCAGGAAGCAACTGGAGTCCCTTTATATTGAGAGTAAAGACAATGTGAATCCATTTCTAATTGGTTCCCGTATTTTAGGCCTTCACAGTATCACAAACGGGAATAAAGATTACAGTTTCACAATTTGCAAAGATTATAAACTGGAAAGGACCGGGACATAGGGGGTGCGGCAAGGAAGACATGGAATGAGAGAGGGAACGGAGATAGGAATTCGGGAATGGGTTGATCAAAAATAACAAAAAACGTCCAATTTGTATGATCTTCATTCCCGTTTGTGACATCCATGAGCCGCGTTGTCTTAACTCTCTCTATAAAGGGTCTCTAGAAGCAAGCAACTAGGTCCACTTTGCAAAATGTAGTCCGACTGACTCATTGGCGGCGCCCGACTGCTTATAAAACATTTTCCCTTATGCATGACAGTTCTGCACTCGAGTTGGAAGCCTGTTGCATGCACTTCGCGAAAGTCGAAGCGTGGGGGACCCAGCTTGACGTCCAGGCATGACGACGGAGTCTCTGCGTGGGGTGGCACACGACAGTGGCGTGGCGTGCTTTGCGATATATCGATTGTTATACCATTTAAACCTATGGAAAAGGATCGATAAACAGGGTGTCCGCAGCGAACACCTGAATAATCGATTCTTTACCATAGGTTTAAATGGCAGAACAATCGATACATCGCATATCACGCTACGCCACTGGCACACGATCGTCGTTGACAGGCCGTCCGAGCCACGGTTCCACACGCAGCAAGACGTCGCGACGCGAAATCAACCGCGATACAACATCGGATATTATGTTGCTTTTTTTTCTTCGAATCTGTCACTCTTGCCAGCTGCTACTGATGCCGCAATCAGACGCTGAATTTAGCACCTGAAGTCAACAGTCATCGCCCAACGGCTAAAATTTAGCAAATTCGAGTTATTTTCATCCAGATGTGTATTAAATCTACTCGAATAGTTCAGACAAATTCAAAATTGGTCCGATGGTTGCTGAGAATCGTTGCTGAATTTTGCGCGTGACGCGCAAAATTCAGGCATCGGGCCGATGACTTCCACATTCAAGCCACATTCAACTCCCACATTCAGCGTGTGATTGCGGTGTGAGAAGGAACTTCGCGCCTTCCAAGTCTGCTTCGACGGCGAGGAGGTTCGGGAATCGTTGGACCCGACCGCGCGATTGACGGCATGTCGTGCGCTGCCTATGGAACCGTGGCTTGGCGTGTTCCTCCCTCGGTCGGTATCATGACCGAACGATGGGTGTTGGACGCCGAGCAGGACTTGGATCCAGCGACTTCTCATCCCGAGAGAAATCGTAGGTCCCCGCTGCCGTGCTAAGGAAAAACGCCGTATGAACATTCGAGAGTTGCCAAATTTCCTTGTACAAAATGTTTATTTTTGTGGAAAGTTGTGAATAATTTTCCTTGAAATTTTCAGGGGCTTTAAGTGAAATTGTGAACAAAATTATCCGAAAAATTGGAAGGAAAATACTCTTAATTTGACCAGGAAATTCGTGTTTTATCGAAGGAAATTTGGCAACGCCTGAAGGTTCATACGGCGTTTTTCCTTAGCACGGCAGCCCGGACGAAGGAACGTAATTCCAGCAACGTTGCCGAATTTCTTTTCACAATTTGTAATTGGACTCGGAAACTAATGGACGATTTGTTTAAAATTTCACGAATTTGCTCATGGATTGTAGTTAGAAATCATCGTTTCAGATAGAAATGGGGCTGTGATTTTCGTGTGAAAAACACAGCTGCGTGTGTAGATTTTGCAACCTTGGAATGGAGATACGTTCTTCTGTCTGGGAAACGTCGAAACGTTCCCTCGCGTATGTGCATCGTATTATCGTTTCGCTGTCCATGCTGAAAATGAGGGTATTTTTTACAAAAGGAAGGGGGGAAAAAAGGTATCAAGAATAAATCACGAAAAAATGGGTGAACAAGGATTCCTAGGAAAAAGATTTACTTGGACAAGTCATTATTGATTTTTTAACCCAATTCTTTACTAATACATTCTTCCCGGCAAAGTTTGATGCTTTGATAACCTAAACGCTCCATAAGCCTTTCAAGGAGCAAAAAGCATGTCAAAATTTGATACATTCGCAGAACACTAGAAAAAGAGGACATTCTCAGTGAGTCAGAAGCAGTGCTGAAGCATCACGAGAAAAATTCCAACTTTTGAAAAAAAAATTCTTCTCTAATTCGAGATGTGGAAGCACAGTACATATACATAGTGGAAAGATTCCGGCAATGAAAAAAAAAAAACGAGATGTCATTCAATTAGCAGGAGAACGAAGTTACAAATGAACTAGGAGGAAAACATTAGATGGCAGATTGTTCAAAAATGGGAAAATATTTGATATAGATTTTGACACGATTTTGGAGAAGTAAAGCTTTACACCAGCAGCCTGATTGTTGAAATTTTTTGTTTGTCGGGACGACATAGATGACATAGGTTAAAAGGCGGAGCGTGATTGGTCGGCTATGTCTTATCACTGCTTTGTCGTGCCTATATCGGGTTGAACTCACGACAAGCTAACGGTATCTCATAAGTTTCCGACAGTATGTTGTCCATTCCACCTGACAAAGGCACGACAAAGCTGCGATAAGACATAGCCGACCAATCACGCTCCGCCTTTTAACCTATGTCATCTATGTCGTCCCGACAAACAAAGGATTTCAACAATCAGGCTGCAGTACAGTTATCAGATAATTATACTGGTAAAAGAGGAGATTAATAAAATATCTAATGAAGAGAGGCTACAGAGCTATGGTCCCAGATTTATGTTAGTGGTATAGATTCTTTACAATATTTTTAGATTGTTGGCAATCATTATGGGCTGCAAAGGTACAAAATACAGGGTGTACAATTTCATAAATTGCCTTCAAAATTTACTTTTGGTTCTTAGAAAAAAAGTAAGCCGACAGTAGATAAGAGTTTACATAGATAATTTGATTTTTATACGCTACAATAAACTTCAGTCCAAGCTAATGACTGCAAATTCTTCAAGCACTGTGTGGAAAAAGTTTTCTTGTGAGCACAATTTGATTTAACAAAGGTTTTCATAGATACTCATTGAGACGGTACAAGGTTCGTAGCAAACGCGGTAAGAAGATCAGTATGAGCTTGAAGAACACAGTGACTGTGTAAACTGTAAAAGAATGTGCATCCTTGATTCAGGTATGATTGAAAGTTTGGATGCACTTACTCCGGTGATAACATGCAAGCGTTACAATTTGATAGACGAGAGTTTTGATCCCTGTAGACCCAACACTTCACCCTTAGTACAAAAATATATGCAGGCCTAGCAACACTACTCGATAGAGGAATGAATGAGAAAAAAACTTACCAGGTACTTCAACTTGGGCCATTTTTTCTTAGACGTATCTGTAATCAATAAAATGCAAGTTACTTCAACATGTTTTGATAAATGTACCAACATGTGTTTCGATAGGTGATAGATACAGAGGAATTTAAGAAATATTTTATATATTATAACAAGATAAAGATACAAAAAAAATTATGAAAATATTAATCAGACAGCGATTTGGACAAGTCGGCAATATTCTTTCTCTTGGCAAATAGTAATTAATCAGCTACACAATTTTAAAGGCCTCAACGCTTAAGCAGATCTTCCTTAGGTCACAACCAAGACTTCAAGTTGGGCATCCTCTGGAGGTTGAACATTTTTCAGATCCAATAGGCTAATTCAATGGCTTCATCATTCCATATAGATACGACCATTGTGCTGCCCTTAAAAAGCATGGCAAAGTGATGAATTTCTAAAAGGACAATTTCTTCTGGGTGGAACCATCAGGGATCAAATGACGTAGTCACTAAAGCGATTTAATTACTTGGTCAGCATTTTCACGAGCTAGGTTATCAGACAAGAATTGGCTGAACGACTCGAGGTAGGGCATGCAGTGGAAAGATTTAAATTTTAAATTGAGATAGCTTGCTGGTAAAGGCAATAAAATATGCACCGTTCACTTTAGAAATGAAGCCACACAAACTGATGCCATGGAGATAATCTGAGAATCTGAAAATGTTGAGACCAGCGAGAGGTTAGTTGAGAAATGAAGTGAAGTTCTGACTGTGATGAAGTAGGATCTGTATTAGTGAAATCATAATCATTCGGTGATCGTGAGAGAGAAGCTGAGGAATATAAAAGTAATAAATTAGCGATCAACTCCCACAGGCTCCGATAAGGAGAGAGTTCACAAAAAGTCCCGTGGACGATAGGACTTCAAACCACGTGAAGATAGATCACGGGAAATACTCGAAATACTGAGGAGATGCTTACCTGATCACCGGTAGTAAAATAATTGGAAAAGCTTGGTTATCGTCAGCACGTAATTCCTGTGAAATTTGCAAGTCTTCTGATTTAGAAATAACAACGAACTATGTAAAACTGCGATCACTTATCAGTAACACTTCGGGGAAGCACAGATTACGGTCAACCGCCAGAAACGAGAATCCGAACAAAACAAATGCAAAAAGCGCGGCTGTCGTTTGTTTACGTTACATTAACCAGACACTGCGCATGCGCGTGATTCGATTTTAAAAATGAAGGGATTTGATTGGCTTATTTACTGCAAGTGCTCTCATTGGCTGTTGAAACGCGCGGAATTCAATTTTACGCGTCGACGCTCTCTGCCCGTCAGTACAGAGGGGAGGGGAAGCCATGGATTCCGCTTGGCAGAACCTTTATGTTCTCGCAGAACAGATGTGCAGTTTCAAAATATTGAGATAGCATTCGATTAGGTGTATTATGATTTTTGAAAACGGCGGTAAGTATAGATGCTTAATTAAACATGCCAAAAATATTAAAATATATAAGTTGACTCTTATTGCCTTGTCTGAAATGAGTTTTTTTCAGAAGAGTAGTGGTAGTTTTTTCAACGTACTTACCCACAGAGAGAAAGGACAAGGGTACTACCATTGCTTTTCCTACTTCATCACTTTTATTTCTTTCACGTTCCTTTCGATCAGCCTAATAGTTAATGAAGAGATTAGTTTGAATAATAGATTTCTTTAATGGATTTTCATGCTTCCTATAGAATGTATTATTTATTTTTTTTTTTTTTTTTTCTTCTGAGCCACTGAGACTGAGCATTTCATGATGAGGTTCTTCTCACAAATTGCCTCCAGTAATGATCAGCAAACACACAGAAAAAAACCTATTTTCGCGTGAGCCATGGAGTCGGGCAAAAAATGACTTGAAGTATGAGGTCAAATTATTCAGCATAGGAGAAAATCGACGGCTTAAGTCCGCAACAACGTATCTCGTTGACCGGTGTTTGAAAATCTCCGTCTCTATATTACTTTCTTAAAGGAGAACAAATTGACACCATTCCTTGCAGTTGCAGAATTTTCTTCGCACAGAGAAGAAAAATCACGGCAGTTTTGAGAAATTGCGGTTGAATAGTTATCCACTTGAAAAATGAAGTATGACAGGAAGTCTGCAACGTCGCAAACCGAGAAACGTGGTTAAGGACTTACACTGACGAAATGCTGGGTAGGCTATCTTGTCATTTAAGTCCCATTTTGTGGAATTCTATCAATTATTTAAAATTGATATCAATGGCTGAAGTGCAAAACTACGCATCTCCACTGTGGTGTTTCAAAATCTCCGCTCTTATTTTATTTTTTTCAAAGATGAACAAGCCAACTTCATAGCTTGTTTGTGCAAAATGGACGTATTTCTGCCAAACGGAACTGTATGCATTATGACGTGAGCCCTGTTATGCATTTACTCTCATGGGTCTCAAGGCTCATGTCTTAATGCACATAGTTCCGTTTGGCAGAAATACGTCCAAATATTCTGCTGAGAGAGCAGAAAAATCAAGGCACTTTTCAAGAACTTACGTTAAGTAGTTGTCCATGTAGTAAATAAAGAATGACAAGAAGTCTGTAATGTTGAAAATTGAGATACGTGATTTCGCCCTTTGGCCATTGATATTATGAGTAACTGCATAAAAAGTCATCAGGGATATCAACCCTATCATACTGAGCCTGTGAGAGGAAAAAAGGCCTTTTACAGATATAAGAGAATCACTGTGACCTTTCATCAGGATCGAGCACTGTCTTTAACTTTTCTGACGTCTCACTGCAATATTATATAAAAATACAGGTCCAAATATGTGATTACTGAGCTTATAAATCTGGTGTTTACACCTCCCTTGCAAATCTCAATGATCTTTGTGGTAATTACCTTTATTTTCAGTTGAAATAAATTTAAGAGAATACATTGGACAAAAAAAATATTTTTTGATAACATGAAATTTACTGAGTGGCCATTTCCTGCAAAACAGAACGTTGGAAAAAGGAGTCTCCATTGGGCTGTTCCAGTATTTCTAACTTAAATTTTACTTGCATATGAGAGAGCTGTCCCTTATATTTTCCTAAATTTCTTGTGATTTTCCTTTACCGCAATATGAAAAAAGACCCTGTAATTTTCAAACAGATTTGCGCTATAAAAAAATACAATGTTTGTGGACATACTGAAACAGCATGGGCGAGATACATTCCTCTCACGGCAGACGAAATATTTTGACTATAAATCAATGTGTACTTAATTCTGAATAGTCTTGAACTGTATTATTTGAAATCAGCCCCTACTCGTTCCAAATATTATTCATATAGATAAGTAAAAACGTAGGTTAGTATATAGAGGAATAAAACAGTGGATTGCAGCTGTACTATGCACTTTTAATCTTTAAATAACCAACAAACTTTCTAACATTGATAAAAACTTTGGAAAAGGAAATTATATACAAATGATACAGCGACTTAAAAAAAACATGTCATAACAAAGATGTATTCATTTAGAAAAGGAGCGGATCACCCCTTCAAACTACAACTCTAAATATAAGGGATGCAGAGGACAAAATCCAATAAAATTACTACACGTCCAGTCAACATTCCCCTTTCATTTTGTCAGTTTTGAACTCAGAGAACACATCAAAAATTGAAAAATTTCTGATTGCTGAACTTATTTTAATTTTCAAACAATAACTGATCAACACCTCTTTTTGAAAAAAACTTCAAGATCTTTATGCTGTGTGTCGAATATCCGATGTAAATTTTGACCAATTAAGTCAGCTTGTTCTTTTTCATAAAAAAAAAATTATAGAATAAAAGCAGCAACTCAGAGCGCTACAATTTTGGAGAGTTTCATCACATTTTTCTGTGCTGTAAATCATATAAGTTCATAAATCATTGTTATAATCTAATAAGCACTGAATGCAGAAAGAGCACTTCTCAGTTACAGTGTCTTGGAATCTCCAATAAGGTCTCATCCATTTTGCTGACAGCAAATTAAAGTAATTTGTCAACAATTTTACCGAATATTCTTCATAATTATGCAAACGCTCTGAACAGAAAATTTCAGAAAATTCGTCCCATGTTCCATCTCTACAATATAATTTGCAGCAGAGATTCTGAAACATTACAAACGAAAAATGCCCTTCTACTAACCAATGATTCATTTACATCGTACGAAACCTATTTAATGAGAAAACTGAGTTGAGCAAGGTGAAAAACAGACGAACACCAAACAAGAATTTTTAGAAGGGGAATTTCTAGAAGAATTTTAAAAGGAACAAGGGAATAGTCTGAGTATAAGCAGGATCACTCGATCAGAGGCTCTTTATATAAAAGACACAGATTATTACTTAAATCTTTTCAACCACTGATTGTTCTCCATTTCATTTTGCCGATGAAATTATCTTTTAAATAAACAAATGCACCATTAAAATTTATCACAAATTTCCTGCACATTTAAAACTTCCTGATGGCAGAAAAATGCAATAATTATACTGGATTATTTGCGCATGCAAAAAAAAATTACTAGGTAAAAAGGAATGCGAATAATTTGGCGATTGATTCTACTAGTTTCAACAGTTAGAGCAACAAATTAACAAAATTAAATTGGATACAAGAGGGTATGTTAACACTTTCTATCCATACAAAGCCACAAAAGAGTAAAAATTAATGAAAAATGGGAGGGGGCTTTGCCAGTGTAAACCCTTTCCTGATGACTTGAACAATAAAGTATTACAACAAAAAAGTCACACTTTGGCATAGAGAATTGATTGCTAGAGAACTTGTGCAAGTAACTTCCAATTTGTTTGATTTTTGCCTGCTGGTAATTTAAGAGCAAAAAAACTCTCTTTAAAGTTAGCCCTATAGAATAACCCTAGCCCCTAAAATAGAATAACTACAACCTGTAAAATGAATAAATTAAAAAAAAAAAATAAAAAAAAAGTGATTCTGATACGTAACTACAAAAAGTTATGATCAATGATCAAGAAGCAAATCGATGATCCAATTGCTTGACTAAAATGTGAACAAGATATAAACCAAGATAAAAAACAAACAACAAATATTTCTCAAAGATGAATGCAATGATTCATATCCCATAATGCTTGTTGACAGGAGACACCTAGTCAGCATGTATTTTAGTTCACAGAGATGAACAATTTGTACTGGGACCAAAACTATGAGTCTACAGGCAGCAATGTAAAATCATAGAGGCTCCCAGAACAGTTGACTGAACTTGAAAATGACTTCAATTCATTCCCAATACCCACCAATTTTTTCAACAAGCTTTTCCTTAGGAAAATTTTTTTCTCCAGAAAACTGATAAGATAATCTCTTTGTTAATGAGTTGTTGAAAAAAGGGGGTAGATTGCTTCCCAAAATAAATTAACAATATTAAAAATTGAATGTAACTTACATATTGTAACAGTTGTGATAGAATCTATCAGTGCTCTGAAACGGAAAATTACAATGGTTTGTGTTGGAACTTAGTACCGTTTGTCACTTAAATTAGGATTGATACTTCAAATTATTAAAATTTGAATGAAATAGATTTGATCATTCAAATTGAATGGAACTTTTCTTTCTTTTTAAAATAATTTTGGCTCGAGATTAAAATTTCTACTAGAAAGGCGCGACAAGCTACCTCAATATGCATACAGAGGCTTGAATTTGAAAACGAAATGCATAATAACTTGTTATCCAGTTCAGACGTTTGCTGGAGAGAGCCATTAAAATGGCTTTCCAAAAAACGATGTATCTTAATATTGTTGAATCACAGTCGATGGCTCATCTGGCAACCTTGATCAATAAATAAAGAGTGGAAATCCAAAACATCCCATGAATCATTAAGTTTTGCTAAGATAAGTGTTGGCTGTTTCTCTCAGTTGACAAGAATCTGGTGGCCTGTGCAAAACAATTCTTATAGAAAATTGAGATTCACAATTAGAGAAAAATTCCTGATGAAAAGGGGCGTTTAAGTTCCTTTAAGGTTAAGAATATCATGCGGTCCCTTGTAGCACTGAGGATATTGATCATTTCCAACTCTCAGAAATTGATAAACAATTGACTGAGGTTCGATAGTGAACCAATAAACACATTACGATTTAAAGCATCACAAAAGATGTTTTCAGATCAAAATTTGATCGAAAATATTGCGAAGTGAAAATTTACGAGATCAACCTAAAAATAAGAAAATAGTGCTTGTTGTTTACATTTGGAGAAGCTAATTCAAAGTTTCCACTTCCAAAAAGAACTTTTACCGCCTCGGGTTCAACCAGCAATCGGAAGGAAAGTCTGACAGATGACTGAAGTTGGGGCTTCTCAAAAATGTCTTTATTCCTCAGATTCATGATGCGTGTTAACTTGCCCAGGACAATTCAGCACACTGAGATATCACTTAGTTGTAAAGTACTTTGAAATCCGCATAGAGCCCAATTTTATTCAAGAGGATTCTAATTATTGGGCAAGCAAAAAGTTTGAATTCACAACACAAAAAACGCTTGTTTTACACAAGAAAGTTGAGCTCTAAAATTTTTAAATTTTGACAAGAATACATGTGTTGCAATGCTTGAATTCGAACCTTGTATAGTGGCTCATTAACCTGTCGAACTTGAGATATTATTTAATCTGAACTTGATGACTTGGACAACTTATCAAAAGTGAGACTTATTATCCAGGCTTCTTGACTGTATCACAAGCCAAAGAAACAACAGAGGAAAAACGAGCTGAACAAGACGATGACCATCATGAGCAGGAACACCCAAAGAGGCAGAGATCCTGAAACATGAACACTATTTTTAGACCGACATACTTAAAAAATCCATATTTTAAACAGACTACCTGTGACAAACAAACTGCCATGCTAAAGAGAAACGCCATATTGACTTTTGGATGTTGCCAAATTTCTCCCAATGAAGTACATATTTTGAAGTGAAATTGGACCGCGTTTATCAGAAAGGAACAAACCCACATTTTCGAAAAAATCGAGTTGAGAATGTTTTTGAGTTCCCCTAGCTGTACACTTTCTCCTGCCAAAAACTATAAGTCGAAAAAAAACGAAATTAGTTTGCTAGGAGAGGGGTTGAAGTTTATTCTCTACATGGAGCCTTACCCAGGGATAAAAACTTCAAACCTCTTTTCCTCAGTTTCAACTTAATGTGGGTTAGTTCCTTTCTGATGAGCTCGGTCCAATTACAGGGTGTCTAGTTTTTTTTCATTTTGGGAAATCTTGATGAAATCCTGATTTTTCCTGATTTTTGACCGCCAAATTCTGATTTCATAATTTATCCAAATCCTGATCAAATCCTGACTTCACGCAAGGCGAATGTAACTTCACAAAAATATCTTGATTAAATAATCGGATCGAACGGTCAACTTCTCTCAAATCCTGATTTTACGACTGAGTTTTCCTCAAATCCTGATGAAATTGGGATTAAATCCTGATTGACCTCAAATCCTGATAGAACCCAGAAAATTCTGATGCTCGACACCATGAATTATGAATATCAATGTTGAAACTCCCAAACTTCGTATTTTGTTTGCGGTGTTTTTAAATCTCCGCTCCTAATTGGACGTATTTCTACCAAACAGACCTATGTGGAGGTGAGAAAGATGGGGTGTGCTCTATAAATCTGCATAAGAAGCAATGTAAAAGTGGGCGTGGTTCCTTTTGAAGAATTGGAAAAGCGGGATATTGCATTCTATCAAACAGACCTATGTGTCAACTGGATGCGGGAGTCATGAGCCGCGGGCAGGGCAAGAAAGCGTTGTGGACAGGGCTCATGAGTTAAAGCGTCCCGACGACGTTGCCCTCGTTCCGCTCCCGCTCCCTCATTGCCGCTGACGTCACTGGCGCTTTATTATTCTCATTCACTCTTACGCAAGAGAACTAACGAGCACACCCCATATTTCTCACTTCCACATAGGTCTGTTTGGTAGAAATACGTCCAATTTATATTTTAACGAAGGAATAAATCAACATCATTTCATGAAGTTTTCACAGAATTTTCTTCACTTACAGAGGAAATATTGCGGTAGTTTTGAAGAATTGCCGATGAATAGTTTTCCATTCGAAAAATAGAATACATGTGAAGTCAACAACGTTGCAAACTGAGATACATGATTTGGGAGTTTCACCATTGCTACGTTTGCTTGAAAGCTTCAAATGAATTAGATCAAATTGCGAGAAAATTTCACTGGAAACTTAGAAGAAGAATATTCACGAGTTTCCTAGAAAATCTGTGTTTAATCAAAGTAAATTTGGCAACAGCCGAAGGTTCATACAGCGTTTTTCCTGAGAGCAGCAACCTAGGTGGGGTGAATTGGACTACATTTTGCAATTCAGAACTATGATTTCTGGCTCGGTTTGAATTGATTGTATAGACCATTGGTTTTCCTAAGTTAAGTGTTTTTACGGATGTGTCAGACATTGAAGTTCCTAATTGCAAAATGAAGTCCAATTGAGAATGCAAAATTCAAAACTTGTTACATTCATTGCACTGTTTTCAAACTGAGCTAATGTTTGTTCTATTTTTCTAAAGGACTCTCAAACAAATTCAAGCCAATTTTCAACGAAATTCTATTCTGGGGGAAGATGAAAAATAAACACTACAAAATTTTGAGGTACACGATAAATGGGCTTTGAGGAAAGTGAAAAAAAAAAATTTGCAAACGCTTATGTGAAAAGTAACTCATTTATGAAGTGGCCAAGTTTTCAGTGAAGCCATTTTCATCAAAATTGAGTTTTAAATAAAAGACACTCTATAAAATTCCAAAGAAAAAGTTGTAAGTGGCTCAATTTTTTTTCAGCATGACAGAAAAACCGTAAGCAGAGATACAAATATTACAGCTTTTATTGAGATCTTTCTGGAATTTAAATCCCTAAAATACAGATATAAGCATGGAAAAACTGTAATAACTTTAAATGGACGAAGTCGATTTCGGAAAAAATGATTTAAGAGTAGTTTTGAATTTAACTAACCATAAAATGTTCTCCTGTCAAAAGATCAAAGTTGAGAAAAAATATTTTGAACAGGAAAACAGCCATTAAACTTTGTCCGTAACAATAAATCTTAAGGACAAATAAAACTTCTGACCTCTTCTCTGTTCAAACTTGTTGCAACTTGGAGCGTTTTGGTTAAAATCGGTCTATTTTAAATACAATGAAATTTTTGCCACACAATTGCAACAAATCAAGTGCATTAGATTTTATCAATGATATTGATGGACACTATAGAATAACTTACTTCTAAATGGGAGGCTGTGAATGCAAACTTTGTTGTCAACAGATATGCTAAGCACTGCTGCCTCCACAGGGGAAACAGAGCTGGAACTATCCTGCTGCACCGGCAAAAATTCTAATCCGGTCACAAACATGTCATGGACGTGCCTTACCAAAAGAACTTGCTGAAAGGAAAAAACAATAATTAGATAATTTTGGATAGACCGGAACAATTAAATGGACACCAAAGTGAATTTGAATGATGTGGACCTTTGGGAATAGAATGTCCAGCTTTGAAGGAGCAAGCGATCACAAACATGAGTGTCTAGCATTTTTTAATTTTGAAAAAACCGAATATTTTCCTGATTTTTCTCGTAAAAAACTATATTAATTGCATAAATGCATGCGGAAACTAAATTTTCTGATAAAGTTAAGTTAAAGGGTGAGAAATTATCGGAAACAAAGACGGCGCAACGACTCCTGGCACGGTAGGCAAAAAGCAGTAAGACTTCTCCGCTGAGGAGATTTGCGTAAGAAAAATTTCTGATAAAACGCCCGATTTTTCCGATTTTCCTGTTCGACCAAAATTCCTGATATTTTCCGGTTTTTCCTGATGCTAGACACCCTGACAAATGAACAGAAAAGAGAGAAAATGCACAGGACCCAAAGACTATTACAGAACTTTGCATGAATGTTCCTGTCATTAGCTCAAAATTAATATATCTCTGAGAGAGCATAATTTATGAATAGTGGGACATATTCATGCTAAAAGGAACTGTATGTATTGGGTTTGTATGCAGCATAGCTCCTTTTAGCATTATTCCTGGCTCATGTTAGAGAAAGCTTACATGCTACTCAGTTTCCCTACCCAAATAGGTGCTCTTAGGGATGAGCCTGCGATAGTGGTTCCTCCCTGCAAAATGGAGTCCAATTAGACGTAATAAAGGGGAAGGGATCTATCAATCAGGAGCGTTTTGAGAAACGACAGACAAAAACGAAGGTCTATCACTACTTTGGCAAATGCATACTTTTTTCAAAATTCCTTTTGGTTTGCTAGATCTAGGTTGCTTAAAAAAGTCCAGATGTTATCAGAAGATTATTTATAGGGGGATGAACTTTCTCTGTCAATTGTTGCTGTCATTGTGTCAACAATTGTGTTAGGAGAAAAGGATATGCTTAAAACAGACCTTTTGCACACAAGATACTAGATTCAGAAGAGTAACTGGACCTCAGGAAGATAAAATCAAACTAAAATAACGATGAATATATCATATACCTTAAGTCCACTACGTAGTGCACAATTTGCACAGTCCAAACTACGCACTTTCAAGTTTGCCACATGCCTACCGGCACTTTAATCATAGCTGCAGTAAACCAGGTTACCCGCAAAAGTAACATAAAAAGGTATGCCAAACAGAAAACATTTTGAGGGCTGTCAGTAATTATCAACAAATGCTTAAAATTGTTTTAAAGCTTTTTTGGCCTATTTTTCTAAAGAAGGAAAAAACAAGGGCTTTGAAATGATTGGAATCATACGTCAGAAAGACTAATGATTACCTATTTTAAAGATCGACTTCACAAAGTTAGGTTTCCTTACATTTCTCTCATGGTGAACCTGGTTTTTGGCGATTATGAACAGATCAGAATAAACGTATTCTCCAGTTCAAAAAGTCAATCAGAAATAGTTGACTATTACATTTTTTCTTACTTGTCAAAAGTGCCAGAAATTCTCTAAAAAAAAATGATCACCTGTAAACTAAATGCCACAAATATATGCACAGAACCAGAAAACATTGTTCCAACAGCAACAAATCTACCATCATTTCTGACAGCCAGAGCGCTACCACTTTCACTAAGTCCAGCAGATTTTGTCAATTCACCACTTAAGGCATCCCACTGCTGAATAAAAGACGGGCCTTTGCCGACAGGATTCGTCAAAATGAATAACCTAATTATTTCCTTCTTATCTTCAACTACGCCAAACCTGAAACAAAAATTGGGGAATAAGATAGTAAATTAAAGCAGAAAAGTTGAGTCTACCTGACTAAAAGAAGGTAGCAAAAGCTACCTGCTGAGGGGCGCCGCCCCCCCAGACCCCCCCTTTCAAATTATATATGTGAGACTTTGAGTATCATAGAAGTCGTGCGGCGACATGCCGAATGAAATGCCAAAATTAAAATTATTGGATCAGATGATGAGCTGATAAAAGCCTTACCCAGTAATTTGGGAACATTTCTGACACAGTTTGGTTGCTTTAACTATCACTTTGATTTGCGAAGTACAAATCGTTTTCACTTCGTATGTAGTTAAATTTGATTTTGACTGACTTAGTTTCTGATGGATTCAAATTCATAATATACATTTAGGTTCCAGGGAAAGAAAAATGCAGATGAGCTACACTTCACATGAATATAGATTGATTAAAAATAAATAATCCGAAGAAGTGATGGAATAATTGATAATTGTTTACTACAGTAAATACTAAACCTAGGATTCATAGGAATTTTAAATAAAATCCCACCCATCACTAAAATAACCCATATGTATATACTCGTGGTGCCTGCTCTCGGCTCAATTTCGCCGAATGGAATTCTTTATCATCGCGGTTGTCCTTGTTGCGTGCGGGAGGAAATGAAGGCGCGCTCGCAGTAGCAAGAAGCAGACGCGCCAGGTTGCTTGCGACGCGTGAATGTAGCTTAACCTCCACAGATTAACAAACCGTCGAGCAGCCACGCGAAAAGTCCTATACCTACATAGAGAAAAAAAAGGAGGTATTTGCATCTTGAGGTTTGTTTACCCTGTGACGTAGGTCTGTACAACCTGGCCAGCGAAATCCGAAATTCGAACTATGAAAAATTGACCATAATTTCCGATTTTCCGAGGTGTAAAATACACAACTCAGCAGAAGAAAAAAAGAAAAATCGATTCGATATTTCTGGAGATAAATGTATCGATACGGACGATAAATAAACGTTGAAATATCGATACAATATTTTGGTCTAAAATATCGATAGTCAGGTGGCGCGGAGCGTCTTCGAGGGGTTGGGCCGCGTAGTGACCAGTCGCTAGACGATAGAATAATCGCACCCGAAGCCCGAACCCAAATTATTGAGCCTCATTCGAGCGGGTCTCAAAGGGGGGCCCAAGGCTGCAATCGCGGCCGAGCCTCACAGCGGTCCCGCTAGGCTAGCGGCCACCGACCCTCGGAAAAGTCGTAAAAACGAATGACTCAAGTTCACACGTGCAGGGCTCGGTGCATTGCAGCCAAATTGGTCTGTTTGTTATTCAGGGATAGTGTCCTAGCATAGGTTTATTTAAAAAAACAATTAAATAAGAGGAGGGATTTCAACCCTGAACAATGTCCTTCCCCCCCCCCCCCCCCCCGGGACCACGGACGGCCTGTGACCCTGGCCGGCCCGGCCCGGCCTCTATGTCAGTTTCGGTGAGCACAGTTACAGAGATGGACCATTTTTTTTAGGGAGCGAACAAATCAAAATTTTGAGCCTTAAGTTGGTCGCAACCATATCCGGAAGTCGTTACAGTGACATTTTTGTGCAACATGCTTCTGTGGAAAGTGCAATACTTAATGAATACTTTTGACAAATCGTGTTTTTTCCGGTTTGCACTTCAAACGTGATTTATTTGTGGAGTGTCATACGTTCCTTTTTGAATTGAAAAACTCGTCAGATGCATTGGGTAATAAAGAACAGCATCTCTCATTTCTTAACGCAGGGGGCGGCAAATTTTGCATTTTTTTAAAATGTAGGTTTAAAAAAAATCGGATTCAGAAAAAAAAAATTACAAACGAGAAAGCGTCTTTCGGTGACACAAGAGACAGCACTTTTAATTAGTCGAGTTAAGAGAGAAACTAAACACGCAATTTGGCATGGAGCGGTGCAGCAGTGATGATGGGGACTTGAGATAAAAAGGAGAAGCCCTCAGCGCGGCGCACGGTGAATCGAGTCAATGAGAGAGGTCGGAAAAAATTTGGGAACTTAAAACGCTCAGAACTCCGTTTATACAAGAACCTAATGTTCTGCAAGCTGTTCCACTGGTTTTCTCGTGATATTTTCTTCCAGTATCACCCCTTGAACTTTAAAATGTGACGAAATAAACATCAACATTTGCAGTTTTTGTCAAAAATTTCATGTCCAACCCCTCTAATTGACTCAATCCACTGTGCGGCGGTCGGCGTGATACGCATAACGCCTACAAGACTGTACGAATACTTCACGCATTGTGCCAAACACAGTGCGGTCAGCGCGGCGCGTCAGCGGAAGTTAAAATTATTAAACCACACTTATGTTTGTTCTTGCATAATTTTTATGTACCTTCATTTCTTACAAATGGAAGGCCTTGTTCACACATAGATAGGTTTACGGAACTTAACTTTCGCGCAAAGTTCCGTGCGAACTTTTGCTAGTAGTGAGGGGCATAGTGTCCTTTCTTTTAATTTTTCTTGTTTTGCCGGTTGAAAATGCGGGTGTGATCCCTGCGAAACGTCCCGGGTTTCTTATTATATTTTATGTGTTTCTTTTTATTATTTGCGGCCTTAGTCCCGTTTTAAGTTGTTTCTCTGTTACTGTTTCGGGCCGATTAAGTTGTTTTTTATTGATGTTTCGAAACGAATGAGAAGGGGGCGGCAAAATACAGGTGGCCCATAGGCAGCAAGTAGGTAAATCCGGCCCATGGGCGGCAAGTAGGTAAATCCAGCCCTGTTTTTTAAATGAATTTTGAGTCAAATTTACGTGAGAAATTGATTTACCAAGATTATTTTTCTTAATTAAAATTAACTTTCTTTTTAATACAGTTTTTACGTAAATACATTTGTTCGTAATTTCCAATATTTTTTACGAAATTTTTATGTTAATTTAATAATTATGTAAATTTGACTTCCTTTTCCGAATTTTTTCTTTTTTCGCGTTTTACTGTGACTTTTAACAATTTTAGACTTTCTTTCCTTACTCTAGTAAGGATCTAGTCGTCAGAATCTATCCTGAACGACAACTTACATTCATGGAAAATAAAGCTTTAAATGTTCCTGACCATTTGTTACCATCCAAACTCACTAGAACACATTGTATAGGTATATGAAAAATTTGAAGAGCATCGCTGTCAAAAGCTAAGTTCTCCTTCAATTTAGCTCTTTTTGTATGGTCTACGGGTAAGGACAAAACTAACTGTTTTTGCTAAACGCTTACTGTTTTTTATTCATAAAATTTGAAAGTCTCAATGAAAGCAAAGCTATGTCCAATCACAGCTAGGTATTTTTATTTTGAGACTGCACATCCCAACTTCTCCCACTTTTTCAGCCGAATTATTTTTTTTTTTGGGCTAGATTTTGGTTGGTGCAGTAATGCTGATGGTTATTTTTAGAAGACTATGATGGTGAAACCTAAAGTTTCCAATGATATTTTATCAGCATAGTAAACTCAACCACGACTTCAATCATAAATAATTCCATTTAACGAAATCAAGCTGAAAGGCACAAGTAAGGGTTCATGAAAGTTGAAGTCATAGCTCAACATTATAGGGTAGGTTCAAGTAACTTTTAACGTGTTTTAGACTTTTTTTTCTTACTGTAGACCCTGAAAAACCACTTAAATTCAAGGAAAATAAAGCCTTAAATGTTCATACCCATTTTTAAATGTCAGAACTCACTAGACCACATTATATTCATGATAAATTTGAAGAATATCGCTGTGAAAAGTTGAGTTTTCCGTAGATTTAGCACTTTCCGTATGGTCTTTAAGGTAATGACAAAAAGTGCTAAATTGAAGGAGAACTCAACTTTTGACAGCGATATTCTTTAAATTCATCATGAATATAATGTGGTCTAGAGAGTTCTGACAGTTAAAAAATGGTTATGAACATTGAAAACTTTTAGTTCGATGAATTGAAGTTGTCCCTTAGGGTCCATTAGCGCTAAGGAAAAAAATTCTAAAACTTGTTTGAACCAACCCTATAATATTCTCCCACAGGATTCACTTTCAGACAGTAATAATTATTCAACATAAACATCAACCATTACTGATAAATCATCAAAGATCCTATTGGGCGAAATTCAGCAAAAAGCACCAGTTTGGAGTCTTGACATTTTGGCCACCGTTGGTTGCTTATTTACGCTATTAAACTGTGACTCGATGATAAAGAATGCCATAGGGCGACATTCCGCCGAAAGGCACCTGTGTGGGTTCTTTACATTACGGTCACAGTTGATTGCTAAACGCTACCAAACCATGGCTAAATGATCAGAAATTCCATTTGGCGACACATGTTAACACTCTTTGAACATCTGAGGTATGAGTTCTGGAAATTTTGGCTATACTTGGTTGCTAAACGCTTCTTAACAGTAAATGTTCAACAGTGACTTGATGATAAAGAATGCCATAGGGCGACATTCCGCCGAAAGGCACCTGTGTGGGTTCTTTACATTACGGTCACAGTTGATTGCTAAACGCTACCAAACCATGGCTAAATGATCAGAAATTCCATTTGGCGACACATGTTAACACTCTTTGAACATCATGAGTTCTGGAAATTTTGGCTATACTTGGTTGCTAAACGCTACTTAACAGTAAATGTTCAACAGTGACTTGATGATAAAGAATGCCATAGGGCGACATTCCGCCGAAAGGCACCTGTGTGGGTTCTTTACATTACGGTCACAGTTGATTGCTAAACGCTACCAAACCATGGCTAAATGATCAGAAATTCCATTTGGCGACACATGTTAACACTCTTTGAACATCTGAGGTATGAGTTCTGGAAATTTTGGCTATACTTGGTTGCTAAACGCTTCTTAACAGTAAATGTTCAACAGTGACTTGATGATAAAGAATGCCATAGGGCGACATTCCGCCGAAAGGCACCTGTGTGGGTTCTTTACATTACGGTCACAGTTGATTGCTAAACGCTACCAAACCATGGCTAAATGATCAGAAATTCCATTTGGCGACACATGTTAACACTCTTTGAACATCATGAGTTCTGGAAATTTTGGCTATACTTGGTTGCTAAACGCTACTTAACAGTAAATGTTCAACAGTGACTTGATGATAAAGAATGCCATAGGGCGACATTCCACCGAAAGGCACCTGTGTGGGTTCTTTACGTTACGGTCACAGTTGATTGCTAAACGCTACCAAACCATGGCTAAATGATCAGAAATTCCATTTGGCGACACATGTTAACACTCTTTGAACATCTGAGGTATGAGTTCTGGAAATTTTGGCTATACTTGGTTGCTAAACGCTTCTTAACAGTAAATGTTCAACAGTGACTTGATGATAAAGAATGCCATAGGGCGACATTCCGCCGAAAGGCACCTGTGTGGGTTCTTTACATTATGGTCACAGTTGATTGCTAAACGCTACCAAACCATGGCTAAATGATCAGAAATTCCACTTGGCATAATGGAGATGTTGCATGTGTGAGGAATTTGCGATTTGACTGTTGAATCTTGGGTAAAAGGTCACAAGAAACACGATGGTGCCACTGGTTTTCTCTGAAATCATCTCCCAGCTCAAAAAAAAGCACTCAAGTTGAGGCCAAAATGGAGGGAATATCCCACCCTACCCTGAGAGTCCAAGTCTAGATCAAGACCAACTCTCCATGCAAAGATAGGGAGCTAATACATTGACACGGCTACCAATTTATCTGGGGACTCCAAAACTGAAAACACGGCAACCCTGCTAATGTATTTGCTCCCTATCTTTGCATGGAGAGTTTGTCTTCATGTAGACGTGGACTCTCAGGGTAAGGTGGGATATCCCCTCCATTTTGGCCTCAACTTGAGAGCTTTCTTTGAGCTTGGGAGATGATTTCAGAGAAAACCAGTGGCACCATTGTGTTCCTCGCGAACTTTTATACAAGAATCAACAGTTAAATTGCAAATTCCTCGCACATGTAACATCTCCATTGGGCCAAAATGGACCGATATCAATACCTCATATGTTACTTGGTTCCTCGAAAATTCTCCTCTTGGACTTAGCCTAAAAGTGTGGACACTTTTTAGCCTCCGGCGAAACCTAGAGTCTATACGGCTTCGCCGCACGACTAAAAAGCGCGAAACACCAAAATGGGGCCATGAGCAGCCGTCTTATTTTGCAAGGATCACTCTGGAAAAGAGAGATCATTTTGGAAAATTGTCCTCAATTTATTGGATTTGAAAAGCTTACACCGTTTTTATTGTCTAAATCCCTGGTTTTTGAAAAATTTATACAAGCATGAGGGTGGGAAAACAGCAGGAGTGTAAAATGACTTTAACAGAAAACTATGTTCTACATTTTTAATTTTTGTGGTCAAAAAATGACCTTTCCAAAGATAAACTCCTTGACTCCGTTCAAAAATTGTGTTGTGGTCATGAAATTTCATGTGAAAACTTGGGTTTGTGTCACTTGCAGAGAGAAGTTCTCCGAAAAAGGAATGCATCCAAAATCAAGCTATTTGTTCATGTACCCACTCATCAAGGTACACCCTACTACAATTATGGACAAACGGGTGCCAAGGTGGCAGCGCTGAGAATATAGGCCATCGCAAGTCATACCGTCTTTGCCACGCAGTTCAAAATGACCTATTGAAGAGGTTTTGGCAGATCTGGTAGCTTCAATAAGCTATCAGATGAATTTAAAAAATTGATAAAACTCAAAGTAACGAAAAACTTAACTAAGAACACAAAAAAATAACACAAAATTAACAAGACCCACTCTCAGAACAGAAAGTAAACAAGTTTTCAATATGGCGTCGCAGTCGAATCATTGAAGACTGTCGAATCTACGCGTTTTGACGACTTCCTAAAATTCCATTTGTCCATACCTATAGTAGAGTGTACTTTGCCCACTCATATTAGCTTCAAAGCTTCTGACTTCTTATCTGTTTTTGGGATTGCTATCAATTTTATTGAGAGTGAGATTCTTTTGCTACAGACAGGCAAAATAGTGAAAGAATAAGATCATACACACCTACACCTCTTACAAAGATATTTTGTTCCATTCGGAAAGACCCACTGTAATTCTTTTGCTTTTTTTCCCGTGGAAACATTCCAAACAACAGCACGTCCATCTTTTGCCACACTTGCAATCTGGAAAGGAAGGAAACGTCAAAAACACACACTACTAGTACAAGGACTGAAAGAAAAGTAATGCAAATTCACAAATCTTTCAGAAGTAGAAATGTACTTGAGATCACTTAGAGAATTTTTTGCTACTAGTTGCCTACATCATCTCCTTAAACCATGACAAATTTTATCCAAAATTTGTTTACCTGCGGCAGGACAATACGTTCTGATATGGAGCCTATTGCAGATGATATGTAAGTGAGATGAAAACAATGTTAAAGCTGACAGCTAGCAAGGGAAACAGTATTTGCACGGACATCTACAAATCATCATTTAGTGACAATTTACAATCAGAAAACTCTTTATAAAGGAATGAAAAAACATGGTGAAAGCAGGTGGTAGCGATAAATAAAAGAAGGCAATTAATTTATTCATTATCGGCAACCCATGAGAGACTCCATAATTAGTTCATCATTTTCCCCCTCTGTTTATAAATATCACACATTTCAACCAAAAGTATTGCTCTATTTATACTTTGTCTCCTTTAGCTATTGCTTTGTTTATCAATTTCAATGATCAGCCTGCAAAGGGTGAGGTCATATGGACATATTTATGCTAAATGGAACTATGTGCAAGTGGAAGGATGGGGTATGCTCGTTGGTTGAGGGCCATAAGAATGAACGGGGATTTTAAAGCGCCAGTGATGTCAGCGGCTTTAACTCATGAGCCCTGTCCACAAGGCTCTTGTCATATGTCCGCGGCTCATGAGTTAGCGCTCCGTTCCTATTGATGTAATGTCAAATCCCGCTTTTCCATTTTCTCAGAGGGAACTATATCCACTTTGTTTCTTATGCAGCTCACCACGAGCACACCCCAACTTTCCACTTGTACATAGTTCCTTTGAGTATAAATACATCTATATAATGATCAAAAATTTACAAACCTCAAACATGATAGATGTTGCTTTTTACTAATTTTTTTTAACTACAACTGAGACCAAAAGACTGAAACCAAAGACTGTGTCTTTTGCACCAAAATGCTCGTATTACACTCCTTTAAGCATGCTACCAATATCTTAGCTTCCAGTTCTGAAGGACTAGTGTCTTTTATTGGTCATACTTACTAAAAAAAATTATGGAAAAGAAATAACGAGTCTTACTAATTTTTCGTCTGAACTAAAGTCAAGATCATCAATCTCTTTTGAATGCGCTGGAATGTTATGCAGACTGTTCAAGTCAGGAAAAGTCCACAGCCTCAAATAACCATCAGTACCGCCAGTGGCCATAAGATTGCCAATATGACTAATTCGAACGACACGTTGTAGCGACTCCCCATCACTGGAAAAAGAAACAGTTGGTTAAAGAAAAAATTAATATTTCAACCTATTTCTTGGAAGATATTGTCAATTCTCAAGGAATTTCGAGAATATTCATGTATGGGTCATTCCATGCCAAATCAGACCAGTGATACGAGTTTAACATATCAGAATTGGATGAAATTTAGATCACTCATACTGCTTGGTGACCTGAGTTGAAAAACCTAGATGTACATTTTGTTGAACCCTCATTCAACTTTGGTAGAGCTTTAAAAATGGGGCATATTCATGGACATGGCACCTATAAGAGTCTGTCACTTTAGAATGGTTGATGCAAGCTAAACCATTCTGGTACCAATGGAAAGCCCCTGAAATTCACGTTTACAGATGATTTTTCAGAAAGTGAACACACTAAACCTTGCATTATCCGAACTAATAAGACTGTTTGGCTGATTCTGATAGAGGAAAGTTCGTATGAAATTGTTCATTTAATTTGATGAATTAACACAAAATTTAAATAAACGCTGCATTGAATATTTATGAATAAAATATACAATAAGAGACTAAAAACAGATGAAAAACCTATTTTAAAAAGCCTCTTAAAACATCTGGAAAATACGAGTACATATTGGAAAAGAAAACAGGAGAAGAATAGAGAGAAGTCTATTTACTGGGCTTTTTCTGCACGCTGAGAGCTGAAAGAAAATTACAAAAAAAGATAAAAAAAAAAAAATCGGTCTTCCCAAAAATTGTTTCAAATAAGCCGAAGTTGAGTATATTCTATGATACATAAAAGAGCAGGGGAAAAAAAATCAAACATTCCGAAGTACCTGTGCAAACCAGGAGAAACCTAGATTGCTGTCTTACCTAAAGTCTGTCTGGACGCTTTTCAAAGGCTCTATGGCCAATTCTAACACTTTCCCACTATCTAATGGTATATCTTTTGAACTATTATGCTCTTTGAATCCAGATGCTGAATCAGAATTTCGTTTCTTCCTTTTCCGTACTTCAACTTCTTTGTTGTCGTTACCTGCATCAACAAATACTAGATTAGAAATTGAAATATCATGATTACCATTGAAAATCAAGGATGACTGGAACAGGCAAAATTTTCAGACATCAATGGCTCAACTTAGAGGACATCATTTTTTGATGTACAATGTGCCCACTTCCATTGAAATTTTATTTTCCAACTTAAAGGTGAATCAACATTATTCATTATGTAAAATACCCAGGATTTGTCTTCTTTGTTTTGAGAAAATTTTTGAAAATTTCACGCAATAAAGTTAACTTGTTTTTCTTCAGGATATTAAAGCGGAGGGAAAAATTTTGAAATGCCGCAATAGAGTTGCTTTCGGAATTAGTCATTCAAACGCTTAGAGTAAGTAATGATAAAAGTCAAGTAGAAGACTAAAACTCTTCAAGGATTTTTGTTATTAGTTTTGCTTCCTGAGGTGCTTAGTTCTTTGCTTTGTCAATGGAACGGTTGAAGCTGTTGAAAAAAAATTATAGTTACGTGCAAGAAAAGTCTTTTGAATAGTTGAGAGCATTAATTTTGGTGGGAAAATTACTAAAATAACAGTCGTTTGCTATTTTCCCTTAACAATTAAGGCGATGAAATAAAAGTCTCCGGCCAAAAAAATCTGAAATCAAATTCATTAAACTTAAGTACCTAGGTAGTTGATATTAGTCATTTGGAGTTTCATTTAAATACAGGAAAATTGAGGTTTGAACTACGTACTTGTGTCTTCTCTATCAAAGGAATTTTCACCAGAAACAACCCTAAAATTGACAGTATACAGCTGGCAGTGGCTCTCCTGGCCTGCCACTAGGTAGGTATTCCGAGAAGTGCATAAAGTGGAGCAGTTCATGACAACACTACCACCTGTGATGTGCCGCAAACATTCCTCTGCCGAAAATTGCTGACCATTGTGGTGAAGCTCAAACACTTCCTGGCAAAGAACAAAAAACAGAAAGCTATGATGAGTCACTTGACTAACCACCTTCGAATCAACATTATATTATGCACGGAAAACATATCAAGGAGGGCCTTTGGAACATTATGCAGTTGATTTGAAAGAGAGATTGGAGATTTGTTTAACTGCAACAGTTTATCACTACTTACCTTGCTGGACTATTAGAGAGTTGTTAAGATAATTTTCCCACTGGATGACTCGCATGCTTAACCAATCTTGGAGTAAATAAGGGTAGATCTATCTTGAAAAATCTCATCTTAAATAATCTTCTCTCCCTGAGTAGTGCAAAGATATGTTATTAAGTATCTCATTCCTTTAAAGTCTGATGTAACTGAATTCAAAAATGGTATCAGGGGGATGATCACCTGTAAACTGAGGCACTGGATGCGAATAGGGCACTTCTTGGTTGCAATGTTTCAGAGTCTCCTCTAATATTTCATTGATTGTAAGTAAGGAAAGTCAATGCATCCATACCACTAAAAATTTTACTGAATATTCCATCAGATTCTACAATTCTCTGTGAAAAGAATTCTGGAAAAATTACCCATTAAATTCTCCTCCAAGGGATTGATTAGCAACAGAGATTCTGAAACACCACAATTGAGAAGAGCTCTCTTCTTGTCCAGTAACTCAATTAACTGATTGACGAAAAGTTCATTGAATTAAGTCAATTACCAAATTTCTGTCTCACAATGAGAGCTCCAGCGTTCCCTGACCACCAAATATATCAGAAAGTTCATCTCCCTAAGCATTACTCTCAAGACCAATCCTTAAAGGTCAGTCACTGTATCTCTTGAAGAGATCTACTTCCCTGCCAACCATTCCTTGACCACAGCCAGCATGACGCAATATTGGCCCCTCCCGTAGATTGATGCATTGCATTCAAACCCTCCGTGCCATTGCGAAATGGGGTCTCATAACTCGCCTGCAGGAATGATAACCTGTGTGAATTGGTGTTGGTAACTCTCTAACACTATTTCTTTAATGAGCTACCTTGTCAGACAAGAGAGGCTCACGAGCTCTTATATAAGTGGGCGATACGAGATATGGATGTGCGGGACCTGACATATTGTTCTTCTACAAGAAGCATCAAATACACCGACAGTTGTGATGAAGGAAGAGCAAAGAATTGTGAGCCTTTTCAAGTTTATGTAGGGTCTGCTGTTAAAATAATAAGAATGACAACTTTACAAACTTACAAAACCATTTGCTACTCCAGTTTTTGCGGAGCCACCTCCACCTGCCACTAATACATGTCGACTAGTTAACATTTGGACAGTAAAAAGAGGGAAATTTACTCTGGCTAGTAGCCCTTCATTGGGTTTTTTCGAAAACATTCTAGATTCAAATTAGGAGACCTAAAGAGTTTTCTACGGCACTAAAAGAAGTTCGGAAAATTTCAAACTAGTCGTCACAGTCGTCATTATCGTAAACATAACCTAAAAGTGACGTCGTTTATGTTGATTGCTGCATTACGCAATGTCTGATGTCTGACCGGTTTGTGAAAATTCTCGGCGCGAAGAATTGCAGAAATGTGAGGAAAATTTTCATCGGCTTCATCCTTGTTAGTTGTTTGACTTGAAATTTTGACTAATTGCGCTCGTAAGTATTCGCCACTCTTTTGTTAATTTGTTTTGTCCCATTTGCACTCATCAATGTGGCAACTAGACTTTTTTTCAGTTGATTTTCTGTCTCTTTTGACTGCGTTCTGCTATGGAGGTTTGGCCATGGTTTCGCTGATGCCCTCCTGTTTCCGAGCACTCTCATTGCCTTCCTAAGTCAATTAATTCACAAATTTCGACAATTCATGCTTGGAAACATTGTTGCCTTTCTGAATGGTAGGGAACAATGTCACAAGTGAGTCTGAATTTCTTAAGATGTCTCAACTAGAGAACCATTTATCAGCCTTCCAAAGTACAAAATCATCATTCAATTTACTTATTGTTTCTAACTTTTCTTACAGCACAAAACATTGATAAACGTCAATCCGCTAGAAACACGATGCCATTTTGGTCGGATACAATTCTTTTAGACTATTTGCTTTAATTCTGCAACCCTGTAAATACCTACTTCAGCCCAGTCCAAACAGGCGAACATTGGTGAAACTCATTTGACTTCTGCAGAGAACCTCAATCATTGCAAAGGGCGTAACTGGGCTCATCTCTTAATATGAGTGCCTGACACTTTTTCAAGTGGTCTATCCAGATTTAGACTGGAGTGCATGTGGACAGCAATGATGGTGGCATGTGGCACTCTTTTATTCGCTGATCTGTTCTAATTTGTGAAATTAATTTTGCAAATGTTTGCTACCTTGACGAGGTTTGAACGTAAATCATCTTTGGAGAGCGACTTCCGACAACTTCACAAGTCACTCTAAACGACCTCTAAAACCTAGCAAATGCTGTGGCAGTTCATTTGAAAAGACAGAAGAGTTCATTACAGAACACCCGCTATAACTTCTGTCAAATCCCAACCTTCAGAGATCAGTTTGTGTTCAATATTGATAAATAGACTTACATTATGCTTACATGTCTCCTGTGATTGAGAAGGATTTTTAAAGAAGGCTCTTAAATTCTAATGCCAGTACCTACTTCATTCTGAAAGGAAGTTGATTTTGAGGAAACTCCCTTCTGAAAGATTTCTCATTAAGATGCAGCTGTTAGCAAATAAGTTCTGAAAGAGATTATGTTTTTACCAAGTAAAGAAAACCAACCTCTACAGCAAGACAGAAGATCTTCCTTTTAGCATAGAGAGTCAACCTCTCAATTCAAAATGGCACATTTTCCATCTCACTCGCCGCAAATCTGTAAACTTACTTCAAGTGGACCTAAGGTATCTTAATGCAGAATTGAAGTTAAATCAGACAGATTCTTCCTATGAGACTGAAATCTAGGTAAGATTCGTCACCTGTAACGAAGGTGAAGAAAGTGTTCCTTTATGTGGAAAAAAAAAAAAAAAAACATGGGCACAACAGCTGTTGCAAGCTGTAAACTCCGCTCAACTGAGAGCAAGTATTCTAGTTTTTTCAGCGTCATGCTGACACGAGCATCGAGGAACCCTCTTTAAAATAATTAATAATGAAGCGGCAAACTCTTGTTTTGCTGTCATTATAGCATCGCCAATTGTATGATTTCATTTTGTGTGTGTTTTGTTTTGTGCAGGTAAAGGACCTCTTCAAAGGTATCGTTGATTTCTTTTCCAAGCAACACAAGACAGTTCCTCCTTCTTTTGTCGAAATTCCCAAGATTCGAAATCTGAAGTGAAGATGTCGTATTCAAGCAACCAGAAGGGTGTGATGCTTGTCTCTGTCCCAAAACCCAGTGATTTATGGTACGTCCAGGCTCAACAGACGGGGACTCGGGCTCCAAAGAATACATACAGCTCAAATCATTTCTTTGCCGTCATGAAATGCAGGTATATATCTTTGTTTCTTTCAAACAAAAGTATCCTAACGATTTGTTGAAAAGAAGGAATTCAGCACCTCATGTTTCCCATTCCACCATTACTTTAATGTTGACCAAACTGATAAAAACGAGCATTAAATTCAATGAAATATCCAGTGCAGTCCATTTCAAAGGTTAGCGATCTTACTCACTCTAACAAGCAACAAGATGGGAGGAAATTTTGCTGAGAAGCCATAGCCAGTCAATATTAGCCTAACATCATCATTGAAATAATACCTATGCTGAGGTACATAAATACTTCTGAGGTAGAAATTTGTGTTATTACCTGAAAAATGCCTATTGATACTCTTGGAGAATACTGCAACATTTCATGACATTATTTGCAGTCAGATCACAAGGTCTGTCCATTAAGTTATGTTGTTTCAGCAACAATGCATCATCCCTTTTAATATCGCCGAGGCTTTTGGGATATTGCAGCAATGTTAAACAAATGTTGCTGCAGAGATTAGGTAATCAGACCCAGGCCTCCTTCCATTTGCAGTAAATTTATTACTTGCTGAATAATAAAATAAGTAAATTAAATATTCTTGGTTTTCCATGAATGTTATTCAAACAATTTCACTTTTTGTACTTACTTACCAGGAGTGTCTGCCAGTCCCCGTAAGTCCCCAATGTCCCCCCTTATCCCCGATTTTGGAAGGGTGTCCCCATATCCCCGAAAGTCCCCAATTTTCTTGTTCAGGTCCCAAAACATGACAAAAATCGTCCTAAACACAGGCATTTTCAAATTTGCCTGCCAGTTGCGGTGGCGCGGTATAACCAGGAATAAAAAATCTGAATTGTTGCTTAGTTTTCCATGTTTTCATTGGTTCAACATGACTTGTATAATTAGTCGTATAAATTATGCCTTTTTTAGCTCCCTTTCTCTTACGATTTCAGGGAAAAAGTCCCCAATTTTCTTGATAAAACACCCCTAAAAGTCCCCAATTTTGGTTTTTTATAACTGGTAGACACCTTGCCTACCCACCAATAGAAAAGCCTACAGAACAAATTATCTCCTGCTCCAATTTTTCTTGTCTTGCTATTCTTTGGAATTTTTCAATTTTGCAGAACGCTCATTCATGCCGATCCTTTACTGATGGCAGCTCCCGTCATTGGAAAAACAAATCAAATTCATATCATCTGCACTAAAGAATTTTACAATGAGGGCAAACTTCAAACATTACTGGCTTTTCTTAGTTTATCCGTAAGTAAAAACTCTGTGTAAAGTCATTGAAGTCCCGACTCAAAATAATTCTTGCTCCGCCCCTGCTTAAATGAAAAAAAAATAAAAAAATATTACAAATTTTTGATGAATTTTCTACTCAAGAGTAATTTCAGGGTCGCCACAGTCATGGAAAACCAGGAAACTTCGAAGAAAATTACGAAAATGTCATAGAAAATTTGTTAAATCACCTTCATTTGCTTTCTAGAATGGGTTTTATTTGCCCAAAAATTATTTTCAATTGGACGTATTTCTACCAAACAGACCTATGTGGAGTTGAGAAATATGGGGTGTGCTCGTTAGTTCTCTGGCCGTAAGAGTGAATGAGAATAATAAAGCGCCAGTGACGCCAGCGGCAATGAGGATTCCGCGCGCAACGGGGAGATCGTCGTCGGGGCGCTTTAACTCATGAGCCCTGTCCACAACGCCCTCTTGCCATCCCGCGGCTCATGAATCCCGCATTCAGTTGGCACACAGGTCTGTTTGATAGAATGTAATATCCCGCTATTCCAATTCTTCAAAAGGAATCATGCCCACTTTTACATTGCTTCTTATGCAGCTTTGACGAGCACACCCCATACTTCTCACCTCCACATAGGTCTGTTTAGTAGAAATACGTCCAATTATGCCTTCTTAACCATCCGTCACATCTTCAATTGTCAGGAATTCCACCATAATGTGTCAGGGAAATGTCAGGGAATTTCATTTTCTAAATTCTGTGGCAACCCTGATTTACTACTCAAGAGTAATTTTGATGTGCATTAATGTCTGATGCTAACACTGATCCCTCAGAAAAGGACAAAAATTTTACAAATTACTTTCAATTTGACTCGGGTTTCCTACAGAATGAGCTGGAATCGAAAGTATTGCAGATAATAAATTGATAACAGGATGACAGTAATCTATCGCATTTATACATTCCAAGCATCGTCTATCAAAATTACAGGAAGCGATAGACAACAAAAACCAAAAGGAAATCGTTGAAAATCTTCGAGTTACAACCAACCCCTCCCAGTTAACCTCCTGCAAAGCTGGGTATCCTGTCAAAGACTAGGAAGGTCTTAGACAAGAAAAGCAAGAGCAAATGAGGGAAGGAAAAAGGTCAGAGAAAAAGAAGAGAAATGGACTCCAAAGGCAGGGACAAAATATGTTCACAAAAGTGCAAATATCGGAAAATTTACGGAAGTGGCGAGTTTTTTCTACAAAATGCGAAATCCTAAAATTATTTTTTATCATAGTAAGTTGTCTAAGTAATGAGCCTAAAATTTTTCCGAAATTTTACTGTAATAGCCTAGAAAAATGAAGGAATAGTTTAAATATGATACTTATAATCGAATTACTAAACGGTGTAATGATCGGGGTTTTCTTATACTTCTTTGAATGAAAAAATACATTTTCCAGGACAACCCACCACTTCCAGTTCGCCAAGAAATTTACGAGGCCTGTCTCCGGTACACCATACACACTAAAATCTGTCCAGCATGGAACTACGTTGAACCATATCTTGTTTGTGGTGCTAACTTCCTGACAAATCCGAATATAATGGGTGCTGTTCAATTAGACATCATTTTACAAGGTAGGTGCTGTCTGCAAAGTCCACCCTTCTATGAATTCTAGAAATACCTAATCAATGTCACAAATGCAATTTAATGAATTTCGTGGTCTTGAAACATTAATTTTCTGCAAACTTTACTGAACCTCTTTTGTATAGCAACGTAATCCCCGCGGCTCTTTGCCCCACCTTTTCCTTATTCTTTTACCCTCAGTTGCTTACCCTCCTTTTGAAGAGTGACTATTCCTTGAAATTTACCTTTCTTGTCACTCGCTCTCAGCTTTATGATTACATTTTTGGACTTACTTTTTTACTGTTAGGTTGTAAAACTCCTCAATTTTTTCTTAATATTCTGAAACTAGAATAAAATTATTAATTTGTTCCTTTTTTTCATTATTTCACCTTATCAGGTAGCTAAAATGTTAACTTAGTTTACCTTCAAAAGGTAATTTTTGGACTTCTTTGTCATGGATTACTCAAAAAGTAAATACATTAAATTGATTTTTCATGTGTAAACAAAAACATGTTTTATTAAAAGTAACTATCTATAGTGTAAAATTATGAGAACATTCTGCAGAATTTAACGTTTTCAATCTTTGTCTCACAGGAAATAATGCCCATCTTTCTGTGCGGCCAGTGCGTGTGTGCCTCCCACCATTGACACTGAAAGATTTAGTGAAGCGGAAGCAAAACTTGACACCAGTCCCTGGTGAATTTATCTATGATTTTTCAATGAGTGGTAAAAAAATTTTTGTTCTACCGAGGTAATTTTTTTTCTTCACCATCCTCTGATTTTTCTCTACTTTTAGCTATAGTTCAGTAGAATTAAGTAAGGAAAATTTAGATTCTTAGTTTAACAGTTGAATCTCTTTATCTCAAAAATACCTAAGTGCTAAAAATGAGAATTCCAGAAACAAGTGGAAACTGTTTTAATCGACCTGTTCTAAATCTTGAAAGTCAACAAAATAAATGTCTCAGTAGATCGCAATTCAATACCGGATTATTGTCGTTTCAGAAATTTTCTTACATTTTTAATGGGAAAAGACCAAAAAAAATAACCATGCTTTGGCGCTTGAGTCTTTTAGGGAATGAGCGGAATCTTTTTAACATCCTTTCCCCCCATTTAAATTCAAATTTTCAGTGTTTTAAGTTTTAATGTGCATGAAAACATTCATTTACACTTTCTCTACATAAACTACGATTATATCTTACTTACTGATGATTGCCATTGAATAAACTCACAAAAATTTCAAAAACAAAGACATATTTGGTCTATGGAACACATATTCACCCTCTCACTCTAAAAAATTTGAGGTACTGCGCGAGAGATTCAATGTATCAATTCAAGATAAGCCAGTTTCATGTAACGCTTTGGCACTTGGGTCTTTTTGAGCATGTCAGGACTTTTCAGTTGTGTTTTAGGCCTTAAAAATCCGTTTCTTTGCCTGTCACTTTGTAGCAAGATGCATCTGAGCAATACCAAACCACCAAAAGCTCAATTTTCGATTTTTTGCGCTCAAGTCTTTTTGAGAATGAACAATTCAATCGTAATCATTCCGGGACATTTCCTAGCACCTTAAATGTCAAAAGATACTGGAGTTTTGACGATTGAATATGTTTTAGTTCAAAAAACATAGTTTTGAAAAAAGGTTGCGTAAAGTTGTAAACTGTCCAGTTCAAGGCTCAAAACTGTCCTGCTGAAGAGCAACATTATTCTCTTTTTTGACACAAAATTAAACCTCTTTTGCTTACAACCATTTGAAGAATTCTAACAGTTTGCTTATGGGGCGCTCAAATTCTAGTTCCCGGCACCAAAAATTTCTAAAGTTATTCTTTGGAAAGATTTGTCTACATGTGTTAAGGTTCTTATCCTAGTGCAAAGTAGAGGTTTCCAAGAAGCTTGCATTGCAACTTGCATCGCCGGTCAATTAGAGGGCGGACGAAAGTATTGAAAGCCTCTTCGAGAGCTTTAGTTTGTACATGGACAAAAGCCTTCAGAGCTCTTTTTCCTGTGGATAAAGAATTAAAAAACATAACCTTTTGAGCTCATTTGTAGTAATCTTTAATAAATGTTCTTGTATAATGAATGCAAATCTGGAATATAAATTTTGCAGTTTTTCGAAATATATTCAAAAGCTTTTTTTTTTTTTCAACTGTCCTCTTTCATAGCTCGTGTAATCTGATTTTCCAGAATGACCGAGGCCAGGATTGAGACAGTAAGCAGCAAAATGCCCCCATCCGACGATAATTCAAGTTACGAGAAGCTGAGGGAGTTCTGGTTCAATAAGGTAAGTATTCAATTCAAAAATTAATGATAAGGTAAATACTAAAATTAACAATCAAAAGAAAATATTAAAATCAATCATAAGTATAAAATCCTTGAAGAGCTCAGCAAGATGCATTTTTAACGGTGTAGAAAAGTCATGTGTAAGGACATTGCACTATAATAAAAGGTATCTGAGCCCTCAAATTCATTTTATATTTTTCAGCGCTTAGAAAAATCGAATTTCAATTGAAATTGATGGAAATGTTTGTGGAAAACCGGTGGGGAAAATAAAGAAGGCTAGAACTGTCTCACTCTTGTTTGTAGTGTCTGCCTTTCTTTTTGTACACGGAAAAAAATTATATTGCTGGTATAATAATTTTGTAGTTTAAAAAAAGTGTCAGACACGTTTCAATGTAGATTTTACAATAAAAAAATGGTAATTTAAATACCCCTGTGGTTTAATTAACCTTCCACTATTGTAAAATTTACATTTGAAACCTGTCGGACATATTTTTTAACAATTTAATCGCTAAATCTGCAATCTATGTAATTCTTTGTAGATAGAATTTTGAGTCTCTAAAAACTGTCAAATAACCGGGGAAAACTTGTAAGTGTTAAAAGAATTTCCTAAAAAAGACATGAGCAGTTTTCAGCATTTGGAAAAAGTGTTTACTTTTTACGTCTTTTATAGATGAGAAATACCTTGAAGAACTCAGAGAATTTTAGGGAAACTTTTGATTTCTCAAGAACTGAGCTACAAAACGGAAAGAGAGAGCCTGTAAATGTCAGAAATTTCATAAAAAAAACTTGAACAGTTTTCAGCGATTGGAAAAAATGTTTTCCCTACTTCTTTTTTTGGTGGAAAACACTTGAAAAACCCAGCGAATTCTAGAGAAAACTAAGAACCAACTGTTGGTACAATATTTATTTTTTTATCTTGTGATTCACAGCATGGCTACATTTTACCTGAAACAGAGGAAGGCCTCTTTTACGTCGCTGTTCGATTTGGTTACGGCTCCTCCATGAAACCCTTAACATACCCAAGTCTGTGCGTAAAGCAAAGGCCCTTGATTGTCGTCCAGCCTTTTGACCTTGATGAAGTTCTCAAGATTTTTGCGTTTGATCTCAATCAAAAGCTGCCAGGTCTTTGTGTAACCCCCGCTGGTTTTCCTTCATTGCGGCTGAATCCAGCAATAGAGGTATTAACCCTTTGACTCCTACGCCCGACTTAAGTCGTCCTTCGAAAACCGCGCCCACAGCCTACGCCCGACTATAGTCGTTTCGTAACTTCTTTTTGTATTTGCCGCTCTTGAGCGAGTATCGCTTGTCGCAGAGGGTTAAATAGGTAGTGCTATCTGTCGGCAATGAAATGAACTACATGATGGAATAATCGTAAACAAGTTTCGTTGCCGGCGTTCCTCAGCAACACATGATTTTCCTCGCCGAATGTTGTTTACAAATTAGTTGTTGGGTTATGTCTGTAATGCTCACTTTCGGACTATTTTTATCGCAATTTTTCCGGGTTTTTCGCGGCGGATATTTAGTTTGAGTGTCGGAATGAGTGCTAAACAAAATTTCAAGCTATTTGGAGGAGAAATAATTGAATGACGGTAAGAAAACTAAAAGCTGTCAATTATGCATGATTTCTCATTCCTAACCTAGGCCAGGGGTGCGCGCTCTGAACCACATACTCAGGAGTCAAAGGGTTAAAATGTACTTGCGTTTCTAATACTATTGACGGTGCTTTGGTGTTGTAATTAATGTACCCCTGGAACGCCAAATCTGAACTTAACCCCAGGCCTTGTGATGCCCTGAAAAGCTGTAGGATGACCTAGAATTTGTTTCACAATTTTCTTCTAGAATTAGCTTCGATTTCAGAAATTATACAACCGTGCTAAGGAGGAACGTTGTACGAGCCTTCAGTCGTTGCCAAATTTCCCTTGATCAAATACAAAATTCAAGGGAAATTCGTAAATATCTTTCTTCCAAATTTTGAGAGGATTTTACATTTCCTATGTCGGTGAAAAATCTTAAGAAATACTGCAAACGCAGCACCTTCAGCACTCTGAGATGCAGCAATACATTTTTTCCCCACAAATTCTCCATAAGCAGTATGTTCTACATCAATGTCTTCATTTATTGGTAGCTAAGAATACAGGTTTAGGAAGGAAAATCTCCCACTTAATAGTTGTAGGGGAAGGGATTGCCTGAAGCACTGCCCTTTACCTATGAAAAATATATGCGAAAAGGTTAGATGGAAAGAAATGAACTCAAAAATATACTTTGAATGCTGTGACCACAGATGCAGAGCTGATCTCAATGTGGCCAAAAGATTACGATTAATTGCTGAAATGTAGCTCTATGTAGAGAACTAAACCCTATCAAGATATTCGCTTAAAGGTTTTCGCAGAAGATTAAAAAACTTGGGTGTCGAAGTGTCTTTTCCCCGGGCTCAAGAACCCTTGCAGAGGCGCTCTCCAAGCCCTCCTTACTCCAGTCAGTTGTCTCTGACTCACTGGGCTCTTCTTGTTGAATGCAAGCCATGTTGCAAATTGGCAGGAAAATGAGACTGCAGCCACCCTTGAGAATGACGGTTCAAGTGATGTTTACAAAGAGACAGTAGGATGCTAAGTATGTAAAAATGCCGTCTGAACTTTAAGGTGTTGCCAAATTTCCTCTGATAACATACAAATTTCTTGGTAAATTTATGAATAATTTTTTTCCGATTTTTCAGATTATTTTATTTGCAATTTCACCTAAGGTTTTTGAAAATGTCAGAAAAAAATATTCTTATCTTATCTTGTAAATAAACATTTGATCATAGGAAATTTGACAATTCTCAGATGTTCATATGGCGTTTTTCCTTAGCATGGCAGAGGGCACATGCGGTTCCTACTTTCTTTTTTCCAGCTTCTTGGCAAAAAGAAAACATGGCAACTGGACTAACACCAATATTGTCAGATCTAGCCATACTACAGTGTTTAGGTCTTCCAAATATACCTGTAAATCCTTGAAAGTGCTAGCAAATTTGTTTGAAAACTTCTCAAAAAGCTTTCAATTTTACTAATTGGAGCTCAGTGATAAGCCAGTATTAATCCTTCATTTTAGTTTTTAAAAGTGTTTCTAAACCCCAAACTTTTAATTTTTGTAACCACGGTATTTCCAGGGTTTTAAATGACAAGAAATTGAATATTTTTAGAAAATCTTTGAACTCTCTGGTAAATAGCGGAATTTTCATTTATCTATCTCTTGAATTTTTACCATTATCAGAACAATAATTTGGAAAAATAATAACTCTGTCTAAGTTAATTTAGAACTTAGCGTTAAATTTAAAAATATCGGAAGAAATTCTTCTCATCCTCACAATTGGTACCAACAGATGTAAAATGTTACAATTAATGAAAATTTTAACTAATCATTTCGAATTTCCACAGACTCTTTCTTGTCCAAATTTGTCATCGCATCCACAAGTTGCTAAAAATGCCGAGGAAAAAGTTGAAGAATCTTTAGCAGAGTTTGAAGCTGGTCCAAGCCATTCAGTGGAATTACAGATAAGCGAAGTAAGTAAAGTACATAGTTATCTGCCATCCAAGAGTGCAAGGTATGCCCTTTTTCCAATGTTTTTTAAAACATTGTCCTTTGTCAGCCTCGGCGCATAATTGAGCAAGTCAATGGAAGAGTTTGAACATAATGTGAAACCTTCAAAAGCTTATATCTTTGTTAATATGAAACATCAGAGTTGAAAAATGGTTATATTGTCTTTTCCGTAACATTTCCTTAAAGAAGCACCCCTTGACAATGACTGATCCACACAACGCTTTGTTACTTCGCCAGATCCGAAATTTCAGCGCTTTTGATGGTATTGACTGACCCATACAACGTTTCTCTAAAAGCACATAAACTTACAGTAAGACCTCGATTTATTTGATTGTGACTAAATAGATTCCACGATTTAATGTACCAATCTTCCGGTCTTGTTGAGGCCTTCAAGCTATTCGAACTTACGGATTCCATGACTTAACATTTTCATCAGTCCTGTGAAATCCAATGAATCGTGGTCTTACTGAATTTGGCGTACACAATGAAGTTCATTTTTAAGTAAGTAGAGAGGATTTGTATACAAAAAATTCTATAAAATAAGACATATTCTGTCAAAATGCGTTAGTAGACAACCTTCCTTTAAAAACTCCCCTTTCAAATACATCAGTTGCGTTGAATAATTTCTAATTATTTTATATTTCCCATGAATTTTAGATCTCTGATGCAGCCTCCTCTTCCAGCGTCTACAACAACCTTGTTCACGAGTTGCAAACAGGCATGTCTTCAGCTCATAGTACCCCTCTCGTTCCGATGGGAAGCGCATCCAATGCTCTTTCAATTACCCACCTCCAAGCATCCAACGCCCAAATTACAACACTGAACCCAGGACTCAATCATAATCATAGCCAGACTCCGACCATGAAACGTCCCGCACACTTTGTACATGCTCTGTTGCCGTCGGTAAGTAACCTGACAATCCAATCAGCTGAACGAACAGTGCATGGCTTCCTGTTCTCCGATGCCAGTTCATGGTTTTTAGAATCAGCCGAATAAAAGTTGAACTGAAATGAAAGAGTCCAACTACCAGGACAAATTGGACTACATTTTGCAATTAGGAACTACAATTTCTGGTTCATTATAGAAACACTATATTTGCTATTAGTCTCCCTACGCAAATAGATGTTTTTATCTATGAGTCAGAAATTGCCCTTCTTTATTGCAAAATGCATTCCAATCAACGATCGCAACAAAACATGGAAATTCTGAACTTAAAATCTCATTGAAATCATTTCTGATGAAAAAGCGGTAATTCAAAACTACATTAATAAATCAAAATCAGAAAACTCTCCACAAATAGGTTTTGGTATGTTTTTTTAGCACTTGCAGCATATTTTGAGCAGATATTTAAAAATACTTTGTTTTCTTTTAAACTCCTTTGTACACCTAAAAAAATTCTAATACTTGTACACCCTTAAAAATTCTAGTACGCTTAAAATCTTTGAAGAAGAGACAAAATATGTTCGAAAAAATTTGGTATTTCTGTTAAAAGTGCCAAAATCTTTCCGTAGAGTGTGTGATAAAAACAAGATTTTATGTTTTTAATATTTTCAATGCTCACCCTGGTCAAATCCATTAAAAAAATCTAATGATTATGATGTGCTGTTTGTTCTGGCAACAGTATATGATTCCAGTAGGATAATTTAAAATTTATCAAACAACTCTTCAAATATTCAAGCACCATTGGTGCAACTAAAAGAAAATGTCTCCTTTTATAGTACACATGTGCAACATAACAATGACCGAAATCAATTTATTTTCACTTGACAGTGCGAACTTTCCTCTTATATAATGTAACTGTAATTTTATGAAGTTTTTCACCCAAAACTTTCTGCAAAGTTAAGCAAATTTCCATCAGAAGAAAAGAGTGGCAAAGTTACACAATTTTGTCAGCACCAAATGGACACGCGCCCATTTTCTGAATGGTCTTTCACATGTGATGATACTTCATTTCTCACCCTGCGTATTGATCTATTAAAATATGTTTCTTTGTATCGGCACTGTCCATGTGTTGAAAGTCTGTCTTCTTGTTGTATCCAACAGGCAGAGAAAAAACCAAAAAAAGCTGCTGTCAATGACAGCATCGATATGAAAGATCATGCGCAAAGAGGACTGCTGGGACAGGTGAACATTCCCACTCTGCAGTATTACCTGCGCAAGAACGGAGTCATCGTCCAAGCAAAAGATAGGAAACCTGACTTGATCGCTAAAATTTATAGACTGTTGGACAAAGAGAAAGAGAACCAGGAAGTGTCAAACCAAGCTGTCTGAGCAAATCGGTAAGTCTCTATTTCTACTCATCTTCCTGCTTACTGACTGCAAGTGTATCAGAACAGTATTGTCGCATTGAAGAAAACATAACTAGAAAGTGAATCAACTTTGAATCTTTCAAATTAATTGGAAGAATAACCTTAAAGAGATTTACCTTCTGGTTCAAAAAACTGTAGAATAACGCTGCATCCCATGAGATATGTTCAGAAGTATGTAGCTAAAAAGCACAAAAATTCTGGATTTATGGGAGAAAAATTTGTTGAAATTTCTTAGGTTTAAATTGACTACGAATTTTAGCAAAAATTGCAAAGAAAGACTTAATATGTCCCAAGATTTGGTACTAAATTGAATCAGTCATTCTCCAAAGGACCTAAGCGCCAGAATTAAAAATTCTAGAAAAACAATAGAAAGGTTTTAATTGGCCTGTTGTAGATGCCAGAAGGTAGAAAAATAAATGTAAGAGAAGATTGTTATTTAAAATTTGTAACTTTGAACCAACTTGAGGCAGCTGCTCATGCTTCGCGGCTCAGCTTTCTGAAATTTGGCAAAATGACTCACGTTAAAGTGTTCTCCCTAAAATGCCTCTGTTTTTTATAATCGAGGCAGTGGTTCCAAGAACATATGATTTTAATTCCTTTCTCTATCGTGTCTGCAAAGAATGACTCTACCCTCAGGAATTTCAAAATTGAAAAAAAAAATGTAATTTAAGTAGGGATGTAAATTGAATGAACTTTATTGATGGCATATTTATGTTAATAATGATAATCATATAAAACATTAAAAATACAAAATCTAGAAATAATGAATAGTTGTGAACTTGTAACTAAGAAACAGTAAATCTGCGAGTTGTTGAAAATAATCAAGCTTTTGTCTTATAGTGTTGCAAATTTGAAAAAGTAAAGATAAATGCAGAAACTTTTAAAACTGTCAAATGAGTACGCACTGTGCCATTCAAAGTTATATTAATAGATAAAAGTTGTCAAAAAGCAGTTCTTAATGTCCATCAAATATAACTGGTCCAAATTTTTACAAAGAAAATGCATTTGGTATTAAAACTTATAAAATCTAAATTCAAAGTAAGTCTAAAATGCTAAAACTCAACTGAAAACTATGTAGATGTTAATGCTAAGCAGTCATGAATTTAAACTTGAGAAAACGTGCGGTAATTAAACTAATAAAAGCCCTTAACTAAAAGTAAATCTAAAAAGCCAATACAGGCAGTCATGCATTTCAAGTAGAAAACATGCGCAAAAATTAACTGATTAACGCCTAAAACTTGAAGAAAATCTTAAGAACTAGAACCGAAACTCTGAAAAAGTCATGTGTTTGCATCAAGCAAACCTTTCCTGATTTTTTTCAAAATAGTCTTGCGAGTCTTCTTGTCCTCAATTCCCATCGTTTCCAAATCGACATCAGTGAAAGTACTCAAAATTTCTGGCTCTACCTGAAGTACATAAAAGCATATGTCTTTTAATTCACTCTTGTTTTTAACTTTTTAGACAAGGATTTGTTACCGCCTTTTCAAAGTCTTGTGGCAGCACCTAATGTGAGTCACAAAGAATCTAGGTTTTCCCCGATCGATGGCCAAAGTGCATTACCATAATAAATAGTTTGAAATTCTTACAAAATATTCTGCCCACAGAATAGAAAAATCAGGGAAGTTTTCAAGAAATCATAGTCAGTAGTTTTCCAAAAGAAAAAAAAATTATGACTGGAAGTCTGCAAAGTCACAAACGTAAGAGATAAATGTCTTCAGACTTTTGCCATCAAGATACAACAGACAGTTTTGGTAATACAGGACGTCTACAAGTCTGAAAACCAGATTATTGTTAGGGAATTTCATCAGATAAGGGAAATCACCGAAAAGTTAGGGAATTTTGTGTAAAGCCAGGAATTTTAAAAATTATGGCACTCTGAATACTGGATAGAGAAATAGTTTTCAACAAGTTGCAATTTTAGTCCATTAAATGATCAGCACTTGAAGAAAATAGGTTTATTTTTTTCCGTCATTAGCAGGGAAATTAATTCCAAAGAAATTTTATTTTCACATCTAGGTATGCATGTATAATTGTCAATGTGAGAAGTCAATGAATTTTGATAATTTAGATTTGAAAACCTGGAAAAGTTAGGGAAATTGTTCGCATTGTGTCCGTTGACAACCTGCATAAATGTGAATTTGAACGGGTGTCCAGAGATTTTTATTTGAATTTATTGTATTTTTAGTTACTCGTTTTGAAATCTCACAGCCGAAATGTATCTGATCAGAACTGAGAAAAATCAGTTCACCCATTTTTCAAATAACTCAAGAAATCAACAGTATGTTGCAAGGCAAATTACCTGATTCAACTCAAAAAGTTTATAGTATTTTTCAAGTCCCAAATACTCCAGAACACTCTTGAGATCATCAGCACATATCGGTGCCAAATTTTGATTTTCATCATTTTTTATCAACTTCTCTCTGGAATGCAAAAAAAGGATTCAGAAAATCATGTTATGTCTTGTTAGGTAAATTATGTTTATGATATTTAAAAAGATAGTGTACATACGTAACCACTTTTAGAGAAATTTATCTTCGCCGTCAATTAATAATAATTCCAGTTTTTTATCCAGAATCAGTCAGTTTCTTTCAACACAATTTTTTTTTTCTATGCGACTGAGAAACTAATTTGAGTAGAGTTTTCTCCATGAAAGATTTTTTTTTAATAGTGTCCAAAAAAAATGTATCCTTTATGAGAATCTACCTTTAAGTCGCATCAACTTGAGCATATTCCGTTTTGAGACAAGTGTGTGCGCTTTTTAAAGAATTGGATCGCACTGTATCATAGTTCTTTTGTTGGAAACATTTTTAGAGACGACATTTCCATCGTGATTTTTTCCAATCGGAAAGAGATTTTGAATAAATTTTTTTTTTTCAAAATTACACAGAAACTAAAGTGATACCTTCTGTACAGTTTATCCAGCAGTTTAGTCCTCAATGGCACCTTCTTGTTCCTAGTTCGTAGTGGAGTCACGTATGAGGCGATAAAAGACCTAGGCTGTTGAAACGTCAGCTTTTGAGGGTGTAAAAATTTACGATGGTGTGTCTGAGGTGTGTTGAGGAGTTGAGGAACCATCAAGGATTGACCAAATTTTGGGGTTGAGACTGGTGTATGGGAGGGTGCGAAGCTCTTAGTGGGATGCAAGAAATTTTTAGGAGTGGTAAGTGGAGTATGTGGAAGCGTATGGTTCTGGAGAGGTGTCGGCGATGAAAAGTGAAAATAGGAGCAGTCTGGTGACGACAAGTTTGGAGTTGCTGGAGATGTTGTTAGCGTTGGAACGTCGGATACTGAATAGTGATAATAGGTGCAGTTTGGTAATGGAAGTCTGGGTGATGGACAGGACATCTTTTGGAAAGAATATGGTGAAGACAGCATTGCAGATTGGAGCTTAGGAGAGGCACAGAAACTGGAATTGTTGAAATTGAAGGAGGGAGTGTTTGATGAAGAAGAGTTTCTGAAGGCAAGAGAAGATTTTGCAAGTGGCACAAAATCGTTGGAGAAAAAACTTGAAGAGTCGGAAAAGGAGATGTCTGAAAACTGGTCATTCGGTTCGAAAGAGTTGTTTTGAAGAGTGATGTTCCTGTTTGGAAGGTTTTGATTATTTATCTGACGGAGCGGTCGAGTTTTTGGTGTGGATACTGGGCTGGCTAATTTCCTCTTATCAGGTTTTGAATATGGCTTTGCTGGTGACGGGGGTGACACTCCGACCTGCTTTAGACAACGCGGGGGAGTGTACAAACGGGGGTGGCACCTCGGCTTCCGTAAGTCATCGACCCCTGACTTAGCACTAAGGAAAGCTACCAACTCTGCGTCGTTCATCATCATCGCAACTTCCAGAAGTGTGTGGTTGGCTGAGTTTCGAATGCTCAAGTTAGCACCTCTTGCTATCAGGATTTGAACAATTCTGTAGTGTCTCTTGATTGCAGCAAAAAAAATCGGTGTGTATCCTGATGAAAAAAGAAAGCATACATTAAGTGAGTTAAAATTGTTTCATCTCTAAGAACCAGAATAAGAGAACAAAAAAATCTTCTGAAAATTAGGAAATTCACCAGGAAGTAAGTGAAAAAATTCGCAATTATTTTCTTTTTCTGCGGTAAAACTGTTTGGTTTATAATTTCAGTGGCAATAATGCTATTTCATTCACAAATCTGAATGTGCCCTCAGAAATGAATAAAGAAATAAAATAAGTTACAGTAAATTATAAAATCAGGATTTTTCATAAAAATATCAAGAAAATTCAAAAGGGAACGTTAGAAGACATCCTGTAAGGAGTCTGCAGAAATCCTAAAATTATGCAAAGAGACTCTAAAGAGATAGAACATTTTTCCAAAAATGTAACCATGTCTGAAATTTGGAACCAAATAAAACCTATTCAGTCAAGAGGAATACAATGATCATTTTTAAATTTGAGTTGAATAATTTTTTTTTTTTTTTTTTTTACTACTCTAAATAGCCCACAAGGGCTAATCCTGCGCTTTAGTCCTGTCCCCCCTCCGTCCCTAACAACCAGTCCCAGACAACCACTGTTTAAGACCATCAAACTCAGGTTGCTTGGCGGGAATCGAACACAGGACCTCCCGATCATGGAGCTAGCGCTACAACTACTACACCATAGGAGGCCGACAATTGATGGTTGATCTGAGGAAAGACAGTCCAAAAAATGTAGAATCAATAAAGAAACCGATTTTTCATTTAAGCTGAACATTCTAACATCGTAATCTGTGTAGTAAAATTCAAAATAAATTAGAACAAGGATCTTACCACAGGTCGTGTTCTTATTGTTCACGAGGTTAGGAAATTTATCCAGTAATATTAGTACAATTCCTTGCAGCCCTAGCAAGCTTGCCAAACTTACAGGGTCTATCAATTCACTAGCTAATTTATCATAAGTGAAGCTTTCTGTGTTCAAAATTGTCTCGACCATACGCTCATTCTTACTGATCACTGACACCGTCAAAGAACTTAGTCCTAAGAAACAGATTACATCAGAGAAGTGGTAAAAAAAATTGGTGAAGGAAATCAAACCAAAACTAGAATACTGCAAATTTTTGCCCGTGACAGAGCATTTTTGACACACACCATAGCTTTAAGCTGGAATTCTCCACCTGTGATAGGAGAGATGTATTTCTTTGTAGAATATTGTCAGTGAAACCACTAGACGAGGTATCTCGATTTCTGACATTGCAGACGTCTTGTCATGCTTTATTTTTTATATGGGGAACCACTCTATGTCAATTCTTGAAAATTTCCGTGATTTTTCTTCTCCATGCAAAGAAAACCCATTGAAAACTCTAAAGGAATGATACTGATTTGTTCTCTTTCAAAAAATAAAATGGGAGCGGAAATTTTTAAACACCGCAAACGAGATATGTGGTCTTTTAGTTTCACCATCGATCTGGAGCATACTGGTCTCTTTTTTCAAGTTTCATTTATACCTAAAGATATTAATAAGAAAATCATTTTTCTGTGACAAAGTGCTCTGTTAAGAAGAACCAGTAAACAGGAATTGCCTCGGTCGAAACTGGGAGATTTCAGGACATTTTTAAAGTCAGGGAAAACCTGAAATTGTCAAGTAAAATAATGAATATGACAAGGAAAAATTGTTAAATCACCTTCATTTACGTTCTTGAATGAGTGTGACGTTTTGGAGAACAAATTTTGCATGGACATTTCCTCAGGTGGCTGAGAATTTTACTAAAATGAGTCAGGATATTTCATTTTCTAAATTCTGTGGTATCTTTGATTTTCGCAGATACCCTTAGCTTTAGTTCATCCTAATGATTGATCAAAAACAATATCTACTTTTCTATCTATGCATGAAACTATCTTTCAAGGCTAATATCAGTTTAAGAGACCTCTCTGTTCTTGCGTAAGGTCTTGGTAAAATTTTCAACTTATCAAAAATGGACGTACCGTAACTGTTGCAGTCATTGGGAGTGTATCCCTCTGAAATCATTTTTTGAACTCTGGCAACATGTCCATCCCTAACGTGAATCAGGTACTGTGTCCAGCCAAACTGAAGCATAGAGTCAATTTTCCCAAAAATTGGTTCAAATGCTATGTCATCTGCCATTTACCCTGCTTTCGCTGGAAAAATGTATATAGGTAGTGAAACTCGGTATCTTGACTTTGATTTCAAAATATCCAAATTCCCACTCAAAAATTTTTTTTTAGTCGGTAATTGACAAAAGAATAGAAGGTGTGCTGAAATTTTTAAATGCCATCACTGAGATATGTCAATTTGGAGTTTTGCCATTGATTAAAAAGTCAGAGAATCTTACGGTCCAATGCCCTTAAATTCATGGAAAGAATAGAAAATATTGAAATCAAAGAAAACCTGTCACCCTGAATATTTGATTCAATTCAGTTCAGAAACAAGGGGAAATTAATCCAATTTTCTCCCTTAATTTTCAAGGCAAGCTTATGGTCATAGAGATTAGTAGCCTCTATTTCCAAGTCTTGGAGTTTGGTATTGTGAAACACCCTCCCCCTCAATTTCGAAGGGCTCAGCGTGAAAAATGTCTCATGAAGGCAAAGTACTTCAGTGCTCCAGGTAGATTCGAAAAGTTATAAGAGTCTGAAATCCAAGAGAGGGAGTCCTCTGATCTGGAAACTCAGAGGTTTCAACCAAAGATTTGCCCCCCCTAAAATCAAGGAAAAATGGGCGGAACTTGGGAAAATCCAAATGGTCCCTCACGAAATTTGCAAAATTTTGTTAAGTAAGTGCGTGGCATTTCTTTCATCTTTGAAATTTTAATTTGATCAATTTTTCGGTGAGGGCAGGTCGAAATCACCTCTGAAACGACCCAACCTTTCCGGTGAGGCCCCTCAGACTCTCCTTTTGAGCCAGGGAAATCCCTGGAACCCTCCCTTGGAACCGAAGAAGCTCAACAAATCTACCGTAATGGGATGTCTTTTTGTGCCCCGGGCCTGGGAGCCCGGGGCAGAGTTAAGAAATTTCATGAAAGATTATAAAAGGAAATATCATTAGGAAATTTCAAGAAATTTCATGGGAAAAAAGAAGTTTCATGAAATTTAAGAAATTTCATGGGAAGGAAAGAAATTTCATGAAATTTCTTGTGAAATTTCAAGAAATTTCATTCGATGAAATTTCTTTTAGCAACTCTGGCCCGGGGGCACTGTCCCTCAGAACCCTCTTGATGAAGCGCTCTTCTGCCCTCCCCACAAAGTTCCCAGTTCCCGTGCTGGGAAATGTCACGGAATGAGATGATCCCAGAATTTTGAACACCGTGGTTTTAGGTACATACCTGAAGACTACGTACTGAACTGGGACGTTAGTCACCCTCTAGAATTCCACTTTTGACGAGATAGCTCCGGCTGATCATCACGCACTGATATACTCCTCGATAGTCGATCAACCTGAAGTGAAGTCTCGCGACTTGGTGATGGAGCGATAGGATCTGCCAGATCGCCCGCGCCCAAAAGATGCGGCTGATTATCGTGGCGACGCACGGTGCGTCGAGTCAATCGGAGAAGTCGGACATGAAATTTTTGACCAAAACTACAAATTTTGACGTTTATTTCGTCGCATTTTAAATTTTATGGGGTGCTCTGAGAAGAAAATTTCGCGAGGAAACCGATGAAACCAATTTTGGAACCTTAAAGTTTGTATAATCGAAGTCATAAGCGTTTAAAGTTTCCAAAGTTTTTCCGACCTCCTCTATTGTCTTGATCCACTGTGCGGCACGGCGCATCCGCCCGATCGTGAAAAGTCGGATCGCAGAATGATAACCCATCGCGCGCTATTGTCAGTTATCAAAGTCAATACGATTTCTGCTGCTCGCAGTAGAGGCTGATCCGGGGGGGGGGGGGGGGGAGGGCCATCCCCCAGCCCGCGGCAGAAAGGAGGAGGAAGAAAGGGGAAACGGGAAGTATAAGTAGCATACCTTTATACCGACGGTGGTTTCAAGACCTAATTCGACGGTGTAAGTCCACAATCACGTATCTCGTTTGCGGTGTCTGAAAATCTCCGCTCTTATTTTGTTTCTTGGAGGAGAACAAAGCGACATCATTCCTTGAAGTTTCCGCGGAATTTTCTTTGTTCAGGGAAGAAAAGTCACGGTAGTTTCTAGGAATCGCCATTGAGTAGTTTTCCATTTAAAAAATGAAGTATGACAGGAAGTCTGCTACCCTGCAAACCGAAGATAGGTAGTTGCGGACTTGCTCTGTCGAATTGCGCTACTGCCCTCTTACTCGGTCGTGCTAAGGAGAAACGCCGTAAGAGCCTTCAGGCCTTGCCAAATTTCCTCCGATAAATACGAATTTTGAAGCAGAGTTGGGCGCAAATACTTCAGCAATTACTGAAATTGGTGCGGCACACAGTGGATCGAATCAATAGGAGAGGTCGGACGAAATTTGGAAACTTTAAACGCTTATAACTCCGTTTCTACAAAATTTTGAGGTTCTGAAAGTAGTTCCATTGGTTTCTTCGAGAAATTTTCAACTTGAAGAACCCGTTACATGTAAAATGTGACCAAATGAACACCAAAATTTGCAGTTTTAGTCCAAAATTTCATGTCCGACCTCTCTGATTGACTCGATCCACTGTGCGGCAACTTTGATTAGTCGCTCGGTCCTCAGAATTCTCTACCTGATAAGATAGATCGATCGTCAAATTATTCGTCCGATTGACGATTGATCGGACGTTGCTGATTGACCAATTATGGAAAAATTTATGGGAAAATGGACCGCGTTTAACAAAAAGGAACCAAGCCGCAACAGCTGTTGCCGCATTTAACGGGGCACTTTAACTTTTTACAAGAGAACCTTCGTGCGGATTCCTTCGAAAATTTTAAGGAATTTGCTTCGTGCCTTGTAGACTAAAATTCACTGAAATTCGGACCAAATTCCGCCGAACTGTTTTCATGTAAAAAATACAATTGTCCAATTAAATTGGGCGATAGCTGATGCGGCTTGGTTCCTTTCTGCTTAATGCGGTCGAAATATTCATAGCTGTCCTCGAAAATTTAAAAAATTAATATAAATTTTATCAGGGGAGATTCGGCAATTCCTGAAGACTCATACAGCGTTTTTCCTTAGCACGGCAGTATCGTTCCCAATTTTCCCGGTTATCTCAAAGAGCATTCGTAAATTGCGTAACGCACTTTTTCGACACCCCCCCCCCCCCTCCCTTCCCAATCCCCTAGTAGCAGTGATCGCGATAAATAGCGATTTTATCGGTTGATTATCGCGATTATAGGTATCGGTGGCAATTGATCTCAATATTATCGAACAAAAAATTGCGATTTATGGCGATTAAATCGCCATGCATCGCAATTTTTTGTTCAATTAAATCGCGATCAATTTTCGTCGATAAAATCGAGATTTAAATCGCCGTATATCGCGATTTTTGTTGCGATAATATTTCGATAAATTGCCGGGCGATAAAATCGCGATTTTATTGCAACAAGATCGAGGATAATCGCTCGGATGTTGACGATCTTAGCGATTTTATCGCCGACACAATCGCGACAAATCGCGATTTTTCCGTTGAAAAATGCTACTTGGGTCGCAACGCTTCGTATCGCAACCCCGGGCCCCCCTTTACAAATACGTAACGCTCGACGAATTCCTCCCTCCTCAAGATCCCAAAAATTTTGGGAAACTCTTTAATACTTATGTTGCTGGATAATATTTGAAGTATTTTCAATAATAATGTGATAAATAACGTTGAAGAAATGAGGATGACCCATTTCGGATTTTGTGTGTTTTTTTCAACAATAGAGAGGGTTACGTGACGCTGGCGCTGCCCCCCCCCCCCCCCCCCCCCCCCCCACTCCCCCTTTAAAACGCAGCGTAACGCAGGCTCGTTCTCCTTGGCTCCCTAGAGCGTTTCGTAATTTGTGAACGATTTCCCGCACCCCAGCGTCGAATACTGTAATTATTTAAGAAAAATCACGAAGATCAAAAGCAGGCAATTTGGAACACTGAAATATTTCACAAATCTTTAAAGGGTAAGGTGAATCCAGGGTTCGATTAGGGATAATTCAATATTAGAGATAGCGCCACCAGTCACCTCTGACAATTTCACTTTCCGTCGACGATATTCCTGAAATAATATTCCTCAAAATACAAACCGCAGAAGATTCACAAGATATAGATTATTTGTTGCTTGATTTTTTGAGCCAAAAATATCGGCAATTTGAATCACAAACGCAGAGAAAGTACTGATGGAACTTTCAGCTCAGAATCAGCGGCGGCGGTCGAGCGCGCAACGGAATCCCTTATGTTCTGGCTCTCTCTCTCTCTCTCTCATTGCCGCAATGGGAATTACTTTCCGCTGTAGTTACGACTTTATTTTTGGGAATTTTGAGAAGATTTTTTTACTTTTTTTAATAAGTATTGCGGTTTTCATTATTTTGGCAAATATATCGGCTATTCTGAGCAGTGCGACGTGGTGGTCAAATCGCGAAGTTCGAAGCCTGGATTCACCTGTGGAGGGATTTCTTTCCCGAAAATGTTTCCGGGGGAGGCCTCCCGGAACCCCCTATCCTGCGGGGGTGTCACCGCAGGCAGACCCCCCTCTACATCATCAAATGCCACCCTCTGCGACTGTCTCTGGATTCGCCACTGGCGTGCATTTATATCGGTCGGTACTAATACCTAATACTCAAGATCACTGGGAAATTTTGTTGAACCTTTGAAAAAATAATGTGACATAACGCGCATCTGTTTCCCTCAATGTGGAGACTTGATATATTTGTTTTTACCGCCGTAGATCATGTCCCGGTTCCTGGCCAATCACGTACTTTGTTTATGTTATCGCGGCAAGCGTCGGTGTTGCCACTTGGATTTTGTTTATTTATTTATTTAAGATCGTAGTATGTACAAGAAAATGAAAAGGAAAATTGGCTTTGGTCAAAGAAGACAAACAGCCACCACACTATATGCGAAACAGCTCAACACCGAATGTTATCAACTATTAAACGACCTTTAAGTTGTCATACCTTAACAATTGTCGCTCCAAATGGCAACACTGTCGAAATTGGTCATGCTGTGCTTTTTAGGTTATATGTTTTTCTCTCGTGTGTTCGTGTTTTCCTTTTCTGTGAACTGTGTACGTAAAGTTGTCTCTTGTACTTAGTGAGCAGTTTGAAATTCCATACATTGATTGTTTGGTTGTTTAGTGTTCCTGCTTGAATCATCGAAATCGTGTGTCGACCTTGTCATCGTTCAAAAACTGTGAGAAAGTTTTACGAAGCATCTCCGGAAGCATTGTTCTTTAAGAAGGCATTTTTAATCGGAGAAGGATGGCTGAAGATGATAGTAAAGTAATAAATTTTCACTGCTTGTTGTTTTTGCCGAAGGGCAAGATCAATGAAATTGCCAATAACTCATGGTTGTCTACCACCACCAAGGGAATCAAAGGTTTCGCTTTGCTCCCAACTTGTGCATTAAAGGAAAATACCGATGTTATGGAGCTGTTCGTGTCCCATAATGTTGAAATTCTTACCAGTGACAATTGTGCACCTTTACAAGAAGCCATTGCACGCAAAGATGTTGATACTTTAGAATTGATTGTTGAAAGTGATTTAAAAGAGCATTCAGCCTCTGGGAGCTTTCTTTTCCCTTTTCCCGTCTGTATCGCAGGTGGTGCGTACGATTATGAAAGAGTCCAGTTACTTTTTGGTAAGGATGCAGGGGTCTATCGAGGTCTTCCTGCTCTTGAGTCTCATGATCAGCCAATTATCGACAAAAATAATACTGAAATCATGGAGAAGCTTTTAAATACTTCAGTCAATCTGGGAGTCAGAAGTAGTGGCGGTAGAACACTAATGCATATTGCTGCCTGTGCGGATGAAGTCATTCTAATCAATTTACTGTTAAAGTATGGATTTGACATAGACGTACAGGACCAGTACCATTGCACACCTTTACTTCTAGCTTCCGAAAATGGTCATATATCAACAATTTCTTTGCTCGTGGAAAGAGGGGCAGCTGTGAATGCACAGGATGAATCTGGTATGACAAGTTTGCACATTGCTTGTCGTCAGAACAATTTTGAGCTAGCAAAAATCCTCCTTGATAATGGTGCTGATGTAAACTGCAAAACTAAGAAAGGATTCACACCCTTGCATTTTGCAATTCATTTTAGTGAACTCAAAGAACAACCCTCTCTGAACAGTCCTCCGAACAATGAAAACCAAGGTGTAGTGTCACATGCTTCAACAAATACAAACAGCTTGGAATGGGATTTAAAGTTGACAATTGAGCTTTTGAACAGAGGTGCCTTCATTAATGCTAGTGCTTCTCTCGGTTCCACAGAAGGTTTCACACCGTTAGTTTTAGCTGTTGATAAAGGAGTACCAAAAATAATTCAGTGTCTTCTAGAGTGGGGTGCTGATGTTAACATTCCATGTTATGGGAACTTGAGTTTCCTCAAAATCTTCCTTGATGCTTGTAAGGAGTATCCAAGCAGCTTTTCTGACTGTGCAAGAACTCTAATTCCTGATATTTTAAAATGCAAGCCTGATTTAAACAACAAAGCAAGTAGAGAAGCTCTAACGCAAGGTATTCTGCAGGATAATATTTCAAGTGAAATCACTTCATTGCTTTTGCAGTATGGGTTCACCGTAAAAGAGGAATTAAGTTTCTCATTTGACCTATTACATTTTGCTCTTCGTGAAAATCACATTAACATTGTCAAAGAACTTCTGAATTCTGGTGTTAGTGCAAATGCTGTTTATCAGTACGTTCACTTTTATGTTGAAGATTACGAGTATGAGAGAAGGAAGACGACGCCCCTTCTAACCGCTATCGAGAATCATAACAATGAAATTGTCAGATTCCTTGTTGATTCTGGAGTGGACATCTTTTACGATGACTTTGCTCCAAATAACTTGGAATCACCCTTACGCACTGCCTGTCAGGAATCAAATGGGGAGGCTGTCAAAATTCTTCTCCAGAAGAGCTTTGCTTTAGGCAGTGTAAGCTGGAGGACTAGCAATCTGATAGCGTTGATGCATATAGACGATGAGGAAATGATCAAAGAAGCTGTGTGTGGATGGATCAATGAAGGACTGGCAGGTTTCTTGTCGGAACATATTCCACTCTCTGCTGAATATGGTTCCTCCAACATGTTGAAGGAGCTAATAAAGTTAGGTGGCTGTATTGATTCCAGAGATTGGAAAGGGAAAACAGCTCTTCATTATGTATCCAATAGAAATTGCAGTGAAATTGTGGAGCTGCTGATCAAAAATGGTGCGGACATAGAGGCCAAGTGTTTTCACGGACTGACCCCGATCTCCCATGCTGCTAAACGTGGAGATATAGAAGTCGTTTTGGAACTTCTGAAGTATGGGGCTAAAATCAATCAATTTGATACCTATGACTGCTGTACTTTACAGTATGCTGTGTTAAACTTTGATTCGGGAATTTTGGAAGCTCTTCTGCGCCATGCTTTCACCGATTTTCAACTAATCTGCAGCACGGAAATCTTGGAATTTTTAAGCTTCTCCAATATTTCAACTGTCAAGAGCATCGGAGATATTTCTTACTTTGATTTTACGTACGAGGATAACAAAGATAAATTTCAGAATTTAACCAAGTTCTTATTGTGCTTTTTAATGGAAATGAAAGCAGCATTTCCGGATGAAGATGATCTTGCCGATTTTGTAGCTCGATCAGTTGAACCTGCCCTTCAGTTATTTGGGGATGATGATTTACTCGCAGATAAGTATGATATTGGAGAGATAGCAGTGGATGTGTCTGATCTGATGGAAAAGAATAACTTGGAAATCAACAGATTGAAGATGCACATCATCGATTCCACTAGTATAAGTCTATACGACATCCTCACCAAAGATATGTCGCAATTGGCTCGTTATGCCAGAAATCAGAAATTAGTCAATAGTCTCCACATGGAAGATCTAGAAAAAGAATTCCCTATTTATGGCAGTGTTATTTCACACAGAATGAAGAACGGAGTTTTCAGAAGAAAACTTCTAGATCAAATTGTCAAATTATGTCCGTTGCTCTTCAAGGAGTTCAACATGTTACCGGGTGATATAAAAGAGAAAATTTTTGACTACCTGGCTAATGGCGATTTAGAAGTTTCAATCCATGCATGTCAAAGAATTGCTACTGCTCAAGGGATTACAGCAATCTCTCTCCCTAACTAGAGGAGATACTTCGATATTTACTCGTGAGTGACTCATATTTTTCAACTTTTTCTTTTGTTTTCTTTTTCCTTGTTCTCTGTCTTTTTCAATTGTTTTGTCAGGATGTCATTAGGCTTGAATATTGGTAGTAGATTGAATACAGGATCGGTTTGCTGGATTCTCTCTTTTTAAGGAATAAAAAGAGAAGAAAACTAAGTAAAACCTTTCTGCACAGGCAGCCCACTAATTTCTGCCTCTGCCTCAAACCATCAAAACTCCAAACTATTAGGACTACATTTTGCAATAAAGGAGGGTCTATAATTTCTGACCTAGTTTAGGAGCAATGTATTTCCCATCAGACTCTAATTCAACTACATTTTGCAATTAGGAGCTACAATTTCTGGCTCAATTCAGAAACAATGTATATACCATTAGTTTCGCTATGCACATAAGTGTTTTTCCAGAAGAGCCAGAATTTATAGTTCCAAATTGCAAAATGCAATCCAATTGGACTACATTTTGCAATGAGGAACTTTGAATTCTGGGCCAGTTTAAAAACAACATATGTGCCATTAGTTTCGCTATGCACATAACGTCGGTGAAACTACCAAACACGTATCTCGTTTGCGGTGTTTAAAAATCTACGCTCACAATTTTTTTGAAGTGGACCAAATCAATATCATTCATTGAAATTTTCACAGAATTTTCTCCACGCGAAGAGGAAAAATCACGAAAATTTTCAAGACAGGACGTTAGGTAGTTTTTAGTATGTAGTAGTTTAAAGTATGACAGGAAGTCTGCGACGTCGCAAACCGAGATACGTGGTTTGGTAGTTTCACCATCGATAAGTGTTTTTACAGATGAGCCAGAAATTATAGTCCCAAATTGCAAAATGTAGTTCAATTATGCACATAAGTAAGTGTTAATGCATGAGCCAAGAATTGTAGTTCCTAATTGGAAAAATGGGCCGCATCAAGCAGAAAAGAACCGAGCCACAGCTGCTATTACCAAATTTAATTAGACCATTTAATTTTTTGCATGAAAATGGTAGTGCAGATTTTTGTGCAAATCTCAGTGAGATTTTTGCATAGTATGAAGGAAATTAGTTAAAATTTTCAAAGGAATCCGCCCAAATGTTCTCTCGTGAATAAATATACTGTCCAATTATTATTGGATTTAACTGATGTGACTTAGTTCCTTTTGTGGGCTTTCCTGAGGGCCATGGCCCCCCAAGTCGGGAAAAAATAGTCTTTTTAACACTGTGACAATCTTTATCAACCAATTTTAATGAAAATTGGTAACGGGGGGGGGGGGGGGGGGGGTAATTTTTAGCGCTCTACAATTTTGACCTTAAAGGGAAAACTTGTTGAGGGGGGGGGGGGTAGGGGGTCATCAACCTAAAGTGGCCAAAATTGGTGTTGCCAGCGACGAAATTTTTGACGGCACCACTAGATTTAGCGTATGTATCTTGGGTGTTTTCACCATGACTCATCGTTTTCGAGATAATAGGGGACAATGGGGCCCTGAGAGAAAGCGTTTTTTGGAAAAAAGCATACCTCAAAAACATCTTTTTTGACCCCAAGAATCGACTCCTTCAATTTTCGCACTTAATCCTAGGTCACCCTGTACAATATAAAATCACAAGAGTGACGCGTAACGTATATAGCGCACGAGGCGCGAAGCGCTTAGGGGTTGGGCCGCGAAGCGGTCAGGGGCCCTTTGATTATGATAAAACTAGTATTTCAGATCATGCCCGAACCCTGCGAAGGGAGATTTCGACGGCTGAACCCGGAAACCACCATCTGAATTCCGGAGTTCCTAAATTAGCTCTCATTTTAATCTCTAAGGCAAACGAGCCAAGCCGACGTCATTGCTTGAAATTTTTTCATAATACCATTGGAACGGAAATGAGACGTCACAAAAATGTTATTACGTTGATGCGCTCTCTGATTGCAGCACGAAGTACATCGATGGCCATAGTGCGAAACCACGTATCTCCGTTTGCGACGTTGCAGACCTCCTGTCATACTCTGTTTTTTTTCCTCGGAAAACGAGTCAATGTAATTTCTTGAAAATTTCGCCGATTTTTTTCCTCTTTCAGCAGAGTATTCTGTCAAAATTTCCAACTATGAAGTTGGCTTGTTTCTCTTCCTGACAGCAAAATAGGAGCGGAAATTTGGAAACGCCGCAATGGAGATGCGTGTCTTTGCACTCAGGCCATCTATATCGGGAACCTACAATCGACGTCGCAAATCGAGACACGCGCAGAGATGCAATATTTCATGAAAATGTATACAATTAAATTTCATTAAACTTACTTAAAACTTCTGCACAATGGATTTAGTATGCTATGAAACGCACGTGCTCAGCGAAATGTTTATCTTCCAATTTTGGAGGCAAAATAATAAAACGAGGAGTCAAAATTCCAAGTTCTTCACGAGTTCACGAATTACTGTTGTTGTGGGTTGCATGCGCAGCTTCTGTTGAAATTTATTGAAAGTCAGCTTTCACTTCCCTATAAAAATAAACTTCATGTTGCATCTCTGAGCCGCCGCCGATTCAAATGTTTCCAGTTTTCCCGCGTCTACTCGTGTTCCGTTTCTTGACCAATCCGGGACTTTGTTTACTCTCTGGCTGCTGGCGAGTTCCAGTGCTGCCAGATTGCGGAAAGTAACACTAATGACGGCTTTTACGCGGCAGGGGGGAAAAGAAACCTTAGTAGCGACAATGCTGGTGCTCTTTAGGTTAACTAAGTTAAGTTACTAACTAAGTGCAAGTGCAGAGCAACTTTTTGAATGAATAACGTGTTACGTGTTGCGTGTCTGTGAATTACTTTCGGTACCTCTCAACGAAATTTTGAGTCGTTATCAAACGGTGCACGTAATGAATCGTTAAATTGTACTGACTGAGCTGTGCTCCACAGGTACCTAGCACAAACTTCTCTTCCCTTCCAGACTGATCTTTGAACTATGACGGAGGAAAGTACCAAAATATTCTGCATACATTGCTTATTGTTCATACCCAAAGGGAAAGCTGGTGAAATTGCTATCGGTTCATGGACATCTTCAACTGAAGAAACGATCAAAGGCTTTGTGTTGCTTCCAGCCTCTGTAGTTGCCGAAGATACTGAAGTTCTGAAGTTGTTCACCCGCAACGATATCGAAATACTTACCAGCCACAACTGCACTCCGTTACAACAAGCCATAATACTCAAAGAGGTGGACACTCTAGCCCTGATCATCGAAAGTGAATCAAGCAAGAACGTTTTCAATTCAGAGGTAACGCCTTTTTTCCCAGTCTCCGTATCTGGTGAAGATTATGATTACGAGCGAGTCCAATTACTTTTCGGTCGTGATGCAGCCGTCTATCGAGGTACGAAGCCCAGTCCCAATTCAAGTACAATTGTTGATGAAAGTAATGAAGGTACCATGGAGAAGGTCCTAAGTACTTCAACTGATCTAGGATTTAGAAGTAGCACTGGCGATGTAAATTTGATACATTTTGCAGCCCGCATTGGTGATAACCTTTTGACCCATTTGCTGTTAAAGTATGGTGTCAGTATAGAAACATGTGACCTCAGCAAATACACACCTTTACTATTAGCTTGTTTAGAGGGTCATGTAGCAACTGTCTCCTATCTTCTAGGTGAAGGAGCAAATGTGAATGCACAGACCAATTCAGGCGAGACGGGTCTTATCTTAGCTTGTGAAGCGAACAATTTGGAATTAGCAAAGCTCTTACTCAACAGAGGTGCAGATGTTAATTTAAGAAATAATAATGGATTTGTGCCTCTGCACTTTGCAATTTACAACAGTGAAATCAAAGTTGATCCATCTGAACCCTCCATTGTAGAGGACAATGGCAACGGTACTGCTAATTTTTCTTCAAACACAGATGACTTTAGAATGGATACAAGTCTGATACTTGAACTACTTGATAGAGGTGCCTTTGTCAATGCCTCCGCCTCTTACTGCCATACAGAAGGTTTGACACCTCTAGTTTTAGCTGTTGAGTTGATGGACCTGAAAATGATCAGGTGTCTTCTAGAGCGAGGTGCCGATGTCAACATACCTTGTTACGGTGACCAGTCTGTTCTGAAACTGGCTGTTGATTTTTGTCTGGCTGCATCTGGTGCCTCCCAATCAAAGGATGTTATCGCAGAGATCATGAAGCATAACCCTGATTTGAACAGTAAAGCTAATCAACAGGCTTTCAGTAAAGTTGTACTTAGAGAAGATGATACCTCTATTAAAATAGCACAATTGTTTTCTCAGAATGGGTTTAACGTAGACAGAAATTGTGATTTTACCATTGAACTGTTACACAAAGCTGTAGGTAAAAATTACATCAATGTCGTTAAAAAACTCCTCGAATCTGGTGTCTCGGCAAATTCAGTCTATCTACATTCATTTCCCAATCCCACTTGGCATGATTTTGTTTGTGTGAAAGCAACGCCTCTCATTATTGCTATTGACAATCATCACCATGATATTTTGCAGTTGCTTGTCGATTCTGGAGCGGACTTGACTTTTACAGACAAGGACCTCGGGTCATTGACTTCACCCATGTGTGCAGCTCGTAAAGCAAAAAATTGGACAGCCGCTAAAATCCTTCTTCAGAAAAAGATGTCCTCGGACGAAGCTGACATCAACCGTGACAATTTAGAAGCACTCATGCGTATAGATGATGATGAAATGATGAAAGAGGCTATACAGAGATGGGTTGAAAGAGGATTAGCTGGTATGTTTTCGGAGTATATTCCTCTCTCAGCCAAATGTGGCTCCATCAAGATGTTAGAAAAGTTGATTGAGTTTGGCCCCTGTATCGATTCCAGAAATTTAAAAGGAATGACAGCTCTCCATTGTGTATCTGATAGCAATGGCGAAGAAGTTGTTAGGCTACTAATCAAGTATGGAGCAGACATTGAAGCCAGGTGTTTCAAAGGGCTAACACCACTAGCTCATGCAGTCAGAAGAGGAGACTTGAACGTCGTTATGGAGCTCTTGAAGTATGAGGCTAGGATCGATTCTTTTGACAAATATGGTTACTCGCCTTTATACTACGCCGTATTACAAGATAATATAAGAATCTTTGAAGCTCTTCTGGAGTATGCCTTTACGAATTTTCAACTTATCTGTAGCACTGGTATTCTGAAATTTCTCCGTTTCTCTGACATTTCACAATTGAAGCAAAGCGGAGACAACAATGTGCTTTATCATTATGATAACGTCAGAGTGAAGTTGCAAAACTTGACAAAAATGTTATTATGCTTCTTGATGAAAATGAAAGCAGCATTTCCGGATGAAGAGAATCTAGTCAAGTTCGTAGCCTGGACCTCACCGTGCCTTTCAGAGCCATCCCTTCTGTTACTTGAAGCGGAAAACTTAAGTAAATTCAAATATGACATAGGGTATAATCCTGTAGATGTGGTTGACCTAACGGAAAAACTTGACCAAGAAATCAATCAACTGAAAATGCGAATCATAGATTACACAAGTGTAAGCCTGTATGATATACTCACCAAAGATGAAACGCAACTAAGTCACTACGCCAGAAACCAGATCCTCGTGGAGAGTTTTATATCGGAAGATCTCGAAAGTAAATTTCCCTCGTATGCTCATGTTATTTCATGTAGGATGAAGAGAGGAATGTTTAGGAGAATGCTTCTTGATCAAAGCATAAAACTGTGTCCCTTACTATTCAAGGAGTTTGACATTTTACCTAGCGATATGAAAGAACAAGTCCTGAGCCACTTAATGAATAAAGATTTAGAAGTTTTAATTAATGCTTGTTCAAGTATTGCTGCTTCTCAAGAGAGAGGAGAAGACCCTGCTGCCAGTTAAACAAAATACTTTAGATTTTTGTGTAAGTTTGGCATTATGCTTTGACTCATTTTTGTTTTTCTTTTGTTGTGGGATAGGACGTCATCTGGCTCAAATTTTGATGAGCTTTTTGCATCTCGGATCTGTTACTAAGCATATTTGTTCCTTTGTTTTTTCTCATGAACTTTGTCATCAAGACAATGTCGTGCTCATAAATGCTTAATTACTACTCAAACTTTCCATCTATTTCAGGAGAATTTTTTGCTGTACTTTTCTTTCCCCACTTTAGTCTCATCCTATCTATTTTCTCCTTTTAAGGTGTGCTGTTGCAGTGTTTTGCCTTTTAAGCTGATTGTTCGTTTGTTTGTTTTTTTTTATTTATTTATTCTCTCCTATTCTGTATCAGTTTCTTTCCTAGCTAAAATGAATTATTTCAACTATGTACTGTTCAATTATTCAGGTGCAACTCTTCCCATAATAATGCAAGTAGTGCAAGAAATGGAACATTTCCACAGATTTGGTGTTTTTTCTCATTGTAAAGCTCAAAATTTCCTGCTCTAATTCTAAATATTCTCAGCTTTTGATATGTTGCAAATCTGCTCTTGCATTGCTTTTTTTCATGTTCTGCGCTTCTATGAATCAGTCCCTATTAGGTAATGAATCGTGTTATTAATATTTTTTTCTCTCTCTTGAACTGAGAAAAAAATGTAAATGCTGTTGATCCTCTTCCTGAGAAATACCTAGCTTCCAAGAGATTTTGTGAAAATCTGAGATCACTAGAAAAGAGCACGTGATTTACCATGCCAAAGACGTTTTTTTTTTTTCTTTTGTTTGTTCATCAGGAACTATTAAGGTCCTCTAAAACCGCGCCCTCTTGCTTGGTATAGTTAAATGAACTACATTTTGCAATAAGGGACTTTTATTTTTAGTTCATTTTACAAACATTATGTGCCATTAGTTTCCATTTGCAGATCAGCCCTTTTTTGTCTGAGCTAGAAATGGACTGCATTTTGCAATTTGGAACCATAAATTCTGGCTCGGTTTAAAAACAACGTAAGTGCCATTTGTTTCCCTACGCACATAAGTGTTTTTTCAGATGAGCCAGAATTCATAGTTCCAAATTGCAAAATGCAGTCCAAATAGTAGTTCTGTATCGCAAAATGTGGTCTGAATCTGATTCAATTTTACTCAATTATGAAAAATGTATCGGTATTTGATTTAGCGTTATCAGAAGTAATATTTTCGTTATTTTTTTGTTTCAGGAATTTATCAGCCGAAAACCAACGGACATCTCATCTAGGAAGGCACCCTCTAAGTTTAGAAGATCAACTTATTTTTTTTTTTTTTTTTTTTTTTTTTATTTTAATTTAAAAAATGTCCAGTCAAGAACAGTTATCAACGGCAATGTCTCACTTTTTAAAGAAGTTCTGCCATTAATTTTTCTTCCTCAGCTGTGCCTGTTCAGTCATTTAAAGTTCCAATTAATACTTTTTGTTTAAGTTCTTAAAATTGAAACCTGCAGTTTTACTCTTACAGTACTACTGTCATTTGTATTTTTAAGTCTCTTGTGACTCGCAAAATATTGCTTTCGGATATGCAACGTCTTAAAATTTAAAAACCTTTCTTGTAATATGCTTTTACAAATGCAAACCATCCATCAAGAGTCAACAGTGTGTTTCAGTCTGTCAAATATTCGGCCAGAAAAATTAGAGGGTGTCGTGTGAATTTTTTTTCCACCTCTCTTAATTCTGAAGTTGACTTTATTTCATCATTGTTGTCAAATGATAACAATCTTGTAATCACATGTTACTTCATTTTCTGCTTTAATTGTTGAGTAAAACTTGAATTCTACCATCTAAAAACCGTTTTGAAAGCTGCCTGCATCTTTTTCAAGTTTCTTGCAGTTTGTGCTGAAAACCATCAAATATTTTAAACATAGATATCTTCCATGAAATGAATCTTGAACTTACCGTGTGCATCATTTGTTTATCATAATCAATGAGAAACCACTGTTAAAAGATCAACCTCTGGCCCCTCTAAAGTGTAGGTTTCAGTAGAGTTGTATACATTCAGTCATTTTACTTCCTTGTTCTTTCTTCTGCTTTTTGTACCTTAATACTAAGAATTGTTTTTTATTTTGATAACCTTTTGAATGTTTATGTTAAATTTAGTTAGTGTGATCGACTGTGACTGCAATGGACCGCTAGACGAGGTTCAAGTCAAAGTTATATGATGAATAGCTATGTTTATGCGAGGCTCGAAACCCGAGTTTGTAATACGAGTTTCCTTCGTTGGATTTAGGCGGTTGCTGTAACCCGACTTTCGCAGGAAATCAAACTATCCGATTTTCTCGCAGTTTGTGCACATCATATTTTCGATCGAACTTGAATTTCATGTTTGTCCCTTTTTTCACAACCTATACTAAATTTATCGGCTATGAATTAATTTTTAATAATATATTATTACTCTTTTATCTCGTGTATCTTCCACAATACATGCGAGGCTTCATCTTCACTAGAAAAACCTTTACTGACTTTCCGAGGAATTATTGGAAAAATGACAGTGGATGTTTAGTTAAATGATTTCATGTTCATTTTTAAAAATTGACTAAATCAGGATAAATAAGCCACATACGACTTAGTGAATTACGCTAAATTGCTTTAACAACAATTACTAAAATTATGATAACAAAAAATGTTGATTAATGGCAAAATTAGAACGAAATAGTGAAAAAAGCACCAGCTGTTACAAATGTTGGATAACATGTCATGTTACCGATCGTCCACCTGAAAATAGCATTTCAAGTTGAATTTCAACCTCCAGTTCTTTTATGTGGAATGCAAAAACCTAATCTTTAGTGTAAATTAAGGTTTCAAACACAAATTTAGGAAACCTATATTTCGTTAGTTCCGCATCGTTTATGCCGTGATTTGAACCTAGGTTCCAAACTCAGGTTTCGATTGAAGTTAGGTTTAGAGCCTCGCATAAACAGAACTAATGTTTTCTTGTGAAAATCTCTTGAAAGGACAATAATAATTACTGAAAGTAGTTCCTTACCAAGATATTTACGTTTTTTAATGCAGAAATCGAACTTCCATCTCTTAAAGAAGCAATCATCCACTTGTGTTAAATCGCCCACAACGTAACCCTGACAGTCTCTATGGTATAAATTAAAGTGTTTAAAATTTCGGGACTTCAGCTCAGCTGTTCCACTTTAAGGACAATGTAAAGAACACAGGGTGGGAAAGAAACGCCGCTCGAGTGAAAAGCCCGCCATAACCGTTGTTGTGCATGTTTAATACAAGTATACTCTTCTTTTTTTTGTGAGCGGGAAATTCAATTTTTTCCTCACAAGTGCTAAATACGAATGTTATTATCTTGGTCTAGAGTTGGTATCAGTGATGTTAGTCGCGTGAATCAAGTTCCATGTAGATTTTTGGAGAGGAAATATTGTGTCATATTGCCTAAATACGCACCGTGTCTAGTGGTCCATTAGGAGTAAAATCCTTTATTGCATTTGCAGTTTTTTTTTTAAAGTGTATGTTACCAAGATAGTGTTCCAGTTTAAAAGAGCTTAATTTGTTTTACAGATGAAATATCTGTTAATGATATATTTCTTTGGCCTCATTTTGGCAATTCTCAGGTCTAATTCAAGTACAGTCTCTTGTATTTTTTGTCCCAGTATTAAGTGCCTAGAATACTTATTTTTCCTGTGAACCACCGACATTCTCATTTTGTATTTTTATATTTCCTTTTTTGTTCATTAAATGTTTATTCCTTCTCTAAGTCTCTGTTTTTGCGTTAGTCCTTATGTACTTCCTTTATTTTCTTCTCGCATGGTTGTTAATTGGAGATTACCCGCTTAAATCTCAGGCCTGGTCTCTCATTAGATTTTTTGCAGAGTTGGATCGCATTAAGTAGAAGAGAACCAATGTGATCAAGTGTTTTCAAAATCGTGCAACTTCTTCTTCCTCTTCTAAAAAGTACTAAAAGTATGCACATTGTTTTCCTTTAAAATTCCGTTACAATTTTCCAGTTGAAAAACCAAAATTGCTCTCTACTCTGGGCATTTATTTAGATAAATATGCACAAGTTATAAAATACCATAATGGCGTTGGTTCCCCTCTGCTTAATGTGATATAATATACAATATATAATTAATGGGCACATCGTTACTTAAAGTAAAATATTTCAGCATTTTAAGGAGGAAGTGAAATGAGGTCGGATGTTATATCAAGATTAAAAAAATTTTAGCTCAGAATATTCGATTTAACTTGGTTCATTGCGCTTACAAGATTGAACCTTATTCATCCATTTTCACGTCCCGTGACTAAAAATCTACTGCCTTCAATTTCAAATTTTTTACACCAAATAGCGGCTCTGATGAGGCCAGAAGAGGCTCTGCAAAATGTAAAAAGTTTGGCTGAAATATCTCGCAATGTAAGATACTTAAAAATCGGAAAATCTTCATACGTTGGAATATATACATACCCATGTATATGTCGCAGGCAAATAATCAAGTTAGGCATTATGACAAATGCCTTGGCAGATAGTAAAATAATCTTACTTGAATGAAATTTTGGTTCTATTGTTGATTTTCGAATGAATAACTCCTTATTTGTGTTGGAAAAAATTCACCATAAAGATGTGTATCATACAACAGTATCTTTAGGATCACTAACCCTTTTAGCTAGGATTCATCTCAAAATTTACAGAATCTATTAAAATACAGAATTTTTACAGTTAACACACGAGGAGCATTTAGAGAGAAAAAATGGGGAAATTGGGTAGATTTTATGAATTTTTACTCTACACATGTTAAAAACTTGAGGGCTATTCGTCAAAGCATACTAAACTTCGAAAATGGTCATTTGACTATCTGCCCAGTATTTCGATAAAATGCCTGATTTGACTACTTTCTGCAACATATATATTCACACTGTATTCGACAGAGAACCAATGTCTATAGAAGGCAAAAGATACCATAACAGGGTAAAAAAAAATAAAAAATGGATAAGAAATTCAGAAAATTGGCAAACTAAGTATCTTGGGTTATTGTGTAATTTTTACCAATACAGAAGGTTATGTTATGCTGGCACTGCCCCCCCCCCCCCCTTATAATGCAGTGTGACGCAGGCTCATATACCCCCTCCTTCCCCTTAGAATGTTGGGTGATTTATGAACGCTCCCTCACCAAAAATATTTGACAAGATTCGGTTCTTGTCTTTTTCAGAATTTTTCTCTCCCCCCCCCCCCCCCCAAGTTGGACACTTTCCGAAACAGGAGATTATTCAAGTAACCTTGAGATTAATGCAGGGTCCAAGAGTGAAAGAAATACATGAAGACAAGAAGATTTCAATTTTTTCAAATCAGAAATGCAATCCAAAAGCTCACACAAAATGAGACAAACTCTGAATTATATTAAATTTACAAGAAGATAATACAGTCTGAGAGCCAGTTGAAATGACAACATAACAATCTGGCTGAACAGCTCTGACAGTCATTTAGAAACTTGTTCAATGATTGTCCTGATGCGAAGAGTTCATTCCAAATCTAGAACAGTTCGGTGAGAGCGTCTGCAGTGGTTGTCATGGATAAAATTACTGTTTTTGGGACAAGTCATCTTGAGAGCACCTTGAGAATTCTTGGTTGCAGTTCATCCAATTTGAGACCCATGTTCTGGGTACTAGTGACAATAGGTGCACTTTGGGTGACACTTTATTCCATTTACTCCACACTGGCATCCACCAGTGGTGTCGCCTCTTCCCTGTAACAGTATTAGCTTGTGTTAAGAATGGACAATCAAATGGACGGATTGCGGCATCACAATACTATTTTTTACATCCAAATATCTTGTAGAGCACAAAGGACAAATTGAAAATGTTCACGAAAAGTGTGTGTACATGACTCAAACAGAATTGAAAAACAATCGTTTCTCAAGTTTAAATATTTATACTTCCTGCTCACCAAAATCTACTAAATCTATAATGTTCAAGGCTATGTAGATCAAAACTGCTTCATGGTGAAAAAATTTACTTTGTAAGCTGAGTGGGCCTCAAGACAAAGTAGTCATTTCAGCACTAAGCAACATAACTTCTCTTTAAAATTTCACAAGGAAAATGAAGCTCAACAAGGAATAAACTCCTAAACTAGACATGAAAGTTTGCGAGTAGGTAACATTGTTTAAAAGGTAAAAATACAAATAACATAATTTGGACATTCTAACTTCCATTTAATACGTATTGAAAATACCCGTTGATATCTTGTTCAGAAGCTGATTTTCAAGCTTACCATTGCATGAATCATTTTCTATGTCTAATTTAGAAAGGAGAACGTGTGACGTTGCTTACCGGTAGTTCAAACCTCGTCTACAGGCTCATTGTTGTTGATAATTTTAAACATACTGAACATTGGAGAGGGAAAATGTCTGTGAAACCCAACTCGAGTCATTTATTGAATAATAAAATTATCTCTAAAGATACTTAGATAGGTGCTAATTTTAGTATCTTTTGTGAGGTAGGAGTTCGAAAAGACTAATTTTAACTGTAATAATTAACGCTAATCTCTCATTTATAAATTGATTTTGAAAGTTCAAATGAGATTTGACAAGTTCTGCATCAATGTTTGCTCTTCAAAATTTTACATGGAAAACGATTCACACAACAGGAAGTTGGAAGACCGACTTCTGAGCGAGCTCTTTACAAGTCCTTTTAACACGGACAAAATGGAGGTTAGATTATACTAATGACGTCATTTGTATTTTTGCCATTTAACTAATGTTCATTTAAAACACTTATATCTTGTTTGCACATTGAAATCTAAAACTCGGTGTAAACAAAGCGGAAAACGCCATTGCCTTTTTTCCTTCATTACGATGAAAAATAAACAAAAAAGAACCAACAATAGCATAGAATCTTTTTTCTCTTCAACCCTACTAGTGATTGAGTTACGAACCTTGGGACCCCATCTGGCACATCGACGGACCCAACAAATTTCGGTCTTGCACATGGAGCAGCGAACCCAATCGCAGCCCCATTTCTTCATGAGGACGACTTGGCACGATGGACATGCCATTGCTTCTCCTCGCTCAACCATCTCCTGCAAAATCAAATCCAAGTTAAATATATCCAGTAAATTTGTGTTCAATTTCAAACTGAGTGAGAATGTTGGATAAATCTCTTAAGAACTTGACAAAATGCCTGATTTGATTTTTTGCCTGCAACATATACATCCTATGTTACACAAAATTACTACGTGAAGAACATGGGTTTTAATGCTTGATTTCGAAATCTATCCAGAAATCCATTTGTCAAGGGTTCTTCAAACGCCTGTAGTTGAACCTGCAGTTCATTTTGCACAGTTCGGTAGTTGATCAATCTACATAAAATGATCTCTGGATTTTAAAACACTTTTTTGAGGATTCCTGAAAGTCACACTATGCTCTGAAGTGTCAGGTGCTTGTATTTAAAATATGATCGGGAAAATAACTTCAAACAAACATCTTTAAAATAGCTTCAAAAGAGTACGTTCCTAGTAAATATCATGAATATTTTGTCTTCTGACATGGGATATTCACTTAGAATGTACTTACCGAGTTATTTCAAGTAATTCTCAATCAAATATTGTGTGCAATGACCTAACATAATGCAGCATTATGTGACTTTTGGGGTTTTTTTCAATTTGTTTTTTTTTTTAGAAACCAAAATTTAATTGCTTTATTGATTCATGAAAAGCTACAGAATCACTCTAATATATTGTTTTATTCTTTAAAACACCAGAGAAACTAGCTTCTGCACTATTTCAGCTGAGAAACAAGAACTTAAAAAGGAAAGAAAAGTCTGACTTGCTGCTTATACTACCATGCTAATAAGGAAGAACGCAGTATGTACATTACCAAATCTCATTAAATAAAACACAAAGTTTCAGGAGAACTTCTGAAAATTATCCATCCAACATTTCAGAGGATAGTCTTTGCAATATCATCGAAAGTATCTGAAAATTTTAAGTAGAAATATTCATAATTTATCTCTGAAATTATTATTAAGGAGGAAAAGTGGCAAAACGCAAATGTTCATAGGGCATGATTCCTTAGCATGGCGGTATAAACAATCATTTTCCCCCCCTTTTTTCCCTTCTTTTCTTCTAAATAATATCCTCACTATCTATCATCAAATCTTGAAGATTATTTCTCTTAAGGGCGAATAAATCCTTCACCTCCAACATGTCTCTTGTCCGTTTGGCGTCAACATTTGTTTCCGATTCTTCCCGCATTTGCTCTTGGTACTGTTTACAGTTGATTCCGCTGTGAATTGCCTGGAAAAAGAGGAGAGAATAAAAGCATTCATTGTTTCTCAGGTTTTCAGCGTTTGTAAAAAGCTAAGTGCTCTTGAAATAAGTAATAGGACACCGATCTGTTGGTCATTAGCTCAATGAAAATTGTAAAATTCAAAATTAAAAATATGTCAATTACTTGAGGAGGCCACAGGTGACAATTTTCCGGAATTATCGATTGGAATCGGGAAAAATATGAATGATGATTTTAGAAATTTCCTGTTTTCTTGATTTCAGGAAGTCAACCTTTCCTCATTATTATTTATGATTTTACGTGACTTCTCTTATCCTCTCCAGTAGATTTTCAGCAAATTTCAAGCAAAAATGTCAAATAGCACTTTCTTAAAATCATTAAATGTGAGCAGAAATTTTGGGATGCCTTGTCTAAAACGCACGTTTTCCTGGTTCAACCATCCCAGGGTTTCCATAATATTTTCAATTCTTTGTTTCCTGACTTTTTTTGACTTTCTTTGCTTTTCCTTGACTAAAAACTTTTCGCATTCTTCCAATTTAACAGACCTTCGAATAAAAAGTCCAATTAGATTTTTGCCTTTTTATTTATGCTGACAATTGCAAAATGCGACTCACAAAATTCCCAGACTTTCAAGGGAATCTCTGACTTTTCCAAAATGCCTTTAATTCCCTGAATTTTCCTGACTTTCCAGATTTTTAGATCACCTGAAACCCTGCATCCATATGGTCCAAAACATCTCTTCATTTTCAAAATGTTTGAAGTACATACAAGCTGATAAACCTATCTTTCCCCACTCAAGACATTTTGTCCTTTCAATACCACAGGAGTACTGACTTATTTACTGTGCTGCACACTCTGTGAACCAATAACAAGTGAACTTGTTGGACTGCAGCACACGCTCTAAGGCCTCTCCATGTTGATGGAATAAGACCTAAAAAAAATACACGCTATTTGACTTTGTATCGTAAATTAATAATCTCAATTTTAGTCATCTTCACTCAGTATTGAGAGGGTCTACGGAAAAGAGGCTCTTCAAACAAAGAGAAACTCAAACTATTAGCCAATACCCTACTGAGCACTTAATACAGTTGCGCTCAAAAGTAATTCATTTTCTCAAAAGTCTCTTGATAAAAGTTGAGGTAGACGCTCCTTTACCAGTAAAATTGTATAAATGTGATTATTCAGGAGAAAAATCACATTTCTGTGTAGAGAAAAATTTTTAGTCAAGCGATTTTTTTCAAGTCAAGGGAGAGTAGCATTTAGAATTTTCAACAGAAAAAACTTCCAAGCTATGTGTATAAAGAATATGTTGAGAGCAGTTTAGTTCATTTTTGTACAAATGAAGAGAGTACAGTTACATTAAAACTCGACAGTTTTAAACTTCGGATTTGGCAATCCAAAAGTTTTATTAACCTTTTCTCAAAACAAAGTTTTTTCTTTTTATTTTCAAACCTTAAAATGGTCACATCTCCAGTTTCGTTTAACATTTTCAGATCTTTTTGTGCCAAAATGTTCGTGAAACACTCCCCTTAGCATTGAAGCCAACATCTCAATCTTAAGTTATTGAGCATTAAAATCTCTTCTCCTATAAAATGTCACAAATATTACATTTAAAAAAAAAATTCAAAGGAGAAACTATAAAACAAAATAGAATAGGGTCTCACCTGGCATGTGAGACAATTATTGCGATTGCAGACCGGACAAAGGAAGTAATTGACGTTATCTTCAAAGATACACCAACCTCGGCAATCTGGTGTTTTGCAATGGAACGTGTTTCCTATTTTCGTTTCAGCTTGGGCGATGGACTTTGCTAAATGCAATTCGTACTGCTCTGCCGTCACTAACTGGAGGCAGAAAAACCCACATTAGTTACGTTTTTAGGCAAGCAGATTTAGTAATTTGTATCAAAGACCAACAGGGACAAATTCATTCCAGGAAAGAGGCACAAGCCAAAAACAAAAATGACTAGGCGCAGCTACATTGGATACCAAAAAAATGAAATATACGACTATAATTTCCCAATGGCCGGCTAGCCGAGAGGACCACAGAGTGATTGCCACCTAAATTTCGGACAGAAGGGTCCTAAGAAACACGACATTAAATCGATTAATCTTAATGAAGAAAAAATAAATTCGGCTTCTTGGAGATTCAGCCAACAGAGGACACCAAATGAAAATTGGCTCCTTATAAGAGGTAACCAATCTGCATATAAAATTACCCTAAAAGAAATTTGCTCTCTGTGTAATATGCAGCAGCTAGTGAATTTAGAACATATATTATTTAACTGTCCTATGTGGTTCTACCTCCGGGAGCAGCACCATATCCTTTATGTGATTGGACTCTCCTAAAGGTGACGGTGTGAAAGCGAGCTTGTCAAAAGCTGTTTCCTCATTCTTCTTCAGCGTTGTAGATTAAAGCTACTGGCAATACAATGGAAAAAATTAATATGTAAGTAACGTCAAAACCTGAGAAACTTTTCACTGAAGCTGTGCAATGCTGAAATTTTCAGGTGAAAGCTGCGCTACCCTAAAAGAAGTTTGATTTTTTCATTTTCTATAAGAAAAAGGAAATTCAAAACCTGATAAATGCAATCAGGTGTTGCCATGATTGAGCAAGTTTCTACAGGACCAAAATTTAGAGACAATTTCTTCATAAAAAGTCAATGGAGGGGAGATTTTAGGCTCCTTTTAGGTGAGGAACAATAAGCATAATTTTAGCAATAACCTGATGACAAGTTTTAATCTTCCACTCTTCATGTATCAATGGCTAAACACGAAAAAGACGTGTCTCAATTGTAACCTTCAAAAAACCTCCGATTAGTTTTTATTCACAGCAAGGAAAACTAATCAAAATGTTTCCTTGTAATTTTCTGTGATTTACTTAGAATAAACAATAATGAGACTGTTGGTTGGTTTTCCTTCAAAAAATAAAACAAGTTTGGAGACTTTCATCTTTGCAATCTAAAATACGTGTTTTTCAATTTTAGCCATCAATATGTTGACCATCAAAAAAGTTGGACCTTGTTCTATGCGAAAAGAATTTCAAATAGAGCGTTATTTTAGATTTTGTAGATCCTCGCTCCATCTTTGTTCTCTCATACCTCTCCAGCATAATGTCTAGAATTGTTGACATTGCTCATTCCTAGTTTCTCCCCTGATTTTTCCCCTTCATTCTCTGATAAGAAATCGAAGTGTTTTCCCACTTTTTCAGGATTTTCTTGAGACAAACTGCCTATGTAATTCTGCAATGTTCCAGATGAGAATATCGATTTTGTTTCATTTTTCTCTTAGGAGCACATTAGAATTTCTAATTCTAAAAGCGTTTTTGACATTTATATTATTCTGTCAATGAAAGCTTCTCTATTGATCTGATGATTTGAAGATTCAATAGGTCAATGATGGCGACTCAGGTGCAATAACATAAACCTTAAAATTGTCCCTGCGCAGTAGAAGAAAAGATTCCAAAGTTTTGGAGCAGATTCCCTGGTTTTTCCCCTGATTTTCCCGAAATTCTTCATTCCCTGATGAATCCTGGTTTTTCCACACCATAGCGTAAGCCTCCAGGGTGTCTACTAAAACAGGCTGGCCAAAATCAGTACTTTTACAGTACTTTTCCAGTCCATTCCCAAGAAATTCAGTACCTCCTCATAAGAGAAATTCAGTACTTTTTCAGTACATCCAATTGACAAAATTCGAAAATTTTCAAAAATTTGAATTTCTCGCTCGAATTGCGACAAAACTTCCGGACCTTCTCGCGAAATTCCGCACTTTTTCAGTACTTCCGGACCGCCCTTAAAAAATCAGTACTATATCCAGATTTGTAGACACCCTGGCCTCCAAACTTGCAATTTGCAAAGCTATTTGTCACTTCCTTGCAGAAATTCTGAACTAGGTACTCTTCACTGGGACTTACTGCTTTGATCTCTCTTTCTTGAATGACAGAATCACAGGAGTAACTCGTATCTTGGAATGGACATTTCACCTCGGCCTCCTCACAGAATTCCACCATTTGAGCCAAGCATCCTCTGCAAAAATAAACATCACATGGATTAAATGCTCCGATTCATTCAGGTTAGTTCAAACTCTTCTTACATTTCAATGGCCAAAGTGTAAAACTACGTACCTCCGTTTGCAGCGTAGCAGAGTTCTGGTTAATTTTATTTATCCTATGGAAAACTATTCGAAGTAATTTCTCAAAAACCTCCTTGATTTTACTTCCGTATCAACACAATATTCTGTTTAAGTTTCAAGCTATGAACTTGACTTGTTTCTTTTCAACAAAATAAAATTGGAGCAGAAATTTTGAAACACCATAATGAACTTGAGTGGTTTTGCACTTTGGCCATCGACATGCGATGCACCAGAGGAAACGGAGACTTTTAAAATGAGTTGCAATTTTGTTCAGGAGAGCGAAAAAAAAGCAGTTTTGGTCAAAATGATAAATTTTTAGTTTTGGATCCTAGTCAATTTCTAAAAATCTCAAGACCATGTAGTTAAAATTTTAAGCAATAATTTGCATTTTTAATGATGCTACATATCATCATTTTCAGTGAAGAAGGTTAAAACGAGCAACAGTACGCTCAATCCAAACTCAGCTGAGAGGCAAATATTAAATGTTTAGCAAGACTATGCTTTTTTATTACAAATATGAACTTAGAGATATGTTAGAGTTCATTACACGATACTGAGGTACACAATACTCATGAGGGAATTACTTTAATGAAAAAGAAGCCTTGAGTGATCAATTGAGTAAGGTTGTTCTAAAACTTTAGCTGCTATTTTCTTAAAATTTTAAATTGCGTTTTATCCTTCTCAAACTTTGATACCTTCAGAAAAGTCGATTTGTTTGTATTTTCGAGTGTTTTTAATGGCAGATGATTCAAAATTAGCCCTTTAATTTCAAAAAACACAGTGATCTAAATTTTTAATTTTTTCACCTCAAGTCCTCTTCTCCTCAGCTGCATACTCATCGCCAACACCCATTCGTCATTTAACTCATGAAAAAATGTAACTAAATTCAAATATTGTCAAATATCCCCGTGCAAATTGCATTATCACCAGGTGAATCTTGGGCATTTCTACCTGAAAATTTCCCTGATTTTCCTTCTGCGCTCATGCAAAAATCAGAAATAATTAGGACACACCATGTAATTTGAAACCCTAGAAAGTGGATACCTGCCTTTGTCCAGGACACAACGACATTAGGAATTAGTTTTAAAAGAATTCGTAGGTAATTTGACATGTGGCTGTACTTCCATAGTTGTTCCACTCAAAATATACTACTCTTGGTTTTGTGGAACGAGAAAATTATCTTTTTGAGAATCCATGGCAAATAGACTCGTTTGACATGAATAAAGTGGACTACATTTTCAAAAAGCAACTACTACAAATATTTCTAACTCATCCATAAAAGAAACTTACTGCATGAGGTAACTAATGGCGTAAACTTCATACTTAAAATGAGCCAGAAATGGTAGTTTCATGATCAAAATGGAGTCCAATAATTGGATTGCATTTTGCAAAAGGAACCAAGAGCATTTCAATGTCGCTAAGATCATGCACCTTTTTTTACCGTGCAAATATAAACTGGTTATCTAAACAAGTTCTATCTTTACTCCCAGTAAACTATAAATTCAAGGTGAAAGTTACCGATGTAAATTTGATTTTTTTCGTGATTTCAGTAATTTTATTGCAACCACGTAAGTTGCACAATCCTGGCAACATTGGAATGCTCTTGGTTCCTTTTAGTGTATTTTCCGAAGGAAAGATACACTATTGCGTTCTCCCTCATGGTGGGACCTAGACCTGGGACCATGTAAAGAGCACCGATCTCAAGTCGTAGATCACGAATATATATGTCATTCATTTTCTGTCATATATATATATATATATATATATATGTGTGTGTATGTATGTATGTAGTTAGTTAGTTAGTTAATTTTATTTCACGACGATCAGCATCTAAGTATGTATGTATGTTAGGGTGTATGTATATATATATATGTATGTATTTCAGCCAGCGTGAGGATTTTTCAGTTTTCAGAGCGTTGAGCGGCAGTTAATTTTTAAGTTTCTTGAAACGAAACTTCTGGGGTTTATAGTCCCCTAAGAGTACTTTTAAACTGTGAAGAAAAAATCGGAATACGTTAATTACTTTTCGCGCAGCGAGGGGTCAAAGTGGGGGGAGGTTTAATTTTGTCCACGCGATAACTCGAGTAAAAATGAATATTTTGAGCTGAAATTTTGATGGTAGTTAGATATCTACTAAGACTGGTTTCCTATTGAATTTCAGCGAAATCGGCCACTGCGTTCCATAATAGTGACAATTTACCGTTTTTACGGGTGAGGGGGGGGTAGGAGTTGCGCAGCCAAGGAGAGCTGTTTCTTGAAACATATCTGTGGCAAGAGGGGTAGGGTAAATGATTCCATTCCCCAATGTGACACTACCCTTCAGAAAATACACTCATGCCGCGGTAAATGCGCGGACTACAAAAAGAACCGTCCCCTACTTGCCGGCAGCCCCCCACGGAAAAACCCCGCCGCAAGCGGCAGGGTTTTTTTGCAAAATGAAATCCAATTGATTCACTTCAGAATTCATCCAAATCAGGGTCAAAAGAGGGGGAGAGGGGGGATCGGCTCTTTAGAATATCTCGCACAAAAATCAAAAGATAAATATTGGAGAGATGTAAGACTAAATTTTTCAAATTTTGATGATTCAACAAGAATGGATTTACTTGCAAAATGTGTGGAGACATTCTCGAAGTACGACCCCTTCACGAGACTTGCAGGTGGAAAAGCAAACAGGGCACTCAAATTCGTCGACATTCGGTATAAGGTCTGATTTATCCAAATTCAGAAGCTCATGATAGTTGGAGAGTTTGACTTCTGCACTTGTACCAGCCTGAAAAAATAAATCGTGATTTTATTATAAATACTACTGATGATTTCCTCTCCCCTCCCTCTCTATCTTTCTTTATTCTCTTTTAGAGCAAACATGGAAAATTGCCCTAGAGTGATGCCTACGTCTGATTCTCGTGGTTTTGTCCCATTTATTCTTCAATATTTAAAACTAAGCGGCAACAGCAGAAATAAAAGAGAAGTAAATAAAAGGTTAAAGAACCAGTTAGTCAATATTTACATAATTTTACATTCAAAAATTCACTAATTAATTAGCACATGTGAGAGGAAAAAATAAAAACAAAAAATAATGAATATTTAGAGATTAAAACAAACATTGCATGTTTTCACTTCAAACTATACTTAATAATAAAAACAGCATATTTGACAAAAAATTTCAAAATCAATGCCTTACAAAAAAATCAGCATCTATACATAATAGACGAGGGGTCAAAATAAAATTTTACCATCTGCTTTAACCTGCTTAATCAATGCTAATTGTACTACATTTTACAATAAGGCGCTAATGTTCTGGAGTCTTTTTAGAAACAACAAATGCGCTATTGCGTTATGCGATATAAAATTAGATAAAATGCGTTTATGTAGCCATAATAATAATTGGATGGTATTTCGCAAAAAGGAACCAAGAGCATTCCAATGTTGCTGGGATTGCGCAACCTAAATTCTTTACAATAGAAATACTGAAATTATGCAAAAAATAAAATTACTCAGGTAATTTTTGTATGACTTTATAGTTTCTTGAAAGTAAAGATAAAACTTGATGAGATGATCAGTTTACGTTTACAAGGTAAACAAAGTTGCAAATCTTGGCGACATTGGAATGCTCTTGGTTCCTGTTAGCAAAATGCAATCCATTTGTGAAAATATTATTGGGCTTTCTGAACCTTACTATTTTCTACTTTTAAGCAGAGTATTCCATGAACAAACCTCTTCCGTTATTTTGACCGCTGCCTCTTGATTCTTGGACTTTTCATCGATGTGACTTGATGAAATTTGCTTATCTTCCAGCCTGAGATTATTGCAAACTGCACACAAAGAGTTTGATGGTGGGTTCAAAACAGTACAAGCTGAACATTTCCAGTCTAAATAACACAAGAACTATAAGTATGAAAGCATTTGAACAGAACAAGTTTAACTTCATTTTAAACATAAAAAAAGACGTTCGGACTACCTTGGAGAAAAATGCTTCAATACTTTGCTGCGTTAAGAAAGAACATCGTATGAGCCTTCAGACGTTGCCGAATTTCTTTGCACAAAATACAGATGTTTTGGGGAATTTGTGACTATTTTTTTTCAATTTTTCATATAATTTTATTCGCAACTTAATCTGAACTATCAGAAAATTTAAAGTAAAAATATCCATAACTACCTTCAAAATTACACATTTTATTGGAGAAGACTTGCCAACATTTGAATGTCCATACGACGTTTTTCCTTAACAAAAAATTCTTGGAGGCAGATTTTTTAGGAGATTAATCGTTGAATGCAATAGAGAAATCACACTTTCAGTTTTAAATGGAAATTTTCTCTTGTGTCTGAAAGAATCATTGTTGAATGTCAAAATTCGCAGCAGAGCAAATTAACTGTCACTGTTACATGACGGCCGAGTCGATTCTACTGGTAGATTGAAATAAGTTCAATTGGTTCATCAACATTGATAAGTTCCATTGTCCCTCTGAATGTAATTACATCAAATCTCTGAGGATCGAATCATCAGTTGATCCTACTGTCTGACAATTGAATGAGCTGTAAATAAAATCGGGTGATATACTTGTACAACTTGTCAGCCATCCAATCCGTGAAGTTCGTAACATGCTTTTTCAAATTTCCCGCATCTGCGGGTAGCTGTCCTTACTGACTGACAGTCAGATTTACCCAGAGAGAGACGCAAGAGAACCTAACCGAAATTAAGAGACAATCTTGTTTCTTGCAGGCTGTTACCAATTTTGCTTACATATGATTTTAATTAATAAAACCTTTCATTTTTGCAAAACAAAGCAATGAGGAGGAAACTAATGATTGAGATCATATGCAAAATAAAACTTGCAAGATGTTTGTTAGGTTTTTTTACATCTCTTCTAGAGGAAACCTGATCGCCAATGGCTAAGAAAAACTTCCAGAGGGCAGAGGAAATTTCAAAAATTGGGTAACAAATTACGCAATTTGCTTGCTGAAAAGAGGATTTCAGACTTTTTTAGGTGCGCAGCATGATTTTTTTGTTATTCCACCTGGGAAGAATCTATTTCTTTGGCTGAATATCTTGCGTGTAGCAAACTCATTGATGGATAGTAATTAGCACCAGGCAGTTTTTTTACTTTTGCTTTGAAGCAATTACATTATTAAATTGAAGAATAAGGGTAAGTATTTACCGACTAATGACAAGTCATCTGCTTCATGAATTACATTTGGTCCAGGTTCTGGCAACTGTTGATCATTTTCTATCAAACTGGCATCAGCATTGTCCAACTCTTCAGAGATATCCTCCTCCCTGGAATAAAAACATAACAGCTGCATAAAATAAACCCAGGATGCTGAAATAATACAGGGTTTTTCAAAAGAAGGTGTCTACCCAGCATATTTTTTGAACGAATTCGAAAAGTTCCGGAACGCTCCTAGGGGAGGCCAAAAATGTGCGGAAAAAAGGTGCCCCTTAAAATTATTGAATAAGAGTTTCGGCGTTTTTTGATATTTGAATTCAGAAGATGTTCAAGGTGGATCCTTTCTTTTGAGACCTGATATCCTATTCATGGTTCTGAAACACTAATTTTAGGGGATAAAAAAGGAAAAAGAAGGGGATACTCACACAACTTCTTCCAGAATATTAGAGATGCCAGACGTCGTGTTTTCAGGCAGAGAGAGGTCATCTGTTTCACTGCTGGAAAGGCTCAAAAGCGGTGCAGACGCAACTGTTGTTGACTTCTGTTGGTGATTGAATAATTTTGGATCAGACAAGCTTGACTGTGAGGCTTCTTGCTTAGTTGACTCTGTTGAGCAGACGAAAAAAACAGTCCTGAGTTCATCTAATAAAGAGCATTGATGGTTAAAATGCAAAACTGTGCGACTCCAATGTAGAGTTTCTAAATTTCTGCTCCTATTTTATTTTTCCAAAGAGAAGCAAACCGATTTTAAAGCATGAAAGTACAGAATATTCTGCCCACAAAGTAGAAAAATCAAGGCAGTTTTCGAGGAATTACATTGACTAGTTTTTCAAAGAAAAAATAAAATATGACGAAAAGTCTGCAACATTGCAGACAGAGATATGTTGTTTTACACTTTGACCATCAACATAAGATTTTTTCCCCTTCAAGGAAGAAAAATTCGGGCCCATTAAATATTACCAAATTCTTTTAAACATCTATCAGCTCTATCTAGCAGCCACCATCTCAGTTTTTAATTTAACCCCCCCCCCCCCTCTTAAATCAGCATTGTGTGATGAGATTTGGATGAAAAGTTGCTACCTTGCATTGATTTTTCATCTTAGATTTTCAAGTAATCAGCATTAAGTAATTAGCATTATGCAACCATTCTAACTTTAGCCCTGAATGCCCTAACTCCCCCCCCCCCCCCCCCGGACATTAAGTACTTTATGATTAGTAAATTTTTGGAAATTGCCTTGGAAGAAAGAAAAAATGCTACAAAAATTAAAATATTATTGGTGCATTCAGGTAAGTTGAAACTTCGAGAGCTTAATCTGTTATTGAGCTTCCTTGGAACGGAGCAAGAAAAGAGACCAATTTGAAATACATACCAGGAGCCACAAGATAAAGGAAGAACGGAAAGCCGGGAGCAGCAACCCCTAACTGTTGTAGGGTGCGAGAATTGTCTGTCACAAGTTCTTTGCCCAAAATCCATCGCTGAAATCGAACAGGAATTTCATAATCCGCTTCAATTTTTAATTTTAAGTCTGAGACTTTCATACCTGGATGGACTGTCAATGAAAATGGTCCTTGATGGGAGACTTTGTCTTCAACAAACAGACTGACCCTAGAAAATAAAGCGATGAGTCTGAGTTAGCGGCAAATATTTTTAAGGGATGAATGGAGTCCTTGCATAAAACAGAAGGATTTTGCAAGTAACACACATGTGTGTCTTTACTTTCCTTTTACATCAAATCCATAGCTTACTGAATTGAGGTTAAGAGGGAGGTGATAGTTCATGCTTCAAAAAGAGGATATGTACAGGAGGTTCTATGCCTCTTTGTTGTGTCAATCTTTCCATGCAGAGATAGGGCGACAAACTTTGGCAGGGTTACTGTGTAGCAACGTTCTATCAAGTTTCCAGATTGTAATTTTGTCCCACATTAAACAAAAAATAAAATGTAATCAGAAATTTTGAAACACTTGTATTTTTTGACTTTCCCCATTCAGATAAGTTTAGCCATATCTCAACGTGAAAAATTTGATTTCATATAGAGATGGAATGTTTCATAAGCACCACTAAGTGTCTGCTCGACTAAGAACCCTGACAAAATTTTTTTATTGCACTATTTGATTCCTGTAGGTTTGGTCTGTTTTGTGAACATGGATTTCAAAATTTTCATAAATAGAGCTAAGTAATTTCATGGCTAGGGATTAAACTTGGTGATTTTCATTGCGCAGATGGTGCTCTAAGTTAAATTTTGAAGAGGAAATATAAATCGGATCGCCTAAATTTGTACTCTATTCAGTGGTCCATTAGACACGTCTCTGAAATTTGAGGACTTTTGGGAACTTCAACAACTAATTCGGAGTAATTTTACCACTTTGAAGATCCGAAAATAAAATCAAGGATTTTTCAAGGTTGTAAGAAATCTGATAATCTGTCATGCTGAGGAAAAACGCTGTATAAACATTTGAGTGCCTTGATTCCTTGAAAAAAATAATTGTAGAGAAAGTTTTAAGCATATATTTCCTTGAAATTTTCAGATATTTTAGATTAAACTGCAAACGAAATTGTCTAAAAAATTGGGAGAAAAATAATTACAACTTTTACTATAAAGTTTCATTTTATCTAAGGAAAATTGGCAACAGCAATGAAATACTTACGTGATGTCATTTGAAGCTTTGGCGTTGAGTGGCTTTTGACGTACAACAGAGCAGCTAATTTTTAGTCTGGCAAGTTCTTTGGCCAAAGCTGCAGCTTGGTGATGCTGACCTTTGGCAATGGCAGTCTCCAAACGTCGCAGAAGTCGGTTGATGGCCAAAGTTGTGACATTCTCTGGAGGAGCGTGATAAGCATTATTGCTGGTGGTGGTACTAGTGCTAGCTGCAAACACAGAAAATTCTGTTAAAATTGGCAGATCAACTTAAAAGTTCTTATGATCATTTTTTTTTCTAAGGAGTTTTCTAGTTAACTAAATAGTAATTGGACGTATATCTGTCAAACAGAACTATAAGCATTAAGACATGAGCCCTGAGACTCATAAGAATATATGTGTAACAGGGCTCATTTCATAATGCACATAGTTCTGTTTGATAGAAATATGTCCAATTCATCTCATTCATTGATGTCAACTACCTGCATAGCTCTAAAAAAAAAAAAAAAAAAAAAACAGTACCATATTCCTCAAAAAAAATTATTTTGGAAAAATAAGCATCTAACCAAACTGAAGATAAAAATAACTAGACTAAAAAGGGAGCCGTATGAATTGAAATTATACAAGCAATAGGGATTGCTTTGGTAAAGTGACTTCATCCCGAGTTGATATCTTGACCATACTGAATATTGTCCGATCTTGTTACATTTCCTGATCAAAAGAGAAAGAATCATTTTGCCACTTAATTTTCCGTCTGTAGACAGAGCTTAGTATTCATGAAATTTCTGTTAGAACAGCCTTTTTTCGTTCTTTCATTTCTGGTGACAGTCTTATTATCTTTAACTTAGTTTTATAATTTTTTAAGATGCCAATTTTTATCGTTTCTGTTTTGTTTCCTATTGAACGGACCTTATAAAATTGCAAGCTATGTGCAGTGGCTTGAAGATGAGTTGAGAGGATTAAAACAGATATCGACGGTATAAGTCGGCAATCACCTAACTTGGTTTGCAACGTTGCAGACTTCCTGTCATACTTTACTATTTAAATGGAGAACTACTCAACGGCAATTCTTTAAAACTGCCGTGATTTTTCTTCTCTGTGCAAAGAAAATTCTGCAAAAACTTCAAGGAATTATGTCAATTTGTTCTCCTTTAAAAAAATAACATAGAGGCAGATATTTTCAGACACCGCAAATGAGATATGTGATTGTTGACTTACATTGTTGATATCCTCTATGAATAAACAACAATTCCTTGATAGATCAGGCTGACAAAGTAAAGAAAAGAGTGAGTATATTAATACAAAATCTGACAAAATGCAAAAATCATTCGATCCAAAATGAACTACTTTACTTCTAGCTTGTGCTAAAAGATAAAACGAAATCTCTCTCAAAACTTAATGCCAATTTTTCGGTTAAATATAATAAAAATTGCTGTGATGAATTTGCTTTCATAGACTTAAGAGTCTTTTCGCATGAACATCGAAGTAATGTTTGTTAGCACATCAAAATGAGTATACAATCCAAAAACACTTACTTTCAGTACACACTGCTTTAAGTGGTTATCTGTGAGGGCAAGCAAAACCAAAAGAAATTAGTAAAAAATATATTGAAAAAGGTTAAGTACGTTAGAGAGGAAACACAACAATCACATTTTTCTCTTCCTAGATGAAAAGTATTTTGGTGAATTATGATCAATGAGTGCATCTTCCGACGTGCCCACTATAGACTACTAGAGGACATAATCCAAGGCTCCATTTCAGAGTTCGGTGTTTTTGAATGAAGAATAATGCTCATCTCTGCCTAATTATAATTACTGATGAATGAAGGGCTAAGCTTTTAAGAGAGGAAACGTGCTGAACTTATATATTTTGTCTGTGAAACAATTTCATTGAAAAGTTTAGCATCAGTTGTTCTTGGGCAAAAATTGATCTCACAGAATGGAAAGTTATTGGTGCAGATGAAAAGGGGAGAGGTTAATTTTTCCTTTTTTCAGTAAATATACAAGTTGTTAGGGAAGTTTAGTTCTGCATTGCTCTGTGACCAAAAGGTTTGTGGAAAAAAGGAATTTTGAAAAATATTTCCTGGCTTTTTCTTGAAAAATTGATAACTTCATTACAACAGAAGATGCTCTATTTAAGCTTCAATTGGACAAATTGAAAGCAGTGGAAAAAACTTAATCCCTTCTTTTCTGTAGTGCAATGGTATTTTGGAGTCATTAATGATGGAGACTTAATCGATTAGAAATTTGATCTTTTTAGAAATCGTAGAATTTTATAAAAATTGATCATGCTCCACCATAACGCATTGAAATAATCAAAATCGAGGTAAATACTGAAGTATTATTACAATCTTTTGAAACTAAACAAGAATCGTTTTGCAGAACATAAAAACAACTCTGTAGTTTTTTTGTTTTTTTTTTAACTTTTCGAGGTTAGAATACAAAAGCAAGAAAAATTATGTGAAATCATGTGAAATCAAGTTAGAGAAAATCAGCGTTAAACACAAATAAATCTAAATCATTAGCACTACTAATTTTCATGATAAGTAAAATGTACTTAAGCACAATAGTACTTATAATACTATAAAGTATAATATAAAATTATGTTTATTAATACAAGTGATTTCTAACATGCAAAAACATATTCACTTCAAAAGCTAGTTGAGTGAATACCTGAAGAATCGAAGGACTGCGTTTGGCTCGAAGACAGATTGGAACTTTTTGAAGGCACCAGGTCCGAAATCTGAGAATAACATTCAGAAACACTCGCATCAGACGGAATGTTGGCATAGACAGGAGAAAGGGCATGGGTTGGGGGTTTAGATTTAAGATCTGCAAAGTCTTGAGCTCTGATTAACTCGAATGCACTCATACTAATGGACCTGGTATCTCGTTTGACTGACGATTTAACCTTGCCATCTTTGATATTGTACTTTTCAATGATGACTGGAGCAATCACCAAGCCATTTTCAACAGACTTGTTCAGGATATTAGGTGGTAGGTCCATTTTTCGAACAACTGAGCTAGTTTGAACTGAGGTTGAAACTTTGTCTGCAGATGTAGACGGGTCGGAGGATTTTATCTTGACATCTTCAAATATTACATCGCTTGTTACTAAATATGCTTCCGCCGTTTTTTCACTCTGGATTCCATCTAAATAGTCTTCAACTTTTTTGTAACTCAATTTCTTACTATCCAGGTCTACTTTTTTCACTTTTTTGATGGCTCCAAACCTTCTGTCATTTGCCAGCGAAGGTGCTGTTGGAGCAGTATTATCAGAGCCATTTTTTTCCTCGGTGCTGTCTTGTTTCGTCAATGAGTGCTTCATTTCCCTCAACATCACCTTCAATTTCTCTCTTTCTGCATGGTCCATATCTTTATTAGCCTTACTGTTCTCAGGACCATCTTCTATCTTCTTGTTCAAGTTGTTCTCCGTCCCTTTCTTGTCAAAAAAAGCCAACCGTGCTTTTCTAACTTCCACTAATTCTGCACTGTTTGACAGCACAACTTTATCTCGGATGAGTTTCTCTTCTCTTGTGTTGGTGTTGATGGTGGTGTCATCAACTACAGCAGAGGCGGAGGAGACATTGCCCAACTTTTCACTGATGAGATTATTTTTTGGTGGTAATTTTTTACTTTCGATTAAATTCTTACTCTCACTTTCACTGGCTCGGCTGAATTTCATTTTAGCTTCTGCAAAGTTGATACTGGGAGCTTCGACAGCTGAAGAGGACTGAGCTTCTTTATTAACGGTACCTGTTGATGATTTGTTTAAATTTACGGCACCATCCTTTGGTGCTTCTTTGTCTTTGCTAACATTTGAGGAGGATTCACTTGTATTTGAGACTTGTTCACTCGAAGCACTTTCAGATGAATTCTTCAAGTCCGATGTATTAGCAAAAGATGCAACTCGAGTTCTAGGCGATAATGACAGATCAACGGGTTTGATAACAGGGGGCTCGATTGGGTTGACGGAAATAGTCGTGCGGAACAAATGACACGCATCGCAAAGTATCCTCCACATTGGGTTTTGGAGTGTGCACCGGGGACAAGACCAGACAGCATTGTAGGAGCTAGCGCTTGCTACTTGCGTCTGTTCAACCGCTGCCTGCGTCTGTTCAATAGCTGTCTGTGTCTGCTCAATGGGCTTGACCTGTGCCGGTGGACTTGGAGACTCAATCTTCATTGATGCAACAGTGGTTGAACCCGAAATAGACTCCGACATCTCTGTGATAGTAGGGATCGATGGGCTTGGGGAATGGTGCCGCCGCTGTCTGTTGATTTCAAAAAGCTCTTGGGTTCGCGATTTTCGGATGTCAAATTCTGTCATGACTTCTTCGCACAAATTTTTGGACTCATTCAGTTTCGGCTCAATATCATCGAGGGCATGCAAGTTGACAAAAATGCTATCATCCAGGTGTTCCTCTCGGTTAGGAACTGAAGGAACATTACAGGAGGGTTCAGGAACATAACTTGTTTTCTTGGTTGGTGTCTTCTTGGACTTTGAAAAGCTTGATTTCTTGTCACCAGAATCTTTTGAAAACAAACTCAGGCTGTCTTTCGTGAAGAAAGCGGTATTGACGGTCACCTTAGTGACATTGCTGATGGCATTGAACAAAGATATCAAATCTCGTGCAGACGTCTTCTTTTGTGAGCTTGCGCTGCAGGAATTAGTCGTTTCCGATGGATGATACGATGGTAATTCAAGTTTAGAGTCGTAAAATTTTTCGTTTTCCACAGATATGAGGCGCGAGTTGCGCAACCGCTCGTTTCGAACAATTTCAGCAGCCTCGCGATCCAACTCGCTGATATTAGTTAAAATCGACAATTGAGATCGTCTTTTGTTTTCACTGGTCGGTGAGCTGACATTTGGTGATAATCCCAGCCGACTTCCTGACTCATTCCCAATTTTCATCGTTCTTGAACTACTTACTTCTGGAAGATCATTCGCTTCGCTTGTTTCTACTTTATTTTTTTCCAAATGTTTCAACTTCTCAAGGAGATTTGATTTATTCATGCTATGAGAGATGCTCGTGCTCTGAACTGTTCTCTTGTACCACGGCCTTGGCGAAACTGGAGAAGGAGGAGGGACCACTCGATCTTCGACAATTTTACTTTCTGCTCCTGAGTCAGCCTTATTTGGTTTTAAAATTCCTTTCTCCAGCTTCAACGAGTCGTTACACACAGACTGTGCCATTTCCAATCTCTCACTAGGTAACTCTGAGCCGGTGAAATGCTTTTTATTGTGCGCTTCTAATTTCTCGAAGTCTTCAAAGAGCTTTTGTTTATCTGCTTTGGTCAACAATTCTCCATTTTTTTTTCTTACAGCAGCATTTGTTTCTATTTGCCCTTCCTCAAGATCTATGTTTGAGCAATCCACTTCTGTTTCTGACTTAATAACAGACTCTTCTATTTTACTGGACGGGGAAACATCGGCGTTTAACTGAGTTCTATCGTCAGTTTTTTCTTCAGGATCTTCAACAATGTCAGTATGAGATTGATCGTTTGTTGAACTTTTGGGGTCCGTAAAATTTTCAAGATCAAAACTACTAGACGGAAATATTGCACTATTTCTTTTCGGAGGTTGTGGAGCGAGGCGTTTTTTTCTTGTGCTACCGATCGTTAAATTTCTGGGCAATGTTTGATTTCTATGAAGGAAAGAAGGAGGTTGGGGTGCTTTCCGCTTTCCTTTAACATGGAAGTAAGCACCAGCTCTTTTATCTTTCGACGATTCACTTGAACTCCTGCGATGGTTCTTCCACTGACTGCTGCCTGATTGAAGGGGTTCTTTGGGACTAGGCTGGGGAGATGCTTCACGTATTACAGGTGGCGGAGGTGGTGGTGCTTGGCGTTTTCTTCGTTGCAAAGTTGAATTTAAACTTGAGAGCCCTAGATTACTACCTATCCTACCGCGATCACAGAGAGATACGTTGTCAACACTGCTATGAAGAGTTAAAGCGCTACCCAGTAGCTTGTATTTCTTCCTTAAACTGATTTTCTGCTCCGTTTCTCTTGATCTTTCAAATTGTTTAACTCGATTTCGGTATGTGTCTGTCTCGGAGTCATAAGGTATTCGCCTTTGAATGCAGTATTTTGACTTGTACCGCGAAGGAGGAACATAAAAAAAACTATTACAAGTTGCTGTGCTGTATACACTGTCCACACTCCCTGTGTGGTGCACGGGGGTTTGTTTGAACTGTAAAAAGGCAGATTCTGGAGGAAGTCTATCACAGTCTGTGTAAGAAAGGCTGTCCTTTCGTTTGTCTTTGTTGAACCATCGAAAGAACGAAAACAAACCGCTGAGTCTCTTTTCTTGCGAGCTACAATCAGACGCTGCTGAGCTGGCAGCCGAAATCGATGTCTGAGATGTAGAGGACTTTGAAAATAACCGTTTTACTGACTGCAATGATGAAACTTTTTTGCTTTCTTGACTTGAACTCAGATTTGGCTCTTCGTTTCCATAGTAGGCGCTCATTGTTTTACGGATCCGAATGCCATTCTGGTTTCCTTCGATTTCAGTGCTGAAATTTAAAACTGCACTATTGTTTTTCGCTTCGTTGTAGAGCTGAAAGTGGCGGTCGTCAATGATGATATTTGTTGGGTCCGAGTAGCCAAACAGTTTGCAAAACTTCACGACATCTTTGTTTCGAGGCGGAATGACAGGCACAGACGGACTGCTGTTCGACATTAAACTAACGCTACTTCCTAAAAAATCGGTCCCTAAAACTGCCTCATTGCAAGTGTTATTGTTACGGTCACTTTTAATGCATTGTTGGTGTTTCTTTCTGACAGCAGGCTTTGGCTTCACGTGTGAATACAACTGAAATCACAAAACAGAACGCCCAATGGAGAAAACTAAAGAGAGATAATTTTGCTTTAAAAAGAAAACATATTTCAGAGTGTTAAAGTTTATACCTTGTTTGGTGGTCTATTGAGCATGATAAAACTGTTGATGAAAATGCGTTAAATGCCCAAAATATGGTTCTGTTTAGCTGCTACAGGAACCAAAACAAAAAACAAAAAATGTCCCTGTGTGAAACAAAATAATTTAATTGGATTAGATGAGTAGTTTTTTGAGAGTTTTTGTTTTACTTTTAAAATTTTGCAGTAAAAAGTGAGACGATTATGATGAAATCTTTATCACTACTGTACATTATAGCCATGGGCGTAGCTAGGGGGGTCCTGGGGGGAGGCAGCCCCCCCCCCCCCAGAAAAACGGGATCCTCCATTCCTCACCCCCCCCCCCGCTCTCTTCACCACGAGAGGTGGTCCCATGCCCCCCCCCCCCAGAGAAATTTCCTAGCTACGCCCCTGATTATAGCTCTTTATTTAAAACTCATCATTCATAAATTTGCCGGTAGATGGTCTGGGAAAGTCCACGCTTCCTTTCAGATGTTACCTCTTCACAATTTGACTTGATATGGTAGTCTCGACTTAAAGTTTGAATTTCTACTTCTAGGTCTTTAAAATTCAAAATTGATATTTGTCAAAGGCAAAATTTCAAAAGTCAATCCAATCAAATCAATGGTTTTTTTCTTTCGTTTTTTTTATTATTATTATTTTTCTCCACACAAATGATAATTACAGCCTCCAATATCTATCGTTGTAGTTCATTTTAAAGTGTTTTACGCATCATATTCTAACAATTAAGAAATACTCGGAGGAAATACTGCAATCTACTGACTCATTATGTGGAAGCATTTTTCTTCTTTCTAGAGGTAACTTTACTCGAGAAAATGGTATATAGTCTGATGCATTATAATAACAATGAAGAAAAAAAACCATGCTGTCAGAGAGCAAACAACGAACATGCTGCATTAAGTCTGATAAAGGCTCAGAACATTGAAATTCTAATATAAGTACATATTGTGTAAGAAACAGAATTTTTGATGCTAAACAATGAAATTCAAGGACAGGAAAAACAAGTTTTGAGGATTTCATACATGCTGTTGCAGGTATGTCATAAGTACATGAACACATTAGGCTGAATCTCCAAATCATTATTTGTTTCATTTTTCAAAAGGAAATAAGGGACCCCTCATAAAATAGGTAACGCTGAAAATGGGATCCCTCCCCCCCTTTGTCATGCACACTTAACAGAGATCTGCACCTCCCTCCTTCCACCCCCAAAAATAATTACGTAAAACACAGTTCATTCCCCCTTAAATTAGCGCTTGTGTGTGACATTTTGTGATGAGCTCGCGTTGAAAAATTGCTACCTTGCATTGATATCTCATCTTGACTTTTTGACATCTTCAGATTTGATTAATTAAGACTTTTTGGTAAGAAATAAGTTTGAATTAAAAAATATAAAAAGCTATGAGTTCCCGGGTAGGAGTCGAGTTTGGAAATTTACAATGAATCCACCATCTTTTAAGTACATAAAGTTTTGATGAGAATACTTGTCCTGTGATGCCTGGCATCTAACTTAGTCCGTTGATCCATTACGTTACACTCTACAAAAAGGAAAGGAGTTTAGGATTTAATAAAAGGCGCAGGATAAGCTGCAGGCAGACATTCAGGGCTGTATAAAATAGCACAGTAAAATTTTAATTTCAAAACCAGTGATTTGCATAAATTCTAAAGAAATATTAGAGGGGAGGCTTAAAGCATGGCCCTACATATTTTGTTGGAGTTGAGATTTGCAAAGCAATTCAGCAAAGACAGGAAAAAGGGCAACAAAAATACCGCATAACTTATAATGTAATCTATGAGGGAACCATTGCACTTGACAATTGGAAGACTGGTTTCTTGGGGGGGGGGGGGGTACAGTATTCTCCGAGAAAAGTTTCAGGCCACAGGTTCAGTATTTTTAAGGACACTTAAAAAGCAAGGACACTTGCTTCCTAAACTTCAATTTTCAATAATTGGATCCCTAAAAATCGTAAGTGATTTTGTCAAGTGATGTAAGCACTTAGGCCTTCCCACCTATCTTCATTGTAAAGGACAAACTCTCATTTGGAAAACATGGGAATTTCATGACCTAAAACACCTCCCTGTGGTATCTGAATTATCTAGTATATAAATATCTTACAACAACTATAAAATGAAACTCACCGATCCGCAAAAGCTTTCCTGTCCACGATACCTGATAAGGTTTTTCGAGAGTTCATCTTCTGCTTCATTTCTGACAGGGTCTGAAAGAAAATGAAAACCAATTAATTTTCAAGTGAAGAATACTTAACAGAATCTGTAACGCGAACTGGACGGAATATCCTTCTTAAAAACCAATTGTTATCCTAGCAAAAAATATCCATGAAATATTTGCTAAACACTAAAAAAATATATATGTTTATATCTGAAGACTAATACCTAGAGATGAGTCATCTTTTTCCGTCATTACCAGGATTTTTTTTATTTACTCATACCGAGATAATATTGATCAATTCTGTTCATAAAAGTCTAATTATCTGCCAAACGATAAGTTTGATCAAAATGGTCGATTTGACTTGCATTGATTTTGGCTTTTATTACAAGCAAAATGTTTGAATTCTCTGACACTGATGTTTGAAAGTGACACTAATTTCCCTCTTAGGTATTGATCTTCGGTATTTTCAGTAAATTTAAAGTGCCCTGCATAGAATTTTGATGAGAAAATATGTCTTACGATGTTTAGATTCTTGACTGTCTGTTAGTCCGTTCAAACTTCCTTCTCACAAAATAAAAATAAAATAAAATAAAAATCAATACAGGTCAAATCGGCCACTGAAAACATACTCATCATTTAGTGAAAAAATGGAATAAAATTGCCTCCTCTCCCTTTAATGAGCAGTGCTTGTAATCTTGCTGATAAGAATTCAAAGCACTGAGGAAACTTGTCCATCGAGAAGTAGACTTTTTTTCAGACAAGCTGAAACTTTGGATTTGCAAGCAAGAAAAACACTAATTTCTACTTTGAGAATTCATTTTAAAAACCTTAGATCGATTCAATATGTCATAGGAAAAATTTTGATAAGAGCGAAGATCCATCGGTTTTATGATGCTTTGTTTCTAACCTAGCCTTGCAGTCCACTGATTGACATAAAAATTAAAAAATAGTGAATCGTTATTTGCTGGGCAGAGGTATCATAAAAAAAACATGCAAGTAAAGTTTCAAGACAAAAATTCAGTAGAAGCTTAGTCAAAGGTAAATTTCTGATACACCTGTCCACAAAGAAATCAAAAATGAAAAAACTTCAACACACCGCACTTTAATTAAGGTTAAAACTGATGTCAACAACTGGGAGCTCGGTTAAAAATGAAAAACTCTGAAGTTGATTGAATCTGATGGAGCCAAGCAAAATTAATAGGTAAGGATGGCTCATTAAAGTTTTGTTTGAACTCGCCGGAGGAATTAATTTTACACCCCACACATGCTCACTTGTACATCTCAGCAAAAATTAATATCAGCAGAACTGCGTTAAGTTGGGATTTAATTTTAGATCTTGAACACTCGGATGACATCACTCCCCAACACCTCCTCCATCCTCCCTCCATGATGATCATGTCTTCCCTTCACAGAGCTTGCTTCTCTAGATTTAGACAGATCCATCAATAGAATATTGCCACTCAGGGCATTGAATAAAACCAACAACTTTTTCATTGAAACTGTGATACTTTAGGGCAGAAATGCATAAACGTTTTCAGTATAATTTTTACAATGCTTAGATATATTACAGCAAAATTTTGTGATTGTGTGCACCTCCTTGATAATGATAGTGTATTAGCTACTTTGTTTGATAAATTAAAGTTGATAAGTTATTCAATTCCTGAGTTTTAATGTTCATTTCCTGCTTTGTACTATTTTAGTGAAAAGATTAAAAAGATGGGAGACTTTTAAGCTCCCGTCAAGATTGATTTTGGAAGTCTGTGTTGTAGAGTTATGGTTCTGTAAAGTGTGAATGAAGAGTAAAAGGAGGCATGACAAAACAACGTAACTGAACTTGAAATGAATCACACTTGATTTTCTTAAAACAAAAAATAGAGCATTCTAAAATTCCTGGTCTTCTAGATAATCTGCATTGTCTAATGTTACTTTGTTTCTTAGTACCTTGGTACGGACCGATACAAGGCATATAGTTCTTGTAGTAGTTATGATATTTTTAAATAAAATTTGTTTCAATTACAAAAAAATTATTCTTCCCGGTCAAGTTTTTGAAGATTGATTTTTAGTTTTGTTTTAGGCAGATATATATCCTCCAAGGTGTTGAATCTTTTGTTTTGTTTCAAGATTATTGTATTGATATTTTACTTTTGTTTTCTTTGATTTTAAAATTTTAAGCGCTTAAAAGTAATTTCCTTGCGGTAGCATTTAATTTTATTTAATTAATTTTAAGCAAAATGTTCTTTTTTTTATCTTGTTTGACTCCTCATTCACATGCACTTTTTTGTTTTATTTTTGATGAAGTTTTTTTATTTGTATGTCTATTTCCTTTATCATTATTTATGAGGCAGAAATTCTTAGTTTAAAAAGAGAAATATCAAACAAAAAACAAAGGAAAAAGAAGAAAAAGAAAGAGATTTAGGGAGTAAACATTTTTGTATCCTCTACGTACTCTGTTGATTTCACTCCATAAATAATCTTTTGAACTGAAAACTCTTTACGAGAAAGCAATCTATTCGCACCTTAATTTAGGAGGATTTTAATTACTTACTCCAAAAAGTACATAACTCAAAACTGCACCAATTTAAATTGGAAAGTCACAACTAAACATCCTTAGACACTGAGAAGTCCTTTGAATCGTTTCCCTCTTAGGGAAAAAGTACAGAAAAACTTACTGTACTACTCAGAAAATTATGAACTGTTCATTATAAAACACTAACGTTAACACTAACAGTAGACTGAAATATATGAAAAAAAAATGGGATAATAGAATTAAATATTGGAAAGAATCAATTGTCAGTAAATAATAAAAAATACAGACTTTCTAAGGAATGCTTTGTGAAAATTATTACTATGTGTTAAAGATAAAAATGCACAGCTTAAACAAAGAATTGAGCCAGACATGACTTCAAGAGTGGAAGGACAAAAAATTTAAAAAAAAAAAAAACAAAAACATAAAGCAGATGACTAAAATACGAACGACCAGAGGGGAGACAGGTGGTGAGGGAGGGGGAGGGATGAGTGGCTGGGGTTAGGATGGGATGAGGGAGGGGGAGAGGATCATGATAGGGGAGATCTGTCGGCTCTAAGATGGAGTAATTTTAGATTTGAGCAGAGAAAAAAAAGAGGTGAGCTGGACACAAAAAAGGGGGGGAAAGAGAAAGAAAGAACCATTCCATATAAACAGCATTCACTCTATTAACATCAATAAGCATACTAAAATTAGCAAGTCTCAGCTGGAGAGCCACAAGCCATGCATCACCAGACAAGCTGGATTGTTTCTTTTTGATTTGTTATCTTGTTGAGAAGGCAGGAAGAATTAACTTGGACAAATAACTTGATTTCCGGCCAGAAGTTAGCTTTATCAATTGTTTCAGGCGCCATAGATTTTTGAAAAACTATAGAGGAATACGCGCAGAGTTGCTAGGTTGTGCAATGATATGAGATTATTTTACATGGGTTTAAATATGGAAAAAGCCGGTTTATACCACTGTTGGGCAACAATGAAAGAGGATCTCCACTTTGTGAGACAAAGCTAAGACACAAAGAACATGAAGAATGATAAGGACGTTAGTTAAAAAATAGGACAAGAAGAGGAAGAATAATACCAATAAAAATTAGAGGACTGAGAAAAATAATAAGAGGAAGAAGTAAAAGAACAGGAAGGATAAGAAAGAGATAAAGAAGAATGAGACAAAGAAAAAGAAGAGAGGAGGAATTAGGAAAGAAAAGGAAGGATAAAAAAAGAAAAATAAGAATGAGATAAAGAAAAAGAAGAATAAGATAAATAAAAAAAAGAATAAGATAAAGAAAAGGAAAAAGAAAAATATAGAAAGAACGAAGGAAAAGAAAGGGAAGGAGAAGGAGAATGCTAAAGAAGAGAGGAGTTATAAGAAGGAGAAGAAAGAAGAAATGAAATAGAATGATGAGGGAGAGGAGGCAGATGAAGAAGATGAAGAAGAAAAAGAAAAGGCCAAGGAGGACAAGAAAGAATAAAAAAGGAAGATATAGAGGAGGAAGAAAAACAATAAATAAAAGAAGAGGAAGGTAGAGAGAAAAAAAGGAAAAGAAGATGACAAGGAGAGGAGGAATAAAAATAAGAAGCATTCAAAAAAGAAAGGTTAAAAGAATTGGTGACAAAAGGAAAATAAAATAAAGCATAGCAAAATCAATGGTAATAATAAAACAAAACATAATAAAAATAATAATAAATAAGCAGAAAGAGTAGAATAAATACAATAATAAAACGCATTTAAAAGAGTAATACCAAAAAGTATAATATAAATTTATAGTATTTATTATACGTAGTATAGAAATCTATAATAATGCAAATAAGAATGGAGGGAAAAGGAGTGAGAAGAGGAATCAAAGAAAGATGAATGAAAAGAAGAATAACAAGAATGAAAAGAGAGAGAGCCTCTCAGAATAAGATAAGCGGACAAGAAAGAAATTTTGAATTTTCTTCAATCATGGGATACCTATTTTTGGAATGTCTGTAAGGATAAGAAGTTTATTGATTTTCAAAATTACTTTTTCCCTTTTTCAGCAATCCCTCCTGAGGAGCCACTGATAAAATTGCGATAATCTACCAATCAAATTACACTTCATTGCAAGCATGTCTGCTTGGGAAGTGACAACTACTATTAATACATTGATATTCATACCTAGAAACGGGAGGCGACCTTTTGTTGAGAGGATACTTGATGCAGGAACTAATAAACCATGCTTTGGCTTGCAATCAAATAGTTTTCGGCCACGCCACTTTCCATCAATTCCTCCGTATGGTAATGATTCATCCTGAAAAGAAAATATACAAAACATTGCAAGTTAGCAGTGTTCAAGGGGTATACTGCAGGAGGGAGGGAAAAAACCACTATATTGCATAGAACCAACATCGCAATTTTCAAAAGAACTGAATTCGATTTGACTAGCGCTCAATGATAGCAACAAGTTGCGATTCAATCGATAAATAATTGTTGGTTGTGGGCCGCAACTTACTGCAATATGATTCATAAAAAATGTAGCTTCACTGCGATGAAAAAGCTGATTTTCCAATGACAATTTCAAGAGACATTATCAGTGAAAAAACTGCGACTAAGTTGGGCGAGATCACACAAATGTTAATGATCCTGCAAACTGTCTCTGTGAAATGGCGATGAAATCGCAAATTTCAATAATATATATTTGTATGATATGTTACAGTGGCAGTTTGCAAGGAAGGATTATATAGTTAGAAATGATTATTCATTGCAAAGGAGTTTCTGATGAATGGAAATATGTAAAAAAATAGAGTATTCATGCAACGAGGAGCTGTAATATCGAAAAACTGAAAAATCAACATATTGGAACAGCTGCTTAGAGGAAAAATTTGCAATACCTACATAATTTTAATTATTTAAAACAATAATAATCAAAAAATTGCACAAAAATGCGAAGAAAAACTGAGGCAATGTTTTGGCAATCATGATCACAAGATTGCGTAATAACTGCACCCCTGAAATACTGGCTCTGTACTCTGATTTCCAAGTGCTTGAGACAGTCAGTATCCACAACTTCTGCATGCATCAGAACAAGGTAAATTATTTGCATGCAAATCTGTGAATTTACTCTTCATCAGCACCTCGGTTACTCTTGACTACCCTGATTTCTGTCAAGGACTGGTCTTGTCAGTTGTGAGTTCATTAATTGCTGGATTTTTCTGGAATGAGACCTTCTCTTTTACATGAAATTATTGGTACTTTTATCATCTGTAATTTTGCATCAGGCAGTCAAATCGAAGATATCGACAATGCACAGGAAATTTACATCAGAGCATGAAAAAAAAACCAACCGTATTGAGAAAAAAATTCAGCATTTCTTGATGACCATCTTCCATTTGTCCGTTCTCGGACAAATGGAATTTCACTTGATATTACAGCTAGTCATGGAATAAAACCATAATTTACAAACTCATACTCCAATGTATTTTTTATTCCAGAGAGGCATCAACAACTGGAAAAAAGATTATTACAATATAACCCTATACCTACCTACTTGCACTCAGTATCTCTTTTCCAGAAAAATCATTATGATTTTTCTAGAATGTTGTTCCTGCATAAATATTGTGTTTTCTCTTTTTCTCCTCACTGCATTAATAAACAACTGACAGTGTACGAGCAAAATGACCTTGTTGACAAAACTCAAAATCACATTCCTATATCAGATAATCAAGGAATGTCCTAAAAACACGTTGGGCCTAAAAACATCAAATATTTGGAAACCAAATTGGAGTCCTGACGGTTTGAAGTTTGCAGTTCAGAAACGGTAGATTCAAGAAAAGGCTACTTATTTTACACTACATATAATTTTCCACATTTAGGGCACATAATGGATCATTCTGCAATTGTACCCGCTCTGTGGGCATAAATATGAATTAAAACTGCCCGTAACTTCATATTCGAGAGACTAGGGAGAGTTTTTCATCAAAAGCATAGAATCTAATTTTCTAGACTTGGCAAAAACCATTCTGATGACAATTTTGTTGCAATGCACACATCCACTGCTTCAGTCACCCAAAAACTGTCAGTCTTACTTGATTGGTAATTTGTATTTTGGCTAAACTACCAAGTTAAACTTGATCCCTTTATCTGCAACCATCCAGTTTCTCACCCACATTTTATAAGTTCAAATAAAGTTCGGTTTCCAGTTATTCTACTGTAAAGGAAAATGACCTTCTGACTGATTTCATTTTCCTGCAAACATTTTATGAGTTCATGGATTTGAGTTGCTTAATTTTGACGGACAGGAAAAATTGAAGTATCTGTTCCCTTTTTTCTACGATCCAAATTCTAATTATTCTGTGGAAAAGTTCATCTTATACACAGGGCATGGAAATTATGCAACTCTAAAAAACTTTGACCTAGGAGTCAGAAATGACGTACGATTACTTAACTAAGTAAGGAGGCAACTATGCAGATAATTTTTTTCCGCACTCACCAGCTCCAATCCTAGTGTCCAGTCATTGCCAGAAATTTCTGCCAGCCTTCCTATCCACAAAACTTTCCCTGATTTTGGCTCTCCACTTCCGCTACCAAGCCAAAGAACCTTTTCTCCGATTAACACTGGTAATGGCACTTGATTCTCGAACATCCTGTCACTGTAACAGAACAATAAATAAGAAAAATTAAAGATGTGTCATTGTTGGTCACTAGACATTTTTCTGAGTGACTGCTAAAGAAAATAAAGTAATAAAAATAAAATACCTGATAAAATTACCAATCCCTGTTGGGAGGAGAAAGCCAAAAAATAACAAAATTACCGTACTGATACAATAAATATCAGCTTCTTGATATCAGTTTAAACTTATTGAGTGACAAGACTTGATGGGTTTACTTAAACTGCTGCTTCCCACAAATGTAAAAAATTATTTGTAACAAAAAATTGCAGAACTCAAAAAGTAAAAACAGGATTCGGCTACACAGAAAGTTTCACCTCCGATGCAGGGACTGATAGCGGAGGTTGACCCCCGGAATACGTCGAGATGCCACTTACGTAGGGATGCCGTATGCCCAAGTAGCAGGATCTGCCAGCATACGTTGGTAGCTGAAGTTCTAGGTATGCTGGCATACCTCGCCGCGAAGGATCCCAGGATACGAGGGTGGACGGCTACATTGATATGCTGAGATGCTAATATCCCCTAGGTATCGGCTACTAGCCGGCTATTGAATGCACCGAGGTTGGCCGCCGCAGTTCGCGGAACTTCCATTGAAGCGCTCGCATTGAGGGTATTGTCTCCATTGTCCGTCGGGATTTCCAGGGTGAACGTCGGGCCGAATTTTGACGTAACCAGCTCTCGAGGGCTGCTACAGGATCCAACTACTATGCGGTTGCCGAGATCTATTGGGTCACCGTCTAGCCGGCTACCTGAGTATCTCCGGATCCATATGCTGAAAATGATATTCTGAGGATCGAAGCCTTTGACCTACCAGCATAGCATACTATGCGCATGCCCCGAGATCCAGGAGCCTTGAGCATAGCTCAGTAGCCGGGATCCCGTATCCGGGCTAGATACTTGCGGCCAGGTAGCCGCTACCAGTCCCTGCTCCGATGTATCCAAGCATCAGTTGCTCGCATCTAGTACTAATCATTTTTTTAAACCAAATTCCACTTTCTGTGTAGGTATTGCAATTTTTTTCTCTACAAATTTCATGTACAGGGGTCAATATTTTGACATGCTAGAGAAGAGCGCCGTAAGCCTTCAGATGTTGCCATATTTTCTTCTGTAAAAAACGAATTTGCAGAAAAAATTGTGAGTATTTTACTTCAAAATTTTCAGAAGATTTTGTTTGCAATTTAATCTAAGATATCTGAAAATTTCAAGAAACAATATGCATAACTTTCCTTAAAAATTCATGTTTTATCTGGGGAAATTTGGCGACTCTCAAATGTTCTTACGGCATTTTCATAAACGCATAATACAATCCAGACCGCACATTAGAATATTTCGGCGAGACGATGGGAAATGCGGCTTGCATGTAGTGCTATCCAGCCATCACTTGGCAATGGTTCAGCCATACTGCCAGCAGCCTTGACAGCTAGTGAATTTCTGTGAATGCAAACTGCCCATCGGGAAAAAAGGAACGCAATCCTTCAATTAGGTCATAGGTCACTACATGTATACCAGGCTGTATCAACTCAGGTGAAGACATGTCTTCACCCCCTAGCTGTCTCGCCTCTCCTGCCTAATGTTGAGCTTAGTGCGCAGTCTAGATTGAGTTATGAGTCTATGAGCAATAATCCGTAGCGCAGCAGTATTGATACGTCGGCTTGGGAGCCATAATTTGCCAAAATTTTTAACCTAGGTGATGAAATATTGGCACACCTGTTTGAATAACCTACCGTAACTATTGCATTCACTCCTTGCTTCAATTTTCTGTTGCCTCTAAAAAGCTGGATGCAACCAGAGTTTGTTGGACTGGCCTAAGGGGCGACAGGCACCTTACCAACTATAACTAAACACCACGGCTAGACCTCTAAGTACAGTTCTCCTTCTTTGTAGAACACGTTGTCACTGTAACGTTTGCACATTGTTTTGACATTTGATCAACCTAGAAACACCAACAAAAACAAAATCAATGATTGACTGCAGACGCTACCTCAGTTTTCAATTTTCCTAGATAATAGTAATGAGATCCGAGTAATTAGGTTCCAGCTGTTCCATAATAAAGCACACACTCGATAAAAAAATTGCGCCTGAGGATTTTTTCCAGATACGTCTCCTGGATCACGCCAGTGGAACGCAATAAAAAAGTGATGCGTTCCATTGCGGTCCACTGTGGTTTGGATAAAAAAAAGCCCTTAATATATCCTTTTTTGATTTTTGTCGTGCCGACATAAATTTTAACAATCAGGCTGCTGGAGAGTGTTGACTAACAATATTATTCACAGGAATATTTCCTCAGTTTCCATCTTCAACGCCCAAGTTCCTTGATGTATTTGATTTTTTGTTAGCAGAGCATATGAAGTGATCATGAATAATGAGAAGGAAATAAGAAGATTACTGATGTGCTTACCTAAGATTCTGCGAGAGGACCAACAAATTTGCAAATATCACTTTCAGTTAACGAAGCACTGATGGATGGAGATGATGAAAGCACAGCAGAGAAAAATTGACTATACAAAACTTTTAATTGAATATGCACATTAGTGAGTACCTAATTCATGAATGGCACTGTCAAGAAACATACATCATGCCAGAAGAGCACCCAACTTTGTAAACAGACTGAAGCACACGATGTTCCATGAAAGAGCTGCAATTTTTCGATGTGAGTGAAGTAATCTGCTTCCCCTCGGGTAATCGGCCCGGCCTGCACTTTCCTCCAAGCTCCCAGACGATTTATAAACAATTCTGGATTCGTTTACAACCTGCAGTCTATTTTCAGTTTCCGTTTTGGGTCACTTCCTCGCGGGTGCTCAACTTGGACTCCTTATCTTATCAAAAACTAGAAACGCCGATTCGATATTCGATGACGAAGAAATCGACAGTCGAATATCGATCATCGATATATCTGGAAGAAAGCAAACAGCGCGTAGACGGATCGTAAATTCGCCTTCAATAAGCTGTGCGGCAATTGTCACTTCAGAAAAATTGATATTACATACATCAACATTTGAAGGCGTTTCTTGTGGGAAAGATGATGGCTCTGAGGACTGAGGAGGTTAAATAAAGAACTACAACTTTAGGGTACTATAATTATTAAAGTATGTGTCAGCATACTGCATTTTGCAATTTGGAACTAATGTCACATACGTTGTTTTTAAACCAGGCCAGAATTTATAGTTCCAAATTGCAAAATGCAGTCCATTTAGCTGAGACACTCCATCTGCAAAGCTGCGAACGTAGCTATTTTGTGAGAGAAGCAAACAGCGCGGCGGAGCTCAGCTGCTCGTTTATTTAAATTCACCTTCAATAAGCTCTGCGGCAACTTTACTTCCATACATTATTTCGCTGTCAATTTTTTGTGCGGCAAGTGGGAATTGTCATTACAGGGAAATAATTTTACAAATCTCCTCATTTGAAGGCGTTTCTCACAACATAAGGATAATGGCTCTGAGTCTCTAAGAAAGTTATAGCGATCTACAACTTCAAAACAATTCACTCAAGAATGTTTTGAGAATCAGCATGTTCCACTAAAATTTTCAATCTCCCAAAATTTTTTATGAAAGCTGTGAATGTCGCTACGCTATGTCAGAGAGAAAACAGGAGCCTCTTGCAGTTTGAATTCGCCTTCAATTAGCTCTGTCACAAATTTACTTGCACATATGTAATTTTGAAGGCGTTTTTTATAATATATGGCTCTGAGGAAGTTAGCAGAGCGAACTTCAGCTTTTTTCAGCGATTTAATTTTTTGAGTTTTGAGTTTTATCCTATTGCGGCTGCGTGCTGTACGCCCTTGAACTCTCGAAATAGGCATCATTTTTTAAACACAATAACATTCAGTCGCATTCTAGGACACCTACGTGCATCTTGTGTAAAGACTAAAGCCTCAACTATGATGATGGAAAACTATCAGTCAAAAAAAGAACGTCTAATATCAGCGTTATGAATACTTGAATTGAGAGCGGCAATTGATTTATTGAAGTATGAAAAAAAGTTATCGGTTCATTGCGATCTGACAGGAACCAGCGTAACTGATAAGGAAGGTAGTGAAATAATCAAAATATTTCTTTTTCTTAAACGATTTGCAATCTTTCATGGCACTAGTTCAAATCCGAGAAGGTTGCTCAAGCAATGGAATACGTCTCTCCCCTCCTCCCCTCCTCAAACTACCTTCGTCGGTCATCCCCGCGTCCTTGCTCACCCCACTCTGCGATTGCGACGTGAAAATATACCTGCTTGGAGTCATAGGGTGTTTCAAAAGCATCACACTCGGTGTATTTCCATGACGAGGTCACCTTTTCATGGGCAAATTGAAGTAACTTTTTAAATAAGTCGTCTTTATCTTTCTTTTTTGCACCTTTTCCGATTAAAATTAATATTCTTTGGCGATTTGCTGCACTTATCAATGTTGAATCGTGAAGTTGAAGCTTCAAAGGCATCCTGTTGCGCAAGTCGACGGATAGATTCACGAGCGCACTTTTACGACATCTGTGGTCTAAAAAAAGAAATCCAAATCAGCTGCCTCCAGTGACTGTCAAATTCAAGTTAATCGTTAGATTTGTTTATTTTGATGCTCCCAGGCTCTATTTACAAACAATAATGTTGTCTGCCTTTATCAAATTCATTTAGCATTAATTCTATACAGTTCATCATTGATTTTGTGTGTCTATTTGAGTTGTTCAACCGATTATATAAAGCTTGGCTTCACTACAAGGGAACTTTCTTTGTTCTTCGTAGGAAAGATCTTCCTACTTTTCGTGATTAGGACGCTCTTCAGCTGTGTGTTTTTCTTTTCGTAAAAATTCGGATTTTGCCAATAATTTATCATTCGTGCGGATAGTGCACTAGTGTTCTTGCAGAAACATTTCTCTGTAATGTGTCCATCAATATCCGAGGATTTGCTGAGTTTATCTACCTCTCAGTGCTATGTTCAACACTCCAGAAGAAAAGGCATATTTCTTCATCCGAAAATCATATTCAGGAACAATTTTAGTCCCTCAAGTCGAATAAGTAGTAATAGTTGCTGCAACAATCATCAATATGTGTAAATAGACTCAAGTTGACAGCCGGTTAATTTTTTTAGATCCTTCGCTCTCACTGTGTGTTTCTCATCGCTATTGTAACTGAAGGAATCATCATAGTACAAAATGAAGCTATTAGAAAGCAGCCGATTTGAAGCTCTCAACAGTGCCTTATTAATCAACTGTGGGGACATCAAGATTATTGGAAGGTTTGTATCTTCAGACAGGAGAATAAGCTCTTATTGTCCCAATTTTGGGACTACTAGCTTTTCAACAAGGATTTGACATTTTCTTTTACTCTCTTTGTAGCCGACGAGAAAGAATCTTTGCTTTCTGTTCACGAGGACAAGTCTGCTTGAAACTAGGGTATTTCTGGTAGGATTCCTTACCAGAAGTTGCAAGAAGGAAAGTTCAGTTTAGTTGATGATGAACAGCAAGAAGCTGAATTCCAGCAACGCTGATTGAAGAGATATAACCTTACTTTTTATTAGACGGTTTAAATAATTGACCATTTAACATGAGTTGGATGTTGTTTTACAAGTTATGCATTCTATTTAATTTCTCAATATCTTGAATCAATTAGCCCCTCAAAATTACAGATGAAGAAAGTTCCTAAATGCCGACCGTTTGCCACAAGGCGACATTTTTGTTTCTTTGTTATATTTTTTATTTGTCCAACGGCCAACTGCCCAATTGAACAATAAAATTTCCAATTCCCCACTTTTTCAGAGTATTAAGAAAAAAGTAAGAAATTGCTACTCACGTCCTGTACATTACAAGGGGACAACATCAAGTTTTGAAAAGTATTTTTTGTAAATTCAAAAAAACAGTACTCTCAATGATAATGAAGAAGAAAGTAATGATGAAAAATAAATGACATCTTTGATGGTCAAAATTGCAGTTGATTGAATTTATCAATGACCCATTGCTTCTTGTTTCCATCCAGGATTGAAAGCTACTCCTGCAAGATGGCAGGAAATGACAAGCAGCTGTACAAAAAATTCAATTCCGAGGAAGGTGTGACACCGCATGACCTACAAGCTCTCTCTCCTCCGCAGCATACATACAGTGCCTCTCCTGGTCAGAGTCAGTATAGGTAAGATCTAATGTATACCTAAGTAATTTTCTCCTGTGGACATCATAATTTCAAGTAAACCTCGGAAGTTACGACTTTTAAGTTGACCAAAATGCAGTGAGGTAGTGCTAGTAAGTACAAATTCAAGAACAAAGTTCATCTGTTAGCTAATTCTTAATTTAAACCTCAACGACCCAAATTCACCCAGGTGAATGGCTAAGTATGGGCTCTTCACCGGCAACATTTGAATAGCTGAGAAGATCACTAGAACAGGGTTGCCACATTCAGGGATAGCTGGAAAATGATAGGAAACTTTCATTAAAATTTTAAAATCCCCTATTTGTTGTTTCTTAGAATGTATCTGACGTTTCGAACAACAAATGTTGCAAGATAGAGCTCGGATGTGCAATAATTTTAAATCATCTTGCTTAGCGCCAAACGTCAAGGAATTTTACCAAAATTTATTCCAAGAAATCAGGGGCATTTCAGGGCATTTCATTTTCTCTTTTTTGTGGCAACCCTGTTGGAATTAGGTTGAAAAAGCAGGTACAAAATTTCAATATTTTTTTCCCTCGATTTTCTAAGTTTCTAGAGCTCCTACTAAGATGAAATTCAGAAGAACAGTCATGTGGGTCTAGTATAAAGTCTAATATAAAAGTTCTTTTTAATTTTTTTTTTTTTTTTTTTTTTGCTTAACAATAATCTGTCTATACATAAACTGGCCATCGATTTTATATCACATTTGAAAAAGCCTTTGAATGCAACCATCATCAAATACTAATTTCAAGAGCTCCAAAGGTAACATGTCCAAAAGTGAAAGTAGATAGATAAATTAATGACTTGTTGTTGCAATTTTTAGAGAGAGGTAATTTCATACGAAGTCAAACTCAATGTAGTACCCTCATCCAGAAGGAAAGATTTGCATTAATCTGAAATTTCTACTATTGTTCACAGCCGCAGTGTTTCTGGAGATGAAGAAGGACCTCTCTGCGATACAATCAGTCGTAAAACACTGTTCTATTTGATCGCAACTCTGAACTCAGCATTCCAACCTGATTATGACTTTTCTCATGCCAAGAGTCATGAATTCAGCAAAGAGCCCAGTATTCAGGTATGCCTCCAAAATACCCTGATTAGCCTTTCAAGATACTAAAATCTATTTGATTTTATGTAGGCAGAGCATTTTAGCAAAAATAACTATTCAAAGTATCAATCTTCCAAAAGCTAGGCAGAACTCGACGCTTGTGGTTTAAAATCTTCTTACTGTATTCTCAATCAGTAATTATTTTCTTGTTACTTTCTTGGTTTATGTCGAGCACTTGTCACTGAGAGGAAATTATTGAAAAGCCGCTTCATTTGTGATCTTTTGACTGCTAATAAAAATTTAGTTTTGAATTTGTAATGTTGTAGAGTGTTCAAATAAATTAAAATACAAAATTCTTTGTACTTTCTTGAAAATACTTTCCTAGATGAAAATCTGCATCTATTTGCATGGAAACAAAGCATGCACCATGCTCGCTAACTCTGGTGAAAAATATTCCCTTTTAAGAAGCTGGCACCTTTATGTCTCAGTTGACATAGTGTATGATGTTACAAGGTTAATCATACTTAACCCTTGCCCAGCAAGTTGTATGAAAAGTAAAAAACAGAACTATTTACTCAGAAGCTTTATCTTCTGAACTTGAAAGTTTATTAGTAATGATTTTTCATGCTTCCAAAGTAGCATTAAAAAACGACATTTTCACCGAAAAATTTCTACAGATGTAAGTGCAGTGGTAAGGAATGTAATGCCTCTCGTCTTACAAAGATTTTTGAGATTTTATAAAGGGCTCAAATCAATCGATACAGGTAAAAACTTCATCTAGCTTTGTGTAAGAGTAAGACTCACCGTGCTCCAAGAAATAACATAATTTTTTCTGGAATTTTTCTAGTGGGTTATGAACGCAATTGATAGCAATCTGAGTACAACAGCAGGTGAACAATATCGAACAATGCGGTCGCACTTATGGGCAGCCATTGAAGACGAGATCTCAATGAACGAATGTGATATTTACAGGTTTGTATTTTCCTTTTCATTCGTTTCTAATTTTCTGTGGGTAAAAAACTTAAAACCTGAAAGGGGCAGCAACATTCAACAAAGTAGACAAATTATTACTTCTTTTTGTAAGAAATCAGGAGTCATGTTTTCACTTCAGACTCTCCATAGCCTTTGTATCCAAATAGTCATGTGTAATTTGGATTCAAATAGTTTTAAGCCAAGATGAAATGTTTGGAACATGAAAATATTCATTATAATTGGTGTTTAACATTGAGTCTTATGAAGGAATAAAATTTCAAACCTCCTTTTCTTTGTCCGAACTTGACGTGACTTGGTGTATTTCTGTTAAACTGGGTCCATCTGTGCACTGCCATGCTAAGGAAGAACGCTGTATGAACCTTCATCATTTGCCAAATTTCCTTTCATTTAATATGAAGTTTCAGAAAAACTCGTGAATATTTTCATTTTAATTTTTCAGAGGAATTTCTTTGTAATTAGATCTAAATTTTCTGAAAAATCCAATTAAAATATTCATAACACTCCTCAAAAATGAACATTTCTTCGGAGGAAATGTGGCAACTCTCAAATGTTCATACAGCGTTTTTCTTTGGCATGGCAGTGCACATAAACACACAAAATCTGTACTATCTGCACAAAGTTTCTATGCTGTATTCTACACTCATTTATTTTTATCGATTTTAATTTATTTTTTTATTTTTTTCTTTGTCCAGTTACAATCCTGATCTCACATCAGATCCTTTTAGCGAGGATGGTTGTCTGTGGTCTTTCAACTACTTCTTCTACAACAAGAAGTTAAAACGAATCGTTTTCTTCACCTGTCGTGCTATCAAGTAAGTGCCTCATTTCAAGCAGCATACCTGTTACAGTGAAATTTTTTTGTCTCTGATAATTTTGTCAGTGTGATTTAAATCAAATGAGATGTTCCAAAAGGTTAGATAACGTGCTGAAATTCAGATGTGCAGAAAGTTCCAAGCCTTCCCCTAAATGCTATCAACCCTCCCCCATTTTCGATCAAAATTCATGATAGCTTCTACTTGAAGACAAAAAAAGAAGAAAAATCGGCCTTTTTCACTGCTGAAATGCTGTAGTTTGCACCAGGCTTCCCTATCTTTTTACATTCATGCGGGGTTTCCCTAATTTGATACAATGGGCGCTTGACCATATTGGTTTGCTAAAATTAGGTTTTGGGAAGTATTGGCCCCACTGACAGGTTTGAGAGCAGAGCCAATTGAGGCTTTGTCTAGGTTTCTCACTTTGTGCATAGATTGTATCGAAAGCCATGTGATACACATTTTGGCTCGGTACAAAATATTGCATTCAACATAAAATTTATCTCCAGTATTAAATCGATGGCCAAAGTGTAAAACCACCTATCTCCTTTTGCAAAATTGCAGACTTCTTTTCATACTTTATTTTTTCTTTGGAAAACATGTCAGCGTAATTTTTTTAAAACTTCTTTGATTTTTCTTCTCTATTAGCACCTAGAATATTCTGTTTACATTTCAAGCCATAAAGTTGGCTTGTTTTTTTTCGAAAAAGTGATACGGGCATGGAAGTTTTGAAACAGCGCAATAAAGATACGTGGTTTTGCACTTTGCCCATCAAATTGCAATCATTTTTCTGTAGCCAAATCTTGTTATCATCATACCTTCGAATTTTTTTTCATTTATTTAATTTTTTATTTCTCCTGCTCCTAACTCTTTACTTTCATCTCATTGCCCCTCTGACGTAAGGGCGTTTCTCAATTTCCTCTCGAGCCCTGTTTTACATATAAACTCATGCTTTTTGGAGCTCATGCGAAAATTGAGGCATGCCCTTTTGCCAGAGGAGCAATGATCCTTGGGGGTAATTGTCTTTTTTTTGGGCAAAGAAGTCAAAGTATTCTTTAACACTCAATCTAACTGACTCTTACAATTGTGTTACAGTCCGATCTACGCGATTGACTCAGGTATTGGAAGCGATTTTGCTATGGACGAAGACGAAGAAGATACTTACTAATTTTAGTGTAGAAGAGCTAAGTCTTACCTCCTGTCACATCCTCACTCTCAATATCCTCTATCGATCTTATTTTGTTGTGTGTTTTAAATTCTAATTTCTAGGATAATCTTATGGGTACACTCTCTATGTAAGCACCTACCCACAGTCAATAGGAAAGTGCTTCTAGATTTACCCTCCGTATTCAATGATCGTCATTTGCTCCCCCCTCTTCAGCAATTATGTGGTTCTTTTTTGGTAACCTTTAAGCCCTAAAATTTTACCGTGCAATTTCAACGAAAATTTTTAAATATAAAGAGGGAAGATTCAAAAGCGTACGTCTAGCTGGTGGGATTTGAAATTTTGAAGGCCAAAATTTTGAGAATTTCTTATCATGAGTGTTGGGATTATATTTTTTGTAATCCTGTTAGAATAGATGGTTTAGGATGATTTGATACATGAAAGAAAATGGGATGTACAACGTAAGTTCAAGTCAAAATTATATACTCAGCGCTCCTAAAATAAATAAATGAGAAATTTTGTGTTTTAAGGATGTCTATCCTTTTCTTCAGAGAGTATTCAGAATGGAAGGGGCATCCTAAAGTATGACAGTTTCTTTTATATTTAATTTTTTGAGTTTTTAGTTTATCTTTTTGAATTTTTCTTTTGTTTAATGTTCCGTTCTCTTCAGTTTACTCACTTTCAGCTCATTACTCTGTTACATATTTTTTGGTTATTACCTATTTGATTCCTTCATGATCATTTTGCCAGCCCTTGAAGCAGCTTAATAATTTTACGTTTTCATGTGCCAAAATGTAGTAAGAAATGTCATGTAATTATCTTGAGTAAACTGCACTAGCTTGACCTATTTCTTTTGAATCTTGCCAAAGAAAATTTATGAAAACTGTTAAACCGTTTATATCTTTTATTTTGATTTTTTTTCGGGCTGAAACATGAAACCAAAGAGTCCCACTAGTTTCAATCCGCAACTCTTATCATGATTAGTTTTAGCTTCTCTTAAAACTAATGTTAATGAAGGGTATTAGTACTTAAGAAAACTGTTACAGCTTCTCAAACATTTTCCAGAATTTACGTCAGTATTTTTATCGCTCCGACTTACGTCATGTTTTTTCAGATTTCAACTCTTTTTGTTTTCACAGCCTGTTTAGTTCACCCATGTTTCCCTATTTTGATGTTGGTTGTATTCTTGAAGTAATCTAAAGTAGTTTTGCTTAACACTGCACAAAAATGATCAACCTTACCCTCGTGCAAAATTTTAACATTCTATTTATCTGTCTGCCTGAGCGTTACTGACTTTTCTAAAAACTTGAGCAATTTTTTCCTTGAATGTGTAGTTTTTCCACCAGAATCTATAAAAAAAACTGTACAATTATTTTCTCTTAATTAAATATGATGATCACGGACATTTAAATTATGTTTGTGTGCTTGTACGCAGTGTTAGCAGACATTAATTGTTTGGAAAAATCTCATTTTTTAAAAAAAGTAAGCGATAGATCTGTTTTCAATTTTTGACTTCAGTTATGAGTTAATTGATCAGAGTTTATTTTAAAAATTACATACAATGGCTAGTGAATCTTTTAGCTCATGGTCATGATGTTCGGATTTTTAAGTATATCAGATCTCCAGAAATTTTCTTCGTGAAGCTTTGACAACAGGCAGTCTTTTGTCAAAAAACCTATAACATTCTTCACAGCCACTCTTTTACAAGATTGACTTCATAATGATTTTAACTCAATTTTAGGTTTCGTAGAATTACTGGTTATTTTCTGAGGTTTAAAAATCGTAACCTACCTCCAGGAATATTTATGTGTACTTTTAAACTCTGACCAACCTAAAACCATTTCATTGAAAATCATTAATTTTACCTTTTAGCTCATTCACAACTCGCCGCCCCTAAAGAATCCATTGGCTTTAATGCACTTCAAAATTGCAGCAAAAAGAGTGACGCATCTTCTGTGAATGGAGCGATTTTCCCAATTAACTGTCTCTTATCTGATCAGTATCGCATTTTGTTCAAGTTCAAGTAGGCCCTCCTTCTGTTCATTACTATATTTAAGTCCCTCCTAGTTTCTCCACTAAATCTATCCAGTGAATTCAGAAGAGAACTTTAGTTTTGCAAAATTTTATTCTAATCCCCCCCCCCCCCCCCAAGAAATCCAGTTGGCTTTATTCATCCCTCACATATTTATTTTATCCACCAAAATTACATTTTCAGTCCACTCATTTGTCATTAAGAGGGTTCTTTACGTTATTTTCATTATAACTCTATCCCTCCTTTCTTTTGTATAAATCGTGCCCTAATATCTAAATTTACAATGCACCACACTTTCTAGATTATTTTATTCATCCTGTAAATAACCAATTTACTTCATTAGAAAAAAATATTATTTATGCTCTTCTCTGCATCTGTCTCATAATTTCGTCAAGTAGTTATAATTTCTAACCTCTATTAATTTATCAAGATTTTTATTTATCCCAGTCTCAGTAGAAAGTTTATCCTTTGTTTTTATTTTTTGAGAATATTTTATTTATTCCTTTTACTCTAGTTCTAAACGAAACGGATATTTTTCCTAAGGGCCGAAGCACCAAAATCTAAGTTTCCGGAAAAACGGGAAAAATAAAACTTGAATTTTGGCGCTTGGGCCCTTATGAAATAAATCAGTTCCATTGTGTCCAGTGATCAGTAGTTAGCTGAATTAAGAGTGCGTATGGTCTAGGCTAGTTTACATGTCTCTGTTAGTTTTTCACCTAGTTTTTAACTTCGTTGTGTTGTTCGTTTGCATCACTTACAAATTGATTAGTCATTAGTTAATGACACAGCTCTGCATGTCACAGAATCAACTTTTGATTATTAAATTCTATAGATTAAAGAAAATCAATCTAAAGGAAACCATGGTATGCCATAGTGTTAGAAATGATGTGGACCATTGTATTTTCAAAGGGCAATATCTCCGCTAATATCTAAACTTGGCGCCTAGATAGATTTCATTGATTTTTACTAATCTTGAAGATCTAAAAAATGAAAAATTGCAATTCTGTGGCAAGCGCAACTGAATCATTTACAATTCTAATTTGAGCCATCGAGCAAAAAGGAAAGTGTCATTCGAGCAACTGTTTTTAGATCAAACTTACTTGTATCTGCTTTAACTTTCCTGATTCCATTTTCCTAGCTACTATGGTTTTAATATGTTCCATGATCAATTTTGTTTGTTCGTCTTTTTCCTTTGTATAATTATCGAATCTAATAGTATAATAATCGAAAATCAACCATACTCTAGGACTTGAAGGGTTCACCAGATTAAAATTATCAGTATTTTGGGTCTTTGTTGTTGTTTCCCTTCCAATACCTCAACAAAGTGCCAACTGATTGTATTTAATTAAAATGAAATGAATTGTTCTTTACAATTTTTATCCTTGATTAACCGAGATTAAATGGTTTCCAATGAATTTACAATTCTAGTTCCTACTCTCCGAGTTGCGTCATCCTACGTCTCTCCTTGCTTTCTTGTAGGTCTTCTCTCGTTGTGGTCTGATGTATGTCCTTTTCTCTCATTATTTTTAGTACTTGCATGTTCTTTATCAATTTATATTACCTGTAAGTATTTGTAAAAAAGAAGTTCTATGCTTTGTTTAAAAAATCTAAAATTATCTTTATCACAGTGAGTGTAGTTATTTGTTGTGAATACAACACCGTTTAATAACTTAACATAACTGTAACTCTGTCTTAGTTGTTGGGTAATTAAATATTCTTTTTTTAAAACAGTGCATTTTTATTCACCACAATCCTTAAAAAAAGTATTGTTTCAGGGTACCTACTAAAATATCATTTTGGATTCTCCAGATATTTTCTTAATATTAAATTTCTCAATTTTTTGCTGGAAGAAAGCAACACTCCTTTGATTTTGCAAACCAACATGTTAAAGAATGGAATCAAGTGTTTCACTTTTAAATATGCTAAACTGCATCTAGTTGAAAAATGCTTGATGCACTCGAGATTTCCTGATTTCCGACCGATCTTCCTGATAAGTCAGATTTCCAGATATTTCTCCGTTTTTACTGACGGTAGACACCCTGCGCACATTTACCATTTTTTTAACACCATATATGGTAGTGGACAATGCCCTTGTTAGCCTTGAAACTTGGGCATTTCAAATTCTGTTCAATGTACAGCAAGTTTCTTGCCGCAGACTAGTGTCCACATCATTCAATCATTCCTATGTTTCCATCCGAGTTATCATAGTCAAAATTTTTAGTGTTTGATACATCAATTTATAAAAATGTTCCGTAGTAACTTAATTAGTTTGTTTTCTTCTACTATTTTCTTTAAACTGATTGTGAGACACTAAATGCGAGAGGAACAGTGATTCAGAATTTTTGCCACTGATATAGGTCTAAAAAAAGAGAATATGGGTGACTCTCCTGGAATATTTGTTCTAGTACATTATAGAATCATGAAGAAAATTCGATAAAAATTTCAATGAAATGTATGCATTCACTTCCTTTAAGAAGAATGAAATATTGGCGGAGATTTTGAAACACCGTGACTGAGAAGTGCCCTTCTTACACCCAGTGCCTAAATCGATAGAAAGAGCTATCTTCAGAAATTTTGTAAATCTAACAAGCTTCAAACTACTTTCTCAAGGAACTAGAATTAATGGGGGATAGTAGATGAAGTCATTTGAATTGGTTCTGAAAAAATCACAGAGATAGAGAGGAGAGAAATGGCTTGTTGAGGATAATCTTACTCTATAATATAAAATCATAAGAGTAACGCTTATAGCCTGAGGTGCGTGCCAAAGAGTGCCTTTGCACATTCTGACCTTCGATTCCGCATAGGAGCGTCGGATCAACAGAAGAACACACGTGTGTCTTTCCAAAGATGCATTGATACTGTATGATAAATTTTCAAAACCAAGAACAATTTTAGAATGCCCCTTTCTACGGGCAAACTCTTCAATCATGCCTCCGTTTTTTGTGATTTAGTTAAATTTTCTAATAAAGATTTTGTCAAGTTTTCTAACAAGAGAGAAAGAGGACGAGACTGAGACTTGAATTTCACTTTTTTTTATTAATTATAAAATAACATAAAAATAAAGTTGAAAGTACAAAAATGTTTACTTCTTTTTAGATACACCCACAGTTCTTCCTCTGCGACCGGTTGTCTTGGTGTGTTGACCACGAACACGGAGTCTGGAAAAAAAATTAGATATTGTAAGAATCAATTATGAAGACACGAATACATCATTAAAGCAAAGTTGAAGCCATTATCCGTAATATAATCTGAAAGCAATTATTCTATGGACTTATTTTTGAAAACTTCATTTTAAATGTATTTTAAAATGAGAAGCACTTTTTCGTTTGATCGCATTAAATCGCTGGGAGATGGAGGCATACTTATAGCACGGTAACATCAAAAGATCTCAAATGTATTCAGAGTTTTAGAGATCTCCTTGTGTAGATACTTCTTCACAAAAAAAAGCAATAATTCAAAAAATTTGGAAAAGTTGTGACTTGTGTCCATAGAGAAATGGGTCGCAGTACCAAAACACTCAAGAGTTAAGCTACAGCGCAACCCAATTATTGAATCCATATCAATACAGCAAGACAAGACATAGCTCTATCTAAACTATGAAATACAGTATATTTTGATGCCTCATCGTTCTGCTTTGAACTTTCAATGAGCAGTCAGTCGCTGGTACTTCTGCATGCAGTGGTGTTTTACAATCAGATGAAGCAAAAAATGCCCAAAATTATCAAACCAAACTGAAGTTAGGAAACTTAGAATTTAGCAGTTCAAATAATTGAATCAGTGAGAACAAAAACACAGTAACTCAGAAACATGAAAGTAATCAAGACACATACGAAACTGCACAGTAGATGAAGAAATTAGTCCAAGAAAAAGATTTTCGGTGCCGAAATACAAGCACTTAAGGACATTTATGGGGTCTAAGTTAGAACAGATGCGCTAACTTCAATGACCTTTATAATGACTGATTGTCTTCAATGAAAATTAAGCATTTTCGAGTTACCGAGTTGGTGTGTTTTCGATCTCACTGATTCAATTCAGTTTTAGGGTGCAGCTGCTTCTAAGTTTTATGTCGATATAACTGGGGCACAAGATTTTTTAAGAGAAATTCAACTTTCCATGCTCTATTGGCATGAAAACCAAATCTAAAACCCTAACTAATTCATCTAACCACTTAGGGTGTTTACTTTCCTTCAAAAACTGAAACTCTGGTTTTAATACATGAGAAAAATTTGCTACAGCGGATAGCCTCATTTGGAAGGACATCTCCTAAATTTTAGCAATGGAGAATTTTAACACAAACATTTTATTGCTTCATCTTAGAGTGCTTAATGAGCTGAGTTTGCAGTATTTTTCATAATTTTTTTCTGACTTGGGAAATTTGAGAAAAATTGATTTAAAGATGAGAAAATGTGACGCCTTATGACGTCATCTGGCGGTATTTCCCATTTAAACACAAGTATTTTAGCAGAATCGGTTATTTTGTCATATCTCCTTTGATAATTGCTCAATTTATGAATCAAAGGTATCTTCGTGTTCTGTTCACTCAGTAGATTCCACTTAAACACGAAATTCATCAAATTTCAGACCCCTGCAAATTCTCCATTTAATCAATTATGCAGGAATGAACCAACTGATAAAATTGACAGGATTTTCCATTATCGATAGGAGATTAGACAACTGTCATAGGGGTGCAAAAACACTCATCTGACAATCCACAGCAAATTAGAACCATGGACTGGTCATAAAAATGGATGGCCTGTTCTTCCTTTCACTCATGACATGGAAAAGATGGAGCAAGGTACACATTTCCTCGCTCCTCTGACGTAAGGGCATATCTCGATTTCCGCATGAGCTCTAGAAAGCATGGATTTGTAGGTGAATCAGGGCTCGTGTGGAAATTGAGATACACCCTTACATCAGAGGAGCGATGATTTGACAATGAAATCAGGTACTTTTCGGCAAGATGAGGATGCCAGAGTACCAATAATCCGACTGGCATTGAAAAAAGTCATGCAGCTCTGATGTGTCAATGTTCTTATTTCCTTCCACCAACCTTGGTTTTAAGTTCGTCTCTCTTTTTCAATTGCATATTGTTATTTATAACTTCCCCAATAACACTTTTAAGCTTAAGCCTCTTTTAGTGGCCTTGCAGGTTCGAGGAAATAAGCCTATCTGTATAGGATAGGCACACAATTAATGGTGACTCTAAGATCTCCAAAAAAAAAATGGTGCATTGTGCCTTATCTTGGGGGAAATGAATAATGGATTTCAATATAAATTTTTTTAGTATTCTTACCCCCAGTGATGCCTCATTCCTCTGTGTACACGGATTTTCTTTAGCCTTTCTAAATCGTCACGAAGTTTGGACTCCAGGTTGGATGCAGTGATCTAAAATGCAGAGAGAAGAAAGAAGTTACAGGAAACAAACGAACAAAATACCTTTGAGATTTCAGTGAGTATTCCATTGAATATACCATTTTATGTCACAAGCTCACTGATTTTTTCCTTCTTTTTTTGGGATTCTTTTTACTAATTTAATAGCTCTCTATTTTGTTGTAACTATGGATCGTATTTGATAGGTACATCAAACAGGTGAGATTGTATCAATATCGATTGATTCAACATGTAAACATAGCCTCAAAAGTCAATTGAGTGATCTAAGGGAACGGATTTCTAGAGATAGTTTTGTTATTAAGAGGAATGGAAAGTAAAATTCATAGGAATTTTCTCATTATTATTAGGTTTTCCTATTTAAATCGAAAATTTTTGTTTGAGGTTATGTTCTATTGTTTTGAACAAAACGATACATCGAACCCTTTTCGAATACGATCTATTATGATTCTTTTGCTGACTGTTATCTATCTCATGCAGCTTTGCTGTGGCACGTAAAACAGTTATTCCAAAAAATAGTTCCTCCACGCGTAAATCTCAGAGAAATAATAATACAAAATTAGTCGATACCACTGTTAAGATAAATAATTTTTGGACCAGCCAAAAAAGGTCCATTGATTAATGATTAGTGGATCAACAATGAGACACAGGGGTTTAGAGAGGTGCAGCCTTTAAAATGTTCCCCTTTTCAAAGACAATGACCTGATAATCTTTTGTTGTGCTCATCAGGTGTTTTGTTGGACAGGCGTTGTTAGAAAATATTGGTTGATTTAGTGTACATCTAGTGCTGATTATTTGCAACCGTGTGCTAATATCTTGAATCTTTCTGTGAACTGAGATAAAATCATGCAGAACTCAAAACCCTTATAGTTTTTTCCATCTTTTCACTTGCCTACATCTACTCATGACTGAACGTTTTCTGCATTCCCCAACTCAACGTCCATTAGATTAACGAGATGGTTCTGTTGGATGTCAGTGTTGGTTATAACTGGGCTTTCTTCTAGTTTGAAAATTAAGTATTACAGAAAAATAGAACTTAATGTTCCTGTTAGGAGGTCTTTTCGCAACTTTAATTTTCGAGCTTATGAGGGTTTCAATACCTGTGAGTATTTTCCGTCAGTGACGTCCTTTTGTCTGTTCAGGAACCAATCAGGGATTTTGTACACTCTGGGATAAGACATGATGGTAATAATTTTCTCAACCTGTAGAGAGTAAAAAAACCAAATTTATGAAAAAACTTGTCTCCAAATGGAGATAGTCGATTTTAATAAAAGCAAATTATTAATAAGAGCTTATGAAGAGGACAAGTAGGTTAGGTGGTTTACGCATTTCTATCTGCGGAGGGAAGCTGCTCACTTAAAGAACTTCTGACCCCTCAGACGTCTTGATCTGAAATACTCAAGTGATATGTTACACTTGGTGATACCCAGTTTTCCTTTGCAATTCTTGGTGTACTCTTTTAATCTTCAAAAGAGACTAAAAATCAAACTGGATCAAAGAATTCAACTACTTAAAAATTGACAGACAAATCCAGAGGATCTATACCCGATCTGTAAAAATCTGCAGGAGAAGTTTCTAGGTTTAAATTAAAAATTTAAAAAAAAACTGATGTCAAACAAACAGAGAAATTTGGAATCCATCAATCAGATTGCTCCATTTACTATTGGTATCAGAATGAGGTTGCACTCATCAACTCCAACACACTAAAACATCTGTTTCTTTCATCTAAATAATTGAAAGGATACTTGTCATTTCACAATGAAATTTTTTTCAGAAAAATTTGAGCACACAGTTTTGTCATTTACTTACTTCTTCGTCAGTGCACTCTCCAGCCCTTTTGTCCAAATCGATATCTGCCTTTTTCAAGACTAAATTTGAAAATCGTCGACCTACTCCTTTGATGGCCGTTAGGGCAAACATGATCTTGATTTTACCTTCGATGTTAGTTGACATAACACGAAGAATGTGCTGGAATTTGTCTGGAATAACGAGCGACTGAAACAGAAAGAAGAAAAGAGGGTCACATAAACATACAGTGCTTAAGGCTCCTGTGATATGATATTCAGAACAATGGAATGGCTCCTGCCGCTAACATAAGAGGCCAGTATTCGCTGAAATTCAAGTTGATATTCATTAATGACTGACTAGTCCCCAAAAGTTACTTTCATGTATAAATACTTTCTATGGGGAGTTCACCATGCTGACATCTGAGTAATTAACACGACACCAGTGCCTGACTCGTATAGGAACATTTCAGCGGTGTAAGTTGGCATTTCAGTTTACGACGTCGCAGACTTCCTGTCATCCCTCATTTTTAAAACGGAACACTACTCAACAGCAATTCTTTAAAACTGCTGTGATTTTTCTTCTCTGTGCAAAGAAAATTCTGTAAAAACTTCAAGGAATGATGTCAATCTGTTCCCCTTCAAAAAAAAAATAACATAGAGGCGGGGGTTTTAAGACATAGCAAACGAGAGATTGTGACACGCTGTTGATTTCAAATTCAATGGTGAGTGAAAAAACCATTCAGATTCCTTTTTCATAACATGTACTATTTCCTCTATGCTAGATGATAATAATAGATTTAGAAGCATCACATCTAACCAGTAAGTACAAAGTCTATCCTGTAGTAGGGCACACATGCACTGATAGAGGAGTGGGAACATAATCCGGTTTGGCAAGAGCCATGAAATAGTGCAATACCCCTTTTTCCCAGTCCCGCCCACCCAAAGGTGTCAGTCTCAAGGTTTCTGCTGATGGCTTGAATTTCAGCGCATTTTCTATTATCTGGACAACTACTGAGGAAAAGCAATTCATTGTAGCACTTGCACTTTAAACTGAATTTTGAGGGGTGCTGACTAATGGAAGTCTGACACAAGTAGGGGTCGAGAAAATCGAACATAATCTGGTGCCCTCAAGAAGCGGATTGGTTAGTACTTGCTGAGGGTAGAATTCTGAACTTCTGGGAGGCGATAAATGATTATAGATTTGATAACTGCATAGATACGCCGCTGTTATACCATCCATTCTAAGATGAGTCCACCAAGCTGGCACAAGATGAGTGATCTTGGGATATGATCATCAAAGAAAGGGACGCTGTCGGTCACTATGGCAAATTAACCAGGTATAGCTATCGATTGGAGTATAAAATTGGTTTAATTGAAAGGGTGCGGTGAATGCAATCCACAAGGCGTACCATCCTGATCTTCGACCAGATGACCCGAACAGGAAGAGGTTAGGTTGGGTACTTCAGTGATCGTTGCAAAGAGGAGGCTAGCTTTAAATTGCAAACAGATCGACTTTTACAAAGTGGCCCAATATGTTAAACAAACAAAATGAATGCTGGCATTTCTACGAAAAGCTTCGAGTATCGCGGCACGTGGCATTAGAAAACGGAGACGGCCTGAAAGCTCATGCTGTCATGGTGCCACCGAGTGATTCTTACGAGCAAAATATGGGAATCTTTGAGGAATAACAAAGGAAATAGTATGATCAGGAGAATGATAAGTAAGATAAAAATGCAAAAAAATACATACCATGATTAAAACTTAAATTAAAAACTAAATTCGAAGTGAAACTTTACAACTATACGGCAATCGCGTGAGCAGGCGACGGGAAAGAAAACAATGGCGGCAAGTGGTGCAAAATCGTCCAGCCTGCTCCGTGAAAGATACTGTTCACTTCTAAAAATGCTTGTACAAACTGGCAACCTTGTGCATAGGCGGGGTGATCAACGATTGCAACGCAAAACGCCACCAACCATCGTGAAGCACCATAAGAAGCGCGGAAAACAGCGCCAGAAGTCTAGCGCGAAATTTAAAAAAGCGCGTCCGCACATAAAGTCCGCACAGACCTCCTTTCAGAGACAACCTTACGAAATGGTTCTTGTCTATCTGTATAGGGCCTTGTCTCCACGAGCCGTTTCACGAGATTTGTCCCTGGGAAAAATCCCACTTACGAAGTTGGGAAAAATATTGAGTTAATCAATATTTTTCCCAGTACCAAGTATGGTACTTGTACCCCTTAGGACCCACTTTACTTAGAGAAGAAGAAGAAGTGAAAACGAATTGTGCAATATTTTATTCATTACTACATTGTTAATATTTGTTTATTAAAATAAGATTAATTGTCATTGTCTATATTATCTCGTGCAAATACAATTTTATATAGAAATATCTTTCCGGTTAAACTCGACTTAACTAATTTATCTTCCCGCGCAAACTAGTCGCAGGACTGTAAGAGCCCCGTCCCGTGGAGACGGTAACTGGGAAAAATCCCAGAAAGTCTCATTCCTGCGATTCGAACTTGGGACAAATCCCATGAAAACATCCCGTGGAGACAAGGCCTAATAGTAGTGAGCGTCCATTTTAATTTTTCCGAGAGTGTATCAATATATTTGTGACTTTTAGCTCCGTGTTTTCTCTGAATCGATTCATTATTATGAAATTAACCATTGACCTATCCGTGCAGCAAAACAATCTTAGTATTCTTAAAGTCAGGCAATATGACAAATAGTGAGAATAATTATATTCTTTCAGGGTAAAATTCCCTTGTTATATTAAACTCAGGAATGATAAATTACCCGCATTACTTCATTGCCGCCAAGGCTTTCAAAATTTAAAAGAAATCGTCTGATTTTAACCATTATTGGCCGGGCAACTGGGTGCCAACAAAGCGATGCGGTCCGACTTTTTTGCCTGAAAGTCAATATTTTGAAATAATTGATTTAAAATCGCATCTCTACTCAGCACTGCAGTTATTTGAACTATGCGTCCTGTCTAAGGCAGTACCTAAAAAAGCACTGAGCACTCTTTGAAACTCTTTGAAAACTGTAACTTTACGGGGAGCGAAACCTTGTCCCACTGTTTTGCAAAATAAAATTTACTGCTACCAAAAGCCTTGAAATTCTGAAAAACTTTGCGTTGATTATTAACCGAGACATCGTACTAAGAAAAATTTGATTTATGACGTCATCCTCTGTGGTAGTGACACCTTTGATTTCTACCACCTTGCATCAATCAATCAGAGAAACACACATCGTCACCTTCCAGGCAAAGTATCACAAGCGCCATGCGACGTTTAAAAATTTCCGCCGCCATTTTATTTCTTTACTGAGAAATTGTTGGATGAATCTGTTTGGAAATTTCACTAAATTTTATCGGCAGCACAAAGAAAATTCAGTGAAATTTTCGGACAGCTTCGTTGAACAATTTCTCTGTAAAAAAATAAAATGGCGGCGGAAATTTTTAAACGTCGCATGGCGCTTGTGATACTTTGCCTGGAAGGTGACGACATCATTTGCTCTGGTTAGGTACTTAACGTTCGTAACTCGGATGAATAAGGCGGAAGGAACCAAAGATGTCACTACCGCGGTGGATGACGCCATAAACCGAATTATTCAAAGTTCAATACCTCGGTTAATAATCAATGCAGAGAGATACTGTTTGGACGGATCTTATTATTTATAGCTAATCTATGAGAATCAAGCATCAAAACACGATTCTGTGACCAGTGCGACTAACCCACCGTAAGATTTTCGGAAGAGTTTTTTGGTCACTTTTTTACTTTTTAGGTAGTGACGCTCTCTTAGGTAGGTACTGCTAAGAAATAGCGGAGAAGGTTCTCTTTACAAGGAAATTTTCAGTTTTTATGAGAGTTTTATTATTAAAATGTAGACATTTTTTTCAATTTTGCGCGCCACGCCACTGTATCCTATGCGGCGCTTTATGAAATCTTCGGGTCCGTTTACTACAAGAACTATACAATTTCGTATCCGTTTTTGTTCGTTCGAAGTTTCTTACTCATACTTATTTTCCCTATTTAAGGAAAACATGCGAATAGACCTGAATAAAACATTTAAAATATTTTTCGTTATACCTAGGAAATATCACGGTGGATTTTAAAGTTCATTTTGGTTTATACTCATTTAATGGGCAGCGAAAAACTTGCAACGTCGCAGATTGAGATTGAATGTTTTTTTACCTCACCGTCGCGTCGGTGATGAGGAAATGTGCAACTGCGCATGCGCAAGAGTGTAAAAATAACAGCGGGTATCGCGATCTTCCGCCACCAAATCGAAGCGATACTGTTGAAGGCGCTCTGAGCAACTATTCCACCACGGAAGTATTGCACAGTATCAGGCGGAAATGAAGGCGCACTCACGTTTATAAATTGACTGGTATCGTTTACCGTTGGGCGCTGTGTAGAGTCCTACTGATCGTACGATATGGATATTATTATGCGGCTACAGTTCGGTCGATTTGTATAAAACTTGGTACCAGGTAGTGTTTTTTGGTGGGAAACTTGAATTTCAACTCTTTTGCGTCCAAAACGCAACCACGAAAGCATGCAGAAGACAGCACTTACCACTTACCTACGCTACGACTGTCTTGCCAAATATCTAGCCTAACATGAAAATTAATGAAACCCTTTTTATTTAACTGAATAAAATCGGTCGATTTTTAATCATTCAAACGGACAGGTGCAAACGGTTGCACTTTGACAGAGGACGGATATTTTTTTTTTTTTTTTTTTTTTTTTTTTTTCAATAAAATTTTTCGCAAAGACGCTGTGAGCACATTTTCTTAAAACTCCATTTTTGCACTTGCGGCTCTCTTTGCTATCAAGGCGGAGGAGTTGCGCTTGTTTTATGCCGAAACATCCCTATGCCGTGATAGCGAGGACAGCAGTAAGTGTTAAATTTTCGAAATCGAGTTTCCTCCAAAACTCTTCAGAAATCTATTAGATGAAAGCACTGAAGTAGTTAATACGGCAAAATTCATCTTAATTGCATGAAAACGATACATATGAACGGTATAAGTCGGCAATCACATAACTTCTTGTCATACTTTATTTTTTAAACGGAAAACTACTCAGCGGCAATTCTTTAAAACTGCCGTGATTTTTCCTCTCTGTGCGAAGAAAAATCTGCAAAAACTTCAAGGAATGATGCAAATTTGTTCTCCTTTAAAAAAATATCACAGAGATTTTCAGGCACCGCAAACGAGTCATGTGATTGCCGACTTACACCTTTGATATGAGAACGCCATAAGTGAGCAAAAAATGACGTTGTTTCAGGCAAGACAGCAGTAAGTGACAATATTCCTCCAGAGAGCCAACGAAAAACAGTGCTATTAAGTAAAGTGCCGCCCTCTTCGGCCAATTTCTAACCTGTTTGTTGGGTGTCCAAAACGCCACCACGAAAGCATGCAGAAGATATCACTTACGGCTTTCTTGCCTGATATAAACCTAGTATGCAAATGGAAAATACCTTTTTTATGTAACTGAAATAAAATCAGTCGATTTTTAATCATCCAAACGATTTCTATGAGTCTTTCGGACGATTTGTAGCAATTTTACAAAGAACGGATAGGCTTTTTTCGGTAAAATTTTCCGGTCAGAAGCTTCTGAGCTCTTTTTTTCAAAACTTCATTTTTGCATACTGCTCTCTTCGTTATCACGGCAGATCCGTAAAACAGTCTCGAGGCCGTGGTACCAAAACAGTGTTCGAAACTCACCTTCGAGTTTCAGGAGCCACGTGGCCAGTGGCGTGGCGTGCTTTGCGATAAATCGATTGTTATGCCATTTAAACCTATGGAAAAAGATCGATAAACAGGGTGTTCACAGCGAACACCTTAATAATCGATTCTTTACCATAGGTTTAAATGGCTAACAATCGATACATCGCAAAGCACGCCACGCCACTGAATGTGGCCGCATCCAGCTCGATTTTTAGGGGCCATAGATGATTTTTTAGGGGCCAAATTCACTTTTGCCGATATATCACAGCGCATTTAGTGAAAAGTTAGACGCAAGATGTTTTAGTTACAGAACTAGTAGCTATAACTTGCGGGAAATTGCGAAGAATCACCATACAGAAAAATTAGGGGTTTTTCAGGGGGGGGGGGGGGGGTAATAGGGGTCACTTTGGCGCAGACCCTTCATTTTTTAGGCGCCTGTGAGTATCGAACACTGTACCAAAATATCAATTTGGAGTTTTTGGGCGCTTACGTCCCTTTTTCAGTGGACGATCTTTACGGATTCGAGCATCGTCCTTGTCCTTGCGGTCGTCTGATCGAGCTGTCTCATCTTCCCCCGCTCCGGCGCAGACTAGGAAGGCGATAACAGCTAATCACCAGTCTGCTACGCACCTGACGAGGCGATAGACAATCAGCCCGCTCTAGACAATCAGTTCCCTTTAGACAACCAGTTCACTCTCGACAACCAGTTCGCTCTCCCGCGCGCGAATTTTGTGCTTTACCGAACGTCGACTTCACACGTAACCCGCTTTTTTTCTCTAAAACTTCGTGTTCGGTGAGTTTTTCGCAAGCCTCTCCGCGAATATTTCGTCCGAGACTCTATCGATAGATCGAAGCTAGAATTTTCGCGATCGATTATTTTTTTTTTGCAGAATTTTTTGCGATGACTGTCGGTTCTTATGGTGCGATTTTCTGAGGACGCGCCGTGTTTTATCTCGAGATGTTGGATAAGCTAAAACAATGGGTAAATAATCACTTTGATTTATATATTGGAGACGTCTCATTTTTTTTAGGTTGGTTTTCAGCAATGGCATGGTTGGTTGGCATCAAACACTAAAAAATCTAGCGAACTTGATTGTTTTTAAACACACTCTTTGCGATAGAGAATTGGTTATTACCATTTTTTTAAAAAAAAGGCGGGGCATTTCTGGCACACTACTCCTCGAACATTAGCTCCTGCTTTAACATTCGGAGCAGTTATTAACACGTCGAAGAATCCTGTTCGTTAGAGTGCTAACGGCTGTACTTTTACAGGATTTTCAAAATACATTTTTCGGGAATTCAGGAGCTGAAATGTGTCATCGGATGTAAGATTTTTTAGTTTTTTTTTTTTTTAAAAAAATTTAAAGTTTGTACAGGTTTTTATCCTGTTTGGAAACTGCAACCCCGTGTGGAGGCTGTAAGAAAGAAAACAATAAAATTAAGGGGAAGTAATTTAGGGTTCTAGGGATGGAGTGAAGGTTTAGGTGGCTTGTTACTACCGATTGTACATATTCTAGACGCACACCGGGTAAGCTGGAGGGTGATTTTTAAGCTTTCGATGAGAAATAAAAACGAATATTGAAATCTTAGCTGGCATTTTCGCAAAATCTAGCGAGTATTTTCATCTTTGTTCAAATGGAACACATCTGTTGTTTTCTAAACTTAGGTAAAGCTCACTGGCGTGGAAAAAACAAAGGAAGAGAGAACACCCCCGAAAATATCATGGGACGTTTAATATTTGTACCATTGGACTGCATTTTGCAATTTGGAACTATAAATTCTGGCTCATCTGAAAAAAAACACTTATGTGCATGGGGAAACTAATGGCACATACGTTGTTTTAAAACCGGGTCAGAATTTATAGTTCCAAATTGCAAAATGCAGTCCCATTTTACTCCCTCTCCGTCATCCCCGTAACCATCCATCGGGAAAAGAGGACAGCAAAATTATATAGCTCTTCTGTTTTCCACTCCAAAAAAATCGATTTTCAAAAAAAAAAAAAAAATAAAAAAAAAAAAATGTTGGTTGTATAAAACAACAAGCTGAGGTCATTTCCGAATCCAGAAGAAAAAAGACATGACCCTTTAAGTAAAGCTCGTGTCAATGTGCGTTTTACCCTCATTTTCATAAGCAAACCCTGCCGGTTAGGTTTTTGGACGGTGTTAAACGGCATATCATTGCACTGAAACAATTTTAGAGTGGAATTCGGCGCTGGAGTCTATATAGCGCCAAAAAAACCGGGGTAAAACTACTCTTTTTGCGGAGTGACATACACCTTCACGGAGCGGAATCTATCCTTTCACCCTGGTAAAAATTGGCAGTAGAATGTGTGTTCCAAAATACTATAGACCTAAAGCCGGCTGTAAGATTTCCATAGCTTCTGTGGCCGGCTGTACAATTTCTTATAGCATTTTATAGCCGATGGCGACTAAGCAACAGACAGATGATACAGTTTATGCTAAACGCTACTAATTACGGATACTAGGACCTAGTTAGTTTTTGGAGTACCGTTCTCTTTTTTTTCCGTAGTATCTTGATTTATTTTGCGAGGAAAGCTCCGCACTTTTGATGGATGCCTGCCATTACTAATATATTAGAGCGCCTTCAGTTTCGTATGATACTGTGCAATACCTCTGGTGTGAAATAGTTGCTTCAAGCGCCGTGGCAGGCGGGCAGTCAGCGCGAAACACGCATTGGCGCGGCGCCTACAAACCTAACAGGGATACGTCACGCGCTGCGCAATGCGTGAAGTATCCCTGTTAGGTTTGTAGGCGCCAGTGCGTCGCCGCTCCGCTTTGTGTTAGGCTCTAATATTTAATCTCGTGGAGTCAGCGTTTTTCAACTCATGATTTTGAAACGTTTGCACACTCTGTATGGACTATTCTCATTTTAATTGATGAAAAAAAAATAATTTGAAAGGAAAATATAAAGTGTGTTCTGTAAATATTAAGGTAGTTCCGTATCAAACTTAATGATTTCCAAAGCACACGAATTTCTAAACAATTTCTTTTAGCCTTTTATAGCCAATGGCGATGAAGTGTAAAGCCCGGCGATAGGAACTATAGCCCGACTGTATATACTTTTTTATAGCTTCGTATATCCCGGCTATATGATTTGCTCCGCTTTCTACAGTCAGCTATATGATTTTCAATAGCCTTCTTTAGTCGGCTATAAGAACTCCTATGGTATTCTGAAACGCAGCTCCTATCGGCAATTTTTACCAGTGTAGGGAAGAGCTGTGTGCTCTCACGGAGCGATTTTCACTTTGTATTCATATCACTCAGGTTTTTGGGAGGTACATAGACTCTAGTAGATCAAACACGGAATTTCAGTCCTCGATTTATACCAGCGTGCAGGCGGATTATTTGGGAACGGATAGTTTAATGGAGAAGATCTAAGTCATCAAAAAGAGCATGTCTGGCATTGTCTGGCATGCTACATATAATTTCGCGTACCTACTATTTGCTACTGAATCCAGAGATGAATAACTTAGTTTTTTTCCTATACTCAATGGATCCACTGGCGAATCCAGAAAATTGACAACATTGTTTTTTCTCCATTTAAACCCACGGAAATGTCATCGATTCTTGAAGGGGCCAGGTGCTCCGACAAGGATCGATTATTTAAAATAGGTTTAAATGGATGAAATACTGTGTTGCCAAATTTCTGGATCCGCCCCTGAATGGATCACTTTTTTGGAAATTCGATTCTTTGCGTAATTGAAAGCTTGTCGTAAAAAACGCTCGACGGGTGAGCAATTTTTTTCCTATAAACAATGAATTTTTCGAGCATCTTAAATCTGTGGAATACATTTGTAAACCTGCTCACAGCAGCGAGTCTGTCTAATTATGCAGTGAGAGTAGGTGAGTAAATATTGCATTGACACGTGCGAGGATACACATACTCACAGATCGAACAACGAGCACATGAGCTTGCTTCCCGGTTAAAGGTCGAAGGTCCCTGGTCCATATGCAGCAGAGATAGATTGATTAATATCGGTTGTCTACTTCAACGCTCCTTATACGTCGAGCCACGGGTCATGCCCAAAAATAAGAAAGACACACTTTTCACCAAATCTAACAGTCAGTAGAATGCTCGAGGAGCCGAAAGGCAATAATGATTTTAAGATAAAGGGGTGAGGATAACACAACCGGGATCTGAAAGGATTACTGCTGCATTATTTGGTGTAGAGAACACTAGAATTTTACTGAAGAAAACATTATTTCAAAGGTAATTGGGACCGAGTTTATCAGAAAGGAACCAACCTACATTTTCGAAAAAAATGAGTTAAGACTGTTTTTGAGTTTCACTAGCCGCAAGTTTTCTCCTGCCAAAAACTGAAAGTTTGAAAACAGAAAATTTTGTGAAAAGAGGGGTTGAAGTTTATTTTTACATTGAGCCTTATGGAGGAACAAAACTTCAAACCTCTATTTCTCAGTTTCAACTCAATGTGGGTTGGTTCCTTTCTGATAAACTCGGCCCATTCAAGCTTTGAGAACGAGGAACTGGGAAACGCTGTCAAAGTTTGCCGGCGAAATTGCCAGCTTGGGAAACGATTTGATTTATTTCAAACGCTTAAGACATCATTAAAATGGAAAGTGTGGCATTCGAATGATGCACTTCGAGTAAGCTGGTTTTGTTTGGTATACATAATTACATGACCGAGGCATTTGCCGTGCTCAACCGAATACTATTCGGATGAGATACGGTTCAGTTGCATGTATCAAACAATACCTACTTACTAGGATCCAAGTTACCCGTGGAGTGACTCTAATTTCTTCTGAAATTTTTCTTTCAAAGTAATTTCTGAGGAACTCTTGGCTCACACGTCAATAAAATCCGAAATTTTCACGTATCTAAATTTTTAGAATTTTTTTAAAAATGTTGAAACATTTTTAAAAAGTTTTTCAATGATATTTTTAGGAAATTTCAAAAAAATTCAAGGAAACTTAACTTTCGATTTGCAATAAGAAACTATTTCTGGATCATTCATTACAGCACCAATCAGTAAACTATAGTGGCACATTTTCAGTGGCGTGGCGTGCTTTGCGACAGATCGAGTGATCTACCATTTAAACCTATGAAAAAGGATCGATAAACAGGGTTTTCGCGACGAATACCTTGATAATCGATTATTTACCATAGTTTCATGTGGAGAAATATCGATAATCGATTATTCACGCCTCATCGCCACTGACACGAGTCACGAGCCGGCAACACGATGAAAAAACTGCAGAAATGCGTGCTTATCTCACTTCGCGATGTTTAAACTTCCCCTTCGTGCTCTATTACCAACACACAAAAACTACTAAGCGTAATTTCTTGAAAATCTCGGCAATTTTTTTTTACTCCATGAAGAATATTCGGAGAAAATTTCCAACCGTGGTATTGGTTTGGTCTCTGTTAAAAAATAAAATAGGAGCGGAGATTTTGAAACACCGCAACCGAAATGCGCATTATTCTTCAGTGGCGTGGCGTGAATGATCGATTATCGATATATCGCCATTTGAAGCTATGGTAAAGAATCGATTACAAAGGTGTTCGCTGCGAACACCCTAATAATCGATCTTTTTTTCATAGGTTTGAGTGGCGTAGATCGATATATCGCAAAGCACGCCACGCCACTGGCATTCTTGCAGTTTCACCGTCGGATACTGCCGTGCAAAGGAAGAACATCGCACGAACCTTCAGGCGTTCTCGTATTTCCTTCAATATACAACGAATTTAACAGTGAGAAATTATTGAGATTTAATTAAAATGAATTTAATTTAATTTTTAATGTAAAAGTTAATTTAAATAAGGAAACTGTAAATAGTTTCCTTCAAATTTGCAGACAATTTTGTTCGCAATTTGGTCAAAATTATCTGAAAATTTCAAAGAAAAAGATGCGTAACTGCGAACATCTTTCTTCAAAATTTTCAGATAATTTTGTTCGCAATTCAATCTGAAAAATCTGAAAATTTCAAGAAGAAATATAACTAACTTTCCTCAAAAATACATGTTTTATCCGGGGAAATTTGGCGACCCTGGAATGTTTCATACAGCGTTTTTCTTTAGCACGGCAGAATAGTACTGCCGCGAGCTAAGGAAGAACGCCGTATGAGCCTTCAGGCGTTGCGAAATTTCCTTTGGTAAATCACGACTTTTCGGAAAAGTTTGTTAATATTTCTCTTCTAATTTTTCAGACGATTTTGTTCTTAATTTTATCTAAAATATCTAAAAGTATCAATGAAAAATACGCATAACTTAATTCCATAAAAATACACGTTTTATCCGGGGAAATTTGGCAACTCTCGAATGTTCATACGGCGTTCTTCCTTAGCACGGCAGAGGAGTCCCTAATTGCAAAATTTAGTTGATGTGAGGAAAATTTCTTGAAATTTACAAGCGATTTGACGATAAGATTTAATGAAATTTTGCATCCCTGTCAAGTCTGCGCAATAATGCGATCGGCCCAGCGGTGGATTCCGCGATTCGTAGGTGTTAATTTCTGCATTCATTGCGAGCAATCTGGCCCCGGACAATGCGACAGGTTCCAATATTCCGCTGACAGACGACCGCCAAGCGACGGGGAGCGCCTCTTGCGCAAAGCGCCGCGACAATGACGAAATTTTTCAGCACATACGTGCCTGGGCTCGCATCAGAGGCGCCCTTTTTGTTTCCCGGCCGTCATGGCCGAATCCGTAATTTTTTCACGCCTCCCGTTCCTGCCGCCTCACCGAAATTTTACCAGAACGCACTAATTGAAACGCGGTTGAACTGTACAAGGAGAAAAAAATTGCACGGAGTGATACCTATTCGATGGTGAAACTACCAAACCACGTATCTCGTTTGCGGTGTTTAAAAATCTACGCTCACATTTTATTTTTTTCAAGTAGACCAAATCATTATCATTCCTTGAAATTTTCACAGAATTTTCTCCGCACGAAGAGGAAAAATCACAGAAATTTTCAAGACTGGACGTTAAGTAGTTTTTCATTTAAAAAATAAAGTATGACAGGAAGTCTGCGACGTCGCAAACCGAGATACGTGGTTTGGTAGTTTCACGTCGTATCCTGCTGTGATAAGGAAAAACGCCGCATGAACCTTCAGACGTTGCCAAAGATACACATTTTAAGAGCAACCCGAGACAATGATAACAGTGGAAAAAACAAGGGGGGAAAATGGGAAACAAGGCTAAAATACACAATGAATAAAAACCGAGACGTTTCTACTCAAAACTGAGTCATTTTCAGTCGGAATTACGGTAAAAATTTTAAAAAAGACGATAAAAACCTGAGCCCTACGTGGCGGTGGCCGGGATCTGAGAAAAAGACGAAGACGTTGCCAAATTTCCTTTGATAAAACACGAATTTCCTGGTGATAAACTTATTAATATTTCCCTTCCAATTTTTCGGATAATTTTGTTCGCAATTTCACGTAAAGTTCCTGAAAATTTCCAGGAAAAACTTACTTTCATACTTTTAAAAGTTTACTTTCATACTTTTACTTACTTGCTACAAAACTTTCATAACTTTTCTTAAAAATAAACAGTTTACCGAGGGAAATTTGGCAACTCTCGAATGTTCATACGGCGCTCAGTGGATCGAGTCAATCAGAGAGGTCGTACATGAAATTTAACACTAAAACTGCAAATTTTGATGTTTATTTTGTCTACCCTGGTAAAAATTGGCAGTAGAATCTGTGTTCCAAAATACCATAGACCTACACCTACAGCCGGCTGTAAGATTTCCAATAGCTTCTATAGCCGACAACACAATTTCTTACAGCCTTTTATAGCCGATGGCGACTGAGCAACAGCCAGGCGATAAAGTGTATGCTAAACGTTCCTTATTGCGGATGCTAGGACTTAGTGAGTTTTTGGAATACTGCTTTCTTTTTGGGCCGTAGTATCTTGATTTATTTTGCAAGGAAAGCTCCGTACTTTTGATGGATGCCTGCCATTACTAATATATTAGAGCGCCCTCAGTTTCGTATGATACTGTGCAATACCTCTGGTGTGAAATAGTTGCTTCAAGCGCCGTGCCGTGGTACGCTGCGGCGCGGCGGGCTGGCAGCCATCGCGAAACGCGCATTGGCGCCTTCAAACCTAACAGGGATACTTCACGCATTGCGCAATGCGTGAAGTATCCCTGTTAGGTTTGAAGGCGCCAGTGCGCCGCCGCTCCGCTTTGTGTTAGGCTCTAATATTTAATCTCGTAGAGTCAGCGTTTTTCAACTCATGACTTTGAAATGTTAGCACGCACTCTGTATGGATTATTCTCATTTTAATTGATGAAAAAAAATATGTAGTCAAGGAAAATTTAATGTGCGTTTTGTAAATATTAAGGTGATTCCGTACAAACTTAAGGATTTACAAAGCACACGAATTTCTACACAATTTCTTATAGTCTTTTATAGCCGATGGCGAAAAAGCAACAGCCAGGCGATAAAGTGTAAAGCCCGGCGATAGGAACTATAGCCCGGCTGTATAATTTTTTATCGCTTCGTGTAGCCCGGCCGTATAATTTTTTCCACTTTCTACAGCCAGCTATATGATTTTCTATCGCCTTCGTCAGTCGGTTATAAGAACTCCTATGGTATTTTGAAACGCAGCTCTAGCGCCAATTTTTACCAGGGTATATAGTTTAAAGGGAGTCTCTGGGAGATAATTTTATGAGAAAACCAATGGAGTCAATTTTGAAACCTCAAAGTTTGTATAAACGAAGTTATAAGCGTTTAAAGTTTCCAAATTGTGTTAACAAATTATTGGTAATTATACCAAGATAGACTGGTAGCTAAGCTTACCTAATAACCGGTATTTTTACTGTTTTTCTCAGGTAATAATACCACTTTTATTGGTAATCAATTCCCGATAACTTTGCCATTTTATCTAGGTAATTCTACCACAATCGATAAAAAATATTGGCGTTTTTACCGAGGTTCAGTAAAATTACCGAGAAAGCTCAATAATTTTACCAAGATTTCTCGGCTAAATTACCAATTTCATGAACGGTAATTTTACCAAGAAAAAACTGGGCATCAAATAGAACCCTGAATTCTTGGTAATTTTACCCTTTTCTTAGTAAATACACCGAGATTTTTTTTTCAGTGTAGCACGGCAGAACAGTCGTATATCATCCTAATAAATGAACAATCGGAGGAAATTTGGCAGCATTCGGGTACACTCATAGAGCGGTCTTCTTCAGGACGGCCGCATGGGCCAGTGGTTGACCGTGTCCGAAATGGCGAATAGAAACTAGACCGAATGCCTTGGCGTTTAGGTATCGTATCAGAAGCATAATTATAGACTGATAATTGATGGTTTCGAGTGGATTCTAGCCGGGATGTTTGTTCGGTTGCAGGGCCTTCGACTTATGAAAGGGGACGCCGAGATTGAAGGAGTCATCGCTGCCGAGCTTGTGTGCATGCGCCACGACCCCAGGGAGATCCCTCGACCCTTCAGAAACATGCGCTTCTTCTGCTCCCAGAACAACAACACCGTCTTCCGTGAGTTTTTCTTCTTATTCATCGTCATACTTCAAGATCAAATCTAATTCCATTTCATACGGTCGCATGTGAGTTTTTTTTTCTTTTCTTTTCTTTTTTTTATCAATACTCTTAAGGGGGCCCCTCCCAGAAATTGACTTGGTCTCCTACTGAAAATTTGATAGATTTTACGAAATGAAAGTTTGATATCTTTCGTCTCTGAGATAGTACTTCAATCAACTTTTCAGGGAGAAAAGGTCCACATTTTTCTTGAGACAACTTATACATACGTACAGTCCTGGGGCCTAATTTTGTCGGCTCTTTCACACGGAGTGCAACATCCATCGATGAGTCCTAACCGCACCACCGGCCAATCAGAAGCGCTCAGTTGGACTTAGGTGCAGTCGAGACCCGTCCTAAGTATATTTAAGTACGGTTAAAGGACTGACAAAATTCGGTCCCTGTATGACAAATGCGGGGCCACCGGATTTGTATGTTGTTATAAAACTAACCTATTCTAACCTATCCGATTATTTTTTTGGCCGATAAATGCCTTTTTGTGTCAAGATTTTGGTTTTTGGGTCTCGAAGAATGGACCCACAACTATAGAGAGGCCCCACAACCTTACGCAATTTTTTTCCAAGTTATTCCACGAGAGATATAGGTATTTTACATGAGATCAGAGGAAAAATCAGTGCAGTTTTCAGTTGGATAAGCCCATGATTCTTCAATAAAAATGCAGTTGGCAAGGGGGAATTTGGCAACATTGAAATGCAGTTACGCTCTTTCGTGGGGGAAACAACGTATTAAATATTCATTTCCCTATGCATATACGTGTTTTTACGGATGGGCCACAAATTGTAGTTCCTACAAATTGGACCGCGTTTAACAGAAAGGAACCAAGCCATATCAGCTATTGCCAAATTAGACTGAGCACTTTAATTTTTTACGAGAGAACGTTTGTGTGAATTCCTTTGAAAATTTTAAGGAATTTGCCTTCGCACTACGGAGAAAATCCACTGAAAGCACGAAAATCCGCACTACCGTTTTCATGTAAAAAATTAGATTGCCCAATTACATTTGGCAATAGCTGATGTGGCTTGGCTCCTTTCTGTTTAACGCGGTCCAATTGCAGAGCGTATAGTCCAATTCGCGGAGGAGATACATGATGATACTGTTCTCAAAGATCTTCCTTGCCCTTGCCGCCGAGATGAGATCCGGCGCGGAATAGACGGAGGATAATGAGAGTGTGAAATTAATTTTTCGGCGCCCCTTAGCGGAAGTGAGTGGGACTCGGTGATTGGTCGGGGGGTTCTCGCGATTCATGAATTGAAGCGGGAGATCGACTCGAGCGCGGCTCCACGATGGGATGCCCCCGGCAAGGTCGGATCCTCGATCCTGACCGGGTGACCGCAAGTTCAAAATACCACTGCCGGGCGCCGCGCCGCTCACCTGACTCCAGCATCCGTCGCCGGAGCTAGAGCTGCTTCCACAGAGAATAGATTTTACGAGGGGGTACGCCCTCCGGGTCGCCACGCGGACCAACCCCCAATGATGCTTCCTGTGTTACACTGAAAAAAAAAATTCGGTGTGTTTACTAAGAAAAGGGTAAAATTACCAAGAATTCAGGGTTATATTTGATCCCAGTTTTTTCTTGGTAAAATTACCATTTGTGGAATTGGTAATTTTACCGAGAAATCTCGGTAAAATTATTGAACTTTCTTGGTAATTTTACTGGACTTTGGTAAAAACGCCAATATTTTCTATCGACTGTGGTAGAATTACCGAGATAAAATGGCAAAGTTACTGGGAATTGATTACCAATAAAAGTGGTATTCTTACCCGAAAAAACCAGTAAAAATACCGGTTTTTAGGTAAGCTAACCAGTCTGTCTTGGTAAAAATTACCAATAATTGGTAAAAAAAAGTGAGATGGTAAAGGTACCAGCGGACCTTGGTAAAAACGCCGAAAATTTTTTTTCAGTGTATGTTTCAATAATTTTGATGAACCTGGATCATCCTCGTAAAAAACGACAACGGTGATGAGAACATGTTACACGGAGAAAAAAAACTTCGTGCATGGGACCCGAAGTTTAGGTCATATGGATCTCTTAGGGTTTCTGATCACGCATCCGACAACTTGAGATCGAGCTGCCGAAGTTCGGGTCAGACACCGAGGCACTTCGGTATGTATCGAAGTACTCAGATGTCTGACCCGAACTTCGGCAGCTGGACCTTAAGTTTTTAGATACGTGACCCGAAAACATCAGAGATCTATATGACTTCAACTTCGAGTCCCACGCACGAAGTTTTTTTTTCTCCGTGTACCAATGCAGTACCATTTTGAAATTAATATCGATGGCCAAAGGGACTAGAGTGAGGTCCTAAGAGCAACGCGGAGAGAAGGAGAAGAAATTTTGTTGCTTTTTTTTAACGGGGAGAAGGTTCAGAGGTTTCATTCCTGCGATTCGAACATGCACGGAGAAAACAACTTTGTGCATGGGATCCGAAGTTGAAGTCATATGGATCTCTGAAGTTTTCTGACCACGCATCCGGAAACTTGAGGTCGAGCTGCCGAAGTTCGGGTCAGACATCACTTCAGTAAGTACCGAAGTACTCAGATGTGTGACCCGAACCCTTCGGTACGTGCCTAGGTACTTCAAATGTCTGACCCGAATTTTGACAGCTAGACCTCAAGTTTTTGGATGCGAGATCCGAAAACTTCAGAGATCCATATGACCTCAACTTCAGGTCTCATGCACGAAGTTTTCTTCTCCGTGGGGACAAATCCCATGAAATTTCCCGTGGAGACAAGGCCTTACCGGAGGAGAGCTGAAACCTAGAGCCCACGAGGGTCGTCCCGCGGTCTCGGGTTGTCTGAAACTGAAACGGCTATCCTCAATGTGACATGAGACATTTTGCAGGGGAACCTTCACTCAAGTTGTTTGTCTCATCTCCGCCGCCACCGCCGCGTGGCGCGTCGCGCCAGAAGCAGAGTGAAGGGCATCTCTATTAATTGTTGGTCTTTGGACCGGTAACCAGCGCTCGTTGATCGTCTTACTTCCTATCGCGTCGTCGGTTCTTCGAGGAAGTACCTCTCCATCGGAGAGAGATGCTCGCAATTAGCAACGAGGGTTATTTGCTTTGCATGCAATTCATGAGGTGCTTGGGACGATAGAGAATTTGTAGGTGTCTGAAATTTGATGGATTTCGTGTTTCAGTGGAAATTACAGAGTGGACTGAACACGAGGATACCCTTGGTTCATGAATTTAACAATTATTGGAGAAGATATGACAAGATTATCTAATCTGCTAAAATACATGTGTTTAAATGGGAAATGCAGCCAGATGACGTCACTAGGCGGTGCATTTTCTCACTTTTAAATCGATTTTTACACCATTTCCTATATCAGAAAAAAATCATAAAAAACACTGTGAAATCAGCTCTTTCAGATGAAGCAATAAAAAATTTGCATGCAAATCCTCCATTGAGGGGCTTAGAGGACAAGGCGCAGAAGTGCAGTTTTGGAAAAAATTGAGATGAAGTTGAGGAAAAGTTCATTTAGAAAAAAAATTAAAAACAAAAAATGCGCACGAAACAAACAAAAAAAACCGCTTCAGTGCAATTTCTTCTACAATAAAATGGAATTCCACATTCTATTTCCACAATGGACAGACCTCAAAGCAATTAGACATCCAATTAGAATTTTGAATTATTCAGTCGTCTTAGCATGCGACGCCGTTAAATTGCGACGATCAGATCGTCTCAGAAAGCCTGCTCGGGTTTCTCCATCCAAGAGCGATCCCTCCCCCGTAATTATCAAGTCCCACCGCGAGCAACGGTAAATACGAAACGACGCAACGCATTACGCAACCCGGTTGTTGCAGCTGCAGCCGCTTTTACTTTCCGCCAGAATAGCGCGATTTGCTAGAAAACTCGTGTGGAAAATCCTCACAAAAATGTATCAGTTCCTCGCCCTGAGTTCGAGGCTGTCGGAATCACGAGATGCGGCCGGAATCGCCAAGTCGCGGTGAATCGAGTTCAAGGCGGTGCGGTGACATCGGATGCGCTCATGCTAACGTTCAACGCTGTTCCCGCGCTGGGCGCCGAGCTCGGCTGTTATTGGTCGTCGGGCGCTCAGCTCGGCTGCCATTGGTTCCCGCGCGCGCTGCGCTCGAGCGCGGGGAAATTCAAATTGACGGGGGTGCACTCAGGCGAGCGTCAAAACAAGATCGATCGATCTTCCTCCGAAAAAAACCGCACACAGCGGTTTTTCGCTGGATTAAGGAGTTTTGCGAGTGCGAGCTTTTCCAGGAAAGTCTTGCTGCTTGCAATAATCGGCATTTAAGTAAGATGGGAAATACTTTGCGGTAGTATTTCAAAATATACGTTGTTGCTTGATAAGAATTTATTTAAGGGCTTGCAAAATCGAGTTCGTTATCAGACTTATCTTCGTAGAGTTATGGGCTAAAAATAAAAGGGAAAATACTGCTTTTGAGTCCTGGCCAAATGTGTTGAGTTTCTTGCAAGAATTTTTTGAAGAATTGAAAGAATTGCATGAATTGAAACTTAGATCCAGTGTTAGAAGTTGCAAAGAGAAAGCTTAAGGAACAGCTACTTTCGATTTTAGCAAACCAAAATTTTCATTTCTTAAACTACGTGCTAATAAATCGCACATAAGCAATCGAGCCCATTCAAAATAAAATCCAAATGAGCAACTACGAATATTTAAAATTAACCAGAAGCATTTACCGACTTTTCCTCATCTATTTGCGGTTTAGTGACATTTTTAAACTTATTTAAAGATGGAAGATTCTTCGGTGCCGTATCATCCGTAAATGACTACTCATCAGTGCAGTATCGAATTATCGATGAATAAATCGTTATTCGGCGATACCGATCGTGATCTTAGACTTTTTTTTCTTTACTTTCACCTAAATTTTACATCTTGAATTCCAACAAAACATTATTGAGCTGTATATTATATCCCTAATTAAATTTTCCTACCCGCAAACAAAGTACGGTACCGACGAATAGCCATTTATTCATCAGTGCGATACCTGTGAAAAGCCATTTATTCATCGATATGGTACCTAAGAATAGCCATTTAGTCATCGGTACAGTACCGACGAATAGCCTCTGCCTCATCCTTCACCTAAAAATTTCCCTGAATAAAACTTTTCACCTCGTCAGATAATTTTAAGGTTTTTTCTTCATTTTTCTCCCCCCCCCCCTCCTCATCAGGTTTGCCACAGAATTTGGAAAATGAAATTCCCTGACATTTAACTGATTTCCCTGACACATTTTGGTGAATTTCCTTGACAATTGGAGATATGGCAAATGGTTAAAAAAACATAATTGAAAATAGTTTTCAGGCAAAATTTGTAGTTCAAAACCACTAATCTATTATAGAAAGCAAATAAAGGAGATATAACGAATTTTCCCTCACATTTTCGTCATTTTCCCTGGCATTTCCCGGTTTTCCCGGTATTCACTGACTGTGGCATCCCTGTTTCATTTTTTGTGAGTCGCGCGAGTTTGCGAATGACTATTTTTTTTTCCTGCTATTTAATGGCTTTGTGTCTAAGCACCTGCAGCCAACTTTAGACCAGTGACTATTTTTTTCGGGTTTACTGAAAGTTCGGGAGGAGGGTGGCGCGGCATGGCGCTAGAGCTCGCTAGACACGTGCTCAGCGGGTAACCTAGTTGCGCCGATAGCCACGGTCATCGCGAACGTGATTTCCTGATGCTGCGGTTTCAGTAGATTATCCAGCCCCTTCAGCTCTTAACCTCAGCACGGAACGCAGCTTCAGTGTCAAGCCCTTCTTCGAGGCATCTCAGTCCCCCGCGTTGCCACGTTTGTTTGGAAAATAGCTCGTTTACGCGTTTATCAGTGGCGAGAATCAAAAAAGATTCTTTAAAAAATAGAGAAAAAAAGAGGCAAACTATGCACAGAACTTTAAAGACTTGAACTTAAGACCGTGAACCGCGGCGACTTGGACCGAAAATATTTGATGTTGAATAATAACGGAAGTGCAGTTCCTGTATTGCATAAACACCGTAACTCCTTTATAGATTTTCTATTTTGCTTTCACACATGATGCTCCACGACACGAAGATCCAGTTCATCGTTTCCTGGGCGAAGGATCGTAACTCCATTCCAAGGTTGCAAAATTGACTAAAAAATTTTAATTTTTACAAGAATGTGTCTGTGCAATTTTTTTGTGTGAAAAATTTGTCTGATTTTCACATGAAATTAGAAGCAAAATCGGTGAAATTTTCAGGAAGAAAAGCCCATGATTCTCTTGGTAAAAATTCAATTTGCAAGGGGAAAATTTGGCAACATTGAAATATTGTTACGCTCTTTCTTAGGGGGGGAGGGGGCGACGAATTACCAAAGGCTTCACATTGTCATTTCGAGTTCTAAAAGATATGCAAGACTCGGAACGAGGCGAAGATACGGCGTTTTTACTTTGAAAGACAGTGTAGCTGAAGTTTTTCTCTCCGAGTCACACTGAAAAAAAAATCTAGGTGTATTTACTAGGAAAAGGGTAAAATTACCAAGAATTCAGGGTTCTATTTGATCCCAGTTTTTTCTTGGTAAAATTACCATCTATGTAATTGGTAATTTTACCGAGAAATCTCGGTGAAATTATTGAACTTTCTCGGTAATTTTACTGCACCTTGGTAAAAACGCCAATATTTTTTATTGACTGTGGTAGAATTACCGAGATAAAATGGCAAAGTTACCGGGAATTGATTACCAATAAAAGTGGTATTCTTACCTGAAAAAAAACAGTAAAAATACCGGTTTGTAGGTAAGCTTACCAGTCTGTCTTGATAAAATTACCAATAATTGGTAAAAAAAAAGTGAGATGGTAAAGGTACCAACGGACCTTGGTAAAAACGCCGAGAATTTTTTTCAGTGCAGGTTGAAAAATATCATATATCCTAGTTGACCCGGCAAGGCGGAATCCTCTCCATTACAGATGCTAGTCCACACACGACAATGATTTCATGCCTTACAACTGTCCGAGTGTAAGTATCGAAGGCTTCGTTGCCAAATCTCGAAATATGTCCCCCGTCGCCACGATAAAAACACTCGAGGTCCGTGACAAAGTGGCAGTCTGCCACCGACCTGATTGATGGCTGGCCTTTGCTTTGTCGCGAATCAATGCGCAATCGATTGTTGATTGTTGCGTATTTAGTGGGATGGGTTTACGCTACGCTCCACGATTACTGTCGCGTGAACAGGGAATGCCTCTGCTTTCCGCATCGGGACTCTCCTCTTGTGCTTGGCGATAAATCGATTGATCTGCCATTTAAACCTATGGAAAAGGATCGATGAACATGGTGTTCGCAACGAACACCTTAATAATCGATTCTTTACCATAGCTACAAATAGGGAATAATCGATAATCGATCATTTACGCCACGCCACTGCTGTTGATCGTGAGAATCGTTGAATTAATGATGAGAGAATGGCGGAACGATAAGTTTATTCAAAGGAGTGTAAGACAATTAAACTGATTGTGAGTGTAAGCAACTTAACTTCCCTGCCGGCTGATTATTGAAATTTATAGACAAGGCGATAGACAAAGAAGGCATAAGGAGTATAAAGCTACCCTATTGATTGAAATGGGTGGTTAGCGCTATAGACTAAGGGAGAAAATGATGGCCTAACTATCGGGCCCCTCGTGGGCCCTAGGGTTGCCGTTATTTAGTCTATTACCTACCGCCTTTGTCCATTACAGCCACCCGCTTCCACGGATAGGATCTCTCCATATCCCTTTTGTCTTCTTTGTCTATGGCTTTGTCTATCAATTTCAACAATCAGCAACGGGCTGATTGTTGAAATTGATGTACAAAGCGATCGACAAAAAAGACATAGGGAGAATGGAGCGATTTTATTGGTTGAAAAGGGTGGTTCTTATAGACTAAAGGGGATAAATGATGTACTATCTGAAGGGTTTCTCGTAGGTTGCCGTTAGTTAGTCTGCTACCTACCTGCTTTTAGTGCGTATTTTCCGAAGAAAAAACACTATTTTTTACATTGCAACCACCCGCTTCCACCAATAGGATCCCTCACGTCCCTTTGGGCTCCTTAGCCTAGAGCTTAGTCTATCAATTTCAACAATTCAGGGTGTCTACTAGAACAGGCTAACCAAAAATCAGTATTTTTACAGTACTTTTTCAGTGCAATCCCTAGAAATTCAGTACCTCCTCAACAGAAAACTTCAGTACTTTTTCAGTGCTTCCAATTATTGACAAAATTTTTGAAATTGGATTGCGCTCAAATCGAGACAAAAATGACAAAAAAATTAGAAAAATTCCGGACCTTCTTGCGGAATTTCCGCACTTTTTTAGTACTTCCAGACCGCCCTTAAAACAACGTAACTATTTCCGGACTTTCCGGACTTTCCAGACTTGACCTGACAATCAGACCGTCTGAAGAAACTGAAACTTTCCTCGGATTCCCGGAATTTTTGACCGCGGTTTAGCTAGTTTGAGTATCGACCGAAGGTGCGGCGTCCGTAGTATACCTACGATTGGGTAATCGTAATCCGCATCAATCAACTTTGAGCTCGTAGGACTAACCTTGCGCCGCGCCGCCGCTCTTGGGTTTGGGTCAGCCTCCGGCTCGAGGAGTGGGGGAGGGGGGGAGGAGGCATTCCGTGTGGCGTATGTGAATATGTGACGAGAATAAAACGGCGCTGTCCGACTTATCTTGATCTTGAACGCATCGTCCATATTTGAGAGCCGAAGGAAAAACTAGTCGCAGGTGATGAAATACCTCCGGGACGGCCGGTGACGAATGTTCATGACGGGCTTGCGCAGTGCCCTCAACTTCCGAAACGGAACCACCTGCTGCGGCCGAATTTTGTCAGCTTTGTCACACGGAGTGCAACATCCATCGATGAGTTCAAACCGCACCACCGGCAGAGGCGCTAAGCCGGACTTAAGTGCAGCAGGGCCGGATTTACTTACTTGCTGCCCATGGGCCGCCTGTATTTTGCCGCCCCCTTCTCATTCGTTTTGATACATCAATAAAAACCATCAAGTGAACGTGCCGGAGGGGGAGGGGTGCATAAGACGCGTTTACTCGAGTCGGGTTGGACACATTTTTTAGAAAGCCCTGTCAACACTACCAGCAAAAGTTCACGGAACTTGGCGCGAAAGTTAAGTTCCGTAAACCTTTCTCTGTGTGGACAAGGCCTTCCATATATCGACGGTGAAACTACCAAACCACGTATATCGTTTGCAGTGTTTAAAAATCTACGCTCGCATTCGCATTTTATTTTTTTGGAGTCGACCAAATCAATATCATTCCTTGAAATTTTCACAGAATTTTCTCCGCACAAAGAGGAATAATCACAGAAATTTTCAAGACTAGACGTTAAGTAGTTTTTCATTAAAAAAATAAAGTACGACAGGAAGTCTGCGACGTCGCAAACCGAGATACGTGGTTTGGTAGTTTCACCGTCGATATATGAAATGAACGAAAAAATTATGAAGGACAAACATAAATGTTTTTTAATAATTTTAACTTCCGCCGCCGCGTGCGTTTGGCGCAAATGCGTGTAGTATTCCTACAGTCTTGTATGCGCTATACGTTTCACGCCGACCGCTGCTGCACGCACTGAGTTTGACGCAATGCGTGAAGTATTCATGCAGTCTTGTAGGCGCTAATATGTGTTACATGCAGACCGCCGCACCGCGGGTCGCGTCGCGTCGTTCCAGGTCGAATTCCGTGTTCTCTCTTAGTCTGAACTCGACTAATTAAAAGTGCTGTCTTTTGTACCAATCACAGAAAGACGACAAAATTAGAGATATACTCTCAGGAAATGAAAGATTTTGTCACCGTTTCTCGTTGGTAATTTTTTTTTTTTTCTGAATCTGATTTTCCTTTATAGCTACATAAAAAAAAAAATTGCAAAATTTGCCGCCCATGTGCCCACCCCCTAAATCCGGCCCTGAAGTGCATTCGAGACCCGTCCTAAGTATATATTTAAGTACGGTGGAAGGACCGACAAAATTCGGCCCCAGGGTGTCTACTGAAACTTGTTGTCAAAAATTAAGTACTCTTACACCACTTTTTAAGTTCTTCCCTAAAATATTCAGGATCTCCTCGATGGAAAAATTCAGTATTTTTTCAGTATCTACCTTTAAGTAATGAAACTCGTAAAATTTAGAAATTTAAGCGCGAGTCGATGCGAAACCACGTCTCTCCGTTTGCGACGTTGCGGACTTCCTGTCATACTTTTTTTTTTTTTCGTTCGGAAAACTAGTCAGCATAACTTCTTGAAAACTTCCGTAATAAATCTTCTCCGTTAGTAGAATACTCTGTGAGTAGAATATACAGGGTGTCCCAAAAGTCCGTAAGATGGTCTCCTTTAAGATAGAAACATTCCGTAAGTTTGGTTTTCCATGTCAAACCCATCAAAAGTTACCATGGGGGCACGGACTTTTGAGACACCCTGTATACTGCGTAAATGTCAAGCTAAAAAGTTTATTTTTTCTATAAAGAAAAAAAATATGAACGAAAATATTGAATCATCTCATTGGAGATCCGTAGTTTCGCACTTTGGCCATTGATATGCCTACACTGCCGTGGTAAGAAAAAACGCCGTATGAGCATTCGAGAGTTGCCAAATTTTTCCGGATAAAACATGTACTTTTGAGGAAAGTTATGCTTGTTTTTCCTTACAATTTTCAGATATTAAAAAAATGTGTTGATTTTAAAAAATTTGAAGAAAAATGTTAAAAAGTTTCCCAGTAAATCCGTTTCTTATTGAAGGAAATATGGCAACGTCTGAAGGCTGTTGCGGCGTTTTTCCTTAGCGTGGCAGTACATGAGGCAATACTCTACGAGTTTCAAGTTTTTAGTATTTTTCCTTTTCCAGTTGTTTCCATCATAACTGGTAACCTTCCTCACGAGAGTAAAACCACTCAACGCGGCAGTTTCCCCTCAAAACTAGAATGTGACCCTCAAAAACCACGATAATCTCTCTCTTCCGCTTCCATAAACAAGCATACGTGCCCATGCTCTCGCGTCTGTTCTCTGTGAAACGCAAATCATGGGTTGCACTCATGATCGCAATAGATATGTAATCGATGGCGCCTTTGCGAGGGAACCCGCGTGTCTCGCCCCCATGTGTCACCTGTTCCGACTTTCGAGCGAAAGTGCAGATTCCGAACGCTGATAGGGATTTTCCGTTATTTATAACCCAGATTCCCGATAAGACAATTTGCAACATCGAAAAATGTTTCATCACCTGGTATAATACTTGCGTAACTCATAGGCTCACTCAGATTTTTTATATTATGTTTTAACCTTATTTTCATTTATTTTAAAAAAAGGAACCAAGTCATCGCTGATTTTGTTCGATTCGACATTTAAATGCTCCCACTAGCTCCAAATTCCGGAACTTTTGAAATTTTCCTGAATTTTACCCGGAACTTTTGAAATTCTCAAAATGTTCCGGATCTTTCGCATTTTCCGGAACTTTTGACGGATATGGGATGGGAGCACTGCGATATTTCAAATTTTCAAACGTACTCAAAAAGAATTTGGTAATAAGAGACCAATAACAATTTTTGAGGGAAACAAGCAACATTTGCCCCAGGGTAGAAATTTAAAATTTTCGGTACTGCAAAATAACCGGTTGGTTGGAGGTCAAAATTATCGATCTTTAGTTTTCGATGCCAAACATGTCTACCTATGATACTTTCAGAAACTTAGAGTCGAAGTTGCATTATAAATGGCGCTTTAAAAAGATAAAGTTCTCCGGTCCGACTCTTCTGAGCCCGTTTTCTAAAAACTTTATTTTTGCACCTCCTGCTCGATTCGCAATCACGGTAGAGGACTGCGAAATGTTTTGATGCAACCCTTAAAGTCATTAAAAATTCTTTCTGAGTTGTATACGTGCAAAAATCGCATTTCCTAGTTGGAGATGATTCCGGTCTCAAGACTCAACTCATCCGCCTATAAATATAATCAAGGGCAGTCGAATCTTAGAAGAAATTGATCCCTTCGGTGTCTGCACGATTTGACCCCCTGACCCGCGCCATGAAAAACTGTTTCAAGTCATGAAGACACTCGAATTGCATTACTGATGAGCCCATGATGGCGGTGTGCATGAGAACTTCAGAGCTCATCGCGAATAATGGGCATGATATGTTTCACGATGAAATCGACCGGTCCAGCTATGCCAACGCAGTGCAGTAGACTGAGAGAAGATACGCGGTGTTTTCGCACCGAATTCCTGCAAGACCTTCACTCGTATTGATCACATTAAAGTGAGTTTAGAGATCGTAAAAATCATCGGCTATACAGATTCATTTAATTATTTCCATGCGGTAACCGAGCATTTCCAGGAAACCTTGACCGGGGTTGCTCACAGAGCAGGTTCATCGACGAAGGACAAGCATTTATGCATGCAGCGGGTGTAATAGCAAAATCAATGTCTCGATGGCTGAAGTTGAAAAATGCGTATCTTTGTTGCAAAGTTCCAAATCTCCGATTATGTTTCACTTTGTCCAAACTCGATGTGGAAAGGTTCTGTCAAAGTTTCCTGGGGAAATAGATCTTGGCTTGAGATTCCCGGAAAAGTTCCCATCCTGGAAATGGAAAGTTTCCACTCAGGTCCCTACAGGATCGCTTATATTCTCGTCTTGCTTTAAAAAAAAATCGGTCAACTTTTGGCGTGATATCAGTTTGCGGCGCGTTGTCCGATTCATACCGCGTGGACTCCGCGCGGCACACCGGGGTCCGCTACGTCACAGCTCCCAAGTCCAAAATGACGTCACAACTCCCAAGTCCAAAGTGACGTCACGTGCCGATAACGAATCGCCCGATAAAAGCGCCTCTTCGAGACCCTTTCAGCGTTCGACGGCAATTTTACGCCGCGTAATCTGCCGTGCTTAGGAAAAACGCCGTATGAACCTTCAGACGTTGCCAAATTCTTTGATAAAATTCGGATTTTCAAAAAAATCTGGGTGTATTTATCCTCCCGATTTTCAGATACTTTTATTCGCGATCAGGTATAAATTATCTGAAAATTTCAAAACAAAAGATTCGCAACCATCGTAAAAAATAAAAATTTTATCAGAGGAAATTAGGCAACTCTCGAAAGTTCATGCGGCGTTCTTCGTTAGCACGGCAGTAATGACAACGCTCATGTGCCCGCGCGACCGTTTTAGTTTCTGAACTTTGGCACTAGAGCGCGTTGCCTCATTGCTCTCGAAAAGGGAAAGTGAGAAGGGACGCGCCTCCAATAAGCAAAAGCTTCCGCGAAAAAAAGGGCGTTGAAAATGGGATTTGAGCCTTGTGACGATCCGCGGGGAGATAGTCGTGGTAGTGTTGTTTTCTACACACACACACACACCCACACACACACCGGGGAAGCACCGTTTGCCTGTAAAAATTTGGGGGCTAAAGTTTTACTTTTTTATTAATTTTCTGTACGGTCAACCACCGAGACTTAAAAAAGAAGTGAGCTAGCATAAAAATTGTCGAGTGGAAATTTTATTCTATAGTATAACTCATAAGGGTAGGTAACGCGTAACACATTACCTCTACGAAACGCTTCAATGGGTTGAGCCGCGAAGCAGTCAGGGGCGTGCCCCCCAGTTTAACATAATCTTCTATGGGCTTACCAAGATTTTTTGACGATGAAAAGCACAAATGCCCGAATATATCATCATTGTTGCGCAAAGAATTTTACTGGCCTACCTCGAAAAGTGAAGGCTCAACAGCAATGGGCGTAACCTTCGGATCCCTTGTAGGTGTGAAATCTTCTTCCCAGGGTTGCCTCAGAATTTAAAAAAAATGCCCTGAAATTTCCCTATGATTTTTCCGTCACATTTCGGTGAAATTCCCTAACAACCGAGAATATGCCAGATGCTTAAAATACATGATTTGAAATAATTTTCAGGCAAAATTGTTTCGTGCGAAACGTTGAACCCATTCTAAAAAGGGAAAAAAAGCAAATTGACAATTTTGCCCTGACATTTCGAGGTTTTCCCTGTCTATGACGTCCTATAATTTTTCATGCCGGATAGAATTTGACAGTTTTTCGACGTCAAAAATCTGGAGAAAGAATCCCAACGAGACAACAGCGGCGCCGTAATTAAGGAGGCGACGAGACAACTCGTTTAAAAGAGCATTAAAACGCGATAAATCCACTTTCGATCGAGACAATAACCAGACCTCGCTCAAAGTCAACGATAAAAATTCGCCGAGCCATCGCGGTGCCGCTTCGTCCAGGGTTCCCACGGGTCACCCCTAAAGAAATGCAAAAACCACGTATCGACCTATAAAATTTACGACGAATTTACGTGTTTTCCCCGGAGCAGGGCGGAGATGCCACCATTTCGAGGAGAATTAGCAACACCGCCGATTTGAGTCCATCGACCAATGGTCACTTTCTGTGACTCAACGACTAGAGTCCTCGCACCCACCAGATATGACGTCGTTCCTCTGTCATCATCTCGATCAGTGGCGCGGCGTGAATGATCGATTATCGATATTTCCCCATTTGAAGCTATGGTGGAGAATCGATTATGAAGGTGCCCGCTGCGAACACCCTGTTTATCGATCCTTTTTCGTAGGTTTAAATGGCAGATCAATCGATGTATCACAAAGCACTTCACGCCACTGATCTGTATTTCCAAGCTCTGTTCTGCCGTGCTGAGGAGGTACGCCGTATAAGCCATCAGGCGTTACCAAATTCCCTTCGAAAAATCCTGAATTTTCAGGGGAATTCGAGAATGTTCCTCTTCGAATTGATTGATCGTTCAATGATTTTAACTTCCGCCGTCGCGCCGCGCCGACCGCACCGTGTTTGGCGCAATGCGTGAAGTATTCACGCAGTCTTGTGGGCGCTATGCGTTTCACGCTGACCGGACTGTGTTTGGCGCAATGCGTGAAGTATTCATGCATTCTTGTAGGCGCTATCCGTTTTACACTGACCACAATAACCGCACTGTGTTTGATGCAATGCGTGAAGTATTCGTGGAGTCTTGTAGGCGCTAATATGTGTTACATGCCGATTGCCGCGCCGAGGGCTTCTCCTTTTCATCTCAAGTCCTCGTCATCATTTCTCCCCAAGTCGCGCCGTTCCAGGCCAAATTGTGTGTTTGGTTTCTCTCGTCTTAACTCGACTAATTAAAGGTGCTGTCTCTTGTATCACTGAAAGACCACAAAGTTAGAAATTAGTATACTCTCAAGAAATGAGAGATTTTGTAGCCTTTTCTCGTTTGTAATTTTCTTTTCTAAATCCGATTTTTTCTTATACCTACATCTAAAAAAATTGCAAAATTTGCCGCCCCCTAGATTTGCCGCCATGGGCCGCGGCCCATGTGGCCATGCCCTTAATCCGGCCCTCGTCGATACGTGCGACTAGGGCGAAAGGTGACCGTACGTCGGTGATTATTTTGGTCGTTAGGTCGTAGTAGAGTCCCTATAAATTGGACGTGTTTATGCTAAAAGGAACTATGTTCCACGCAAACCCTAAGCACCTAGTTCCTTTTTTGCGGAAATTTTGAGACGTCGCAAGGCAATTGTGATACTTCAGCCGGGAAGGGTCGATTTGGAAACGTCCAAAGGCTCATACGGCGTTTTTCCTCGGCACGGCAGTCTTGGAATCTCGATTTTTTTCTGCATCATTAGATTATCACGAATATTAAAATGAGATTTTTTTAATATGCGCAGTTTGTGCGTCGATGCGTGCGACTAGGGCGAGATGCGGCGGCGAGCGACCTTGAACTAGAAACGATCGACGCGCGATTAATGGTAGCGGACAGGTATGGACACTGGCGCGAGCGTCCTCTCGAGCCAAGATGCACGAGCGCGCGCGGCCGGCCGGTGGACGAATCCGTCGCGGCTACCTTGACGCGTCGTAGTCGATTTGTTTTAATAATTAGATTGTAAAGTCTCTCCTGCGCAGTCGCAGTTGTAGGGCCTCATCGGATATTCGTTGCCCCATCGTGGGTTGGCACTCCCGTTCTGCCTAGAGTACCTGTATAACGAGAGTATGGACAGATCGCTCGCTTTATGGAGCGTCCAGCCCACCTTCAAACTAGGGGCTTCAAAGAGGCTCATCGATGGAACTGTTGACTGTTGCCTTTCAAAGATCGTCGGCCCAACGATCTTTGAAGGTAACCGATGTGTTCGAGATACTTCACGGATCAGATCTTGGAATTTTCGAGGAATTCCGTGCGGAAATGGCTGAGAAATAAAAGAATTGGTGCCGGTTTGAGAGCCCCAGTTTGTGAGTCGGCTGGACGCTTTAGGGCCCAAAAGTGCAGCCATCCTTCTAACCAACTTCTAACACACAAAATTTCACCGCCAGTCTGCAGAGTCTGCAAATTCCAATTCTAACCAAGATGGCCAAGAATGCACATGAAATGCGCGTTCTTCCGCAAAAATGAGTTTTATGCAAAAACTGAGTAAAAAACGTGCTTTATAAACGACGGTTCGTAACAAAAGTATTAGTAAATCGTTCTGGATGATTGAAAGTCATATGTTGGCTGCATTTCTGGACCCTAACTTTATTCGCAGGGGCATCGATGAAGGCCTGATGGATTTTCGGAGTTTCACATCTGTCCATACTCTCGCTATACAGGTACATACTCTAGTTCTGGGGTCCTAAAGAAGAACACCGTATGTGCATCCAGACGTTGTCATAACTCCGTCAATGAAAAACGAATGTATTGGGTACATTGTGAATATTTTTCTTCAAATTTGGCGGATAATTTTGCCTGTAATTTATTTCAATACGTCTGAAAATTTCCAGGGAAAATATAGAAAACTTTCTTCAAAAATACATGTTTTATCCGGTGAAATTTGGCAACTCTCGAATGTTCATACAACGTTTCTCCTTATCACGGCAGCATTCACCTGCAGCCTGCAGTTAGATTGTCGAATAGATATCGAATAGATATTTCATTTTTAGGTATAATACTGGTTTAGTCTTTTAAGTGAGCAAAAAACTAGGCGCGCCTTCAATTTTATCGGTTAGGCAACTACTTTAACACATAGGAGCTGTGTAGCCTATCATTCGAAATTAAAGGGTACGGTTTATACATTGAAAGCTCGTGACAACTAATTAACTAACAAATAAACTTGGAAACCATGAACGTAATCAACGTAAAATCACAGAAAAGGCGAGGGTCGAAAGACTTAAACGCCGGAGTAGAAGAAAAGGCGCATGGAAAATGCATCATTTCAAACGTTTCTTTACTTGAGAGCTTGAGCTTTCAAATGTGCTATGAGTGCTGTGAGAACACATAGTTTGCAAGGAACGAATTGTGGGTTGAAATTGATTGTAAACATACAATAAAGCGATAAAGTTGTCACCATTTCGCTCCGAAATGCAGAGCATAAAATCACTAGTAAGCAACGCAACAATAGTAGTTCTTGGGCGCTAAGAATTCCCCGACAATTTCCATTGATAGACAGAAACTGCCCCAAAGGCGTCGAAATAGACGTCTATTTGTCGATATTAAAGCGAACTACGCTGTCATGTTGACATAAAACGCCGTATGAACCTTCAGACGTTGCCACATTCCCTTCAATAGGTAAAACCTTATTTTAATAGGAAAATCGTGAATTTTTCTCCTTCATTTTTCCAGAAAATTTTGTCTGCAAATTTTGTATAAAATGTCTGAAAATTGCAAGGAAAAATATGCATAATCGTTCTCGAAAATACATGTTTTATCTGGGGCAATTTGGCAACTCTCGGATGTTCATACGGCGTTCTTCCTTAGCACGGCAGTGCGGGCGTCGCGTCGTAAGAACATTTGAAATAATTATTTTATAGAAAATGTTGAGTATTTTCCATTGAACGTTTTAGAAACGACGACTTGACTGTGAGAAAACTTCTGTAGGAAATTGAAAAAGAAAAACCCTCCACAAATTTTCCGGAAAATTTGTGATTTATCCGAAAAAGTTCTACGAAATCCTCCTTACCGTGGCAGTATGTAGAGCTCGAGACACTCTGTTTCACAAGCCCCCCAAATATTCCTGCGCCAATATTCTTATCGATTTTCAGAATTTTGGGATCTTGAAACCCCGCCCCTCCCTATCTCCGGGACGGGGGGGGGGGGGGGCGGCGGCTAAATTTTCTAGACTGAATTGAAATGCGAGAACTGGCAACGCAGCAGCGTCATGATGAGCCATGACATGCTGAAGACTCGAAATCAGTGTCAATATAGCCTATGTGCTGCGCCGTGAAATTATGTACATACAAGGCCATGCACTGGTCGTCAGATTTACAGATCGAGGAATTTTTTCAGTGAACTTGCTTCTCTCGCGGGTTCTATGCGAGGATGCGGGGAAAAAATTCCCGCCAAAAATCCGACAAACCTCAACCGCGAACAGATACGACAAAAGGTATGATTTGTTTGAACTGAATGGTATTGTTTCAAAAAGTGCCGAAAGGTACAAAATGGATTCTGTAATTTTTTCTTCTCTCTTCTTGCTTAAGGTTATTTTCTTCTTTTTAAAGTTGCACTTTTTTTATTCGAAATACTTCCTTAAGAAATCCTCTTACGCACTAAAATCCCTATCCTATCCTCGAGGCGCGCAGTTTTAAGAAAATCGCGTGTCAAAGAAGTTGCAAAATTTCGAGGTGTAAAAGGGCCAAACATTCAAATGAATATAGTTTATCTCCGGTTTTGCGTCTATTTTCTCGGAAAAAATGGAATTGCTGATTAAACAATTTTGTAGTTAAAAAAAGTGTCCGACATGTTTCAATAAAGATTTTACAATAGAAAATGCCAATTTAACCTTCCACTATTGTAAAATGAACCGCGTTAAACAGAAAGGAATCAAGCCACATCACCTATTGCAAAATTTAATTGGGTAATTTAATGTTTCACAAGAAAACGGTTGTGCGGATTTTCGTGCAAATTCCGGTAAATTTTCTCCATAGAGCAAAGCAAATTCCTGAACATTTTCAAAGAAATCCGCAAAAACGTTCTCTCGTAAAAAATTAAATTTCCCAGTCAAATTTTGCAATAGCTGATGTGGCTTGGTTTCTATCTATTGAACGCGGCCCAAATGTACATTTGAAACACGCAGGACATATTTTTTAACAATTTAATTATTAAATCAGCATCAGGGCCAGATTTACGTATTTGTCGCTCATAGGACGCCTGGATTTTTCCGCCCCCTTCTCATTCGTTTTGAAACATCAATAAAAATCATCAAGTGAACGTGCCGAAGGGGAAGGGATGCATAAGACGCGTTTACTCGTGTTGAACACATTTTTTGCGAAAGCCCTGTCAACACTACTAGCAAAATTTCACGGAACTTGACGCGAAAATTAAGTTTCGTAAACCTATCTCTGTAGGGACAACGCCTTCCATATATAAGGAATTAACAAAAATATTATGAAAGAACCAACAAAAATGTCGTTTAATAATTTTAACTTCCGCCGCCGTGCCGAGCAGACCGCAATGTGTTTGACGCAATGCGAGAAGTATTCATGCAGTCTTGTAGGCGCTATGCATCTCACGTCGCGTCGACCATTGCTGACCGCACTGTTTGCCGCAATGCGTGAAGTATTCATGCAGTCGTGTAGGCGCTAATATGCTTCGCATGCCGGCCGCCGCGCCGAGGGCTTCTCCTATTCATCTCAAGTTCTCATCGTTGCTCTCTGCGCCGCGCTGCTCTAGGCCAAATTGCGTGTTTGATTTCTCTCTTAACTCGACTTAGTGAAGGTGCCGTCTTTTGTATCACCGAAAGACGACAAAATTATAAATTACTATACTCTCAGGAAATGGGGGATTTTGTCGCCTTCTCTCGTTCGTATTTTTTTTTCGAAATCCGATTTTTTTATACCTACATTTAAAAAAAAAAATTGCAAAATTTGCCGCCCCCTAGATTTGCCGCCATGGGCCGCGGCGCATGTGGCCACCCCCTAAATCCGTCCCTGATCAGCATTCAGCAATCCATTTTTCCTGTGTTTGACGAGAATTTTTAAGAAGTAAATAATTACATGATTTACTTTTGCAGTTCCAGATCACTCGATTCGAGAGGACTCTGAGAATGGAGGAGGTATGGTTCCTTGCTGCATGAACTGCAAAGAACTGGTGGAAAACATAACGGATTGCAGTATTTGTCTCGAGCCTTTTCTTAAGAGTGGGATTTCCTCGTGTCAAAAGTGCGGAAATCTGACGTGCTGGTCTTGCGCTCAGAGGCTCTTCACATGCCCTTTTTGCAGAGTTGAAATGGGATTCTCGTGGCAGAGGAATGTGGCACTCGAGAAGCTTGTTAATAAACTTGAGCTACCCTGCAGAAATGCCAAGTAAGTGTGATTTATTACGTACAGAATTAAGTACTAGGAAAATTTGATGATAATATTGGAAATTCTTGTACGATCTCAATCAAGTGTGAACAATATCAGGGGCCATTCAAGTATTAGGTGACGCACTTAAAGGGGAGGGAGGGGGAGCCATTGTTACAGTGCATTACAAGGGGGAAGGGGGGCATTACCTATTTTCTCCTGTGTTTTACTTTTTTAATGGAAAACTGGGCATTACTCTTGTCTTGAAATATTTCGAGTAAATTCTTTATAATCTAGGTGAAATTCATAGAAAATTTCAAGACATAGTGTATCTTACTTTTCGGTTTGAAAATTAGAGCAAGAACAAAATTAGGCAAGAACAAAGTAGGTAGGTCAATGCCAGAAGTCCTCTCCCGATTCGACTAATCCACGAGTTTCCGGATCGATTCCGTATATTGCCCCTTCAATTACGAGTGATACCGCGCGTTTTTCGGTCGATTCCGTATGTTGCCCCTTCAATCGCGAGTGATACCGCACGTTTCCCGGTCGATTCCGTATGTTGCCCCTTAAATCGCGAGTAATACCGCACGTTTCCGGGTCGCTCCGGGCTGATTCCGTATGTTACCACTTTGATCCCGGATTGATTCTGGTATAGTAAATCAGTTGATAAGATTCAAATTCAGAAAAAACGGAAACTCCATTATACACTCTAAAGAAAGCCAGGAGTCTATAGACAGTCCAGATTCATTTTTACGTGAAATATTATAAAGATAAAAAAATTAATATTAGTTACTTTAATATGTAACACAAAATGGCTGTTGTGGTGCTACCTATTTTTTTTTAAATTTAAAAAAAAAATTTTAAAAAAAAATAAAAAAAACCTCCCATTGTGGTGAGGATTATCTGAAGATTTGACCTTAATATTAATCTGAATTCTCAGTATATAATGTTGATGTTTGCAAACTGATTACAGATGGGGCTGCAAGCTGCGTATGGTCAAGAGCCTGCGTTCAAGTCACGAAAACAAGTGTAAATTTATGCCGGTTTACTGCCCGCTGAAACAGTACTGCAGTTGGCAAGGTGACATCAACAGCCTATCACAGCACTTGGCTGAAGTGCACTCCCTGACCCTCCTAGCCGGCAACCGAATAACCGTTGAAATCTCTTCCTTCCGGGCAAAAATGAAGCAAAGCGAACGTAGGAGCCAAAAATATATCGTCCTGCTCAACTGCTTCTCCATGTTCTTTTTCTGTAAACTGTCCCTTTACCGTAAAAAGTTGACCGTAGTTTTCATGCAAGTAACCGATATGAACGCTATCATGTACAGTAACTCAGCGAATCAGAAGTTCAGTGCATGGTTGGAGGTAAGCAGTTCGTTCCGGACGATTAAAGGTGTCATGCCCATCTCGAGCGTCAACAAGAACAATAAGGAGCTCCAGTTATCGTGCGAGAGTTTACTGTCTCCATGGAAACAGACGGAGGATCGGGTGCGCATTGGAATTGTCGTGCACCCGTCACAATGAGATCTCAATATCGTGTTACCAATTTGTACATTATTCCTGAATCTAGTCACTCAACCCAGGTTGAATTTAAAGTAAGGGCATTCTGAGACCCACTTGACTTGAATAATGAAGCTTTCAACTTTCGCAGGCTTGAAGTAGGATCAAGTGGGTAACATCTGCTTCTCATTTAACCAATTTTACAATTGTTAAAATATGAAACTATACTGCCTTGAAAAAATTATTAGTATTTGATTTAAGCTGGTAGTTTTCCTCATAATTTTTCAAGCAATGAGCAAATCAGTGAGCTACGAGGAAAAAACTTTGGTTAGAACATTGTTTTCATTATTATTAGCTCTCTCGTATAAGTGTATTTGAGGTTCAATGGTTTGAACATGTGAAAGCACCGGATAAAGATTGTATAAAAACCTTTCAAGGTTGTCAAATCACAGTTGGAAAATTAAAACTGAAAAAATAGTAAGAACTTACTTAACCCATAAAACCCATAAAAACCCATCTGTAACATTAATTTTTAATGGGGGTGTATTTCACTTCCCATCTGTATAATGATCAAGAATTTATCTGAAATTCATTTTAGGCTAGTTACTCTTCAATTTTAGAAGCCATCTGCCAAGAAAAATGCAACTAAATAAGTTACCATTATAATTGATTTTTTACTTTTTTACGCCCATTCATTGCCAGTGTATCGCATGCATGGAAAGTAATTTTACCGCAGTTTACCAAAATAATGACAGATAGATTAATAAGTCTTTCTAGAAAGTCTTTCAGAGCTGTGCTTCTCTTTTCTTTTGAACTGTCAGTGAAAACCTATTTTATCAGCAGCCTAACTATTGAAAAAAATTTTCTCCCAATGAACTTCCTTGTGAAAAACTACTTGGATTTTCATCTTCTTTTACCTGTTATTTCCGTAGTGTACTATATAGGATTTTGCTCTGTTTGTAAAATTTGTTTTTAGTCACTGGTACACCTAAGTATTTATGTGCATGGATGAAAAAGAAATGTGTTTTTGTTTAAACAGATTTTTTAAGTTACAAGTATACGTTTTCCAAATTTGATTTTATTGTATTGTTTATGCAGTCTCTTGGATGCTTAAGTTGGGCCTTCAGCATTTTAGAGAACAAATTGGTAATTGATCAATCAATTGAAAATTTCTGGATTTTAAGATAATTTTTAGGATTATTCAAGCACTCTATCACTCTGCATCCATGCACCAGGTTCTGGCACACAAAACTTAACTAAGAAAAGCTTTGGAATAGGTATGTCTAAAAGTACAGTCGGAGCAAATATTGCGAATTTTTCTGCCATTCAATTTGTGATATTCACTTAAATCATTCTTTTGAAGTTATTTCAAAGTGTTTCTTAGTCAAATGTTGTGTAAAAATACCTGACTCACTACGATGTGATGTGATGCTTGGAAATTCTTGGAAAATGACCTAAAATCCAGAAAGTATCGATGGATCGATCAACTATCGAATTGCTCTCTAAAAAGCTAAAAAACCGCCTTAACAAAGTACTTTGCTGATCTTGTCAGAATTTTAAAAATTTAAAAAGATCAGTGTCAAATCCCTTTTAATGTTTACGAATCTTTGGAGAGAAAAAAAGCCTAACCAACTTTTCCATTATCCAAAAGTTTTCTCTTCCCAGAAACTATGTGGATATTAATGATGGATCACTTCACCTTGTTTGAGCGAATGCTCGATGAAAAAATTTGAACAACCTTGTAGATATACGACACATTGACTATTCAGAATGCAGAGATAACACAGAAAAGTAAGACCTAACTGACGATTTTAGTTATTTATTTAAAAATTCAATGTATTCACACCAAAAAAAGAAAACTAACGTACTAACACACACGCAAACATCCTCGCATAAAATTAATCACGAATAGCCAACTCAGTAGTTATCATCCAGACTGAAACAATTTTTCAATAATTTTTCGACAGTTGCTTCTTCAACAATTTCCTTTTTCTTTTTAATGTGAAATTAACATCAATATTCTGAGTGCTAAGGTACTAATACCAATTTCTAGGAAAAGGCTTGTGTAACAAAACCCTGATTTCAAGTGGGCAGTGGATGCTAAGCTTTTAAACAATACTGCAAACATCACAAAGAGATTCTAAATTGACAGTGAAATTGCAGGAATGCATATTTGGATTTGCAGCAGAGAGAATTGTTGGACTATCAACATAGATTAATATAATTCGAACACATGGTAGCGATTTTAAAAATCATTAGTGATTTAAGTTCTATAAATTAAACCAAACAGGAAATTGACCTCTTAGATCACAAAATCTACCTTTGCAGTATAGTGCGCCTAATTTTTCTAGACCACCTGTCACTACACTGCTAAAACAAACGTTTAAAACCCAGTCATATTTCTCTTCAAAATTTTCATGGAGAAAAGATAAAAATACGCTGAAGTGCCTTTCTTTGCCTTTTATCCTCTACTATTCACCTCTACACTCAGAATTAAAGGTCAATCGAGTGTACTTGAAGATACAAAAATAAAAAATAGTCTGGAATGACAACTTTACTCGTTAATTATAAAGTATGTTTTCTTTAGTATCAAAAAGTAAGAAAGTAAGAAAATCTTAGGCTAAAAATAATAATAGGGTTACCAACAATGATTTAGTTATAACTAAAATTAGCTAGAAAGGAATCAACTAGAAAACAGTTAAGCAATAATTATCAAACAGATTATCACACATGTATCTGCATAACAAAAGATAAAAAATACTTAAAAATTGCATTGAAGAACAGGTAAACATAAAGTTTAAGCTGCAGGCATGAAAAATCTCCAATTTTCAGGAAAAAGGAGCCTTGTGCAAGAGTTTTTTTTCTTTGATAGATGTGCTTTGAGAGAAAAAACAAATGAAGAAAATTGTTGGTGAACTTCACACCAGAATCGTGCTTTAGAACTGATCAGGATCAGCGAATGTAACGTTCAAAGACGACAGTCTTGATGAAGAGATAGAGTGAGGAGATGATCTACAAGTTAACCCTTCTTCAAAAGACTATTTTTGGATCAGAGCTAGAGTTTGGAATAAGTAGTTAGAACGATAAGAAGAGCATACATTTACACATCTTTGAATTATTCAATGGAGATTCAGTGGAAAGTTCAGGCCTGTAAGAGCAGAAAACAGATTTTGACAGCAGATTCTTCGGTGATACGTTTCTGGGCCTATTTCAAACGTTGAGGAGTTACTTCTGTGCAGAGACTAAGCTAACATACAATAATTTAAAGGGGCAAACATAGAAAACGAAAAAAAGTTCCTTGCAGAGAATACTATGCTATCCAAATTGCAAAATTGTAGGGATCCTTGTAGAACCAAATACATTTAAGTTTAGGACATTTTCATGATTCTGGATGGTGAACACCTAGATTTTCCTTTATCGCTACTTGAAAAAGTAAATGATGTCCTGTTATTGCAAGGACATTAACAGCAAAAATAAGTATAAAATCAAATTCTCCTGTCAATTTGAAAGCATGAATGTTTTATTAAGACAACGATGAAGTCTTGAACTTGCCTGCTAGCTCTTACTATTATGAGCACCATAATCTGTTTGAAATTAACATCTTTGGAACTCTCAGAAGACAGCTTCTGAGATAAGAAAGAAGAAGTAATTTAGAAAGAAAAAGATTGAGAGAAAGAGAGAGAGAAAAAAACTAGATAACTAAAACAACACAGGCTATATCCTTTGGAGCCTCCGCAGGGAGCTTCTATCATTGTTTTCATAATTTTCTAATATCAACAAATCACTCTTTAAAAAGGGTAGGTACAATATCGAAATCGAAACTAGAAAACCTCATACACAGAGTGTTCTCAAAATTATGTTCCTGCCTTAATTTTTTCAATGGGAAAGAATCCAATGTTAAATTTTGACAGATTATCGAGGAGTTTGAGAAACGATGTTGAATCATTTTCCATTGAAAAAATAAAAAAATAGAAAGCTAGCGACATCATTAATATATGTATGTGACTTCCTAGTTTTGCCGTCATTAAACCTAATAGAAGTTACCTATTTTTGACACTGTGAATCGTGTTAAGAAAGGACGGCCTGGCAGTAACCAGATCTACAGCAATTATAAATACAAAGCAGGCAATGGACTGCGAAATTCTATAAAATTAAACTAAACAAGATCTGAAACAATATTTAAAATCTTGAGTTGCATTTTTTTGAGAAAAAAATTATTAACTCTTGATTATACAAGTATTGGAGAATGTAGAGGAAAACTAAATTCCCCTCCAAATCACTAGATTTTCAACAAACCAGAACAGTAAAGAGACTTTAAAAGTTGCAATGATGTGAAGAATCTGGCAGCGAGAGATTAAGAAAAATAGAAATAATATTAGAATGGTCAACAATTTGTGCCAATGAATTGATTTTATCAAACTTCTGGAGGGTTTGAAACTTTTCTTTCACAAAAAATTCATTTTTTGACTTAGATGCACCGAAAGATGAAGGGTTTTCCCAATGAAACTTTATGGAGTTATGAAAGTAAATTTGGCTGAACAGAGGATTCAATGCTGTATTCAACAAGGGCTTCCTGAACACTGAATACATTTTTAGGGTACCAATGGACTCAGAGGAGAAAAAATCCTCTACCAATTCTAGTTTTCCATCACCAAAATGAAGCAAATTCTCTCTTTTTTCCTATCAACGATTAACAGAAATTCATCAAAAAGGGTCAATTTCTATCATTAGTTTTAAAATTAACTATGTTCTCAGTTTTTTACTCTTTGCTATTGTGATGGGGGGGGGGGGATTGAAAAATGTGACGTTTTTAAGGAACTTTTCTCCCTGATGTTCTCAAATATTTCAGCCCTGAAAGCCAATTGCTGAAATTTTTTCTCGATTGATGGGACATGATGAGACTAAGCTTATATGAAGGTATTCATATTAAAAGGAAGTATGTGCACAAGGTTTGTGCGCAAAGTTCCTTTTGGCAAAAATACATCCAAATAGAGTTGACACTAAATTAGATGTGACGCTTCATCTTTCTTCGTGTCTCCATCAGGACAAATAACCAGTTGATTATCCATCCTGATTAAGGCACGAGAATCAAGTAATGTGATGACCAATCGCACAGCTCTCTTTTGGCTAAGTCGCAAACACTCCTTCGATTAAATAATTGCAAAAATTGGTCTCTTAACAACTTCATGATTTGATGGATCCCAGAATTTGTTGAGTTGTACTTTGTACAATTATTTAAAAAAAAAAGAAGAAACTGGTCTTAAATAAATTTGATGTAACAACTATGGTTAAATTAATTCAATAAAAAACATTATAAATTTTACAGCATTTTCAACATTTTTGCACACATTTGACACTATCATTGTGCTGTCCAGTCGGAGAGAAGGGTTATCTTTGGTGAGGTTCAGCATTAGGCAAAACCTGCTTAATTCTAGTCACATTACCAGGAGTGCATTTCAGTGGCAGGCTAAATGTGTGCTGGCTGTTGTAGCTAGTTAGCATGATAGCTAGCTAACATGCTAACATTCATTACTAAAATAGCAATGAAAGTTTTAAATTCTATCAAACAGTGTCCTGCCATTCCTCTGAAATTTTAGGAGCCACTTTGGCCACATTTTTAAGAGCCATCTACAATTTAATAGAAGCCAAATTAAAGTTTTGCATACACTTCATAAGCTGACACTGCTCTGCGATTGCAAGTTTGAAAAAATCAACAGGGTACGTCAGCTTCTTTAGGTAGCACTGTGGCCCAGCCCTCTGATTTTTAAGCGCCAAAGCCCAATTTTTAGGGGTGTTTGGTGCATGGAGGCCGAGGAAAGCAGCACACTACCATGAAATTCACTCATTGCTGGAATTGGAGTCACACAAGAGCCACGACTGAACTCTTCATCGTTTTTTAAGACATAAAAATGGCACAATGTCACAATTAATCGTACAAGTAAAAAAAGCAGTCGAAAAATTAAAGCATACGGCATGGTGAGTTTCATAAAAAATGTTATACTATACATTTCAATGTGTTAAATAGTAAGCTAAGGAGAATAACATGTTTCGTCAAAAGCTTCAGAGGCTCTAGAACAGATTCTTAATTCCAACATAAAGTAAATGTTGATAAGCACACAAGATCCAATTGATCTTGCATGCCAATTGCATGCACAGTTTTGAAGAAATTTGAATCTGCCGCAGGAGGTTCTTGCTTATTCACGCTCAGATTCCTAAAAGCACAATGATTCCGAAGGGCCAATATCAATGAAACCAGTTTCTTTAGCAACATCCAGACATTTTTCATGACTTTAAAGCCTCAGATTACATCTTTCAACTTGACTGATTTCTAGCTTGCTGACTTGTTTCGAAGTGCGTCTTGCCGACAAATAAAAAAGTAAAAAAAGGACACACTTCCACTCAAATTTTTGGAAGATGAGAGGTCAAGAGAAAAATAAAAAAAATTATCGTCAGCCACATTTACATGATCTTTGGATGAAAATATTCAAATAGAACATACCTTCAATGCACATTTCGACTTAAATACAACCTTTTCCACAGCAGTTTTGGGTAATATTGCACAAACTGAGATACACTGACAAGATCAAACAAATTTTGTCATTGAGACTTCATCGAAGCCAGCTTCCTGCTCCTTAATTGGGATTCTTTCCGGATGATCGTGTATTCAAACCATAGAATATTCGGGATTAGCGTAGTATCTCTGATTAGCAAAAACTCGGCTATTTTCCTGCAATGATAGAGTTAGGGAAATATTAAAATTGAGATGAATGAAGCTCCCACTTTTGAACAAAACTAGGACAAAAGTTGAAGCAAAATACAGCCACATTGTCTCAACAAACAGTGAGTCAAAACGGAGAGAATAAGTGAATAAGAAGTTGAATATTAAAAACACAAATTAATATTGACACGGCGAATTAATATTGACGTTGTTACACCACTTATTTATACTTTGGTTTCAATATATTTTGGAAAAATTCTCAAAACAAAAAGGACATGACGAGTCACACACACAAGACATGACAATGTCTGTTTTTGATTTGACAAAATTTCGGCTGCGGAAACAATTTTCAAAGTCGCCAAAAATCCAGTTCATTTAAAATTGAAAAATATTGCACCTAATGATTTCTTGACATAATATAAAGTTGACTGCAATGCATGGTGTCCACACTACCTTCCACTATTCTAAAGCATTTTATCATACATTGTTTTCTGTAGGCGTTCATTCCATCACATGTCTACATATCGCGGTGGAGTGGTAAAAATGGCACAAACAGAAAACTTCCTCCAATAATTTTGTTGGTTCATAAACAGAAACCACACAGCATTGTTTTTATGAGGTCTAGGATGATGAAAGTCATGAGTTGACTGTACTATCGGCCTGCAGGCATTGAAAAGATAGATTAAACCAGAATCAGTCTAACTATTTATCGTGTTGCTTGATTTCCCCTCATGTTTTATTTGGTTAACAGAAATTTAAATAACATAACGCCTCGAAACTTCCTGTGGATTTCCATTCCATTATCAAGAGGAAACTCACAAACTTTTAAGTTGGAATGTTTTGAACAGGAAAATGAGAGACTTGAGAATTTCAACAAAATCCAGACTTGCAAAAAATTTTTGAGACCTAAAAAAAACACCTTCAGGTGGGAATTTTTTTTTACAATCATCATTCTCTACCACTGCCGAGAGGCGGCAACTAAATAGGGGATAAACAATGCTCTTTCATATTCTAGAGGTTCTCATTGGTAAACAAGGCTGCTCCTCTAAATGCCCAAAAACAAAAAGATCAGGAATCAAGACACTCGTGCAACCTCCCTGACAGCAAAGATATTTAATTTAGTGAGAATGAAAACGCATCAACTTGGGAAAATGGGGATGTTCAAGAGACACAAAAAACTGTATAGTAGGTGAAGAGGTTGGTCTGAGAAAAAAGCCTTTTGGTGGCAAAGAACAAGAACTTTGGGACCCTCTAAAATTCCCAGTTGACATAGATGCGTCATCTTCGATGGCTTTTTGTCGTCTTATCTAGATCTATATAGAGCATCAACCCTATGATGAATGATGATGTAACTTGTTTACTTGGTTTCCTGTTTATGAATCTCTCTATATCAATACAATCACTCTTTCTTATAGCTACAGTGGGTCGCGAGTCGAGCACTTTAGAATAAAACATGTGGTACTTGAGCCTATTTTTGTTTGTAATTTTCACATCTTCAATCCAACAGTTTTGTGAAAATTGAGCAACTTTAAGGAAATATGGGCATTTTTAAGTACCAAGTTGGTGCGTTTTCATTCGCGAAGATTCATATACCTAGGGACTTAAAAAATAATAGCAGAAAAAAACAAAAAGCTCAGGTATATTTGAGAATTATCCAAGACATTTTGAGCAGTGTATCAAGGGTATCTAACGATGAATATTAACTTACCAAGAGACGACAATGGGAAAAAGTGGAGTGAGGAAAATGTGGACGATTCCAAACCAGAACGAGCCAAAAAAGATGCCTGTAAAGGCTCCGTAAGTTACTTGTCGCCAAGTGTGGTACTGTAAGTAGATTCGACTGTAAGACACGACCAATGCCAGTACGATACAGCCAAGTGCTACGACAGACTTTCCTATATACTCCTTTGAAGGGTCTATGCTGTCATTCCGCGAGTGGAGATGTAACCTGCAATGACACAGTCAAGCACTTAGTTGGGCAGATATGTTTGATTCATTGGTAGCTGCAGAAAGAATCATTGAAAAAGGACTGCCTCAGGGCATCACAGTATAGCTTGGCCGACTAGGAAAATTAGCAACATTTTGCTATTTAGAACTTCCACAGTGCCTAAAAGGGTCCTTCAGAAATTTAAGCGCTTTTTCCTGACAACTGAGGAAAACTAAGGCCTCCTCATAGGGAAAAAAGAAACAACTATTTTTGCCATGTGTATTTGCGGCTAGCTTCTAAGCTACAAGGACAGACAAACTGTGAAAAACTGGCATTACGAATTAATCAGGATGTCTACTAAAACAGGCTGGCCAAAAATCAGCACTTTTTCAGTACATTCCCAAGAAATCCAGTACCTCCTCAACAGAAAAATTCAGTACTTTTTCAGTAAGTACCTCCAACTGACGAAATTCGAAAAATTTCAAAAATTTGAATTTCTCGCTCAAATTGCGACAAAAATGGCCAAAAAATGAAAAAAATTCCGGACCATTAGGAGGAATTTCCGTACTTTTTCAGTACTTCTGGACCGCCCTTGAAAAATCAGTACTATTTTCGGACTTTCAAAAAATTCCGGTCTTGTAGACACCCTGATTAATGCTGTCAGAACCCTTCTCTCTTGACAGTACAAGATCTGGAGGGACAAAATTACCTTGCAATGTCTGAATCGCTCATCATCGTCAATACTTAATCATAAATACATTTTTGGTGCTAGAACAAAAGATACAATACCTGAGAAAAATGAAGTAAGCCATGTAAGATGCAAAAAACCAAATAAACTGGGAATGAGACGAGGGCATTCCATATTCATTGTACAAATTGTTGACGTTTCGCAATAGCGGCCGTGGTTCACAGATTGCATGTTTCAGGGCGACGTTCAGTACTTCGTTAAGTAGAGTGCCAAAGAAAAATACAATCTAAAGCAAACAAGGAGACATGCATTTTTTCAACTATGGAATCGTACTGATCAAGAGGGTTTTGTGAACATGTCTGACAAAAAGTTGAAAACTGCTTAGTTGGGAGGACAATTGATGCTTACAATAAACTCACTCTATAACTCGGAAATCCAATACCTACTACTTGAAAACTCTGTTGCATTCTGCCGTGCTAAGGAAGAACGCCGGATGAGCATTCGAGAGTTGCCAAATTTCCTTCCATAAAATGTTTATTTTTGAGGAAAGTTATGAATATTTTTTCTTGAAATTTTTAGGAACTTTGGGTGAAATTGCGAGCAAAATTATCTGAAACATTGAAAGAAAAATATTCACACGTTTACCAAGAAATTCGAGTTTTATCAATCGAAATTTGGCGACGCCTGACAGTTCATACGGCATTTTTCCTTAGCACGGCAGCATTTCTACCGAGACCTAAGCTGTAAAAGACCGTAAGCTGTCATAATAGCTTACTCTGAATGGATCACTAGCTAATAAATAAATAAATAATGATAATAAAAAAAAATTGTGTGAAAACAGAAATTACTTAGTATCAGTTGTAAAATTATTATACCTTTGTCAAAATGTTGTAATTGTTAAATGCATGTACGTTATCTTCTTTATGTATAGAACTATTTATACCTACCCATCTTAACTTGCTTCATTGCTTTAAATAGAAAAGTAGACAGCCACCATACAAGACTTTGGATTTTGGTAGCTGAGTATGTAATAGTAAAAATGTAAAATTTGTGATGAAATGTATCAAATGAATATAATCTTTTTCTTAATGGGACTTTCAGGCCTCATAAATTTGTTGCTGGAAATGTTGTAAAGTAAGAAAATTTAGAATTTAGAATGGATATAAGTAAGGTAGGACTTCTTTCTGAAGAATATCAAGGATTGATGTGCGAGTTCATAAATTATATTGTTGAGTATAATATTAATAAAAAATAAATAAAATAAATTGATAAATGAAAAATGAAGACACAGAAATGATACTTACCGTGTGTAGGTCTTTGCGGAATAAAATCAATGTTACAAAGCCAGAGCCAATCGCAAAAGGTAGTAAGCTTATCATCGCCAAACATTTGCCCAGCCAATCACCTAAAAAAAGGTCAGGTAAATTTAGTTAATTTGTCTCACCAAATTGACATTACTTGTTTGACAGCACCATCATGTACTTACTGATTATTTCCTTGAAAACATAAAAATTATTTCTTAATGTCGGAAGCAGCCAGTATGCTCTTAAATAGGTGCTTGGTATTGACACCGTAAGAATGTACTTACTACCTACTTACATGGTTTGCTTTACAAATAGAAATATTTCCCTCTATTCTCACTGTTTGTGACCCTTCGAATGAAAAACTTTTAAAGAGAGCACATTATTGAATTTTGTTTTGAAAATATACTTTCCTGAATAATATGCTCGAGTTTTCCCTTAAAATCCTGTATATCTAGTCAGCTTCATTTTCTAATGGACTTTATCTGTGAAAAAGTGTGAATCGTAATCTAGAAAAAGGACTCTAATTTTTTTTTAGTTCCTTGTGGAGACAAAGATGGTGATTTTCTTGGCAGGCTACTGAAAGGTACACCTAATGAAAGAAATCATGATCAGCGTTTTCTTAGATTTAAATAAATCGTGTCTCAAAAGTGTTTGTTAAATCATATGCTGTCTACCATCCTTTGAATGTTCCATGTGTATCTAGTTCGACATTATTGCAATTTCTCAGAACTAACTTTTTACTTTGAGAGAGCAGTTTTGGGTGAAAGAATCATAAAATTAAATCAGATCAGATTGGACAGTCGTAGTCCCTAGACAGCTGAAACATTAGCGGAGAGGTGAGCTAATATTTTGGATTAAGGATAGAATAATACAGTAAGTACATACCTTGGGGGTATTCGACAAGAGTTAATGACAACGGCACCCATTCCGGCTGATTGTCGGCGATATTATCACTTAAATTATTCATTGAATCGCTCATTCTCCTGGCTCACAACCACTTTACGACATCATACAGAAAATCAAAACAAATCTGAATACTGTTATAGATACGTAAAGAGAACAGAGGGACCGATTGCCCAATGTCGTGATGAAGATCAATTAGAGAGAGAGAGTTGAGTTATTTATTTTATGAAAGTATAATGAGAAAATGGGGAAAGTATGAGTTTTTCCAGGGTAATTGAAGAAATTTCACAGAGTCTTTCGGAAAATTTTTATTTCATGAAAGAAAAACATAGAAAACCTAAAACCAACACAGAACGAAATCGGATCGGATGCACGAGATGCGATGCACGGAGTGCGAACTCTGTCTCAAGAGACTTTCGATGCTCCGAAGATGCTCCGAAGTCAGCTGATACGAAAACTGTCGGAATTTTTTGGTTATCTACTTATCTAGCGCAACTAATCAATAAAATTTTAAAAATTGTTTTGTTGATCTCCCTATTTGTTATTTCGCGTGCTCAATCTTGTAATTAAACCGATCTGCATCGTCATGGATTTCAACGTCAAAAAATTAGTCCGTGAGGCTGGAAATGCAATCAGTCGTTATGTTCAAGTAAGTTGTCATCTGATTTGTTGATGTTCAGGGAACTGTACAAATCTCATGCTTACCTTAAAGTCTTTGTGCCAAATGTTTCTTGAATATCTCTCAGGCCCTTCGTTACGACAGATTATATCGCTCAAATACTCATCGTCTTTTCCAACCCTGACTCGATCATCAGAGGAATGCTATACAATGATCAAATGTTCAGTTATCCGATCTTTGCATCCATGTTTACCTCCACTGTATTTGGACCGTTGTTTCTCTCGCTCAAAATTTTGAAGAATCTCTTGAGTTTCTCTTGCCTGTGTGTTGATTTTCAGTGTCCAGATCTGTCTTATTATTTTGAGAGGACAATGCTGGTTTTTCTCTTTTCTTCAAAAATTTGGGAGTATAAAATTCCAAGATGACAAGCATAAAATTCATGTGTTTTTCCATTATCTAAGACCATCAGCTTTTTTCCAACTGATGATGTGAACAAAACGGATGAAAACTCTAGCTCAAGTCCCTTAATTTCCAGTCTTCCTCAACTAGACAATAGTATCTGATTGATGAATTGGAAATTGTTTCCATTTTACCTGGCCTGGTTTTAATCTTTTACATCTGGCGATGTCATGATTCTGTGTCGCTATTATGTGGTATATAATCAAGTGAAACACTGGTCCTACCTATTACTGTAATCCAAGTTGCTGCATTAACTTATTCTCTGCCGTTTCAAAATCGTCTAAATTATCGCCTAACGGGGGCCGTAATGAATCACGATCGAGATTAATAATCTTAAAAATTTCCAACAGTTGTCATGCTGATATGGATATTTGTAACTTTGAAGACGGTTTCTTCTTGTGAGAGTGCTGTGGTTGTTTCAAAGCTAACCACTCACTCATGCAAGCAAGATTATTTTAATTAATTGAGTCAGTGAGTGGCATCCTGTGTACCTACTGCCCTATTATTCTGACTTTTTTATCTTTCCCAAGAACAACTTTTCCCCAAACTATGTTTACAAGGAAGAAAAAATGGCAGGCAGTAAGTCTTAGATGTCATGTTTGATCATTAACAACTCCCATTATTACTATCAAATGAAATAGTTTTAGATAGGCGAAAATTTGTACACCGCCTCTCCTGCTTGAGAATTTATCAACATTCTTTTTCTTGCTCAGGTCAGTAGGCCTCTAATTTTTGCTTTGTCTTTGACAGTTGACAGAAGAGAAATTGGGAACATCAGACAGAACGGAATTCGACGTTCTTTTCGAAAACTTGGCTGAATTGTCTGACAACACTAAAAACTGGACCGAAAAAATACTCCGAGACACAGAAGCTGTTCTGACACCTAATCCTGGTATACTCCCCATCACTAAGTAGATTTTTTTCATAATGTTGGCCATCTCTTTGGATTTCTGTTTAGGTACATCTTGCTCAGATGTTTTTGACCCAAAGTCAAATGTTTTAAAGAATGGGAGTAACGTATGTTCACTCTGGAAGAAAAATATTCACATGCAGTCTTTAGGGTCAATATTTTATTTTTCATTCTTTTGCTCCTTTTAGGTTTCCAAAACTTGGATTTCAGAATTTTCATTGGATTAAGTACAAGTTTGGAAATCAAAATGTCCAATTTTCAGGAAAGAGTGAACAGTTTTTTTTTTAGAATGGATCAATTTCTACCCAAAGGGTTTAACCCTTCTTTGAATTATATCAGTTACAGATGCATTAAAATGATTTGTGCTGAAGCTTTCAGATTAACATTTACTTTAGCACCCTATTTTCATAGTTGAGAGCCTCATTGAGGTACATGTGTGTTTGCGTCTTCTCTCTTGCATCGTCCAAGCCAATAATTCGTTTTATTTCTGGGCATTTGAGAGAAATACTGTATTAGTAAAACGAAAAAAAAATTAGCAAAATATTTTGAAAAAGTTCATATGATTTATGGTAGTCACCCTCAAAATTTCTTATTCATTCTTCTCCATTAAGTTTTTCTTCTATTCTAAAATTCTCAGGGAATCGAGTGGAAGACTATCTTTTTGAAAAGATTGACAAGAAGAAACCAAATCGCCTTAGCAACCTAGAATACCTTGGACTCGACATGATAGAAGCAGGAAATGACTTTGGGCCAGGCACCTCCTATGGTAAGACGTTATCATGTGGTTTTTCTCAAGTAGATAAAATTTACAAATTAATTGGTTAACAAGGTTTCTAGCCACACTTTCATATGCGTAGCATTTTTATTAAAATTTACTATGTGTATTACTGTCTCATTTGGAGATCGCCTATCCCTTGTCTAATAATCCGTTGTTTCCAGTGATGAGAAAAGTATGATTTTTCATTTGAATTTTGGCAGAAAATCTGAATACTTATAAACTCAGGTGATTTCAGCACTAAGTATCCTATAAATGAGTATCAGTAGCAGTGACTGAGGTAAGTAGGCTTAAAACAAAAGAAAATACAAGAAAACGGATATCCATAATATTGATTTTCTGAATATGTGTGTGCGTGTGCAATGCAAAACCAGTTTTCTCCAACATCCTGGAAAATCATAGAAAAGCAAGTTGTAAAATTTCTATATCTTCATAATTTTCAACGGTCAAACCACATTTGTGGAGAAAATTGGAGGAAACACAATTGTAGTGTTTAATATTACTGAATCTCTGTTCAATCAGGCAATGCTTTGATTAAAGTTGGACAGTACGAACAGAAACTCGGCGTTGTAGAACGAGAATTCATTGCTGCAGCCAACCAGTGTTTCAGTACCCCGCTTCAAAAATTCCTAGACAATGAAATGAAGACAGTCAGCAAGGAGCGCAGCATCCTTGAAAGTAAAAGGTAATTTTTTTTGTTTGAATCAACCCCTGCTCGATCATGGAAAAACAAGGTTGTGCACTGGTGAAGGAAAGTCATAAAGCCCATGATTGGACTACATTCTACAATTCAGAACTACAATTTTTGGCTCAGAAAAAAAAAACAATGTATGTACCTTTAGTTTTCCTATGTCAGGGTGTCCACTGGTCCGGAAAGTCCTGAAATAGTACTGATTTTTTCAGGGCGGTCTGGACGTACTGAAAAAGTGCAAAAATTCCGCAAGGAGGTTTGAAATTTTTCCATCATACCACACGTGTACATTTATAAGGCCCGGCAAGTATGCAATCCCCTGCATGTCGATTCTTAGAGTAGTATTTGCTTGCATGATCGCAATCGTGCAGTTAATTAATCTTCAAGCCATTAATGAAATTTTGGGGCCGCGTCTCTCAAATTATCGATAATTCTCGGAATTTTTTCCAATGGAGGTACTGAAAATGTACTGATTATTTCTGTCGAGGAGGTACTGAATTTTTAGGGAATGCACCAAAAAAGTACGGTGAAAGAACTGATTTTCGGTCAACCTGTTTTAGTAGACAACCTGGATAAGTGAAGAGTGGAAATTCAAAATCTAGCAAGTGCCATAAGGTGTTGCTGAAATTGTGCATGTCCTTCCTCAGCGTGAAAGAATGCCCCTTCAATTAATGTTAATGAGGAAATTTTCTGTAAATTTTGGTCTCACAAAAACTGTTGCTCAATCATAGCAATACTTGATAGCACTTACCAGGTTTTGAATTGAGATGTTGCATGTGTGAGGAATTTGCGATTTGACTATTGATTCTTTTGTAAAAGTTTGGGAGAAACATGATGGTGCTACTTGTTTTCTCTGAAATCAACTCCCAAGCTCAAAAAAGCTCTCAAGTTGAGGCCAAAATGAAGGGGATATCCCACGCTATCCTGAGAGTCCACTTCTACGTCAATACAAACTCCTAATGCAAAGATAGGGAGCAAATGCATTGACAGGGCTGCCACTTTATTTGGGGACTCTAAAACTGAAAACTTGGCATCCCTGCTAATGTATTTGCTCCCTATCTTTGCATTAGGAGTTTGTATTGATGTAGAGGTGGACTCTCAGGATAGCGTGGGATATCCCCTTCATTTTGGCCTCAACTTGAGAGCTTTTTTTGAGCTTGGGAGGTGATTTCAGAGAAAACCAGTGGCACCATCATGTTCCTCGCGAACGTTCAGCACCTCAGGTGCTGAACGTTTTGAAAGTGTACCGAAAAAGTACTGTAAAAGCACTGATTTTTGGCCAGCCTGTTTTAGTTGACACCCTGTATGTGCGTAAGTGTTTGTACAGATGAGCCAGAAATTGTAATTCCTACTTGCAAAATGAAGTCCAATTATCAGAAAAATGTGATGGAAAGTCAAGAGTTATTTCTTTCAGGTCATGAAAGAAAAGTAATTCATCGGCTTCCGCTTTTGAAAAAATAAAAATTAAAAAAAAAAAAAAATCAGTGTGTTTTATGCTGAAATGTCATACTTATGTATTCCAAAATCATGTCTGTAAGTTTCATGGATTCTCCTTGCACCTGTACATTCTCAATAAAGGTTTGCTCCAATTTATAAGTGACCTGAAAAGCAAGACTGTGTGTCAGAATTTGTGAGAATTTGTGTTTGTGAGAGGCTGCGTAATTTTTTGAAAGGAGTAACAGTGACCCATCAAAATAAAATTTTCATGAAAGTGAGAAATTTTTTTCAGGAATCAGCATTAAAAACATTCTGGTTTAAATTCTGCACTACCCCACAAGGGTATAAATTGTGATTTTTCTCCATTGGAAAGTTACCTCTGTTAAGAACAACTTCAGAAGTTGTCACTTCTCGTCGAATTCTGCTGATGAAAAATTTGGTTTTTTAACATGCAGGAAATCTCCAACCAAAACTTAGCGCCCATCGGTTTTGCTCAGAAGTGAAGCTGAATCTTGTTATCTCGATTCTCCTTGAAAGACAAGGGAAATTTGCCAATTTCCCGGTGTAAATTTTACTCAGGAAAAGCCCTCTCTTCTTTTTTCATGGCAACTAAGGGTTTTCTAAACTTACTTGTAGCTCCTCGTAAAATATGTATTCTTGTTTAAAAAAATCGTTAAGTTTAAAGTGAAGAAAATACACCTAAACAGTTTCTCTCACTCTCTCCATTATTTTTGAGTAGCGGAGGGGGTGCTTTTAAAATTTATCCCTAACTCATCGTCTGTTCTAGTTAAAACATCATAATAACCATTGATAAGTAAATTTCAATGCATGGCAATCTTATTTCTCAAAATGTATTTTTTCTATCTCTTCCAGACTGGACTTAGATGCTTGCAAGAATAGAGTACGGAAAGCAAGAGGAATGCTAGGAATGCCAGCCGTAAGTTTCTTTTGCTTTACTATTTTTACCTTTCTGATTCCTTTAAGTCTCTTCCTCTTGAGATTAAATAATCCACCCCAAGAAAAAGGACTTAGAAAATCACATACTTGGCGGACAGTTGTAATCTTAAATTCTAAGTGTCCCTAAGTTAGTGCTTGTAACCTCCAAAGGCTCTGATTTGAAGGGTTGCAAATTTGCTGTGCAAGTCAGTGAGTAACAGCGCAACAAGCTATCAAGGGAACTCAATCGGGTTTCCTTTGACAGATATTTATGTTGCGAACTTATGCAGTAGATTTGCACACCTTAAGTGCTGTACCTTGACCGATTAACCGGTAACTAATTTCAATTTCTGCGCCAGAATCTTGCATTTTGTCTGCAAAATATGTTTTCCCTCAATATATTGCTTTCCTAAGTGTACATGATAAAATATCAGCGATGAGTCTTTTCAACTTTATTGTAGTTTTGTTTATGATGTGCTTAAGAGTCTCAACCTGTCTTTGAAATATTTCTCTTAAATTTTTAAATTCTCTCTTACTCGTTTTGACTGATTTTCCTTAATTTTGAAAGAAGGTCAGAACGAGTGAAGTATCATCAATAACTTGAGAGCTTAAGGTCAAAAAAATGAATAAATCTTCAACAACCATAGATATCTATGCAATACTAGTGATGTCTCTCAAAAAATTCAAATTTTATCTAAATTTTCTTATTTTACATGCATACTTTAGAAGGATGGTGTGAGCCCTGAATACGCTTTAGAAGAGGTAATCTACTGGTCTAAAATTCATGTAAATGTTTAAGATTATTTTTTTAAATGAAAAAAATGGCGAGTGCGGAATTGATCCATCTGCATGAAAGTAAAAAGAACGTCACAAGTCAGAATTACTTTTTTGTCTCGAGTTTTCATAATTTAATATATTTCTTGAAAAATAATAAAGTCACCTAGGGAACTCTCACTATTAAGTGTAAATTGGTGATTGATGCTGATGTCCAGTGAAAGCTAGAACCAATTCAAGTTTAAACTGAAGTCTTAATGAAGTCTTGAATGAAATGGAAAAGTTGATAGTTTAATTTGAGGAGCAAATGTGAAGTTTACCAAGGTGCTACGTAGACCTGTATCGAAAATAGTATCATTGACTGGGTCTATATTTATTTACAAAGAAAGAAAAAAAATACGAAAATTGTGGTTTTAATGCTGTAAGTAACAGGATTTTAGAATAGTGCTGGATCCTATTTCTTTTGCAGAGGAATCAAAGCTAGAAACAGCTAGATTAACATAGCATAGTGATTTAACTTCCCAGTTGTGAGTCCGCTGTTAAATTTCTCCAATTGAAACTCTAATCCTTTTCCAGGCGGAGCGTGATCTGAGGGTGGCTCAGTCAGAATTTGACCGTCAACAAGAAATCACAAAACTGTTGTTAGAAGGAGTTTCCTCTTCGCGAGCAGGGCATCTGCGTTGCCTGCACGAGTTTGTCGAGGCCCAATCAAACTATTACGCTAAGTGCCATGAATTAATGAAAGAGCTGCAACAGGACCTTCAGAGGTAAGAAAAAAAGAAAAGGGACAGTACTTCAAAAGGATAAAGGTCTCCTTTAGAATTTTCATTGTCCTTTAGTACTATCTAAATTATTGGAACCGTGTTTAGCAGAAAGGAACAAAGCCACATCAGCTATTGCCAAATTCAATTGGACATTTTAATTTTTTACAAAAGAACGTTTGTGCTGATTCCTTTGAAAATGTTAAGGAATTTGCTTTGTACTACGCAAAAAATCAACTGAAATTTGCACAAAAATCCGTAGAACTGTTTTCATGTAGAAAATACAATTGCCTAATAAAATTTGGCAACAGCTGATGTGGCTTGGTTCCTTTCTACTCAACGCGGTCCATTATTTTGTCATTTTTAATTTCTTCAACTTCTCTTAATTTCACCAGTGGTAACCCTCAAAGTTGGTTTTAATTTTTAAACAAAGGAAAATTTTATTGGAAAAAACTGTGATATTTGCAACTTAGGAAACTGAGTTTTATAAGCATTCCCAAGTAAAATAGTAAATTAATGACCTAACTGCGCTTCTGTCAAAAATAAAGTCATGCTTCGAAAATGTAGACTCTGTGTCGTCTTTCTAGGAAGCCAAAAGGCTCCTGCTCTAAAAGGCTCTTTATTTTGTTAAATTCTTCGAAAAATTCTTCGGAAAAAATTATATGAATCATAATGCAATTTTATCTATTGTAGGCTTAGTGCTTTTTTTTAGCAAGTACCATAGTTTCTTAATTACAAAGAAATTTTGTACAATTTTGTAAAAAGGAATTCAAATAAAATTTAAATTGGCATAATAATAACATTTCCTTAAATTTTTTTAAAAGGTCGGCCTCATTGCCTTATGCGGCTGAATCCTCACAGATGAAGAAATACAGCATAAAAAAAGGGTTAAAAAAATGCTTGTTTAAGCCGCCTATCTGACATTGCTCTGCTTTCATGTTTTGGTTCTAGCGATAGGAAACCCAGTCCTGTTCTACGTTTGAACAGCGAGGAGTTCTCGTCCACTTCAGCGTTTATCGAACCCACTGACGAATCCCAAGCTTAATTCCTTTCTTCAAACTTTCCTTTCTTATTCTTTCTCTCCATTACTCTTTCTTTCTTGCATTCTTTTTCTTTCATTTTCTTAGCTTTGTGTCCTCTTTGACATTTTGCTTTTTTTGTTTGGCAAAGATTGAAGCAGTTCAAGTCAGTGTGACTCAATGCCCATTGGTTTTGAATGCCAGTCAACCAGGCACCTTCCTAATTTTGCAATGAAAGGGATACCAACGGGACTTTTTTACTTATTCGCCCTCAAAATTTGGACAAAATTTATTGTTTGGCCCCATTGATCCCTCGTTAACCATCTTTGAAGCAGGATTTTCACTTTTTCGAAATGCCAACTAGTTCATGAATTTTTAAAGGTTGGTTTAATTTTTCATTCATACACATCCAAAATCGTTCTCCTATCCATAGCTTGTTGCTCATTCATTAGAGATGATGGTCATGTCATTTTGCCAAAAATGCATCTTGAAGTAATCAGGGTTTTTTAGGAAACTTTGACAGAAAAAAAGCGAGCGCCTCATTATCTAGATTCTAGCTGGAAATTTTTTTTAAACAGAAAATGGGTTTTTTTTATCAGCTTCTGATTTAGCCTTCTATTCTACCTGTTTGCAGTATCTCTTTCGTTATCATTTCTTGTGCATTTTACTCTTTTGGCTATCTTTTATCCATTTTCCTGCTCACTTTTGCTGGTAATTCTTCCTTTTGGACATCCTCTCCAAATCCTTCCAGGCTCAAATAATAGTTTTTTTCCCCGAATAGATTGATTTATTTTATTTTTATTTCTAAACAGATGTATCCATAGAATGTTGGTATTATTTTTTTGTCTTATTTTCCCTAGTTCCTCCTCCAACCCCCAACATTCGAGCACGAGTAATTTGCAGTCATCGGGGCAAAAAGCAAAAGCTCTCTGTGATTACGAAGCCAAAGACTCCACAGAACTTAGCGTATCAGCTGATGAGGTATGTAAAATGTCATTCAGCAGGAAATTTCATAGATGTAAAAAAATTCATAATAGATCACCGAAGAAGATTGCCCACCAAGCATCACAGTACATGTTTTTCTATCAAAAGTTAATGTAGAAAATAGCGGAAGTACGGAAATCCCCAGATTAAATGTACAAGTGGGAAAGCAGTGTTTACGATATATGCAAAGGCACCTCCTCTACCCAAATTCTTTAAGAATTAAATTGGGCTTTGAACTAATTTTAGCTTGCTTTATGATGGAATAAATTTCTCAGCCGTAACAGCTGAATTTCTCTGGACAAGCTAATGAATACTGTGCATCAGTATAAGGTGAAAATTTCTGTGAATTGGCCTGTTTCAAACTTTTGCTAGGGCAAAAATAAGAGTTGTTCCTTACAGACAATGTCTCAAAAATTACAACAAGCGCATCGACAAAGTCTGGAATGCGCTCCTAACCTCACAATCTGTGTGAGAAAGCGTTTCCTTAGCTTGCCACTTCAAATACGATATTATGGCACAGGTGAACATTCCGTTATAGGAGTTGTTCCATCTAACTTGTGCTCAATAGGATGCTACTCTATATTCAGCATGGATGCCAATCACAATTTTGAATTTTGTTGAGCAGAGAGGAAAATTCCCCGTAGTTTTTAAATAATAATATCGATCAGTTTTCAAATTAAAAATGATAAATGATGGTATGTCTGTAGTAATGTAAGTAAAAATCTGTGGTTTCCGAGTCAGCCTCTTCCACCTGAATTGTTTTTCAGGGTCGTCTGTTTTGAATTCACGCTTAAACTCTCAAGCACAACTAGTAATGATCCTGTCTCTTAGGAATCAGTTTTTAAGTACAAAGCGAGGTGAGCAAAAATGAGCGGACAGAGATCTCTAGAGGTATGAAATAAGGACTAGGATCTCTGATCATTTCAGAACGTTTTTACAGAGTTCAGCCTGTCATTTTACTATTCCCTTTTTGTCGAGCGAAACCAGTAAAGCAATTCTATAAACTGGAAGGTGACACTCAAGCGCAATAGGTCATGCCATCGATATTACCCTTAGTATTTATGAATCAAAAACTTCCATCTCTTCATCTGATCTTTATTTTTCCATTTTTAGGTAGTGACTGTTCTGTCTGAATGTAGTGACAACCCTGACTATGTAAATTGTGAAAAAGGAACGCAGCATGGACGAATTCCAAAGATGTACTTGCTGTTCAAATAAAGCACTCTGCAATTCAAAGGCATCTCTTGCGTTCGTCGCTGGAGGTTTGCGTCTTCTGACTGCATTTAATCAGTTGTGATTACATTTTTAATTTAAGTCAAGTCTCCTCCCATTTATTAGTCTGATCACTCTATACTCATTAATATTAACAAATACTGTTTAGACACATTTCAGATACTATGAATTCTTCAAATCGAAAGATGTTTTGTGAGTCATTACTCAAGGAATAGACGGAGGTCTAGTATGTTACAGTAAACTAGAGTCAGAGATTTATAAAAATACTCATTTGCAATGCCTCGATTTACGAGAGTAATCCCAAAAGTCTTGCGCGTTTTGCTCTCATTCCAAAACTATCAATGATAGGGAAAACCTGATTAGATGCACATATGAAGCATACTTTTAGCTTTAATGTAAGCTCAAGTTTGTACAAATCGAATGAACAGGATGCTCAGGAGGTCATTTCTCACACGATGCCTTCGATGCGTTTACCGCCCCTTCCAGGCGCGCGATAAGACAGCTTTTTCGGAGCCAACCTGGCACGAATTGTTTTAAATTCAATCATTTATGAACAATTTGATATAAGACATATGAAGACATAACAGGAAAATATTCGAGCATCTTTTTAAGTGTCATTCGGCGATCTTCGCGGGTAAAAGCGTCGATTCATTGCACTAAGTCACTATCCATCACACTTGGCCTGTCATCTCGGGCTTCATCGTGCACTTCTGTTCTTCTCTGCGACACGATTGGCGCAACCTCCGGACATTTTCATTGTTCATCGCATTTTCACGCGCATGGCCTAACACCTTCCAAAGTCAAAAATTGAATTATTGAACTTCACAGTTCTCTGGCTTTGCAAGTGCCATAACTTTACAACACACTTTACACAATAAGCTTGCACAAATGTCGAAAGAACACCGATTGCACTCACCATCGAAGGCCTAAAAAACAGCATGCTGAACAGGGTAACAACCTGGTGAAAAATATTGAGAAGGATTTCAATGCGATTGGATCAGATTGGCCGTAACCGTCCGCACATTTTACTTAATACGGATACTGTGTGCTTGGAGGTGGCAGTAAATGCATCAAAGGCTGGGAGGGAGAAATGACCTCCTGAGCGTCCTGTTCATCCGATTTTTAAAACTATGGTCTAAATTAAAGCTGAAAGTATGCTTCATATGTGCATCTAATTGGATTTTTCCCATCTTTAATAGTTTTGAAATGAGAGCAAAACGCGTAAGACTTTTGGGATTACCCTCGTACCTAGAGGGCTTTTTAGTTAATTTGATTCCGAGAGAAAAGGACAAGATTAAATCTATGAAAAGAAATGAAATGAATTGGTCTCTTCTGGATGAATTTTGCTGTCAATTCTTCGTATCAAAAATTCTTTTTTTGAGGTCTGAAAATTATGAATTACAGCTTAAAATAATGAGATTTGTCTTACAATAAGTTCCTACATCTGATAGTTTCGGAGATATTGCTTGCAGGTGATGTCATCCAGCAAGTTTTTTAAGACCTTTAGTCCGTTGTTATTGAACTCAACATCTTGACGTTTAGTTGGGTCTTGTTCTTCTTTGCTAATTTACAAAATCTATGTCGAGACACAATTGTAGAGGCATCCCATTTGATCATCAGTTTGGCAGGCATTGAGAAAATAGAAACGTACTTAAATCCCCTCATTTTGAAAGTTTTTTCCAAGCTCTTGAAAATTTATCGAATTCGAATTTTATCCAAATTCCCTTTCATCCAATTTTCGACAGTATTGTCGAGTTTGCCAATGTGTGTTAAAGTTCAGTATACTAAGATTAAATTTTGGAATATAACTTTTGAACATCTTTTACCACGTTCAAGTAATCCGAATGAAATTTTTTGTTTCAAAATTGTAATTTTGCTTTCGAAGTCTTGAGATTACAGGAGGATGAAACACTTTTTGTTAGTCAGACATTTTGTCAATCAGTCAGATAGCCATTAAGATCAGTGAGCCTGGAAAGATATCAATGGTGACACTTTGAAACCTTGTATCTACAACATTCCATCTACAACATTCAAGGTGCTGTTTTTAATTGATAATGATGTGTTGCTGTGCTTATAAAAAGAAATTACTGTTGCCCTGTGTTGCAAATGCAAAACAACACTGCATTTTTTGTAAATTCAGCTCGTAATTTTTTGAAGTTTCTTTTCACTACTTTGCAAATCGGAAGGGAAGATATTTACCCGCATCATCTTTTTTGCTTGTGATAATGAGTTTTAGTGATATGTATGCAAATTATTACCTATCCTTATGAAATTACACCACAAATGATGCACTCAGTTCATGAAATACCTAACACTGAATTTCAGATTTCTTGACACCTTCCTCCTCCTCGTGGTGCTTCTGTGCCGTGGGTCCCTATCCTTCAATATCTGGAAACAAAGTGGCGCAATGCTCTCCTCATTCCCTATCTACCCTTATATCGTCATGCTTTTTATGAACGGCTCCTTAGTATTTTCAATAACTCCCACTGACAAGATGTATCAATATCAGTGAAAAAAATGTTCTGCACTGTAACTTTATTGCTCAGATATATTGCAACCGATCAGCAAATCTTTGTGTTGGTCTGTCGGCTGATTGTTGAAATTGATAGACAAAGCTATAGACAAGGAAGACAAAAGGGATACGAAGGATCTTATTGGTGGAAAGGGGTGGTTGTAATGGACAAAGTAGGTAGGTAATAGACAAACCAACGGGAAACCACGAAAAACCCTATAGCTAGTCCATTATTTTCTCTCTAGGAATCACCCATTTCAACCAATATACTTCTTATGTCTTTTTTGTCTATTACTCTGTCTATCAATTTCAACAATCAGCCCGCTGGCTACTTTATTTTCAATTTTAGGATCTAGGGTATCTTTGTTCTCATCAAACATTAGTGTTTTTATCCTGACAAATATTTTGTCTTGGAATTACTCTCAAATTCTGTACTCTCCCATATTAACGTTATCATTCTTCCAGTTCTTGCAAGAATGTATCAAGGTTTGTCATTGACGCTGTAAGATGATTGGAGGCCTCAGGGGCCGTTCATTTAATAAGGAATATTAAATTTCGGATTTTTTTACCCTCTCCCCTCGCCTCTTCTGACTGAACGTTTTTGTGCTATCTTCAAAAAGTACAAACAAAACGGCATATTGCTCTGCTCGACCCCCCCCCCCCCCCAATCGTCACTAATTTTATGAACGGCCCCTCAAGATCGACAAGTTTCTTGCAATCATTATTTTTTTTTTTTTAATTGCATATCAATCTTTGCGTTTGCATGTTAAACTGTTGAATTTGTTGTCAATTGTCTAAAGTCAATTTCCAATAGTTGATCAGTGTTTACCCACTCTCAAGAAGGCTTTTTTGAATTCTATGTCATGATTTTTCATGTGTATACTATACTAGGTGTTTTTTTTTGTAAATTGAAATGCCCTAGTCGTGTGATTCATTGTTTTGTTATGAATTGTGTAATCTTGAATTGTAGTGCTAAAATAACCGTGAGATTTCGTCACAAATTGATGGATTATTATTATCATTTTTTTAAAGGATATCCTCAAGAAGTGAATCGACTAATTATAATGGTCCAAAACCCTTTTCCTTTCTTTCTTAATAATTCTTTTAGGAGAGCCTAAACATCCGATTCTACATCAGGACTGTTAATTTCTTGAATTGAATCCAAATATCTTCAATAATATATATATTATTTTAATAATTTAATCGCAAACTTATTTGAAACTTTCCTTAAATTCACTGGAAGTTTGTCATGTAGAGGGATTGTAAATCGGTTTGGGTGTGCAACAGTAACAGTTATTCATTACTGCATTTTAAAAACGTTGATTTCCAATTGTTTAAAATTTGTTCCTAATTTTTACTAATTGTATTGGTGTTCTGTGAATTTGAACTTTAAAACAGTATTTTGACAAAGCAGAGCAACATATTATAGCTTTCTAAAAAAAGTTGAATCAGAATCTCAATTTCTCAGTCAAACTTATCTCACTAGACAACCTTAAAATTACCATAGGTTTGAATGTATTTTGAACAGATTTCCTTTGAATTAGCCTTACTACATCAGACAGTGCGTAATTTTCTCTGATGCTTTATTTTTGAGATTTGGCAACACTGAAACTTGAAATTTTGTGAGCATATTCTTCATAATCTAAGTAAGGTATACTCACAGAAAGTCCTAAGAAATTAGTTTACTTAGCTTTTAAGAAAATAAAATATGAGAGAATATCAGGCAACAAAAATACAGTCAGACTTATTCTGGTTAAATAAGTCCAAAAATCGCATGAAATGTTTTCAATTTGTCACAAAATCTTTGACTTCATGAGAGTCCCCTCCCCCCTTCGCTATTTTTTGTGACAGCTGTAGAGTTTAAAGAAGTCTACATTGTTGTGCCATTAAATTTTTAACTTGTTTCATTTGATGCATGACCTCAAAAGTATTGAGCTTCCTATTTTTGCATTCATATTGTTGTACTGTGAATCATACACTACATGTTCCAAAAACTTGAATCATTACAATGTATTCAATTGTTAAAACTCTTTACCTACATTCTCTTTACTTCAATTTTAAGGTTTTAAAAATCAATGAGCGCCGTAGGTAGTGGGTTTGAATGACAGTGGAAAAATTCAATTGTTAATGGGTTCCACTTGTAAGTAAGAAAACTGTTTCCAAGGAACAGTTTAGATAATCCATCATTAATTTTGTGCATGTACCCTATGCGTGTTTAAATATTGAGGTTTTTTTTAGTAAATAAATCCAGCTTGTGTTGGGAAAACTGCTCTCAACTTTCTGGATAACTTTTTTAGCCTCTTGATGGCACACTTTGAGACACATCACTCGAAGAAAATTTGTTTTCCATAACCACCGATTTTAGAACCCAGAAAATTTTCTTGTTTCAATTTTTTGGATTTTTACGCGTTTTTGGTGGCAAATAATGCGGGAGTAACTCTCTAATTCTGCCTGTTATTAACTTGAATCGACTTCATGGAAGATGAAAGTTGTTTTCTGAACAAATCATGAATATATACAGCACTGAGAACCAGAGCTCGCTAATTTCTCAATATTTTCCCTTAATAAGCCTGTTCACTTAATCACTCCTTTTAAATTGCTTTGCTACTATCCTAAAAAAATATTTGGGAAACATTTGTTGCTTAGAAACATAAAATCTTCATCAATATTTGCGTAAAATCAAGTAATTAAATTGCTGGCAATCATACCTACCCATCGCCAAGCAGTTTATTTTTTGACATCTCAAAATAGTGAAAATATAGTTATAGAAGGAGCCTTTGGCTGTAAGCAACAGGTATGGCAATCATCATCATGTATATTGTATATTTCCACTTCAGGTGCATCAATTATTTAATAATTTTAAAAATCATTGTGCCTCTATGTTTCGGCAATAATAGATATTTTATATAGTGTTATCATACCATCTGTATTAAACTTTCAATTTATTTTAATTTATTTTAAAGATTGTAATTATTATACATAAGGAAATGGATAGTTATTGATAATGCTGATTCAATTAAAATGTTACTCATTTTACATTCTGGATTTATTTCAATCCCACTTCTATACGAATGAGACCTTGGGCAAAATTTTTCCAAAATGCCCTTATGTTAAAAATGTTTACACACAGTTAAGAAGAAATGATATTGTAGTTACAGTCACACAATACCGAATAGGCAACAAACAAAATATATATATTATATATCCGGGGGAGTTTGGCAACTCTCAAATGTTCATAGAATGTTCTTCCTTAGCATGGCTGTACTAGTCCTCATTTTTTCAAGAGCATGAACAATTATTTTTTTTCATTTTCACCTATCATGAAAATACAGATCTTCTCATTGGTATGTCAACAGCTCCCATAGTAAGGAAGAATGCCATATGAGCCTTTAGACTTTGCCAAATTTCCTTGGACCTAGTATGAATTTTTGGGGCAATCTGTAATGATACGTCTTCAAATTGTGCAATCAGATCTATATTTACTGAAAATTTATAGAGAAAATATCTTTGACTCCTTAAAAATATACCTTTCATTGGAGGAAATTTGACATCTCCTGAATGTTATACGGTGTTTTTCCTCAGGCCTGCAGATACAGATCACCCGGTTGAGGACAGGGGAGAATTTGACTGCATTTTGCAATTTGGAATTATAAATTCTGGCTCATCTAGAAAAACACTTATGTGCATAGGGAAACTAATGGCACATACGCCGTTTTTATACTGGGCCAAAATTTATAGTTCCAAATTGCAAAATGCAGTCCAATTTCATGAGCAGCCGCCAACCCGCGGTGCACTATGGTCCCGAACTCAAGAATAGAAGGAAATAAGTCGGATAATGACTGAAAGATCAAGAAAGTTTCAGTATCAATAATTTATTGAGTCGCTGATTTCGAATTTGACGTCAAATTGCCTACATTTTAACACCCTGACCTATTAATTGTGGGCAAGTTTATGGCAGGCTGCGGCGCGGCGTGCCGCCGCTGCCAGCTCGAAACGCGCACTGACGCCTACAAACCTAAGGGGATACTTCAAGCATTGCGCAATGCGTGAAGTAGCCTTTTAGGTTTGTAGGGGTCAGTGCGCGTTTCGCGCTGGCAGCGAGGAAGGCGTCCCCAACAGGCAGTGAACAATTTCTTGTGGGGAGAGTGCCCTGTCGGAGAAACTCGTATACCTATTGTGAATTTTTTTTTTAATTTTCGAATTTAAAAAGTACACACTGGTCGTGTGAAGTAATTAGTGAACTCTCAACGCCAGATGAAGTGTAATAATGAAAGGCGAGTCGTGCGCCATGAGCGCTGCGGACGGCGCAGGGCGGCTCATGAAATTCTCCCCTGTGCTCTGCCGCGGATTATCGGCGAAACAGTGGTAATTCAAATTTCCCTCTTAATGAAAAAAGTTGCGTTGTAGCGCCGTTAGTAGCGCTACTGTCGCAACAGGGAGAGGCACTCCGTTATATGCTGCATTTTCGGCGACTATTCGTACATCCGGTATGGTCTAGTGGCTAGGATACCTGGCTCTCACCCAGGAGGCTCGGGTTCGATTCCCGGTACCGGAAGAAAATTTTATACAGACACGAGCAGCATTCGACGGGAGGCTCTCATACCAGACTTTGCAAAGCAGGTCGAAAGTGATTGGACAGAGCTTTACATTTGATCTTTAAAGCTCAAGTCTCAATTATATACCCCAAAATTCTTCACTCCAACTTTTAAGCATCCTCGATCTATATTGAGGGTGTGAAGGGCCTATCCTACCTATATCGACAAAGGCTCTATTTAGGGTAAGGATAAAACAAAAATTGGAATTTGAAATAATTTCGATCAAGTTCAACTTCACTTTTTTTGCTCGGGGAATTTTAATAGAGCAGGTGGGAGTACGAGCGAAGAACTTGTCGAATAAAATTTTCTGTGTCTCCACAAAACAACTGGCCATCGTTCTGTCATGCTAAGGAAAAACGCCGTATGAACCTTCAGGCGTTGCCAAATTTCCTTCAGTTCATACAAGTTAATTGGGAAAAGTGTGAATATTTTTCTCTGAATTTTTCTGACAATTTTGTTCGCAATTGAATCTAAAATATCTGAAAATTCCAAGAAAATATATGCATAGGTAACTTCCTTTCAAAATGAATTTTTTATCGAGGGAAATCCGGCAAGATTCGAATATTTCTACAGTGCTTTTTCTAAGCACAGCAGAATTGATTTTGGAGCAAAAGCTTACAAAACCCTGGAATTTTGGGATCTAACTTTCAAAATGCCAAATTTGCTCTCTCACAGATGAAACTTACTTTAGAGGTTGGCTTAGATGGGTATGAATGATTAAAAAAAACATGAAGTTCTTTGATTTATTTGATTTTTTTTATTTCAAAAATATTTTTTCAATTCAATGAAATAAAATAATGAAGCGATACAAAATAATTCGATAAGCTATGCAAAAGTTTTGACTGCATACAACCATTATGTGATCCATGCACGATGACTAACTATCAAAGAGAGACAGACTTAGAAAACAGACTTTTTAGAAAAGAAATAAAATTTTTGATTTTTGGTTTCGATAACGCACAAAATCACTTCTTTTCCGTGTGATTCATAGCGGTGAGCATAATAAGTATAAAATAAAAGTAATAAACAGTGATCAGAGGGGCTTGTTGTTTCTATGAATACAAAATTGGCTGACTTTTGGAGTCAGACAAATTAATGAATCTTGCATCTTTGTATTTCAATACAAAGATGCTTTCGTTCGATGAAAGTTGGATCACGTGATACTGACACAAGATCACAACAATTGGATGAAAAGTTGAACGGAAATTCAATTTGACATCACCTTAACCTTTCCTCCCAATTGGTGGGCCAATTGGATAGATAGTTGAACTTAAATTTTAACAATCTTTTAAAAAATTCAAGGGGAAAACAGTAAACTGAGAAAATGTTCAAAAATCAACTCGTAAGTCAGATATTATTACGGAGGATGGGGGAGAGGGAGAGTCAGACTTTTCTAATTAACTTTTCAAAATTAAGTAGGATCCTAACAAGTTTCCAAGTATATAGAACCCTAAAAAAGCAAAATTTGGATGCATTTATGCTGAAGACGTCTATTTACAGTCATCCTGGATGGCATGAATGCGTCTAATTGACCGAAAATTAGAGGAAACTTTCTGACTTCATAATTAGGTACCAAAAAGACCAAGACATCCATAGCTGCGATACAGCCGCAACGTAGAGAAAAAAAAAAATCTGAGCATACCTCTTAAACAATTGAAGAAGAAGACGATCAAAGAGAAGACCTTAATTTTCATTATTACAGAAACTTGAAGAACTCAAGAAAGATTCCTGTTAGTAAGTGCTGAGAAGCAAGACACAACAAGCACCCCTGACAAATTGTGCTCTTTCGATATGCGAGCGCAAAATAACAGAAATTGGATTAAAAATAAAGCTAAACTCTTCTTGTTTCTGATTCTAAGTAGAAGAGAGTAGCGTAGCTGCAAGGTAACAAGTGATTTTTATTGCAAAATCATCTAAATTCTCGTTTACACATCGAACTCAAACAACGTAGAGGATAAAAATTACGACAAAGCTGTGCATTGTCTTAGGTTCAGGGTTATCTCCAGCCATTTTTCGTTTACTGTTTGTCAGCCAAAAGAAGGGTGACTTAAGATATCAATTTACAGTCATAGAGTAGTATGAGTGATTTTTCTGCAGATTATCTTCAACTTAAGGATAACTCATAAGGTTTATTTAAGTTTTATTAATCACAATATAAACCATGAGGGCTTCCCTTAATGGAAGAAAGATTTTGAGGGTGCCCTCTGAAGTAAGTTAAAAAACAGACAATGCTGTCAAAGCAATATTACAAAGAGTTGAAAAACAGGTTCTCGTCATTGTGACTAGATTCCGAAGCAGATTTCAACTGCGTTTCAGTCATTAATATCTTAGTTTAATTTGGCTGCGTTAAGTCACGGATCATTCTGATCTCTTTTCAGGCTAATTCTAAGGATTTCCGAATCTATTTTCATTCTTAACATGGTAATTCGAACTGGCAAAATGAAACTGCTGCATAGTCCTAAAATTTCCACAAAATCTTCAGAATTTCTGAAATTTTTTTTAATTTTGAAACTTAAAATGCTCTAGAAATTTTTCTCAATTAAAAAAGATAACTTTAGGTTGAGATGGGAAATGAATCATTTTTCATGAGCTCAGAACTATGATGCCATGTTTCCCATAAATTCTAAAGGTGCAATATTTTCTGGAAGAAACAAAGTCAGATTCTTAGCGAATCATGAAAAATAAAAATAATTCATTTCCTCATTTCACTAATTCTGTAAGAAATTATGTTTAGAAAACTTGGGCAACAGCCACATTGGACTGATTTACTATCAAAGGTTACGCTAAAACACATACAAATTGAAGGACATTTTTAAAATTTCTGGTGAGATATGAAGTTGTAAAAAAGAGAGTAACAGTCTGGGCTCCAACAAGGAATTAAACACGAATAAAATAAAAACAAAAAATAAAAAATTGATCCAATCTCTAAGGAGAATACTACTAGAATGTCAACTTGTCAAAAATTATTGTGACACCCCTCAAGAGGAGCTCAGATCAACACTACTTGAAAGTCATTATTACTCTTCAAAGTGCTAAAAAACAGGAATTCAGATGAGAAATATTGGAAGATTATCACTTAAAAATGAGAACTCCTAAAATACATGGGGAAGGAATAAGTTATTCGACTACGCAGCTTTGATATTGCATCGGAATATTGCTTTGAGACATTTCAAAGCTTGATAAATTGCTTGATTTAACTAATTCTTACTCTAAAGAAAAGTTACTTTGACCAGTTACATAGTTACAATGAGTCCATAATCTTTCAGACCTCCTTGAAACGTATCCAAGACTCAAGCTATCATTTTAGACTAACTTCTTGGATACAAGTTCCAGTTTGGACAAAAATAAATAAAAATTTATGAATACATTCATAATAATAGATGCAGACTAAAGAGCCAATTCATTTCTAAGACTTATGAGAAATTGATAAAAATTAATTGAGAGAAATAGAAAAGTCTAACCCCTGCGATACTTGCAAAAACGGAGAGAGCAAAAATGATTATTTGTCTCAGATTCTGAAAGTTAAACCGAGCTTTTAAATGCCACCACATTTTTTCAAGCATAATTTGGTCTCACATTGGGAGAAAAAAAGAGCTGCAAAAAAAATTTACGCTTTGTAAAAAACAAACATCATTTTCTTGACCTGAGGTATAGAACAGACATCTATCTGATGCGCCTCCCTCCCTTTTTCTATAAATTGTGCCGATCTTTTAAGCATCATAAAGCGGATGATAAAACTACAGCTAACTTCTGAGCTGAACACTATAAAAATCACAACCGCATAAAATGCCTGACAAAAATAAATGCTGCTGAAAGCTCAGCGAAAAATTGTTGTCAATTTGGAATGTTAGCCAGCAAGGTGGATTTCCCTACTCCACAATATACTTGAAATGACCAGGAAAAATAATATTTCTGGAATTGTCATGATTTATATCGTATGGCGAAGCATGTGCTATCAGAAAATGCTCGTCTGAGAGTTATAAGAATGGAGAGGCCCTTCCTCGGTATTTCCATCGCCTAGAGTTTATGTTATTATTTAAAAAATATTGAAGTATCACAGGGGTTGATCACAACACGTTTTCAATAGCTGGCTTCATGACCTGCTAATATGTGCAAATCAACACCTTCTTCGTTTGTTAGCGTTCCACCAATTTTGACAACTGTATGTGATTCTAAAACGACAACTCTGTGAAAAGAGAAACAACATTTATCCATCAGAAAAATATAAAAAATGGGCATAAGAAAGTTAGTTGTAATGATTTGATATGATAATTTACAACTGGGTTTCTGAGAGCATAGTGAATTTAAAACAACAGAATCGGAACTTAGATAAACCCCTGAAGAATCTGCAGTTGTTCACATGATTTTAAAATGTAGGGCAGGCCACAACAGGCTAGAAAAAATGAAGAATAAATAGGTTCAGTACGTAGGGGCAAAACGTAGTAAATCGACAGCGACACTCTCGAACCTTAAATCTCGGTTTGCGACGTTGCAGACTTCTTGTCATGCTTCATATTTTATACACAGAACTATTCAATAGCAAGTCTTAAAAACTGACATGATTCTTCTTTTCTGGGAGAAAAAAATTCAGTGAAAACTCCATGGATTGATGATTATTTTTCTCCTTTGAAAAATGGCATGGGAACAGAGATTTTAAAACGCTGCAAATGAGATACATGGCTTGAAAGTTTTACCGTCCAAATATCTAAAGACACATTCCTAGGCACCGCACTGGGAGTGCAGATAAAGTGATCCACACAACGTATCTGCACAACTTATTCTTTAAAATTTGTCCACCTGAATTTTAATCATTGCCTTTAAGTTTCTCAGCTGATAGGAAATAATTGGACGTAGTTCTGCCAAACAGAACTATGTGCATTATGATGTGGGCCCTGTTATGCACATATTCTTATGGGTCTCAGAGATCATGCCTTCATGCATATAGTTCCGTTTGACAGAAATACGTCCAATTATAAAGGCGAATCTTACTGGAATCAGTCTAACTAATATAGATCGGGCATCGATTTTTCTCTGCTTTATTTTTGTAACAGAAAACTAAGCGACACTAAAACTTACAATTTTGTGAGGTTATTCTCTAGAACCTAGAGTAAATTTATAGAAAGTTTAGAGGTGTTCAGTAGTTTAGTTCTCTGTTAAAAAAATAAAAAAATTAGAGAAAATTAGGCCACCTGAAAGTTTGGCTTTTTGCCCATATACTGTACAAAAGCTATTTTTATTGCACCAGAATACTCACTTGTCTGAGCCAAGTAGTCTGTAGATTTTACTCTCGTCCGTAATTTCTTGGGTAACCTCACCGTTTTTGAGACTGCGACCTTGGACACCGTTTTTGTGAAACGCTAATATACTGTCAGGTAACCTCACTGGAGAGAGAAACAAAAAAAATTGACTCGTAAAAAATCACCTCCTATATTTTGAAAAGTTTTCAGCAAAAGCTTTTTTCAACAATATTGTAAAATTATTGTCATGTTTTTCTCACATCACTTTAGTCCTTAACATGCTTACAGTCAAGCTGGTTGTAGTTGGTTGTTTTTTATTGGTTGCGTCAGATAAGAACAGTCGCAAAAACAGGCATGTCCTCATTGCACTGCTGAATGCAAATTTTTAAAACGATTTTTTTTTTTTTCAATTCAATCCAAAATATTTGAGAATTTCGAGGAAAAATATGCATAACTCTCCTCAAAAGTAGACGTTTTATCCAGGGAAATTTGGTGACTCTTGAATGTTCATACAGTGTCCTTCTTTGGCACAGCAGTGCTGCCTGCTGATTTCAGGAAATTCCTGATTTATTTAGAAGATTCTATTAAAGTTCTAAAATTCAGATTTCAGATCTAACTCCGAAAATATTTCTTGAGAGATTTTCAAACTTTCTACCCGCTCTGAGAGCCTGAATTATGATGGGAGGGAAACCTCAGAATATCATCAATTTTCAGAGGTACAGTAAAAAGAGAGGTTTATTTTAAGGTTTAAGAGAAAGAAGAGTGGTCTTCAGAATATTGCAGGTAGTACTCACTGACTGATTCAATTGGAAAATCGAACTGTAATTCAGAGACTTGTTTCCGATTTACTCTCAGTCTTCCCTCTGGGGTTACAATTCTTACTTTATCTGGAAAGAAAAGAAAAAAAGAACATGATCTCTTATAAAGGTCAACAGAATTAATATATTTCTTAATTAATTGTTGTTTGTTTATTATTGAAACAAGGTGCACAAAGGTAGCAATGCAAAAAGTATCTTAATAATGAACAGTGAATTTCCCTGTTTCATAAATAACATATTATCATCATTGGAGACAAGTTCCTCCAATGTTTTTCGTTTTTGTTTTCTAAGTCTAAGTCTACAAAGCACAACGAGCGCGCGCGTTTCTAAATCTGATCAATTTCATTAAATTTTGCCACAGGTGAAGGAGGTTTTTCCCAAGAATCTGTGCTCTGCAAAGAATTCTTAACTCTTTGTCAGAATGGGTCAGTAGACAGGGTGCGAAGTTTGTCGTCCTCTCGTGAAAAAACGCAACAACAATTCAATGTTGCCAAATTTTCCCGGGCAAAGTGTTTCTTTTTACCAAAAGAATCTTAGGAATCTCTAACTGAAAGCTACACTGATTTTTCTTCTGATCTCATGCAAAAATCAGAAAAGTTTTCAACGAAAATTGCGCAGGTACATTCATGTAAAAAATAACTTGTTTCAGTCAATTTTCCAACCCTGGAATTAAGCTAGGCTCTTCTGTCTGGGAAACAACAAATTTAGTACCACCATAACTGTTCCTTTGTCAAAATTTTACGTAGAATACGAGGACTCATTAAAAACTGCAAACTTCAGATCGTCATACATTCAGATTGGTTTAACATTTTCGGCTGTTTTTTTAATGTTATAAAAAATACCACTAGCGCCTGTAGATACCCTGCACCTATTTCCTAGTTTTACACCGTTAAAAATTATGGTGCAGATTGTTGCCAGGGTCAACGGTGCTTCTACAAAAGATGGTACCAATATCTTGATTTGGAATTTATGAGGGATCTTTATTATGAGGATGGTCACATTTACAGGAAAAAACAACAGCCTAACCCGAGGAAAGACTACAAAAAACAGAATTCAAAATAATAAAGACAAAAATTGAATGAAAAACAGGTTGATGAGGAATTTTGTTTTCAGCAGGAACGTCCTGGTTTTTCAAAATAAATTATTGTCTTTTATTTTTTGCAATAATCTTTTCCTGGAGTGCGTTTTGTTTACTGTGTTTTTTTGTGATTGGTTAATTAACTTATTAATTAGTTTATAGGCTGAGAAGTAACAGGTTCGGATACTTACTATCATAACAAACTAAAATGGCATCTTTTTCAAGTTGAGTTACATTTACAATTTTCATGTTTTCTCTCCTAGGAATCACAGTAGCTGAAACAGAACATTTAGAGTGATCATGAAACATCTTCAAAACCAAGAGTCAACTAACGACTTCATAAAATTTTACATTTTGAATCTCACGCTGTCACAAATCTCTTTAAAGTTACTTGGTAGTGATGGTTTGACATAATTAATACGCTCAAAAACAAAAGGTAAGCGTTTCGTAGAATCTTTCAAAAGCTTCAGCACAGTCAGGATGAATATTCTATATTAAACTTTAAAACTTTAGAATTTTCAACACTAAAGAACATACTCTTTCTAGACATGGCTAAAGTGCAAAACTATGTATTTCCATTGCAGTGCTTCAAAATTCCTGTTCCTATTTTATTTTTCAAAAGGAAAACAAGCCAACTGTGGAGTTAAACATTTTGAAAGAATTTTTTGCTAACAGAGTAGGAAAATCAAGGCAGTTTTCAAGAAATTCAGCATGACAGGAAGTCTATGATGTCGCAAATAGAGTTTCGCACTTTGTAAATCAAAATATCAGTCAAAACTAATGTAAAAGAGGGTAATTGTCCAGAAATATTTTATTCTCCACTTCAAAATTACACGAGATGTAAGAGTCTAAAGATCGCTATAAATTTAAATGATCATCATCCGATTAATGTATTGTTATTAATTGTGAAGATGGGTGATGAGTTTTCTATGGAAAACGTTCTCTAGTATTCCAAAGAAAAAGCTACAAGCGGCTGAGTGCATTTTTTGGCCAATATCAGGAGAGAAAATGCATTTTTATCACTCTTCTGCCCCCTTTGGAAATAGGAACAGATAGAAATAAAACGATTGCCGATAACTTAAGTTGTTAATAGATAAATCAATTACCAGTGCCGTCCATTTCCTCCAGTTCACTGCTGTGGAACCAGCTCGCTCCAGTGTTCATATTGACTAACTCCAGTTTCAACCGATCAGTCTCATAAGTTTGCCGTACCCCAATGCATACCATCGGGTATTCCAGCTCAGGAGTGATGATCATTTCGAAGACTGATAAAACGTTTGGTAGGCTACATTCAAAGTGCTACAAGAGAAAAATTATGGAAATAAAATAAAGCAAATGTTTCAATGCTTCTTGAAAAGTATTTGAGAGACTAAAAAAAATTGCATCAGGTAGACTTGCTCAGGGCAAATTGAAAGTTCAATCAAGAAAGAAACTGAAATAAATTAAAGTTTAAAGTTAAAAAAAGCTAAATAAGTTTTCATGAAAGAAACTTAAATAAATATAAAAGCGAAGTATTCCCTACGATGTTGATTGGAGGATTAGGGCGACTATTATAATAGGCAGACTGAGAAAAATTTTCCAGTTAGTAATTCCTGAGCAAGAATTCTTGTTGAGTCAATCAGAAATCTCTTTAAAGTGACAGGACATCTTTTTAAATAACAGAAATACCGTTTGAAGTAAGAAGATTTCCCGTTGAGTCAATGAGAACTCTCATCAGAGATTTACTCATTGGAATTTCTTTTAATCTGACAGAAAATTTTTCTCCATGTAAAATTTTAACATCATCATAAAACTACGACTCAAGATCGGTGCTCTTTGCATGGTCCCAGGTCTAGGTCCCACCATGAGGGAGAACGCAAAAACTGGGAAGAAAAATCTAATAGCAAGGTTGATATTCTTCTAAAGACAGAATTTTTGTGTTACGCATTCTCAGGGGAAATTTTTCATAGGCCTCAGATAAGTTAGCTTTGTAGTATCAGTGATAGCACCAAAAAAACTTTTGTGAGGATTGTCCTTGATTTTTTTTAGATTAAGTCCAACAGTAATTACAAGAAAAATGTAGATCAAAACAGCTTACCTTTAGAAGCATGAATTTATTTAGTGGGTCATACCACTGCATGAGGAAAATTCCAGAGGGCACGGCTCCACAAAGATATTTGTAACCGTTGTAAGGGTTCCGGCCAACACAGCATTTCGTGCAACCTTTGGTTTCGGGTACTTTTGTAGTTAGAGCAAATTTGCGTGGCACTAATCGCTCTGGGATTTTATTCATGTGAAGTGAAAATCTATGGCTTTGTTTACTGTGAAGAGCTAAGAGATCATGCCTGTATAAGGAGGGAGTTTTTCCTGCAAAAAATAAATTATGATCGAATAAATATTTAAATTTACGAATACATAATAAACGCGAAGAAACCAATGAGAAAATTGATGTACATATGTGACTGTTTGAGGGAAAAGAGACCTTAGTAAACGAAAGTAAACTATTTAGGGAAGTGATTTTTGTCAGGTTAATGCTAAAAATAAGATCATGAAATTTCGGCAAAAAACTAGCTTCAGTGTCCGGATCATAAAGTTGTGAGAAGCATTTCGTGTCTTGAACATGTCGGACTAGAATTTCAAATAGCTTTTCCTTGAAACTACGCTTTTTTAAACTAGATATTTTCTCTTAGCCTCTTGTAAAGAAAAACGAAGATCTTTAAAAACCTGCTGACCTGCAGCAAGTATACTATCAGTGGTAGGTAAAAGTTTAGGTCCTTAATTCGCCACGAGTAGACTTTAGTTTTAGGCGTACGGAAAGCTTGAATTGACATACATAAAAAATACTCGTTTCTCATTTAAAAATTGAAATTAAAAATGTTCAATGAATCAAACACATTCCACTTAAAATTTTGATGCGAAAACACTTATTGCAAAATTAACTTCCTAACTTTCACTGGTTGAATACGTCAACTGAAACTTGTGCTACGAAACAAATTTTAAGGCAATCTTCAATAATTTATGTGATTCTCGTGCTTTGACTGAGAATTCCTACCTGATAAAGACATTAAGACATTTTTTATAACATATAACCACACGGTTCTTCTGTTATACAGCTGATCAATGGCCGTTTCATGAAGCTGATTCAAGTTCAGGTTATAAATGCCTTCCTCAGCCCCGATGAGGATATGCTGATCACGAGTGTCCGGATGAATCCAACTTGCAGTGCAGTTTATTCGCAATGGGCATCCATTGAATACCTGAGAAGAAAGCATCATTCATAGTTTTAAAATTTCGGACAATCTTTTCCAACAAAACACTTTCTTCAGAAAGCCTCTGGGATTCACTCTTTTCCAATGTTTGAATATTTAAAGAGGTTTCTCTTATCTTTGGCCACTTAAATTTTTGATTTGTAAATTTTCTTTCTTTCTAGAGGACATAGCTTTATAATGTGATTTATGTCGTAGCGCCAACAACTTATAGTACCATAATTTAACCATTTAAAACAAGTTTCTGTCAAATTGAATTCCCTTTGATAAAGAATTGAATAGGGAATGAGTTCCTTAAAAACCTTCCAATATTTTGCAAAGGAGACAATGAGGACCAAAACAGAATTTAAAAATGAATCCTGCACTGAGGACCAAAAGTTTTGTTGTTGACTAAATTTTCTCATATTTGATATGATGTTCATTACAACGTACTGAAGAATTTCTTAATATCAAACCTCCTAGGTACCAATTTCGAAAAAAGCAGATCTAAGCTGTGAATTTCTCTGCATTTCAACACAGAAGAACCAGTAGAAATGTAGATAGTCGAGGGGGGAGGGCCCCCCTTTTCATGCTGCGCAAAAGCGGGGATGATAAGATGGATGCTGCATCAACCATTTCAAAACACCAACTTCAGCATGATAGATGGGGGGAAAAGGTTGATAATTTCAAGTATATTCCTGGCTGATTTTGCGATAGCAAGGAGTGTGAGTGAACCAGGAATGGTTGAGACAGCCAGAGATGTAGCTGATTCAATCATACCTCTAGCTGGTGCAATAAAAATTCTGGCTGACACCAAAATCAGCCAAGATATAAATCGAAATTATCATCCTTTGTTTCCCAAAGACACAGCGGCAGTGCCACATCTCAGTAGAAAAATGAGGAAATGGAAATGTAAGATTGTTATGACGTAATACTTTCATTCATAACTGGGATACTGATCTATCATATAGGCAATTTTTGAAGGAGCAAAGATATGACTTACTTTAGAGAAGCATGCTCCCATAAGAACCTTTGGTGTTGGTGGAAGTCCGTTGCTAATTGCTCGCGGTGGACTGAGCTTTTTCCGTTCACGATCTCGTCTCCTTGGTGGAACTGGTGGAGTGTCTGACAAGAGATCTGGATCTGGAGTGTCTTCTCCTGTAACAATGCAAGCATCAACAATAGAAATGATAGAAATTTAGAATAACAGAAACTTATTTGATATAAAAAATATGTCATATTAGAAAATATATATATATATATATTTTTTTAGAAAATCATTTAATTAAGAACACTAAAGTTTGTTTGGTGCCCAATATGACCCAATTAAATTTCCGCTTCATTATGATGGGCCAACTCCTTAAAGGGCTTTGGGAGGATAGGGGACTTTGGCGGCTAGGTGTCGCAGAGCGCCTCAGAGCTCTATAAAAGCGGCTTCATATAAATACATTATGATAGGGAAGTTTGAATGAACAACTGAAAAAGGTAAGCATTGAAGCACAATTAGATATGTTCTCTCTTCAGCATTTCACATAGAACACAATAAAATCATTGAGGATTTCCAAAATCAACCATAAGTTGAGCATTAATTGCGTTGTTTGTTTTGTTATTTTCAACTGTCTATTCAAAACAGACTAATCTAGTATTTATAACACAACACTCTAATCTGTTTAAGTTTTAAGACTAACAGCAAATTAAGAACTTAAAAACTTAAAACATGAATGAACAGAGCAGGCAAAAAATATGCACAAATACTTGTCAATATAATATTAATTTTAACTAGTCACAAACATTGATTATTTTAAGAGCAAACAACACGTTAAGGAAATAAGCAAATGAATATTATGATATGCTTACTTACGTGAGTAAAATAATTATGGAAAATAATATGACGCAGTTTTAACACTGATGAGTGAAGACATAAAATGGGATGATAAAATGACAGATTCTTTTACTAACGGGATTTTTTGAGGTTTCAGGATATTTCATTACTGCTTGCAGTGGAATAGATTTGGCTTGTAAAGCCATCCTACTAAATTTACATCTATACAGTTTACTCCAACATTTTTATTTATCTAAAGCCAGAAAAGCGGAGAGCGAAATAGAGAGTATATATATACATAGAGGATTGCTTAGAGGAGCCTCCCAAAAAGATGTACCTTTTCTCAGGAGTTTGGGAAATTCATTTAAACCAAATTAAAATGAAATCTTGTAAAGAAAAGAGCAATACAGCAGTGCCAGGTTTACATTTTAAACACAAAAATATACGCTCTTTCATCTTGAGCAATGCAAACTTTGCAAAACTGTAGCACAAAACCAGCTTTGAAATCGAACTGAAACTTTTATCGGGGGCTTATTCCATAATGAGGTTTCATATTAGCAACACACTGATGAAATTCCCAGGTTCCCTGCAGGGAGGCGAAAAGACCCTTTTTCAGGAGGCTCTTTGGAGACATTGCTCAGAGAGAAAAAAAATTACAAGAAACCAACATTGAAACATACCATTAGTTGCACTATCTTTATCTTTAGAACTACTGTCGCTGAAAGATCGTTGGCGCTGTCCATTCATTGTTAAGGTCCCTGTCAAAGTTAGGATTTCATCCACAGAACTATGCCTCCGCGGAGATCCATCTTTACCTGAATTGATAACAAGACGTAAGCCTTAAGCACACATGAATGCCACTGCCATGAGTGCCCATTGTTGTAATCTGGTCTACCGTAGCGACCAAGCACAAAGGATTCCAGACTTAAGTAACAGGCAACTCACGATCAGTGCTTGATTTTAAAAATTAAAATAACCATTCAAAAGCTGAAGTAATATCCTCCCTGACATGAATTTGAAGATTCCAGGAAAGGTGATTCCTGAAAGATGGGGTGCTCAAGTCTACGGACATTTACCCTTCATTTCATGGTCTTTTTTAACTGCAACATGATAAAATTTGTGTACAAGCTTGCAAACTATTCAGCTCAGTTCAGCTCACACCTGGATACATCAGTGAATGCTCAATTGAACGTCACTAAACCAACAGGAATCTACAAGCGCCATTTCATAAGAAACACAAATAGAACTCTTTAGTCACAAATGGTTGGCTAAAATGTGAAACTACATAACTCCATTTGCGATATAGCAGCCTTCCTGAAATATTTTATTTCTTCTTTGAAAAACTAGTCAATGAAATTTCCGAAGTTTCGTGATTTTTTTCCTCCAGTAGCAGAATATTCTGTATGAATTTTAAGTCATGAAGTTGGCTTGAAAATCATCAGTTTTATCATTATGGCTGAAGTTGGCTCTTCGAAAAAATCAAATAGGAGCGAAAATTCTGAAATGCCGTAGTAAAGAAATGTGGTTTCGCACTTTGGCCATCGAATTGGATTTCATGTAGTTGCACACTGCTTCCAAAAAGCCAATCAAGTAAATCCTGTTTTCTCAATAATGCTTAATTTTAACTGAAGATGAAACATAAGTGAAAGCACAAAATAAAGGGAAGCTAAAAAAGAAAGTGAGTTTGCAGGAACACATTAATGGACGATTTCAAAACGTGCTTCTAAACGGAAAGATTCCACTAACGATTAACGTCATAGAATACGGCAAAAGAAGGCAACAAAATTAAATGCATTTTTGCGCAGAAAAATACAGTGAGATCCTATTCAGCAATTAATTTTATTGCATGGATGTGTAGGAAATGAACCTCTCCACAGGATAGGAATTCAAGCAGCGCAAGATACTGATAGCCAAAGTGCGAAACTATGTATCTTTATTACGATGTATCTGGAGCAAAAATTGAGTATTTAAGAAGTCTGAAACGTTGCCAACAGAGATACGTGTTTTCGCACTTTAGTCATTGATATGCTCTTTTAACAAAATTTCACACGAAACTCTACGTTCCATAAGTCCAAAAGTGGAGAGAGGAATTATTTTTTGTAAATCACCTTAGAATCAAATTCAAATTAATTTTTTACAGAAAAACGAGAATTGCAATGAAGTTTTCGGGTTTTTTTTTTGCAAAATTGTGGAAATTTGTGAGTAAAATACTTATAAAGCTCTTTTTCAACTTATATTATTATCTAGAGCATTCGAGTTCGCCAGTGCATTATTGTGCAGAATATTGAGTTTTCTTTGCCTGGGATTGCAGTACACTACTGCGACTAATATGCATTCACTATTTAGATCTGAAGCCTTGAATACAACCAGAGAAAGCAAGGAAAAAACTGAGCAGGGGCCGCGAAAATAGCCAATGATCAGGGTGCAAGAGGCGGGACTTGAACACTTTCCACTCTTGACTTGAAATAATCTGATGGAAGAAAAAGAATAATTCCCTCCTGATGAAAAGATTTCACCCTGTTGTTATATTTTTATGCTGAAATTTTTGTGAAAGAACTTATGTATTAATTTCAAGTCTGCGAAATTCATCATAATTAAAATACAGGGCGATTTGATAAAAACATCAATATTTAATGCTTTGGGGCCATCCATAAACTACGATAGACACTGTTCCTCATTTTTAGATCCTCCCTCTTCCCTCATAATTAATTTTCTCATGAGCCCTGTTCTCTGTAGGCCTCTTAACTTTCTGAGGCTCATATGGCAGCAAAGATAGGTCCTTACAACAGAGGGGCAGCGTGATGATTCACAATAAAAAAGTCTGCAGCCTGATTGTTGAAATTGCTCGGTTGTCGGGACGACATAGATGACATAGGTTAAAAGGCGAAGCGTGATTGGTCGGCTATGTCTTATCGCTGCTTTGTCGTGCCTATGTTGGGTTGACCTCTCGACAAGCTAACAGGACCTCTTAAGTTTCCGACAGTATGTCGATCATTCCACCTGACAAAGGCACGACAAAGTAGCGATAATACATAGCCGACCAATCACGCTTCGCCTTTTAACCTATGTCGTCCCGACAAACAAAAAATTTCAACAATCAGGCTGCTGATCTTAACACAAGAATTGACTCTCGAAATTTTTGCTCATAATCCTGAGTTCCTTTATAAGCTACAGTGGAAAGCATTAAGTAATTACACCAAACACTTGCATAAACTACTTCCACTACTAGCCAAAATTCCGATGCAAAAACACACACAACAGCGTCTGAATGAGGAGATAATTTGATGAATGAGAAACTTACCTATCATATTTCCGAAACTATTTTTATTATTACTATGTTTCTTTTGCTTATCGTTGGAGTGACTAGAGGTTGAAGATTCTCCCATTGGTAGTGTTGCTCTGCAAAATATAAAAAAAGGACATCACATTAAAATTTCAATTTACACAGTTGGATTTTTTTCCTTCCACAACAAGACCAATCCAAAACTTTGGACTGGATGATAACTCTGAGTTACATCATGAATAAATTAGACAATCATACAAATTGTTGACTTTTTGCAGAGTGAATGGAAAATTAATTGAAACAAAATGTAGCTTAATGGGTGTAACATAACTAACACAATGCTTGATAAGAAACTATCAAAATTAATGCAAGGAAAAAACTTTCAATTTAAAGTACAATGGTCGCGAAAAGACATTGTTGAAAGCTTCTGTACGACAGCGTTAAAAAATGTAAAAGATAATGACCAAAGCAGCAGATCTTTTGGAAAATCACAAATCGACGGTGAAACTGCAAAAACACTTTTCTCGACTGCAGTGTTTAAAAATCTTTGCTCCTATTTCATTTTTAAAACAGTAAATTCAGCCAACATCATAGCTTGAAACCACAGGACATTCCTCACAATGAGAAGGAAAATCACCAAGGTTTTTGAGAGATGATGTCGAATAGTTTTCCATGGAAAAAAGGATGTAATGTCGTGAACCAGGAACACATTTCTGCAGTTCCACCATCGAAGTATAGGAATGTCAAGGATAAACGAAAGAAATGAACTTTCAAAAGCATTTTAAACTTTTAAGAACGCAAATTGGAATTCTTTTATCATTTTATTGAAAGCAAAGTTTATTTTTATCATTAAAATGCCTTTGAGTTGATTTTTAGTATTCTTATTCCTATGATATTCTTGAAAAAAACCATTCTCATCATTTCTCATTAGTCTCAGTAAGTCTTCTAAAAGATTTACGATAAATCACAGTTGTTTGTTGATGGAAGAGAAAACTACTATTAAATTAAATGTTTTGAAGAAATAAATTTTGCACCAGGTTGACGCAAAACTAGCCCCTTGGTGAAAAAATCAGTTTCTTCAGATACAGAATTTTTATTGAAGATACATAAAGCGAGTTACAACAATACAAGGCCATGCGACAACTTGACGACTGGAATAATTTTAAAAACATATTTTTAAATAGATATTTGATTTTTCAATGCCTGGTATTGCGTCTGTTTGCTTATTAATATATATATATAGAGCATACATGAGTACTTGATGTGATTCATTTATGCATTGTTTTCATAGCTTAGAGCTAGTGAATTGCGACTGAATTTCACCCAAGTTGCGTTATTGGGGGACAGGAGAAAACCTCTTTGGCAACCTCATGGCTTGGAATGTGATTTTTTACTTTCTGTATTATATGCGACTGTCGATGGCAACAGCTGCAGATTTTTTCAAACAAGAGGACCCTCTACTTGGTACTTGGAAAATGAAAATTAATTTATCATTTGTTTAATGCAATTCTATGACTTAACAGTCTATAATTCAGAGGATTTGGGCAAAAGATCTTATCTGCATTCCTATTTGATGAAAAAACTAATGTAAATTATTATTTTCATGAAGAAATGCAGATGGACTTTTTTGGGCACCCAAATTATTTCAGTAAATCAGTTTTTTAGTGGGTACGTACACAACCAAATCTAACTGCGACGAAAATAGCACACTATTTGATCCATGCGCATTCAAATAAATGTGGAGTATTTTTACAACAGGGCGCTTTACATGATTTTTTTAAAAAAAAAAAAAAAAAAAAAAAAAAAAAAAAAAACTCATTAGAGCTCAAGAACCGGACAGCTAAAACCAAGCAGGAAAAAAAACGCGAGCAAGAAGAAGGATTAGTATTTTGCATGCAAAATGTTAGTGTTTAAAACAAAAAGTTGTGGTTCAAGATAAATGCTACTTGGCGGGAGATAATATGGTATATCCTGCAAAATTTGTGATTGGTGTTGTGAAAAAAATTATTTTGAATATCCTGATAGCAACGACTGTTAAAAGAAACTTTAAAAAAACTTGTAAATTTTAAAGAGACAGCTCTAAAAAATACTGTTAAATGAATCGTTTGGAGAAACCCTTTCTGGATCTTTTTTAAGTAAAATTTAAATAAAAGAATGTAAAAAAAACTCTTAAAATATAAACTGTAATTTTTCTAGTTTTTCAACACTAAAAATGCGAAAAAAATGCCGAGGCTCTTAAAAAAAGTAGTCTATTTAAGGACTTTTATGTGAATTTCACTCAGAAATAGCCAAAAAGGGTTTCCAGGAATTGTAAATTAACAGATTCTTAGGTTTTTTTACAAATAGCTTCTTGAGGGTCATTGCTAAGTTAAACTTATGCATCTACGTTAGTAGATATTCTCATAAAGTTACTGGTGTTTAGTTTAACTGACTTGAATATTAATAAGCAAAATAGATACCCGCTGCAACAAGTGCCTTATTTAAATTTACGCCCAATGAATTTTAAATTTTAGAGTGGGATTACTGATTGAGAGTGATGTGAGAAAAAATTGCGAGGCCTGAATAGTTTCAGTTATTCTAAGTTTGATGATCTATCCCCCTACTGAGACTAATTGGTGCTTTGTCTCTTGCAGTAGGTAATTAGCACTTTCATCAAAGTCTGATGGGCCGCCTGCACTTTACACAGAATCAAGTTTCGATTATTATACTTCGAGTTTTATAAAATAGCAGTAAGTTATTATTTACTGCTATCTGTATCTGTTATCTATACATATTCCGACAAAAGTATTACAAGCGCCATTTAAGCTCAGGCATTTTGTTGCCCAACTTCTTAATTTTTCAAATTCTTTGGATACCAATTAATGAATAGAATCACTTGAAAATTTTGCCCAATATTTCATCTGTCATCAAAATTTAATATCGCATCAAGAGTTTCCCATTGACGCACCAAAAAATGCAACAGGTCTCTACAAGCTTGACGTAGGGACTTCATTTCTTCTTTCTTTATTTTTTTTTTTTTAAGAGAAAATAATACTTACTGAGAGGAGTAAATTCCATCATGAGCGAGCAAAGTGTGACCCCTGACCACAGAACAACCATTTCAGTTACCACATTGATAAAATCGAAAATCATACATACAAATTTTTCACAAACTATGCATAAAAAACATTGTGATCATCATAAAACCAGCTCGACTACAGTGACAAAAATAAACTTTTCTCCAAGTTTAACAGAGACGCACCAAAGTTGAACCCAGAAAAGAGGTTCGCAGTTTTATTCCTCCATAAGACTCAATGTTAAGGACAAAGTTTATCAACTATATTCACATTCAAAATATTTTTTTTTTGACATTGAATTTTTGACGGGGGAAAGTTTACAGCTGGTTAGATTCAAATTACTCCCAACTCATTGTATCTCAAAATGTGATTTAGTGCGTTCCTTTTAAACTCTATTCAATTCTTATGCCTCAAAATAAAAGCAAAAGAGGCTCCAAAACTGACACATCACAATGCGCGCCATGCAACTCGACAAGCAACTGCAAAAAATCACAGATGCTGTTTATTGTAGAATTAAAATTAAAACGACAAATTTTCTACTCAGCGAAAAAAAATTGCACGACTAACTGCCACTAAAAAATTGATATGTTGGTGCGAGTATCAAGGACAAGACATACTACTTCAAGTGACTCTGTAACGGCAGGGTCACTAATTTGTGAGGACCGTTTTTCATGCTACACATGGAAATATTCATTGGGAGATCATTTTGGACAAAGATCTTTTGTAAGGTTAATGGCGATGACTTTTTAAATCTGTTGGAAATTTCTTTAGAGAACTCTTGAAATTTAGGAAGTAAGACATCTTTTGGTACAATTTTATTGTAAAAATTTATCAAAAATTTGAAATAAAATTGATCTCAAAACTCTGTTGAACCAAAGAGACAGTCAGCATTATTTATAATGTGATGACATTGCGCTTAAATTACAAAATATAGAACTAAAAAATCATGGACTAATTTTACATAGACTTATTGTAATATATACATTAAAAAAAATGCAACTTCCCACTTTTGCGTAAAGGTTAAACAAGAATTACCAACTCCAAAAATTTGAAGAGCACTCAATTCTCAGAATTGAAGAGTGTTTCAATAGAACATTTAATAGTCATTGCCATTTGAGTCTGTAAAAAATCAGCATCATTGATTTCACTCCTTCTCCTTTGACATTGCCCTGATCATTACTTAAAAGATTTTTTGGACAGAAAGAGATACATTGTCAGTTAAAAGAAATTTGATTGACTTGGAATGACTCGATCAATATTGACACAGTGAAAGCATTACCCATTAATTGCCCAAGCATAAGTAAGTACCTTGGATTTTATTTTCACTTTGAGAACAACAGACAAAATTATAAAGATAGTTTTGATGTATCTGTTTTCATCACAATTGAGTCTCACATTGAGCGAGTATTAAAAAAGGGAAGTGAAGTCAAGAGTACGAGGCATTTTTTTAAATTCTGAATTTTTGCAGGAGAGTTGGGCACCATTTCGAAGAAAAAAAGCAAAAGGTTTGTATAGTTTAGAAAGCAATAAAATCAGATCATACCTCTGAATAAGCTCTTCATCTATGTACTGCAACAAACTCCTGTTAATGGCAAACCAAAATAAAAAAAAACACACTCGTAACAAAGTTCATGCAAAAGTTATGAGACTGTAAATAAATAATCGATCGAAAGGAAAACAAAGAAAGATCAGATGGGGAAAATATTTTAAAAAAATATAAAAAAACCCCATTAATTCTGACAGGAGCAAGAGTTATCATCTGCTCACACAAATTATTTATTTCAACTTCCGAACTTGGCGAGCAAAGAATGTTGGTCACTTTTTGCATAGTATTTAGTAATATTCGCTGTGCCTAAGTTACCATGTCCTAAATTTTAAATATGTGTGTCTTGCATCAACTTTAGATGGAGAAACATGCCTTGTTATACCAAAATTACCCTGTACAGTGATCTTTTGGACTGAGCTCAGCAGATAGTTACCAACCATACACAAACTGAGTTATGAGCGGCTCTGACCTGAGCGCAGTGTATTTTCTTCTTCAAGGTAGGATGTAATTTTCTCTTGCCAAAAAGTTAAAACTAGAGAAGAATTTTTGGTACTTGCCCGCCGCACTATATCAAAGTTAATTTTTTGCACTAAGTCTTCTAAAACAATTGAACTTTGAACATCTTGACCCGTTTTAATTTAGATGATAATACAGAAAAAAATGGAACCGATTTTTCGGCCTATATAAGACAGCACCTATAAAAGCAAAAAAAGTTGGTTCTCCTTCACGTGATGCTGTCCTGGTAATATGATCGGTTTCTTTCTGCAGAATTCAGTTTGACTAGATTGACTGCAACAGATAGATTTCTGCATTCTTCAATATTATTCCAGCTTCATTTGGAGAAAACCACTCATAACTTATCAGATTATTTCAGGAAGCAAAATAAATTGAAAAGGGTCAGATTCAGTTTTTGACTCAGAGGCATCTATGATATTTTCATCAGAGTATGGATATGTACATGTACAACGTACATAAGCTCCCACAGCAAAGAGGAATTCATCCCATCAAGGAAAATATTTCAGGATAAAGATTTTTGTTGAAAGGATAAAGATGTTCAGATTTGAGTTTTTGACAGGAAATAATCTCTGCCAGTTTTCAGAAGAATAAATTTCTAGGGTTCAGGTTCTTTCTGCCAATAGCGGGCGTGAAGATGATTAATAATGTAACAATTTTGATTTTTGCATATACGACAGTTTAAATTTTTAAAATTATGTTTCTTTAGGTGAAAATTTCAAAATGTCATAACTCCAGTTTAGTTTGAAGTGAGTGTTTCACTTTGTAACAATGTTTTTAAAATACTCCTCTCAGCAAGGATATCAATAATATCTCAATTTCAAGTTTGTGGGCATTTAAATCATTTTCCCCTCAACCACCACAAATGAAAGAAAACTATCTCTTCCGACAACTGCATAAGGATGACGAAACATAACACCTACTTCCTATAAATGATGATTTCTTCCTTTAATGCAGTAGAAGCAATTACTCAAAACAACCTCTGAGAAATTAAAGGTGTTCTATGCAAGGTAGGGCTTACTTTCTCCTAAAGTAACTTTGTTTCAAGAATACCTGGACTACCTTTGTATTAGGACTATGAATATAAGTTTTACCGAATTTAAACTCATAGAACCCTTCAAGAGGTTAAGTTTTTCTTTAGAGAAGCTAATTCATCAAAATTATACAAGCATTTAGTTGTCAGCCATATCTATGGCCCAAGTGTAAAATCACGTACCTCCATTGCAGAGTTTCAAAATTTCAGCTCTTATCATATTTTTTCGAAAAGAGAGGCCAATTTTAAGGCTTGAGATTTATACAGAAACATACTTTGCAAAAAGAGAAGAAAATTCAAGGAGGTTTTCAAGAAATTAAGTTTAATGGGTGTCTAAAGAAAAAATGAAGTATGATAATAAGTCTGCAACGTTGCTAGCGGACTGGTTTCGAACTTTGGCCACTGAGAGTTATGCTGATGGTGATTAAGATTTTCTCTTCATGTTGAGGAGTTTTGATATCATGTAATGTTTCAAAAGGCAGAGTTAAATTTCTATTTCAGTCAGGACGATGCCTGATCTATCATTCACGTGCAGCAAAAATGAATTCAAAGTTAAATAACAAGTTAAACAACAGAGTTAACAAATAAAAGAGTGTGTAGTGTTTGTCTTCAGTAAAAAAGGAAATTGCAAAATGAAGTTATTTTTGACAGCTGAATAGTAATGCTGCAAGACTGGACAAGCTATGAGTGTGATTTATTATGCAAGAGGTCCTTTGATGGTGGACATAATCAAATTTTTGAATATGAAAATAGTCTATGTTCATATGAATTTCAAGGTGGAAAAATAAAAATAGTACAGTTCTCTATGCATTTAAATCCTTAGTTTTATTGACTAAAAATGATAAATCAAATACTTTGGAAAACAGCGAGTACGGTTCGAAGAAAGAAGGTACCTATGACAGAGTTGGCTAGGATCACAAAAATGTAAGACATCGATAATTTCTTGAATTTCTAATAAATTAAAAAGTCGATCTTTTAAAAATTTGTTGAAAAGCTAAAACACAAAAAAAGAGAAATGCCAAAAGTTGATCGGCCTTTTTATACAAACACAGAAAAAACTTTTCATTGAATTGGAGGGTAAAATTGCTTTCTGTTAGAAAATCATTTTTCATCAGTCCTTAGGCAGTATGGCCGTGATTAAAAAATGAAAAGGAATAATTATAAAACAATTCTATATCAACAACGAGGTAAGTGCTTCTAAAAAGGTAGTCCTTTCTTCCATTTTCAATTCTATCACAGAGGAATCGAAATAAACAGACGTTAATTGCACATTACACTTTTCCGCAGCCTGCTCGAAAGCTTTCCCAAAGAAACTCTTGCCCGAGTCCTCTAGAATCGGAGGAACTCCTGTAATGAGGCAAGTTGATCGTTCTACATCATGGGGCAAAGATACAATCAAAGGCATAGTAGCTGCTTTGCGCGCATGTGACACAGCCACATAAGACTCTAGAACGTAATACGCCAAAACAGGGAGAAGGTGGGGGTGCGAAAAATATTGAGAATCCGCAGTTCCTTCGTTCAAAATCAGGCAGTAAAATGGACCAGTAGCTTTGATTTGCTTCATCTCTATTGCGTTTTGAACTTGACGAAACAAAGCGATCATCAGCTTTTTGGCTCTGCTGATTCCACTTTCTAGCAAGTCTCGTTTCACTCTGGCGAGAGCATCAAAGGCTTCTAAAAAACAATCAGTGAAAGATTTTTCTCTGCTTGGTCGACTCAGTAGTGCTAGCAAGGAATAGACGTAATCAGAGGCAGCGTAACGAGATGTGTAACCATAGCTAAGATAAAATGAAGGAATCACTAAATGAGGAAGGTTATCTCTCACTGACACTTTGTTCATCATGGTCATGAACTCGTTTCGAAGACTTAAATCCATTGTGCTAAATTTCTGCTTACTTTCGACAAGAGGCATTCCCATTTCTGCTAGCATTTTATTCAGCCTCTTTTCACCTTTAATGGTCCAAAGCTTCAAGTTCACAGCAGTGTATCTGGAGTAGCGTATGCTGGACTCAATGGTCCAATGGCGAAACAGGGCTAGATTGAGATCATCATCAGAGGTTATTTTGAGAATTGTATTACCGGAGGATGTGTCGAATGTATTGGCAGAGTTGAGGGAATGTGTATCATCATCATTATTGACATGTAATCTATTGCAAATGCGGCTTACGTGCGAGTACATGGTTGTGGTAGTTAAATCCAAATATTTGTTATATTCCATTTTATTCAGAATGTACTGTTCAGCAATTCCAACTACTGCCCACCAAAGCATGTCCACACAGTCTTTATTCAATTTCCACGCCAGATCATACATAACTAGAGCACTGGGTTGGGAGTAGTACGAATGCTTTGAATAGTCAAACATGATTGATTTGCGGTTTTCTTGCCAGATCTTCTTCTCTCTTCGCTTCAGGAGTGCCTCTTCATCCATTCGCATTCTCTTGTTGATAGCCGCCTCACTTTCCGAGTCATCAGACTCACTATTAGAACCTTCGCTCTCTTCGTCATCTGAAAATATAGCTTCAAAATCTGGAATGTTCTCATCCTCATCAGGTTCCGTCAACAAACGGACGTGGGCGGTACTATAAACGTTGTAAACATCCGTTGGCCGGTGACTGTCCACAACGAAGAAAACAACTTCATCTTGAGGGTCCAGCAGTTCAACCAGATCTATGGTGCCACCACAGTTCACAAAAATAATATACTTGATTTCATTGCAGTGCTGCTCGTAGCACCTCTGCAGATCTTCCACCGTTTGTACCGGACACAAGGTGTAGATAATGTTATCGCATCTGAACAGTCCTTGAAGTATTTTGGCTGCACATAGTCCGTCGATATCATAATTAACTATCAATAAAACCCTCTCTTTCTTTATCAGTCGATAAAAGTCATTGATAAAGTCGCGCACAAACATTTCGGTTCAATGGCATGACAAGAGGAACTGAGCAGTCACTTCACTATTTCACGAAAACGTGGAACTTCCGGGGGGAAATAAGCTTAGCAAGAGAATTGAAATTTTGGGTGCACTAATTCAACTGGAATGCATACGAAGAGGAGCTGGTATTTAAAAAGGGAGAATTATTTCTTTTCCCCAAGTAAATCTATTGTTTACACCACTTATCACGATTTCCCGCTTCTTCTGATAAAAACCTAACCTCAAAATCTCTTATCAACGTTGGCAACTTTTGATGGCTGATGCGCGCGCGACCGCGACTAATCCCCGCGAATTTCAAATGAACGATCAGTACCCGCTATTGACGCGAACTAACTGAAATCCTAAGGCTATTCCTTGAAACGTCTTTTATTCTTTGCCTCTTGAGAAACACCTTGAATATTAAGATTTCTCAAAAATGCCCTGAAAGATCCCTGAAGCCCGGAAGTTTCAAAGAACATGTCCAGCCATCATCACACTCGCGCTACTTGCACTAAGATAAGGAAGAGAATTTGTAGCAAAAGCAAGAAAAAAATAAGAAGAAAAGAGAAAGAAAAAACTTTCTGGAAGCAGGAAATAATTTGCTGTCCTGTATCAAATAACAATGGGTGCTGTCATAGCACAAATCCAAACGTGATCATCCTTATCGCATAGGTATCGAGTTTTTGTACCTACCCCTCATGCATATCTCTATATTCTCATCTAAAGGTTCCGTCATAAGATATTTGAAACTGATATTTTTCCCAGTATAAGAGATGAAATTGCTATTCAAATTTATCTAATAAAACATTTGCAGATTTTCTATTTTTTTTTCAAACCAGTTTTCCTCATCTGCATTTAGGGTCGCTAACTTAAGGGCTGAGTCTTCGATGAGTCAGTGAATTGGGAATGAATAAAAGCGCTACATTACAATTCATATTTCTGCTAGCTGTGACGAGTTATTGTCTATAACTCTCTCTGGGCCCTGGAGGGCATGGAGGTATGTACAAAACAGGGCCTATATGAAGACTGTTCTCAAGTAAGATGTTAATTTCCTTGCAGAGCAATAATGTAACCTCTTCAAAATGTCACAGAATAAGTTACAATATTTACAGAAAAGTTGGGAAACATTCCAACCCTTCACTGTAGGCATTCTTTAATTTAAATTAAATCCATGCTAATATCAGTAGGTGCAAGCGGATCAATGCAGAAAGAAACCAACTCACACAGAATTCACGGATTTAAGATAAAGTGGGAGGCAGAATGTAAAGCCTCCATATAAATCAACAATAGATTCACAGCTCATTGTTACATGACTGAGATGAAACAGGTTTCCCTTCTCATCTCATAATAGGCATATTGGCACATTAAGGATAGGAACCAGCTTAAAAGTGCATTGAATGAATGAAATTGATGGAGGAGACACTGGACAAATGCAGAGTAATTAAGGGACAGACACTATATTGAGGTACGCGGAGTACATCACAATAAAAAAGAATGAAAGGGACTTAAAACTGAGACGCCATTATATGGAATCCTCGAGAATGACAGGTGAAAAAATACACACTACAGTGTGCAAACACGGCACGAACTCCTCGACCTTACAAATGGTTCAACAATCATAAAATCTGTGATTGGTTGACTTCTATTGCTGAGCTTATCAGCATTGAACTATGTTAATCAAAAAATTAATGATGTGTACCCTGATAACTGATAAAGAGAATGCTGCCTCAATTTCAAAGAATGATGGAAATGGGAGAAAGACTGAAGAGAATGATGTGAATAGAAAAAATTTATACAGAAAGATTCTAAGTGCGTTTAGGTACAGTAAACCTTGGATAGTTTGAACTTGGATTATCCAAACTTACCATTAGGAAAGCTTTCTTTCTCCACTTTCTTCCAGTAGACATGGCAGAACCATTACTCTCTCTTTCTCTCTCTCCCCTATAAAAATCTTTACATAGAGTACAGGTTCAAATAACATTTCTCTTTCTTGTATCCTATTCTTCATGCTTTATGAATGAATAGCGTCAAAATGAGCTCAACAGCGATGACCTCCGGATAATTTGAACTTATGATAATTTAAACCAGCCAACCATTACACTTGTTCAAGTAAGTCTACAGTATTTGCAAAAGGTAAAATTTGAGGAGTTTTCACTCAAAATGGCTCCAAACTCAAGTTCATGGAAAGTGTGAGTAATTTCTTCCTGCTTGTTTTGATCCAAAAAATGCTGAATTGATGGGGAAAAATGCACTACGTTATTCAATTTTAAATCATTTCATGTTTTAAAAATATTAGCATTACTTCTACCCTTCAATATTTTTGTTCGGAGATTAATTCAAAACTTTTCAGAATATGTACCACTATCTCTGTACAATTTTTGAGGAAAACAAGGGATACAACGCGCTAATTCATCAGTACTTAGAATTCTGACCTTTGAGCTTCTAAAAAGATTTTTCAACATTATATACAGATACACAGCTCCTCAACTCAATCAAGAGAGAAGAGCCACAGAGATTGGACAGTCCTCCAAGGTTCAAATTATTGTGCACATATTAGAAACTATTTCTACAATGCAGAAGTCATTTCAATTCTTTCACCTGAGTACGATGTGCTAAATGAAAAATGCATTATTTACAAAGGGTATCTAGGTAAAACCTGTTCTACGTTGTTCAGGTGCAAACGATATCCCGTTTGAATTGCACTTGGGCAAGAACTGTACAAAGCAACTTTAGTGAGGAAAAAGTTGATACATACAAGCCACCGAATTGAAGTGCCATTGCAGTTTACAGCACTACGATACTGAATATGAGGTGTCTCGTTTCGTGCTGAAAGGCATGAAGCCGTGGAAAAAGTTATTTTGAAATTGTTCCTTGGGGGAAATTGTCCGATCAAAAGAAGAACCTTTTTGTACCCTCTTTGTGGGAACTCTGGGAGTTTGTTCAAATATGGCCTAAACGATACCTGATAAAGAGACAATCCTTCAGTAAAAGTTTTAACGCAAGTCCAAAAATCGTTGGGGCAACACAGCATTTCAAATTTCACATTTTTCCCATTGAAAAATTATATTTGGAAGTTCCCTGATTGAAAAAACAACTTAACGTGATCCCTTTTTATTTTCTAAGGCACGATAACATCACCTGCTGATACTGTGATACTTCTAGAGGATGACAAATAGAATGCTTTCTCCTTTCTCTGTCTACAAAATGTTATGGATAAAAAAAATGTTGTAGAAGATAATGTTAAAACTAATCCTTAAGTACTTCATTGGAATAGAATATCTGAATATTTGAATGTTTCTGTATCATTTGAGTCAAGAATAAAACACCTGACCATCTTCTAGAATGCGACAAATCTACTATCTCCACTTTGATATTGAGAAAAATTACAAAAATCAAGATAGTAGATCTCCTGTTTCTCAGTCATCTTGTTTGGTGAGGACTATGCCTATTATAGAAACACGTGACCCCCCCTTTCTAAAAGTCACCACATACATGTCTCTAACTTTCACTAGAATGGAAGATTATTAAAATAAGGAGCTATGGAGTAAACTTAAGATTTGCCTGTTAGTGGTCCAAGAAAAGAAAAAACGATAGGTTTTTTCCCGGAATTAGTCCCATTCATTTTTCATTCAAGAATTAAGAACGAAGTATGTACATCTGCTAGATGCAGGCAGCGCTCCGAAGCAAGAAAGCGCAAAAAGAGGAAGATATTTATCTACTACTTTAAGTCAATAGCATTAGGATCAGTAAACCAGAGAGAAACAATTTTACAACAGCCAGAATCAAATTTCTCTCCTTACATTACTTTTCAGAGGAAAACCGCAAACTGATTCGTTTAAAAGTTTTACAGTCAAGCCTTTAGGGGCTGAAGGAAAATTTTGAAATGAAACTATCTTTAATCTTCGGATGAAAAATAGAATATTGGAAATAGCTGATGTAAAATGGTTCCTTAGATGCACTTTTAAGATCTGCACCTGCAGTTAGCACCAACATTACATCAGTAGTTAAAAATAGCATTACGATATCTTAATCGCTAAATATAGCAAACCGCAACCCATTTACCTAAATTGGTTGTAAAACATTTGAATTTTAATTATACCGGTTACTTAAGAGGGAATTTTGGAAATTTTGGGGAACATCCTACATTATCATTACCCATTTACCTTAATTGGTTGTGATACATGTTGAATTTTAATCTTATCGGTTCTTTCAGAGGGAATCATGAAAATTTAGGGGAACATCCTACAACTTACTGGTGACTGAAGAAAACATGTCAGGATATTTCGGGATGAGCAATGGGCTTACGCCTTTATATTGGAAATTGATTTAATTATGCCTCTATCTTACACAGGGAGGGTATAAAGACTCAAGAGAAAGCAAAAAGCACAGCATTAAGTCAGCAAAGTGCGCACTGAAAGAAAGACAGCAGATCCACATCCTGAGTACCTCTCTATTTGAAAGTCAAGTTTGCTATATAAATGTCATCAAAAATTTCGTTTAAAGTGTTTTTGTTTCCTCGTTTTGGAAGACATTGAAAAGTTTGCTGCTCGAGAATTGGCAAAAGTAGGAGCAGAGATAGAATCAAAAAAATTCAATGACAAACCAGGGTACTTCATGTCATAAACCTTTTAACGTTGAGAAAAATTCGGAATTCTGGCCATTCTTGTGCAAATTGAAAAATACCATTCCTTCGGTAAAATTTTGGTCGAAGCAAGATGGCTTTTTGAACTTTACAAGGCGCCACTTTGAATTTTGAGAGAGTAATGTCTTCAGCTCTCTAAGGTACAGCGACGAGGCTTAACCTGACGGGTTTGGTCCCGATGACATTGTGGAAATAGAAAATAAATTACAAATTTAACTTACTTTTCATTGGAACTCCCAGGCTCGACAGGAAATTGGCTTACTTTAGTATCACAGTTAGTTGAGTGCTACAAAACAAAAAAACAGATAATCTTAATAACATTGAAAAAAAAAAAAAAAAAAAAAAAAAAAAAAAATTGCTATTTAAAAAATCTTTTGTGAGTAAGAATGCTTGAGAGGCATATCTCACATTCTGTTAAAGTATGACTGTTCTCACTTAATGTAATGTAGCATTTTAAAAAAGAATCAATAATATTAATTATTCTAGAAACATATCACACACATGTGAATAATCATAAAGATGGCTTAAAAGGTAAAAGTAATAAGTAGGTGAGGCAAAAAAAATAAAAGTGATGGCACATGGCTCACAGCATGGCTGTGCAACTGAAATTTTGAGTTTTATAAATTTATATGATTTTGAATCTGATAATGGGACTTGGACCCTAAAATGGCTGTTGTAAGTGAGTAAAGCCAAACCTCTAATATTTATCAAAAAAGTCAACTGAGCGTTAGAAAAAACTTAGTTTTGTAATTGTCAAGCTGATAGGTTTCTCTCCTACTTTCCTTATATTCACCAGCTCAATCTAAATGATTGATTTAATTAAAAACACACAATTCTTACAAATTAATTTTTTTTACGTTAATCCTGTCCTCATCTATGGAACAAAGAACCCTAATTCCAGAAGGCAAATTCAAGATCTCAATTCATCAGATTTCAAGGGAATGATGATTCAATCCATTAAATCGGGATCTGATGAATTGAGGTCTTGTTTTGGTTATTTTTATCAGGATTTATTAAAAATTGGAATTCATTTTTCATTGGAGAAGGTTCTAAAGTGTTCCAAGGAATAGACTACAGGCAGTTAACATGTAAGGCCACAGTATCGGGTGAAGAAAGTGGCAAGTTGTTGCTCACAGAGCCAAGAACCAAAAAAGCCTTGGCATTCAACGTATTGAGTTAATTTTTGGGCCAACAAAGGCAAGGACTTAAGTTGCATTTCGATCAGTTAATTCTGCAAACTAAAGTAAAAACAGGGTTAGTTAAAACTTTGGATCTCGTTTTTTCTATCAAATATCTACAAACGATATATTTTTAGAACTTGGTTTCTACGATCAAAATGGGTCATTGAAGTGACGGTTCAGTGTTGCCCATCAAAATTAGGATGTACTGCTCCTTTTCAGTCAACACAAATTCACGAACAAAGTCTTGAATAAATGTATTTCGATACCCTGCTCACGATTTATGTTCATCAAAACTTAGAGGCGCCTCTTAATTTTGATTGGCAATGCTCGACAGTCACATCAATGCCCCATTTTGAATGTGGAAACTAAGCTTATGATATTACTTCAGTTTTCTGGTTTTTTATTAATTCATATTGTTGAACTAAGAAATTGAGAGATAAAGAATAAATAAACTAACATTGACTCTCAAAACTACGATTTTTTAAATGTAAATTTCAAGCCAACATATGTCCAGTTTGGTTCCACATTTTGGGGCGTTGCTGATGCCAAAATGTTGAAAAATACTCCTTTAAACAGCAAAACCAATGACTCAATTTCAAGTTTTCCGGCACAAACGTCTTTTTCCTGAGGGTATTCAATATTTGGACAATATTACACAAAAAGAGTTTGACTTTTCTGCCTTGTTCCTTGATAGTAAAAGTATAAAAGTGTTGCTGTTTTCTTAATGTCCATGGGCCTTATCAGATAACCTACAAAAATTAGTTCTTATTGACATATTGCTATCCATTCAGTAAGAGGAAAATTATGGAAAGGTGTAGAAAATGACGTACCTGAGAGTTATTCAAGAGTTCATTGATGTTCAGATAATCCCAATCACATGCAGGATTGAAAGGACCTGGCTGGTTTCCAACGTAAAAGTCTGAGAGAAAAAAAAGAAAAGGAAAAATTGTCAAAAAAAATTGTTCCAGGAAAAGGAAGACAAATTTCACACGTAACATCTGAACTAATCTTGTGAAGTAATCAAAGCAGGGATTTTCCAAGGGATTCCAAGCTGACATTAAGTTTCCTGAGAAAGTTTGAAGGAAACGTAGAAACCTTGTTCTTAGAAAATTTTATTTCTTTTTGTTGGTTTATGAGTGTCGACCACCAAAACATCAGTTTGTGCCATTTTTCATTGCCCCTTTATAGATAAAACATTCAGATACCTTCTCAAACCTTCCACAATCTTACAATGATTTTCGCAGTGTGCGACTGTAGTATTCAACATTATTACATTCGATAGGTAACAAACTGGGCGAATTTTGAGTTATATGCCGAAAACAACATCAACAAAGAACCGATATTCCGTAAGGAGTCTGAAAAATCCATTGCACCAAAAAATACAGAATTCAAATATATGAAACAAGGATTTGTCTTCAAGAAAAACATTGCATTCAGTACTTAAGTATATTAAATGCAATACTTTTTTTTCTAGTCATAGGTTATTTTTATTTCTTTGATATCAGAATTTTTTTTTGAGAGTGAATGATTGTCTAGGCTCATTTGCAAGGAGTATTATCTTTTTTCCATGCGAAACTCCAAGTTCACCACGATTTTTCACTTCACCAATGTGATACATGATCACCATCGGACCCCAGAACGTATCACTCCAATAACTGATTCTCAGAGCTTAGAAATAGAATATTCACCTGGACTAAGGAGGGGTGACTGTACAGGTTGCTGCTCTTTGGCAGGGTGCTTGGAAGCTATTCTTTGAGGTACATTGGAAACAGCCTGGAAAAAACAAATTAAAAATGAACAAAAGTATCACATGGAATTTTGTGGCTTTTCTTCTTTCTTGTGCCCTGAAATTTCCCTCCTTGCCCAACAATTGCAGAAGAGATGCTTCTCGGCTGCAGTGTTTCAGAATCTCTGTCGCTAATTCATGCCTTCAAGAGATATCTAATGGATGATTTTTCCAGAATTTTTTAAATGGAAGTAAGTAGTATTATGAAGAATATCCAGTGAAAACTTCAATCAAATGCATGCATTCACTTTCCTTACAGTAAAGGAAATAGTTGCTGAATTTCTAAAACGTTGCAATCAAGAAGTTCTTTCTTCCTTTTCCTCTTCGACGATTTCCTTTTTCAAAGGCGTGTCTCTATCTCTCATTTTTTTTATGTTTTTGCTCTACACCTCCAGAAAATTAATATAATTTCGATGAAATTTCTCTTGTTTCCCAGCAATTTGCTTGGAGGAATTTTTTTTTCTCTGATTTGACCATTCTTTGTCTTACCTGCTTCCTGAAATTTCTGTATTTTTCAAATTTTTATCATACAGATTTTCTACTTTCCCTGCAAATTCCCAGTTTCCTCTTAACTCTGCTTCTCATGACAGTTCTTAGTACTATTTCACTCCAATTTCTTCCTATTATCCATCACTAGAGATCCCTTGGAAACACTTTGTCGTATACTCACTCCATCATCGTCAAATTCAACGAGGTCTGCCAATCGGACAGGATTGCTGACTTTTTGTAAAAGCTCCAGGGCAAGTCTTTTGCTCATGTCTTGCATGAAAAATGAGTGCTAAAACGAAAAAAACACATGTAACTATTAATAACAAAAATATTCAAGATGGCAACCTTTAAACTTGATTCAACTAAGTACATCTCTGAAGCTAATGATTTCCTAAGGGTCAATCACTACCCAACCTCTTCAACATTTTGTACAAAATCATTTGAACAGGTATTTGCTGGTTTACTCTGCCCCTCCATTTCCGACATGAGTTGAAACCCTGCAGAAGAATGTGCTATTGGTTTAAAAAGGATACTAAATTTAAGAAGCGTATTAAAAGGGCCTTAACAGGGCTGAACTATGATGACCTCCTGGTGTTTTTAGAGATCCTTCCTTTCCTTAACCTTACACTTTTACACTCACAGGATGCAAATTCTGGTAGCTTCTAATTTCAAAAGACCCATACAGAAAATCTAGATAACCCTGTGAAACTGCATGATTTAGAAAAAATGATTCCCCTTGTCCTTAACCCTTTGAGTACCACGCCCGAGAATACTCGGGTTGCGGCAAGCCACCGTCACAGACCACGCCCGAGTATTCTCGTGCTGCGCCTCGCGTTCGTATTTCCCGCTCTAGCTCCCTTGTTTTTCAATGAAATTAAGTATACAGCATATGCGCACTCTGTCGGCAAATATGTGAACTACATCTTTATCTCCTTGACAGAGAGCGCCACTATCGGCGGCCGTATTCCTAACGCGGCCGTCAAAGGGTTAAAGCTAAGCCTATGCTGCTGAAATATTAAATATACCAGATTCCTACCCCTCTTATTGACTTATATCAAGTCTTCCTGAGAGGGATATTTATAAAGAACATCAGATTCTAAGAAAGTGGGGGATTACTCTTGTGTGCAGGTATGTGAAGCTAAGAGGAGGAGAGTCTGATACAACTTGATGCAATACAAAAATCAAGGTGGAAAGCTGATTTTTTTACATAGTTGTACTAAAAATATTGATTTTAAAAAATCTATTTTTTATGTGAAAAGGGGATGGAGAAAAATATGACACAATTTTTCGAGGGAGGGGGGGAGCAGCAGGCTTGCACGATAGAACTGCAACATAAGGGGATGTCCATTCTTGCATTCCGAATTTTGGCGTGTTTACAGAGAGTCTATGGACACTGGACAGCCCCAAACTGCCATTTTTAAAGAGTGAGAGAGTGATGAAATGTAAGATACATACTTGTAATAGCTTTTCAGCAGTTGGGCGTTTTTTTGGATTTTTGGTCAAAGCTGTTTTCAGAAAATTGTGGAATGTCGGACTCCTGTAAAATGAAAATAAAAACTGATTAAATTTCTTCCATGATTAAGCCCATTAACTTAGCTTTTACCAATTTCTTCAATGAACAGAAAATTTAAGAGAATTCTAAAAACAATATTTCAGCAGTGGATTTTTTCACTCCCAAAATTTAGAATGGCTGCCAAGCGTTAAAACCCCAAAATTGTCAGAATTCAATTACAGTAATCATTCAAAAGGTTTCAATTAAAACAAAACAAACCAAAATTTGAACAGAATAGCATGCATTACTGCTCTTTTACTGCGGTAGATTTTAGAGTTAGTACACCCCTTTTTTTCTCCGGGACTATCAAAGTTTGAGAAAAAGGTTTGGAAGAGAGATAGATATGCAAAATTCATGATTTCTCTCTGACACAAGGACTAAAAAAGTACAGCTGATTAGAAAGCTAGGACTGAGTGAATTTCAACTTCGGTTTGATTTTTTTTTCTAGCATTGACAGTTCTCACAAGAAAAAGAGGCACACTTGCTTTAAAATCCACCATCGTAACTTCTATAGTTCTGTTGAATAAGTGGAAGACTTTTAAGACATAGCAAAGTCACAACGAGAGTATTAAATTGACTTCAAACTGATGGAATCGGCAGTATTTTTTGAATTCTGGATTTTCCAAGTTTTCCGGGTGCTTTTCTAAAATTTTCCTAAATAAGTAAGAGGCAAGAAAAATTCGAATTCAATATTCAAACCGTTCTTGTGGGTAAAACTTTGGATTTTCACTAGTCATTGCTGAGAGAGCCTCGATCACCTGCGCCATTCAGGTTTACCCCCAAAACTGCATTCTTCAGTGCTTCTCCTTCAGAATGAAAGTTCCTACATTAAACATTCAAAACTATGGTAAAAAAAGAGGAGGAATTGTAATGTCCATGCGTTTACCATTTTTCTTTGTCTTTAAGTGTGGGTGGTTTGAAGCCACTTTTGGCCATCAAAAAAAGAACTCGCATCGGATGGAGATCGAACATGGGAGGTTGTAGCTCCGCCAGCTCGATTGCAGTGATGCCCACAGCCCAAATATCACAGAGCTGATTGTAGCCTCCTTTGCGTTCTACAGCTGCAACCTGTCGAGGAGAAATTTTTGATATTACATACTCTCATTTGAAAATAAAATATTTAAATTAAGATATTCATCAGAACCGCTCTAAGAGGTGACATAAATATTTTTTGTGGATAACACAAACGAAGATGAATGACCATCTACAGCCTTCGTTGACACTGATAATCCATGGTAAAATGGTGAAATGAGGCAGCTGATGGGGGAAAAAAATGTTTCGAAATTTTTGTGGAGAGCTATTGAGTAATCCTGGAAAGTTCATAAGTTTGTTTTCATATCTAAAGATATTATTCTTGATGCTAAATTGCTCCCATTGTGTTTGGTTCTCGTAAATTTCCATCAATCTTATAAATGTCTTCAGAATTTCTATCAGATCGGCACTGTTTTCGAATTTGCTCACTTTCTCTTTATACTTAGGCTGAAATCTCCCTCATGGAAAAAATTTCCTGTGATTGACCTTGAAAATTTCCGTCACTCTCAGAAACTTTTTATCATATGCAAAAAGTTTTAAAGCCCTCTCAAAAGCCAATTTTTTCAGGTTATTCATTTACACCAAGAAGATTAAAACAAACCACTTGCTTAACCTCATTCCAAGAGGAGAAAAGATTTTTGACAAATATCCACCGGTTTTTAGCGATTCAAATACTTAATTCAAAAGATGTTTAGTGTATTTACCGAGGAAAATACAATATTTTTCATTAAATAGTTGAAATGAGAGGACATCCACTCTAAAAGTTCACAGGATTACATCACTAAAGAAAATGAAGAATTTTCTCAACTTTTACAAGGTGACAAGTTTTCTTGGGTTTCAAACTTCTCTGACTTTTCCATAGCCTTTACAGAATGTAAAATTCTCCAACTTTTCCATTACTTTTCAATGGTTTTTTTTTTCAGCATAAAAATAGCTTTCCATAGAAGTGCTTTCCACAAAAAGAAGGTTTGATGCGGAGTCTTCTAAAATTGAAAAAACTTAAATTTGAAAACTTGAAGGCAGAAGTTCCAATAATGGGCCTGTTGCATGCAAGAGATACAGCCGCGCGAATAGACTTTTTAAAGGTTAAATGACACGAAAATTACGATGGTCACATTAAAAAAGTCTGAAATACACTCCTTACTGCGCAATTTGCGTTGTTAGGAACGCGCTTTTTCAAAATTCCCGCGTCTGGGGGCAGTTTTCTAATCACCGGAAAACGAGCAAACGGCGGGCTCGGTGATTTCCGGAGATGCCGAGTCGTTGTTGTTGTTGTTATTTTTTCCTTCAGCTTGTTTACAAACCCAACGTGATCTCTTATAGTGGTCCATATACGCTTTATGCGCTAACCAAATCGATCAACTTTTAAATATCCAACGCAATCCCCTACATTTCATTTCACAATATCACGAGCTCCGATTTTTTAGGTTATGTTGTCAGTTTTAGTTGACCGGAAATGGCCGCGAGTTGCCGTTAATTGTTTCCGTTAGAAAACTGCCCCAGACGCGGGAAATTTGAAAAAGCGCGTTCTAACAACGCAAATTGCGCAGTAAGGAGTGTATTTCAGACTTTTTTAATGTGACCATCGTAATTTTCGTGTCATTTAACCTCTGAAAAGTCTGTTCGCACGGCTGTATCTCTTGCATGCAACAGGCCCATTGTGTATAAAACTTCAGTAGGTGTGGTGGAAAATACTGTAGTACCCCATTCAGATGAAAGATTTCAAGGCTCTGAGGAAAATTCCTTGATTTTTCCGGGTTTTCAATAAATTTTCAAGAACTTGTCACCCTGTTTTATTAGGTATTGTTGAATGAGTCACCATTTGTTACCATTGGTGAGACAGTGAGTTTGATAAAAATATTGACAGCTGAGGAGAGTATAAGGAGGGGAAAAATTAGGACGAAATGTCTTGAAACTCACTTCAGGAGCCATCCAGTAAGGTGTGCCAATGAAAGATTTCCGTTTGTTCATGGTTGCAGTGATCTGGCCGGAGACACCGAAATCTGCCAATTTAACATCTCCACCATCTGTTAAGAGGATATTGCCGCCCTGAAACAATGCGCATAATCAAGGTTTTATTATTAAATAAATTACATTCATGATAGATTCAACATTATAAATATATTTCTGGATTTTCCCTGTCGTCTCATGGGAAAAGGAAAGACAAACTTGAATTTAAACACTGTTCTGGTTAAAAATCACTATTTTGGATAGAGAATACTCAAAACCAACGAAATTTTCTGTGCATTATCAAGATCAGTTTCTAATTTCCTGGTGTGTTTGATGATTTTCCTGCCCAAATAAAATTAGGCATATTTTTGTTGTTGATAGGTACATAGAGAAAGGAATATTTTGAACAATCGTCGTACTTGGAGTTGTAAAAGTAGGGAATTGTTGGCTCTTGAATCCTAGGTTACTTTTAAGGAAGCAGAAAAAGTTAGGAGAAAGTTAGCCTTTTCCTTATAATATTGAGTATCATTATGTTTGCCGTTGTCAAGAAATTTTCTTCAACTAGCAGTAATATTTTTAAGCAAGTTAGAAAGAATTGAAAGCTTCTCTGAGGATTGGCAAAAAATTTGAAAAAAAAAATTTCCGCATTTTAACTCTTAAGTGATATTTTGACTTGATCAGTACAAATGAGATTTTGGAATGGTTTAACTTGATACCAAACAATTGTCCATTCAAATACTCAAAATAAATCGAATTTTTACATGAATTATACTGAAGGCAGACAGCTATAAGAGTAAAATTTTCTTGAAAAACAGATGATTTTTAGTAAGTAAATTCAAACTGCTATTCTTTAACTCATTTACCTCCGAGCAAATCTGAATTATTTCTTATACGTACCAATCAGTTGCTCTGCAACTGACGCTTACATAGAGGGCAAAAAGATAAGATATTTCAAAATGTAGAACTCAAATACTAATAATTTCAAGTTAACTTGGCTTGATAGAATGTTTTAGTAGAAAGTTTCTCATCAAGAAGCATTTTAGGAAAAATCGTCCATTTACAGCTCCTTAATACTCGGATCATTCTTGAAAATACATTTTAGAAGATAATGAAGTACAATTGAATTAAAAAGAGATATTACCTTAATGTCGCGATGCATTTTACCCATTGAATGCAAATAATGAAGGCCATTCAATACTTCTCTGCACATGTATGCAATCTGAATTTCAGTTAAAGGCCCGGTTACTGAAATACAAGATAAAGCATCACAAAGAGGTACAGGCAAGGGTTCAAATATTAATTTTGCACCACTGTAATGAGAGGTGTTTCTCTAGAATTTAATTAGGGAGAGCTATTTGGTCGAATTCTTAAATGAGACATAAGTTCTTTATAAAGAGCTCTACAATAAGAGAAATCATTTATCTAAGTTTTTCTTGGAAAATCTTACAATTAGTTGAAATGAATAACATATTTATACTGTCATTCAGACCTTAAATAAGGGTGCAAAAATTTTTAAAATGTCAACCATTTCTAGCATTTCTAAGTTTTTGCCTCAAAGCCAAATTTCTGGTTAGCCTGATGGTAACTCGCCCGACTTCATGACAAAAAGCCCAATTTGAAGCCCCGAATTGTCCAAATTTCTTTGAAGAGCTGAAAAGAAAATTAGTCGTCACCTTTGAGAAGCGTCTCACATTTGCATAGAGTACATAGAGTCGTAATGTGATTGGGAAAGCTGGGACCACTTATAAGTATTTTCTAGGTCCCGAATTCCATGACTCCTGTGCGGTGCTGGGTCACTTTTTCGATACATAATCGATTGTTTGCAAATCACGGGGACCCGACCATCTGATGTAACCAAAGAAGATAGGAATTATTAAGTATTCCACACCATCATTTTGGGTCGAACATGTATCAAAAAAGTGACCTGCACGGCTCGGAACTCATCGTCCAGGACATGGTCCCAGCTCTTCCATTCACATTACGACTCTATGTACTCTATGCACATTTGCCACCATCCTGACACCAAAAAAATGCATTTTTTGCACCTCTGACATTCAATCTTCCATTGTTCAAGGTAATGATGGTTATGGTCACTCAGGATAAAAATATGGCTTTAAAGAAAGGGCTATGAGAGAGTTCAAAACCTTAAAAGGAGATATTTTGTTTGATATGTAACTTTCAAAAAATTCTTCTTTCAACTAACTATACTTTTTTTCCTGATAAAAGTTTCATTTTAGCAAGAATAGAAAGCTCTGACACTCAAAACTTCACCTGGTAGGTTAAAAAAATAGTACATTGAGCACTACTTACTGTGATAAATATCTTGCAAGGATCCGCCCCCACAGTACTCCATGCAAATCCATAGTTTGTCACCTCTCAAATAACTTCCGAAGTATGCGATGATGTTTGGGTGGACACAGTCTTTCATCATGAGGATTTCTTGCTGGATTATGCTGAAGTCATCATCTAGAAAAAATTTTTAATTGTACGTGAGCCTTCGAAATCAAAATGAAATATTTTAGCCCTCAAATTGTTGTCTCTCGCTTGAAGAAATGTATTTTACCTACGCTGATTCAGTATCACTACTAACAATTTATTTTTTCATGGGAGAACTGTTGCACGAATTGGACTGCATTAACAATTTGGAACTATAAATTCTGGCCCGGTTTAAAAACAACGTATGTGCCATTAGTTTCCCTATGCACATAAGTGTTTTTTCAGATGAGTCAGGATTTATAGCTCCAAATTGCAAAATGCCGTCCAATTAGTCTGCAAATTTCAAAGCCCTTTACCACAAGATTAGGGAAAAATCCTAGGAATTTCAGGAAAATTTGTGCAAAGGTCATCCTATAAAGAAATAAAATGCAATTAGGTAAGAAATACTGAAACAGAGCAATGGAGATACATACATTTCTTTGTCTTGAAGACAACAAAATGGAACACTTTTGATTGCTCGATTGAATAATCTACATGCGATGGAAAATAAACATCATCCCTTAATTTTTTAATATTTGGAGCTTGGAAGTTAATATTTTCAATGATCCCTGATAAGTAATGAAGATCTTCTTGAGAGAGGAGACTGGGTAAATAATGTCATCATATTTGTGGGAAAAATACAAATTCAAGAAAATTGAACATATTTTTTTTTTTTTGTGTGGTCCCAAGTGCTAAAATTTCGGATTGTGACTTTTGGCCAAATAATAATTACCTGGGAGGAGACACATCATATAATGGAGCGATAGGCTCATTAACTGTCTTTAGATGGCCTAAATAAGCATTTTTAAAATCAGGCCCAAAACTTGAGGCTCAAGGTATGCCAAAAGGGATTTTTTCCTTTATTCTCAAAATTTGGATTTTGATGCTTAGGCCCTCAAGAAAAAATCGGTTTAATTCTAAAAACTTTTAAGAGATTGATTAAAAGGCCCAGATCTCTTCAAATCTTTGAATTAGATGGTGATAATGACTTGGTGTAAAAAGAGAGACAGAACTACCTTCCGTGCAACATATGAAAATTAAGTCTGAACTTTGCTGACTGTTACTTAATGCACCATTTATTCTTACCAGATGATGACATGACAAGAGAAAATCTATTTGAAGTTATAAAATGACACTTCCACTTTGGCAAGGAGCAGTTCGAATCCTACATTCCTCTTAACTGAAGACTAGGTCCAGCTTTGCCACAGGATTTTGAGAAATAATTGCCCTCACATATTTTGGTCAAATTCTCTGACAAGTGAGGAGATGCCAGATGGTTAGTAAGACATAATTTGAAATAATTTTCAGACAAAATTTATTGTTCAAAACGTCAAACCCATTCTAGGAAGCAAATAAAGGTAACTTAACAATTTTCCTCTAACCATTTCATCATTCTCTCTGACACATCACAGTATTCCCTGACTGTGGTAATCCAGTAGGTCACAAGTGAATCAGTGAGTGCGAAACACACCAACTCAGAAAAAATGAATATAATCAAGACACATACAAAACTGCACAGTAGGTGAAGTAGTTAGTCTGGGAAAAAGATTTTTAGTGCAGAGAGACAAGTACTTAAAGATACTTTAAAGGTCCAAGTCAGAGCAGATGCGCTAACTTTGATGAGCTTTATAAAAATTGACTGTCTTTAATGAAAATTGAGCATTTTTGAGTTACCGATTTGGTTTGTTTTCGTACTCACTGATTCAAGTGTGCCTGCTGTACTCTCTGATCTTGACACAACTGGAAAACTGGAATGAACCGAATGGGCAATTTGGGTTATTATCATAAAAAAATTTTAAAAACAAGGTGATTAATGATTTACCTGGCTCTAGCTTTATGACTTTGATGGCAGCAAAGTCATTTGTTGACAGTCTTTTAGCCTGAAACAAAAAAATAAAGATTAATGGTATGAAACATCAGAAGTTACATTTTGAGAAAACAAGAAAATTGAAACAATGGAAATCAGCATCCATGAGTCATGATTCATGGAGCATGCACCAAATGGGTTTGCTCTTGTGGAGCAAGATAGAGGATCAGTCATCTTGATTCTTGAGTTCCCTTTGAGTGTATACTCAGAGGCTTTTTTTATCCAAGCCATGTAACTTTTTTTTTGGTCCAGCATAATCTGCACATTCTAGCAGAATGCTTGGATTGCCCTAAAGAGATGGTTGTTAAGTGGTTGTGAGCAATCCTAAACGCAACCTGAGCCACTTCAAACTGCAAATAGCTCTGTCAAGGCATTCTGTGGATAAAAAGAAGCTTTAAGGGCTTTTTTCTTATCGCGGATCAGGGTGGATCGCAGTGGATCGGAATCCTGAGCGATCCAAAGTGTTCCAAGTGATGAAAATCCAAACTTGGAATTTGGTTTGATTTGTTGGGGACGGCAACTTCCTCGCAGTAAGTTAGGAACACAGTGGATCGCGAGCTCGCCCCGCCTCGGAAGAGCTATCCAGCGTTCCACCCTGATCCACCTGGAACGCTTGGATCATGACTGAGGAACGGAATTAAAAAATATTGATGTTCATCGTCGTCCACCGCGTTCCACTGCGATCCACATAAAAAAAAAGCCCTCTAGGTAGAATTATTCCTAAATGACAAGTCCTGCTTACATTCCTTCAACAATTAAAATTTGAACACTGGAAATGGTTCTATGGAATCGTACACAGAGGCTGCAGCCGCTACAAGTGAGGCATAAAACTTTAATTTCATCGAAGTTTTTCAACTAACTGATGCAATAGAATGATCGTCACTTCAAATTGCAACTGAGGCATTACAAATTATCTTATCATTTTTTGAAACAGGAGTCATGTAAAGATCCCATCATATTTTCTTTGAGCAGGAGCAATGAAATACAGAGGCTCAGTTGTTGCGCTTGAAATGTGGACCTTAGGTTGACAGCCCGGTAACAGCTTGATTCGTCAGAGAGGCAAAGGTACTTAACCTAGAAATGAACGACTACCACTGAGATGGAGGCATTGCTGCGCAGCTGAAAACATACTTACTTTGTACACATCGCCGTAAGTACCACTCCCAACACGCATGATGAGTTCGTATTCATTTTGGGGATTGCTTCTGCTGATCTCCGACCTCCTTACATCTCGAACCCTTGTTACCTGTGCATTGGCCATGACTGGATGGTGGAGTGCAATTTTTTTCAATTACATATTGAGTAACAACTCATATCGCTTGAGGCAGGTGATTTCCGATATGTGGAGATGACTTTTATCAAGAGTGAACTTCATTTTTCATGACTAGGGGGTGAAAAACACTAAGAATCACAACACAAGAGTAAGTACATAAGTGACAACGTCATAGGAGTGAAATTACGAGACCATAGATGAACAACCATGCGTAACGAAGCACTTCAAACGAGACTGTGCGCTTACGTAAAACAAGAGGAATTTGAGACGCGACAGTAAATACATTCAGGTCTGAAGGAAAGCTCTAAAATTCTTAATAACTCTGCTGATAAAAGCTTTAGCTGTAAACACAAAATTCATTAAATTTTTTTGTTGACTTTCCGCCACCGTTGAGACTCAGCCACTAGGCACCATAAACCGCTAAAGTTAACGAGGTTATGTTTTTTGTTTATTCCTTGAAAGCCAAAAATTCGACATAATTCGAACCGCTACAGCACGTAATTTAACTACTTCAGTTCATCAAAATTTGTGAATAATTTCAAATAATATAGTCTTGAACTTCACTTAAAGCAACGCGCCAAAGTTTGACTTCAATATTTGAACAACTTACTCCGCTTCATGACAGGAATTCGTCCCCGAAGCAATCCAGGTTTGATACAATGTCTAACTTTAATTTGAAGTGGATCAGTGGTTCAGAATTTAGAACACCAGTTTATTTTTCAACAGATTACTGAATTTGAAATGGAAGATTTAACGTCAATTTGAAACATAGCAAATTTGCGTTTAATCAACGGGAAACTTCTTGGGATAAGGATGTCTTTCAAGAGTATGGCGCAGCAAGAATCTGGTCCTCCGAAACCTATTTCACAGAAAGAATATCTGAAAAAATACCTCTCTAATGATTCCAGCTCTAAAAAGAAGAAAAAGAAAAAAAAATCGCTCCTACGAGCATTCAAAGGTAAGTCTTTTTTTATAATTTCAGTAGGAAAGTCGTCAGATAGTTGGCATTTGTTCACGTTCGGTTTGCAAGTGCAGATGACAAATTTAGGCCTCTGCACAGACCATTGTGTGTGTTACTAAGCGCCTTGAGAATATACATCTCATGGTCGTTTTGTCAAAAAACTACCTATCAGATAGGCCTCAACTCTTATGTAGTTGTGATTTCTGTATGGCTCAAATTGAAGTGTTATAAGGTTTGAAGGTATTTGAAAACCAAACTTGTGCTCTCGCTTCTGCAAGAGTCAGATATTTTCATTTGGGTAGTAGTGATGCGAAAACACCTGCGAACTGAAAGTAAACAAACGCCAATTTATCTGATGACACCTCTATCTTCCTCAACATTATTAGATGTGATTGCCCTGGATCGAAGGACAGTGGCTGATTTTCAGGAGAGCCATTTCCATCAATCATCGCCTTGCTCAAATGTATAATCCATTTCGCATTGATGATAGTTTTGTTCATCCGACAATTCATTTGAGTTGCCTGCTCTTTTAACAATTTTAAGCAAGGATAATTTTGGATTAGAGCACCTAGAACAGCTTTTACTCAGCCAATATAAAATAGTTGCAACTCCAGTTCGTTTGACTTTATTAAGAATATTTTTAGTCCAAATTTGGATGCCAAAGTTTATGGTCTTTTTTGTTTCTTTGTAGGTCTAAAATTGTTGACGATGACTTGGACCTGAAAAACATGCGGCTGCTAGGTGAAAATGAGCTGGATCTCTTTCAGATGGATGAAGATGCCCCTCAAATAGCCGGCATAATCGACGAAAGGCCACCGGAACTTCAGACGTTGGAATCGTACCGGAACTCAAAGCGATGGAAGGTAGTCGCAGAAAGTGATGAGCTCACCATCTCTGATGTGCACGCTGAAGCTGAAGAAAGGAAAAAGTTGACTAGCAAAAATAACAAAGAAATAGCACACAGGTTCATCTCGCACAACATTGAGAAACCTGATTCTGAAAGGAGTAAGTTGAATTCTAAATCAGAGAAAAATCTAGACAGTAAGAAAGTGTCTAAATCATCCTCGTCAAAGCTTCCTGAGAAAAGTAGGCATGTTGACTCCAGTGAGTCATCTCCGCGGCCCTCAAAAATTAGAAAATCTAAAAATGACTCTGATTTCTCCCCTCCAAGATCTTCAAAACGTAATTCAGGAAATAGCTCAGATCTTTCACCTCCGAGACCCACAAGGAGGAAATCAAAGAGCAGTGATTCTGATCAATCTCCACATAGACCCTCCAAAAATAATAAATATAGTAATGATTCTGATATGTCACCACCTAGAAAGAAAGTCTTCAGAAGCAAACACAGATCGGGCAATGATTCAGACCTCTCCCCGCCAAGATCCTCTATTAGACGAGGAAATAGCTCAGATCTTTCACCTCCGAGACCCACAAGGAGGAAATCAAGAAGCAGTGATTCTGATCAATCTCCGCGTAGACCCTCCAAAAAAAATAAATATAGTGATAATTCTGATTTGTCACCACCTAGAAAGAAAGTCTCCAGAAGCAAACACAGATCGGGCCATGATTCAGACCTCTCCCCGCCAAGATCCTCTATTAGACGAGGAAATAGCTCAGATCTTTCACCTCCGAGACCCACAAGGAGGAAATCAAGGAGCAGTGATTCTGATCAATCTCCGCGTAGACCCTCCAAAAAAAATAAATATAGTGATAATTCTGATATGTCACCACCTAGAAAGAAAGTCTCTAGAAGCAAACATAGATCGGGCAATGATTCAGACCTCTCACCGCCAAGATCCGCTAATAGGCGAGAACCTAGGAATAATTCAGGTTCTTTGACCAAGAATCCCTCCAGGCGAACTCCACCTAGGTTCTCAGAGAAGCACTGGTCCAGCCATAATTACAATGCTTCTTCAAGGAGGTCAAAAAACCGTCAATCAGGAAGTGATTCTGATCTTTCCCCTCCTCGCCCCTTTAGCAAGCCTTTTGCCAAGATGGAGAGAAACTCCAAAGACGGCAAGTTATCTAGCTCCAAGGATCATAGTGATAAAAAATCTGGTTTCAGGGATCGGTCGCCGGAAAGCTTGAGGTAAGTGATCAAAAGAATATGAAACTTTACTTCAACCATGAAATATCAAAGATTTATTGCATATCGAGGGTGTAATTGCCAAATAGATCTTGTCAGTAGTGTTTAATATCTCTGCCCCCATCTTATTTTATTGAAGGAGAACAAAGCGAAGCTATTCCTGGCAATTTTCCTAGAATATTCATAACCTGTCAAAAACGCTCCCTGATCAGTTTTAAATACAGAGTAAAGTCGTTAATGGGTGTCCTTCAATTTTTACTGTTCTTACATGAAACTAAATATTATACCCAGAATTTTCTCAGTATATATAGCAAAGGAATTCATTCCTAAGTGACGATGAGAAGATTCTGAGGAATGTTTCCCAACGAAGGAGATTTTCAAAGAAATTTTACATTTATCAGTAAGTAAGATCTTACTAATATAAGAAGGGCAACATGTGCCCTTGTACAAAGATTTAAAAAAAAGCAAAGTTTACTTTTGAAACAAGCGATATTATGGTAAGACTATTCAATAATTGGTAAAGTGAAATTTATAGAAAAGCACCGAACAAAGTAGAAGAAGATGGCTCTTATATTATTTTGTTTCTGTTCAGCAGGAATTCCCATCAAACCAAAATGACTGAAACCCTCTCCGGGAAAAGAGCCGGTTTACAGGATGCAGCCGCCTTGAAGGAGGAAAATGTAAAATTCCAAGAAAGAGAAGACATTGCTTTCAAGCAGGTAAATACTTTCAGATGTATTTCAGCAAAGAGGCAAAATGAGTTTTAGGCCGCTTAATTTTTCTCTCCACTGATACCTAGTTTGCTTTCTCATGATGAAGAAATGTCACGAGGTTCATTGCTACTGATGGGTAGAGATCGGAAAATTTTAATAAAATAAATTTTATAAAAATAACATCAAAATTGGTGAAAAATAACAGCGAAATTAGGAAAAAATAATAACGAAATTTTCCAATCTTAACTGGTAGGCTGCAAAGAAAATCTGCTAACGGAATGGAGGTACTCACCAAGAATTACTCTGATTGAACAGAACAATATTTATTCAGTTGTCTGTGAAATGATTAACAATATCGGTTGTCAACTGGCAACGGACAGGTGATTATCAGACTTAATAATCATTAATCTTTTCATAAAAAAATTAGGGTGCTGTAACTTCACAGAATATCTCAGGAAACAAGTTTACTCCACTTCACAAATAAGCAGAAACTTGATTTTGAAAGTGTTTGATGTTCGTAACTGACTGTAAGTAGTTCCTCGGTAATCTCGGCCAAAAAGAGCCTTTGTTGCCAACAAAAATACACTGACCTGTTTAGTCCCGTCAGTAATAGATTCATGAGGAACAGTTTTGGTTGCACTCTAGTTTAACCACTTTTTGCTTTCCTATCTTTGATCACATGTGGGCACATATGCCAGAAATTAAGATTAATTCTAGGTGCAGCAGGGTTAATCAAATCATAAGCCAATCAATGGGTTATTATCTTCGGTGGGGAACTAACCTTAGGAAAGATTAAGCAAAATTGTTAACAGGCTTTTCATTAAAAATTAGCCATCATTTGGAAGAATGAAACACAGAAAAACATACAATTATAAGGATACATATTTATCTCTTAAAGCTGAATCCTTTGAGGTTTGCATTTTTTTTCTCGTTCAAGCTTTGCAATTTTTACCGACGACTTCTGACTGTTGTAGATGAGTGCTAGTGTTTCCGGAGAAGGTGCAGCTGCAGTTGTTCGTGATCGCAGAACAGGCAGACGGAGAGATCCAGAGAAAGAGGAAGCATACAAAAAACGTAAAGAGGCAGTTGATGGTGTTATCAAAGAAAAATATGCTAAATGGGGTCAAGGGTATGTTCTCATTATAAATTTGTTTTCAATTGGTTTTCAACTGAATTGCAGTCCATAATCAGAGACAATACATTTTAGAGATCCTGCACTAACAATCTTAGCCATTTTATTGGGTGAGACAAAAACCTAGTTCTGAGGTCAGTGCTACTTTTTGCGTGATAATTGATGAACCGCTTATTGATGAGCAAAAAATAAAATGAATAATTTGTCTAATTAAGTATAACCAATAAATGTCAGCACATTCCTAGGCAAGTTTTTGCTAATTAATTTGGGTTTGCTAAATCAATTGCTCAATTCTTTGTCATCAGTCAACACCAGGTGAATCTGAGTGTTGACATTCAAAAGTAAATTTTACAATATAGAAGAATTAGAAGAAATAGCAATGCGGTGGCTCTGTGTAAAAGGTGCAAACTGTACGGTATTTCAATTTTTTTAGAGTGGCAAAGAGAAATTTTAAATTAAATTTACTTATATTTTTGAATAAGTCTTCATTTTTTAGATCCCAAATCAAGTAATTAAAGCTTGAGTAATGGGCCCAGAATAGACATTTCCAGTAATTGCTAAGCAGCACACACTCCCATCTAGATTCTGAAGAAAAATACTTAAGGTTTTTGACAGAGAAGGGTCAACTTTTTTGGCTAATTCATACATACATAATACATTCAAAATACATGTATGTATTATGACTAAACATCATAATTCATGGCATTTCCACTGTCAAGGGGATCACCCAGGTTGAAACATTGAAAAACAACGAAACATTGTTGCAATCTCAATGTAGAATCAATTCTGACACAGTGCTTGAAAGAAAGTCAACATTGCATAGTTCTTACCAAAAAAAAATAAGTAAGTAAATAAATGAAAAAAAATTAATTGCAAAAAATAACTGATGAATTCTAAAGAAAGGAAAAATTTGCTGTAATTCCATGCATAGCAGTAATAGTTACGCAATCTCTCCCAGTCTCCTTCTCCAAAAAGTACACAAATGCCCCTCTGCTCAACCTTCAATTCCCCAACTTTTTGACTTAATTCTCGATTAATATGGGACACTCGTCATCATTTTGCAGGAGTGAAACAGAGACACCCCAGTCACAGACGAAAAAATTAGGGTTTCGATCACATCAATAGTAGTAACAAGAGACCTTTTATTATGTACTGGCTGCCGAGTTGCCAATAAATATCCGCAAAAAAAGTGTCCAATTTTATTCTGATTTTCCACCATCATCACTCAAAATTCCTGATTTTTAACGCTCATAGTTCTAGAATGAAAATTATCATAGCATAATTTTAAAGATGAAGAATAGCAGTCCAATTATTGTAAAGAACTGGATTGCATTTTGCAAAAAGGAACCACTAGCATTGCAATGTTGCTAAGATTGAGCAACTTCTTTTGTCGTGGAGGAAAAACTCGATTATCCATTGATAGTTTCTATTTTACTCGCTAAAAACTGTAAATTTAAGACAAAAATTACCATCTAAATTTCATAGTTTTTCACAATTTCCGCAATTTTATTGCAGAAGATGAAGTTGCTCAATCTTAGCATCATTGCAATGCTAGTGGTTCCTTTTTGCAAAATGCAATCCAATTTATGTTTCAATATTTCTTCATGCTGTCTCTAACTTATAACTCTGCAAAACTGTAAAGGCATTTTTCTCTTTCAGTTTAAAACAAACGCAAGAATATCAAGAAAGGTTGGAGGAGTTGCTGCACGAGGCAGAGAAACCGTTTGCTCGCCATGCAGATGATAAAGATTTGGACGATTTTCTCAAGAATCAAGAAAGGGATGGTGATCCCATGTTGGAATATCTCCGTGAGAAAAAAGAGAAGAGTGGAGCCTCTTCTAATGGTAAGTTTATTCATCTCTCGTAATCTGCTCCACCAAATGGATTGTATCATCAGAAAACGGCCGATGTCAATATTTTATTTATTTATTTTATTTATATACAGAACCTACGGGTCAATACAGGCCCATTTGCTAAACATTACAACGATACAATGAAACAACAAGATGGCAATAAGGTTAAAAAAAAGAAGATAGAAAAAAAAAGAAAAAAAGAGAAAAAAACAAAAAAACCAATGGTTCAATAATAAAGTAGGTAACAAGATTATAAAATTTGATAAAATGAGACATAATTTCAACTAACTAATTAATTAGGATCAGTAAGGAATGTCCTCCTTGAGGCAGTTTTAAAATGATAAAATTCTAGAATTAAAGAAGTCAACTGGTACAGAGTTAACAACCTTACTCATTCTGGTAACTAGTGACCTATCAGAACTATTCGAATTAGTATTAAACATGATGTTCCTACATCGCAATAACCTGGCTGGAACAGCTAAATAAAATTTACTAAGAAGTTCAGGTGAGTTTATGAAACCATGAAAGAGCTTAAACAGAAAATTTCAAATTTTGAACAGCTATTTTCAAATTTTGAGTTTTTACCTTAAAAACTCCTGTAGGTTAGACACATCCATCAATGTGGTGAAAATATTTGTTTTTTAGTTTAAATTCCTCTAGAGAGGGAGCTATACCCTAAGTCGTGCAATAACCGCGAGAGTCCATCTTTCACTGTATGCCTTTCAACATCAGGGTGTCGTTTGATCTAATAAAGTCACAAAAATAAATACCACTGCAGGACTCTCTAAATAAGATTTAAAGATGAAAAACGAACCAGGAAAATACGGTCTCATGCTATTTAAGGAAACACATGCAAAGAAAATGAAAAATTTACTACTGTAAATTGATGAGGGTCATCTGCAAAGTAAACTGCCCTTTTTTCATTTTTCAAACGGAAGCAATTAGATGCAATGACATATCATACATACTTTAAACTTTTACAGTGAACTTTTTGAAAATCTGTCAAAAGGTTTTAAGATAGACTACAAGAATTTCATTTTAGATTTTCTCGATATTTTCCTGATATTGTAAATGAAATTTCCTAACTTTTGGCAGGAGTAAATTAACCCTTGTTTGATTTTACAAACAACATGTATAATGAATTGAATCAAATGTTTCACTTTTGAATGTGCTAAACAGCATACGGATGAAAAATGCTTGACGCATTTAGAATTTCCTAATCCATTACAGATTGATCTGATGACATCAAATTTCTTGATATTTTCCAGTTTTTACTCTACACACCCTGTTTTAAAGAAGGTTTGAAAATTTTTTGCTGGATTTTCTAGATAACTTTTGCCACAATCGTAAAATAGGGGTTTCTTTGTAAGAAACTTCTGTCCACACTCCGATTAAAACCCAGGCAAGATACCACGTTACTGTCCCCTGGAAGTAGAACAGTTCAGCTGTTATCGGGCCCAACCCCATTGTTTTTTACTATAATTTTTGCTAATTCATTTTCATCTTCTTGTTACTTATGATGAATCAGTCTCTCATTTTTTGTATTGGTCTTTTTCAGCGAAACCTGTGTACAAAGGGCCATATCCTCCGAACAGATTCAACATCAGGCCAGGATTTCGGTGGGATGGCGTCGATCGCTCGAATGGTTTTGAAAAGCAGTGGTTTGCCAAGCAAAACGAACGGAAAGCTGTCAGTGATGAAGCCTACAAATGGAGCACATCTGATATGTGATTGGTCGTTATCGTTCTCAGTTTGTAAACATCAGAAACATCTCATCCATTATGGTATGGATAATGTAAACAGTTGCAGATCAGAGTTTGATTTTTTACCTCCTAAGTTTTTAATTTTGGTCTGCTCTGCTGTTATGCAGACTTGGCTTAAAGTAAATGAAGTGTAGCTGTGTTAGCCTTAATTAATAGATCGCTTTACCTGGCTCAGTTACATACAAGGTGTCTCAGGATTAAGTACAAATATTGAAGGAGTCGATTTTTTGGGTCAAAAAAAGACGTTTTGGTGGTGCAACTTTTTTTCCAAACCAGCTTTCCCTGGGGACCACGGTCCTCCAAAGTTGGAGGAAAAAAATCGTCTTTCGAACACTGTGACAATATTTATCAACCAATATTAATGAAATTGGTTACAGGGGGTAATTTTTGACGCTTTTTTCAGTTTTGACCTTTTAAAAAGGGAAAACGCATTTTAAGGGGAGGTTTAGGGGGATATAGAACCTAAGAGTAGCCAAAATTAATGTTTCCAGCAACAAAAATTGATTTTTGACGTCACCACTAAATTCAGTGTTGAAAAATATTGAGAAAATGTGTCTTGCGTTTTTTTGCTATGACTCATCGTCTTCAAGACAAGAGGGACTGAATGGAGCGCGAGAGGGCGCCAGAGGGGTTGTGGGTGGCCCCCACCCCTTTCGCGGTTTTGGAAAAAAAGTTATACCACAAGAACATCTTTTTTTTTATCCAAAGAATCGACTCCTTCAATATTCGTACTTAATCCTGAGACACCCTGTATATCGACATGGTAACGTTAATCACCTTAATTGTGATTGGAAGGCTAAGTTAAGCAGCTATAAATAAGTGTCTGAGTAATCAGGCGGATTTTAGAGAAACCAGCCTAACCGCATTTCATGTAGCCTATTTTTCTTTCTTTTTCTTTAATAACGGAGCACCAAACTAATAATCACTTTAAGTGAATTTATCCAAGCTTACAAAGAACATACTCACAAGACTTTGAGTTTCAGTGTTGCTTAGTTTTCTGTTTTAAGAATAAAACATCAGAGTAAATTAGCTAACGTCTGATGCAGTTAGGCTGTTTTCTGTTATATCTGTCGAAGACAATTAGTCAAATTAGGCATTTTATCAAATGCCTAGGCCGGTAGTCAAATTTTGACAGTTCACAAAATTCTGTAAATTTATGGCGAGGAGTTCACGGGTTTTCAATATTTTGGGAAAAATAACTCTTTAAATCGGCAAACTTTCTTTGTTCCTTCCTTTTTACATGCTTTTAGTACATTTAAATGTAAAAAGTTTAAAAATTCTATGTTTTATGACATGCTGAAAATTTCATGATAAATGTGCACTCTGGATCTTAAAGTCGTTTAAAATACTATTGTACCCTGCTTATTTTTACAGAAAATTCTTTCTTTCAGGAGCAACGGATTCTTTTGTCTAAAATCAGGGTAAAAAATCAAAATTTCAATCTAAGTAAGAATATTTGACTATTTGCCAAGGCATTTGACAAAATGCCTGATTTGACTATTTGCTGTTGACATATCCATCCAATCATCCATTTTTCAGGGCATTCGCAAGCGGTGAAAACTAAATTAACTTGAATGACTTTAATTTTCTTTCATGATATGATCATTGAATTTTAAAAGTATGCATTTAAGTGACAACTTTAACTTCTGTTAGGAATGTAGATTAAACAGGTTTTACGTTTCTTTACAGGGAAATGTGTTTGTTAAAGTATTAAATGTAGAATATAAAAATTCAATCAAAATTTGTAGATAAGTTTTGATGCTCTCATCTGTCTGGATATCATGTTGAGTTTTAATTCAAGTCAGCATCAAGTTGGGTGACAAGGAATATGATCAATGCTTTTCCTACTGTCGCCTCACAGTAACTCTGTGTATCCTATACAAATTGTGATCCTTATTTTTTCAAATAAATGTTGAAGTTTCAAAAATAAATTTTGCTTATTTTATGGAACCAAACTCATTCATGATCTAAAGGATTACGCCCTGCAGTCTCATGCATTTGAAAGGGTATAAATAATGAAGTCACTATTGAAATGAAGAATTGAAATTTATAATTTACGCAAAGTAGGTAGGTAAACAAAATATGTAGATAGCACGTAATTTTTTTGGTGGGTGCGAAAGGACCTTCCTAGGGGAGGAAAAAACAAACACGTTATACATAAGAAGAAAAATAAAACTGATCGGAAGCACCAAAAAAAAAGACTTAAAATTCAATACAACTATAAAATATGACACCGATGGAAGTGAGTAGATATAATGACGATACATAATAGGAGAATACTGAAACTGCACACTTAAAAAAGTTAAGGAAGATGTGAAGGAAAGAAATGGAGAATCTTCCTTATCAATGGCAAAAAAAATACATTATTTTATACTGAGTATGTATAATTATAGGCACAGTGATGAATCTCATTAAAAAAATAAAATACTGGAAATAAATTAAAGTATAGTGAATAATTTATGAAAATTTGAGAAGTCCCTAATGGTGAAATTAAAACTCTGCTTTAAAAGGGTAATCCTTGTGCGATACATCCCTCTCCAAGGCACAAACGCGATCGTTCTTGTTCAGAGCATCAATGGCTTCAATGTCCTCTGGTGAAAGCTTGAAGTCGAACACCTTGATGTTCTCAATAATGCGGGACTTAGTCACAGATTTGGGGATGACGATGTTACCATTTTCAATCTGGTATCGAATGGCAATCTGAGCTGTCGATTTATTATACCTGGCAGCTATCTCCTTCAACTTCGGGTCATCCATTATTGTGGGCTCGCCTGGTTTGGCCCATGGTCGGTCTGGACTGCCTAGAGGACTGTAAGCTGTCACAACAATACCTTTGGACTTGCAGAACTCTCTCAGCTTCTTCTGTGTTAGATAGGGATGAACCTCAATTTGATTTGTGACCGGCTTGATTTTGGCGATACTCAAAATATTTTCAACCTGCTCAGGATTGAAATTTGAGATTCCGATAGACTTGGTCAAACCTTTTTCAGCGACAACCTCCATGGCTTTCCAAGTGTCAGTGATGCTTACATCACTGTAGAGCCCCTTGTCACCGTCTGCCGGGAACAACTCACCCCCTTCTTTGTAAGCTTGTGGCCAGTGGATCAAGTAAAGGTCTAAATAATCCAGTTGGAGGTCTGTGAGGGTCGTCTTCAGACCGACTTCTACAAGATCTGGACGGTGGAATGTGTTCCAGAGTTTGCTGGTGATGTAGAGGTCTTCTCTCTTGACCACTCCCTCTTTGATTTTGGCTGTGATAGCCTCGCCGATTTCTTTCTCGTTCTGATACACATGAGCACAGTCAATGTGCCTGTATCCTGCATCAATGGCGTCCTTCACAGCTTGACCGACTTGCCCGGGTTTTGATTTCCAGGTTCCTAATCCGAAAGTGGGGAACTTCTGGCCATTGTTGAAAGTTACGAAGGGAATTTCAGATGCCATTACAAGAACTGAAAACAAAGAAACAAACACAGGTTTCACTTGTCTTACTCATTGCCCTGAATTCATAAATTATATAAGGCACTTTTTTATTTGCGTATTGTAAAGCAACTGAAAACCTCTCAAAATTGTCTACTTCAGAGAGCCATGAAGCTAGTTATCTAAGTTTTGTTTCCAAGGCGCGGAGTCTTCAGTGATTTGGGTTCCATTGACTGAGCATCATTTGCTTGTATTGGACCATTTTTGGCCTTGAACTGAAGTACTGCTTTTTTATTGCATCTATTTTTCCGTATGCATCGACAATTAAACTGCAGAAAAACATTTCTTGTTTGCAGTGTTTCAAATTCATCATCTCCACTTAATTGCTTGAAACTTTCACAGAATATTTTATACACATAGATGAGATGTCAGTGCAGTTTTCAAGAAACGTCATGGAGAAATTTTCTTTTTGAAAAATAAATTCCTACAACTGAAAGTTTGCAGCTTTGGAAATTGAGAAACAAGTTTTTACAGTTTCACTATCCATATCAATCTGGACACTATGGAAACGCTAATATTCGTTTGCAGCGTTGCAGACTTTCTGACATACTTCATTTACTACATGGACAACTAATGAATGTCGTTTCTTAACAACTTTGAAGATGTTTCTTCTGTGCAAGAGGAATATTCTGTGAAAATTCGAAGCCACAATGATGGCTCGGTCTCCTTAAAAAAATTGAATTAGAGCGGAGATTTTGAAACACCGCAACCGATATATGCATTATTACGGTTTCACTGTCACTGTGTGACCGCACATAATAAAATGAGCCTTGGTCCACACCACCAAAACCCAGAATTTGTAATGAATATACCATAGCAAGGAAGATTGTTCTACCGAGGTAAAAACATTTCTGGACAAAAAAAGCCTGTCAAAATGTCAAATAAATGATGTTATGATGATCTACGGTTGCTGCATAAAAACAAAACAGAATCAGACAAAAATATCAAGAAAAGCATTTTGATGGCTAAATTGCGAAACAACATGCTCCTTTTGCGACATTGCAGATTTCCCGTCATACTTAATTTTTCCTTTGAAAACTTAGCCCATGCAATTTCTCAAGATCTGCCTCGATTTTATTTCTCTATTGGCAAAATATTCTGTATAAATTTCAAGCTATAAGGTAGGCTTGTTTCTCTTTAAAAAATAAAATGGGAGCAGAAAAGATGCACTACAATGAAGATATGTGGTTTCACACTTCGGCCATCGCTTTAAAATTCTTATCAGTCACGGACACAGTGGAAAACTGATGATTTTGTCGCAACTGTACATCCGCCATGGCTTCAAAAATGAATTGAATCCCTGGAAATTTGTTCTTCAGAACAATAGGGACAGTTTTTCAGATAATTTAGAAGACAGGAATGTTTGGGTGTTATTTCTGTGATATGAAAAGACGAACCTCAGTAAGTACAGTTGATCAAGGAAACCGGTGTTTTCGGAAGTAATTTCAGCAGTCGTGGGTTGTATACTCAAGGAAGCGTCTTCTCAGGCAAACAAACTGAAAAAAAAACCCTGAAATGAGGAAGTTTGAATTAGAAGAATTCTATACGACAGTGAAAAAAAATAGAACACATCATATCACTTTCAAAACATCATTAAAATTTTAAAATGAGCAGATGAATGTTCTTTCTCGGAGCTATTCTACAAGATGCAGTTTCATCACTTCATACCATAATAAGACTGAAACTATAGGTACTTAATCTAAACAAAACATTCAATACATGCTTACCATGTAGGAAGAGAAAATTAACAGGGTCCTCAATGAACAAAATGCTTTATATTCTGCCACTAAACAATGAGACAACAACATGCATTCTGCACTTGTCGCTGCTTCGCATGTGAAGGCTGAGGGATGTTATATGTTTGTACCTTGGGGGCTGCGACCCTCATTGAATGAATGATAGTATGACTTTACAAGGGCTTGCTTGGTTCCGTTTAGACCCTAGGAAGTGCTTAAACTTTAAAATTATAAACTGTAGTAATAAAGCAACCTCTACTGTTAGAGAAAGTTGAGGTTATGTAGCAACAGTGGCTAAAACTAAATAATTGAGGCCCTGCAAACGTAAGTACCAGTAGACAATAAATTGGCAGTCGGAGGAGGCAGAAATTGGAAAATATATGTTCAATATGGGAGTGATTACTTTGGTATGAGTTCCAATCTAGGTGCATGCGAGAACTTCACCACACGGGGTTCCGATCTATCTGATTCAGTAAAAAAGATATATTATGTAATAGATGTTGCACGAATCAACTTACTCACCTGAGTTGTAAAAGAAGGAGGTATGAAGTGTACAATGCGGTGAACTGTTGAAAGAAAAAACTATTCGAAATACTGAATAAGACCGAAAACTAAGGTGCCGGTGTGGTGTGCCGAACAGCTGAACTTGGAATTCTTATCAGTGACGTTATCAAAAGCTTTTTACAGCAAACGGGTCGGGTAGCGAGTTAGCGACTGTTGACTGTGGCGACAACTAGAGTCCCTTCGACAACAACAACAATCAAGAGCTGTGGAAACTTCCATCAGAGGCTCCAAGGTCATTACGGAGATTCACGATATCCGGCGAGGATTTTCATTTCCGGTTTTGCGTTTCCGGTTCTGCTGTTCATTTCAGTGTGCTGCGCTGCCAAATTTTTGTTCTGAGAGTAATAATAATATCAGGTGACTTACTTCGTCTTGTGGTAACATTCACCTAGTAAATTTTTTTACTTCCATTTTTTTTTTATTTATCTATTTGAATTCTTATTCTCACTGTTAATCTACTCAATTTCTTAAATATAGGTATAAATAAAGCTACCGTACCGATTCATTATCAACACTTTACAAAAACTGTTGCACCTATTTCCTTCAAACTTGGCAGGAATGAAGCTAAGAATCGCAAGAGCATGTCTAAAAAAAATCAAATTTTCGAAAGGCTGCCGCTGAAGCCCAAAAAACAGAAAAGCTATTTATTTTTAAAAAATGAAACCACTCCTAAAACCTCTACGTTCTATATTAGCATCGATATGAGTTTCTATGTTTCCACGTTTCGTCCGACTCCTCTTACTGACTCGGCTGAGCGCCAAATGCGCTGGTAAGGCGATTGGTATCTGAAGTCAAAACGCCTTCACTCCGTGAGTATGCAACACGGACATCCATGGAGCCTGAACAGTTGCATCCAGGCGTTTTGATGAAATTTTTTGTGTATCCATCGCATGCGAAACTAACTGGAACTTCGGTAGTTTCTCTCACACCTTACTTTAATTCCAGCGATGCCTATTGTGCCAACAAAGTAAACCATTATCGATTTTTATAGCAATACTCGTCCACTCGTCTTTCGACGAAATGAAATGCGACAGGTGATCTGTAGTATCACAAGCCTGAATGCACGCACGTATGATTTCCTAAATGCAATTCCGAAACCAGCACAATAACGGCTAGTAAATATGTCGGTAAAAATTATATTAGGTTCTCCTCTTTCCTTCCTGAAATGTTGGTTGCGTCTAGCTTTGTTTTTACGTGTTGAAAAATAGAGACCTATACGTCACCAATGCAGTATGAGGGTGTAGGAAGGAGACGGGGGAGGGGGGGGGGTCGAAAACTCCGGGGTACAGCGTTGCGTAGTTTAAGGGCCCAATGCATTTATCTGATCTGCTCGATGGCTTCTAATTAAAATACATTTTGCGCTGAAGGAACTAATTTGGGCCCATCCATGAAAGCACCTATCTGTATGGGGAAGCTAATGATTCAAATATTATTTCTCGAATGAATGCCAAAAACACTATCTATATACAGTCTCTTATCCCAACCCAAGTAGCACAGATTGCAGTAAGTTGCAATTACATGATAAAATTATTGCTACTGCATCGGAGTTTCGTGTATGTTGCCGTTGCCTACCTATTAATTATAGGCAGATGTCATTTTGAAGATTGAACCAATAAAATTTCATCGCACCGCATATTGCCTATCTTACATGGAGCTCACTTTGTTGATTGTTTAAAATCGGCATTTATTGAATAAATTATGTAAAAATCGCAATATCATGGTAAACAAATTTCAATTTTATCGCAGTAAATCGCAATTTCATTTCAATTTTTTCATTATACTGTGCTACGTAGTAAAATTAAATTCAATCGTGTGCGGCAACCCAAAAAGCACGGTGCAACGAAAATATTGAAATTAAATTGCAATTTGATTCCAATAAAATTATGATTTTTTTACCAATAAATTGCAATATTTTTACATAGTTTATTTCATTATGCTGATTTTGAACAATCAACAAAATGAGCTCCATGTGTCAGAAAGATAGGCAACATATAATACATTGAAAAATTGCAACTTGTTTCAATTTCATTGCAAAAAGTTTCAAGAAATGGGGCCCCTTCAAATAGGAGCTAGGCAACATGCACAACACTCAGTGGAATTGCAATATTTTTACATTTTAATTGCTCCTTACTGCAATCTGTGCTACTTGGGAACCTGATTATCCTTACCTACCCATAGAGTACATAGAGTCGTAATGTAAGTGGGTGAGCTGGCGCCACTTTCAAGCATTTTCCAGGTCCCGAATTCCGAGACTCCTGTGTGACGCCGGGTCACTTTTTCGATACATAATCGATTGTTTGCGATACACGGGTACCCGGCCATCCGATGTAAACAAAGAAGATGGGGATCACCACGTATTCCGCACCGCCATTTTGGATCGAACTTGTATCGAAAAAGTGACCCGAAGTCGGCGCACACCGGGCTCAGAACTCGTCGAGCAGAACATGGCGGTAGCTCTCCCATTTACATTACGACTCTATGTACTCTATGTCCTTACCTGAGTACGATTTGACACGAAAATCCTTGGATAACGAACTTGAACTCAGGGCTTCTCCGCGGGCGAAATCACGAGAAGTGGATCACCCGGCGCAATAAGCTCGCCCGGCTTGCAGCAAATTTTCTCGACGTGGCCAGTGACAGGAGCAGAAACCGTCAATTCCATCTTCATGGCTTCGACCACGAGGAGCGAGGACCCTGCTTGAACCCATTGTCCATCTCCCACCAAAATCTTCCAGACGCTTCCGGATAAATCAGCTCTAACTAGATGGCCACTATGCTCCAGAGGCTCATCCACCGACCGGTCCGGAGGTTGGAAGGTTTGCTCCTCGTCTCTCCAAAGAGTGACCTCAGCATCGAAAGCGGCTTTCTGCCGATTTTGAAAAGCGGCGATGCTCTCAGCGTTGTCTGCGAGGAACTTCCGGTAGGCTCCGAAGTCGAAATCAGTCTGCTCGATACGGATTTGCGTCCTCCCCTCTCGGAACGCCTCGCGCTCAGCCTGTAGCTTGCTCTCAGTGACTGGGTAGAAGCGAACCTGGTCGAAGAATCGCAGTAGCCACGGCTGATCGTTTTGGAATTGGGGGCTCTTCACGAACTTGTTCCAGATCGGGAGGGTGCGGCCGACTAGCTGGTAGCCACCGGGAGAGTCCATTCCGTAGATGCACATGTACATCCCACCGAGCCCGACCGTGCCCTCGGCAGTGAAAGTGCGGGCCGGGTTGTACTTGGAGCTCAGCAAGCGGTGGCGTGGGTCCACGGGAACCGCGCAAGGCGCGCCGAGGTACACGTCGCCCAAACCGAGAACAAGATAGCTCGCCTGGAAGATGATGTCCCTGACATCGTTGCGGTGTTCCAGACCGTTGATGCGCTGGACGAAGTCGACGTTGCTAGGCAGCCATGGCGCTTCGTTTCGCACGGTTTCTCGGTATCGACTGATGGCAGCCAACGTGGCACTGTCTTCGAAAGCCATCGGTAGGTGAACAACGCGGGATGGAATCCGTAACGATTCGACATCGCCCAGTTTCGTTTCGAGCTCGAGTAGATGTCGCATTAGCATTTTTTGGTGGAGGACGTTGCTGTCGTAACGTATCTGCAAAGATCGCACACCTGGTGCAAGCTCCTCCAATCCTGGTAGAGGCTTCGTTTGGAGCGCTTCCATCAGTAGATAAACCCGCAGGCGCAGGGCTAGATCGAGGATATTCTCACCGTATTCTAAAAGGATGTAGGAATCGCCGGCTTGCCGGTAAACTGCACGTGGACGATTGCCCTCGGCTGGTAATTCGGCGAGAATGGTGGTATAATCACTGAGGGGAAGTTCATAGATTGACGGATCGATTTTCATGGTGGCAGAGAGTGACTTGATGTCATTGATCTGGGTTTGTTCGAGGCTTTGCGCTTCCTGGAAGCTGATAAGTCGGAAACGGATTCGATCACCCGGCTTCACCTGACCGACTTTCCACATCTCGGCCTTGGCGATTGTTACGGGACAAACAAACCCTCCGAGGCTCGGACCGTCCTTGCTGAGGATAACCGGCGAGTCCCCGGTGAAATTGATCGAGCCGATCGCGTACTCACAGTCGTGGATGTTCGACGGGTGGAGGCCTGCCTCGCCGCCATCGGCCCGAGTCCAACTCGGCTTCGGTCCTGACAGACGAACGCCGAGTCGATTTGAGTTGTAGTGCACAACCCACCAAGCAGCAAGGAACTCTTCCATCGACTCGGTGGTGAAGAAGTCCGGAGCACCGTGGGGACCGTACAGCACCGCTATTTCCCAGTCACTAGAATACGTGGGTATTATGCTCTGATGCACTGCTTGTGGCAGGGTCACAGGCGCCGGGGTGCAGCAGGCTCTCACCCCAGGCATAGAGATAGGTAGCAAATCGGAAGGACAGAACGTCCGGCCCGCATGGCCACCGAATTGACCGAGGACGAATGTTGAGCGACTACCTAGGTACAATGGAACGTCGAAGCCGTTGCGAACTGCCAGGTAAGTCCGACAACCAGAGGTCGCGCGTCCTAATTTTAAGACTTGGCCAGCCTGGACATCTACCGGCCTCCAGTACGAGACAGGCTGCCCGTCGAGCTCCGCAGGACACTGCGCGCCAGTCAGCGAGATCAAAGCAGCGCAATGGAACTTGAGAGTCGGGCCTTGCAAAGTGAATTCGAGTCCTGCCGCGCTCGCATGGTTGCCGACGATCCTATTGGCTAGCCGGAACGCGAGATCGTCCATGGGACCGGAGGGCGGAACCCCGATGTCCCAGTAACCGAGGCGCCCTGGGTAGTCCTGAATCGTCGAGTACGTCCCGGGTTCCAGGACCTCCACAACGCTCGGAGAAAAAGCGAACGTGTCGAGCAGGCGGGTGTAGGCCCGTCCCGATCGAAAGCTGGGGTCTCGGATTATCTGGCGGAGGTAGTCCAAGTTCGTGACGATGCCGTGCAGTCTCGTTTCTCCCAGAGCCTCTTGCAATCTTCGAAGAGCGTCCTCGCGATCGCAGCCGTGGACCACCAGCTTCGCGAGCAATGGATCGTAGTGCGACGTCACCTCGCTGCCGGTGGAGACCCACCCGTCAATCCGCACGTTATCAGGAAAGTGGACTTCCGTCAAGACCCCCGGGCTGGGTTGGAAGTTCTTTATCGGATTCTCCGCGTAGATGCGCACTTCAATGGCAGCCCCTTGGGGGGCGCGAGACAAGGCGGTCAAGTCCAGTTCCTCCTTCGCAGCGACCCGGAGCATCCATTCTATCACATCTATCCCCAGAACCATTTCGGTCACCGGGTGCTCAACTTGAAGGCGCGTGTTGACCTCGAGGAAGAAGAACGCCCTCTCAGTATCGTCGTATATAAACTCTACGGTACCGGCGCTTCGGTAGGCAACGGATTCACCCAATCGGATGGCTGCCTTTAGAAGAGCCTCGCGTGTTGTGGTAGGGAGATTCGGCGCGGGTGTCTCTTCGACTACTTTCTGATTACGGCGCTGCAATGAACAGTCTCGTTCGCCGAGGGCTACTACATTCCCATTCCCGTCGCCGAATATCTGGACCTCGATGTGACGTGCGCGGTCGACAAAGCGCTCGACGAAGACCCCGGAATCGCTGAAGAACTGATCTCCGAGTCGTTTGACGCTCTCGTAGGCCGCGGACAAGTCTTCGGGCGAGTCGCACCGTCGCAGACCGATGCCTCCACCACCAGCAGCGCTCTTCAGCATCACCGGGTACCCGATGCGCTTCGCCTCGGTCAAAGCATGTTCGACGCTTGAAAGCAATCCACTTCCGGGCGTCAGTGGGATTTCCAACTGGGATGCCAGTTCCCGGGCGCGGTGCTTCAAACCGAATTGTCGGATCTGCTCCGGAGTTGGCCCGATGAAGACTATGCCTGCCTCCTCGCATGCGTCCGCGAACTCGGCGCTCTCTGAGAGGAATCCGTAGCCCGGGAAGATGGCCTCAGCGCCGCTCTGCTTCGCCGCCTGTAGGATTTTCTCGATGTTGAGGTAGGTGTCGGCGGCTTTGGTGCCTCCGAGAGGAACGGCCGTGTCTGCTTGGGTGACGTGCGGGGCGTTGAAGTCCGGCTCCGAGTAGACCGCGATGCTACGCACGCCGAGGCGCTTCAGGGTCCGGATGGCCCGCACCGCGATCTCGCCGCGGTTGGCGACCAGCACCGTGAGGAACATCGCGGAGAGGTTAAGTTGGCTTTTTGAAGAGGCTTTCTTGCTCGTTAAACGCTGTGCATGGAACTGTTTCCTTGAGATTCCCTGAAATGAAAGAGTAAAAATGAATATTAAAAAAAAAAAAAAAAAAAAAATTGGGCGATTCTAACTTTTTGGAATTATTCAAGTAGCACAGTGCCACGAAAATGTAGAGATAATATTGCGATTCACCTGGAAAATAGTATCTTGGACCGAGAGTTCGGACTCTAAAATTTGACAAAGAAAAAATACTCTTTATTCCACCAGATTTTTGCTTGAATTAAAAAGAAATCCGTTTAAATTAATTGTTTGGCTCTTGATTCAAGCAAAAATCCGATTGAATCAAGGTATTTTTTCTTGTCAAATTTCTCAAGAGTCTGGACTTTGGGTCCAAGAGACTTTTTTTCGAGTGTTTAATGCAATAAAATTGAAATTTTTTTTCACTGGCTACGAAATAAATGAAAAATTTGTTCGTCATTCCGTGAATAAGTACATATTTTAAACAATCAATAAATTGATTGTGAGTTTCATTTGTCAGAGAGATAGGCGATTTGCACCGCGATGAAAAATTACAACTCATTTGAATTAAATTGCAATAATTTCAACGTGGAGAGTTGTTTCAATCGGTAGGTAGGCAACATACACAACACACCAATGTCAGCAGAAATAATAATACCATGTAATTGCAATTTCTTGCAATCCATGCTACTTGGTAGAAAAATAAGATTTTGCAAAATAAGCAGAGATATTAGAAATTTTTACTTTTTGAGAATGGGAACTTGGTGATCGTGAATCGGTATCTTCTGGTCAGGGCATCTAGAGCCTTGACAGTGACACATACCGTGGTCATGACACCGATCCCAATTTACTAGTCTCAAGAGTCGCGTTTGACAGCAAGTGTACTTCATTCTTCAATACATATATTATTTTGAGTTGCTTGCCATTGTTGTTATTTTTTCGTTAAAAAAAGAGAAGGAATTTTAGAATTGGCCACTGAAAAGCGTGATATCTGAACTTTTGGTCAGAAATCATAAAATTCAGCTCAAGAAATGTTCTCTTGTACTTATACATTGCAAGTGTCTTATTTTTCCGCAGTTTGTAAGACAAAAAAAATGAGGGCATAAATCAAGCAGAAAAAAATTGCCACTCAGAGAGACATAATTGCACTAATTTACGGTCTGTATTTTATTGGAGGGAAAAGTAGGTGAACACACTTGAAGTGACTTGAAGAGCACAATAGAGATGAGATATGTGCAACTTCTATTACTTATATGTTTTAATCGCTAATGTAAAAAAATACGTGTCTTCGATTACGACGTTGCAAATCGCTGCTCATGTTTTTGAAAAATAATCAACATTCTTGAATTATACAAAAATATTCCAAAAATAATCATCATTTCCTGAACATTTTCCCCCTCATTCCAAAACATTCACACAGTATTTGATGTTTTGTTTCGTTATTTGAAACTAATAGTAGCCCGAGTCGCAATAAAATACAAGGAAAAACAGTTAAAAATGGTTCAGGAGGACTACCATACACCCAGGTCAATAAAATGTTTTTTTTAGCCATGTAAACTCATTCCCTAGTGATTCTCTCACCTAAATTTTTTTAGGTAAAAATATAAATAAATAAAATAATAAAAAATAACGATTAAATAAAAATATCCTAGAGATCTGGAGACGCTGTAATTTAGATGCAATTATAGCCATCGATTTTATTTTCGGTTCGAGGGCAGGGGCGGGAGGTTGGGCCCCAGAGAAAACCTTCAAGTGTGAGCCATTGATGAAAACATGTTTTTTTTTTGCATTTTAAAAAAATAAAAAGAAGCGTTACCTTCACGAGAAAATTGCAGAAAATACTATCATTTTATAGAGGAAAAAAATGCCTCTCAGGGCTTCCAGGATTTTTGAAAATAATTATGCGCACATTTGCAAATGATATAAACTCTACCGCACCGACGCACTCGTTTGAAAAATGTATGAGTCTAAGAAAACAACGCTGACAGCACTTTTAGCAATGGGCACAAGTAAAGTTATCAAAACAGGTTTGTTGAACACTGTAGTGTAATATATTATTAATCCTTCTACTTCTACATTGGCTTACTAGCTAGAATCTCACCGACTGGTAGATAAGACGTGCATAGAAGACGCGGAAGACACGACAGACCCTCAAGTTGGGAACTGGTCGGAGTAAACAAATGAGGAGAGAAGGCACAAAGAAATATGTCCGACTCGCATGCGTTGTCAATTATGAAATTTAAAGCGGTCGTCATCGACACAAAGACGCAGAGCGTAGAGCGAGTAGAACAACGCCGATGGCATGGCGTGCTTTGCGATACATCGATTGATCTGCCATTTAAACCTATGAAAAGGATCGATAAGCAGGGTGTTCGCGACGAACACCTCAATAATCGATTCTTTACCACAGCCTCAAATGGGGAAATATCGATAATCGGTCACTCAGGCCTCGCCGCTGGACAACATTCTCACTATTGACGAGCAGCAAGGTCGATGCATGATTGATTGGGCAGACCCAGCTTATCTGGGTTAAAAATACGAAGTGCCTCTGATGTGTAAGGATAAACAGCACGAGTGCTAAACCACGTATCTCTATTGCGGTGTAACGAAATGTTCGCTCCTATTTTACTTTTAAAAAAAAAAAAATAAAAAAGATAAACAATCGCTTTTATGGCTTGAAATCGTCGTTCGTCTGACGTAAGGGCGTATCTCGATCTCCACATAAGCCCTGTAAAGCAAGGAGTTATATGGACAGCAGGGTTCACGTGGAAATCAAGATACGCCCTTACGTCAGAGGAGCGACTAAATGTATGTGTCACAGGCAAAAAGTCAAATCAAGCATTTTGTCTAATGCCGCGGCAAACAGCCAAATATTCTCACTTGGATTGAAATACTTCTTTATTTCGCTGATTTTAGACAAAATGAACAACATTTTGCAATTAGGAACTATAATTTCTGACTCATCGGTAAAAACACTTATGTCCATAGGGAAACAAAGGATACATACGTTGTTTCTAAACTGAGCCAGAAGTTGTAGTTCCTAATTGCAAGATGAAGTCCAAATCATCTGCCTTTGAAGGAAGGAACTCTTTTCAAAATCTTATAGTGGTATCTTTAATGACTTTCACCCGTCAAGGAACATTTATCTAGATAGAAGCAGCATGTCAAAGATACAGAATTTTCAAACTTTGAAAGTTAAAATGTACTAGGTGCAGTTGGAGAGATAAACACAAGGAGCGTTTGTAGATTTGATGAATTCACTTTTAAAAGCATTTAAAATTTGAGAGCTTTTGGTTATAAAAACATTAAAATAAATAAAAATTTTACTGAAGGAAATTTAGCAACCAGTGGTCGTTACTTGGTCGAAGGCTCTTACGGCGTTCTCCCGTGCTTAGCACGGCGCACAGAGGATCGAGTCAATTCGAGAGGTCGGACATGAAATTTTTGACTAAAACTGCAAATTTTGATGTTTTTTTCGTCACATTTTACATTTCAGGGAGTGTTTGCAGTAAAAAATTTCATGAGGAAACCAATAAAATCACTTTTAGAACCTGAATTTTTGTATAAACGGAGTTATAAGCTTTCGAAGTTTCCAAATTTTGTCCGACCTCTCCTATTGACTCGATCCACTGTGCGGCGGAGTCGAGTTTTGACTATCAGTGATGATCAGTGGCGATTCTGTAAATTAGCAAAACTTTTTATCTTCCATTTAAAATATAGATTCAATATAGATTTAAAAATCGATTGTTTTACATACATTCAGATCGGAGAGGGGGGGGGAGATTGCCGACTTTCAAAAATCGCCTCTGGTGGCGATTGGGATCCACGGCACCGCGGTTAATCGAAAAGTGTGAATATGGGTGACTCTCGCAAGTTTGCGCAAAAAGGAGAGGAAAAAAGGGATTCGGAGAAAGAAATAAGGAGGGAACGGAGTAAGGAGGAAGGGAAAACGCTCATTTTTGGCATTTATTCATGACGAAATTGACTCAAACTGCAAATTGGATACTTTAAAAATTCAAAAAATTTTCTGGGGAAAGCCCTCCGGACCCTCCTCCTTACGTTCCTCTCGTTAAAGGTGTCTGGATCTGTCTATGGTGCAACCATGGTGTTCACTGCTCGTAAATAAACAGAAGAAAATTGGTTCGATTTTGCATGCACTTTTATTTTTATTTTTTTCTTTCTTTTTTTTAACGACTTTAAATGACAGAATTGACCGTAATCCATACAGCGTGTGCAAAAACTCAATGACACCAACAAGTTGAAAAACGCTGACTTCACGAGTTTAATAACTGATCGCGCCGAACGCGAACACGGTGCGCGGTGTGGTCGGCATGGAACGCATATTAGCGCCTGCAAGACAGCGGGAATACTTCACATATTGCGCGTTCACTACGGTGCGCGACTGCATCGTTGAAAAGCCAGTATGTCTCGGTGCATGCCGCGGCCGGCCCAACCACGGACCACGGTGGGCACCATTTCTGATCAGTGCAAACCGCGAGCCTGCACTGCCGTGCTAAGGAAAGAACGCCGTATGAACATTCGAGAGCTGCCAAATTTCCTTCGATAAAATGTTTATTTTTGAGTAAAAATATGAATATTTGTATGTATATTTTTTTAAGGAACTTTAGGTGAAATTGCGAAAAAAATTATCTGAAAAATTGGATGAAATATATTCACAAGTTAACCAGGAAATTCGTGTTTTATCAAAGTAAATTTCACTGGAAAAAAAACACATTGGTTCTAGAGTCCAAACTCTTAAAAACATCGACAAGAAAAAAATACTCTTGATTCAATCAGATTTAAGCTTAAATCAAGAACCAAGCCTCTTAATTTGAGCGGATTTCCTTTTGATTTAAGCTTAAATCTGATTGAATCAAGAGTCCTTTTTCTTGTCAATGTTTTCAAGAGTCTGGACTCTAGATCCAATGTGTTTCTTTTTTCCAGTGTTGGCAACGCTTGAAGGTTCATACGGCGTTTTTTTTTTTTTTTTTTTTTTTAGCACGGAAAAGAAATCCTCGAGGAATCGGGAGATCGTATAGTGATTTTGCAATCCTGAATGGTACCTCGAGTCATTGATGTTGAAGCCAGTGGGGAGGCGTGAATGATCGATTATCGATACTTCCTTATTTGAATCTATGGTGAAGAATCGATTATTAAGGTGTTCGCTACGAACACCCTGTTCATCGATCCTTTTTCATAGGTTTAAAAGGCAGATCAATCTATACATCGCAAAGCACGCCACGCCAGTGGTCGGAGCTCGTTCATCTTTTCTTGATAGACTAAAACTAGAGCCTCTCTATCGCGAGAAAATTGACCGATCTCGTATAGTTCTCCTTATAGATGAGCGATTGCCGTAATTTAGAGAATTACTCAGCGCCAATTCTTGAACTACTGTGATTTTTTCTCTCTGTGCGAAGAAAACCCTGCGAAAACCTCAAGGACTGATTTGTCCTCCTTCAAAAAAAATAATAGACCACAGTAAAAGTCCTATTTAAATGATTAATGTATTAAAATTCTATAGACGGAGTTACTTTTCACCTAAGTCAATTTGTTGAATGGTTTAAAAACCTGTTGTTGGTTGTTTTGTGCATGTAATCATCATTTTCATTTATCTCACTTACTGAATTATTTAACACTTCATATTTTATATTTTGTCTATTTTATTCTGTTTGTATAATTTATTCAAAGATGTTTTATTCGGTGTTCGTTCTCTTATTATTTGACTAGCTTCGTTTTTTAAGCTACTGATAAGCTACTGGATGGGCTGTGCCCGAAAGATGTCTATGGCTGTAATGTAATAAGTTCTTGTTAATTATATATTTGCAAGGTTACAACTTTTTTAAATTTAATTGTATTTCATTAATGTATTAGGAACTCTAAACTGTTTAAAGTAGTTATAAACTCTGACCACCCAATGCAATACAATTTTGAAGAAACCAGCCATTTATAAACGTAGAAACAATTCTGTTATAGATTGATGTTCGCGGGAAAGTGTGGAAATACTGCTGTTTTATCGTAAATAACGTCAACTTTGCGCACTTTACCGCTCACTCACGAAGGGCCATCCGTAAAATACGTAATTCTCTAGGGGAGAGGCCGGGAGGGGGAGCAGGGCGGGAAAGCCTAGAAGAACGTTACGGAATTTCATTTTTTCGTAGTAGGGGAAAAGGATGGGATCTACGTCTTCGAAGCTTTAAGAGGTGAAGGGAGGTCGAAAACTTCCAAAGTTAACGTTACGTATTTTATGAACAATCCCCAACTCTCTTTTTTTCAATGAAGTTAGATTATAAAAATGATGTCATTTGTATTTTTGTCACAACACAATGTTAATTGTCATGACTTGTATAGGATTGATTTCCTGACTTCCGGTTGTGTGACTCGTTCACCTCGTGAGCATGGGCAATAGCCCCCCCCCCCCCCCCCATTCTGATCGGCCTCTTCCAAAAAATGTCAAAGACCCAAGCTACTAATTAGTTTTGAGGTAAAAGGCATAGGGAATGTAAAAAATATGAGCTTAATCCTAACATAATAATCGATTAAAGATGTCGGAAGATGAACATGTCTCGCAAAGAGAGCAGCTTTCTACGATTAAGAAACGTGGAATGTAGTTTGACCGATTCCGGTTGTGGTTTTTGATTTACTTGAAAGCTTGGAGTAATGCTGCTGCATTCTTGCGATAAGACGTATTGAAATGAATTACGAGTTAAATTAAGATGCTTTAATTTAAAACCCACAGATATGTATGATGTTTTTGAAAACAAGTCAGTAAGATTCCCATCATCTGTAATATTTAATTCCATTTAATTTGTCATTGAGAATGGCTGAAAATTGCTCTCGAGACGTTTCAATTCTCAAAGCCAAATTCCAATTTCTCATGGGAGTTGGCCACCCGGGCCCCCCTCTGTAGCTGGGGGAGTCCCCCAGACCTCCTTTAGCCCAGGTTTTATATCCTACTGTGGCCCCCCCCCTCCACAGAAAATTCCTAGGTCCAACCATGTCGTGAGATTTAAAGAGTGACCACTGACCATGTTGGACAGTGCTACAATTCGCATACCTTGTCTATAAGCCTATTACCTGCTCTGGCTGAACTATTCAGTCCCTTAAAAATATGTTAGTCGAATTTTAAAGGAAATTCTTTCTCGGGTATTTGGTTGGTACTCCACTTCTCGGTCATCCAGCAGGGAGGACACGATGCTGCTGAACAGGCTCGGACTGGCCACAGCCGCTAGACCGCGATCGCGGCCGGGGCCCTCGTCCTCAGAGGGCCCCACAATTTTTTTTTTAATTCTCTTTCTTTGCCGTCGTCCTCGGGGCCCCCGAGGAAGAGGGCCCCAGGATTGCTTCCATTAATTTTAAGACTCTGTAATCTAAGGGTTAATTAATTTTCGACGACTGGGGCCCTCGAGTCGGGCGCCTCCACTGTTACAAGTTATTCCAGTGAAATTTTTTGACGTAATCTAAAACTTACGTGCTCTCAAAATTGCGTATTAGGTCGAATATTGTATACAATCCGAACCTCTAAAAGTTAACAATTTTATTAGCGTCCGGGAGGATAAAATTGTATTCTCGGGATATAAGAGATCCAAAAATTTTCCGGGGGACTACCGCCCCCCGGACGCCTCTCTTTCCTAGGGGGGTCCCCCCCACCCCCCACCCGTGGGGGCCCTCACGATGCGTCGCCGCGGCCTAACTTTTTTCGCGCCAGTCCGAGCCTGCTGCTGAATTTACTGCTGTTATGTCGAGAATGACGTCAGTTTTTACGCAGTCAGTGTACTCGGACAACGCTATTTTTTTAGACGCGACAAAGTTTGTTCTTTAAAGGCGGCCATTTCGGTACTTTTAATAGGTTTAAAGTAGAACAAAATCCACTTATTTTCTCTTTAAAATATCGCGGAAAAAACGATTCGCAAAGCGGGAAGTTGGGAAATCAAATCCAGAGAAAAATATTAACAAGTGTCAACTGGCGCAAGAAAAAAAAAATTATAGAATGGAAATCTTTTTTAAACTATAGATTCATCCGCAAAATAAAAAGGTTGAAAAAAATTAAAACAAATCATACTATACAACATAAAGTCATAAGAGTAACGCGTAATGCATAACGCCTGAAGCGCAAAGCACTTCGGGGGGGGGGGGGGGGGGGTGGATTGCGAAGTGGTCAGAGGATGTGCCCCTAGTATGAGCACTGGAAATAACAAGTCCCTTAAATCTAGAGTTCAGACTCTAAAAAATTTGACACGAAAAAATACACTCGATTTCATCGGATGTTTGCTTGAATCGAGAGCCAAGCCTCTTAATTTGATATCCTTTTGATTCAAGCAAACATCCGATTGAGTCAAGAATATTTTTTCTTGTCAAATTTTTTAAGAGTCTGGACTCTGGATCCATGCGACTTTTTTTCCAGTGATTCTTCAGTATTTCCTCAATTTCAGAATTTTCTAAATCGTGCGAATTTTTTCTTTTAAAAAAATAGTGAATAACGATGACTAAAGTGCGAATTCACGTATCTCCATTGCGGTGTTTCAAAACCTCTGCTCTTATTTCATTAGTTCCAGGAAAAACAAGTCAACAATGTAACTTGAAATTTCTGCGTAATATTCTGCTGATATGGGAGGAAAGTCAAAGGAAGTTTTCAGGAAATCGAGTTGACTAGTATGAAAAAGTGAAGTATGACGTCAGGTCTGCAACGTTGCAAACAGAGATACATGGTTCCGCACTTTGCCATCGATATATTTCAGTGACGTGGCGTGCTTTGCGATATATCGATTGTTATGCCTTTTAAACCTATAGAAAAGGATCGATAAACAGGGTGTTCGCAGCGAACACCTTAATAATCGATTCTTCACCATAGGTTTAAATGGCATAACAATCGATACATCGCAATTCACGCCGCGCTACTGATATTTACAAAAATAAAATATTCACGTTTGCTTTCCTTTAAAATTAAACATTACTCGGCAAAAAAAAAAAAAAAGCGAACACGCTTTTCAGATAAAAAGATGAGGATTTTACAACACTGATCGAGTTGGATCCCTTCCGTTGAATGCAATCCAAATACTGTATCATATGAAGTACGTAGCGACGTACTGCCGTGCCAAGGAAGAACGCCGTATGTACATTCGAGAGTTGCCAAATTTCCCTTGATAAAACATGTGTTTGTGACGGCGTTCATGCATATTTTTCCTTGAAATTTTCAGATATTTTATATTAAATTGCGTACAAAATTTTCCGAACAGTTTGGAAAATAATATTCGAAATTATACCAGTAAATTCGGTTTTTAGTGAAGGAAATCTGGCAGCATCTAAAGGCTCATCCGGCGTTTTTCCTTGGCACGCTAGCGTAGCCTAAACCTAAAATCATTAATCGGCGGTATTAGTCCGCAACCACGTATCTTGTTGGCGGTGTTTGTAAATCTCCGCTTCTATTGTACTTTTTTGGAGAACAAATCGGCACATTTCTTAAAGTTGTCGCAGAATGGACCATTAGACAAGGTATGAATTAAAGGATTCTGATACATGTTTCTTAACCAAAATTTCACGCAAAATACGATTCGCGCAACGAAAATGACTGAAACCAACTCCTAAGGAAGATATTAACGTTTTTATTTCACATTGGTCACGAAGAATTTGAACTGCCCGCTGACAAGAAACTCAAAGCTCTACGTGAGTCATATCACGCACTACAATGGTTTCAGCAAGCTTCTCAATCGAGCTATGTTCATTTCCCACCACGTGCTGTTCAAACTATGAGCAATTTGCTGTAGCTGAGCCAAAGCGTCAAGACTGAGGTTGCCAGATTTTTATATCGCAGAGACTAACATGATAATGTTTAGCGCGCGATGTGAATCACGTAGAGCATTGAGTTTTCATGAGCGGGTGGTTTCAATTCACGCATCAAGAATCAGGCCCGCCACATCCCATCTCGGGCCCTGGTACCAATTTTCTGGCCCGGGCCCCTAGCACGGGGGGGGGGGGGGGTCCGGGGGGCCTCCCCGGGAAATTTTTGAAATTTTAAATCTATTTGGACGCATTATGAAGCTCTTATGATGGAGATTTTCCATCAATTTCTGCAGAATAATTACGCCTTTTTGTTTACTTTCAGCACCAAAAACTTTCGAATTCTTGCATTCAAAACATCTATAAATTTTTTTTTTGAGGGGGCAGATGATAATTTTCAATTCTATGGGGAGCCGGGCCCCCTGGACTCCCCCTTCGTACGTCTATGGCAAGGGAGTTAAGCCATTGAAGTCGAGGATGCCCAGAAAGGAGCCTCTGAGCATCCGACAACGGAAGAAAATGAAACACAGTTACTAAAAATGTCATTCTACATATCGACGGTGAAACTACCAAACCACGTATCTCGGTTTGCGACGTCGCAGACTTCCTGTCATACTTTATTTTTTAAATGAAAAACTACTTAACATCCAGTCTTGAAAATTTCTGTGATTTTTCCTCTTTGTGCGGAGAAAATTCCTTGAAAATTTCAAGGAATGATATTGATTTGGTCTACTTCAAAAAAATAAAATGTGAGCGTAGATTTTTAAACACCGCAAACGAGATACGTGGTTTGGTAGTTTCACCGTCGATATACTCAAAATCTTGAAAATCTCTAAAAAAGTAAGAAAAATTTTATAGTGCCCTAGCGTGTTTTTGAAACTTTATTCACTTTTGCGGAATTCTTAGGGTAATTTTTTCACTTTTCCCTACGAGACAAGGGTTACACATGAATTCGTAGTGGTTTGTCACCTGCGTCACGGGCCCCTCCAGGGCCCGGGCCCCGGTACCATCAAGGACCCAGTATCCCCTTCCTTGTGGCGGGCCTGTCAAGAATCATTAAATATCTTCGTAAGGAGTTAATTTCGGTCATTTTCGTTGTGTGCATCGTGATCTACGTGAAATTTTGGTTGGGTAACATGTATCAGAATGCTGAAATTCGTACCTTGTCTAGTGGTCCATTTCCCTCGCACTGATAAAAAAAAAAAATCACGGAGGTTTTCAAGAATTATTGACGTTGAGCATTATTTTAAAAATAAAGTGCGACAGGGAGTCTGCAACGTCGCAAACCGAGATTCTTCCTTTCCACCAGGCGTCCTATTAAAAAAAATCGCTGAACTCAGTAACAGGAGTTCTGCCGTGCTAAGGAAAAACGCCGTAAGAACCTTCAGGCGTTGCCAAATCTCCTTTGATAAAGCACGAATTTCCAGATTAGTATATGAATATTTTTCTTCCAATTTTTCAGATAATTTCGTTCGCCATTTCTCCTAAAGCCCCTGAAAATTTCAAGGAAAAAATATTCACAACTTTCCTCAAAAATAAACATTTTATCGAAGGAAACTTGGCAACTCTCGAATGTTCATACGGCGTTCTTCCTTAGCACGGCAGAGTTGTGGATCACATTTTGCAAAAAGGAACCAAGAGCATTCCAATGTCGCTAGAATTGTGCAACTTACATCCTTTACAATAAAATTACTGGAATCGAGCAAAAAATTAAATTGATCAAAGTAATTTTTGTCTTGAAGTTATAGTTGATTGAGAGTAAATATAGGAATTGTTTAGATGATCAGTTCATATTTGCAAGGTATAAAGAGTTGCAGAATCTTAGCGACATTGAAATGCTCTTGGTTCCTTTTTGCGAAATGCAATTCTTGTGTATCATGGGTTTTGCTAGTAGATTTGGCAATGAGGGCGGATAGACAAATCTGATCGTGCGTGGCTTTGTGTGTGTGTGTGCGAGTGGGAAGCTTTCTCGCTCGCCCGTTGACAAACGATAAGAATTGGCGGGATGAAAATCTGCGAGACCGAATCCGGCGACCGGCGAGCCACGCGTAGCGTTGGGGAGGGGGGAGGGAGGCCTGCCTCGAGACATCCACCTCAGGCAAGCGCGTGCCCCTCCCCTCTGGTGCCGGTCAGTCAGTTTCCCCGAGCGCTACCACGAGGTTCACGCGTCGCAACCTGTTACGTAGTCGGTAGCACATTATTCTGTCTGAACTCGCTTACCTTTTACTTGTTTCGGTAATTACTCGTTTAAACAGTGCTTTCGGCTAGTAAGCTACGGTTTTCTCAATATCTGTGCAAGTTTTAATCGTTTCTTCGAGGATTGTGTGAACTTGTATGACTGATTCGAACTCGGCAAAGGTGAAGGATACTGACTTTTCCAATATGGCGGGCGTGAACGTATGGAACGTATCCTTTCGGTCTCTGGTCGCGTCTCATCGGTTGAAGTTATTCGTTTTCGCGTTGTGCAAGTAGCAAGTGAACTTTTCGCGAATATTCGTTCGAATTTTACGTGGCGTGATTCGAATTTGACGAGGACTATTCTCGGAAATGGAGATACTTTTCCTCCCTCTCATCGGTTGGAAGTGATTTTGTTTTCGCACTACGTGGGTGGCCTTCTTTCGATTATCCGTCGGATGTTTTCGTGGACTTGATTTCGGATTCGACAGTTTAGTGCTTTCTTAATTAAAAGAAAGCCGCCAAGATTTAGGTATTTTTGTGGTTGCGATCCCTTTGTGTTCGGCTGAAGTGACGAGGATCAGCCTCTGCTCTGTGTTCCGTTCGAGTTGGATCGCGTGGTTTCTTGAACCTCCGAGGTTCTGCGCGTGCTTTGCTCTAAGCTCCGACATTTCTATTTGTCTCGCATTTTTATTTCATCGGTTTCGGTACTCTCGTAATTAGTGATCCCTTTCCATGGTCGCGGATGGTTTCGGTTATCGTGTTTTCTTTGTTTTCGCGTCGTGTGAAACCGTGAGACAGTGATCGTGGATTCAGTGCGTTTTTTGTGTTCGGTTTTTCATCTGCTTAGTGGGACGAGCCTTGGGAATTATGTCTACAATATTCTGGAATATTCTGCCCCAGCTATTTTCGTAAGATTGGTCAAGCTCTCCGGTCAGGTCTGATAACATCAATTAATTACTCTATTCTGATTTCAATTCTGTCACAACATGTTGAGTATCTTTACCCGATTGCCACTCTTATGGTTATGGGGTCGTGCACTCGAAGAGTGCGGTGTTGTTCCTCAAAGAGGGAACGGAAAATCGGCTTTAGTCGTTCAGAAATTACAGTCATCTCTAATATAAGGTATTTTTCGAATACTGGGATCAACAAAATGTATCATATGCCTCGTGATTTTTCCTTAACTGGATACATTCAAAGCAGAAGGAACTCTGACATGTGTCAAGAATGAATGTAGTTCCTTGTGATTATGATTTACCATAACTACGCCCAATTATTTGCATGTTTTCAGCTATCTTTTGCTACTTTCTCATACCTATTTAGTTGTCTCCTCCAAAATTCTTCGAATGAGTATGAGATTATAATTTCTAAACTAGTAGACTGCCAGTGAGGGCTAAGAAAGGGAGGTTTCAGTTTTTTCTTAAAACATTTTAACCCACATTTGTTAGACAGTATTTGTGTTCTTAACATAAGTATGTCCTCTTTAAGTCTACTCCAGAAAAATGAGATGGAGAATATTTTCAGGTACTCAAGTGGGATGCTAATTTATTGAATGTACTTGAAACGTACTCCCCCCTCCCCCCCCCCCCCCCTGAAATGACTAGATTTGAGATTTCGGAATGATTATGAAATTGATCAATTTTTAAAATCTAGGACTGCGCTCCTCCACCTCCGTCGTCAGCCAGGAGGACTTTTTTTTTCTTTTTCTTTTTTTTTAAAGGCAAGTTTGAGTGTCATCTTTCACTGCCAAGGTCCCAATTGACAAAAGTAAAGAGAGAAGAAGGATAGATGAAAGAAAGAGAGTGAGAGAGCGATAAGCGAACATTCATGCCTCCTCTAAAGTGACAAGACCCGAGACTTCATTCCCCCCCCCCCCCCTTCTTTTTAAATAGTTTAAGTGAGACAAAATTGAAGAGAGAAGAAGAAGGAAATATGTAAGAAAGAGGAGAGAGAGAGATGAAGAAGGAAAGATATAAGAAAGAGAGAGAAGAAGGAAATATTTAAGAAAGAGAGGGAGTGAACATCCATAGATCTGAGACTTTATAGTTTTTGTGGAACATGATTGTATTGATATGTTGCAAAGTTTCAACTGAAAATACACTCCTTTAATGTAGCATCCACCGGGAATATGTTCGTCGTTTAAATGTCCTTAAATTTTCGTCTTATATCACAGTATAGCTATTCTCAACGCATATTAAAATGAATCCAGCAACGTTGCTATGAGATAAAGTCCCTCTGACTCTCGACTCTTCAACAGACATTGCCATCCCTATCCTCCAATTTGCTCCACGCCTTTTGCAGTTCTCCCGTTCCAAGGAAAAACGCCGTATGAACATTCGAATGTTGCCTTTCCTCCCAGTAAATCCTTATTCTTGAGAAAAGTTGTGAGTATTTTTCTTTGAAATTTTCAGACACTTTAGATCAAATTTGAAACAAAACTCTCTAAAAAATTGGGAGGAGACTGTCTAAAATTTTCCCGAAAATTCGTATTTGTGAAAGAAAACAAATTTCCTCCCAGTAGATATACTTATTCTTGAGAGAGGTTGTGAGTATTTTTCTTTGAAATTATCAGATACTTGGGATCATATTTGAAACAAAATTCTCTAGATAATTGGAAGGAGACTGTTCAGAATTTTCCCGAAAATTCGTGATTTGTAAAAGGAAACGTGGCAATGCCTGAAGGCTCATACGGCGTTCTTTCTCAGCGCAGCAGAGTAGGTACCAAAATTTTCTTCCTGTCACCTCACAGTGCCTTTACATTAGAGAACGTAATTATCAGGAATATTGTTTAACAATTCGGTTTAATTTTAGCCGTATCTTTCAATTCACTTTTCATGAGGAAGGAGCACCACACCACCCCGCCGGAGAAAAGAGACCAAAGGGGAAGAGAGTGTGAGAGAGACCGGTAAGGGGGGGGGAGGTGCATTGACAGAGTTGTGAGGAAAACCAGGGAAAAGAGAGATAAGCGCGCTGTGGGTGGCTTCGTTGCGTCCCTTTCGACAGGATGTTGTCTCGCCACCCGACTCTCACTTGCAGGTGGCGACTGTCTTATCATCGGCAGTTTCTTCTAGCGAAATCAGTCCCAAATGATTTCACAGAGCAGATTCCGATAGTGACCCTTCGTTGATTCAAACTTTTTCCTCCTCAGGCGTCTGAAACTGTGATCATTCCACGAATACCCTTTCCCCTCCCGCCCCTCTCCTTTTTTCAAACAATTTCACTCCGAGAGGCGCGTGTTCACCGCAGGTAGTTTTCGCAGGGTTGCCGCTGTCAATGAATACCAGTAAAACCGGGAAATGTCAGGGAATTTTAAGAAGCCAGGGAAAACCTGTAAATGTCGGGAAAATGATGATAATGTGAGGGAAAAATCCTCAAATCACCTCCATTTGCTTTCTCGAGTGGGTTTGACGTATCGAATGACAAATGCTGAAAAACTATTTCTAAGTACGTCTTTTTAAAAATCTGGCATTCGTTCAACTGTCAGAGAATTTCACCAAAATGCATCAGGGAAATGACAGGGAATTTAATTTTCCAAATTCTGTGGCAACCATGTTTTCACTCTTCCAGGGAATGATTTTCGTTAAAATTCTACGTTTCCCTCTCGTTGCTTTCCTCTTTCTTATTCAGTTAGGGACCGTTCAAGTATTACTTACGTAAGACATTAAATGGCAGACTTTTTGACCCTCTCGCCCCCTATTTTTGAACCACGCTCTAATGGTCGAGCCCCTCTCCTCCCTTTTGAAGTATGTAAGAATGATTAGACAGCCCCCCTCCCCCATTTCTTAGGAGGTAACTGAGAAAACCTGGAGGGAATTATTCACCTATGTTGTGTAGTATTGTTTTTTCCATCTGAGGTGAGAAGCTTACGTAGGACTGGAAACCCTTTGTTTTAGAAAGTAATAGAGACAACCTGAAGAGATTATTACCTATGTTGAGAAATATTGTTTTTTTTTTTTCCATTTGAGGCAAGAAGCTTACGTGGGACTGGATCCTCCCCCCCCCCTTTCTCCCCCATTTTTAAGAGGTAACTGAGAAAACCTGAAGGGAATTATTTACCTATAATATGAAATATTTATTTTCCCATCTGAGGTGAGAAGCATACGTAGGCCTGGACCCCCCCCTCCCCCCAACTGGCCTTTAGAAAGTGATGGAGATAACCTGAAGGGAATCATTACCTATGTTGAGAATCATTGTTTTTTTTCCATTTGAGGTGAGATGCTTACGTGGGATCCCCCCCCCTTCTCCCCAATGTTTCAAGAAGTAACTGAGAAAACCTGAAGGGAATTATTTACCTATGTTGTGAAATATTGTTTTTTTTTTTCCATCCGAGGTGAGAAGCTTTCGCAGGACTGGACCCTTCCCCCCTCCCCCATTTTCTGAGAAGTAACGGAGACAACCTGAAGGGAATTGTTTACCTATATGTTAAGAAATATTGTTTTTTCCATTCGAGGCGAGAAGCTTACGTGGGACTGGACTCCCAACAGAGAAAACCCGAGGGGAATTATTTACATATGTTGTGAAATATTGTTTTTTTCCATCTGAGGTGAGGAGCTTACGTAGGACTGGACAGCCCCCCCCCCCCCCCCCTTCGTAATATACCCGTAGAAGCAGGCTTAGATCACCTCCCATCGCCCGTAAGGTGATTCGATGGCAGACTCATTTAGTGTGAGAATGACATTTGATATATTTCCATCGAATATTTTCATGTTTTCAGCTATTTGTCATTTTTATCGAATTTTTAGATCGCAACTCTTTTGTAACGAGACTAAATAATGCACTTACCTAATTTTACAAACTAATTCAACATGATGAAAGGCAGAGTTTTTTTTAGAGGAAAGATGTCTTATTCGAGTGCAGCTTCGATATCAGTATCGAATGCGATGTATCTCCTCTGAAAAACGATCCTTCTTTTATTACAGTAAATTTGGTTGGAAAATTTGGTAAGTGAATTCTTTAGTCTCGTGAAAACAGAAATGCGACCTCAAATTCGAAAAAAATTACTAATAGCTGAAAACATGAAACTAATTAATGCGATACATTCCATGTCGTTCTGACACAAAATTTGGCGGCCATTAAATCACCTTAAGTAGCATGCGCAATACTTGAACGGTCCCTCCCTCATGCAACTCTCACTCCTGAAATGGACCACATTTTTCAATTAGGACCAATAATCTCTGGCTTAAGTTAGAATCAGCTTATGTGCCATTAGTTCCCCTATGCAGATAAGGTATTTATACCTGTGAGCCTGAAATTGTAAGTCCAAATCTGAATTCCTAGGGAAAAGCTCATCCTTACATCTAATTTTGTTCGATTTATGAAAGCACAGCATCGATGATATAAAATACATAAATGTGTGGTACAACAGGTGCTGTGTTAGGGTTTTAGGTATTTGCTCGATCAAATGGTGAGATCATTCATTTGACGTCGTCCAAAAATTTGCAAATTTTTTCGACATGAGAATATCGGATGCCTTTTTACTCAACGCAAGCCAAGCGAATTTTTAATTATTCATCCCCCGACCATCATTCAAAACGACCCTTCAAACATTCCCTCTCCTCCCTTTTCTTAACACTCACTTGTTAGGCATTAGGATTATTTTGTCATGGAATTCTGATTATTTCTTCGAATTTTATGATCCTATTCCCATTTTATAGATTCGTGTATCAGTGGCTGAAACTTTATTTTTTTTACCAATTGGACTACATTTTACTTTAAGGAACTGTTATTTCGGGCCTATCATATCAACTAATTGTACAAATGTTGTCTTTAAAATGAGCCAGAAATATTAGTTCTTTACTGCAAAATTTAGTCCAATTAATCTTTTTTTTTTTTTTTTTTTTTTTGTAGGAACCATCTTTTCTCCTTGAGTCTACTCTCTCATTATTTCTATCCTTGCAAGCCTCTTGCCTTCAGCTCCTTCATCATTTCCATCCATGCATGCATACTCTTGCCTTCAGCTCCTTTTCAATTTCTATCCAAGCATGCTTCTTGCCTTCTGATCCTTCATCATCTCTATCCATGTCTACTCCTTGTCTTCAGCCCCTTCATTGTCCCTATCTATGCTTACTTCTTGTCTTCAGCTCCTTCATAATTTCTGTCCATGCGCACTTCTTACGCGCCCTTCCAACTGTTCTTGTTTCTCTCTCATCTTTAGGTACCTAAGGTAAGTATGCTTTGTAAGAGGGTAAGTATATCAGGTAAGTATATTTTGTTTACATTTTATTCAATTTCATCCCATCTCAATCTATATTTTGTTTATATTTTATATTTATGTTTATGTTTCATTGTATGTTTTTATTTCATTCCATCTCATCTCATTTCATTCCATCTCATCTCAGTCCATTCCATCCCATCCCAGTCCATCCCAGTCCATCCCAGTCCATCCCAGTCCATCCCATTCCATCCATTCCATCACATTCCATCACATTCCATCTCATTTCATCTCATTTCATCACACGCAGGTGCGTCCACACAGCTCGTTTGACGGTCGAACGAGCGCTCCGCCGAGCAGTCCGCCGGACGCTCAGTCTCCGGACAGAGCGTCCGGGAGGCTGCCCGTCGTATCGCTCATCCGGCGATCGGACGAACCGCGTGGACGCACCGCTGACTCCAAGGCTCTCGTTACACGAGCATGTGTCCGATCGGACCCCTATCCGAGTGGAGGTCATCAACGCTCACCGGTGTCCATCGGTGAGCGGTGGTGAGTTACACTCTGACGGGGATCCCTTCGCGACTTGCTCGTGCAACGATTGCCTCGGGTAACCTGTGTCCATGCAGCAGCCAATTCACAGGGTTTCAGGCACCGTCACAGGGTCAGAGCCCGCAGGTCCGGGCGATCTGCGGACGGACCCCCGCCGGATCTGGGGAGCGGCGATCGTCGTTGCGGCGCTACGACCGCGAGAGCAAGTCGCGGCGACAGCGGAACTATCTTGGGGCCTAAGGCCCTGGACACACGTTCAAAGTGACGCTCCGAAGTGGTGGCTGTCCGGCCTAGTGTCGGCATGGATCTGTCCAAAGCAGAGCGGGTCGCTCTGCTTTGATGGGATCCATGTCGAGACTCGGCTGAGCAGCCATCACCTCGGGGTTACACTTCGAACGTGTGTCTAGGGCGCAGGAGCTGGGTTTTCACGATCGACACACAGGCCCATCAAATTGGGTCCTCGATGCGACGATGCGACCGTGCTGCCGATCAAAACTAAGCGGTGCCTCTACTTTTTGGTCACATGAATCGCGACCTAGGCACCATTAGATATTTTTATAATGCCATATAATAGCGGTGCCTCTACTTTTTGATCACAGTAATCGCGACCTAGGCACCATCAGATATTTTTATAATGCCCTATTATAGCGGTGTAATTTTGGGAGAGGGAGGGCAGGGTCTGACTGGCTCCAAAATTTTCAAGGGGCGGGCCCTACCGGAATGAGAATGGAGGCCTTTCTCCGCAAAAAGGGGAACTTCAAGCTTAAAAGAGGTGCTGAGCCCCCCCCCCCCCCCCCCGGGATTCCTTTAAAAAAATCCATGGGGGGCTCTCTCGGTCAACAAATCGCGACCTAGGCACCATCAGATTTTTATATAATGCCCTATCCTAGCCGTGTAATTTTGGGAGAGGAGGGCAGGGTCTGACTGGCTCCAAAATTTTCAAGGGGCGGGCCCTACCGGAATGGGAATGGAGACCTTTCCTCCGCAAAAAGGGGAACTTCAAGTTTAAAAGAGGTGCTGAGACCCCCCCCCCCCCCCCGATTCCTTTAAAAAAATCCATGGGGGGTTCTCTCGGTCAACGTTCAGGGGGCGATCGCTCTCTGGCCCCCTGGTCAGTTCGCCTCTGAGCAGGGGAGGGATTTGCGCCCCCTCCTGGCGTTTCAAAAAGCCTCTACAACTTCTTTTTTTTCCAAGTTTTTCCGTGAGCTGTGAATCATAGCGCTCCCGTTCTCATGTGATCGAGAAAAAACCAAGCGTGGCAATGGCTACGCACTTGTCCCCCCCCCCCCCCCCCCCAAAAAAAAAAAACGCACACACAGGGGGGGGGATAAAAAACTTAAAAAAAACCATGTATACCTATCTAAAAAAAATTAAAATAAAAGTAGAGGCACTAATTGATTTGGATCGGTATCTCTCAGTAGTTGCATCGATGGCTCATTTTGATGGGTACATTTTGATCGTGGAAACTGAGCTTACAGAGAGCTTACCTTAAGGCTCTTCTATGAAATCAAACTTATAAATCACCTCAAGGCTCTTCTATGAAATCAAACTTATAACTCACCTCAAGGCCCTTCTATGAAATCAAACTTATAACTCACCTCGAGTGCCTGTGCACAGGCACCCACTATGACCCTCGAAAATACTTTAAAAGAGACGACCACAGCTCCGTACAAGAGGGTCTCATACCTTTGGCGCGATACAACAAAAAAAAAAAAAAAAAAAAAAAAAAAAAAAAAAACTGTGGTCGCCTAACTAGATGGCCATTTCCGCGACAGTCTTTCTAAGTAAAGTTTAGCTCTTTATTATTCTCTATGAATTTGTGACGAACAAAAACCTGTGACTCACAGCAAAGGAGGGCGAGGGTTTGCGCTTTTTTTCGCGAACTTTAAAGGGATTAGCATCTAGAAAAGCCTTTAACTGGGGATACACTTTTCTCTCTCGCCCCCTTTTTTTCTAAAATCGAGATTTTTTTAGGCTGGTTTCGACTCAAAACTTTCAGATGGCTTACGAATTTTTTCGCATGTGCTCGTGTTTCCCGGCTTTTTCCTTCCGTATCGCAGTTTTCATTTTTCATTCAACATGTTACTCAAATTGATGTTCGTTAAGGATCCACTCTTCGTAATTCTATAAGCATATTCTTCAGGCTAAGAAGGTTTGTCTTATTAATTCAAAAATGGTTTTTTACTGAAATGGATTGGCCTCGGTGTTATGTGCCCGGCGAATTCAACCAAAGTCAGGCATTCATAACGGCGATTTGTAGGTTGTTTTCACGTACTTTGTTGTTTAAGAGTGTACTGAGATTGCCTAACCGTCAGGGGCTGTCGGCGGAATTCAAGTATGTGACACGTCTATTCCTCAGCATGTCAGTATTGCTCCTCACTGCCTGGCCGAAATCGCTGTACTGTGTGCAGGCAGAGACGAAACAGGCAGTGAGGGCAATTAAGCAAGTCAATCAGTGGCGTGGCGTGCTTTGCGATATATCGATTGTTGTGCCATTTAAACCTATTGAAAAGGATCGATAATCAGGGTGTTCGCAGCGAACACCTTAGTAATCGATTCTTTACCATAGGTTTAAATGCCAGAACAATCGATATATCGCAAAGTACGCCACGCCACTGAAGTCAATGTGAGTAGGACGTAAGTCACTTAATGAATCAGATCAGAATAGTATTTTCTCTCTATCGGTCTGCATCTCGAAAATTGGAAAAACTCACAAATTGCCCTCAAAAATTTTATATTATCAAAGGAAATCTAGCAACATCTGAGGGTTCTCATACAGCCTTTTTTCTCAGCACGCCAATGTATTGACTGACCCTCATTGCCTGGCCGAAATCGCTGCACTGTGTGCAGGCAGAGACGAAACAGGCAATGAGGGCAACATTGGCAGATCCAGCAATCTGGCAACACCGGATTTCCTCCATTTAAACCTACGGAAATGTATCGATTCTTGGAGGGGCCAAGTGCTGCGACAAGAATCGATTATTTAGCATAGGTTTAAATGGAGGAATCCGGTGTTGCCAAATTGCTGGATCCGCCTCTGGAGGGCAATTGAGCAAGTAAATGTGACAAGGACATAAGTCACTAAACGAATCAGATTAGAACAGTATTTCCTCTCCATTGAGCTGCATCTTGGGCACATTAAGACACGCTGTCCGTCTGAAGATTGTGGCGTGTCCGCTAATTCCATCATGGTTGACGCTAAAAGAGGAGAAACAAAACCCATCGTACTTTTTTTAAAATCTACGGCAGTACACTGGAAAAAAAAAACACATTGGATCTAGAGTCCAGACTCTTAAAAACATCGACAAGAAAAAGTACCCTTGATTCAATTAGAATCTAGCTTAAATCAAGAACCAAGCCTCTTAATTTAAGCGGATTTCGTTGTGATTCAAGCAAAAATCCGATTGAATCAAGAGTTTTTTTCTTGTCAATGTTTTCAAGAGTCTGGACTCTAGATCCAATGTGTTTTTTTCCAGTGTAAGGTCAAAATTTACATCTCAACAGAAACGAAAGTCCCTCAATGTTTAGTAATATTTTCTTTTTTGTTGGATGAGCCTATGTTTTTTGTTGCCTGTTGATGCAGGTCACTTACTTACCGCACCTCATGCAGCGATTGGAATCGTTGGAATCGCCTAACCGTCAGGGGCTGTCTGCGGAATTTTTTTTACCCGGGTTCTCATGTTTTGACGCTGATTCTGGGGTTATTAATTCTCATACACTGTTTTTGACGCTTTAAAACACAATGGACCACTAGACAAGGTACGAATTTAAGCAATCTGATACATGTTTCTTAACCAAAATTTCACGTAGAACACGATTCACACTACGAAAATTACCGAAATCAACTTCTAACGAAGATATTAACGTTTTTATTTCGCACTGATTACGAGGAATTTGAACTGCCCGCTCACAAGAAACTCAAAGCTCTACGTGAGTCAAATCGCGCACTACAACGGTTTCAGCAAGCTTCTCAATCGAGCAATGTTCATTTTCCACCATGTGTTATTCACACTATTGGTAATTTGCTATAGCCGAGCCAAAGTGTCAAGATTGAAGTTGAAGATTTTTACATCGCAGAGACTGTCATGATAAACATTTAGCGCGCGATGTGAACCACGTAGAGCATTGAGTTTTCATGAGCGGGTGGTTTGAATTCACGCATCAAGAATCATTAAATATCTTCGTCAGGAGTTGATTTTGGTAATTTTCGTTGTGCGTATCGTGTTCTACGTGAAATTTTGGTCAAGAAACATGTATCAGAATGCTGAAATTCGTACCTTGTCTAGTGGTCCATTGAGGCACTGGATGCGAAAAGGGCACTTCTCGATTGCGGGGTGTTTCAGAATCTCTGTTGCTAATTTATCCCACGGAGAGGCCTTTTCTGGGTGATTTTTCCAGAATTATTCTTTCCACAGAAGATTGTAGAATCATAAGGAATCAGTAGAATTTTTAGTGAAATGGATGCATTCACTTTCCTTACAATGAATGAAATATTAAAGGAGACTCTGAAACACTGCAACCGAGAAGTGCCCTTTTTACATCCAGTGCCTCAATTATAGTGAAGACTCGGCAGGATTTTCATTTGATGCAGACTTTCTTTGTGTAAATTCTTACATTTTACTTCCAGTCAGGGATCGGACCTGCCTGTGTCATTTATCTCTCAGTCAAAAATGCGTCGTTTTATCCTGAAGATCAAAATCTGTTCAATGTGAAAAGAACGAATGTCGCGTAAAAATACGTTTTCTTGGCAAAGTGTATCTTTTTGAATATACCGAAGAAAGTGTCTAGCTCAAGCATGATAATTTTTGAATTTGCCACCAGTTTTTTTTTTTTTTTGTTTTTTTTTTTTTTTTTTATTCATCTCGATTTAATCTGAATTTCTCGTATTATGAAGCGACATCATGCCAATATTTTCTTTTTCTATCATTTGAGCTACATTTACACTTATCCCAATCATTTTTTCTCGAGAAAAGAGAAGTTAAATTCCCGATACTGAAATTTTCTACCATTACCTGATTACCAACAGAGGATCTTTACCATGATTTTCAAACACACAGGAATAAAACATAAACATGTCGAATAAGACCATATTTGTTACATTCATCGTCGCGTTCGGCGTTCCGCGAGATCGCCTTAACTGTCGGGAGTTTAGCCATCCCTGTTGTTGTTGACGCATTTTCGTCAAAGTATTTTTTTTTTCTTTTTTTCTGTTTGCGTCGGGAGTTTAAATTTCCTTACATTTAGAGCGATCTCGCGGAACTTAGAACGACGAGAAAATAATGTCACAATTTTCTACTGTGCAGCTCATTCTTACGATTTTTGTAGTAACACTGATGTCGCTTGTACTTGGCGGCTGTCTAAAGTCAGCCAGATCTATGTGCAAGTTTTGTTGTTGTTGTTGTTGTTTTTTTTGTTTTTTTTTTTTAACTTTCAGGTACTTTCATCATGAATCCCTTTCTCTCGCTGGGCCATATTCTTAGTTTTCTTTTCCAAGTTACCAACTTTAATCTCAACAAACTATTCGACGCATCGTAAATTCCCATCCAATATAACATTGGTCGATTGCTGTTTCATCTCTTTCGAACGGTGGAATTAGAATCAAGTGGCAAGGATGGAGAAGATTTAAAGTCTCTGCTTTTTCTCCTTCAAGATCGGCTGCATTCACCCCTCAAATCAAAAATTAAAAATGAAAAAGTATAGGAACTTAAGTATTCAAAATTCAAGTTATTCAAGAGCGTAATGTCGATTGCGTCACGCGTTGTTTACCGACAAAGTTCATTATGTCTTTTAAGCACTGACTTTAAAACTTGACTCATGTAATGCGTGAGCCGATTTATCACTCAATATGTCGAGGACAGTAACCCCTTTCTTCTACGCTCACACGAATATTATCGCCGAATGCATCAGACAGGATTGTAATCTCAATAAGAAAAAATCATTCCAGATATCGGAATCACAAGAGGAGGCACCTGTAGGTTTCCAGAACTAAGTATTTCAAACATGTGAGTACTTAGAAGCCTTCAGAGTTTCAATTTTTAAGTCAGACTTTCTAGTGCTTTTGAGGTCTATGTCGAATCCATATAAAATTTGCAACATTGAAGATCAAAAAGCTACCTGTATTCCGGCCGGTGGAGTGAGCATACTTTCAGAAAATGTGTTCTGTTTATCAAGCGCTGAACAGCTACGCACGCACACCCTGGAAGTATATCTGCACAATTGAAGGCGCTCCAAGTTACCTGTATTCTGGCCGGTGGAGTGAGCATACTTTCAGAAAATGTGTTCTGTTTATCAAGCTCTGAACAGCTACGTACATACATTCTGGAGGTATACCTGCACAAGTGGAGGCGCTCCAAGTTACCTGTATTCTGGCCGGTGGAGTGAGCGCACTGTAGAAAATGTGTTCTGTGTCTCAAGCGCTTAACAGCTACGCACGTACACTCTGGAGGTATATCTGCACAATTGAAGGCGCTCCAAGTTATCTGTATACTGGCCGGTGGAGTGAGCGCACTGCAGAAAATGTGTTCTGTGTCTCAAGCGCTGAATAGCCACGCACGTACACCCTGGAAGTATATCTGCACAATTGAAGGCGCTCCAAGTTATCTGTATACTGGCCGGTGGAGTGAGCGCACTGCAGAAAATGTGTTCTGTGTCTCAAGCGCTGAATAGCCACGCACGTACACCCTGGAAGTATATCTGCACAATTGAAGGCGCTCCAAGTTACCTGTATACTGGCCGGTGGAGTGAGCGCACTGCAGAAAATGTGTTCTGTGTCTCAAGCGCTTAACAGCTACGCACGTACACTCTGGAGGTATATCTGCACAATTGAAGGCGCTCCAAGTTACCTGTATACTGGCCGGTGGAGTGAGCGCACTGCAGAAAATGTGTTCTGTGTCTCAAGCGCTGAACAGCTACGCACGCACACCCTGGAAGTATATCTGCACAATTGAAGCGCGCTACGCACGCACACCCTGGAAGTATATCTGCACAATTGAAGGCGCTCCAAGTTACCTGTATTCTGCCCGGTGGAGTGAGCATACCTTCAGAAAATGTGTTCTGTTTATCAAGCTCTGAACAGCTACGTACGTACATTCTGGAGGTATATCTGCACAAGTGGAGGCGCTCCAAGTTACCTGTATACTGGCCGGTGGAGTGAGCGCACTGCAGAAAATGTGTTTGTGTCTCAAGCGCTGAATAGCCACGTACGTACACCCTGGAAGTATATCTGCACAATTGAAGGCGCTCCAAGTTACCTGTATACTGGCCGGTGGAGTGAGCGCACTGCAGAAAATGTGTTCTGTGTCTCAAGCGCTGAACAGCCACGCACGTACACCCTGGAAGTATATCTGCACAATTGAAGGCGCTCCAAGTTACCTGTATTCTGGCCGGTGGAGTGAGCGCACTGCAAAAAATGTGTCCTGTGTCTCAAGGGCTGAACAGGCTACGCACGTACACGCCGGAAATATATCTCCACACTTGAAGGCGCCCCAAGTTATCTGTATTCTGGCCTGCGGAGTGAGCACACAGCCCGAAAATGTGTTCTGTTCTGAATTTCAAGCGCTTAAAAGCTATACACGTACACTCCGGAAGTATATCTGCACAATTGAAGGCGCTCCTAGTTATGCATGCCAGCGTGACCATATCATGTCCCTCGGGTAGTGAGTCAAAGCTGCGACATCTGCGTTTCCGAACTGTTAAATTTGGAGATTATTATCGCAACGCCACCACGGGGCCTTATCTTGAAAATGTTCCACCTACCATCAAATTGCTTCATATAAACTATTCTCGGGTCTTGAGTCTGAGAACAGCTTCGCTAGCAGTTACTCTAATTGGAACGGCCTTGCATTGGACGATAGCCAGTGAATGTGTCATTCGTTTTTGAAGATCCTACCACTACCTAAGAAGCACAAGTTGCGATGGGAATTAGTACCCTTCACCCAGTAGCTACAAGTTCTGTACAGTTTTTCCTATTCACTGGCCCAGGAACTTGCCCAGAACTCACTGGTGACGTTGATCTGAATTCAGGAAGGCTTAGAATACAGCTGCTTCGCAACTGGTGATATAAATTTAGTAGACTCCTACATACTTTAGTTCAAGAAAAGGAGGCACCAGTTGGAAGATGCCTTATTACGACCTTACGACGAATAATATATTTTCTTGCGTCCTCGCAAATGATCTTGTAACCATTGGACTAAGTTATTTTGCTGATTGATCTCCCTGCAAATAGTAATGCTGAGGCAGTTGACACGCGATTGCAGCTCTGAACTATTTTGCAAAATGGAACTTTTTTACAGTCTTATCAAAATGATCATTCGACGAAATAAGATAAATTGCAGATATAAACTATCGCGATAATGCTCACGATCTTTGCAGGTGCATCATGTAGACTCGACCATTATTTCAAATGGCTAATTCGACGATCTTGTCAGTCAAAGACATGCGCAAATCTCTCAAACTAGCTCTAGGCATCCACCAGCGTTTGCCTTTCTTGGAGACTGATGCCATAAATCTGATTTTCTCAGTGCCAGCCGCAGACCCAGTGATCCCATCGTCTTCTACGCTAGTTATGAGTGAGGCACCACAAAGTCGGTCTGTATTGTTTTCTGAAATGGAAAACCTGAAAGACCCATTTCCTCTCTCCTGAGAAAGCGGCTGGAGAAGTTACTTTCACACTAACCGCTGCTGAACCTGTTAGCAACGCCACAAAATCATTATTGCTGAGGAGAGTTATTGCCCAAAATTATGGCCAGGAAAATGGTACTGAGATATTGACTTTGCATGGACCAGAGAAGGCGACAACCATTGGACAAGATTATTTTGGACTTTTTCGAAAAATTTCTCCAGTGGAAGAGGGATCTGAAGACCAATGACACGAAAAACTACAGGAAGTGAATAATTTGTGGATAGAAAACATGAAGAAACGGCGAGGCCCGGCGGCGAGAACTTCGGGGATTTTTTCTTCAAGATAAATGATTGTAGAATACATTGATAAAACTGTGTAAAAAGCTTGTACATCGTATATTTGCACGAAAGTCATCCGCTAATGCCACATTGGCAAACTCGGACGAATTTTTGAGTCAACTTACGATGTACAAGTTTTAACTTGTCAACGAATTGTATTGAGACTGTATGAAAACATGAATTGAAAAATAAAAAACAAAAAACCAAAAAAAAAGAAGAAAAAAACAGAAAAAAACAAAAAAACAAAAAAAACAAAAAAAAACAAAAAAAACAAAAAAACAAAAACAAAAAAAACAAAAAAAAACAAAAACAAAAAAACAAAAACAAAAAAAAAACAAAAAAAAAAAAAAACAAAAAAACAAAAAAAAAACAAAATAAAAACAAAAAAAAACAATATAAAATGAAGGAAAAAAATAAAAAATTGAAGACAGAAAGAAAAAAAATTAAAAAATTAAAAAAACGGAAAAAACGAACAAAAAAATTGAAAAAAAATTAAAGAAGATAAAAACGTAAAAAATGGAAAAATCGATTCATCCATATTTGTAAATGGCAGTCTGTAGCTCAAAGCCAAAGGACTGTATACCTACTTCTTTTCTGCCTCTTGGTTTAGTGTAATATAAGTTACACCATATTTTCTCGTGATTTTATTTTTAATTTCGTGGCATAGGTATCATCCTCATTTATGTTACTAATGTATTAAACTTTGCAAGTCTGATTAAGCTTGCCAAAAGTACAGTTATTTTAACCCTTCGCAAGTTATTGGTTATAGTCCTTTGGCTGTAAGTGATCGGGCACTAAGTGTTTATCGACATTTTCGATGTTAGCCCTTAGCGCCTCTCTGCCTTTTGTAAAGACGAACTGTTCCAGGCAATGAACGGAGAAAAAGAAATCGTAGTTCTTGCTCTGCTATGTCAATAGCACGTACTTTTTTGTATTGAGTATTATTTCCGCACCGAGAACGATGCAGTATTGTTACCAGGACCGAATTAATTAATAACTCAATAGAATTCTTTGAGATAGAGACCAGAATTTTAGCATGGGCTTAAATTTGGAAATTAGCTACTTAAGAACTACGATTCCCTTTACTTCGTGTGATCCATTTAAGGGCCATTTAAGTATTTCGCAAAGCATTTCGGCAACTTTTTTTTACTTCACCTTGCACCTTCCCTCCTCATAATACCTTACAAGCTAAGGACAGACCCCCCCCCCTCCCCCTCCCGAAACGACTTGCGTAATACTTGAATGTTCCTGTATTAATATTGTGATGATTTCAGAAGAAAAAATCACTCAAGTTCTAATTAGACCCATCTGTACGTTGCTCCTTTTTTCTGCACAACAGCACAATAGATTTTTCAACACTGAAAAAAAGTCTCCTGGATCTAGAGTCCAGATTCTTGAAAAATTTGACAGGATAAAATACTCTTGATTCTGTCGGATTTTTGCTTGAATCGAGAGTCAAGCCTTTTAGTTTAAGCGGATTTCTTTCGATTCAAGGAAAAATATGTTTGAATCAAGAGTATTTTTTTCATGTCAAGTTTCTTAAGAGTCTGGACTCGTGATCCATAATATTTGTTTGTAAAAATGTTAAAATAATGAGTCTAACTCGTGATCCATAATATTTGTTTGTAAAAATGTTAAAACAATGAGTCTATTTTATCCTCAGATTGCTACCTACGTTTATTTACGTATCTTTAGAATCGTATTTTAATGGTCTGTCTGATTCTATCTGTGTACGTTCAACCGTTAAAGAAAGACGGAACGCGCTTTTTTTGTTCTTACAATGTTTTTTTTAAAAAGAATTTTTGTTAAGATAGTAGTCAATTCTGCGATTCCAGCGGAGTTGTGATCCTAACGAACATCTGCGAGTACTCAAATTTTGTAACATCGGACCTGCGGAATAATTATTGAATACTATTCAATTTTTTACTCTCTTTCACCTCTTCGTCCAACGATCGCAAGTGATCTCGCGGATCAGTACCATTGCAGGGGTTCAACTGTCAAATATTAGCTTTGCCATAGGGACCTACTTTGTTCGTCACATCCACATCTTTTTCACCATTTTTTTCTCCCCTCTCTTTTGCGCTATCTTTCGTTTTTTCATGAGCTTGTTCAGTGAGCGCTCGTCCAGGAGCATGCACGTTTAGCCCACAGGAATTATTCGGGACGACATTAAACCCACCAAAAAAAATTCAAAGTTTCATATTTTGTGTCGAATGTTTCTCATTTCCTAGAAGGCGAACATTTGTGGGTTAGTATCGTTCAATAGAAATTTATTAACAACTTTTTACTTTTTTTTACACTTGAGATATCCCAAGGATAATCCTGCGCTTTACGGTCCCTAGAGGCCCCCCCCCCCCTCCGTACTTAATAAAGCCAGCCCCAGGTAACCGCGTTATCAATTAAAAAAAATTGATAAATCAAAAAACTAAGAAAAGTAAAAAAAAAATTAAAAACTAAAAAAATAAGTCCTGGGCAATTTCTGAACAAGCTCATTATATTATGGATTCTCAGTGGTGGGTGCCTATCAAGCACACTTGAAGAGGTGAATATGAAAAGTGAAGTCGCGTTTCGGCGCGACTGGTTGGAACGCGACTTGGAGCCTTGGGGTGAGTTCTATTTAAGGGGGCCCCTCGATGAAGTCGCGTTTAGGAGTCGGAGCGCGGCTACGTGCTGCGCTCCAAAGGGAACGCGACTTGGAGCCTTGGGGTGAGTTCTATTTAAGGGGGCCCCTCGATGAAGTCGCGTTTAAGAGTCGGAGCGCGGCTACGTGCTGCGCTCCAAAGGGAACGCGACTTGGAGCCTTGGGGTGAGTTCTATTTAAGGGGGCCCCTCGATGAAGTCGCGTTTAAGAGTCGGAGCGCGGCTACGTGCTGCGCTCCAAAGGGAACGCGACTTGGAGCCTTGGGGTGAGTTCTATTTAAGGGGGCCCCTCGATGAAGTCGCGTTTAAGAGTCGGAGCGCGGCTACGTGCTGCGCTCCAAAGGGAACGCGACTTGGAGCCTTGGGGTGAGTTCTATTTAAGGGGGCCCCTCGATGAAGTCGCGTTTAAGAGTCGGAGCGCGGCTACGTGCTGCGCTCCAAAGGGAACGCGACTTGGAGCCTTGGGGTGAGTTCTATTTAAGGGGGCCCCTCGATGAAGTCGCGTTTAGGAGTCGGAGCGCGGCTACGTGCTGCGCTCCAAAGGGAACGCGACTTGGAGCCTTGGGGTGAGTTCTTTTTAAGAGGGCCCCTCGATAGTTCCGCTGCCGCAGCGACTTGCTCTCACGGCCGTAGCGTACAACGACGATCAGCCGCCTTCAGATCCGGTAAAAGTGCGCCCTCGTCGTCCATCGACGTTCGGGGGGACGCCCCGCCGGACGGCCCTTCGAGCACTCCGTCGGACGGCATTCTACCGACCGAACTTCGCTTCCGGGGGCTAGCAACCTCAGCCTGGAAGTGAAGGTAGGCCGGTGGCAATGCCGGCCGACGGAATGCTCGACGGACCGTCCTGTGGGTCGTCCCAACCCGATCGTTGGTGGACCACGTGGTCGCACGAGTAGGGGCCGTCTGCGGACCGCCACGACCCGCCGGCCCTGACCCGCCGACGGTGGCCTTTGAAATACCTTTGGGTCGGCTAATGCTACCTTGGGTAAAAATAGTGTCACCGAGTGTCCCGAATTCGCGTGCATTCAGGATGGTTGGGTGGTCATCAAGCGTGGGTGCTTGCTCACGCTTCATGATCATGCAGCCAACCTGAGTGTGTGTGACCGTTCGGCACACTCAGTGTCACCATTTTTATCCGAGCATGGTTACCCGCCACGGGAAAAGCGAGTTTGCGTCCGTGACACAAGAGAGATGGTGAACGGCGTTCCCGAACCGTTCCTGTGTCTTGTAGCTGCCATTCAGGGCTGTTTTCGGCCCTGAGCCGGCAGTGACGAGACAGAGGAATGGCTCGGTAAATCCTTTCACCATTCTTGTGTCGCGGACCCAAACTCGTTTCAGCCCGTGGCCGACTGACTATATGACTGACTTGGGTTGGTGGTGGTTTGGTGGTGGGTGCATGTGGGTTTGGTGGTGGTTGCATGTGGTTTGGTGGTGGGTGCGTGTGGGTTTGGTGGTGGGTGCATGTGGGTTTTGGTGGTGGTTTAATACTCTATTTGTTTTTAATCGTAAATGTAATAATAAATTTCTCACTTTTTCTTTCTTTCTTCCTTTCTTTATTTCTGCCTCTCTTCCTTCCTTCCTCTCTTCCTTCCTTCCTCTCTTCCTCTCTTCCTCTCTTCCTCTCTTCCTCTCTTCCTTTCTTGCTCTCTGCCTCTCTTCCTCTCTCCCTCTCTCCCTCCCTCCCTTCCTTCCTTCCTTCCTTCCTTTCTTCCTTTCTTCCTTCCTTCCTTCCTTCCTTTTTTTTTTTTTTTTCTTCTGTGCTCAACGATACCAGGAGGCATGCTCCCTGACCACTTCGCGGGATTACGGTGTGATTCCTCCACGGTGCATGGACTCCACACACTCACCCCCATCCAAAACTGATGCATCGGATCCACAGGTCGTGGAGCCCACGCACCAAATTAGAGAGAGACAGAAAAAAAGTGGTGCGTGGAGCCCACGCCCTGTGGATCGATTGCACGTGTGCATCGGCTCCACAGTGCATTCCCTCCACAGGCCCATAGTATAGCGCAAGGTAAAGGAGGACGCCTTTCATTACGTTATTGCAAAACATTCAACGGCGGGATCTTCCGAAACCAGAAAAATAAGTATTATTTATCGCGGAGGAAGAAAAAAACAGAATGATAACAGTGAAGTCTCATTTTTGTAGGATGGAAAGTTGATCAATGCCCGCATTTCATAGTCATCTAATCGCGCCTTCCAGCAATTTTACGTGTTACAGTCGATATTAGGGTGGCCCTTAATTTTGAGTCTTCGGAAGTTTCAAGTGCGGCACCCTCTAATGGTTCAATTTAAAGAGAAAATAACGTGAAAAAAATACGAATGGGGGAAAAAATTTAAAACGCATCCCCAAGAGCCAAAAGTCGCGAGCGCTGCGCGCGAAAACGCGTTTTCCAGCCATTTCGCGGAATTTTTCCCCCTTTCAAACGTTGCTACGGCTTTAAGGATAACACTATTTTGAGAGTACTTACAAAAAAAATAACCCAATTTATCTCGCCCATGTTAAAATGTCCTTTTCTCTCCCTCAAAGTGGCCACATAGTGCGATTTTTCGTATCAATGTCCCCGCAAGGTGAGTCTTTTTTCTACCTTTAAAATGTTGCTGAGGCTTTGAAATTTTCTGAAATAGCGCACTTTTTGAAGTACTTCTTGAGAAAATTAACAAAATTTACCTCGCCGCTCTTAAGATGCTCCCTCCCCTCTTCAAAGTGGCCACATCGTGCGATTTCGTCGATTGTTCGTATCATTCCCCGGCACGGTTTGCCTGAACGAGTATAAATTTTTTGACGCGTCAAAAGCAGAAACTCTTCAGATTCTAGAAGTGGAGTGTCTACCAAGTCATGTAAGCTAAATGGAAAGCAGATTTTTTAAGCTTCTGGAATACAAAGTCGATTTAAATGTATTTCGGGGCTAAAATGGGCAAATTTGAAATTGCCGGTATAAAGTTCCGTTATATTATTGTACTGAAAATAAATTTCCTAGATGGTTATAATGCCTAAGTTTCTTAGATATGGTTGTTTAATGTAATCGAACACTAATAATAGTACCACCGATTTTAGGCATATGGTATGTTTTTGCGACCTAAAACTATACCTATCAGAGCTGAAAATTGCTTTCCCATGGAACCTTCCAAAAAATGACCGGCTCTTGCAGTCGAACTGAATATCGTCGTATCGTCGTTCCATCTAATATTGAACTGATGTTGCCACATGCTTTTGGGTCCTTTTGCAAATGCGTTCAGCACATCGATACTTTACTATTTTGAGGGGACTCACGTCGAGGAGTCGATGTATCGATTCGTTATATCGATTTTACACTGAACATCGGTGCTTTCTCGGGATTGAAATTCGCTATTACGGATTCACGTAAGAGTTGATAATTCGAAAGAGATCGAAAAAATCAATAGAACGAATCAATACATCGACTCTCTCTTATTTGGCTATTTTCTCCCTTTTGAGAGACTTTCTTCATCAAATAGTTTCTTCGTCTGTTCCTAGCTTGATTTGTATCTTTTTCACGACTTTATACCTTTGGCGCTATACAAGTGCAGTTGGGGAAGCAATATATTCAAGGGTAAAAGTGAAATAACGGCAACACTGACGGCCAGTGAATAGACAAGTCCTGGAGGGAGTTCCAGCAGCTCATTGTTTCTCGCTGGCTGTCGTCGGCAATTTACGACCCCCGAAGCCTTTCAACTCCCAGGCAACCGTTTCGCTGGTGCGCTATCAATTTTTTTTCGGTCTATAATTTTAAATGTAAGTAAGCATTTTTGAACTCTCCGTAAAATTTGCAGAAAATCCATGTCAAATTGAACCCGGAAAGAGTTATATGCACATGGTAGCAGATTTTATAAACTCAGTCTATTTTAGAAAAACTTTATTTTCTTTTGCGTACACGGAAGATGCTGCATTACTTTTTATTTTCATTCTTTGAGATAATTTCGAATCTGAAGGGAACATAAGTAATTTTCAGGATTTGAAGTGTTAATTTTTTCCTAACGATGCCAAGCCCAAATGTGTCACAGAAAGCATTAGCAAAAAATCCGTGAAGTTGATCAACATTTCAGAACAAATTTTAATAAGTCAAATACCTGTGCAGTGGCTCATTGTTTCTAATTTGTTCCACCGAAATTAAAACAAAGGGCCAAATCGTTGTCAAAATATCGCGAAAAAACCAAGAGGCGAGATATTTTCACGCTACTGAGCTAATTGCTTTGTTTCAGCACGACGATGCTTTGGAAATAATTAGGTCGAGTGGCAATATATTTAGTCCTTCAATTTTGTCGTTCCATCATATGAAAGAAAAAGAACTTAGCTCCGCTCACTTTTCAGCTGCCCGGCGCTGTAAAATTATAAGGGGCGAGATAATTTCAAGCCACGGAGCTAGGTAAGTTTTTGTTTAAAGAAAAAGATGCTAATGAAAAATTGTGCCGCTGGACAAATATTTAATGTTTCATTGTGCCATCCATTCAGACCAAAAAAAAAAAAACGATCACTTTTCTGCCCTCAGAGCAGCAATACTGATTTATCCCCGCCTACTACATGAGAGAACACGTCAATTCCTCAATTTACCACCCAAGAAATTGTGCCGTTTGGTAAACATTGATTTATAGTGTTTCGATAATGGCGTTCATTTGTGCCGAAAAAACCCCGAATTCCAATCATTTTTTAGCCACATTGGGCTGAAAAACTGATTTCCTTGTTTCCTTGTACTAGGTGGAAATAAAAGCGGTTCGGGGTTTGCGTTCGCTTTATGGCATATGTACACCTTAATCAGTTTGCGGCTCACGTGGATGAAGTAATAATGTTTCAGTTAGCCTTTCGTTGAAATCTAAGCCTCATTTTTTGACATCATAGATAATGGAACACCCTTTCAATTCTAAAAACGCGAAGAACGTTGAGAGATTATAGTTGGGTTCGAACCCAACATGCAACTATTTTAACTCTGCGGTGGGTCGGGATACATACTTTGGATTTTTTAGGCGAAATGTGATCTGCTTACGGCCTACGCGCGCTCGCGAATCGCGATAGAGTAAGTATGTAAGCACAGGTGCGATCTGTGTTTTCCTCGAGCGTTTGCAACCCTGACCACTGCAGAGTCAGTTGTTCTGCTTCACTTAGATACGACGAGCAGTGTTCTGCCTTTTAGGAGCCACCTTGGCCGAAAAGCGGAGCCATCTACTATTTTTAGGAGCCAAATTAAATTTTTGCATACGGGCCATGGCAATGCTGCATGCAAACGGTGCGTATAGAGAGCGCTTCATCGCTAGCCGCTGCTTCCCGATTGCGACTTCAATGTGTCAAATTTTTTTGGCGCCACGATGGCCCAGCCCTCCCAATTTTTAGGCGCCAAGGCCCGATTTTTAGGCGCATTTAGCGCATGGCGCCCGGGGGAGGCAGAACACTGATGACGAGAGCCCACAACGGTTCCTTATCGAAAAATAAAATCCATTTGTTCAATCCAATCTCATAACCACGAGAATGTGCTTTCAATATTTTTGCGGCACTGCATTTCTTCAAAATTCCTTGATTATTCTCATGAGGATAGCAGTGGCACAAACCTTAGGGGGTTGGACTGCGGAGTGGCCAGAGGGCGGACCTCCTAATTATATTTCTAATTTTTCCACCCAAATTAAAAGTAAAGCTCATTTGAGAAATAAGTTACCTAAGGGATGAAAAACTCATGTAATAATTCACGCCCGGACGCCAACTGGAATTGAGATACCACCATGTCTCTTTAATGAACTAGACATACGCGATAGTCCGCAAAACAATAGCAGTAGGTATGGCAATGATATTGTTCAAAAAGATTCGTCAACGAGAGAGGTGGATTTTTCAAAATCCCGCGCACACATTCCGGATCTCTACTGACCATGTTGCCGCAACGCCCTCAACCTTCCGCCGGTTCTCAATGGGCAGTAATCCGAGCAGGAGAAAGTACGGCCACGCTGCTGAGGATCAGAGGGTTCCGGCTACCTGTAACTCCGGAAGATTTGAGTTCTAGGCGCGCGTTAATTTGATTTTCTTCTCCGGATTTCACCTCATAATTCCATAATGATGATTCATATAATTTTCTTCTTCAGGAACGACTCTTTTTTCAAGGGGCAATTTCAATCAAAGAACAGAATTCCCAATTTACATATAAATACAGGATAACATCGTATACAGTAAATTCAAATACCGTGTATCTCAAGACTAAATACATAGAAATATAAACTGAATCAATTTTTGAGGTAATGAAAGATCGACTTTTTTCTTTCTTTTATTCATTAACTGTGTATGCGATGAATGATTAGTTTCGGTAATCAAACAAAACCTGTTAACAAATCATGTTAAGGGACGATAAGTAAAATGTATTTATAATCATCTGATACTTTAAGCCCTGAAATGACCGCTACTTGTCAGTTATATATTAGAAAAATGTATGGGGTCAATCGGATCTTACTCGCCGTACTTTGTGTAGATGAATTTATCATTCCTTATTTGAACAGCCCCATTAGGCCCCCCTCCAGCCATTTTAGGATGGAGGCAGTATTTGAGAAAATACCCCGCAAATAGTGTTCCACACGATGATTTCTAGGCGAAAATTCTCGTTGAGTCAACTGAAAATCTGTTTACAGTGACAGAACGCTCTTTGAATAATAACAAAAACACGCGGGTCTCAACAAAGATATTTCTTGTTGACTCAGTTGACTCCGAATTCTCGTCTGGGTATTAATAATTTTAAATCCAATTGACCCGACAGTCAATTTTTCTCAGTGCAGGGGTGAAAAAAATACTCCTCTCCAACTCATTTGAGATCACAGTTTTGGCGTAATTTTCTGATACACACTTTATAACGAGGTAGTACACAAAAAGGTAAGCACGAGTGGCGGCTGATGAGTAATAAATTGCAAAAACTGCAGTGAGAGGTCATGCGCATATTTTTTTTTAAAGAATACTGTGTGAAAGGCAATATAGAAACGTGTAGGGAAAACCCAGAGCATATTTAAAAAAAATTTCTCAGCGTCAGTGAGCTCATATTTTTGAGAGTTTTTCAAGAACCCATTTCAACCCTACAATTTTAGTAAGAGGACGGAATATAACGTTTTACAAAAGCAGTTTGTGCTCAAGATTATGGTGAATATCTCTTTTCAAATTGCTGCTGCCTTAAGACTACTTACATGTGAGACTATCCTGACGCAAAATGTGGCCGTATGCAATTAGCTTAAAAGCACTTTCTACAAATGATCTGTGAAAGGCATACCGAACTTTTTCTTTCTTATCATCTAATCATACACTGTAAGGTTCACATGCTTGAGGATTATGTTCCGTCAGGTGAGGTCAGGCGGTATACTATAATATAAATGCTATTTTCAATACTATAATATCGGCCCTCTGAGCCCTTGCTAATATGATCTTGCTGAATATTTGAAAGACTTAAATTGCCGGTACTAGTTCGGTGGTATTTAAACCAATAACATTTCAAGAATATGGTAGGTATGACAAAAATTTAGACAAAATCAGACTAAGAAATTTCGAGACTGTCTATTTGAATACAGGTAAATTTTGTAAAGCTATCCACTTCTCTTCTAGTTCACTCTCGCCCGTGCGATTATTCTAGAGCGGGCTTCCGTGGAGATGAGGCAGCAGCAATTTGAGGCATTGGATTCTTTGCAATGAGCCACTAACTTACTTGCATGTAATCACGCATGAAAATAAAAAGACGGAAATCACACAATTCTCAGCATAGTTGGATCCACTATTACGTGAATCATCGCTAAATTTGTAATTGCTTTAATTTTGAAATACCTTGTTTGGATTCGATTTTATATGAGCCTCCTGCAAATTTTGTAGAGATTCAAACATGCAAGATTATACATAGGGTGTCCCAAAACAACTGATACCAAATCTGTAGGTAGTTCGGATACCATGAGAGATATCAAAATGCGGTTTGAAGGAGGTTGTATAGTTCATACTATTAGTCATCAAATCTCAAAATTTGAGCTTATGCGGTTGAAAACTCACCGAGTTATTGCAATTTTTTGATGACGAGTTGCGATGCAAATAACCTTACAGGATTTTCGAGTAATTAATTTCGAGTAATCTGCAGCGCTGTTCAGGAACAGTTCGCGAAATAAAAAATTACTCGAAAATCCTGTAGGATTATTTGCATTGCAACTCGTCACCAAAAAATTGCAATAAATCGGTGAGTTTTCAACTGAATAAGCTAAAATTTTAAGGTTTGATGGTTAATAGTATGAACTACAACCTCCCACAAACCGTATTTGATATCTATTATAGTTTCCGAAGTACAGACTTGGTCCCAATTATTTGGGGACACCGTATGTAGACTGCAACAAAATTCATGGCACCGCACCGCCGCAACGGTTGCCGGTTCCGGAGGAGTTGTAATTTGTAGCGAACGACAGCTAGTCAAGAACAATAAACCGTTTGGACCCTTTCTCGTCTATTCAGTTCAAACCCTTACAGTGTTGCCATTCGTGTTTTTCACCCTTGAATATTTCTTCATTTTCCAATTGCCACCGTACCGTGCGGAAGAAAGTCGGTGATGTGCTAAGGGTTTGGCGCGGCGCAGCGGCGAGGGAGAGGGCTGCGAGAGGGGTGTTGTGTTGTGAGAGTTCGATTTAGTTACTTTTTTCGGTGACTAGGCTAATGCAAAGATGCTGCATGCCACCTCGCAATTGGCAGCGGTATCAAAATATGCCACCCTTCAATACAAGTAAAAAAACACGACTTTTAATGACTGACTGCTTTCACCTCGCCCCACACCCATATTCCCGCGCACTTCCTTTCACCCCCCTGGCATCGGGTGTAATGCGTTACACGTTAATCTTAATGATTCTCATAGAGGTAGATTAGTAACGACGTTATACAATTGCAATTCTCAATCAGCATTTTCCGATTGTCCGCACTATGAAAAGCGTTGAAGGTTTGAAGCACAGTGCCTGCCCTTGCGATCCATTTGATCGCCGCGTTAGAATCAACCAGCACGGTAGGCAAGGTGTTATCGCCTTGAAATGAGAGGATAGGCAACATGCAACACTACGTAAAATTGCAATAATAATGTCGCATCTATCGCATATTATGTAACTATCGCTATTTCCTCCTGCAGGTTGACTGCCTTAAAAAAGGCCTCAATTTCTACAGATCTCGGAAAGGACGAAGACGCCGGCGATCGCTTTTTCCGTTCATCCCCTCAAGTCGTTCCCGGGATTCCACAATGACTCTTAGTTGGCACTGTGATTGACTAATTTAATATTTTTCCCAACACTCGGGAAGTGAGATTTTTCCCTGAGACAAATCCCATGAAACGTACCGTGGAGACAAGGTCATACGTAATGGGACCCCCCCCCCCCCCCAATACAAAATAATTCGCATAACTAAAATCCAAGTAGCATCTCTCAACGGAAAAATCGCTATGTACTGCGGCTTTATCGCGGGCGATAAAATCGCCAGGATCATCAACATTTGAGCGATTATCCTCGATAAAATCGCGCTATTTTCGGAATGAAAATCGCAATAAATGGCGATTTAATCTCGATTTTATCCAACCAAAAATTGCGATTTGTAGCGATTTAATCGCGATAGCCAACTGATAAAATCGCTATTTATCGCGACCACTGCTACTTGGGAAAGGAACATTTGCCAAAAACCTTGTAACTTTCCTGGGGTGAAAAGGCGATGAAACCTTTCTTCGGAAATATTATGAGGTCACCAGTAAAAATACTGCATTACTATATTCCAGACAGTTCAAATGAAGGTGGGAAATCGTCCGAAGGCACGCTGCGAAAAATTACCGGAAATTTTACCGGGTCCAGTTTTTTGGGGAACGGGCCTGTGGAGGGAATGCACCGTGGAGCCGATGCACACGTGCAATCGATCCACAGGGCGTGGGCTCCACACACCACTTCTCTCTGATATGGTGCGTGGACTCCACGACCCGTGGATCCGATGCATCAGTTTTGGAAGGGGGTGAGTGCATGGAGTCCACGCACCGTGGAGCGATCGCACCGTTACCCTTCGCGGTCTAACCTCCCGAAGCGCTTCGCGCCTCATGCGTTATGAGAATAGGAATGCGTTATGGAAGAGTAGGCAATTATTGTTTTTAAGTCAGTTAGGATAAAGCAAATTAGTCTTATAGTAAATGCTGTTCACATACATATATAATACAGATACAGATATAATAATTCATTATATAATTTCAGAAGAATTCAATATATATTTCAGATATAATAATTCACATACAGATATAATAATTCATTCTAAGTTTTTATTTAATTCTGAATTGATGGTTGTTGTTCGAATCAATCCGTATGATCCTAATTTCAGTAAAATTGATGCTAGGATTATTGATCCCTGAACAGGCGATTCTGCATAAGAGTAGGCAATTATTGTTTTTAAGTCAGTTTGGATAAAGCAAATTAGTCTTATAGTAAATGCTGTTCACATACTGTAAGATATAATAATTCATTCTAAGTTTTTATTTAATTCTGAATTGATGATTGTTGTTCGAATCAATCCGTATGATCCTAATTTCAGTAAAATTGATGCTAGGATTATCGATCCCTGAACTGGCGATTCTTCATGGCGATAATGAGTAAAGACTCATTATTCTAATGAATTCATACATCTTACAGGGATAAATATAACAATTAACGATACGTTTGGAACACCTCACATGGACAGAATTGAAATCAGCATAGAAAATCCTTATAATTTGTTCACTTTACAGTGAACCTGTGTCCTCATTCGACATTAATAATATTTTAATCTCTTAATTAATGGGCAAGTTTTTTAATAATATTTTAATCTCTTAATTAATGGGCAAGTTTTTCAGTCTAGTTTCAGTGACAGTGTTGTGAGTGCTTTCAGCTTGGCGTCGGGCAATTGGATAACCTATCGCTGGTATGTATTTCACAATTTTTCTCTCTCTTTTGATAAGATCTAATAGTTGTCGTTTTTTGATATCTATATTAAGATCTAATAATATTTATATGTTTTTTAATGATACCACTACAAAAACACGTGAATGATATATTTTCTCCATAAAACAATATCACACTGAACCAAGTGGGGCAGTTCCGCTGGTCACAGAATTGTGCTTTGACGCTTGATTCTTATAAATTAGCTAAAAATAATAAGATCTGTCCAAATATCAACTTCCACGTTGAATATTAACCGAGGAGTCACCCTCTAAAAAATTCGGCTCATGACGCCATCAACCGCGGCAATGACACCCTTGGGTTTCTTCCACCTTGCTTTCATCCGAGTCAAACGTTGAGTATAACCAAAGTAACTATGTGATTCCCTATATTATGAAAGCGAAGTGGAAGGAACCAAGGGTGTCACTACCGCGGTGGATGACGTCATAAACCGAATTTTTCAAAGCGCGATATCTATATGTTAATATTTAACGCAGAATAAGTATTTGTTTGGACGGATCTTAATATTTTTAGCTGATCGACAAGAATTATGCATCAAAACACGATTTTGAGACCAGCGCAACTCATGATCCGTTATGAGGCCCGGGCCTTAAACTGGTACCGGGGCCCGAGATGAGATGTGGCGGGCCTGCGGAAAATACGCGATTTGGATAGCGGAAGTATTATATTCATAAACGTCAGTAATTTGAGACAGGCATTAAACTAAGCGTTTCCTTCAATTTCGTATGATACCACATACCTACTCCGAAGTTTGAAAAGTTGCGCGCTTGATTTCCGCATTTCACGATGCGAGTGTAACGCCGCCCGACATTCATCATTTAAGCAGCGGTTTTGTGAAAAGTAAGAGATTACGCGATTTTTTTCGCATCTCAGTATCGCGGGAAACAGTCTCTGAAACCGGACATCGTCAAGGAATTTGTAACTACCAGGAGAAATTATAGGGAATGTCAGGAAATTTCGAAAAAATGTCAGGGAATTTTAATGCGACTATAGTTGTCCGCGTTGCTAATTTGGTTGTGGTGTGGTGATTCTCTCAAGCGCATTTCAACTCCGTTGTATGCATGTGGTATCACGCGAAATTGAAGGAAAATCCTAGCTTTTAACATATCTCAAGTTACTGATGTTTATGAATATTATGCTCGCTTTGATATAAAAATCGCGTAGTTGCCGCGATAAGGAGAATATTTTGTGATCTCTTGTGATCTTCGTCAACTGCTGAGAATTGTGCGCACATATATGTCGCGATATAAGAGTGAATAACTAGTAAATTTTAAAGGTTTTACAAAATCACTAAGAAAATAGCGTATTTACCGCAATATTACATTCATCAATGCGTTATTTCTCATTTTTCCTACACAATTGCCGGAAAATTGGTCCATTTCGCGACACCGAGATTACAAGCGCGTAAGTCTCAGTATTTAAAGAAACCGCTGGGAATATAGCAATATAGCATACTTCTCGCGATATTGAGATGAGATTTGCGCAATGCTTCACTTTCGTAACCGTAGCGGAAATGCATCAAGCAACTATTCGAACTCCGGAGTAGGTATGTGGTATCACGCGAAATTGAAGGAAATAATGGCTTTGTCCTATCTGAACTTTCTACGTTCATAAAAATTATGCTCGCTTCGTTAAAAATTCGCGTATTTTCCGTGATTGAGATGAATATAGTATGATCATTTATGGTCTTTATGAACCGCTGGAAACTTGGCTTACCCGCCATGATATCGAGGCAAATAACGCGATTTTCAATCATTTTAAAAAACCTCTGGAACAAGCGCGTGTTTGCCACGATAATTGCGGTGATTGTTGCATAAAGTCTCATCTTTTTTTATAAAATCGCCAGAAAAAAGGGCATTTTGCGCGATACCGTGATTAAAAGAGAGTAATTTTTCAATATTAAACGAATCTGCTGAAAATTTATCGTACTTCTCGCAATATTGCGATGAAATTCGTGCATTGCCTCACGCCTTAATTAAATGAAGCGAAAATCTTTTTGAGCTCGTGGTAGGTATGTGGTATCACGCGAAATCGAAGGAAAATCTTAGCAATATGCCCATCTCAAGTCCCTGATAATTATGAATATTATGCATCAATATAGGTAATACCTTTGATATCCGCGCTGTAGAAGAGCAAATTGTGTAATCTTTTATGTTCTAAATCGACAGCTGGAAAATTTGCGTACCTGTCGCGATATTGATAAGGCGTAATTTTTGATGAAATTACAATACCACCCGAAAAATCGCGCATTTGCCGCGACATTGCGGTGATTATCGCGTATTCGTTTCTACGTGTTTCTTTTACAGCATCTCTGAAAAATGAGAATATCCCGCGACACCGAGATGTTTGCGCGATTTTTCATGTTTAACTAACGGAAATGTAGCTAGCAACTATTCGAACTCAGGGGTAGGTAGGTATGTGGTGTGGTCTGTGGTATCACGCAAAAATCAAGGACAATCTTGGCTTTTTATCCATATCAAATTACAGACGTTTATGGATGAAGGTATAATGCTCTCATCTTTAAATGCGGGAATCAAGCGCGCAATTATTTGAACTCCGGAGTAGGCATGTGATGTGGTATCACGCGGAAATGAAGGAAAATCTTAGCTTTTCGCGTCTCCAATTACTAACGTGTAAAAATAGTACGCTTGCGTCGATATCGATATCAATTGCATTTTTCCGAGATTTTGATGCGATAATCATTTAATTTTTATTTTGTTTCAATTATAGAAAAAAAGTGTCGTGTTTGCCGCTACATTCACGTGGATACCATGGCGTAATTTTTCACTTTCTCACAAAACCGCTTGAAAAATCGCGTTTTTTCTGCGAGACTCTTTCGAGTTTACTCGTCCTAGTGATGAAACAGTTAGGCAAGATCTGCAGCTCGAACAAATCGGAAAAATTGTGATTCCTCTTTGTCTGTATCATTGAATTAAATCGAACAAAGCCATTAAAACTACTAGTAGAAGAATCAGTACCACTAGTCAATTTATACGCGCAGAGCTGTAGACAATTCATTTTTGTGAAATTTTTAGGGGAAAAGGGTTTTAGGGTAAGACTAAGAACTTTCTGCATCCCTGCTTAGTGCGATGAATTTATTCCATGATGCAACAATATTGATTTGCTAAATACAACGAAGAACTATCGAGAAATCAGTTTCTCGTGATTGTAAATACAATTTTCTTGATTAAGTGGTGCATTTCCGGCAACCAATCTGTAGATCACTTTACTTCTAATCAAGTTTGCACAAAACTTTACTTTTGCAAGAATTTTCAGTGCCTTGATTTTGATAATAATCTTTTCTTTTGCTTCCTTTTTCAGAATCGTCTGCTTTGAGCCGCCTACTTCTGATCGGTATGTATTCTTATTTTAATTGTAGCTCTCTGAATAGATTGTGGTTAATTTTGGGTTAAAAACGTCCGTTCCGATCTACGTCATCATAAAAATCCAAAACGCTTGCAATGCAGACACCTCATTTATTTCCTTAATGCAAAGGAGGTAGGTAATGAACTAACTTACGGCAACCCACGAAAAACCCTGTAGTTACTCCATTTTCTTCCATAGTCTATTGGAACCACCCATTTCAACTAATAGGTTCCATACTCTCTATGTCTCCTTTGTCTACCGCATTGTCTATCAATTGCAATTTCAGGCCGCAGAGCATCGAGCACGTAGCCGGAGGCCGAGCGGGTTCTGCGAGTCATTTTCTCCCCTATTCTATTGGAACCACCCATTTCAACCAATAGGATCGCTTCATACTCTCTATGTCACCTTTGTCTATCGCCTTGTCTATCAATTTCAATAATCAGGCCGCAGAGCATCGAGCACGTGGGCGGAGGCCGAGCGGGTTCTGCGAGTCATTTTCTCCCCTAGTCTATTGGAACCACCCATTTCAACCAATAGGATTGCTCCATACTCCCTATGTCCTCTTTATCTATAGTTCTGTCTATCAATTTCAATAATCAGCCCGCAGCGCATAGGGCGCGTGGGTGGTGGCCGCGCGGGCTCTGCGAGTCATTTTCTCCGTTAGTCTATATATTGGAACCACCAATTTCAACCAATAAGATTGCTCCACACTCTCCATATCTTCTTAGTCTATGGCCTTGTCTATCAATATCAGTAATCAGCCCGCAGCGCATCGGGCGCGTGGGCGGAGGCCGCGAGTGCCAATAACTGTATCGGAAGGGAATTAAAGCGGCGGCATAAAAGGTGTATGCAGATAATGAAATAGCTGACAACAAAGACTTAACAAAACATAACGATCCGGCGCTCGGCGCGGCGCACCGCGGCGGAGGCCGACACAAAGCCAAAATAAAACAGGACGTGAGCGCACTGTGCATTGTGCTGCCCCTGCAACGTAGGCAACAAGCGGAGATAAGACAGCCCGGTGCCGCGAGGCGAGGGGCAAAGGGTTCGGGGGTTGTCTTGAATCATCACAATAGCTCTCTATTCAATGCTTAATCTCGTCTCAGATCATGTGACTGTATTGTCCCGCGAAAGCTCCGCCGTCCCGCAACTCGGAAACCACCTATCTCAACACTTACCCTCCAAAATGTCCGCGCGGGATTTCACCCTCAGGAGGAAAACGATTCAACGTTTAACCTCAAAATTTTCACAGGTTGACCAGAGAGTGTGATGGAAAAATCTCGAACAGTTTCGAGTTATAATATTGATTTTTTTATACTGAAAATTAAAGTATACGTCGGGGGTGTTCTGAAACGTCGCGATTGGTTTACGCGGTTTTGGATTTCGGCTATCGGGAAGCTCTGGCAACTCGAGTTCTATCAATAGGTTATGGAGCTTGGCGGCGCGGCGCAGTGCCTGTGCCCTGAGCTTTGCTTTCAACGCTGAGAGGTGCCAGAATCTATTCATGCCCGCGTCAACAATGAATATTAATGTTCTTGTCACTCATCCCCAGACACTCCTTTAATGAGGCATTTACAAGCGTTTTAGAAACTACTACCCCACGAGTGGTGCCCCAGAAATTTTACTTTTACGCTCGGCGGTGCTACCGAACTCAGCGGGGGCTATGTGATGACTGATTGTTAAAATGGCAGGGGACCAATGAGATTCTTAAAAGATAAAACAGTCAATTCTTTGGGTCAAAAAAAGACGTTTTTGTGGTATAACTTGTTTTGCCAAAAACACTCTCCTTGGCGGCCCCATTATCCCCCTAATATCCCCTATTAGTCCTTATCTCGAAAACGATGAGTCATAATAACGAAAAAACGCAACATACACTCTTTCAATGTGAGTCTAGTGGTGCCGTCAAAAATTAATTTTTGTCGCTGGAAACATTAATTTTGGCCACTTTTAGGTTCGATATCCCCCTGAACCCTCCCTCTCAAAAAGAGTTTTCCTTATTTTGGAGGTCAAAAATGAAAAGACTGCGACGATTTACCCTCAGTTACCAATTTTCATTAATATCAGTTGATAAACATTGTCACAGTGTTACCTAAAAGGACGATTTTTTTTCTCCAACTTTGGGGGGCCGTGTCTCCCAGGGAAAGCGTTTTTGGGAAGAAAAATTATACTACAAAAACATCTTTTTTTGACCCAAAAAATCGGCTCTTTCGATGTTCGTACTTAATCCTGGGTCATCCTGTACAGATACTCTAGTGTCAAGTTGAGCCGTACGGGGCTTTACCTCTGCACTGCTGTGGCCTCCCTTGTCACATCGAAAGGGGGCTATATGGATCCGAGGGGGGACGAGGGGTGGGGAGGACCGGGTACAATGCATCTTTTGATATTTAATTAAAGTACCTGCCTGGATGTCGAAGGGCTGATACGAGCTTGAAGTGGACGGAGTGTTGGCGTTGTTGTGTGAGCTTCATAATGGCGATGATAAAAGCATTGTATTTGGGATGTTGATTATGAGCTGATAGATCACCCGACACACTGCACGGTATTGAGTATTCTGCCGCACTCGGCAAAAACCGCGTATCTGTTTCGGCGATTCCTACTGAAGTTATGTGGTTTTCCTTCGGCAGGGTCGGATTGACACCGGGAAGGGAGCACAATGGCCTGAATTCTGTTTCCAAGTTCGCCAATCCACGGTCCGACTTCATCTCAATCTCCGCTACGCTCGCTCCTCGTTGCCGATTTTAGAGCAGAAAATGTGTCAAAAAACCGTGCAAGTAGAGCTCTTGCATTTGTAATTTTAGTACTTTTTCGCCGGTAAATTTCGCGAATAACAAGATGGTGCAGCTAGTATTTCCTGAATCGAACTCTCCAGCTCAAAAACAAAGCTCTCACAGTTGAGGCTGGAATCGAGGAATTACCAGGGTTGCCACAGTCAGGGAAACCCGAGAAATGTCAGGGAATTTACAAAAGTCAGGGAAACCCTGGAAATGTCAGGGAAAATGACGAAAATGTCAGGAAATAATTGTCAAATCATCGTCATTTGCTTTCTCCAGTGGGTTTGACGTTTCGAACGACAAATTTTGCCTAAACTATTTCTAACTATGTCTTTTTAGAAATATGGCATTTGTCCAGTTCGTCGCCTTCCTCACATAAGGGCGTAACTACACTCGACGATGAGCCATGTTTTTCTTATAACTCAGTGCTTTCTCGAGCTCATCTCAAATTGTAGTTTCGCCCTTTTGTCAGCCCAGTGACGAATTGTCAGGGAATTCCGCCAACATGTGTCAGGGAAATCAGGGAAATTTCAGGGAATTTAATTTTTTAAATTCTGTGGAAACCCTGGATTACGGTAAGAGTCTACCTCTGTATCCAGTCAAACTCCTCTAGCATAGTTGGAAGCAAATCCATCAGCAGCCCGACCACAGACTTGTGACTTCCATCGATATTGATAGAACTCGGTTCCATTCCAATGGAATACCCTTCGAGGGCGACCACAGACCTAGATCTATAGAAACGGCCTTTGGAACTCAGTTCCATCGCTCATGGGTCGATAGAACTGCTCGATTCCATCGAAATTGAGGTTAGGGGTCGGCCATTGAAGTTGATTTAGTTCAAGTTATTGGTTGAAACCGAAATTTTGAGGTTAGTGTATCTCCCGCCATTTATGTTTTCCAACCTGCTTCTTCTTCTTCGATGCATGCATCAAGGACGGTGATTGGTTGAGAACAATTTCCTCTTTTTCAGTTAATCGTTCAACATCGCACGCCTTCCATCGCCGTTCCATCGCGGTCCGTGGTCGCAAAAATTCTGGCGATAGAACTGCTATGGAACAAACTCGCACTTCTATCGCCGGGAGCCATAGAAGTCTGTGGTCGGGCTGCTGGAAAGTCGCCATAGTTGCAGCCTCAGGGTCGTTCTTTAAACAGCTCCTTTCCCCAGGAGACATCTTTTGGTTTACATTTGATGAAACATCTCCTTTCCCTAGGAGACATCTTTTTGTTTACATCCGATTTAGGGAGATTCAATAAAATATATTTTAACATAGCGTCATAAAAACGACAATGTTTGCAAGTATCGTGCCAATTCGATCGTAGTTCAACTTTAAAAATTCCTCCCGAAATTCGAAGTGATCAAAGGAATTTTCCCCGTGGAAGATTTCTATTTCCATTTTCATCTGTTTAAGACTTTATCAGTCCTTTTTACCGCATGTGTGTGACAAAATCTCTCGCTGACTGATAACTCAACCAACCGACTGGCCCACTAACCGATTCGACTAAAATAGGCTTGCTCTTGCTTTGTGCCCTTTAAAGGTGTAATTTCAAACCTTGGAAACGCTATTATCTCATCCTAGACGCAATTACTTTCGTGGTAATCTTTCCACTTGTTACTGTTACCTCTGAGTAGCAGAAAAAGCTTTGGTTCGTCAAAGATTCGGGAAATTCGGCAAACAATAATCAAAAGCTTTCATGCAGCTGCCCCTAGATAGCATTTGATCACAATGAAGAGTGAAAATTTGAAACCAGGTGAGCGCTATCAGGTCCTGCTAAAATTTTGCAAGTGTGTCTCTTCCCTAACGATTTAACACTTGCCTGAGAGGAACAATGCTGGCATAGAAATGAGGTCTAACTTTTTTTATATTTTTCCAATTAAAATCCACGATGTAGAGAGGCACTTAGGTTCTTTTACAATAAGGGACATTATACATAAGCTTAGCAGCACCTGATGGCACTACTAGGTTTTGAATTTCGACTCTTAAAAAAAACCCCGCCAAAAAATCACAGTTACAAGAAATCTGGTAGTTCCAAAAAGACACGAGGGAAAGTCGAGTTTTAAGTCGTTTAAGTACATGTATTTAAAGTTTTAATACCACGTCCATTCTGTACCATTGACTTTCTGTGGGTCGATGAAAAGCAAAGCCGTGATTCAACTATTACAGCTCCAAGGGTGTCTGTGTTGCATATCCAAAAAATGAAGGCGCACTGACTATTTTTATGACAACGCCGAGTGCATCTATTCCTGCCTCATTACGCGCTGTTCACCGATAAAGCGCCTTCATTTCCATCTTCAGCAACACAAAAGACGTGTATCACAAAGCTGTGAAAGTCACACCTGAAAGTTAAATTTGTTGCACTACATTGGAAAGGTACTTCATGATTTAAAATATTTCGAAATAATCCGAAGAAACCTCGTGTTAGGTAAATTGATCTACTTGGAGACTCTGTGGAGTCCAACAAAAAAATTTTTTGAAAAAATACCCAGTAGATCCTAAAAAAAAGTACATCAAAGTTAGCTGAATTACTGTGGGCCAGCATTCCTTACCCCCTTAAGCCGAAAATAATAGGCCCTCATCGCGAACTAAAGTCCATTTGTACTGCATTTTGCAATACGGGACTACCAGTTCTACCTCATCTACGAAAAACACCTATCTACTCAGGGAATCTAACATCACTCCTAACATAAGCCAGAAATGGTGGCTCCTTATCGAAAAATGTAGTTAAATTAAATTCTGATCGTCCACAAGAAAAATAATTTTATAGGCAAAAGCTTGAGTAGAGCGAGTTTTGCAGAGTTGGGTAAAAAAATTGGATTTTCAATTTTCAATGGATGATTTTCTGTTTGTCCGAAAAAATAAGTTAGCAAATTTCCTTTGATAAAATGTTCATTTTTGAGGAAAGTCATAAATATTTTCCTTTAAGTTTCAGAATCTGTAGGTAAAATTGTGAGCTATATCACCTGAAAAATTGGGAGGGAAATATTCCTAAATTTAAGAGGAAATTCACGTTTCATGTAAGGAAATTTGGCATTGCCTGAAGGTTCATACGGCGTTTTTCCTTAGCGCTACGTGACAACACCGCCCGCGCGTCAGCAGCAGGTCGCGCCGTGGTTTGCTTCAAAAGTTCCGTCAGTTGCTCGTGAACGCGGTGGTGGAATGGTCGCGCGCCCGTTCTCTCCGTATAACCGGCAAAGTTTTCGCCGTTGAGTAAGCCATGTGACCACCTTATCGCACATTTTTTCCCACATTCTCCCCCCCCCCCCCCTGAATCGTTGAATTTATTCTTTCCCTACAATTTTAAATCATATTCTGAGTTTTTCACAGTGTTTTCTTCGCTGTTTCGAGTGTGAAATCTGCTCGACAAGTGTGTTTGTTTGTTGTTGTTTGTTTGTTATTCATTGCGCGAGATTCGCTGATCGAGGAAATTCGGTCACTCAGTTATTGTTTCGACTAATTTTGCGATTTTCGTAGTGTTGTGTGCAGTGTATATGCTGTCCCTACACTACATGTAGTGACAGTCACTTTTGGATTTGTGTAAATCGAGGATTACATTGCTGGATGTATGTTTTGTTTTTCAACGTACATGGATGGTCCCCTTTTGCGCGGGCTTTTTCATCTCGACATGAAAAGTTAGTTGATGCTATCTCAATCGGAGTGTATTTTCATGGCCGCGAAGCTTGCCGGTTTAAAATACGCTAGGAGGGCCATAGTGAAGTCTTTATTGCGTTTCCTGTACATATCTTTCTCCGTCGATGAAGGTTCAGAAGTTAAAGTCGGTATCAGTCGTTTCTCATTCGGTCCTCTGAATTGTTTTCACGGTCGCTACGCTCATCTGTCTACGATCATCCACGATTGTGCTGTAGTTTTCATTTCTTTCTAAAAATCAATTATTTTCAATAAATGGTAGGTAAAGTATACCTTTCAAGCCACGTCAAAGTGCCTTTTAAAACAAAGAGAGATGAAAACCTTCACGAGGTATCAGAGTATTTTGTGTCGGGAATATGAATTGATTCTCAGTATCTCAACCGATCATAATGAGCTGATCACAAACGTTTTGAATTGAGTATTTTATTTCAATCTTCGTCGTATTACTGTTGGGAAACAAAATGTGTGCGCGCTGGAATGGATCACGCTCTGTTGTGCGTGTGGTGGTGTTAAATTTGTTCGTAACTCAAATTAACGGATTACCGATTGGATTTACTTTTACCTTTGACTGGACATGGAGCCTCCGTAGCTGAAAGGTAAATCCATGTTGTTTTTCCTTTCCTCCTTTACGAAGTCTCCTGTTTTTCCTCAACTTCGTGTCGTTAATTTGTGAAATAATCATGAAGTCAAAGAAAACTGGGTGTATTTTCGTCTTCCTTTCGGTTTCCTTCCAGTTTTCCTTCAGAGATCCATATGACCTCAACTTCGGGTCCCAGACACGAAGTCTTTTTCTCCGTGAGGAGATGAAATGATGCAGCGCTATGCTACTCTCAATGTGAAAGAACGTTAATTTTTCGTCAAAATCATATCCTCGGTGGCACTGTGCGTCCGCGAGATCCACAGTGCCCCTTATATTCACACCTAGGCTACAATTACCTTATATTTACAAAAAGATAGACTTCCGAAAAAGGAAAAACAAGAGGCAAATTTTTTGCCACATGCGTCAAGCGAGTTCGAAGAAAACTGTTTTTCGCTCTATCTTACGGGCCTCCTTCCATAGCTGGAAAAAAAGGCCCATAAAAGCGTTACTTTGCGTGACTTTCAAGAATTTTTGCCTTGGAATCCACTCGTACAGCTAATATGAGACATTTTTTATCGTAAACGGTCCCACACCCGCCCTTCCCCCGTACCATGGAAAAATTAACTTTTTCTGGCTGTATCCTGGGCTGCCGGCGATCTGGAAGACCGGAAAAGTCAGGGAATTCACTTGAAAACTCGAGGGAATTTCGCGAGGTGCGTTTAGCAGAAGTGAGAGTTATATTTAAAGGGGGAAAATCAAAGTGGAAGTTTCAATAGAAAAGTAGAGAATCCAAAAGTGTTGGAGTCAGGGAAAAACGAAAATAGTCAAGGGAAAGTCAGGGAATTTGACGAGGAAGAAATTATGGCAACCCTGCCCTGCTGATCAAGTATACTTATCAAACTATGCATTGTAATATCATATAATACCATGGTACTATCAGGAAGATGCAGCTATGATCGATTTGTTTTCGAATTCTCACTTCCATCGCATTTTTGAAGACAGAAGCATTGGAAATTATCTCTTGAATTTTTTTTTACAATTTTCCCGCTAGACCAAAGAAGAATCTGATCTTCAAAATCCGTGTAGGTATCTCTAGTTTCCCAACGCATTTTTTGCCATCCCTCGAAGCACGTCCATGATAAAATCCAATTCTGGCGGCCACCTTATTCCTCCAGGCTCCAGGACTTCCCAACCAACTTAACGACAGCTCTCGGAAAAATTTATCCGGAAATTAATGTGTGACAGTGAACCTAGAAAAGGAACGTCCCTGAATAATAACTAGCAACCAAAAGGAAGTTGCCAGATGTAGTGAGGACTCTCTTGCTATCTCCTTTGGCTTTAATAAAACAGCATTAGTACGATTTGGCATATGGACCACAATAATTCTTGGCCGACGTCTTGCTTTGCTTAGCTGAAGAAAAATGCGCTTAACTCACACAGGGATCGCAATAACTTTACGCGTTTCTCGGATCCCAGAGCGATCTCGCAGGAATAAGAGCCACTCGGCGCTAATCAAAGTTGCCAGGTTGTGCCATTAAAGTGAGATATATGAGATGGGTTTAAATTGGGGAATAGTGCCGATTTTTCAGCACAGTCCGGCAACAATGGCGCTAATAAATTATTCTCATTTTCATATCCGCGGTGACAGATATATCGAGAGTGCACGAGCATGGAAGACGTCAGACGTCTAATGGACGGAGATGGGGTTGAAATGGAACGTGAGACGTGCGAGAAATAGAATATTTTTGTAACTGCCCCTTAAAATATTCTCCCTGGAACGGATTGAAGTGCGACTGTTGGTCTCAACTGTAGCTGTTCTTCACTCTTGAACTGTTCCCGCATTTGGATTAAAGGTCGATTCTATCCCTTCGGGCCTAGTTTTGAAATTGATAGACAAAGCTATAGACAAAGAAAACACGAGGTATATGGAGGGTCCTATATTGGTGGAATCCATTTCTGATTGATTCCCGTATTTTAGGTCTTCACGGTGTCACAAACAGAAATAAAGATTACATTTTCACCAATTGCAAAGATTATAAAGTGGAATGAATCGGGGAATGGGGAGCACAGAAAGGAGCTACCGGAATGAGAGAAGGAACGGAGACAGGAATTCGGGAATGAGTTGATCAGAGATTACTAAAAACGTGCAATTTGTGTAATCTTTATTCTCGTTTGTGACATCCATGAGCCGCGTTGTCTTAACTCTTTCTATGAAGGGACTCTAATACTGCCGTGCTAAGGAAGAACGCCGTATGAACCTTCGAGAGTTGCCAAATTTTCCCGAATAAAACGCGTATTTTTGAAGAAAGTCCAGCATATTTTTCCTCGAAATTTTCAGATATTTTAGATTAAATTGCAAACAAAATCCTCTGAAAAACTAAAGGGAAAATATTCAGAATTTTCCCAGTAAACTCGTTTTTTGTCGAAAGAAATATGGCAACGCCTGGGTGCTCATACGGCGTTTTTCCTTAGCATGGGAGAATAGAAACCAGTGTCCGCTTCTGATTGTTGCCGGATCACGGCGGTTGGGCGCGAAACTGGGGCGTTTTCAATTTGCGGAAGCCTTTTTGAACTGCGTGTTTCTTGGTTTCTGAGTTGTTAGTTTTTTGGCGTTTTTAATGTACGCATCGAAATGTACTCATGAAAAATGTACTCGCAAGTCAACATTCGTTCATTATTCAGTGGCCCACTGTCCGTAAATTTTGAAACCCCGAAGTAGTTTCCACCTGACGTCGAGAGTTCGGTGGAGTGTCTCTCTTCGTCCCTGGTGCCTCACAGTGGATCGAGTCAATAGGAGAGGCTGGACAAAATTTGGAAACTTTAAACGCTTATAACTCCGTTTATACAAAACTTTGAGGTTTTAAAAGTGGTTCATTGGTTTCCTCGTGAAATGATCCTCTGAAATCACTCCTATAAGTTTAAAATGAGACAAAATAAACATCAAAATTGCAATTTTAGTAAAACATTTCATGTCCGACCTCCCTAATTGACTCGATCCACTGTGTGCCGTCGCTGAACATGTTCGTCGAACGGACCCGAATGCAACCCCTTATCGCAATCTGGGACAGTTAACGTTCCAACGTTAATCAACTTTCGCTTCTCCGCGTCCTCAGCAAGTTTCATAGAAAACCCACCCTCCGTTTTGCGCGTTCGCGGAAAATTGAATCCGCGGGCGACAAAGACCGCGGGAAAAGTTAATTCGATGACACCCCCCTCCCCCCTGTCCTTCTCCTGCGGGAGGGGAGGAGTTATTAGCCGATAGAAGATGACAAAAAGTAGGAGTCAAAGCTCTGTCCGCGATAAAAAAGCCAGAAGGAGGGTGGCTTGCATAGAGGTTTGATTCATGTGCAGATTATATTGTTTAATTTGGCATTTACATGACAAAGCCATTCTCTCGGGCCCCGCCACCCCCTCCCCGCCCCCGCATCGGGTAATATGATCTCCCGATGAGTAGGGGTGGTCGTATTGAAAAGTCCATTGACCACTGGAATGCCCCCCCCCCTCCGTGGCTGCCCCCTCTTCTGGCCACTCGCTTATTTTTTATTAAGATTCGATGATATCAATGACGCTATTGTCCGGCCCGCGATCGGAGGTTTTGAAGGGTGTGATGTGAGAACAAGTGTTTTTTTTTGTTTTTTTGGGGTGATGTAGGGACTACGTCTACTTCCCTCCCTGCGTATAAAAAAAAAATTGACCCACCTCTCAAAGCTCCAAGTATTATTTTGGATCGGTTTGCGAGTTGGACTATTTTTTTTTAACCCTCTTAAACTTTCTTTACGTTTTTTTAATTTTTTTTTTTTAAGTGAACCTCTCCTCGCTGTTAGGGTAAGAAGTTCTCGGAGTGTAAGAAAAATCCTAAAAAAGTCGGAAAATTGCACCCAATAACTCTGGAAAATCAGATGAATTTTCCTGCGGTACTTTGACATTTTTTTCTTTCGGCTCAACATTGCGATTTTTCTATTCACATGTTGCACGCACTTAACATATTTCGTAGAAAATTATTAGAAAATTATTTTAGAAGAATTTTTATGTTAGAAGTCATGTGTGCAAAACGAAAAAAAGTTAAAGTTAGGGAGTTTTGTCTTCGAAATCCCTGATATTTAGGTAAGAGCAAAGTCAGGAATATTTGAAATCCAAAACTTGCCACTCTGGCTGGGGGAAACGGTAAATTTTCAACGAAAAAAAAAAAAAAAAGAACGAAGACCGAGGTAGTTTACCACAGTCAGCAAATTTGACCAATTTTCCTTCTCTGGTAAGTTTCAATTCGACCACATAATGTTAAAGGGAAAAAATAACCACTCGAAACTCTGCATTGAATCGACTGTATTTTGCAAATTTAGAACTTCAATGTCTGGTCATCTACGTAGGTACCATTTGTTTCCCTCTGCATGTGGGTGTTTTTACGGATGGGCTAGAAATTGTAGTTCGTAATTGTATAAAATTTAGTCCAAATATGATTTTTTGTCATCCTCAAAAAAAGGAAAATGTTATAGCATACCTGCAGCCTCGCAAGCCGGGTTTCGCAGTTTCACCATCGGTATGGATTTTTCCTCCACTGGAAAAAAAAAAAACACATTGGATCTAGAGTCCAGACTCTTAAAAACATCGACAAGTAAAAATACTCTCGATTCAATCGGATTTTTGCTTAAATCAAGAACCAAGCCTCTTCATTTGAGCGGATTTCCTTTTGATTTAAGCAAAAATCTGATTGAATCAAGAGTATTTTTTCTTGTCAATGTTTTCAAGAGTCTGGACCCGAGATCCAATGTGTTTTTTTTTTTTTTCCAGTGTCCCTTAACACTCCCTAGAGAGGATTCAGGAGGTTAGAGGAACCCCACGAGAGTTAGGCTCCCTGTGGAGTTAGGCTCAAATCTAGTGTTTATTTTTGTTTTAAAAAAAAGGCGTAACTTTTTGATATTCTTATATTATAGGGCAACCCCTAGAAAGGGTATTTTAATATAGTATAAGCACTGTCCTCCCTTACCACAACACCCTTAATTAACTGCACCGAACAAAACTGCAACTATCAGGTTAACGTGTGACCTCTCCCACCCGGAATCAACGTGTTTTTCCCCCTTTTCCAACAACGTCTATGTTTTGTTATTGTATTTTTTATATTAATTAACACGTTGTCGGATGTGTGTGCAAAAGGGGTGCGGAAGAGCTCATCAAAACACCCGCAACGGTCGCCTTTTTGTTCGGGCAGACTTTGTCGTTCCTTTGACGTAAGGGCCTAATTTGATCTCCGCATGAGCCCCAGAAAGCACGGTCCCTTTTGTGAAACAGGGCTCACGTGGACTTTGACGTACGGCCTTACGTCAGAAGTGCGACGACTTGTAGCGTCGGTTCCGGGGTGCTTCCGCTGATTGTGAGAAGGAATCGAACCGTTTATTCACAAACAGTTAAAAAATTCATGAGCCTTGTGAGCGTGATGGTTAATTGGAAGCAAGGCCCATGAGTTTTTGTCGCGTAGGCCTTTGCGTAAACGAACAGTTCGATTGTTACAAAAATGACTAACCATGATGCGTGAGGTGCGAGCCGCGTCAAAACACACAAAGGATCGTCTTCCAGGGGAGACGCCCCCTTTCCGCGGCGGGGGTGGTGCAAGCCGCGAGTCCATTGTTGTGAAACAGATGGAGTCGAAAGGATATTTTTTAATCTCTCATCTGACCGCACATCATCGCCGTTTTAATGAGCAGAAATGCATCCACCCTGTTTCGTGCAAGGGCTGACCTTCGTTCGGGGTTGTCGAATGTGTGTGCCGATCTTAGAGACAGACTTTCTTAACGAATAACGCGCCCTCACTTTGGACTCCCCATCAGCGGACCCAGAAAATTTGCAACATTGTTTTTTCCCCCCACTTAGACCTATGGAAATGTATCGATTCTTGAAGGGGCCAGGTGCTCCGACAAGATTTGAAATTTTCAATTTTTTAGATTTTAGTGCGAACAAAATTCTCTGAAAAATGGAAGGATAAATACCCGCGAATCGTCCCTAAAACTTGTACTTTGTCAAAGAGACTCGTAGCTTTTCATACTCTATTTTTATATGGCTAGTTTTGCGCCCTTGCCCTTTCGGATGACACTCCCGCAGTGGCGATTCCAGCAAGTAGGCACCACTGTTTCTCTCCATTTTAATGTAAAATAAACAATCGATTCTTGATGAGGTGCACAGTGGATCGAGTCAATGAGACAGGTCGGACATGAAATTTTTGGCTCTAACTGCAAATTTTGATGTTTATTTCGTCATATTTTAAACTTCAAGGGGTGGTCCTATGAGAAAATTCCACGAGGAAACCAATGGAGCCACTTTTAGAACAGCAAAGTTTCGTATCAGCGGAGTTACAAGCGTTTAAAGTTTCCAAATTTTGTCCGACCTCTCCTATTGACTCGATCCACTGTGAGGCGCCTCAAATCTATATTTCCGATGAATATAGATGGAGGAAATACAGCGTTGCCAGATTGGAAGACGACCGCCGCACCCGGAGAAGACGTCGCCGAAAAGTTGGAACCGGCGAAGGCGAGACAGGACCGCGGAAGGATCCGAAGGTTGAGGCTCGGGTCTCCCAAGTCGGAGGGAAAATTTCCAGCGAGCAAATTAACGCTATTCACTCGGCTCATTCACACATACACGCGCGCGCGGGCACACACACTTGCGGGCGGGCGCCATTGTGGCAACAATTTATTCCTTATTCATCCCGTAAACGGGGCCCCGGCCCGGGACGTCGGCGGCGGCGGCGGAGGGCCAGGACCGGCCCATTCAAATCAGCGTCGCGACGAGCCGAGGAAAAGGGAAAAAAGCTGGGAAAAAGTGTCTCCTTAGAAAATCGGGCTCATTCATGGGAAATATACTCGTCTATTCAAACTCCCGACGTCGTCCCACCTACGAAATGTTGCGTATTCACGTGATCTGTATCAAAGGAGCGCGGCAAACAGCGCCCCCCCCCCCCCGACCATCTACATCCTGCCCCGTCCCCCATCCCCATCGCCGCCGAGACCCCCTTCCGACTTCAATCGCTCTCGCCGAGCTTGGCGAATTCGACGGTTGAACTTCGAAGCCCACCTTGATTGCGAAGTTTTGAAATTTCCGCGCTTGTTTTCAAGGGTTCCCACGGTCAGATAATACAGGGAAAGCTGGGGAATTTTAGGAAATAGGCCCGTTGCAAACCTCAGCTAGAGCAAGAAAAAGATTTGCATCTTACTGAAAATGGCTCAAATATCACAATGAGCGCATCGGAAAAGTCTGAAATACACACCCAACTTCACAATCTGCGCAAGATAGGTATGCGGGTTTTAAACCTGCGCTCAAAACGATATACGCACGGTGACGGTACACATTTCGTGAGAGGTTACTGCCGTGATAGTGAGGAGAGCGTAAGTGTCAAATTTTCGAATCGTTTTCTTTCAAAATTTGTCTAAACTCTTATAGATGAAAACTTGAATTGCTAAACCAGCGAAATTCATCTTAATTGTATAAACGAGACATTATGAAGACCGTAAATGCACAAAAATGACCTGTTTCAGACAAACAGCGTAAAAGAATTATTCTCCAGAGTCCAATGAAAACAGTGCTTTCAAGTAAAGTGCCGCTCTTCTCTGCCGATTCTACCTGAAAATGTGTTGTTGTGTGTCAAAAACGCCACTACGAAACTATACGGAAGATAGCACTTACGGCTGTCTGGCTTAACATTATAGCGGACATGAAATGAATGATACCTTTTCATGTGATTGAAATAAATACTTCGATTTTTAATCATTCAAACGATTCTAGGAGTCTCACGGATGACTAGTGAATTGATGAAGAACGGAGGCTTCTTTCGATTAATTTCTGTCAGAACCCTGATCCCGTTCTCAAAACTTCATTTTTGAACTTATGCCTCTTCGCTATCACGGCAGAGTGGCAGACGTGCTTGCGATATACTAGATTCATCTGCATTAAAACTATGGAAAAGGCTCAATTAACGGATGTCGCAACGAACCCTTAATAATCGATTCTGTACCATAGCGTCCAAAGGATTACTATCGAAAATCGATCATTCACGCCTCGCTATTGGTGCTCGCCCTATGTAGGTAGTCTAGATGACGCATCGGAAGTTCTACTCCTCATATGACGTCATCGCCGACGGAGTCCGCGAGCTATACGCGGCCATCGCGTCTGGAGGCGAGGCCGGAGCCGGGTCCCCGCGAAAGGGGGGTGGGTGGGGGGAGGGGGAGGAAGAAAGCGCCCATTGTTTTTGGGTTTCAATAGGAGGTTTGTTTAGGTTGAATATGATAATATCAAAGGAAAGGAAGAGTGAGCGACGGCGGGAGGGGGCTGGGTGGAGCAGAACGGCATTGTAGCGAAAATCTGCTCTACCCTTCAAAAGAGCAGCTTATCAAATTTAAGCGAAATCCTGGCTCCCGATTGTTTTCCGCCCCCGACGACGCCAGATCCCGCAGGCTCCCCGGTTGCGGGGCTGTCGCGCTGGGTTGCCGCCGGAGACGACACAGTGGATCGAGTCGATGAGGGAGGTCGGACATCATCTGGAAACTTTAAACGCTTATAACTCCGTTTATACAAGACTTTGAAGTTCTAAAAGTGGTTTTATTGGGTTTCCTCGTGAAATTTCCTCCTTGAAGCACCCCTTAAAGTTTAAAATGTGACGAAATAAACATGAAAATGCACTGGAAAAAAGAAAAAACACATTGGAATCTAGAGTCCAGACTCTTAAAAACATTGGCAAGAAAAAATACTCTTGATTCAATTAGATTTAAGCTTAAATCAAGAACCCAGCCTCTTAATTTGAGCGGATTTCCTTTTGATTTAAGCTTAAATCTGATTGAATCAAGAGTATTTTTTCTTGTCAATGTTTTCAAGAGTCTAGACTCTAGATCCAATGTGTTTTTTTTTCCAGTGAACATGAAAATGTGGAGTTTTAGTCAAAAACTTCGTGTCCACCTCTGTAATAGAGAATTTGCCGGTGTCTGAAATTTTTTAAATTTCATCCTTAAAATGACACTGCTACACTGTTAAAAATCGTTGATTCCGTCCGACGGAAAATCCGGAGTGAGAATGAACACGGGAGTGCGGTTCAGCGCGTAGGTGCTGAGACGGGCTGCATGTGTAGTCAAAGCACTCCGCACCGGAGCTGCAGTACGGCCCGGAGTCACGCGCACCTTCTCTCCCTCGCACTAGCGCTATATACTGTCTCTTCTCCCCTTTAAGCCTACCACTCTCAGAATGAAAATGAAAAATTTAAAGAGAAAAAAATAGAAAAAATAATAGAATAGTGGAAATAATAGAATAGTCGAAATTATGGTATAACAGAGACAATAGAAAAGAAATAAAATAAAGTAAATCAAATATATGATAAAATGAAGTCAAAGACTAAATTGAAGTAAATAATTAGAGGGAGCAAGGAGATGAAGAAAAAAATAAAATAAGGGAAACAACTAAATGATGTTAAAGAATAGAATGAATTTTAAGAGTAAAGTGAAGTCCAAAAATTATGATGAAGTATTAAAAGAAATCACAGTAAATATAAAACAAAGTAAAGGAATGAGAAGTAAATAATTAAAGAAAAAAAAATGAAGTGCTTGAAAAAATAAAATAGAGTGAAGAAAAAATAGAGACAACAAGGAAATAAAACAAAGTAAAACGATAAAATATAGTTAAAAAATATAGTAAAGTAAACTAAATACACGGACAAATCCAGGTAGATTGAAAATATCTTAGCGGCCCGTTCAAATCGACGTTAAATACCGTTTTTGCGTCACTTCATGCATCGTTCGCTATAGCTCAATCGGTAGGGTCGTCGGTTAGTGTTAGGTAGGTCCCGGGTTCAATTCCCAAGGTAGGTAGAAAATTTCTAACCTTCAAAATCGGTTAAATCACGTACCAATGGTTTCATTATTTTTATTTTTCATGGTTTCAAAAATTATTTCCACAATTAACCCCTTTCCACCATCCCCTAGCTGCGAACCCCTAAATTTGCGGCTCCCGCGAATCCGTCCGGCGTCGGAGTGATTTCTATGCGTACGGCACCCAAAATCCGTCCAGCCGATTCTCCGTCGGAGTGACTCCTCGGTCCGGCGAAGTGAGGGCCCGTTCTTACTCGCGCTTGTGCTGAGTCTCTCTCCGTTTTTTTTAACAGTGTAGGAAAACTGAGAACGAGGATATCCTTGTTTTCTAATTGGGACAATTATTGGAGGAAATATGACAAAATAACCTAATCTGCTGAAATACACGTGTTCAAATGGAAAATGCCGCCAGATGACGTCATGAGGCGGCACATTTTCTCACGTTTAAATACATTTTTTTCCAATTTCCCATGTCAGAAAAAACTTATGAAAAATACTGCGAACTCAGCTCATTAAGCACTCTCAGATGAAGCAATACAATTTTTGTGTGCAAATTCTCCATTGACTTGATCCACTGTGCGACTTGTTGATGGTCAAATATTGAAACCACGTGTCTCCATTGCGGTGTTTCGAAACCTCCGCTCCTATTTAATTTTGTTAGCTTGAAATTTATTCGGAGTAATTCGCAGTTAGCAAAATGGAATCGGCGGGATCTTGGTGTTTTCAAACTCGTTCAACTTCTATGCTTTCAAAAATACTTAAACATTTCTGTCTACGGCGTAAGGCGCAACCACGTATTTCGTTTGCGGTGTCTGAAAATCCCCGCCTCTTTATTATTTATTTAAAGGAGAACAAATTGGCATCATTTCTTGAAATTTTTGCAGAATTTTCTTCGCACGGAGAGGAAAAATCACGGCAGTTTAATAGAATTGCCGTTGAGTAGTTTTCCGTTTAAAAACCGCCTCTATATTATTTATTGAAAGTAGAACAAATGTACATCATTCCTTGAAGGAATTTTCTTCGCACAGAGAAGGAAAAAACGGCAGTGTTAAAGAATTGTCGCTGAGTAGTTTTCCGTCTAAAAAATAAAAGTATGACAGGAAGTCTGCGAAGTCGCAAACCGAGATACGTGTTGCGGACTTACACCGTCGATGTAGAGTATTTAAATTTACACAATTACTTTCCTTTAAAGTTAACAATTTTTAGGTAGGAAGCAAAAACTATTTGCTATTCTGGTAGATTTTTTAGATAAACATGAAAAAACTATATTTTAAGAACACTGTAAATGCGCTTGTTCCTTTTTGCTAAATGCGATCCAGTTGAAGCGGTGGGTGCAGTTACACTGAGAAAAAACTATGGCTTATAAACCTATTAGAGGTAAATATGGAACACCACTATAGTAGTACCTCTACATATAATAATAGCACATATACCTTAGTTATGGTACGGGGTAACCTTAATTAGGTACAGAGACCTTAGTATAATTCACAGACCGAGAATCATTAGTTTATTTTACGACTATTATAGGTGTTCCATATTTACCTCTAATAGGGTTTATAAACCATAGTTTTTTCTCAGTGTAGGGCATTTCTCGGTTCCGGTGTTTCGGAATCCCCAATGCTAATTTATGTTTTAGAGCGGAAACTATTGGGGAATTTTCAGAAATGTTTAGTTTTCAGCTTTGTTTGAAGAAAATTTAGTGAAAGTTCTATCGAATTACAGTTGATGAATAATGTTAACGGAGATCCTGAGACACTGCAATCAAAAAGTGCCCTTTCCGCACTCAGCGCTTCAATTGAGGAGTTAGTTAGAAGAACGGCCGAATCTGGAAAATAGCTTTGTGAGGAACAAGCTTCTGAACAAGTGGCTTAATGTAGGTCATGATACAGTTTTCCATGTGGTAATGTGAATTGATCATCTGTACATTTTAGGACTTATCAATGGTTTTAAGGCTTAACAAATTGAATGAAAAATAATTTAACTGCAGCAACAAACACAAGTATATATTTTTTTCTTTAAAAATATAGTCCTGTATATGAAGTCTCAGGAAATCTGTTCGCCGGAAAATTTGGCCGAATCCGGGATTGACCGTTCTTCCTCCCAACTCTTCCATAAATTCTGTTAGAGTATAGAGAAGAATAATCAAGGAAGTTTTGAAGAAATTTTATTGACTACCTGTCCAAAGACTGTAAAAGGTATAGCAAGTCTATAGTAACTATAGTATAGTGTACTATAGTAGTAACTATAGTACGTCAAGTAAACGATGAAACGTGGTTTCCCACTTTGGCCATCGAATATTTGAGAGACATAAAATACAGTCACATAAAACACAAACTTCACACAAAAAACATAAAAGATACATAAAAAGTCACTTCTTCAACGCACTCTGGCGCGGCGCTCTGCGACACCCAAACGCCACGCACGAGTATGCCAATCTTCCAACAGGTTATCGGGCAACTGACAACGCATAACGTCTCTTCGTCAACGCCCTGTCTTCATCCCTTCATGGGACGTCCCCGTCGTCTTTTCCCAGGTGGTACCCAAGCCAAAACTTGTTTGGGCAACCTCTCCTGCGATGTATTTGAGAGATCCCGCATTAATAATCGAAGCAATGGGCCAGCAGTAAAATTTATTTAATTCTACTCTTTAGCCGACTTCACACGCTGAAAATCGGAGCTGAAAATGGAGGTCACTGATGCCTCGTTGAGTGGTGCCCGGAAAAGTAGGCCACAACACGCAATTTTCAGCGATCGATGAGATCGGGGCTAATCAGCCATCTCTTCACATTCTGTTCATAAAATGGCGGCATGAGTTTTAAAGTTACTAGTAATATTGTAAGAAGTTGCTTTGTACGAATTCGGTAATATTTTTTTGTACACAGAGAACAATAGCTGATAATGGGTTTCGAGGGTCAACATTCAACAGCGACACCGATGACCCATTTTCAGTGGATGAAGTCGGCTGTTAACGCTGTAAATATGACTTATGTCTAGCCTGAGAAAAAGCTCCTGTGTGAAATGAAACAATTTGAATTTGAATTGGAAACTATATCGATGCGCTTGCGGCCATTTGAAGTGCATCTTTCGAGGGTTGGTCCGCTTGCCCCGGAGAAGAAAAAACTTCGGTTCCACATCGATGGCGAGGCGTGAATCATCAGTTTTCGATAGGTAGTTCCTCATTTGAAGCAATAGTAAATAATCGATTATTAAGGTGTTCGTGTCGCGAACACCCTGTTTATTGTTCGTTAGTCCGATCTGAAGTTTCGGTTCCTAAGGCTGAAAACCACGGATTAACGGACCAAGAACTTCACTTTTCCATGTGAACTGAAGCTTGGTGCTTGTACCCGAAGTTTTTTTCTCCGTGATGGGAGCCAGGGAGGGCCCTTAATCCCCCGTTTACGAATCCTAAACGGGACGAATTCCGCGGCTGGAAAGCACAACCCCGGGCGGCACGACGACGCGACGCGGCGAGGTTGTCGGCGTCGGTGGCGTCGCGGCGCTACGCACGGGACAATTACCGAAGCGATACAGTTTTCACAAAAGACCCGCGGCATTGTTCCCGGCAACGGAGGAACAAAGCGCCGGCCGAAGAATACCCCCTCACAATTATAGTCGGCTCGCCGAGTGTGCGCGTGTGTTGGTGCGCCCGCGGCTGCCAAAGCTCTTCTAGCAACCCCGAAGCTCCAATACTAGGGACAACTAGGGGGCTACGCCCCCTGGCCGCTACGCGGTCCAACCCCCTGAAGGGGCGCGCCATTGCCGCAGCGCTTCCGAACAGAATTAAAACTGGGATTTTTTTAACAGTTTAGTAATTTTTATTTGTAAATTGCTTTGGCGTGACTGAGTTTTAAAACCGTATTTTGATTGTTTCAGATGAAATTTGAATCGCAGTTTGCAGCATTGCTGTGCATCTCCGCTCAAAAGGTATGTTACAATCTGTGACATTAAATTTACACGTATGCCTAGAATTTATTGATTTAAGATAAATCGATCCAAAGAGGGGATCTCTGCTGGGGATGGAACTGTTTCGAGACCTGTGATCAGTTGTTGCCTTTCGATTGAATTTCTGAAGGTACACTGAATGTCACTGAACGCTTTCATTTAGAACGATTCAACAACTATTTTGACCCGTAGAATCTCTGATTGACCAGTTCAAAATGGATGCTGAAAATGCATTGTACCTCAGACAGGGTTGCCACAGTCAGGGAATACCGGAAAAGCCGAGAAATTTCGAGGGAAAATGACGAAAATGTCAGGGAAAAATCGTCAGGTCACCTTTATTTACTTTCTCAAGTAGGTTTGACGTTTCGAACAACAAATTTTGCCTTTTTGCGTCAGAAGAATGTGGAAAGGCAGAGAAGAAAGCGGATAGGGCCCAGAAGAACATCACGAAGAGTGACGTGAAGAAGAGCCGCAGGAGGAAGGAATCCCACGTCATCTCCATTTACCATGTCCTGAAGGTGTGCACCAACATTAGAGTCTCCTTCAAGCCGATGTTCATCATGAACTCCTTCGTCAACAGCATCTCCGATCGCATTGCTCCTTAAGCCAGCCGTTTTTCGCACAACGATAAGAGGTCATCCCCTCCCGTGAAATCCAGACGTAAGGATGTTCCTCCCCGGAGAATGGGCCAAGCGCACCGCGCACCGTCTCCGAAGGAACCAAGACTGCCACCGAGCACACCGCATGAAACAGATGCTCTTCCTCACTTGGTTGTGCTCCCATTTCCCGGAACTAGTTTCAAATTTCGGAACTTCTGAGATTTTCCGGAATTTTTCCCGGAACTTTTGAAATTCCCGAAATGTTTCGGATCTTTGGCATTTTCCGGAACTTTCTCGGAACTTTTAAAAATATCTCAAAAGAATCCCGGAACTGTTGACGGTCGTGGGATAGGAGAACTTGGAACAAGAAAGTTCCGAATCCCGGAACTTTTGACGGACATGGAATGGTAGCACTGGGTTCCAAAATCAAAAGCTCATTATGTTCAGCTCTATAGTTGCTCAACATCTCGTTTTTGTTGCATTTTTTTGGGCAGACTTCGCGCGATTCTCCTCGTCTGACGGCAGATTATAGTGTCTAGGTGATTCAGATGTTTTCGAATTTGTAAAATATGTTCTTGGATTACTTTTTCCGCGGAAACAAATTTGTGTGGGTTCAAATAGAGACTATCTTTGCACAGCCGTGTTGCAGTCAGGAGAGACCTTAAATTATTTAGTTAAGTTTTGCATTGCTCTTAAGTTGAAAATCACCAAGAAGCACCCATTAACGGTTTCTAGTGGCATTTGTTGAGAGCTCGATATCAGTCTTCAGCATACGTTTCTGAATTAGTTCTCGATAATTGTTCACCAAGACTATGTAATGATTGCACGACTATACCTCTTCCGTTAAACTGCGAGCGATTCGATCCACCAGTGCAAGTTTGTCTCTGTTTCATTGATTGAAATTCACTGTGCGGCAACTATCGAAAGAGAGGGATCACCGTTCGATCACTTCTTAATGATGAATTTAAAACAAAGATTACAGATGATTCGGAAATTTGAATTTTGATTTCGTCAGAAACGGAGTGGTTCTCGTGCGATACATTCATTTCTTGAGATTCAGTTTGCAGGAGTAAAGTTGTGCTAATAGGAATTCCAACTTTTAATTTTGAAAGAGTAGAATGAAGCGTGTTGGTTTCGAAAATTGCAGTTGCCCAGTCAATTTTATTTTAACTCCATTTCATTTGTGTCAAATTTTCGTCGTGTGAAAATCTAACCTGAGAACTTTTCGCGGCACTCGCCGTTGCTTGGACACGCGACCCGCACGGAATCCAATTTACCTCCGCATCAACGAAAACAAAAATGACGTCAGAAATTGACGATATCCTGCGCAGATCATTCCTGCGTGCTTCAGACTTCCTCGCAGTCCCTTCTCCTGCGAAGGGCGGCTCCCCAGCGACCTCCCTGGGCTCGAAGAAGCCCGTCTCTGGGGTACCCCACCTGGCTGCTGAAGAGCCCAACCCCAGGATGCCCCACTTGGTCTCCAAGGAAATGTCCCAACCAGCATCCAAGAACCCAACTCCGGGACCCCTCGCTTAGGCTTTAAGGTGTCTGGTTCAGGGGTGACTCCCCCGATCTCGTCGAAGCCCAACCCCAGGATGCCCCACTTTGTCTCTAAGGAAGCAAGCATTGGAAGCTCTGTGGTTTCCAAAGAACCAAACCTTGGGACGCTGCTCTTAGAGTCCGGTTCTGGGGTGACCTCCCCAACCCCGACGAAGCCCAACCCCAGGATGCCCCACTTTGTCTCTAAGGAACCAAGCATAGGAAGCTCTGTGGTTTCCAAAGAACCAAACCTTGGGACGCTGCGCTTAGAGTCCGGTTCTGGGGTGACCCCCCTGACCCCGACGAAGCCCGACCCCTGCGCGGGCCTGATCCAGCTGTTCCGACGCCGCGTCTTCACGGACGACGACGACGCAAGCGCGGGTGGCCGGGCGACTTGCCCGGAGACGGCCGGCGCGCAGCTCCGGGCTCTGCTCCCGGTTTACGACGAGCGCGCCCGGCTTGTGGGCTACCTGACGCGCGGCGCCCGCATTGCCCCTCCCGCCTGCCCTAGCGGCTCCCACCCCTATCCCTTCCGGCCGCCCGTCTTCGTCGACGTCCGCAAGCTCGTCCCCCGCACCGGCTGCTCCGCCGAGTGCAGCACCGCCAGGTACGTCAGCCTCCTGACCAACGTCAACCCCAAGGCCGTTTGGGTTCCCTCCAAGGCGCTCAAGGAGGCTGCCAAACGTTGAATGGCACCTTTGAAATCCTCTCTTCAGACTGGTCATGTCCACTCGTTCGACCATGATTTGAACTTTTCTTTTAATTGTTCAAGGATGTAACTGCGCTGGAAAAAAAAGTCTATTGGATCCGGACTACTGACTCTTAAAAAAATCGAAAAGAAAAAATACTCTGGATTCAATCGGATGTTGGCTCGAATAAAAAGAAAATCCGCTTAAATTAAGAGGCTGGGCTTTCGATTCAAGAAAAAATCCGATTGAATCAAGAGTATTCTTTCTTGCCAAATTTTTTAAAAGTTTGGACTTTGGATCCAAGAGACTTTTTTCCGTTGTGTCAGGGTCGTAGGTTTAAGTGCTTGTGCCCTATTTTGGGAAAATTCTGGAATTTTGATCAAATGTAGCCTTGATATTACCTTACGTTGGGCTAACCCGCCAGTGAACGTTTTAGCTTAAGTTCATAGCTCGTTCTGGCAGTACTGCGTTGCAAATCGTACATTTTTTACTATTGGAAAATGCTAATATTTTGAAGTTCCTCGGATGAACAAACACCTTCAGTAGATCCTTTTTTTATTTTGTTGGGTGCAATAACATATGATAATTCTGTACTTCAACAAAAATATAGAGAATCTAGATCGACTGAAGTTGGTTTTTCAACCGAAAAAGTTCAAAATATTGGCATTTTTCAACGGCAATAAATGTAAATTTTGCAACGCTGTATAGCCAAATCGAGGTCTGAATTCAAGCTGGAACTCTCACTGGCGGGTTATTTTATCCTAAGGTATCGTTTACGCTATCTTTGAAGGAAATACCTAAGTTTTCCAAAAAGGGCACTTTTTTTTGGTAGGCGCTTTTGATTACTTATCTTGCCTCTAATTTTTGCTTTGAAAGCACATACAGTATGGTCACTTAAATTACAATGTAAAACCAAATAAAAACCGTTTTTTCTGTAGGTGGGAAAAATGTTTTAGTTCTCATGCCTAGAGACGCTTGTTAAATGATATTACCTAGATTCTGCGTAGTACCAGCCCTCCTCGGATTCATGCCCAGTGATCTAGTCTCGGCTGGTGCCCAGGTGCCATTATGGGACCCAGCCCTAGAATCATGCAATCATGTTCCTAACGATCTTGAAAACTTCGTATTTTATGTATTCCAAATCTCATGCAAATATCTACATTTTCACGTTGGCTCATACAATTTGCCGCCAACTTTTTTGTTCCAATCCTCCTACTCCGTGATCGTCAATAGTTCCGGAATTCTTTTTAGATTGTATCCAAAATTCCGAGAAAATACCGGAAAAATACAAAAGATCCGGAACATTTCTAAAATTTCAGAAGTTCCGGGAAAAATTCAGGAAAATCTCAAAAGTTCCAGAATTCGGTACTAGTTCCGGGAAATGGGCGCACTGCCAACCGCCACATATTGGATAATCGAGAGTCCAGTGTGCCATACGCAAACTTTAAATGTTCGGCAACTTCTAAAACCTGACGGAACCTCTCCGGGATCCTTTTTTTATTTTTTTAAAATTTCCGGAAAAATGCAAAAGATCCGGAACCTTTTAGAAATTTTAAAAGTTCCGGAATTTCTTCCTTTTGCCAGGAAATGGGCGCACTGCCAACTGCCACCTATTATCGGATAATCGAGAGTCTAGTATGCCATACGCAAACTTTAAATTTTCGGAAACTCCTAAAATCCGACGGAACCTCACACGTGAAAGTTCAGAGGATTAAATTCGCCGAAAACGTCCATCTCCGGCGACCGCTAATCCGGCGCATATCGGAACGGCGGTAATTTCGGCCACGGGCCCGCGGAGCGAGCTAGCAACAGCGGGCGCGGGAAGAAAGCCGTATGAGCTTTCGAGCGTTGCCAAATTTTCCTCTGTAAATAATGAATTTTCAGGGAAATCCAAGTTGATTTTTCCTCGAATTTTTACAATAATTTTATTCGCGATTAGATCTAAATTATTCTAAAAATTCAAAGAATGTATTTTTAATCCTGCTCAAAAATAAACATTTACCGGAGGAAATTTGGCCGCTCTGAAATGCGCATAAGGCGTTTTTGCTGAGCACGAAAGGACAGCGGGCGGGGGCGGCATGAGCGGGACGGGGGAGGGGTGGGGGTGGGATGTTTTCAATTGTTTTGTCTGTTAATGGCGCTGCTCGATTGTCCGACACTCATTGTTAAGACCGGAGCATTGTTGTTCTTTGTCCGGCTCTACCCTCCCGCGGCGGCAGAACCGCGTATGTGCGCCGGTCCGCGGGCGGGAGGTGGGCGGTTTCGGCGGCGCGGCGCGGAACAATAGCCGATGACCTATTGGAACGGAATCTCGAGCTCTTGTCCTCTTGTCTCCAGCAAAGCTACTTCCTTCCTTTCGCTCCAGGCCCGATCCGCGCCGAGGGCTCTGCTGTCGGACCGGGCGAGCGGCCCGTCCATTCCGGGGCTCCGGCCCGAGAAACTCGGCGGGAAAACGGTGCCGACGTAGGGAATAGACCAGTCCCATTCCATGTCCGTCAAAAGTTCCGGAATTCTTTTTGGATTTTTTCACAAGTTCCGAGAAAGTTCCGAAAAATGCGAAAGATCCGGAACATTTCTGGAATTTCAAAAGTTCCGGGAAAAATGCAGGAAAATCTCAAAAGTTCCGGGAAAACGGTGCCGAAGTAGGGAATGGGCCACCAGACAAGGTGCGAATTGAAGGACTCTCATGTATATTTCCTCATCAAAATTCCACGTACATTGAAAAAAAAAAACTCCGGCCGTGGAAGCCGTACTTACGGGTCATTTAAACGTATCGTCTGCGTTCCGGGCTCAGGGACCAGAAGTTCCGGGTTTAGCACTCGGAGCAGTCGAAGCTACGGCTCCAGCACCTGGAATTTTGCGGCCTCTGAGCCCGGAACGGACGGTGTAGCTATTAAGCCCGTAATTTTTTTGTTTTTAGTGTAGAACACGATTCGCGCAACGAAAATTCGTGAAATCGACTCCTTATAATTCACATATTATCGTTTTTTGCTTTCATTGGTCAAGGGAATTTTAAAATACCCGCTCAGAAAGGAAACAATACGATGAGTAAGGAACAATAATTCCTATCTGCAAGTTGACAACTTTGCAGGACGAAGAGAAAAATTGGCAATATCGTTAATTTCGAGGTCAGATTTGCAATTTTTTCATACATTACAGCGTAATTGCAGCGCTCCCTTACAGAATTGGAAAAAAAACTATAATTATCAGCTTGCGTATTTATACTGTATGTAGAACGCGGCTGAGTACAGCCATTTCGCTGCTGTTTAGTGGAATGGTCTATTACGTCGGGATGGAACGTATGCTACCGTGCTAAAGTAAAACGCCGTATAGCCCTTAGTAGTCGCCAATTTTCTTTCGATGAATCAAGACTTTTCAGGAAAATTTGTAAATATTTTTCTTCCAATTTTTCAGATGATTTTGCTCGCAATTTCACCAAAAGCTACAAAAATTTTCAAGGTACAATATCCGTAGCTATCCTCAAAAATAAACATTTTATCGAATGAAATTTGGCAACTCTGTAATGTTCATACGGCGTTCTTCCTTAGCACGGCAGTATGCGCATGTGTTTCTCGGCCCGATTTTCCCGGAAAAGTTAAGTGCCTGGAATGGGAACGGGACTCTCGGAAGAAGTTCCCGATGGCTTTTCAAAACGCGGGACGCAAGGCCGAGCGGACAGCACTGCCCTGCTAAGGAAGAACACCGTAAGAACCTTTAGGCGTTGCAAAATTTCCTTTGGTGAATCACGACTTCTCGGGAAAATTAGCAAATAATTTTCTTCCAACTTTTTAGATAATTTTGTTTGCAATTTTACCTGAAGTTTTTCACCGTTTAAGTTTTACCGAGAATTTATCGGAAAAATATTCATAACTGACCTCAAAAATAAACATTTTATCGAAGGAAATTCGGCAACTCTCGAATATTCATGTACGGCGTTTTCCTTAGCACGGTAGATCAGACAGCCAGTGCGCCTTCATTTATTCGTATATGCACCACGGACATCCCTCGAGCACGAATAGTTGCATCGAGGCGTTGGCCTTAAAAGAAGGGACAATACATTTCAGGAAACTTGCTCTCAAAATCAAAGCGATGAATCGAGTGAGGCAAAAGTTAAGTTTGGAAGTCAACGCAACTTTTTGCCCACTGATGTTGATCGATGAACAATCTGTTGAACGAAAAATCAACCAACTTTTGTCTATGATCGCTTGGCTCACGCACAAATTAGGGGATTCAAAGAGGCTCATCGATGGAATTGTTGACTGTTGCTTTTCAAAAATCGTCGGCCCGCAGATCTTAGGAGGTAACCGATGCGTTAGGGACGTATCTAAGATCAGATTTTGAAATTTTCAACGAATTTCGCACAGAAATGGTCGAGAAATTTAAGTGTTAGCGCTTTGAAGGTCTCAGTTTGTAGGTGGGCTGGACGCTTAAGTGATGCGTTCGAGCCCATCACAGATTAGAGCTGGAGATATAAAAAAAATCGTGCAGGAATGGCTGAGAAATTCAAGGATTAGTGCCAGTTTGAGAGCCCCTTTTTGTGTGTGAGACAAGGCCTTTATAGACGGTCAAATTTCGAACTACTTCTGATGAAAGTATATCATTTGATGACTTTTGGTCAGCAAGCATTCTTCTTTAATCAAAACTGGACGGTCCGTCAGATTTTGAGGTAAATCGAGTGTCACAAATTTGCAACTTTTTGCTGCAAGGAACATTCGCGCCAAGTTTCATTTGGAAAGAATGCGAAGTTACAATTGGACTGCATTTTGCAATTTGGAACTATAAATTCTGGCTCTTCTGGAAAAGCACTTATGTGCATAGGGAAACTAATGGCACATACGTTGTTTTTAAACCGGGCTAGAATTTATAGTTCCAAATTACAAAATGTAGTCCAATTCTAAGACTTATGACTTCCGACGAGCTTCATGCCTGTCTTTCTGCATTTGTTGGTAAAAAAATAAGACTTTCGTTGCTCTACAGCGTTTTTCTAGAGTAACAGCCCCCCAAAGTTTGGGCTTGAAAACTGTTTTTTCTTGATTGTGATAACAATTATGAGTGGATATACATAAAAATTTGTCCTTCTGGGTATGTTTCATGCACGTTGAACAAATTTTTGATTTCAAAATAAACCGTTTTTATATTTAAAGGGGGATTTTTGAGGAGGTACCCTTACTTAAGTGGCGATTTTGCAAGTTGGCAGCACTATTTTCTTCCATTTAATACTTTAAAAATATCGATTTTAGGTGAGGCAAACTGCAGCTGCACCAAGAACCTATAGTCTTATCCATACTTTTAAATGGAGAAAAGACAGTGTTGCCAACTTTCAAGAATCGCCACCGTGTAACGCTGAAGCGGGTGGATTTTTGGGAAAAACTTAATAGTGCCAAAAGTGTTTTTTTTCCTTATTCTAAAAATCGACTCTGAAAATATTTCCGTTTAACTTCGAGGCTTCCTGTATAATTTCTAGGAGCCATTCAGGCCTCTTGACAACAGACTATAAAAGTTTATGAAAAGTGAGGCCGCATCGTTTCATTCTATCTATAAATTTCGCCCCTTTGAGACAAAAAAAAAAAAATCATCGTGTTGATGAACTCGATTTTTCCGCGAGAGGCTTTTATTTATATTTAGATTCTAAATTATCTCAAAGGCTTTCAAAAAAGCGAGATTTCTACCGGGACGGCAACAGGGTATGACAAGTGAACCCGGGTCGCGCGACGCATCCACTGACCCCTTCTAGCTTGCCTTTGTCACTTCGTCACCCGTTTCTTGCCCTCGCGCCTCCCCCACACCCCCGCACCCCCATAAGTTGAAAATGTCTTAATCATCGTCTCTTGACGACCCTGTCCCCGGCAGAGGCGTAAAAAATCGCCATCCCCCAAACGGCCGCGTGACGCGGTCGGGGAGTTTGAATGGAGATGACCAATCTCCCACGCTGAGCGGAAACCGCGCATCGGTACAGGGTTCCCATTCGAAGTTACGCGTTTTTTAATCAGTGAGGCAGGATTTTAACCCCGGCTCCTTGTTGCGTGGATCGGTGGCGATGTTGGAGGGCGCCCTTTTTACCCTTTGACCGTGCCGGGGGGGGGGGGGGGGGGCAGCGTGTGACCTCCCCCGTCCACTTGCGGTCATTATCACGGCGTAATGGCACTGTGATTATTCGAAAAAGAGAGGAAAAAATATTGCCGTGTCATTCTTTTACGATGATGAGTGGGCATCGGCAGTTGAAATCAGCAGAAGCGTCAGTCATTCCGTCGTTTCCCGTGCGAAGAAACGTAACTACATTCCAAGGTTGCAAAATTGACTCAGGACGATTATTTTTTTTTAACAAGAATGTACCTGCGCAATTCGTCGAAAATTTTTCAGATTTCAGCATGAGATCGGATGAAAAATCAGTGAAATTTTCATTTCGATATTCGCAAAATCTTCCTGGTTGAAGTGCAATTTGCGCGGGGAAATTGGTAACATTGGAATGGATTTACGCTCATTCGTGAGAGAAACGACAATTTTAGCGGAGGTTGGGAAGTTGACTGGAAGGGAAAAATTGGCCAAGGAGAAACTACAGTCATCAATAAAAATTTCGGAAAACGCCCGGAAATTGACAAAAGTTTCTTCCCAAAAGGTCAGATTTCCAGTGTGAGGTGGAGAGGCGCACTTAACCCCTCGCCCCTCTTGATAATTCATCGGTGCGTCATAGCTAACCCTGCCTTTTATGACCCCACGACCGTGAATACCGTGAATAATGAAATATTTTTGAATTTGCCATCGAGAGATTGTCTCTTGAAAGAAGACAAACTCGCTTGAATGGAGCATGTTTCTGCTCGGTATGTACGACTCTCTTAACGATTTTTCTGTACAAAAATAAAATGGCGGCGGAAATTTTTGAACGTCACATCATGGCGCTTGTGATACATTGGCCAGAAGGTGACCATATTTGCGAAAATCAAGCCACTTTTTCCCTGCGTGGATACGAATGTTCTTTCTCAAACTTTCCACTTCAGATGAACTTTTTTCGTATATTTCCGTCTTATCCTCGTACAAGGGTGACTCCTTAGAATCACGGAACGTATGGAATGACGAAGCCCCCAAATGTCATGCTGAATCGGTTCATCGACTTGCTAACGCTGCCCGAGGGCCTCGGAGGAGCAAGGATGCCACGTCGTGCGATTTAATATGGATTTTTTACACGGTGTTAAAGCTGCCGTGCTAAGAAAGAACGCTGTATGAACATTCGAGAGTTGCCAAATTTTCTTCAATAAATTGTTTATTTTTTTGGGAAGTTGTGAATAGTTTTCCTTGACATTTTCAGGAACTTTAGATGAATTGTGAACACAATGGAGATGTTGCATGTGTGAGGAATTAGCGATTTGACTGTTGATTCTTATATAAAAGTTCGTGAGAAACACGATGGTGCCACTGGTTTTCTCTGAAATCAACTCCCAAGCTCAAAAAAAGCTCTCAAGTTGAGGCCAAAATGGAGGGGTATCCCACCCTACCCCGAGAGTCCAGCTCTACATCAAGACAAACTCTCCATGCAGAGATAGGGAGCAAATACATTGACAGGGCTGCCACATCATTCGGGGACTCTAAAACTGAAAACACGCCATCACTGCTAATGTATTTGCTCCCTATCTTTGGATGGAGAGTTTGTCTTGATGAAGAGGTGGACTCTCAGGGTAGGGTGGGATATCCCCTCCATTTTGGCCTCAACTTGAGAGCTTTTTTTGAGCTTGGGAGATGATTTCAGAGAGAACCAGTGGCACCATCGTGTGTCTCGCGAACTTTTACATAAGAATCAATAGTCAAATCGCAAATTCCTCACACATGCAACATCTCCATTATCTAAAACGTTGGAGGGAAACTATTCATAAGTTTACCAGGAAATCCGTGTTTTATCAAAGGAAATTTGGCAACGCCTGAAGGTTTATACGGCGTTCTTCCTTAGCCATAGGCGTAGCTAGGGGGGGTCTGGGGGCCCCCCCCCACAGAAATCTCGTGGCCCCCCAGAAAAACGGGATCCTGCATTCCTCACCCACCCCCCGCTCTCTTCACCACGAGAGGTGGTCCCATGCCCCCCCCAGAAAAATTTCCTAGCCACGCCCCTGTCCTTAGCACGGTGGAAATGAGGAAAAAGTGGTGAATCCTCAGCAATATCTGACAACGGTGGAGAGCGGGGGGAGCCGTGAAAGGCGCGGCGGCGGAGCTGGAGCAAGTGCCTTTGAGTCTGAATAAAAATCGTTACGTCACCGGGAGAGTAAGCAAAGGAACGGTGTGCGGAGTGGAGTTTTGTTCTTTGTGCCTCCGTGAAAGGACTCCGCGCCGGGGATTATCTCCCGCGCGGAGCCGATCTATTTAAAATGTTGGTAAACGCTCTTCACAAAAGTTGTCGGTTGAATTTCAATTTCAATGAGCAAGTGCGGCATTGTATTGCGCGCCGGGTTGCCGACGCCGCGCCGAAAGGCGCTTTTCGCGTCGGCAGCGCTGCCGGTTGAAGGATCGTGTCGATACTGCCGGGATATCCGAGAGAGCACTGAGTGCAAAAATGAAGTTGTGCGGAAATGGGTCTGACTGAGTCGCCACAATCAAGGAATACCGGGATCACCGGGAAATGTTAGGGAATACGTATGGTGGTAGCCTTAGCATGGTGTAAGCTCCTAGGCACGCATCTAGTGCGCTTATATATGTAGGGTGATCCACAAGTTTCGCACCACCAGCACTAGGCATCTACTCCTGTAACTTTAATTAAGACAGAGACTTGATATTTTATGAGTGTTCGTTGGTCAAGGGATATTCCTTAAAAATTAACATTTTATCGATGGAAATTCGGCAACTCTGGAATATTCATACGGCGTTCTTCCTTAGCACGGCAGTATAGGGATTTTGGAGGTGGCGCAGGACTGTAGGATCACCCTATATGGTAGATTCGGCCGCCGTCATCTCAAAAAAAGTAGTTATCATTCGGTTTGAAAACCCGTCAATCGAGTGTTTCAATCCGTGTGATACTGAACACTGACCGCTTGGTCCACAAACGATTTTTCCGTTCCTGCACGGGGCGGTCTAGAGTATCTGTACGTCGGATAGTATTGCCATCTCAATCCTTTTACTACAGAACAAGTGTGCTGCTCTCTGATTAATCGGATTTCATGGAGCCCCAAAGTTGGCCCTATGCAAACAAACCCCAACCCCTCCGCTCGGTTCCTAGTTTGGCCCATAGTGTAAATAAACAAGATGGCGACAAAGTTCTAGACGTGATTTTGGGTGTAATAGAAATTTTTTTATATCCAACTTCTGAAATGAGTTCCGATCGAACTATGGTGGATATTTTTTCCGAAAATTAAGCTTTCAGTGTGATTATCATCATCCATTTCTCAGCCGATAATACATTTACCTCCGGGGTGGGGATGTTCACATTGTGCCAACTTTGGAGCTCCATGATAGCCCAAAACTGATGAACCAATCAGAGAGCGGCACAGAGATGGCAATTTTCTCCCGTATACAGGTACTCTAATTTAACCTACAGTCTACAGTATCTGAAAATCTAAAGGAAAAATAGTCATAACTCTTCTCACAAATTAACCTTTTACAGGGCTGCCACAGAATTTAGAAAATGAAATTCCCAGGCATTTCTCTGATTTCCCTGACACATTTTGGTGAAATTCTCTGACAATGGAGATGTTGCATGTGTGAGGAATTTGCGATTTGACTGTTGATTCTTATGCAACAGTTCGCGAGAAACACGATAGTGCCACTGGTTTTCTCTGAAATTAACTCCCAAGTTCAAAAAAAGCTCTCCATTTGAGGTCAAAATGGAGGGGATATCCCACCCTACCCTGAGAGTCCACGTCTACATCAAGACAAACTCTCCATGCAAAGATAGGGAGCAAATACATTAGCAGGGAAGCCGTGTTTTCAGTTTTGGAGTCCCTAAATAAAGTGGCAATCCTGTCGATGTATTTGCACCCTATCTTTGCATGGAGAGTTTGTTTTGATGCAGACGTGGACTCTCAGGGTAGGGTGGGATATCCCCTCCATTTTGACCTCAACTCGAGAGCTTTTTTCGCGCTTGGGACTTGATTTCAGAGGAAACTAGTGGCACCATCGTGTTTCTCGCGAACTTTTACATAAGAATCAATGTTCAAATCGCAAATCCCTCACACATGCAACATCTCCATTGAAGGTGTGACGGATGGTTAAGAAGGCATAATCGAAAATAGTTTTTAGGCTAAACGTGTTTTTCAAGGTACTCCAGGGCGGTCCTCTCCTGGTCCTGGAAAGCTCGAAGTTGGCCCTGGATCGACATCTCGACTTGGTCCGGGGGTCGCTTTTGTCCCGGGCCGACTCGACTGTGTCGCACAATGAAAGCACGAGCGGAGAGGGCCCCGGCGGATTAACCGTTTTAAACGGACGTATCCAAATCGGAAAGTACCACCACCGTCGTAACTTGAGTCCTCTCGAGCACGCATTCTTACGGGTCTCAGGGCCCAGGTCACGGCGGAGATACGCGGTTTTGATTTTGATACGTCCAAATAAAGAGCTCAATCACGGATCGAGCTGCGGGGCCGGGGACTTTCTCCATTTATATTCATGCGGCCCCGGAGCAGAGCGTGTCGCCGCCGAACACATTGTCATGCAAAACCAGAATTCCATTCTAATCGCGGAATGATCCCGGGCCCGATCTCCAGGCCCCCCCCCCCTCCCGGTCCCCCCGACGCCTCCCCCGACGAAGGTCCCGTGATAAGGAGCCGCCGCCGCGGAGTTGGGCTGTCGAAGGCCCGGAAAAATAATTTATCGGTCCCCGGATCGGTCGGCCGGGAGGTGGGTTTTATTTACTCGACGCGGCGCGGAATCGACCGCGGGTGAACCGCAGGGCCCAGGGGTGCGAATGAGGGACGATCTCGTGATTCTTGGATCGCGACGAATGTGAATGGACCGGAACTGAAAGAGTGCGGAAATTCCGCAGGAAAGCGCGGAATTTTTCTAATTTTGTGTCAATTTTGTCGAAATTTTGGGCGAGAATTTCAAATTTTGAAATTTTTCGAATTTCGTCAATGGGAGATTCTGAAAAAGAACCGAATTTTTCTGTTGAGGAGGAACTGAATTTTTTGGGAATGTACTGAATAAGTACTGTAAAAGTACTGTTTTTTGGCCAGCATGATTCAGTAGACACTTTGTCGGGGCGAAGAACGGTTTGACCCAGGCAAAATTGCTATACAAGGTTTTCATACATTAAAAAACGCGGAATTATGAGTGGAATCTAATTATGTAAAAGTCGCCAAAAGGTCGCAATTTAACCCTCTGAACACTTCCAAAAATGAACAAATTCCAAAAAATTGTCCAATTTTCTTCCTCAATTTCCATTTTACGCCCGAACGATTGGTATTAGCGCCAACTGCTGAGGCATTAATTAATAATGATAATGATAAGGTATTAATTTAAACATTTTTATAAACATTTTTTTGACATTTTTACAAGCTTCCTCTTCAAAATTTCACGTATAACACGATTCGTGCAACGGAAACTACCGAAAATAACTACTAACAGCTCCACAGAACCGAGTTTTTCTGCTCAGTTTTGAATGAAAGTGTCTCGCCGCGAGGCTTTCGACTGGCGTATAGTAGCAGAAGACGACGGCCAAGCGTAGAAACAATTACGAGACAGGGAGCAGACGGAGATCTGCCCCGTCCTCGATAATCCGTGACGTCATTTCGGAGACCGCACTCCCCTCTCGACCCCCGACCGGCCGTGGCAGGCGGGACTAATCGTAGTAGCGTAGCGTAGCGCGTAGTTTCATTCATGTCTCGCGTCTCGCCTCCGCACCGCGCCACGCTCCGCGGTCTGGGTCGCGACTCGCGGGCAGCGGTTCCGGGCGCAGCACAACAGGGAGAGAGAGACCGGGTTTGCTCCGTCCGCTGCTTGCACTGCCGGAGCAATAAAGTATTTGCTTATGTTTTCACGTGCTCAAGAAAAACGTCGTATGAACCCTCCAGGGTGTCTAGTGCGGAATTTCCTGAAAGTCAAGAAAAAGTGCTGATTTTTTCAGGGCGGTCCGGAAGTACTGAAAAAGTGCGGAATTACGCAAGAAAGTCCGGGATTTTTGTCATTTGTGTCGCAATTTGAGCTTGAAATTCAAATTTTTGAAATTTTTCGAATTTCGTCAATTGGTGGTTCTGAAAAAGTACTGAATTTTTCTGTTGAGGAGGTACTGAATTTCTCGGAAATGCACTGACAAAGTACCGTAAAAGTACCTTAATAGTACTGATTTTTGGGCAGCCTGTTTTAGAAGACACCCTGACCCCCGGAAGTTGGCCAACTTCTTTCGATAGATCACACATTTTCTAGAAAAATCGTGGATTTTTTTATTTATGGATTTTTTAATAGAAATATAATTATATTACGTCAGATTTTCAGACCTTGCGGGTCTCTAAAAATTTTACTTATCATGTAACGGACAATATTACAATAATGAACCTTTTGGATCAAAGAAAAAGAAGTAGAAGAAAAATTGGGGGGAAAAAAGGAATGAAAATAAATAAAAATAAAAAGTAAGCTAAATACGTAACAAAACAAGCAAAATAAAACAATAAAAGAACAGACAAGCAAAAAAGTGCAAATGTGGCAAACTCCAACTATTAATAACGATGTAGGAAAAAAAATCGTGACTTTTTTTCTTACAATTTTTCAGATAATTTGATTCGCAATGGACCCCCCAGACAAGGCACGAAGTCAAGCATTCTGATACGTGTTTCTTAACCAGACTTTGACGTAAAACACGATTCCCGCATCCAAAATAAGTGAAATCACCTCCTTACTAAGTTATCAACGTTTTTATTTTACGTTGGTTTCGGGAAATTTGAATCCAGAAATGTGATCCAGTTTAGACTCGACGAGCAATCAGTTCATCGGTCGAACTTTCCTTTTTCGGTGCGAGGAACATGCCAAACATCTCACTTTTTGGGTTGATGACTGTAATCTTCACTGGAAAAAAAAAAAAAAAAAAAAAAAAAAAAAAAAAAAAAAAAAAAAAAAAAAAAAAAAAAAACACATTGAATCTAGAGTCCACACTCTTAAACATCGACAAGAAAAAGTACTCTTGATTCAATCAGAATCTAGCTTGAATCAAGAACCAAGCCTCTTAATTTAAGCGGATTTCGTTTTGATTCAAGTAAAAATCCGATTGAATCAAGAGTGTTTTTTTCTTGTCAATGTTTTCAAGAGTCTGGACTCTAGATCCAATGTGTTTTTTTTCCCAGTGTTGTCCCCGCGGCGATGTGCGGGCAGCAAGCTCCGAGCTCTGCCGCACCCTACAAAAACCACTTATCTACACAGGAACCGTATTGAAGTTACGCTGCTTTTACCGAGCGCGACAGACTAACGCTAATGACGCAATTTCCGCGACCTTTGTTTCCCGCGAGCTCGCAAAGGAGAGCGGCGCGCGGCGGGCCGAGCGAGGCCATCCTCCAAAACGCTTCCTTTCACGACGTCTAACCCTTTGAGGTTACTCCTCGTTATTCCCGTGTTATTGTGTGCCCAGCGGAGGCGGGGGGGAGGAGAGGGGGGCGTCTCTGCAACAGAAAAACGGGAAGGAGCCCCGCGATAATGCAGGCGCGAGGGAGGCGCACACATCGAGAGACAGCTTTCGCGGTGTTGCCGTCCGTCGAAAAATATACTGGATTTTTACGATTAAAGTGGAACGTCTCGTAGAAATTAGCGTTTTCCGTACGACGGAACGTAACTCTATTCCAAGGGTACAAAATCGACTCAAAGAATTGAACGTTTTACAAGAATGTGCCGGTGCAATTTATGTCCAAAAGGTAGGTTGACATTTCCGTACAACAAGCAGAGTCGACATTTCCGCACGAAATCAGTCAGAAAAACTTTATTTTTTGCACGATTTGACAACACCGCGCAAATATTTTAATTGTATTTCTCTTATTCCACTTGCGAAAAATGTGGTAGGATTTGAGGGAAACATTTTACATGTACTAACCTATCGTTCATCGGGGATCGCAAAATTTTTTGTAAGATACCACATACACTAGAAAAAAAACACATTGGATGTAGAGTCCAGACTCTTGAAAACATTGACAAGAAAAAGGACTCTTGATTCAATCGGATTTTTGCTTACATCAAAACGCAATCCACTTAAATTAAGAGACTTGGTTCTCGATTTAAGCTATAGATTCTGATTGAATCAAGAGTTCTTTTTCTTGTCGATATTTTTAAGAGTCTGGACTCCAGATCCAATGTGTTTTTTTTCCAGTGAAGTGGAACGTCTCTTAGAAATCGTCGTTCCCGTGCGACGGGCACGGGACATGACTATATTCTATTCTAAGGGTGCAAAATTGACTTGAAGAATTGAGTGTTCTATAAGAATGTGCCGGTGCAGTTTCCGTCCAAAAGGCAGGTTGACTTTTCCGCACAAAACTTTCGATTTTCACATTTCCGTACAAAAAGCCGAATCGACATTTCCGCACAAAATCAGTCAGCAAAACTTTATTTTTGGCACGATTTGGCAACACCGCGCAAATATTTTAATCGTATTTCTCTTATTTCACTTGCGAAAAATGCAGAAGAATTAGAGGGAAACATTTAACTAGTCTATCGTTCATCGCGGATCGCAACATTTTTTGGAAAATACCACATAGCAACGTTAGTTTTTTCATCTTCTGATGGGAGAAAAAAGTCATGAGAGGGATGTGGTAGGGAAATATTTTGCGCGGAAACGTCAGTCACGATCTTTTTGCGGAAAATAAACACAGCCGTCCAAAATTGTTCTAATTTTTACAGGAGATCAAAAGGGGCCAAATTGACTTTTTGTCTATATATCACGGCGCACTTAGTGAAAAGTCAGAATCCGGTGCCATGCGTCGAAATTTTCAAAAATCACCAAACAGAAAAATTAGGATTTTCTTTTTTAGGGGGGGGGGGGCAGGCAATTTTTAGGGGCCACGTTGGCGCAGAGCCTTTATTTTTTAGGCGCCATGAACCGATTTCTTAGGCGCATTTGGCGCTTTGGCGCCTGCGAGTTTGGAACACTTGCTCAGATGGATAAATTCGGCAACCCAGGGACGATGATGACTGCGCTGACGATGACGACGGTGATAAGGACAATGGGAAAGAGAGTCCCGAGCCAGAGTTCGGCAAGGCGGTGGACGGGCGGGGGGCGGAGGAGGGGGGCGGAGGAGGGGGGCGGGGGTCAGAAAGAATAGGTTTATCAAAAGAACTTGAAAAAAAGTATTATTCTGTATAAATAAAGAGAGCAGGGCCGAATAAGAACTATACAATGTCTACAATGCAATTGAAACAATAAAAGAAAAATGGACGATGAATTGTGAAGTCACGGAGGTGAACTTGCCGTAAAACAAAGCCCAACTTGACTCCGTCGCGCCTTGTTGCCGAACCGCCTTGTATATCGCGGGAAGAAATTGATATACTGAAAGTCTCTGCGGGCCGATTGTTGTATTTGATAGACAGACCGAGAAGACTCAGGGAAATTTCATAGAGTAAAAAAAGGCGGTGTTGCACCTTGAGGATTGTTTACCCTGTGACGTAGGTCGGTACAACCTGGCTAGCAAAATCCGGAATTCGAAGTATGAAAAACGGACCGCAACGTCCGATTTTTTTGCTTAAGTCAACTCATGATATAATTTCAAAGAATTTATCTAGAATGACTTTTTTCCGTAAACTACATCATTTCCAAGAAAATCTATAGTGAAAATCGTCCGCACCGACCTATGTCACCAAAAAATCCAAGATGCCCGAGCTGCGAACACCTCCTTTTCTTTCTCTATGCAAAGGAGGTAGGTAATGGACTAACTTACACCAACCCACGAGAAACCCTGTAGTCACTCTATTATTTTCTCCCGAGAGATTCAATTTTGCGCCTACTTCGACTTTCAACGTCTGTATAGTGAAAGTAAGAGAGTATACCTTAACAATCCTAAAATTGATATCTATAGTACTTCAGTTGTAAAAAAAATCTCATCGAATAATCGCAATACTTTTCTCGATTTTTAAACATTGCGCGTTTTTCCGTTTTTCCCTTACTGGCTTTTAGTTGTTGGTTTTCGGGTCTTTTTCAATCTTACTGTCGATTTTGGTTTTTTCGCTCTTTTTTGTGTCAACTTTTGTCTTCCTGTCTTAAAAGAGCCGTTAGTTTTTTCGTTCGTTTCTTTTTGGTTATTTATTTTTTTGTTTTTGTCTATTTCTTTTCTTGTTTTGTCTACTACGCGTGTACCTCTTTTACGAAATGCTCCAAAACTTTTAAGGCAAGCCTCTGGCTTACAAGTAAATTTTTGCCGGGCAGAGCCGTAAATTTTTTTAAAAAATGTTTAAATGAACATTTCGAAATTGCCCGGTTCATTATCACCCTGAAAGCTCCAAGGCGGCAGCGTTCTCTCAATCCGGCAACGCGAAAGGCACTCATTTCTTTCGACTCCCTCTTTTTATTTCCATTTTCATTCATCGCGGCTGCCCCCGCAACCCTTTATGTCTTGCCCCCTCCCCCTCCCCCTCGCCCCTTTTTCAGGACCGCAACCGTACAGAAAATTATTCAGATTGTTCATTTTTGAGTCGGAAGATGTTCCGCGCGGACCGCGTCAGCACCCAGTCACGCTTTGCTGATGAAATGTCGTAACTTAACGTGCGATTTATCGATCGATCTGCCATTTGAACCCATGGAATGAGATCGATAAACAGGGTGTTCGCAACGAACACCTTAATAATCGATTCTTTACCTCAGCTTCAAATGAGGAAATATCGATAGTAAATATTTGTATAATATATATTCACTAGGGGTCTGTGGTCGCTACGCGGCCGCCAACCACTGAAAACGACTTTACGTAAAAAATCATAGAACAACCATGTCCAAGTTATTTCAGAGATTAATGGATTCAAAAGCCAAAGGATGCACGCGAAAGAAAGCGTATTTATCTCTGATTGCAACGTTAGTCTGTTTTCTTCTTATTAAACCAAAATTAATTTTACGCGAATCAAGTTTCAGAATCACTGCATCGTTTGAACATCGTCCGAGTTTCTGAATCGTTGCAATTGAGACACATATTTACCCTTTTAACTGTAGTTAAAACCGGTCAAAGACCGTCAAAAGACCCCTGGTCTTAGTTTTGCGATTTTAGAGTTGCGTAATCCAGGGAAGGGAGCGCGGTCGAGTGCCGAGTCATCTTCACAGTGTGATGCGCCTTCACTCTAGCTAGCGGCAATGTGCCTGTATCCGTGGTCGAATAGTCATCGCAAGCAACACTCTCATTGCGTTTGGTGCAATGCGAGAAGTATTCACGCAGTCTTGTAGGCGCTAATATGCGTTTGATGCCGACCGCACTGTTTGGCGCAATGCGTGAAGTATTCCTGTAGTCTTGCAGGCGCTGATATGAGAGTGACGACGACCGCACCCGAACTCGCGTTGTGTTTCGACGCCACATTTTTCCGGCCATCGGGGGATCGGGACGGTTGGTATCACCCGTGCCCGGATCCGCCCGGCGGCCTCGGCGGTCCCCGCTGAATTTTAACTCAAAGGATCGGGCTTACAGAATTATACATATTATACGAGTTCGTATATTGTGATATGGTTTTCCCCAAGAAAATATCGGGGAAATGGGAGGAAACTGTAGTTTCTTATCAGGGCATTCAAAATCAAGGAACTACCATGTTCAAGAATGCAATGCATCGTGTTGTAATCAGAGTCAGCTTAAATGCGTTTCATGTCTCCCTTTTTCTTGTCATGTTTTATTTTTCAAATCGGAATTCAAGAGATATAATACTCTCTCGTCGAAAGGAATGAAATGTAAGGACTTTTAAGGCAAGGTCTATTGCGTTAGGTTGTTTCTGGTTGTGAACATTCAATCGATGGTTTTAAGGCACGGTCGAAGGAAGTCATGGCACCACTGCGATTGATGAAGTCCGTCAAACCACGTGATTGGTGCGTGATTTATCGTGTCGATAATAGACGAGTGAATGAATCGCTGTTCGTTAATCGGTACTTAGATTGCGGGTGGGTGGAGGCTCTAAGGGGCAGGGTGAAGGGACTCGGCAGCGCTGAGCGGAAGGATGAGCAAGGGACATGGACGAGAGATTCAGGATTCAAGAGAGGATCGAATGTTGTCGGGTTGCATGATAGTGAATTTGAAATTTCAGAATATTTGGACCGCGTTAAGCAGAAAGGAATCAAGCCACGTCAGCTACTGCTATATTCAATTTGTCAATTTTATTTTTTACATGAAAACGGTTGTGCGGATTTGTGTGTGAATTTTAGTGAATTTTTAGTATAGCACCAAGCAAATTTCTTAAAATTATCGATGGAATCCGTAAAAAAGTTCTCTTGTAAGAAAAAAATCGCCCAATTAAATTTGGCAATAGCTGTTGTGGTTTGGTTTCTTTCTGCTTAACGCTGTCCATTTAAGGGGTTCAGTTACAGTGAAAAAAACCTCTAAATGGATTAGTAGACAAGGTATGGATATCATACATGTTTTGTAACCAAAATTTCACGTAGAATTCGCTTTGCGTTACGAAAATAACTCGAAGTAACTCCCAACCAAAGATACTTAATGTTTCTAGACGCGTAAATTCAAACCTCCCGCTCATGAAAAAACTAAAGTCCACGTAAGTCAAATCGCGCCCTAAATGTTACCGTAACAGTCACTGTGACATGGAATGAATATGGAAACCTCGATCTAAGTGCTTCAGCTTAGCTGTTGCTTGTTTTCAATACTTTGACACAACAAAACCAACACAAAGTGGGGGAGATCCACATGAAATTTTCATTGTGTGACCATATTTAAAAGCGAAGCGTATATTCTAAGTGTTGTACGTGGGCTATATGACTTTTGTTATGCGTGTGAAACTTTGATCTCACTTCAAGGCATTTCTTCGCTGTAGTTCATTGACCTACCGTAAGAATGTTTCTTTTTAGGTAATTATCATTCACTTTCATCTAATTCTTACCTTTTATTTTTTTTGTTTTTGTTTTCAGGTAAGCAATCACTGAAGTACTTTATTTGTGCCTGCCTCGATTCGACTTTCAAGTGAGTGATATGTATTTAATTTTTTGCTGCATGGAATATTCACGGATCGGTAAAATGTTTTCCTTTTCTTTCAGTAATCTTTATCACCGAGAGAAACAATTTACCACATTGACAACTGCTTCATAAGGGAATTGAAGTCACTGGAAAAAATCCCTAAACGCAAACACCGTTTCTGAATATGAATATCAAAGTGCTGATTCATTTCCAACGCCAGATAACGATGTCTTTTTCTTTTGAACATGATTTTAAAGGGAAAAAACTATTAAATTATGTTTGTAACCGAACGACGACTGAGAGTCTTTTCGCTAAATTGAATTCGCGGTTTGAAACGCCTTCATGATTTTGATATGCAACCAGCACATCCGGAGAGTTAAAATAGTTGCTCGTTTGAAATTAACGCACCTAGAACATTGGACCACATTTTGCAATAAGGAACCACTATTTCTGGCTCATTTTAGAAATAACATAGTATGTGCCATTGGTTTCCCTATGCAGAAAGGTGTTATCACAGAAGAGCCAGAGATAGTGGTTCCTTATTGCAAAATGTAACTATATGATGTAATCTATATAAAAAACATAAGAGCGTATCTACATTCTGCAATGAACCCTGTCGTCCGTATGATTCAATGCTTTCCCGGGCTCATTCCAATGTGAACTTACGCCCTTATGTCAGTCAAGCGACGATATGGCAACGTCTGAAGGCTCTTACGGTGCTCTTCCCTAGCACGGCAGTGTAGGTCGGGGAAATGGGCCTCGATGGCGGCAACCCCGAGACACGATACGGAGGATGCGAACGGAAAAGCGATTGTAATCCATCGGGAGGAGCGATGATCCAGGAACGGAGACGATGTGTCGTGTGTCGCGGCAATGCAAGCAGAGCATCCAAGTTGACAATGGCCCAATATCAGCGCTAATGCACGCTTATTGCCTGTCACTCAGTCCACCGGCCCCATCGGTCCCCGTATCAATCATTCCCACATTTTCGCGTCACCGGCGTGTGAATTTATCAGCCTCCAAACGACGAATCCGCGATTCACTCGTCGTTGAAACACGTCGCGGAGTTCGCATAGGGAAATCAGCGTCCCAAAAATTTGAGAGGAGAGTGGACCAGTAGAAAAGGTATGTCGATATCGTATGTCGTATGTCGTGTTTATGTATGTAGGAAGGTACATGGTAGGAATGACGATCAATTCACAGGTTTGTTGATCGACTCACTGGGATTTCGACCGATTCACAGATTTATCGACCGATTCACAGATTTATCGACCGATTCACAGATTTATCGACCGATTCACAGATTTATCGACCGTTTCACAGATTTATCGACCGTTTCACATATTAATCGACCGTTTCACAGATTTATCGACTGATTCACAGATTTATCGACCGATTCACAGATTTATCGACCGTTTCACAGATTTATCGACCGATTCACAGATTTATCGACCGATTCACAGATTTATCGACCGTTTCACAGATTTATCGACCGATTCTCGGAGTTGTCGTTCGACTCGATTGTAACTTCCCAAATTCTCTCTGGTAAAAAAAACCTCTTGGACCAATGCCGCATTGCATTGACTTAAGAGTGCAGTTTCTTGTAGCCGTATTTAAGAGTCTTGAACTCTTGTTTCAAGCGGATTTTGCATTGAAACAAGAGTCCAGACTCTTAAATCCGGCGACAAGAAACTGCACTCTTGAACTAAGAGGTTTTTTTTTACTAGTGCTCCCTTCCCCAATTTCACGCGCCGCATTTTAAAATAAATGTATTTATAGAGATAATTTGGTCATTTCCGTAAGTTAAAAAAAGTTTTTCCTAAGCACAGCAGTACAACCCCCCCCCCCCCTTCCCTTCCACAATTTTACGCGGCGCATTTTAAAATAAATTTATTGTTAGAGAAAATTTGGAAATTTCCGTAAGCTCAAACGGTGTTTTTTCCTCAGCACAGCAGTACAAGAATTCCTGTTGCAAGCTCCGTTCCCTTATTTTCTTAGCAAGCGCACCCCGTGCTGATCGGCCTCGAAACACACGACAGCGCTCGGAAGCCGCGCGGCGACGCACAGTGGAACGAGTCAATTAGAGTAGTTGAACGTGAAATTTTTGACTAAAACAGCAAATTTTTATGTTTATTCCGTCATGTTTTAAACTTCAAGGGGTGCCCGTAGAAGAAATCTTCACGAGAAAACCATCAGAACCACCTTTAGAACCTCTAAGTTTTTTTATAAATGGAGTTATACGCGTTTAAAGTTCCCACATTTTGTCCGAACTCTCCCATTAACTCAATCCACTGTGTGCCGTACGAACTTTCGGAAGTTGCCAACTTTTCTTCAATAAAGTGTTGTTTTTTGAGGAAAAATGTGAATATTATTCCTTGAAATTTTCATGTAATAGACCGGGGATAAAATGGGTCAATGGTCCCCACACGAACCGCCTTGCTTGGGGGGCGTAGCGTAGCTCGAGGATGGAAAAAAAGGGGAACAAGAACGTATCAGGGTGTATATGTCTAACACACTTTTACTCAAACAGAACAAACGATGCCACAAACTACTGACTGGCGGCCCAGACTTCTTACCACTATGCAAAACACTCAAACTACACTTAGTGGGCCCTACCGACACTAAGGACGCTGGACCTCGGTGATGCCTCTATGCGTTCACGTAGCCAACTGCTACACACTGCTATACACTGGAAAGAAAAACACATTGGATCTAGAGTCCAGACTCTTAAAAACATTGACAAGAAAAAATACTCTTAATTCAATCAGATTTAAGCCTAAATCAAGAACCAAGCCTCTTAATTTGAGCGGATTTCCTTAAATCTGATTGAATCAAGAGTATTTTTTCTTGTCAATGTTTTTAAGAGTCTGGACTCTAGATCCAATGTGTTTTTTTCCAGTGTACCTGTACAGGTCAAATTACTAATAAAAGTATCGAAAAAAATTGGAATGAAAATAGTCGTAAGTTGACCAGGAAATTCGTGTTTTATCGATTGAGATTTGGCAACGTCTGATGGCTCATACGTTGTTTTTCCTTAGCACGGCAGAGCTTTTAAAGCTTTCAGAATTCGTCCGACTCCTCCTATTGGTTCGGCCCAGTGTGCGACGCGGCGAGATGAATGCGGGATTTTAATTCGATGCGGTTTCGCAGGGATCCCGCGGATTGTTGCGCCAACTTGTTTCGGGGGAGTCGGCACAATGAGACTTGACTTCATTCATCCGGCGAAATGGATGCGTGATCATTAAACTTTCTTATTCTTCGGCCCCTCCCCCCTCCCGTTCGTTTTGTTTTCTCCCCTCGCCCTCTCCGGCTCCCACGTGCTCGCCTTTCCTCTTAGGCTAATTCTGCCTTTTCTTCAGCCACCTCCCTTCACTGCTACCTCCCCAGGGTTGCCACAGTCAGGGAAAGCCGGGAAATGATGGGAATATCAAGAAATTTTGAAAAGTCAGGGACAACCTGGAAATGTCGGGGAAAATGTTGAAAACGTCAGGGAAAAATTGGACTGCATTTTGCAATGTGGAACTATAAATTCTAGCCCGGTTTAAAAACAACGTATGTGCCATTAGTTTCCCTATGCACATAAGTGTTTTCTCAGTAGAGCCGGAATTTGAACCTTTATTTGCTTTCTAGAAGGCTAATTCTGCCTTTTCTTCAGCCACCGCCCTTCAAATGCTTCCTCTTCAGAGTTGCCATAGAATCCCTTTATACTGGGAGTATATAGACAGTGCGAATCCATTTCCGATTGGTTCCAGTATTGTAGGCCCTTACAGTGTCACAAACGGGAATAAAGATTACAGTTTCACCAATTGCAAAGATTATAAACTGGCATGGACCAGGGCATTGGGGGTACGGCAAGGAACAAATGGAATGAGAGTAAGAGAGGGAACGGAGATAGGAATTCGGGAATGGGTTGATCAAAGATTACAAAAAACGTCCGATTTGTGTAATCTTTATTCCGTTTGTGACATCCTCCGTTGTGAGCTGCGTTGTCTCAAATCTCCCTACAAAGGGACTCTAGGTTGCCATAGTCAGGAAATACCGCGGAAACCCAGAAAATATCCAGGATATAACCAGAGAATTTAAAAAGTCAGGAATGACCTACAAATCACAGGTAAAATGACGAAAATGTCAGGGAAAAATTAATAAGCACCTTTATTTGCTTCCCAGAATGGGTTTGACATTTCGAACAACCAATTTTACCGGAAACTTTTTCTAATTGTGTGTTTTTGACCATCTGGCGTATCCTCAATTGTCAGAGGATTTCAACAAAATGTGTCAGGAAAATGTCAAGGAATTTTAAAAAGTCAGGGAAAATTACGAAAATGTCAGGGAAAAATTGATAAGCACCTTTATTTGCTTTCTAGAATGGGTTTGACGCTTTGAATAGCCAATTTTGCCCGAAAACCATTTCTAATCGTGTGTTTTTGACCATCTGGGATATTCTCAATTGTCATAGAATTTCACCCAAATGTGTCGGGAAAATGTCAGGGAATTTCATTTTCTAGATTTGGTGGCAACCCTGCTATCCTTCCGTCTCCTTTAAGCCCAAGACGACGATATGAATTGAGCGCTGATAGCTCAACTCGTCGATCCTCTGGCGCAAGGGCGTATCTCGATCTCAGTATGAGCCCCAAAAAGCATGGATTTATACGTAAAATAAGGCTCACGTGGAAACCGAATCACGCTCTTAGATCGGAAGGGCGACGATCTCTAACCATACTGCGCTAACGTTGAAGAAAGTCTTCGAGATGCTTCACGGAAAAAATTAAATTGCTGAGTTCACAATTTTGTAGTTAAAAAGTGTCTGACATGTTTCAATGTGGATTTTACAATAAAAACATGCTAATTTAACTACCTCCGTGGTTAAATTAGCTTTCCACTATTTTAAAATGTACATTTGAAACCTACCCTCTAGGTAAGGAAACGTAACCGTTAGACGCTTCAAAAGTCAGCAACATATAAGAAGCCGTCGCTGAAAATGTTTTTTTGTTTCTAACTTTCTCGAGTTGCCCTCAAAGGCCCGACAAAAGAGACACGCTGCCGCCACAAAAAGTGACGGTGCTACGTCAGCACATCCCCTCCTTCCCTTAATTAAACAATTTTTAATTGGTCTCACCTATTTTCCTTCAACCACAAACAATACTCTATTCATACTGGATATCCTTTGAATTGACATCATATCGCGGCGTTTCAACGGCGAGCTTGGCTTTGAACAAATTCCTTGCGTCAAGTAGCTATTTTGTAAGTTGGCAGCGCTGTTTTGGAGCATGAACTTCCCTAACTTTCCCCGATTTTGCAATGTTTTTGTCCGGCGTAATTTCTAATGAAAATACTCTGTGCGAAAAAAATTCACCTGAAAGCCACTTGAAATTCGAAATATTAAAAATTCGACTATGTGGAAGCTTTATTTTTCGCCCATACAGCTTGTGGGTGCGTTAGAAAATGATTAAATATTTTCATCAGTGAAAAGTCCCCTAAATTTTCAGGGTTTTGGATAAATTCCATGACTTTTCCAAGTTTTCAGCAATACTCCAAGAACTTGTCACTCTGATGCAAATGAGAACAAGCTCTGCCCCGTTTCAATAGAGCACGGCTGCTAATCTTTCCGCTAGGAAGAATCCGCGATTTGAAAACGCCTTCATAATTTTGATACGCAACCAGCACATCCGGAGAGTTAAAATAGTTGCTCGCTCGATATTCACACATGTTTTGGGTTCATACTGTTGTTGAAGGCACGGAGCCTCTTGAAGGTTGGGCTGCATAGCACGGCCGGGGGGGGGGGGGGGGGGTTGGTGTTCTTCGTATACTGCCGCGCTAAGGAAGAATGCCGTATGAACATTCGAGAGTTGACAAATTTCCTTCGATTCAAATGTTTAATTCTGAGAAAAGTTATGAATATTTTACCTTGAATTTTTTAGGGACTCTTGGTGAAATGGCGAGCAAAATTATCCGAAAAATTTGAAGGAAAATATTCATGAGTTTACCAGGAAATTCGTGTTTTATTAAAGGAAATTTGGCAACGCCTCAAGGTTCATACGGCGTTTTTCCTTAGCACGGCAGCATTCTTGACCTACGTCAGGAGCACGGCGTGAAAATCGACCTCAACGAGTCAAAGGATTAAATCTCCAGGAAGTTTACTTCATCTTGCGTGTGTAACAGGCCCATTTAGCCCGAATTATTTTTCATCCAAATTCCTTGAAAAGTGTCACTCCCCTTAGAAATTTCAGTAATTTTTCGTTAACCGCTGGCATAATCGCAGTTCCGTAATTCAACCCCTCCGAACAAATCGAAGCGTAGCCCCGTTTTAAAATTTATGCATTTTACACTCGAAAAGCACAGAGCATTGAAACCGCCCTGTCAACGAGAACGAACGGAGAAGTTTATTTATGTCTCGGTCAGTTTGGTATAATTGGAGCCATCCATTACAGTCCCTACATCGTGCTGAGAATCGACTCCTCATTCCGTATGGGCGAATGTAAAAATCCGAATTTTATCACGTGATCCGGCAATCATGCTATTCACACACGCCTTCACACCTCGAAGTGGTGTCGAGAAGTGAGGTAATAATCGCCGTCCCCCTGACATAAGGGCGTATCTCAATTTCAACGTGAGCCCTGTTTTACATACGATATGAACCCATGCTTTCTGGGGCTCATACGAAGATCGAGTTACGCCCTTACGTTATAGAAGAGACGTAATGGTGGCGGAAAGTGTCGCCGCTGCCTCGGAAAAAGCTACTAAGTAATTTGTTATCCGACACGATCGCCGGTGAACAATCGCAAAACTAACGTAAATCAATTCCGTTTCTATCGTCAATATGTTTTGAATTCATTTTGCGGATTAAATTAAAATCCTCCTAACGCGATTGGTTTTATTCCAAATCAACATATTTGCACAAGTTTTCGAAAATGCTCGAATATAATCAGAAAACTATTTTCATATTTGGGAAGTGTGTAAAATATACGGTAACAGTATAGTTTATGGGAAAAAGGGTGTCCGCTCACGTGGGAAAATGTTTCAGGGAAAGGTTTTTGTTCCCAAGTTGGACCGAAAAATAACACAATATATAATGCCGTAAGTCCGATTCTTCGGTTCAAAATCCAGCAGGGACCGCCCCGGTCCCGCAATGGAGGATAAAAAAGAAGGATCGCATGACAGGCCCTGCGCCCCTTGCGCCTTTTGAGAGATCGGTTGTAAACGTTTGTATCTTAGCTAGGAGTTGATTTCAGTAGTTTTCGTTGCCGGAATCGTGTTTAACGTAAAATTCTGATGAGGAATTATGTAAAAGAGTGCTTAAACTCGTATCTTGTTGAATGGTCCATTCAATCTAAATAAATGAACATTATCGACAACTTTCCTAACTTTCCTCGGAAAAAATTATTTTATCAGGAGAAAAGAGGCAACGTTGAAATGCTCTTACTGCGTCGAAACACAACATGGGTCTTTTAAGCCCCATTATTCGATGTCACGAATACCCTAAAGCGAGTTCGAGTAATCGCGCCAAACACAGTGCGGCCGGCGTTAAATGCATATTAGCGCCTGCAAGGCTGAAGGAATACTTCTCGCATTGCGCCAAACCGTGCGGTTGGCGTGGAACGCATTTTAGCGCCTACAACACTGCATGAATACTTCTCGCATTGCGCCAATCGCAGTGCAGTAGGTTTATTTGCGTGGTACGCATATTAGACCGTAGGAATACTTCACGAATTGCACGCACAGCACGCGTTATAATCGTTATACTTTCTCGGTGTCAGACCCACCACCTGCGGTGCGACGGACACAGTAGATCTCACACGAGGAGATCTAATGTTGACTTTCCGAGAATTTTCGTCCGGAATTAACAATCGGAATTTCTAGCTTAACATTTTCTCCGCGATGAATTTAAGCCTCGCACACGATGATCCCGTCGGACCCCTTGCCATGATACATTTTCAAATCCATGACTTTCAGTTTCAATTTGATGTTAATTTATTCCTTCCTGCGAATTTCTGTTCCTTTATTGTGTGGTTTACACACATCGACGACGTAAGTCCCCAACCACATTATCTCGTCAGCGGTGTCTGAAAATCTCCGCCTCTATATTATTTTTTTAAAGGAGAACAAATCGACATTATTCCTTGAAGTTTTTGCAGAATTTTCTTCGCACAGAGAAGAAAAATCAAGGCAGTCTTAAAGAATTGCCGTTGAGTAGTTTTCAGATTAAAAAATGAGGTATGACAGGAAGTCTGCGACGTCGCAAACCGAGTTATGTGATTGCCGACTTAGACCTAAAAACAAAACAGACGCAAATCACCCAATCATATTATTCAGAACACGCCCGACACTATCAGAAAATTACTCATGCCGCAATCACACGCTGAATTTAGCAGCTGAATGTGGAAGTCAACAGTCATCGCCGAACGGCTGAAATTTAGTAAATTCGAGTTATTTTCATCCAGATGTGTGTCAAATCTACTCGAATAGTTCAGAAAAATCCAACATTAGTCCGATGGTTGCTGAGAATCGTTGCTGAATTTTGCGCGTCGCATCGGGCCGATGACTTCCACATTCAAGCCACATTCAGCTCCCACATTCAGCGTGTGATTGCGGCATCAAAAAGAAAAATGTAACTTTATTCCTCAGAATACTGAGGAAATTTACCTTGGTTTGCATGAAAATACTTTTATCTTCGACTAAGAGATTCTTTTCTTCTAGGGGTTTTTTCATTGGTGAATGGTATGCCACGATCGTATTAAGCGGTTTCAGACGCTGCGGTCCAATACTGTATGGAAAAAAAATATGTAGGGTTGCCACTGTCAGGGAATACCGGTAAATATCAGGGAATTTTAAAAAGTGAGGGAAAATGACGAAAATTTTATGTAAAATGTGTTAAATCACCTCAATTGCTTCTAGAATGGGTTTGAGGTTTCAAACAACATTTTACGTGGAAACTATTTTTGATTATGTCTTCTTAACAAGAACCATCTGTCATATCTTCGATTGTCATGGGATTTCACCGAAATGTGTCAGGTAATTTTCATCTTCTAAATTCTGTGGCAACCCTGAATATAGATTTTTAAGGAAACATAGAAACTTGGAGGCGGAGCAGTACCGGACAACCACTTGTAAAGTTCAACAAATAACAAGTATCGTGCACAAGAATACAAAATGAGATGCAATTATTACGCTTATAAATGCAACAATTGAAACAGCAAAAAGATTCGCGGTATGAGTGAGCGCACTCCTTCGACGTAATTAGCATCCAAAACCAACGTCAACACTGTCGCATGATTTACGAGGAAAATACACGCATACTGTCGTTTCTTACTAGTTTTTATCTCTGTACAGAGCGATTCAAAAGTCCCGCATGGAGAAAAATCTATGGGGGTATGGACCAATTTAGTAGTCCATATGGAACACCAGTAATAGTCGTAAATGAACCAATGATTTTCGGTCTGTGAACCATACTAAGGTATCTCGTACTTGCTAGGTATATATCAGCACTAAGGTATAAGTCACTAACAGTCGCTTTCATGAAACCGATACACTTTTTGATTTTTTCTGCTGTGAGGGTGCTGAGCTTCTGTTGATGGTTGACTTGTTTAGGGGCCAAAAAAGTCTCCCGTTAGCACCTTTGCCCTCAATTCTGCCCCAATAGCGAAGAGAGCAGTAAGTGCATCTCTGTATGAGCCATGGTTAGCACATGCTTTTATGTGTTTCGAGGATCATCCCAGCATGCACTTACTGCTCTCTTCGCTATCACGGCAGAATTAGCGGTGAAAGAAGATGCCATGTTGTAATGAGTCGAAAAGCAGGAATCAACAGCGCACGGCTGCTGATCTTTTTTCATAGGACAAATTCGTGATTTAAAACGCCTTCATGATTTTGTTATGCAACCAGCACATCCGCGGGGTTAAAATAGTTGCTTGCTTGAAAGCAATACACCCAGAGCAGCCTGGTAGCCCTAGATTGGTAGTGCTAATGCTTTAATGTACTTTGGAAGACGATGAAGTGTTGTATAGGACGACAGGTTATCTTGGATTTCAAAATGGACCACTAGACAAGGTACGAATTTAAGCGATCTGATACATGTTTCTTAACCAGAATTTCACGTAAAAAACGATTCACACAACGAAAATTACGGAAACCAACTCCTAACGAAGATATTGACGTTTTTATTTCACATTGGTTACGAGGAATTTGAACTGCCCGCTCACAAGAAACTCAAAACTCTACGTGAGTCAAATCGCGCACTACAACGGTTTCAGCAAGCTTCTCAATCGAGCAATGTTCGTTTCCCACCATGTGTTGTTCAAACTATTAGCAATTTGCTATAGCTGAGCCAAAGCGTCAAGATTGAGGTTGCCAGATTTTTATATCGCAGAGACTGTCATGATAACGTTTAGCGCGCGATGTGAATCACGTAGAGCATTGAGTTTTCATGAGTGGGTGGTTTGAATTCACGCATCAAGAATCATTAAATATCTTCGTAAGGAGTTGATTTCGGTAATTTTTGTTGTGTGCATCGTGTTTTACGTGAAATTTTGGTTAAGAAACATGTATCAGAATGCTGAAATTCGTACCTTATCTAGTGGTCCATTTCTATGACTTTTGGGAGTGTTTGAACTTGAAATTTTCTGACTGTTCAGTGTTTTTGTTTCGCGAAATTGCTCATAAAAATGATTTTCAATAAACAAATGTCCAGCGCGAATCATTTGCAATTGAAGAAGCTCAAATTTTCCGAAGAGCATTTAAAGATAAATGTCTAATTTTCGTGAATGGGGCGCACGGTTACGGTAGAAAATGATGAAATGTTTCGGTATCGGCAGAAATGAGTATTTCAAGGTTCCTCCGTGAAATTCCCCTCTTAGAAATCAAAGAGATTATCTGGTATTAAGGTATATTTATAAACCTCTGAACCACACAGATTGTAAAAAATAAGTCAATTTTCCTTCGCATTCTATATTTTTCGCAGTGGTGAATCATTTTAATACCTCGTAAGGATCTACTTTCGCACTTGATACGTGTATATATCGTCATCTTCCGGCCGAAGTATCACAAGCGCCATGCGGCGTTTTAAAATTTCCGCCGCCATTTTATTTTTATACAGAGAAATTGTTCAACGAAGCTATCCGAAAATTTAACTAAGTTTTCTGTTATTGTTATGTCATGTGTGCTACCGATGATATTCAGTGAAATTTTCAAACGGATTCAACCGAAAATTTCTCTGGAAAAAAATGAAATGGCCGCGAAAAATTTTTAACGCCGCATGGCGCTTATGATACTGCGGCCGGAAGGTGACGGTATGGCGTAACGAAACTACTCAAACTGGCAACGATGTGCATTAACGAGCGAGGCGGGAACGAAGTGGGGAGGGGGGAGGGCAAAAGTTCTCGATTCGATACATTCCACGCGGTGCGGAGCAGGTGGACGCGCTGCGGCGGAGGCGGGGAGGGGGAGGCCAGTAGTAAATATCATACAATAAAATATTTGCCTTTTGTTAAATTGAAAATATAAAAAAATAAGGGACGCGGAATAAAAAGCGGGACGGGGGCCGTGGGCGGGCGGGGGCGGGGGACGGGGGGCTGAAAGGGCGACCTTTCGTCCGTGAATCGCGCTTGCCTTTGTCTTTTCGCGAGCCTTTTTGTAAGTTTTTCCTCCATTGTTCCCGGTCGCGGGCTGGAAGTTAATGAAAGTGAAGTACCTTTAATAACCTAACTCGAACCAACTCCGATAGACACGAATATCCCGTTTTGTGCGGGGTCGCCGCCCCCTTCCCACCCTCCGGGGGGGAGGGGTAGCTTGGCGATTATTGCCGTCGTTGTTGACGCAGCGCTCGCGGGAGAACCCGCGCCGTCAACGCGGTGTCTTGGCGGGTTAAGGCAAATCCACCCTCCGTTCTGCCGTGCTAAGGAAGAACGCCGTATGAGCCTTCAGACGTTGCCAAGTTTCATTCGATAAAAACCGAAATTACTGGGAAATTTGTGAATATTTTTTTCAAACTTTTCAGATAATTTAGTTCTTTATTTCAGCTTAAATTCCTGAAAATGTCTAGGAAAAATATTCATAACATTCCTTAATAATAAAAATTGTATCGAAGGAAATTTGGCAACTCTCGAATGTTCATACGGCGTTTTTCCCTAGCACGGCAGTGTTCCTGAGCGACAAGGTCCTGAAAAGTCAGGGGAAGTCTCAATTAGTTGACATATTTTACTCACGATCAGTCGTACAATGTTTAGGTTAAGGTGATTCGGTGGACGCTATTTTTTGTGTCAGAGCGACATGCGATATATCGCATCGATTGGTTCCATTTTTTCAGCTACTCGTCATTTTTCTCGAATTCTGAGATCACAATTCTGATATTCCGAGATTAAAGAATTCACTTATCAATTTTGCCGAAAAAATTCAACGTAATATGTACAGGCGTGGTTTTTTTTAGAGAGTAAATATCGCATTCGAGTGCAGCTTCGATATCAGTCTGTATCGAATGCGATATTTTCTCTCAAAAAAACCACGCCTATATTACGTTGAATTTGAAACCTTGCAAATTCCGGGAATTTCCATATTAGAAACTCTGAACCGTCAGAAAAAGTTCAGGAGCTCCTGATTTCCTGTTTTTAGGGTTAGGCGAAAGTCTCAGACTTTTATAGGTTTTCAATGACCCTCTAAGGGGTGTATTGTAAATGCAATATCTCCAACCATATTGTAAATGCAACAAGCTCCGCTCTGTTTCAAGAGCTCACGGCTGGTGTTCTTTTTGCTGGAGAGAACTCGTGGTTCAAAACTCCTACACGATTTTGCTATGCAACCAGCACATTCGGGAGTTAAAATAGTTGCCCGCTTGATATGAACGCACGTCTAGGGTTCATTAAGGCATACTGCTATCAGGGGGCGTGGTAAGTGAAACGAGTGAATGTTCCTTCACTACAGAGCATCCACAATTTTTCTAAAACGTATCGGTAAAAATTGTAGGAGGGAACTTTACGCACCATCTAGCAACGTCAGAAAAAATGGTGGCGTAATTCTGTTGCTCTTCAAATTTCACGGAGCACTCCTCGATGAAATCGAAAATTTTCGCTGCAGGCAGGATTCCGTGATTCGCGAAAATATTCCTCCAGAATACAGTCGAATTTTAATCTGAGCATAGAAACTTTTCCCGGATTTTGCTCGGCTTCACGACAGTCGTAAACAGTGGTTGCCAAATTTGAAGGATATGATAATCATTCGTTTCCCCGTATGGCACAATGAGAGATGGATGGATTTTACCACAATCCGACAATCTTGCCTTTCCCGAGCGGTGAAGGCATATGGAGCAGTGGAGCAGCGCTCGCCACGAGAGAGCCGTTCAACGAAACGTAGGCTTGACTTTTAAAATTATGAAAGGTATAACATTCATTATTTTAGCAGCCACATTGCCAATTCTAATAAAAAGTAAACAAACTCGATGCAATTTGCGATATGCGTACATTGTATTTACTGCCACAAAAACTAGCCTCTGTCTTAGTTGTAGACATTTACAGACTCATTCATTACAAATCTTCTCTTCGATTTCATAAATGGTTGAGTCATCCTATATTCGTGCAACAACGACATGCATGTACAATGGCGTAACACTACGTTACGATTAGCAACAAATTTAATAGCGTCTGCGCTTGCTTAATGACGACGCCTGCCGTGATGCAACTATTCGTGCTCTAAGGATGTCCGTGTTGCATACACGAAACATTGAAGGCGCACTGGCTTTTTAAATCATAACGCTGGTCTCCTCCCCGCCTCTACGTTTCTGAAGGGGTGTTTGTGTTACATGTACAGCCGCGTTCAGCTTGACAACCCTTGGAATGGAGAATTTGCACGGGTCCGAAATTTTATGAATTTCGTGTTTAAGTGGAATCTACTGAGTGAACCGAACACGAAGATACCCTTGATCACAAATTGAGCAGTTTTGGCTTTCCGCTAGAAACTTGTTAATTTAAAAAGAAAATAACTGTATAAAAATAACTTTCTTTTCTTACTGTACATATACCAAGTATTTTATAAAAGAAATTAAGAGGTTGCACGATTTTGAAAACACTGTAATTGCGCTGGTTCCTTTTTGCTAAATGCGATCCAGTTCAAACATTGTCCAATGACCCATTTTATGTGAAAGATCATCGTTTGTTTTAAGAAAATGATAAATCATCGGGAGAAATTGGACAACATTTAAAAGCCCATGTACGACTTTCTTTTTTAGCATGGCGTACAGCAAAAATTTAATTGGACCGATTCCCTTTTTTCAAATCTAGCATAGCGTGGAAATAGGAAAATGGGGAAAAGCGAGTAGGCTAGATCGGTGAGTAGAAATCGTTTGACAAGCAATTCCCATTGAACTCCACTGCCTGGCGCTCATACTTCTTGGAAATTGAAACTGTTGGGTTCAGTGTTTAAATGAGAACCTGATTTTGAGGCACTTAGGTATGAAACACGTTTACCGGAGAAATGCATTTTAAAATGTATGTATTCCGAAATGTATTAACTCCTCTGTGTGAGATGCAGACATTTTTGGATAGCGCTTCAAGAATTGGATTACATTTTGCAATATGGAACCACTATCTCTGGCTCCCCCATAAAAGCTCATATCTGCATGAGGAAACCATGTGTGGCATATGTGTTGTTTCTAAAATGAGCCAGATATAGTGGTTCCTTATTGCGAAATGTAATCCAATTACAGTGGACTCTCGATAATTCTAACATCGATAGTTCGAAAACCTTATTAATAAGTCTGTTTCCCTTGAAAATCTCTCGATAGTTCGAAGAAAATCAATGTATTTTTCTCCCCTCATTATTTCGAAATTTTTAAGCTGGCGCGGCCCTCTATAAGTAGTCTGATTACTCCATTTTTTATTTTAGACTTTCTCACATCTGACTTCAGGGAAGACTGACTATTCAGGAAGCAGGCCACAAAAAGTTAGAGCCCCTTTAAGTATTCCGATATGGTACCATCTCAAAAATAGAAGACAAGATTAGGATAATAAAATAATAGTAATTTTTCATGAAGTTATCAATAGTCATAGACATTTTTATTCTGTAAGTCACTTTCACTATCTCCTTTTAACGTCTTCTATCCTTCTCTTCTACTTTCCCTCATTTTTACCCTCTAACTATTTTGGTCCCTTCCAACGAATTACATCGATTCCAATTTGTCAAACAAAATTTTGCAATCCTTCGAGGTCCGATCAGAGAAATTTATACTGTTAAACATCATGAAGTCTGGAAAGAAAAATTTCCATGCCAAGATATTGTCTTCGATTTGAGGTAGAACTGCCGTGAATTCCTGGTTTCACTATCCACGAAAGAATACCAATAAATGGACTACATTTTGAAATTCGGAACTACGATTCTCGCTCAATTTAGAGCAACGTATGCACCTTGAGTTTTCTATGCACATAAGTGTTTTTTACGGAAGAGCCAGGAATTATAATTCGAATTTGCAAAAAGTAATCCAAATATAGTAAAATCTTCGCGAATTCCACGTGTTTGTCACTATGAAATTTCGTAAATTTGCAATACCTTTTTTTTATTTAATTCAATTAGTTACTATCCCTCAAATATACATGGTCATGAATTTTGGGAATCGTTCCCTGGTGGTTGAACCAACATTGTGCCCGGAATCGACTCTTCTTCCTAACGAATCTTGAAGAAAAACTGAACCCCTGGACAACGTTGCCAAATGAATCCCTGATTTTCCTATTTTTCATAGGCTTCTCCCGAGAGTGGCCGCAATTAGCGACACCACCCGGCAACGGATCGACGGCGTTTTTCGCCCCGCGCGGACGAAATGCAGAATCAAGAGGATTGTTAAAGAGAGGAGTGCACTAGAATAAATAGTCATAAATTAATAAATCTGAAAAGGGCTTCGCAACGGATCCCGGGGCGGCGGGCTGCGGGGACGGGGCTTCACATCAAGAGCAATCGAAAACTAGAAAAATATTTATGAAGATAAATAAATTTAAAAGGAGCGCGCGGGGCAAAGTAATTGATGTTGCACCGGCCCCCGCGACAGAGCGATTGCCAGATTGCAAGAAAAATTGGCAATTTTTCCTGTGTAACTTGGAGTCCCTTTACACTTAGAGTTAAGACAACACTGAAAAAAAAAATCTCGGTGCATGTATTTACTAAGAAAATAGTAAAATTACCAAGAATTCAGGGTTCTATTTGATCCCAGTTTTTTCTTGGTAAAATTACCATTTATGGAATTGGTAATTTTACCGAGAAATCTCGGTGAAATTATTGAACATTCACGGTAATTTTACTGGACCTTGGTGAAAACGCCAATATGTTTTATCGACTGTGGTAGAATTACCGAGATAAAATGGCAAAGTTACCGGGAATTGATTACCAATAAAAGTGGTATTCTTACCTGAAAACAAAACAGTAAAAATACCGATTTTTGGGTAAGCTTACTAGTCTTTCTTGGTAAAATTACCAATGATTGGTAAAAAAAGTGAGATGGTAAAGGTATCAACGGACCTTGGTAAAAACGCCGAGAATTTTTTTTCAGTGCAAGTGGAATTCATTTCTCATTAGTAGCCGACCGTATTTTAGACTCTCATGGTGTCACAAACCGTCACGCAGATTTTTATTTTCACGAGAGTTCCTTTATAGAGAGCGAGTTGAGACAACGCTGCTGCTTTTTTTTTCCTTTTTTCTGCTGGTTTATTGGCTTATATTCCGTTAGGATCTACAGCCATCGATAGACAAGATTTAGTGTCCTTAGACATCAGAGGATTTAGGCTTATTCATGCTCCAGGCTTCGAATTTCCAGGGATCAACGCTGCTTATGGATGTCACAAACGAGAATAAATATTACACAAATCGGACGTTTTTTGTAATCTTTGATCAACCCATTTGCGGATTCCTACCGCCGTTTCTTCCCTCATTCCATTTGTTCCTTGCCGTACCCCAAATGTCCCGGTCCATTCCAGTTTATGATCTTTGCAATTGGTGAAACTGTAATCTTCATTCCCGTTTGTGACACTGTGAAGGCCTAAAATTCGGGGACCTATCAAAAATGGATTCGCATTGTCTTTACTCTCAGTATAATCAGTATAAAGGGACTCTACCATAGATTAGGGTTGTAAGGATTACAGTAATGAGGCATACGTCGATAACATTGTGCTTAAAATCGTAATTTCCCCGATGTAAACTCCAGGAAAGTATCCGAAGCTCATGGCACCATTTGACAACCTCTACTAGGTCCCCCGCGAATTCCGAGTTTTCCCCGCTGATCGGGCGACAGCGCCCTCTCGTGGCACGCCATGCACTTGAATGGCACGAATCTTCACATCAGCATAGGTTTCCCGTACAGTGACTCCCCCGCCCCTCCCCCATCGGCGGGGTTATCCACCCCCTTGTTTACCGACATTCGTTCATTCCGGAGCCCCCTCCCTCCCGCCCGCCCGCCTCGAAGGAGGAGTATTTATCTTAAGATTAATCTTTAAATAAAATAAATAAAATAATGAGATGCGGGGAACTGCATTGCCGGAGATCGACGGTTCGAGCGTAATTCGAGAAAAGGCTGGAGGCTTGCTGGAGGTTGAGTGGCGCCCCAATCAACCTCCACATCGAAGAATTTTCGGTTTAAAGAAAAAAAAAAAGTTGGGATCTGCCCATAAATAAAAATCGAGGGACTCTTTCCAGAGGATTAAGAACGCTGGAGAGCGGACCATACATTTCAGTCCGGGAAAACGCAATTCTCAGTTGAGCTCTTAAGAAGACGTAGCCCCTACGATGAGATCTTGACCCCTCGGCGAAGTGAGAGCCACTAACGTACGTTACCTGACCAGGGCGCGGCGTGCTTTGCGATATATCGATTGATCCACGATTTAAACCTAAGGAAAAGGCTCGATAAACAGGGTCACCTTAATAATCGATCCTTTACCATACCTTCGAATGGGGAAATATCGATAAGCGATCATTCTCGTCACAATCTCTTTCCCTTCTCATTCTTTTTGTACGCAAAACTGACTTTAATTTTAAAATCTGCGGTATGCTGTATTCGGCTGCTTGAAGCTCCCATGTGTTCGATTGTTAACGGTCGAATGGATCGGCTAATCACCGGCAGGAATTGATTTAATGAGAGCGAGGGAGGTAATTAAAGGCAAATCTCGGTCTTCCAGTGAATTGAATAATTGTTATCGTAAGGGTTTTGAGCTCTCACCCTTAAGCATGCACAAGGGTTGTTTGTTGAGGGAGTCAATGCAGTATGTTTAATTAGTTTTACCGATTTTCATCGCTAATTGAATGTAGGATCTTACACGTTTCACTCTCAGAATTGTTCACGAGATAGGTGACCTAAAATGATCCTAGTATAAGTCAAAGCTGGAATAAGGGGCTTGGAGGACAAGGCGCATAAGTGCGGTTTTTGAAAAAAATGAGATATCAACGAATCCGAGTAAAACTAAGCTAAATGCATATTTTGTGAAAATTCTCTCTCAAATTCTAATTTTTAAGCATCAGAAAGTCAGTTTAAACTTTCTTTCCGCCATAAGAATCCATGTTATTTTGAAACTTCAAACACGTATTTCTTGAAATAGCAAAAACTGCACCCATGCACCTTGCCCTCCAAGCCCCTCAAATATCAATGCCGTTGCTCAGAGAAGTGTATCAAAAACATTTCGGAGTGCAAAAGCGTTCTAACACCTTTAAGTCTGACTAAAGTGGACCGAGTTCATCAGAAAGGAACACATTAAGTTGAAACTGAGAAAAAGAGGTTTGAAGTTTTATTCCTGCATAAGGCTCATATAGAAAATAAACTTTAACAGCTCCTTTCACATTTTGATTTCTGTTTTTCGACTTTCAGTTTTTGGCAGGAGAAAATATACGGCTAGTGAAACTTAAAAACAATCTTAACTCAATTTCTTAACTCATTTGTAGGTTGTTTCCTTTTCGATAAACTCGGTCCAAGTAATGATGGGTTGAATTTGAAAAAACACCGTTTCGAAGGGGGAAAAAAACTGTTCAGAATTTTAGAATCAATAATTAAAAATAAAAGCGCCTAGGATTTTTTCTGCTGTGACTGATGTGAATGCGAGAAGCGTCTATTGATGGTTGGACTGCGTAGCAGCCAGGCGGCTTTCTTGCAGCACTAACATCTCCATGGACGGTGAAAAACGATGATATATTGTAACCGTGCGATGAGCTCCGTCTCAACAGCGCACGATTGCGAGTCCCCTCGCTAGATGGAACTCGCGGTTAAAAACGCCTTCACGAATTTGATACGCAACCAGCACATCCGGAGAGTTAAAATAGTTGCCCGTATGAAATTAACGCACCTAGGACATGTAATGCTGCGAGTGCACGGAGCGCTTCTTGATGGTTGGGCTACTTTGTAGCCAGAAGACCTTCTGGTAGCACTAATGGTAGTGCTTGTACCTAATGAATGGTGGGAGATGACGAAATGTTGTAGAGGGTGACAAAGTGTCGTAAGTTTCAAAATTCGCTGACTTCGTCGTGACTTATCAGGGTTTTTGAACACGAACTTCCTTAACTTTTTTATGTCTTTTCAATCTTTTCGTTAGACACAATTTTTCATTACAATGTTTTTTACAATTAAAGTTCAACCCGAAATTACTTCAAATCGGATAATTCTAAAATTCGAGTATTAAATGGAAGAGGATCTAATTTTTGTTGATAGCGCGTATGTGAGTGAGTAGATAATGATTCAATATTCCGGTTACAGGAAAAAGTTTAGAGGCTTCTCAGCAAAATTTCCCTATTTTCAAAGTTAAGACCAATGGGCCAGTTGCGTTGGTCACAGAATCTTGTTTTGATGCTTGATTCTTGTATAATGGTTAAAAAATAATAAGATCGGTCCATACCGCAACTTTTTATATGTTCAATAATATCCGAGATATCGCCCTTTGAAAAGTCGGGTTTGTGACGTCATCCACCGCGGTAATGACACCCTTGGTTTCTTCCACCTTGCTTTCATCCGAATTTCACGTTCAGTAACTAGTGCAAATGTGCGTCACACTGACTGGTGGAAGCAAGGTGGAAGAAACCAAGGTTGTCCCTACCGCGGTGGATGACGTCGAAACCCCGACTTTTCAAAGGACGATATCTCGGTTAAAATTGAACTTAGAAAGTAGCGGTTTTGACGGATCTTATTATTTTTAGCTAATCTACAAGCAAAGAGCATCAGAACAAGATTATGAGATTAGCACTGGGAAAAAAACACTTTGGATCTAGAGCCCAGACTCTTGTAAACATCGACAAGAAAAAGTACTCTTGATTCAATCTGAATCTAGCTTAAATCAAGGACCAAGCCTCTTAATTTAAGCGGATTTCGTTTCAATTCAAGCAAAAATCCGATTGAATCAAGAGTATTTTTTCTTTTTAATGTTTTCAAGAGTCTCGACTCTAGATCCAATGCGTTTTTTTTTTTTCCAGTGAGCGCGACTGACCCATACCCTGACTTTTCCCGGTTTAAGTCATTTTCCAAAAAAAATGTCACATAAATTCTACCTAAAAAGGCACCAAAAAGGTTTCATAACTTGTAAATGTTAGGAATTTGTTTTCTTTCGAAAAATCTAAAAACAGTCAATGCTACTATGGTAGCGTGCCTGTGATTCGTCGACGATAGGACCCATAGGAAGGACTCTCAGCCGAAACGGGAAATCTTCGCCGAGAGCTCATCGCATTGTGGCGCTTGGAGGCGAGTCGGCTGAAGGGACACCAACGTGAACCCGTCGATCGGGGAGGGGAAGAGGGGGTTGACAGGGACAGGGATGGTGGGAGGGGGGGGGGCGAACGACCGAACGGCGAATTCGGTGCGCGGCGCGTTCCGTGCTAAGAAAAAACACCGTTCGAACTTTTGGATGTTGCAAAATCTCCACTCATAAATAAAGGATTCCCCTGAAATCATTTGACGTTTTTTCTTTGAATTTTTCGGTGAATTTTATTAATGATATAGTCTATTGCCTTTGAAAATTTTGAGGGAAAAAGTGCATGATTACTCTTGGGATTGGCTATATTACTAGGGGAAATTCGGCAATGTTCGGGTGCCGATAGGGCGTTTTCCCGGAGCGCGGCGAGCGAACACTCTGCATCGAGTAATAATCGGAGAGTTGATAAAGAAAATGATCGGGCATTGTTCAATTCCGTGTACAATGCAGAGCGTGACGTAACAAAAGGAAAAGCGTCTATTCACGGGCGCGGGAAGAAAGGAATTGTATTCTTCTTTTATCACGATTCATACATCGCCGGCCCGCCATTTTCTTCCCTTTTGATTATTTATTTTTATCCTCGCCGACCCGCTTTTCTTCGCGGCCCCGGCCCGGGAAACGCTATTCAATCCCGAAAGTTTACACCGAAATTTATCAAACAACTTTTACAAAACTATTCCCGGTCCCCGCGCTCGCCGGATCGCTCGAGTGCCTGGCCGCCTCGCCCGTTAAGAACCGCTTATCTGTAAGGGGGACGCCTGTGCGCTTACGCGCTTTTTCCTTTCGTCGCGGGTCTTCGGTCCGCGGTCCCCATTCAGTGTCAATTATCCTGTTTCACCCTCGATGCCGCCTCCGCCACGCCGCACAGCGGGCCGATTATTGAAATTGATAGACAAAGCTATAGACAAATAAGAGATATGGAGAGATCTTATTGGTGGAAGCGGGTGGTTAAAATGGACAAAGGAGGTAGATAATCTAACGGTAATCCACGAGAGACCTGATAGTTAGTCCATAATTTTCTCCTTTAGTCTATAGGAACCACCCTTTTCAACCAAAAGGATCGCTCTATACTCCCCGTGTCTTCTTTCTCTGTCGCTTTGTCTATCAATTTCAATAATCAGACCGCAGTGGATCGAGTCAATCAGAGAGGTCGGACAAAATTTGGAAATTTTCATAGCGTATATAACTCCATTTACACGAAAATTTGAGGTTCCAAAAGTGGTTTCACTGGTTTTCTTGTGAAATTTTCTTGAAGAAGCACCCTTAAAAATTCAAAATGTGACGAAATGGACATAAAAATGCAGTTTTAGTTAAAAAATTTCATGTCCGATCTCCCTGATTGACTCGATCTACTGTGCGCCGCACGTCGTCTCCGACGCACAGTGGATCGAGTGAATCAAAGAGGTCGGACATACTTTTTTTTATTAAATTTGCAAATTTTGATGTTTATTTCGGCACATTTTAAGTTTTAAGGGGTGCCTCCAGAAGCAAATTTTACGAAGAAACCAATTTTAGAACATCAAAATTTTGTATAAACGGAGTTATAAGCTTTTAAAGTTTCCAAATGTTGTTTGACCTCTCCTATTGACTCGATCCACTGTGCGACGCTCCCATCCGGTGTCTCCGTCGACGCTCTATCCTTACTTGAATCCTTAGTGCACCAGAGCGCTGATTATTGAAACGGATAGAATAAGGGATGGATTCACTGATTTTTCCCATGAACGCGTCAAAAATTGCAAAATTTTGGAAAGAAATTGTGTATTTATATTCTTTTTAAAAACACGAAATGATTGCGGTAGACGTACGGGTCGCAAGACAGTATGTTGGGATTTTTTAGTGAGCGTGCGTTAAAAATCAGCATAAAGCTGAAAATCTCAATATAGAGGAAAAAAGCTCTCATGGGCACAATTTTCTCTCAAAGAGAGGGAATGGTCGTCATTAGTGTTGCTTCAAACAGCGTATCTCTTCGAGGGAAAATTGTGCTCGTATAAGCGTTTTTCCTCTTTATTGAGTTTTTTAGTTTTATGCTGATTTTCACCGCACGTTGGCTAAAAAATTCCAACATACTCTCTTTTAAAAAACATAATTTTTTTAAATCAATTTTGCAAGCTTAGGGGCCGTTCAATTCTTACATTGGTTGCCATTAGTCTATGAACGTTGCCTGCTATTACTTACCTGCAACAACTCGCTTTCACGAATAGGATCGATCTATTTTCTCCTTATCTCCTTTGACTATCGCTTTGTCTGTCCTGAATTTCAATAAATGGGGAGGCTGGGGAGCCCAATCCCTCTCGCCGATAGACGACACAATCATCGACAAAGGTTCCTTGTCCTGACAGCATAGTAAAGTAAAAATCCTTGATGCGCGTTTATATCAAGTAAGCAACTATTTTAACTCCCGGAATGCGCTGGTTGCGCAGCAAAATCGTGAAGGGGTTTTAAATCACGAATTTTTTCTTGCCAAAAGAACACCAGCCGTAAGCTATTGAAACAGAGCGGAGCTTGTTATATTTACAGTCTGGTAACGAGCTCTTAGAAGGCCATTGAAAACCTGTTAAAGTCTGGGAGTTTCGCCTAACTCTGAAAACAGGAAATCAGGAATTCCATAACTTTTCCTAACGGTTCAAAGTATCTTATACAGAAATTCCCGGAATTTTCAAGGTTTTAGGTAGAGGACTGATAGTGCTTTTCTGTGAAAAGTGCGTTCATCGAACGATGAATGCTGATGATATTTTGCAAACGAACGAAGAGATCTGTTTCAACGGCACGCGCGCGGCTGCCAATCTTCACTAAAAAAGATTCGTGGTTTGAAACGCCTTCAAAATGTTGATAGACAACCAGCACATCTGGAGAGTTAAAATAGTTGCTCCCTTGAAATTAACACACCTTCAAAATTTACTGCGGTGATCGCTGTGAGAGCGCGGAGCGTCCATTGATGGTTGAACTTCGTAGTAGCCAGGCGGCCCCCGGGCAGCATTACATCATACTGAGCGGTGAACGACGCTAACATTATGTAAACAAGTAAAACGCTCCATTTCAACAGCGCACGGCTGCCAATAATTTTGTTAGAAAGAATTTGTGGTTTGAAACGTCTTCGTGATTTTGATATGTCACTAGCGCATCCGGAGGAGAAAAATGGTTGTGCGCTTGAAATCAACTTAGCTAGGATTTTCTGTGCTATGAGGGCGCGAAGCGTTTCATTTATTAAGCCTCATCTTTGCACGGATAGTTTAAATGAATTTCATCTTGTAATACAAAACTAATATTTCTGACTCATTTTAGAAACAACGCATGTGCCATTAGTTTTCCTTTAAAATAAAAAATCTCAAATATGAAGTAAAATATTATCAAATTTCATCTGTAGAAAGTTAGTATCAGTAGAACTAATATTATAAACATGGATTTACTATAAATCTTGGGTTGATTAATCTTATTAAAAATAAAAATAAAAATAATTCAAATTGATAAATCAGTCCAGGTTGTTTAATAGTCCGGAAATAGAACTGATTTTTTAAGGGCACTCCGAGAGTGCTTAAAAAGCACGGAAATTCCGCAAGAAAGTCCGGAATGTTTTCCTTCACACAACAATACACATACTTCATACAGTATGCAATCCCTTGCGCATTGATTCTTATAGTAGTACTTGCCTGAAAGATCGCGATTGTGCAGTCAGTCAATCTTCAAGCCATCACTGAAACAAAAGCTCCGGCCGTGGAAGCCGAACGTACGGGTTATATAGACATACCGTCCGCTTTCCAGGCTCAGAGACCGAAAGTTCCGGGCGTAGCACCCGGAGCAGTCGAAACTACGGCTCCAGCACCCGGAACTTTCGGTCTCTGAGCCAGCGGGGCGATTATTGAAATGCTATCGACTGTATGTCGCCGCTTTGTCGTGTCGCGCCATCGACTAAGCATATGCTTAGTCGATGGCGCGACACGACAAAGCGGCGACATACAGTCGATAGCATTTCAATAATCGCCCCGCTGGAAAGCGGACGGTATGTCTACATGTATATCCTGCAATTTTTTTTTCAGTGCTGTGCACTAAAGAAATTTTGTGTTTAGTTCATTTTTGTCGTAATTCGAGCAAGAATTTCAGATTCTCGAAATATTTCGATTTGCTCGGGAATTTACTGAAAAAGAACTGTAAAAGCACTGATTTTCGGTAAACCTGTTTTAGTAGACACCCTGATTTCGTAGGTGTGAGCCAAGAATAGTAATTACCTTTTGCGAACGCAGTTCAATTGAACACAAAATAGAGCTTCAAAGTCAAGCAATGTCCGGTAGAGTCACATTTGGACCGCATTAAACAGAAAGGAACCAAGCCACATCAGTTATTGCCAAATTTAATGGGGCAATTTAATTTTTTACATGAATACGGTTGTGCGGATTTTTGTGCAGATTTCAGTGAATTCTCTCCATAATACAAAGCAAATTCCTTAAAATTTGCAAAGGAGTCTGCACAGACGTTCTTTCGTAAAAAATGTAATTTCCCTGTTAAATTTGGCAGTAGCTGATGTGGCTTGGTTCCTTTCTGTTTAACGCGGTCCATTTACTGTTTTACTGCCTCATAAAAAAATTCACATACCAACCCAATTTTTCTTAATTTTGGTACAGTTTGCGGTGAATTCAGGGCTGAAAAAAAGGGAGGGACTGAGAAAAGAGTCAACCGGAGTCTTGGGCCATTTTGTTTTTAATTCCCCTATTAAGCAAACTTTAGTGTTGAGTTTTCTCTGCGTAGATTAAAGATCTGTTTATTTATACTTCACACATTACACTATGAAATGAGAACCAAAGATTTATCGAGGGGGGGGGGGCGTATTATAATCAAGAAATGATCAAAATACCAATTCGAAAAATCATGACGAAAAGCAAAGATCAATCTTGCAAATGCTATACAGAACTTTTGGAATTAAGCGAAAATGTTCGTGAAAAAGGAATTTTTCTTCGGTCTGCCACCACTTCAATTAAGGAGAGAGGGGTTTCGTTTTCTATCGGACGTTGTTCCTGGTTCAACCAGTCTATTTCTTTCATGTTCAACCCCATGTGCGAGGGCGTAAGCGCTGTTTAAGAGCATCCCAGAGTGCAGCACCGAACGTACAGTCCGACTCTCTGAGTTCAGCATTTTGCCGATAGACAGCAGCGCTCTCGAGTCTTAATACGTGGCGCGCGCGGGTATTTCAAATCCGCCCTCTATTCATAAATGTTTCAAGGAGGGTATCTTGATGGTGAAAGTTCGGTATCAAATTTTTTGCGTGTGACATTACAGGTTTTCTATCACATTATACTTTCTTCCACGTTGACAAATTTATCGTTTTTGCGTCAAATTGATGTGTTTTTTTCTCCTCGTTCTAAATTTTAATCGGCAAACTTCACACTAAAATGTATAGTAATACTAGGAGGTTTCCCCGTCTCCTGGCCGCTTCGCGGCCCAACCCCATGCTTTATTTTCTCAATTTATGATGAGCTTTCTCTTAATGTTTTCTTTGATGCATTGTAAAGTGTATTTTCAAATAATACTTGTAAAGCTCATTTGACTTCACCGATGAGTTCTAATTGTTTTATTTACATGTAAGAGCTCAGTTTATGTGTTTCTTTAGTCGTAATAACTGATATTAAAGTAATATGTTGCTAGGTAAAAGACCATCAAAAGTTGGTTTGTATGTTCTATATCAAGTACATAATAATGTGCTTCACCGTAGATAAAAGCTAAAGGAATTTATGGAACACCAACAGTTGCATCTACACGGAAAAAAAGGGGAAGGGGTGATATGGGCATTTCTAATCAAAATGTTGCGCTACTATCCCAACTTGAAATGCGGTAACAATAAGGGATGATTTTTTCCAAAAACATAATGTCGGAAATTAATGAAACAGGGTTTAATCCTTTGGATCTGTGTTCTAACTCATTTTGTTTTTCCTTGTTTCAGGTATGTGATTCTTCACTTTCACGAATAGTAGGAATGGAGGCGACAATGGTGCTGTTAGTAAGTACGACACCTTTTTCTTTATTAGTGCTCAATTCATTCGAGCGCCTTAGAGTCAGAAGGCCTACAAAGACCCATAATTGAATCAGTGAGAGCGAAAACATACCAACTCGCAAAAATGAAAATAATCAAGACACACACACACAAAACTGCACAGTAAGTGAAGAAGTTAGTCTGAGAAAAATATTTTTGATGCCGAGAGAGAAGTATTGCGGACACTTGAAAGGTCCAAGTTGGAACAGGTGCGCTCAGTTCAATGCCCTTTTTAAAAATTGACTGTTTTCAATGGAAATTGAGCATTGTCGAGTTACCGAGTTGGTGTGTTTTCGATCTCACTGATTCAATTGGCGAAAATTCGGAAACAGGGTATTTCAGTCTGCGACATCGTAAGTCTCCGGCAATGTTTAATTTTTTTTATTGGAAAAAAAATTAAAGAAAACTTGTGTAGTGAATTCTTTCGTGAAAAAGAATTAGAAGCATGCTTTGACAAGTAAAAGATGCATGAAATCTATTCCTATCGGCGTGCAGTATTGCCGTGCAAAGGAAGAACGCCGTATAAGCATTAGAGATTTGCCGAATTTCCTTCGATAAAATGTTGATTTTTGAGGAAAGTTATGAATATTTTTCCTTTAAATTTTCAGAGTCTTAAGGTGAAATTGCCAACAAAATTACCTCAAAAAATTGGGAGGTTTATTTTCATAAGTTTACCAGGAAATTCGTGTTTTATCAAAGGAAATTTGGCAACGCCTGAAGGTCCATACAGCGTTTTTCCTTAGCACGGCAGAGTAGGAGTTAGTGTGCGACTTAAGGGCTCAATGTAGTGACGCTTCAAGGCCACTAGAGAGCGGCACGAATCATAACTTGCATCCCTCGTCGTCGGTCGAGTTTCAGGGATTTCCCGAGAGGGTGCATTACAGTGCACAGTGCACCACCCTCTCCTGCTTAGCTTCGCGGTCCTTTCAAATTTGTACCTCCGTATAGTCGCCATCTATCTTAAGCGTATTTTATTACGACACCTTTCGGCCAAAGTATCACAAGCGCCTTGCTACGTTTACAAATTTCCACCGCCATCTTATTTTTTTACAGAGTTACTGTCGGTTGAATCTGTGAGAAAATTTCTCTGAACTTTATCGGTAGCACGAAGAAAATTCAGTGGAATTTTCGGACAGCTTCGTTGAACAATTTCTCTGTAAAAAAATTAAATGGCGGCAGAAATTTTTAAACGTCACATGACGCTTGTGAAACTTCGGCCGGAAGGTGACGATTAGGGGATGGAAATCCAAAAGTGGTGATAGATGCGAAATTTTCTGAATTTTCTTTTTCGCATCCAGTGCCGTAGGTAGGTAGGTGCACTTTCCAGTTTGGTAATGAGTTAAGTGAAAGGGGTGGTAGTTCGACCATCGGTTTGATAGATGACCTACTTCATCTATCATACAATACAAAAGTTTGTCGTTACACTCTGTATAATTCAGATTATTCTAAGAAATGTTCATGCAGTCAGAAAACAAGAAACGTAGGACAAAAACCGCAAAATGCGCCGATTTCGTTTTCTTTATTTAGTTTGCTGCTTGACGCGCGTTTCATTTTGCCGTGAGCAGAAAGAATTTGACTCAGCTTGTTGAAATGTTAACGAGTTTTAACTGTGGAAATAACCAATTTTGTCGTCTAATCAACTCCTGGCAAGTCACTGGCCATAATCCGCCAAAAAGGCCGATTTTAAGCCATTTTTGCCAAATTTGGCAACTTCTTGGTGACAATTTTGTTATGCAATGGTCAAATCCGGATTCAGCGCCAAAAATTACGTAGGAGACCATGGAATTAATGCTACCCTGTGTTTTTGGAGGATAAACTTTCTATCTGCCTGGACTCAACATGCGTCGTCGCTCAATAAAGCTGTTTACAAAAATGATGATATCTCGCGAACAGAAAATTTCCATGCGAGCTTTAATAAATCGATAGATGCGGAATTAAACAAGCTACCGATTGGACACCTTTTTATTCAAATCAAAATAAAGCCCTTTTGTTATAATTGAGGATTTATAAAAATTGGCGAATTTAAAAATAACAAATTGGCAACAATGCATGTCAAAATTAATACGACTTTACAATCATTGAGATAACCTTAAATTGCGCATTTTTTAGAAAATTTTCGTCCGAACCGCGACTTCATAGCTCAATTTTAATGCCACGTGCGGAATTTTCACGTTTCCAACTTGGCAACGCTGTAGCGCGCGGGAAAAATTTTGGGTGAAATTGCCAATGCTGGAAAAAGGCGTGTCTTGTGATAAGGAACAACATAACCAACTCCGGGCAAAATCCATGAGGGAGGCAAAATCGCCGATTTAAAATAACCCTCCTTTCATAGCATTCGAGGACAAAATTGTAGAAAGCAGGAACTGTTCATACAAGAAATGCTTGAAATAGAAATATGGTTGTTCAATGCTGTCTTCATTACTTTTATAGTTTATTTATTTACTCATTTATTCACATAGGTTATAATTCATGACCTGAAAATAAAGTGCAAAACATTACGGTAATTGTAAGAGGAGGCTTTGAAATCAATAATTTAAATCCTTCAAGTCAGATATCAAATGAAATCAAGGCAGAAAACCAAACTTGTAGAGTACAGGTACTTCATTCAGTACCTTACCATGAGCTTTCATTTCAGCCATATCTCAATGACCCACTCGGGTGTAGAAAAAAAGTTGCGAAACTTGGCGAGGCTCTTTTTTGCTGAAGGTGCATAAAATTCCACATGTTCCTCGGAAAATCTGAATTTTATCAGAATAAATTTGGCAACATCAAATTAAACATAATCGTGTCTTTTCGCGGCTTGGTTGCGTAAAGTGTGCCGCAAGAGATAAAGTGCCTAGAAAGTCCTATTGATCGAAGTTGTAGAAATTGTTTGTGCGGATTGAGGCGCCTTCAATTGGAGCGATACCACCAGCATATCCGGAGAGTTAGTTTAGTTGCGTGACCTAACTGAACCCAACATGACTCTGTTTGGATTGGTTCCCGACCTTGCTGCCCGATCCGAATCATAGAGCTCGGGCTTATTATAGTACAGTGAACACAAATTTTTTCCAAACCTGCCGGAATTACAGTTTTTTTTATTCTAGTTCATCAGAAAACTCATCAAAATGCTTTCTTCGAGGTTCTCCGTGAATTTATGTCACTTTGTAGGTTTAATAGGTAAATCATATCTCGACTCCTGCTCGATCGATTTTTGTGAAACTCGGTATCAAGGCTATTGTTTTGATGCAAAACTTGTTTTTTGTCACATTTTCAAAATCCGAAATTCCAAAATGGCGCACGTAACCTAAAATTCAATCTTGGCTCCCGTTCGATAGATTTTTATAAAACTCGGAATCAGGATATTCTTTTGTCAAATCAAAATTCCAAAATCCGAAACACGGCGGCGAATATGCAATTGTTCCAGAGGTTTTTTGTAAAATAATTAAACATTTCGCGTCATTTGCCTCGATACACCGGGAATACGCAAATTTTACGGTTAATGAAAAACACCAAAGATTACACAATTTTCACATAATACAGATGCGAGCATTTGTTTTCATGAGCGCAGCAATAAATTCAGACAGGAGAAAAGCTATGAATCTCCTTCAATTTTGCGTGATATCACATTTCACATACCTACCACGGAGTTCGAATAGTTGCTCGTTCAATTCCGACTTTTTAAAAGTGAGAAATTTTGCGATTTTCATCGCAGTATCGCGAGAAGTACGCGATATCTCCAACAGATTCGATAAATCCTGAGAAATTACACGCTTTTCATCTCGGTATCTCGCAAAATGCGAAATTTTGCAAGAAAAAATGAGAAATCACGCAAGAATCACCGCAGTATCGCGGAAAATACGCGATTGTTCCCAAGGTTTCGTAAAATTACTAAAAATTATGTGTTTTACGCCTCAGTATCGCGGCGTGCACGTTAAAATGCGTTTTTTTTCCCTCGAAATTTTGCCAGAATAAATGAGAAAATACGCGAGAATCACCGCAATGCGCGATCGTTCCTTAGGTCTTGTGAGCCTAGAAATAAAACGAGTGACAAATTATACCTGGAATCCATCTCAGCTGGTTGCTAGTAAAGCAACATTGTGGGTTGAGTAGGTAATCAAGGCTTTGCTCTTTGAGACATTTTTAGGGTTAATATTTCAAGTTGGAGAAGAGGAGGTATTTTTGGAATACAGTTATACATGTAAAACCTTTAAAAGCCCTAGCTCAGCTCATGGAATGCATTTCTTTTTACAGCGGCGTTAATTTGGTCACTTTGAATAGAAAACCTTGATGAAACAGTGCTGTAAAAGTGGATATATTTTTAACGGTATTAATGACTGTCGATAATCACCAAGGGTGAGACTTGCAAGCAGGGTGCATGAAGTGCAAGGGTCGTGCCGATGCTGGTATGGAAGTATTCAGGATCAGGAGTTCGAAATTACCGTCGAATTGTCAAAGGTAATAGAGAATGAAGCTTCTGTTCTTTGCCGTCAGAGCGCGGTACGTATTCGAGTTGCCGCTCCAGAGATGTTAAGTTCAAAGTTCCTCCGGTAGAGTGCGGATGCGTTACGGTGGAGCTGTCTGACTTTTAACCCCTGCGCGATGATGGCCAATATGCATGTCGGGGGTGAAAGGGTGAAACCACGCAAAACGCACCTTGATTCGCGACATTTCACGATGATCACGTGCTACATTTCGGAGGGATCATTGATTTTTTTTAGCCAGATTGAGATTTCTTGTGTATTCCCAGTTAGACATCAGCCACCCCTTGTATCCCCTCTTTTTAGGGGGAGTTTTTAAGGATTGGGCCGGAGTGGCTACCGCCACCGAGAATCTTATGAAATTCGTAACAATTATCTCGTTTCACTCAAGATTAATCTCGGATTTCGCACCTAAATGTCTCCCAATGATTTTGTCCAAAGTAAAGTAAGTGTTGACATTTTAATACTACCCACGGGGGTTTGTTTTTCCGTGTTTCACTTGCTATGCGTGATCCAGTATGATCTCTAGATTTTTTTACAGGTCTTGACACCTATGGACCAGTTACATATGAAAAAACAGTTTTATATGCTTTTTCTTTGAATTCTTATGAAGGAAATGATCGCCGAAGAAGCTGTTATTAACGATGTTTTGAATTTTTACTCGGCTTCGTAAATGATTGGAGAAGAGCAATACACATAGCAGGGGCATTAAATCAGCCATTTTAGGACAGGGGTAAAAATTGTTGGACGAAGGGAAAATTTAGGGCGTCAAACTTTGAAAAGTCTCGCAAATTGTCTGAAAATTTATCAAAACGGACCTAAAGTATTCAAAGAGGTTCAAAAAAATCTAAATGACGTAAATCGACGTATCCTCCTTAAAAACTAGAGATTTGAGAATATGAATTTGACTGACTCGCTTAATTGCACAGAGAGGTTTTACAGACATTTTAGCGCTGCAAAGCGATCAATGTAAACAGTACCCCTGACAGCTTAAATACTGTAATTCGAAATACGTGTTGTCTCATAAGGAAAAGGGTTTTTAAAGTTTTAATTTTCTTAGTTTTCCTCTAAGTATCAATCTTTAAAACTCAACTTGAATCAAAAGCACCATTAACTCTAATAAAAGTTTACAAAACGACTAAAATCTCCTAATTTTGCCTCAATAAGACACGAGGATCGAGGATACTCGGTTTTATTGAACCACACCGAAAAAAAGTGAAGTTGATTTAACATTCTGGATGTGAAAAAAGTGTGCGAGAACTTACAAAATGATACATTAACCGCTACAGCAGTTGCTATATCAATGTCAAGATGTAAATCTGACTGATGTAGCGGGTAATTCAGCATTTTGTGAGTTTGCACACACTTCGTGTACATCCAGAATGTTAAATCAACTTCACTTTTTTTCTGTGCAGGAATTGTAGCTCACAATTTTAAAATGTAATCCAAAAATACGGGGAGTCCTGAAGGAACTCGTGTATTTTCGGAATCAATTTTTGGAGTCAAAATAAGACTTTTTTGGCCTATAACGTTTTCACAAGAAATATCCTTTTTCATATAGGGTGATCTATAAGTCCCGCACGGCCCATATAAACTCCAGGGCCCTTGCTCCTCGTCAGAGCGTCTCCTTATTCCTTTTAAGGGTTCCCAAACGTCGTTGCCTTCGACCTAGGAGCATTTACAAAATTTCAAGTCTCCAACTAAATTCTTTCAAATGTTGCAGGAAAGACGCCTGGGGCTGGTGGCGCAGAATTTTTAGATCGCCCTGTGTTATGTCTCTACTCGCCCCGAAAGGTGCACACGCCTTATTGTAATCTTGAAGGTAATGTGGCTTGCGTCCATGATATTGAAGTCCATGCTCACTTATGTAATGATCAGCTGCTAATCACGTCAAAGATCTTTGACTCCATGCTCTTTCTAATGAAGACCATATTTTTTTTTTCAAAAAATCAAAGTGAGCATACCGTCCAAAATTGTGGGATGCAGATATTCTCTGACATAGGAAGAGCATAGGGTCCAAAAATTTACTAAGACAATTTATGTGAAATTAAGACGAAAAAACTGTGTTCTTGTAGAAAATTATGCATTGGTTAGGTTAGATTAGGTGAGGTTAGGTAAGGTTACATTAGCTAAGAAAAGAATGCGATTTTCTATGAACATTCAAACTGAGGAAGATCTCCTTGATATTGGACTCAAGCGAAGTATTGAAAATTCAGCGATGCGCAATGAGCATGGAGTCCAAGATCTTGGACGAGATGAGGAAGCCATATCAAGGGCGAGCTTGGAGTCCAATATCTCGGACACGATGCTACATAATCATCTTGATAATATGTGAAACATCCTGATACAACGTTCCGAGAAACCGCTCAACAGGCGTCTCTTCGACAAACATGTTGCTAGCAAATCGCCGTAAAATCAGATTCAAAAAGCGGGCGGGAACATTAAAAATCCGGGCGTCGCGGCGCATTAAACTCGGACGCGACCAACAGGCGATTCGTCAAGCGTGAAGCGACGCCGCCGCGGATCGCGAATAAATTACACAATCGAAAATCGTAATTTAATACGCGGTACAAAGCGGGAGATAAGAGAAGGAAGCGAGCTTGCTGAAAGTTACTCCGGAAGTTGTATTGATTTACCCTCCCCCCGCCGGGCCCCGCCCCACCCCCGCGTGCCCGGGCTCGGCGCACAGTTCGGCATGCTTACGAACGATGCGGACGAAAATCGGTTAAAGACACTTAACTACAGGGTGTCTACGAGTCCGGAATTTCCGGAAATCGAGAAATAGTACTGATTCTTTTAAGGACGGTCCTGGAAGTATTGAAAAAGTGCGGAAATTTCCGCCAAAATGTCCGGAATTTTTTTAATTTTCCTTCATTTTTGTCGCAGTTTCAAAGTTTTGAAATTTTCAAATTACGTCAAATGGAGGTGCTGAAAAAGTACGGAATTTTTCTGTTGAAGGAGGTGCTGAATTTCTTGAGAATGTACTTATAAAGTACCGTAAAAGTACTGATTTTTGGCCAGCCTGTTTTAGTAGACACTCTGAACTATAAATAATGAAGACAGGAGCACCGACATAGGAAAACCCTTCTGCACTATCAAAGTATAACACTCTAGGGATAAGAAAATGTTACATCTCAAGACTTTATGCGTATTTTTCGAGAGAAGTTCATTTGAAGTTAGCAACCTCGAATCAGGCCTACGTTAACAATGTAAAAGCAACGTGAAACATCCGAAGATTAAGTTCCAATATCTCTGACAGTCGCAAATAGTCGCAAGATCTTTTTGGTAGAATTGAAGGTGGGCATCTGAGGATTAAGAGAATGTCAAGCATCCAGAGCATTTTGCGTTTCAAGCGAGAAATCTTCATTTGAAGTTGACGTCTTTTTCCCGTGTATTTCATACGGACCAGTGATTCTCGACCCATTTCCCGCCCTCTTTCTACCCAAATTTGAACTAATTTCGGGCGAAAAATTTAAAAATGAACCATCATTGTGAGTCAGAAATATCTTTAAGATGACAAACTCCAAAAAAACAATATTCATGCAGATGTCGAGTTGTGAATTTTTGATTTTTGTCCCATTTCCCGCCCACTTTCTACCCAAATTTGAACTAATTTTGGGCGATAAATTTAAAAATGAACCATCATTGTGAGTCAGAAATATCTTTAAGATGACAAACTCCAAAACAAATTCAGATGTTGAGTTTTTGATTTTGTCCACAGAGGGCCGCACTGTGCGGCGTGCCCCCCTCCTCCCCCGCCCCCGCCTCGTGGCCGCCCTTCGAGCCGCACTTGAGCCCCCGCCCCGGCCGAAACCGCCCTCCGACACCCGTTTCTCCACTTTCTTTTCATGCTTTGACAACCCTTTACAACTTGCTGTACTTTCTCAGCTAGACCCCCCCCCCTCCTCCCTCGCCGACTCCCAGCCGCAGGGCCGGTCGACCTAACGAGAATGAGGGGGTCCTGGTTCCGGGTTTAGGCCCGGTGGTGCAGTTTTTGGGGAGGAAGATTTTGCCCTCGATGGACCTCTGTGGGCTGATTGTTGAAATTGATAGACAAAGCGTTTTAGACAAATGGGAATTGGAGCGATTTTATTATTGGTTGCAACGAGAGGTTCCTATAGACTTAGGGAGAAAATGACGGACCAATGACAGAGTTGCGCCGGAAAAAAGTCGCTTGGATCTAGAATCCAGACGCTTAAGAACATTGCCAAGAAAAAATACTCTTGAATCAATCCGATTTTTCCTTGAATCAAAGAGCCGAGCCTCTTGATTTAGGCGGATTTCCTTTTGATTCAAGCAAAAAATCTGATTGAATCAAGAGTATTTTTTCTTGGCAATGTTTTTATGAGTCTGGACTCAATGATCCAAGCGACTTTTTTTTTCCAACGATCTCTTGTCTGTTGCCGTTAGTCGGTCCATGATTAATTTCATTTGTCCATTGCAACTATAACATCGCTTTCCTCCGCTAGGGTCGCTTCATTATCCATTTGTCATCTTTGCCCATCGCTTTGTCTAGCATTATTTTCTTTTTGCGAAAATCGTCATTTCCCAGACATAATGATTGTTCAAGCCTGATTAAATTGATAGCCTTGTTAGTGGAAGGTGTCGAAAGTAGAAGGTGTTTCAAAGTTAGTCATGAATACTTACAGAATCAATTTTGGGATGAGAATCAGACATTTAATTTCTACAACGTTTACCATGAACCCCACCATTCAAAAATCCACGTCACCTCCAAACCCTCCTACCAGTATTGTTTTAGTTTCTTGTAAGTCTGCAATGTATGCAGCGTGTTAAAAAACACAGGAGTGCCTAATTTCATTCATAACTGTCGTTACAATTGAGAAAAATCAGGTTGTCGCCCCGAACAATGAAGAACTGTAATTTGAAGAAGGGAATTTCTTGAGAAAACGCTCTAGAACAAAAAAGTCTTCTTTTGACTCCAAAAATCGATTCCAAAAGTGTTCAAGTCACTTTTGGACACACTATATGTATTTTTGGACTGCATTTTTGAATGAGGAACTATTCCTGGCTCAATAAAACCACCTACCTGCAATTGGAAACTCAATAGCGCCGATGATATTTTTAAAATGTCAAAGAATTATAGTAGGTCCTTATTACAAAATCATTCCAAAATGGATTCAAAAGGAAACGAAATAATAATGAAATTTCTTGCATATTGGTGGAAAATCGGAACTTTTTACGTTCCCACGTTTCATTCCAGGATGCACACTCAAAAATGTCATAGTTTTTGGGTTCTTTGTGTTACTTCGAGTTACTTTTTTTTATTTTTCAGGGTGAAAGTCTTTGTAAGGTGAACTTTATAAGCTTATCGCTCATTACGTCCTAAGCACAAGAGAGAGCTAAGCCAAGTTAGGATTAGTTGGGTCAAGCAACTAAACTAACTTCGCGGTGATGCATAGAGTATCGCGTAATGTTGAAGGCAGGCTGCTGGTCTTCGATATCCGAACATTTCAAGGAAAAATATGAATGACTTTCTTCAGAAAGACACGTTTAATCTGCGGACATTCGGCAACTTTCTAATGTGCTCGCACGGCGTTTTTCCTTAGCACGATAGTATTAGCAATGTGACCCAGGTTCTATCCCGGCCGTTCGTGCATGTTTGTTAATGAGGCTCCAAACCTTCAACCCAAAGATTCGATCAAGGCGACCCTTGGATTTGATAAATGTAACAAAAATATTTTTTGATGTAACCCAAGAGAAAACCAACCGTAAATATTGACCGCATGTTTAGGTTATTTCGTGTTCTACTTCCCGTATTAACGGAACATGCGAGTAACTTTTTTTAACCGTGCAGTTCCCTACTGCAAGACGGAATCGAAAGAAAACGATGATGAAATTCAGTGGCGAGCCGTGAACGATCAATTTTCGATATTTCCTCGTTTGAAGCTAAGGTAAAGAATCGATCATCAAGGTGTTCGTTACGAACACCCTGTTTATCGATCCTTTTCCATGGGTTTGAATGGCAGATCAATCGATTTATCGCAAAGCACGCCACGCCATCGGTGAAATTCCGGGCGCTGATGGAAAAGCGAGACGTTCCACATTCCCGCGTTTCATTCCAGAACGCTGGGAGTGGGATCAGTAGCGTCTGGCCGTAGCGCGAGCCGGGATCCGGGACTCCGGAGGGGGGTGGTGGGGGTGGAGTAGCCGATGGTGGGGAGGCGGGGGAGGAAATGGCGTCACGCCTCACCCCGTGCCTGTATCAGCCAATCGAGTCACTTGAAACATTTATTCCGCTTCGTTCCGCTCCTTCCCGGCTTTGTTTCAGCACTCCTCCGTCGGCATCCCCGATTCCCCACCCCCGAATTTCCCGAGATCCGCGTTTCGTTAATTCGCCGCTCGCCGGATTCTCGACCGATGCAACCGCGGAGATGGAAAGTGGAGTTTCGGGAGAGATCGAGAATTTTCACCGAAATCAAAATTGAGCCCCGTCTTACAGACGTTTTTATCGTTTTTCTCCTTCTTTTATCACGATTTTAAACGTAAAGCATTTCATTTTTTTACTCTACACGTCTATTTAATGGGGCACCAGTAAAGATGCGAAATGAAAGTTCATGAAATCTCCACGATTTGTTAAGGGTTGCGTATGAAACCCGCAACAATTATCTGAGAATTCTATAAAAAAGAAAGGAAAAAAAGAGAAAAAACGAGAAAAAACCTTGACTCATGTTAAGTTTCTCTCTTCAAAATTTCAAAATTAAGATTTTACTGTTTCTATGCATTTCATGGCATACTTAATTGCAAAGTATTAAAAACTTGATGCGCTTAGTGCAGTTTTTGAATAAGTAGAGGTATTTTTGACCAAAACTGAATAACATGTCTTATAAAATAAATTCCATGAAAAATTTACTTCTAGAATTCAATTTTTAAGCATCAAAACGAGGGCTCTAACTTTCCATCGGGTTCCGTGTAATTTTGGAACTTCATACAAGTATTTATCAATAATATGACAAAAACTGATTTTACGCCCCTTGTTCTCCGAACCTCTTAAACATAAAGATTCAAGATTCACAGAGAAAACTAGGTAGAGGTTAGGTCACAACTTGCATATTTCCAATTAATTGCTGTAGTACCCTACGTAATTGTAGTGGTACCTTAATAAAGTAGGTTACGAATCCAACTTGAGTCGCGGTACTACTACAATTAATTGAAAATGTCCACATTATCTAACAAATATGGGTAGTACCACAATTTTAGGGCATAACCCCTAATTTTTATCATGTTCCATCGTATATCATGGCGTGCAATTATTTTAAACTGCGACTATAGTCAGGACGAGGAATCGACTTACTTATTTTGGGGGGTTGAGGTCGGGGACTAAGTTTAAAACGAGTTTTCTTAGAAAGAAATATGTTATTTCCTTTCCTCATTCACCATAGGCTTCAATCAGACGCTTTAACTGGATAATTATTAATGTTCTGATTCCCCTTTTCCCATTATTTTCCGTTAATTCATACGTTTTCAAGTTTTTTCTCAAGGATACTTGATTCAATGCCGAATCGGTGAGCATCCGATTCTTTGGAGCCGGCCGGTCTCCTGCTCGAGACCGGAGATGAAAGGTACAGCAATAAGCTGAAAACCGAGGCACAGCTGAGCTGAAAGCTGCATTTCAGCGTAGGCCAGGAGGCCTCTTTTCTCCCATCCCTTTTTCCACTTTTAATGGAACCTACTAATTAAAAACAGCGCGGGTAATCAACGCATTGTCAGTTTTAATCAGCGAATATATTTTTATACCAGCTTCCCGGGTCGAGCTTGCCACGCCTCCGGAAAATTTTGATATTTTTTCGTATACAGGGTGTGCTGACTGCCGAATCGAAATGCGGAAACTTCCTGGGCCACTTTGTCGTTTCCTGGACGAGGGAACGTAACTCATTTCCAAGGTTGCGAAATCGAGCCGAAATTGCGAGCCAGAATTTATAGTTCCAAATTGCAAAATGCAGTCCATTTCTTCTCATATTTTCTAGCAGATTAAATCATTTGGTCATATATCCTCCAACACTGGAAAAAAAGTAGCTTGGATCTAGTGTCCTGACTCTTAAAAATATTGACAAGAAAAAATACTCTTGAGTCAATCGGAATTTTTGCTTGAATCAGAAGGAAATCCGCCTAAATCAAGAGGCTCGGCTCTTCGATTCAAGAAAAAGTCGGATTGAGTCAAGAGATGAATTTTTTCTTGTCAATCTTATTAAGAGTCTGAGCTCTAGATCCAAGCGAATTTTTTTTCCAGTGAACAATTGTTCATTGAAAAAACCAAGGATATTCCCATGCTCAGTTCACTCATTTTTTTCTTCTTGAATATAGAATCAACAAAATTTCAGACACCTACGAATTCTCCATTCGGGACATCCCGTATTCACCACAAAAAGACGATTTCAAGCCTCGAGCCGGCAACGCGGCGCCCGACGAGTGTTCTCGCGGAGCACGGAGTAATGCGTGCGGATAAACGGGGGAAACACTTTTCACTGGGATTCATTCATTTAGCAAATGGGTTGAAATTTCACGTGAAAGTCGAGCACAATTATGAGCCCGTCGGAAAGTGCCTCTCTGTGCAGGCCCCGGGCTGCCGGACTCGTAAGGATCCGCTCGAATCCTCTGCGAGACACTGCGAAATCGGGGGGGTTTTCGCGGGAAGGGCGGCAACTTCGGGCGGCTCCCCCGGAGCCCCCTCGCCGATCGTAAAAGGGGGCGCGGGGTTGCACGGTGCAGTCGCCCCGACGCTAGGCAACTTGCATCCCGCTCAGCGGTAGCGCCTTTCAGGGGGTTTATGGAGGAGGACGAATTGGTTTTGCAAACCGTTCTCAGAGCTATATTTGCACTCATTACTTTAAAAGCTACCTTACCAGGGTGTCTACTAGTCCGGATTTTTCGGAAAGTCCGGAATCGGTGCTGATTTTTTAAGGGCGGTCCGGAGATACCGAAAAAGTGCGGAAATTCCGCGAGGACGTCCGGAATTTTTTGTCATTTTTGTCGCATTTTGAGCGAGAAATTTAAATTTTTGAAATTTACCGAATTTCGGCACTTGGAGGTACTGAAAAAGTACCGAATTTTCCCATTGAGGAGGTACTGAGTTTTTTGGGAATGTACTGAAAAAGTCCTGTAAAAGTTCTGATTTTTGATCAGCCTGTTACAGTAGACACCCTGGTTAATTTGGAAATCGAACAGGAAAAGAATAGATACCTCACTTTCGAAGGCGCCAAGACAGCATTTTAGGCCACTTTTGCCATCTTGGATTCTTTTATTTTGAAAATTTGAGTTGAACTTCGAGTTTTCTGTCAAAAAATACCCCCTGTCATCAAGTTTTGCTAAACTATAGATTGAACAGGAGCCGAGTTAATATTTTAGGCAATTTCCACCATCTCGGATTTTTGAATTTTGAAAATTTGAGTTGAACTTCAAGTTTCCCGTTATAAAATATCCCCTGGCACCAAATTTTGCAAAAATCTATCGAACAGGAGCCGCATATCGTACGATCAGTAAGAATCTACACAGTAGTAAGCAATACCTGTCAGTTTACACACGTCAGTGCGCCTTCAATTACGTTTGATACTGTGCAATACCTCCGTGGTTGAATAGTTGCTCAGAGCGCCTTCAGGAGTGTCGCTTCGATTCGATGGCAGATTACAAGGATTGCCGCTGAAATTACATCCTAGCACGTGTGCTGTTGCATATTTTGGCATCGTTGGCAGTCAGTTTAAAAGCATCCATTCCTCGATTTGCGACTTTGTTGCAAATTTTCGCCACCTATTTTATCTTTGTGAAGAATCATTTAAAAACTGCCGTTTTTTCTGAGAAAAGATGGAAATTATTATATATGAATAGATCATTTAAGTCTTCTTGTATGTTTCTGTTTAATAGGGAAGAAAAAGTATGAGTGATGATGCGTGTTTTTGTGTTTTCACTGTTCATCGAATCTTTCATGTTATTGGGGGCCCTCTCCCGAATCTCTGCGCGGCCCAACCCCCCCTGCTTGACCCGAACCTCATAAGGGCTACCTCGCGGCACGGGAACATAATACTAAAATTCCAAGACAGCTTGCGATATCGACACCGGAAGAAAAAAGTGATGTTGATTTAACATCCTGGATGTAAAATTTGTGCGAGAACTTACAAAATGCTGACCGCTACAACAGTTAGTTTTACATCTTGACATTGCTAAAGTAACTGCTGTAACAGTTAATTCAGCATTTTGAAAGTTCTTGCACACTCCTCACATCTAGGATGTTAAAACAACATCACTTGTTTTTCGGAGGACTTCCCGAAACTTCTCCCCATATCGGTGCTTTAGATGGACCGCGTTAAGCAGCAAGGACCCAAGTCACATCAACAGTAGCCAAATTCAATCGGGCAATTTATTTTATTGTACATGGAAACGGCTCTGTGGATTTTTGTGCGAATTGTGGTGAATTTTCTGCGTAATGTGAAGCAAATTCTTAAAAATATTCAAAAAAATTTGCACAAACGTTCTCTTGTATAAAATTCAATTGCCTTGTTAAATTTGGCAGTAGCGGATGTGGCTTGGTTCCTTTCTGTTCAACGCGATCCAGTTCGACCACGCCGAAACGCCGGGATGAATCACCTCAACAGTTCATGGTAATCAAGAGGTCGTGAAGAACATAACGTCACCTTTTGGCCAAAGTATCACAAGCGCCATGCGATGTTTAAAAGTTTCCGTTGCCATTTTACTTTTTACAGAGATTTTGTTGGTTGAATCTGTTTGAAAATTTCACTGAATTTTATCGGCAGCACAGTACAGGGTGTCTACAAGTGCAGAATTTCCGGTGAGTACGGAAATAATACTGATTTTTAAGGGCATTCCGGAAGTACTGAAAAAGTGCGGAATTCCGCCAGGAGGTCTGGAATTTTTTTCATTTTTTTGTCATTTTTGTCGCAATTTGAGCGGGAAATTCAAAATTTTGAAATTTGACGAATTTAGTCAATTGGAGGTACCGGGAAAGTACTGAATTTTTCTGTTGAGGAGGTATTGAATTTCTAGGGAATGTACTGTAAAAGTACTGATTTTTGGCAAGCTTGTTTTAGTAGACACCCTGACAAAGAAAGTTCAGTGAAATTTTCAGACAGCTTCGTTGAACACTTTTTCTGTCAAAAAATAAAATGGCGGCGGAAATTTTGAAACGTTGCATGGCGCTCGTGCTACTTTGAATGGGAGACGACGATAATATAAAATTTTAGCCGGCGCCAAGTTTTGCAGTTTTCCTGGCGGGATCCTCTCCCGATTTTCCCGTGTCTCCCCTGAAATTTTAGACGTTGTCGTCGTGTAAGCGTCCTCACGACACTCGCAGGCAATCGCGAGTGAGTCCTGAAGTGTTGGAGCAGCAGCCGCCCTGAGGCGACGCGAGAAACGTACTCATTCCGATGGGAAGTGGGAAAGCGGCTGCGGTTGGAGCGGGTGCAAAGCGCGTATAGGCATAGTATTGACTGATGGCTCCAGGACCCGGGCCGTCTACCATTGGCTCCCCAGGAACATGCGCCTCTCTCGCGTATCGACTCGCGCCGACCGCGGCCGCCCGCCACGAGACTACTAACGCCATCTTCTGGACTTCCTCGGAAACTACGGTAGCATTCCCTATGCTGTATCGTGTAGCAAAGCATAAGGTCAATTCTTCTTAGCTACTCTTAGTTAATCACGGAAATAGCTAAAACAGCAAAATTCATCTTATTTTCATGAAAACGAGACATATGAGAAAGCCGTAAGTGTGCAAAAAATAACGCAGTCTCAGGCAAGACTGTTTTTAGACTTTATAGAAAGAAAACCATTTCTAACATTTAAAAGTTATGAAATCTTTTCGGTACCTTTTTAGGTACAATTTATTCGAAATTGTTTTTGGAAAATGGCTTGACCCTGGAAAAGTCAGGGAATTCTGCCGTGATAGCGAAGAGAGCTGTAAGTATCGCATTTACGAAATCGAGTTTCCTTCAAAATTCGTCTAATATCTTTCAGATGTAGTCACTGAAATAGCAAAAACAGCAAAGTTCATCTTATTTTCATGAAAGAGAGACATATGAGAAAGCCGTAAGTGTGCAAAAAATAACTTAGTTTCAGGCAAGACAGCAGTAGGTGACAATATTCCTCCAGAGAGACGATGAAGACAGTGGTTTCAAGTAAAGTGCTGTCCTCTTCTGCCAATTTGTAACTTGAACATTTGTTTGTTTTGTGTTCAAAACGCAACCAGTAACGCATGCAGAAGATAGCACTTACGGCTGTCTTGCCTAACAATAACCCGTCATGGAAATGATAAATACCTTTTGTATGTAATTGAAATAAAATCAGTCGATTTTTAATCATTCACACGATTTCTAGGAGTCTTTCGGACGATTAGTGGCAGTTTGACAAAGAACGGAGACTTATTTTAATAAAATTTTCCGATCAGAACCGGATTTTTCGGCATGGACCTCCGTTCCAATTGATTGGCGCATACTTGGTCCCGTCAGTAATCCACTCATTTGTAAAGAATCGCGTTTTAAAACGCCTTCAGAATTTTGCTATGCAACCAGCATATCCGGAGAGTTAAAATAGTTGCTCGCACGATATCTGCGTTTCGGCTGTGTTGTGTCGCAATGGCAACGCGACATTCTTTCTCGTTGGTCACTGCTCCACCTCAAATTTTCATTAGAGCGCCGAGACGGCAAAAAAAGGGAGGAAAAAAATTTGGAATAGAAAATTAAATAGAATGTAAAGAATTACGGTTCAGTTCCAAAATTTCCCGACCACTCTATGACTGTTCATGATTGAATAAAATCCGTCGTTACCTAGACTCCGGAATATAGCTCCAATCTTCCAAATAGAGAATTTGCAGGTGTCTAAAATTTGATGAATTTTATGTGAAAGTGGAAACTCGTGAGTGAACTGAGCACGAGGATATGCTAGGTTCATAAATTGAGCAGTTTTTTAATGAGATATAACAAAATGATCGAACCTGCCAAAATACACGTGTTTAACCGGGAAATGCCGCCAGATGACGTCACTAGGCGGTGCATTCTCTCACTTTTAAATAAATTTTTAGACTATTTCCCATTGCAGAAAAAAATTACAAAAATTACTGCAAAATCAGCTCTTTAAGCACTCTCAGACGCAGCAATAAAAAATTTGCGTGCAAATTCACCATTCTCTATTCTTTAATTCAAGGCCTCCAATTTTTCGAGCTGTGACACTGTTCCTCACAGTTCGGCCGTGTACTTTTCAAAAATAAACCATATTTTGACACCAAAAATTAAAAATAATAAATAAATAAATAAATCTATTATCCATTTTCTTTTCAGTCCGGCGGCACGGGCAACGTGCCGGCGTGACCACGTTTCGAACGTCAGCCGGGGACGACCGGTCGGTCACAGACGCGAGCCCGTCACTTGCAGCTGGGGTTTCAGCCGGCGGCCTGTCAAACGCGGGCCGCCGGAGCCCTGAAAACTGAAAAGAAAACGATTATCGGAGTTTACGCCCGCGTTCGGCCCCCGTCGAAGGAACCCGAGACCCCCGAACAAGGATTCAATGCTCGGAGCTGTTATTTTGTTCCCACCTTCCGCGCCAAGAGTAATTACCTCACGTATGCTTTGTCCGCTTTCCTGCTTTGCCCACAGTGACAAGTTCTTGGAAACTTGGAAAGTCACGGGGAACCTCTGGAAACGTCGGTCAATTTTTCGTTTTCCCACCCGGAAAAGCTCCACTAAATTTTACCAAATAGGGAAGGGTATAAAACATGGGCAGACAAGGCTAAAACATTAGAAAACACTAAAACCTTTTCATGCTTTGCCCAGGGTGGCAAGGTGGTTTGTTTTCCCACCTGGAAAAGCTCAACTAAATTTTAACCATAGAGAGGGATTTAAAATATGGGCAAACAAGGCTAAAAAATTAAATGAACCCTAAAAGGCAGGGCGTTTCAGTGTTATTTAATGTTTAAGCTTTGTTTATTCATGCTTTAAATCCCTCCCTTATTGTTCGTATATTCGGGCTGTGTTTTTTTGCGCTTTATCCTAAATTTTAACATTGTAAAATTTTCACTCCCGAAATGCCATTTCGCCCGAAAAGCACTGAGCGTTTCCGCCAATATTTCTGATTTCAGACAAAATCATTTTCTTTTCTTTTTTTTTGCCCTTTCGGTGCTCAATTCGACTCAATTTCGATGGAAACGTGAGGTAAAGCAGTGATAAACGTGATGGAATTTCGCGTCGGTATTGCAACGCAACGCAGCCGAAGCACAGATATCGTGCGAGCAACTATATTAACTCTCCGGATGTCCTGGTTGCATAGCAAAATTCTGAAGGCGTTTTAAAACGCGATTCTTTACGAGTGAGTGGATCACTGACGGGACCAATCATGCGCCGGGCTATTGAAACGGAGTGCCATGCATGTTATTCTGCCGTGCTAAGGAAGAACGTCGTATGAACATTCGAGAGTTTGCCAAATTTCCTTCGATACAAGGTTTATTTTTGAGGAAAGTTATGAATTTTTTCTTTGAAATTTTCAGGAGCTTTAGATTAAAGCGCGAACAAAATTCTTTGAAAAATCGGAAGAAAAATTTTCATTAGTTTACTAGGAAAATCGTGTTTTATCAAAGGAAATCTGGTAACGCCTGAAGGTTCATACGGCTTTTTTCCTTAGCACGGCAGTATTGTTCTGCCACCATTCATCGAATCATTCATGTTATCGGGGGCCCTCTCCCGAATCACCACGCGGCCTAACCCTCGTTGATCGTCCCAAACTATATGAGGGCCACTTGGTTGCAAGGGAACATAAAACGAAAATTCGTTTATTTATCTGATCCGATGTATTCGAACCAAAAAACAAGTTAAAAAATCAAGCGTTGCAATACATGGTTCCGCATAAAAGAAGGTGAATCTATCGAGTCGATTCTCCAACCTCAGGATGCAGTTAATGCTTCGTCACTGAAACGACGATTTTCAGTCGCGCACGATTTCGCCCCCCCCCCCCCCCCCATCCCCTCACGCCAAATCAAGACTGCCGTGATTGCGAAGAGAGCAGTAAGTGGAAAAATGAAATTTTCAGAAAACGGGCTCAGAAGCTTTTGACTGAAAAATTTTATTGAAAGAAGCCTCCGTTCTTTGTCAAATTGCCACTAATCGTCAGAAAAACCCCTAGAAATCGTTTGGATGATAAAAAATCGACTGATTTCATTTCCACTATATAGAAAGGGTATTAATCATTTCCATGCTAGCATATTGTTAGGCAAGACAACCGTAAAAGCTATCTTCTGCATGCTTTCGTGGTTGTATTTTGGACACACAACAAACATATTTTCAGGTTAGAAATTGGCAGAAGAGGGGGGCACTTTACTTGAAAGCACTGTTTTTACTGGTTCTCTGGGGGAATATTGTCACTTACTATTGTCTTGCCGAAATTTACGTAATTTTTGGCGCACGTACGGCTTTCTCATATGTCTCTTTTTGATACAATTAAGATGATTTTTGCTGTTTTAGCAATTTCAGTGATTTCATCTAAAGAAGTTAGTCTTCTACAATTCTGGTAAAAACTAGAACAATGCCTAGACGCGCATGAAAAGGATCTAGAAGACCTACAACTCGCCCTCAAAAAAATTAACCTTGATCTTTCAATCGAAAAAACAAAAATCATTATGTATACTAGACACCGCATTAAACTTGATGAGATACATTTCCATAAAATTGGCCTAAACATTGAATCTATAAACTCCTATAAATATACCTTGGGATAACACTAACTCAAAAAAACTCCCTAACGCCTCATTTAAAAAAAAACATCCTCATAGGCTCATACGGCTTTCTCAAGTGTCTCGTTTTGATACAATTGAGATAAATTTTGCTGTTTTAGCTATTTCAGTGATTTCATCTGAAAGAGTTTTTTTTTTTGAAGGAAACTGGATTTCGAAAATTTGACACTCACTGCTCTCTTCGCCATCACGGCAGAGGAGTCTCACGTCGTATAAGAGGCAGAATTTCGCGTGAGGCGATGCGGAATTTTTCCCGCGCGCGCTGCCGCTCGAATGCTCGCGTCCTCTTTGGCGCGGGAGAAATTAAATTCAGCGGTAGAGCAAGCTCATGCGAATCAACGCCACGCGCGAACATGCCACTGCCATCGCTCGCGCTGGAGATTGCCACGTCGTGCGATGAAACATGTATATTCCGCATGGAATGAAATGGGATTTCCAGCACTATCTGACAACAATGCCCTCGTCCGCGTAAAGGAATTACGAGCACTCCAGTCAAAGCCGCCGACCGGTGCAACGCAGGCGCCGCACAGTGGATCGAGTCAATAGGAGAGGTCGGATAAAATTTGAAACTTTAAAAGCTTAAGACTCCGTTTATACAAGACTTTGAAGTTCTCAGAGTCATTAGTTTTTCGCGTGAAATTTTCTACCATTTACCCTTTGAAATTTAAAATGTGGCAGAATAAGCATCAAAATCCGCAGATTTGGTAAAAAATTGCAAGCCGACTTCTCTAATTATTTCAACTTCTCTTCCTACTCGATCCACTGTGCGCCGACTTAAAGGTTAGACAATTTGAGAAAATCGTAAAAACAATTACAGCCTGCAAATCTACAGCTCAGACGCTTTTATTTAAACAAAAGATCAGGAAAATCGGTCCGGTGATTCTCTCAAAGTTAACGTCCAAAGATTCTGAACTTTGTGTTTTAATACATAGGATTCGCTTTCAAATTCCAATTTTCAAGCATCAAAAAGTCAATTTAAACCTTCTTTCTGCCATTGGGATCCATCCCATATCAATATCATCCGATATTCAAACATGTATTTCACGAAATAGCAAAAACTGCACTCATGCGCCTTGTCCTCCAAGCCCCTCAATTCACGGTTTCAAATGTAGATTTGTTTACGAATTACTTGATTTTCCCGGAGATTTTTGCCTATTTTCCGCGGGTTTCCAGGTGCTGACACCATTTCTCCTTCTCTTCCGATACGTCTCCTCCTGCTGGCACTTCTCTCCGCGCGGCTAAGTAATGAGGCAGTTAGACATGGAAAAAACCCGGCGCTGAAGCTGAAAATTTCACGGGCGCCTGCTCTGAAGCGGAGCTATTTAAGTTCACCTCTTTTCACAGCTTCGCGTGCAAATCCTTCACGCTCCGCATCGCCGTCGCCAAGTTTCCGGCAAACCGCGTATTTCGCGTAGGAAAACCCCAGAATGACGTCACAATATGGCGACCGCGCTCGGCTCACATCCGTCACCGCAACGCGTCAACTCGAGCCTCATTATTCGAGCCGCGAGAGTCGCGAGGGTCGATCCGTCGATAGGTGTCGCTGGCGTCGATGTTTTTCGAGGTTCCCAGGTGGAGAGCGGTCGACGTGAGCTTCGATTCGAGGTTTAATTAAACGCGACGTAATTAAAATGATTAGGCGGTCGCGCCCTTTGATGTCACATGTCGTTGCTTCTGATTGGCAATTAAACGAGCCGCCCCAACGCTGCGGGGGTGGAAATGGAGCTCGGTTGAGGAGGCGAGTCGCACTTGCAAGCTTCGTAAAATTTCGAAATTTTAAGTTATCATCTGACTTTTTTTTCATTCAGGGTGTCTAGAAGTCCGAAATTTCCGCTAAGCACTGGAAAAAAACACATTGGATCTAGAGTCCGGACTCTTAAAAACATCGACAAGAAAAAATACTCTTGATTCAATCGGATTTTTGCTTAAATCAAGAACCAAGCCTCTTAATTTGAGCGGATTTTTTTTTTTATTTAAGCTTAAATCTGATTGAATCAAGAATATTTTTTCTTGTCAATGTTTTCAAGAGTCTGGACTCTAGATCCAATGTGTTTTTTTTCTAGTGAGTCTGGAAACAGTAATGATTTTTTAAGGGCTGTACGGAAGTACTGTAAAAGTGCGGAAATTCCGCATGGAGGTCCGGAATTTGTTTCATTTCTAAGCGAAAAATTCAAATTTCTGAAATTTTTCGAATTGCGTCAAATGGAGACACTGAAAAAGCACGGAATTTTTCCATCGGGGAGCACTGAATTTCTTGGGAATGTACTGAACAATGTACCCGCGCGCGCTGCCGCTCGAATGCTCGCGTCCTCTTTGGCGCGGGAGAAATTAAATTCAGCGGTAGAGCAAGCTCATGCGAATCAACGCCACGCGCGAACATGCCACTGCCATCGCTCGCGCTGGAGATTGCCACGTCGTGCGATGAAACATGTATATTCCGCATGGAATGAAATGGGATTTCCAGCACTATCTGACAACAATGCCCTCGTCCGCGTAAAGGAATTACGAGCACTCCAGTCAAAGCCGCCGACCGGTGCAACGCAGGCGCCGCACAGTGGATCGAGTCAATAGGAGAGGTCGGATAAAATTTGAAACTTTAAAAGCTTAAGACTCCGTTTATACAAGACTTTGAAGTTCTCAGAGTCATTAGTTTTTCGCGTGAAATTTTCTACCATTTACCCTTTGAAATTTAAAATGTGGCAGAATAAGCATCAAAATCCGCAGATTTGGTAAAAAATTGCAAGCCGACTTCTCTAATTATTTCAACTTCTCTTCCTACTCGATCCACTGTGCGCCGACTTAAAGGTTAGACAATTTGAGAAAATCGTAAAAACAATTACAGCCTGCAAATCTACAGCTCAGACGCTTTTATTTAAACAAAAGATCAGGAAAATCGGTCCGGTGATTCTCTCAAAGTTAACGTCCAAAGATTCTGAACTTTGTGTTTTAATACATAGGATTCGCTTTCAAATTCCAATTTTCAAGCATCAAAAAGTCAATTTAAACCTTCTTTCTGCCATTGGGATCCATCCCATATCATATCATCCGATATTCAAACACGTATTTCTCGAAATGGCAAAAACTGCACTCGTGCGCCTTGTCCTCCAAGTCCATCAATTCACGGTTTCAAATGTAGATTTTTTTTACAACTTAATTTATTTTCCCGGAGAGTTTTGCCTATTTTCCGCGGGTTTCCAGGTCCTGACACCATTTCTCCTTTTCTTCCGATACGTCTCCTCCTGCTGGCACTTCTCTCCGCGCGGCTAAGTAATGAGGCAGTTAGACATGGAAAAAACCCGGCGCTGAAGCTGAAAATTTCACGGGCGCCTGCTCTGAAGCGGAGCTATTTAAGTTCACCTCTTTTCACAGCTTCGCGTGCAAATCCTTCACGCTCCGCATCGCCGTCGCCAAGTTTCCCGGCAAACCGCGTATTTCGCGTAGGAAAACCCCAGAATGACGTCACAATATGGCGACCGCGCTCGGCTCACATCCGTCACCGCAACGCGTCAACTCGAGCCTCATTATTCGAGCCGCGAGAGTCGCGAGGGTCGATCCGTCGATAGGTGTCGCTGGCGTCGATGTTTTTCGAGGTTCCCAGGTGGAGAGCGGTCGACGTGAGCTTCGATTCGAGGTTTAATTAAACGCGACGTAATTAAAATGATTAGGCGGTCGCGCCCTTTGATGTCACATGTCGTTGCTTCTGATTGGCAATTAAACGAGCCGCCCCAACGCTGCGGGGGTGGAAATGGAGCTCGGTTGAGGAGGCGAGTCGCAGTTGCAAGCTTAGTAAAATTTCGAAATTTTAAGTTATCATCTGACTTTTTTTTCATTCAGGGTGTCTAGAAGTCCGAAATTTCCGCTAAGCACTGGAAAAAAACACATTGGATCTAGAGTCCGGACTCTTAAAAACATCGACAAGAAAAAATACTCTTGATTCAATCGGATTTTTGCTTAAATCAAGAACCAAGCCTCTTAATTTGAGCGGATTTTTTTTTTTATTTAAGCTTAAATCTGATTGAATCAAGAATATTTTTTCTTGTCAATGTTTTCAAGAGTCTGGACTCTAGATCCAATGTGTTTTTTTTCTAGTGAGTCTGGAAACAGTAATGATTTTTTAAGGGCTGTACGGAAGTACTGTAAAAGTGCGGAAATTCCGCATGGAGGTCCGGAATTTGTTTCATTTCTAAGCGAAAAATTCAAATTTCTGAAATTTTTCGAATTGCGTCAAATGGAGACACTGAAAAAGCACGGAATTTTTCCATCGGGGAGCACTGAATTTCTTGGGAATGTACTGAACAAGTACTGTAAAGGTACTGATTTTTTGCTAGCCTGTTTTCGTAGACACCTTGTTTACTTAAAACAGGGTTTCTACAGTCAGGGAATACCGAGAAAATAGGGAAGTGGCAGGGAATTTTAAAAAGTCAGGGAAACCTGGAAATGTCACTTTGACAAAAATGTCGGGGCAAAGTCGTCGGATCACCTTCATTTGCCTTCTCGAGTGGGTTTGACGTTTCGAACAACAAGACTTGTTTTAGGAGAGACCCTGTCATTTTACCATGAAGCTTTATTTTCTACCTACGTGGTGCAAAATTCGTTGATTTTCCGAAATAGCAAAATTGAGGCGTTGATTGCACAAAAGGCATTTCTTGGTTGCGGAGTTTCAGAATCTCCACAGCTGAATCGTATTTTAGCGAGGAAACTATTGGGCAATTTTTCTGAAATTTTTAGTTTTCAGAATTGTAAAATAATAAAGAAAATTCGGTGAAAGTTTTACAAACTCCCAGGGTGTCTACAAGTCCGGAAATAGTAGTGACTTTTATGAGCGGTCCGGAAGTACTGAAAAAGTGCGGTAGTTCCGCAAGAAGGTCCGGAATTTTTTCATTTTTTTGACATTTTTGTCGCAATTTGAGCGAGAAATCCAAATTTTTCGAATTTCGTCGATTGGAGGCACTGAAAAAAAGTACTGAATTTTTCTGTTAAGGAGGTAATGAATTTCCTGGGAATGCACTGAAAATGTACCGTAAAAGTACTGATTTTTTGTCAGCTTGTTGTAGTAGACACCCTGAACTCCACGCATTTCCTTTAATCATACGTAAACGAAGATCCTGGGGCACCCCAACCAAGAAATGCTTTTTTTTTTTGCATTCAGCGCTTCAATGTCGAATCTCCATTTTTTTTCTCGTATTTTCTCATTTTTACGCAGAATCCTTGACTGTGAAGTGGAAAATTCCCTGTTTATTTTATCCTCAATCATTTTACATAAAAATCCTCGCCTTCACACTGGTAGTGAAATTTCTGAATCATGTTGTGAGCTGCAGGTTCAGTGAAATTTAATGATTCTTTGTCCATTTCTTGTTTTACGAATTTTACATGAATAATCCTTGATTACAGAGTACGAACTTATACCGAATCAGAAAATATCTTGAGTTCTATAAATATACCTTGGATTTTTTATGTAGCTCCAAGAAATCGTAAAACACAGAAGGCAAAATTCCTTGATTTTTTGTGATCACATTTAACGTGCTTTTCCTTTCTTAATCGACCGCCGGCAAAGTATACCTCAAAAGGCTCAGCTTTCAAATCCACGCGTTTTTCAGTTTTTCCTTCTGCGAACGTCTATTTTCTCGGTTTTCCTGGAACGGAAAGGCCCCTGGAACAGACTAAGTTTATTTTCAACGTACAATTTGGAAGTATAAGGCGCTTTTGAGGGAATGTTATCTACCTGAACATTCACGACGGTGGAATTATTTTCCATCACGAGTGAAAAAATTACTCATAATCTTGTTTTTGGATGACAGCAAAACCTACTCTTTTTTTTCTGATTCTGTGTGCTCTAAGACTGAGCCGGTTATTAATGTAAAAATAACCTATTCAGGCTTACAAAGTGTGTAAATACCTTTTTTGGGAAGAAATCTATTAATCTGCTGTCAAGACCGTAATTTTACTTATTTGACTCATGCTCATCAAATGGTCTCAAATCAGTCCCTCAGTTTTATCGAAATTCAGTCTCAAACGATTTCTGTTTCCTCATGTGAAAGTCATAGCTTTTTACTCAGTGCATTTTTCTTTAATGAAATGAATACTCAAAATCTTTAAAACTGGTACTAATCAGTTCTAAAATAAGTAGTTGCATCCAAAGTTAGGACGCAGTCTCTCTCCCGCTCTCTTTTTTTTGGCTTTTACAATTTTTACTCAATCCTCTTGATTTTTTGTTAGTATGGGAAGGGAAAAAAGTAAAACAGAAATGGGAGGATATCATTGAAGAGATAGAAGAAGTGCAACGATGAGAACGAAAAGAAAGAGAAAGAACCGTATGCCATTGATTAATTCACGCCAAACAAGCACCAATAAGTTTGCTATATTCATCATTACAACGCTAAAATAAAGAGGCCTTGAACATAAATGTTTTATGTCTGTGTAGAAAAACGAAAGAAATAGTGGTTGTAGGTAGGTAGATGAAGTAAATTGTTTGCTGTAAGAAAAAGAGATAACTGCATCAATTTCGCTAACTCATTAATCTGAAACCCACAAGGAGTATGAGACGATGAGGTCTGATTAGGGTCAATTGTGATGATACAACTATTCGACCTCCTAGGAGATGGGGAAGTATCACCGCATTTGAAGGCGAATCTTAGCTCGATTCAAATCGTCGACGCGGACTCCGCCGACGCCGAGCACGAGGTCTTCTTGCGGCGCTACAGCCGCGTAAACTCAAATGAAAGCTAGCCCTCCGTACCAAGAAAAAACGCCTTATGAGCCTTCAGGCGTTGCCAAACTTACCTGTGATAAAAAACGCATTATCTGGGAAACTTGTCGATTTGTTTCTTTCATTTTTTTTGGGAATCAACAATTACGGTTAAATATTATTGGTTTTCCTAAAACAGTAATATTTCCTGAAGAAAATTTGGCAACCTCCTATTGTTTATATGCCTTTCTACCATTAGCGCAGCAGCATTGTTGATGTGCGCTTTTTGAACAGGTGCTCTTGAATGAACAGTGAGCACTTTAACTTGACGACACTAAGAATCAGCCTAGTTGCTTTTTACACTGCAAAATTTCCTTTTTCGCTTTATTTTCTCTACTGAAATTTGAAAGGCACAATGTATTGAAACTTTCTAACGATATCTTATGGGTGATGAACAATGTCGATGACTGAATTGCGAAACCATGTATCTCCGTTTGCCACGTTGCAGACTTTTTTCATACTTCATATTTTCTGTGTAAATAGAATCTGTAAATGGCTGTAGGTCCCAAATCAAAACATAAGCTAATAACTCAGCCAAAAAAAAAAAAAAGAAAAAAGAAAATAAAAAACCCAATATGTCACCAATCCATTTACACCGCCCAAAAGCGTCATTTTAGCAATAGTGAAAGTAATCTATAAAGGAAAGAGCCTCGCCAAAAAATGGTGTTTTTTAGCCCCTTTTTTTATACCCGAGTTGGTCAACCGTACAGTGCTCAAATGAAAGCCTATGGTAAGGCAAACTTCCATGCAAAGTTTCAACTTGAAGTGACCCCTCGTCTAGGCTGTACAGCGTTGCCAATTTTCCAGTTTCATGTGCTAAAATCAAGGATATTGGACTATTAGTCCGGTGCATAAGTAGACTAGTACACCCAAGTTGGTCAACGGGACAAGGCTCAAACGAAAGCTTATGGTAAGGCAAACTTCCATGAAAAGTTTCAACTTGAAGTGAAACCTCGTTTAGGCTGTACAGCGTCGCCAATTTTTCATTTTTATGCGCTATACTCACGAAATACTGAATCATCATGGTTCAACAGGCTAGTACACCCGAGTTGGTCAACCGGACAGTGCTCAAATGAAAGCTTATGGTAAGGCAAACTTCCATGCAAAGTTTCAACTTGAAGTGACCCTCGTTTAGGCGGTACAGCGTTGCCAATTTTCCATTTTTATGTGCTAAAATCAAGGAATTCGGGACTAATAGTCCAGTGCATCATAATTAAACAGATTAGTGCATTTACTATCGAGTCGTAATGTTTAGCCCACACTCATCAAAGTTATAGCCCATGAAGGAACGTTTTCCGCCAAAAATCTCGAAAATACCCCAATTTTATGTTAAGAAAATTAATAATAATTTGGCAATACTGCTTCAAAAAGTTCACGATGGCCTTTAGTTGCGCTTCTATGCGATCTCAGGGTAGTTTTCAGCTCGTAGACCGATGCACTAGTCCGTTCAATTATGATGCACTGGATTATTAGTCCCGAATTCCTTGATTTTAGCACATGAAACTGGAAAATTGGCAACGCTGTACAGCCTAAACGAGGTTTCACTTCAAGTTGAAACTTTTCCTGGAAGTTTGCCTTACCAAAAGCTTTCGTTTGAGCCTTGTCCCGTTGACCAACTCGGGTATACTAGTCTGTTCAACCATGATGAATCCAGTATTCCTTGAGTATAGCGCATAAAAATGAAAAATTGGCAACGCTGTACAGCCTAAACGAGGTTTCACTTCAAGTTGAAACTTTTCCTGGAAGTTTGCCTTACCAAAAGCTTTCGTTTGAGCCTTGTCCCGTTGACCAACTCGGGTATACTAGTCTGTTCAACCATGATAAATCCAGTATTCCTTGATTTTAGCACATGAAACTGGAAAATTGGCAACGCTGTACAGCCTAAACGAGGGGTCACTTCAAGTTGAAACTTTGCATGGAAGTTTGCCTTACCATAAGCTTTCATTTGAGCACTGTCCGGTTGACCAACTCGGGTATAAAAAAAAGGGGCTAAACTTGGCGAGGCTCTTTCATCTATAGCGAAAGCAACCATAAATCGACAGAAAATTTTGATAAAATACTTGTTTCACCATCAACGTTTGTCGAAAAACACATTCAAGCTACTTTAGCACATTTCAGCCGTTTCATCGAAGGAATTTCGGCAACGGATGACGGCTCATACGCCGTTTTTCCTCAGGTAGGCCGCATGGAAGGTCACATTTTATGCTCATCAACCCCGACATGTCCTGCAACAATTCACGGGACTCGCAATGAAAAATGAGCCAATAATTTTGTCGTGTCCTCACGCAGGCAACCACCACCACCACACACGGGTGTCATTATACGGTAGTTGTTAATCTCCCGTTGACGTCATTAACAGAGACGCACCCTCCAACACCTCCGCGGGGTTCATTCGTCCAGACTCGACGTACACAAAAAAAGTGTGAAAAAAATAAATAAACAAGGGGGAAAAAACGAACGGAGAAAGACCATACACGAAGGATCGCTACAGTGGCGTGGCGTACTTTGCGATATATCGATTGATCGTCCGTTTAAACCTATGGAAAAGTATCGATAAACAGGGTGTTGGCAGCGATCACCTTAATAATCGATTATTTACCACGGCTTCAAATGGGGAAATATCGATAGATCGCTAAACACGCCACGCCACTGGATCGCTGCTCCTATAATTAATCGAAAAAAGGGGAGGGGGCACCATTTCATAAAAGAAACTACCTCCTCTGCGAAGGAACCGAGCACTTCGCAGCGTTGCCACATAGTGTTGAAAATGAAGCCTTTCCCCCAGTGGCGTGGCGTGCTTTGCAATATATCGATTGATAAGTCATTTAAACCTATGAAAAAGGATCGATTAATAGGGTGTTCGTGTAAATGCCTTAATAATCGATTCTTTACACGGATTCAAATGAGGAAATATCGCGATAATCGATAGCACTCACGGCACGCCACTGCTTTTTTCCTTATTATACCCATTGTAAAATATCTAGATTTTATTGCACAATTTGGCAAATTTGGCACTTCGTAATCCTGCGCGGGGTCCATCAATCGAGCTCAGGGGGAAAAAAGACGGGGGCTCATTAAATAATTGACGCGAGCCGAGAAAAGCGGGGTCCAGGGCCCCCCCGCGGCCCAAACCGCGTATTGGGAGCTGGGGGTCCACGCGCAGTTGGGTGGTTTTGGCGGTGGCGGAATAATAAGAATGATAATAGCGCGGGTAGGAATGGGGATTTGAGGTATGGACACGCCGGATGATGGATGATAGCCGCTAATCCGGATGCGCGGGCGCGGCGTTGCCGGCTTTCTGTGCGGTTTGGGGGTGGATCTGCCGGGTTGAGGAATAACGACGTATGAGCCTGCGAATGTTGCCGGGCTTCCTCCGATAATTTCTTTATTTTAAAAGAAATTTATGATTGGTTTTTTGGGGACACTAGGTTTGATTTACAATGGGCCTGTTGCATGCAAGAGATACAGCCGCGCGAATAGACTTTTTAGAGGTTAAATGATACGAAAATTACGATGGTCACATTAAAAAAGTCTGAAATACACTCCTTACTGCGCAATTTGCGTTGTTAGGAACGCGCTTTTTTTCAAATTTCCCGCGTCTGGGGGCAGTTTTCTAATCACCGGAAACGAGCAAACGGCGGGCTCGAAGATTTCCGGAAGATGCCGAGTCGTTGTTGTTGTTGTTATTTTTTCCTTTAGTTTGTTTACAAACCCAACGTGATCTCTTATAGTGGTCTATATACGCTTTATGCGGTAAACCAAATCGATCAACTTTTAAATATCCAACGCAATCCTTCTACATTTCCTTTCACGATATCACGAACTCCGATTTTTAGGTTATGTTGTCAGTTTTAGTTGACCGGAAATAGTCGAGAGTTGCCGTTAATTGTTTCCGTAAGAAAAATGCCCCCAGACGCGGGAAATTTGAAAAAGCGCGTTCCTAACAACGCAAATTGCACAGTTAGGAGTGTATTTTAGACTTTTTTAATGTGACCGTCGTAATTTTCGTGTCATTTAACCTCTAAAAAGTCTATTCGCACGGCTGTATCTCTTGCATGCAACAGGCCCATTCTAAAGCAACTCTGCTCTAAAACTTTTAAAAATTCGTCTTATTGAAGAGAAATCGTTTTAAGGGTCGGTTTAATTTCATTTCTTCATTTTTTTAAAACAAATTTTGGATTCCGCCTCTAAAGGTGACCTGTATCAAATTTTGGCAGAAATCATTAATTCTTGAATCCCTAAATCATAAATATTTCCGATACAGAAGAAGCGAATATTTCGGCACCAACAAAATGCGCCACAAATATATTCAAATCATTGAAATCTTTTATCTCAAATCAGTTTTTTCTCTCGTTTTTAGGCCAAATATTTTCTCAGAGATGGATCTTTTCCAAAATGAACGATTGAATTGGACCTCATTATGCAGTGAGGAGTTTTAGCTCATACAATAAACATCTATCTGCAAGTATGGAAACTATTAAATCATGGATTGTTTTAGAATCAGAAATAGTGCTTCCATAAATGCCAAGTATAAACCAATTGGATTCCATTTTGTCATAAGGAACCACAATCTTTGACCATTCCATAAAAGTACCTTCCTGCATAGGGAAACCAATGATTCATGTGTTGTATCTAAAATGAGCCAGAAATTGTGGTTCTTTATTGCAAAATGTGGTCCAATTGTGAACATGATTTCGGATTTTGTGAGTAGAAAAAAGAACTAAAAGCGAAAAATTTCCCCGAAATTCGGAATAAATTTGGCAACGACTGGACGTTCATACGACGTTTTCCGTTACCACGTGGGGGTTTCGGGGGTTTGGCAGCGATGCGCGGGCGTCGGGTTATCTCCCGGCGGCGCGTCATGCCGCGTCACTCAGGATTATTCTTTTATTTACATACGTCTGTCATCGTCTTCATCGCGCCTGGCCGAGCGCGAGCCGCAACCCGCGAAACCGCTCCGTCATCCGCATCCGCCCTCCGCGGATTATCGCATCCCGCCCTCCCTCCCTCCCCCGCCACCCCTACGGTTCCCGGGTCAGGGCTGACTAAGGGTTTAGTGAAACTTGGGTTGCTCGAGGGGGATCCACGTTGGAAATCAAACATCGCAGCCAAAGAGAAAATAAGCAGTAATAGTAATATTCGTCTATATCAGGGTGTCTACAAGTCCGGAATTTCCAGAAAATCCGGAAATAGTACTGATTTTTGAAGGGCGGTCCGGAAGTACTGAAAAAGTGCAGAAATTCCGCAAGAATGTCCGGAATTTGTTTAAATTTTTGTCATTTTTGTCGCAATTTGAGCGGAGAATCAAAAATTTTGAAATTTTTCGAATTTCTTCGAATGAAGGTACTGAAAACGTACTGAATTTCTCTGTTGAGGAGGTACTGAATTTTTCGGGAATGTACTGAAAAAGTACCGTAAAATCACTGATTTTTGGCCTGCCTGTTTTAGTAGACACCCTGGATGTGCCTTAGGAGGATCCGGGGGGGGGGGGGGCGGTGCCCTCCCCCGGTTTGCCCGAAAGATAGGAGGAAGAAAAAGGGAAAGAAAGAAGGAAGGCATGGGGGGGGAGGACGCTTATAATTGGTAATTATTTATGACAAAATTGACTCAAACTGCATATTCGATACTTTAAAATTTCCAAAATTTAAAAGGACCCCCCTTACGGCCCTCGCCTCGCCGTCCGAAGTGTCTAGATTAGCCTATACTACCGAGAGAACAGTAAGTGAAATGTCATGGTTAGCACTTCGTGTGTCTCGAGGTTCGTCCCAGTAAGCACTTACAGCTCTCTTCGCTATCACGGCAGTGTAGCGGTGCCTTGGCAATGGTACCCTACAGGAATTTTTTCAGGAGAGATGTTTCCAAAATACCTGCTTTAAATTAGAAAATTCTGTCAGACCGGACTTATCTTTTTTTAAACCTTTTCAAATTTAACAATTTTAATGTTTCAGCCGCACTGTGTTAACGAAAAGATATTTCTTGTTTGTTCCAGGTCAGCTGAGTTTCTTGTCTTGAACGTAAAACTGTTTTGTGAGTAAGCATACAATTTTTTTTGTCGATTTTTACTTGGTCAGTAAAATTCTTCTGATAAGAATCTGATTATGTGAAGAAAAATCATACCAAGTTGCAAAGTATGAAAGCTTCCGGGTAGAAATAAAAATTATGGGAGAAAAGTCAGCAACATTGAAATGCAGTTATATTTTTTTAATGGAAAACAACGAATTATTATCGTAATATATCCTCCACATTTCATGTAATTAAAACGAAATGGATACTTTTCCCCCAAAAATAACACCAAATTAAATTTTGACAAATTTCCATTCTCAATTCTAACCAAACGGAAATATTTCCCCCAGTTTGTTTTTATGTTTTGTTTTTTGATCGTTCTTCAAGTATCATTAATGTTTTCACTGTGCGTACGCCATGAGCTAGTTCCCTCTCAATTTCAAGCCCGTAATGGGTGTGTTTTCAGAACTTCAAAATTCAATAAATTATTTGCGCTCTCGGGTGGGATTCGGGACTGCGATCAGCTCAATTGAGCGAGAAAAATGTTGACTTTGCCGCGGAGCAAGGCAAGACGCGTGGACATTGAATCAAAACGAAGCACTGTTGTCAAATAGTTGATGGGCAATCAGCCCTCATTCGCACTCCTATGTTCCGAGATTTGTCTCCTGTCGAATGTTAAATTTTAGGTCACAATTTCGAGACTTCTCAAAAAGTCCTTTGAGTGTAACATTTTGATATTGCTAGGAGGTGCACCGCCTGGCCACTATGCGGTCCAACCCTTTACTGTTCGGCTATAAATGTCCATGCTACCGTGCCAAGGAAAAACGCCGTATGAGCCTTCAGGCGTTACAAAATTTCCCCTGGCCAATCACTGATTTTCAGGAAAATTTTTGAATATTTGTCTCCCAATTTCTCAGACAGGTTTGTTTGTAATTTGATCCAAAACCTCTGAAAATTTCAATGAAAAATATCCAATTTTTTCCTCAAAAATGAACATTTTATCAAAGGAAATTTGGTAACTCTCGAATGTTCACACGGCGTTCTTCCTTAGCACGACAGCATGGTAATGGTATGTAACTCATTTCCCTCGAAAACGATCAGCTTCATTTTTCTTTTTACTCATGAGACATGTAATGGGCAATGCTGTCAGTGAAAGCAGATTGTATTACAGTACAAACCTATTAGATCTTACCCTGAAAAAAAAGTATGGTTTGAGGCACCGTGATGTGAGTAATCACAAACAGTATTTATTCGGCCTTATAGGAATACCGTATTTGTCTTTCCTTAAACAGTTCATGTCCTTAGGAGGGAGGAGGCCGAATATGGTTAACTCTGTGATTAAGTGGGGTTTAAGGAAACCTTGAACACAGCATAGTAAAATAGAAATGTTTTGCGAGCCTCGAGTAAAATTCGGTATTGTATTTCTAGAAATGGATCCTTACAAGGGGTTACAATGATTTGCCTCTGCAAAACGTGGAAAATACGGGAACGAATCTACTGTGAGTTTTGTAAGTTTTAAAGTAAGTTTGCACTTACCTCAAAGTTTTTCTAAATCATATATATGATTACGGATTACCTTCATCCTTCTTATAATACTGTGTTAACCATGCATTTGGGGTCCTTCACGTAAAGGATCCAAAATCGCGCAAATTCTTCTTTTCTTTAAAAAATACTTTATACATACGTACAATATTTGAATTTACTCAATTATTTTCCCCTAAAAATGACAATTTCTTGGTGGGAAGCAAGAATTATTTGCCATTCTGGGAGATTCTTTAGATAATTATAGGATGTCTATAAGTCCGGAATTTCCGGAACGTGTGGAATTTCCGAAAAGTCCGGAAATAGTTTTGATTTTGTAAGGGCGGTCCGGAAGTACGGAAAAATTGCGGAAATTCCGCAAGAAGGTCCGGATCAGTTTTGTTACAATTTTAGCGAGAAATTCAAATTATTGAAATTTTTCGAATTTCGTCAAACGAGGGCACTGAAAAAGTACTGAATTTTTCCATTGAGGAGGTACTGAATTTCTCGGAAATGTATTGTTGAAAGTGCTGATTTTCGGTCGGCCTGTTTTGGTAGATACCCTGTTATGAAGAAACAACATTTTTATAACACTGTAATCGCGCTGGTTACTTCTTGCCAAATGCGATCCACCCATGAATACGGATCCTGATCTCGAATTTTAAACGAAATTTAAACCAATTCTCAATTTTCCTTGACGTCCGGCAACACGCGTCCCGGGCCCAGCGTCCAGCGAAAGGGTAGCTCGGGGATGCGGAGCCGGCACGGAGGCAGGGGGAGGGGGTAAAGGTCGGTCGGGTCTCCAGAGACGCCGGGGCCAAAAATCAGGGGTTGTTCCCAGAAATGTCAACAGCGGCGAGGTTATTGCATAACCGTCCCTCGCCCCGCTCCGACTCCCGCGGGACGCCCGTGAAAAATAATACGCGTTTATTTATCCACACAGATTTCCACGGCGCTGCCGATCCGCGGGGGTTCTTCCGCATTTTCCGCTTTCGCGCCCACGAGGCGATGCGGATGGCCAGGAAAATTCACTTGAAGACGATGTCTAGGACGTGGAAAAGCAGGAATGGAGCTGTTGCATGCGTTAGGAATTTGCGATTTGACTACTGATTCTTATGTAAAAGTTCGCGAGAAAACACGATGGTGCCACTGGTTTTCTCTGAAATCAACTCCCAAGCTCAAAAAAAGCTCTCAAGTTGAGGCCAAAATGGAGGGGATATCCCACGCTATCCAGAGAGTCCACATCTACACCAAGACAAACTCTCCATGCAAAGATCGGGAGAAAATATATTAGCAGTGATAAGAGAGCGAAAGGCACAATAGCCCGAATGCAGACAACAATAAAAACAAACTAAAATACAAAAAACAAATGGGTATACAAGGCTAGAGGAGACATAAAACAACCAGGACGTTTCGGGCCAATTACACATTTACATTTTACATTTTTTAGCTTCTTTTCCAGTTGAGAATGGGCATGATGTAATTGGCCCGAAACGTCCTGGTTGTTTCATGTCTCCTCTAGCTTTGTATACCCATTTGTTTTTTGTATTTTAGTGTGTTTTTATTGTTACATTAGAAAAGATGCCGTTTTTCAGTTTTAGAGTCCTCAAATAAAGTGGCAGCCCTGTCAATGTATTTCCTCCCTATCTTTGCATGGAGAGTTTGTCTTGATGTAGACGTGGACTCTCAGGATAGCGTGGGATATCCCCTCATTTTGGCCTCAACTTGAGAACTTTTTTTGAGCTTGGGAGATGATTTCAGAGAAAACCAGTGGCACCATCGTGTTTCTCGCGAACTTTTACAAAGAATCATCAGTCAAATCGCAAATTCCTCACACATGCAACGTCTTTATTACCGGAGCTCGCTGAGAAGTGAAAATACTCGGGAAAATCAAGGAACTTGGTCTTTAAATCCTGGAATTCATAATTTTTCTAGCCCAGAGACAGCATTGAAAAAAAAAGTTACGGGCTGTATAGACATACCGTCTGTTCCGGGCTCAGAGGCCGGAAGCAGGAGGCAAGAGGCGAAAGGCTGGAGACTGGAAATTGCTCTGTAAAAAAATGAAATGGCTGCGGAAATTTTTAACCGTCGCTCGGCGCTTGCGATACTTCGGCCGGAGGGTAACGATTTTTTGTAGCCCGAGTGTCGGCAGAAAATACTCGGATTTACAGGCGAATTTCGGCAACGTCGCGCCGAATATCGCGGGAATCCGCGCCCCGCGTCGTGGATGTGTCGGTGTGTAGCTGCGCGTCGGGCGGCGCGGGTGTGAGTGCGGCCCCTCGGCCGGCTTTCCGCCGTTTCACCTCCGACAACAAACAAAAAATCAAAATCGAATAAACAGTCGGAAAATTGTTTTTCTTTATTTGCCACTTTCGACGATAAACATTTTTCGAGCTGAATAAATAGCGATCGTCCCGCTCCCGCTCTCTCTGCCGCCGCCGCCGCCCCCCCCCCCCCCCCCCCTATGGCAGCGAGCATTAGCGCTCCGCTTTCCGCCGGAAACGCCAGCAGGTTCGTTTACTTCCGGGTCCGGTCGACCCAGATTCCGCCCCCTCCCCCCCGTGACGTCACACTCCCGGACGCCTTGTAGTTTCGCTGGGTTTCGGTCATTGGTTGAAATGCGCCAATGGATTCAGGGTCGTATTCATAGTAGTTCCGTAGAGGTGTCGTCAGCTAAGTTGACGGTTGTTTACTTTCGGTTTGCAAGCGCCGACGACGAATTTGGGCCTCTGAACAAAGCGGTGTTCGCTACTATCCACATTGAAAACGTCAGTCTCATGATCGTATCGAAAAAAACTACTTATCAGTTGGATTGCATTTTGCCAAAAGGAACCACTAGCATTGCAATGTTACTAAGATTGTGCAACTTCTTTTGTCTTGGAGGAAAATCCCGATTATCCATTAATAGTTTCTATTTTACTCGCTAAAAAACTGTAAATTTAATCAAAAATTACCATCTGAATTCCATAGTTTTTCACGCTTTCCGCAATTTTATTGCAAAAGATGAAGTTGCACAATCTTTGCATCATTGCAATGCTAGTGGTTCCTTTTTGCAAAATGCAATCCAATTATCAGAGTCTCACTGCCGAATTTTAATCGAAAAATGCAAAAATTGTCCTTTTCATGATACTACGTCAAGGAGCCCCCTGAACCTCCCTTGATACAAATGTAAACTACAAGTCCGATTTTCTTGCCCGGTCAATTTTTTGACTTTCGAACATTTTTTCTCCCTGAATTTTCCCTGAATCCAACGAGCGGTACCGTCGAAACGGCAACCCGGGGCGCCGACGATGGGTTGCTTAAACAAATCAGGGCCGGCCGGGGTTCGGCTCTCGGGCTGCACGGTGCACACGGCACACAGACCTGTTTGCACAGCTTATAATTGGTATTTAAATATTCAACGCAACTTACATCCCGATAATTGCTCCTGTGTTTGCTTCATTATGTTTGCCGCTGCTTCAGCCCTCCCGCCCTCCTCCCCTCGTTTGCCTCTCCCCCCTCCCCCCGGTCCCTGCGAGGCTGCTGTGTTTGATCGCGGAAAAATTCTCGCTTCCGACTGGATCGAAGTAGAGTCCCTTTATAGAGAGAGTTGAGACAACGCGGCTGATGGATGTCGCAAACGCGGGAATAAAGATTACACAATTCGGAGGTTGTTCGTAAGCTTTGATCAACTCATTCCCGAATTCCTATCGCCGTTCAATCTCATTCCATTTGGACCGAGTTTAATAGAAAGGAACCAAGCCACATCAGCTATTACCAAGTTCAACTGGGCAATTGAATTTTTTACGAGAGAACGTTTGTTCGGATTTCTTTGAAAATTTTAAGGAATTTGCTTCGTACCATGGAGAATTTTCACTGAAAGCACGAAAATCCGCATAACCGTTTTCATGTAAAAAATCAAATTGCCCAATTAAATTTGGCAAAAGCTGATATGGCTTGGTTCCTTTCTGTTTAACGCGGTCCATTTGTTCCTTGCCGTACCCCCTATTCCCCGGTCCAATTCCAGTGTATAATCTTTGCAATGGTGAAAATGTAATCCTCATTCCCGTCTGTGACACTGTGAAGGCCTAAAATATGGGAACCAATCAGAAATGGATTTGCATTGTTTTTACCCTCAGTATAAAGGGACTGTAGATCGAGGAACCGTGACGTGCTTTTCTGTCCGGTGTGGAGAGGAATGCTGCCATGCTAAGGGAAAACGCCGTATGAGCCTTCAGACGTCGCTATTTTGTCTGCTAGACGGGGAGCCTGTTAATATTATTCTCCCAGTTTTTCACAGAATTTCATTTGCAATTTGATGGAAATTATCTAAAAATGTCAAGGAAAAACACTCATGTCATTCCTCAAAAATCGTAATTTTTCTGTAAGTTGCCGCATAAAGAGCACACAAAATTGCCATATTTTCATTTTTTTAAGTATTATTTACTTGTCCGGTGAGGAATGCTGCTATGCTAAGGAAGAACGCCTTATGAGCCTTTAGACGACGTTGCCATTTTTTCCTCAATAAAATACGAAATTTTCGGGGAGACTGTGAATATTTTTCTTACTTTTTTTCACAGAATTACATTCGTAATTTGATGGAAGTTAACTAAAAATTTCTAGGAAAAACATTCATGTATTTCTTTAAAAATAATAAATCTTCTGCAAGGTGCTGCGCAAAAAGAGCACACGAAATTGCCATATTTTGATTTTTTTACTTGCAAAGACTCCACCTTGAGGTCGTCTTACCAAAAAAAAGCGTTGCATCCATATTCTTTCCAAAGATCCCGATCGCTCTGCCTATAAAATACGTAATAAAATTTGTGGAATTCTTCCCTCAACTGCTATAGAAAAAGTGGGGTGTGTAAAAAAACGGGAAACAAACACAGCGGTTTAAGAGTTAGATTTATATTCAAAGGTCTGTGCTACAATCTTGACAGTTTTTTGGCATGTGGGCATTCTCATTTTTACGATGACCCTAGTCATGAGCACGATCGCTCTACCATCAGTGGCAAGGTGTGAATGATCGATCATCAATATTTCCCATTTGAAGCTATGTTAAAGAATCGATTATTAAGGTATACCCTAATTATCGACCCTTGTCAATAGTTTTAAATCGCAGATCAATCGATAAATCGCAAATCAAGCCACGCATCCGTCTACCACCCAGAAGGACGCTACAAAGTTGATCTCAATCAAACCAGGAATTCCAAAGGCGCACGCTGCATCAGGAACAGATTTACATTTTGTTTTGGCGTGTTTATTTTGTATAATATTTCATATAATTTAATACGAAATGATGCGCACAAAAAAAGGCGATAAGAGTTACCGACTCCGGGCGGTCGGCACGCTTCGGTCAGATTTTTACGGCCCGCGACCTTTTCGGGCGGAGGTGGAATGTGTCATAATTTTCACGGAGGGATTAATAATTTCTGTCACGCGTCGCCCCGCCGTAAACACGCACTAAAAGGCGAGGAGAAAATAATAAAAAAATCAGGGGGTCCGATACAAAGGGGAATTGATAATCGACGATCTTGGAGGTGTCGGTGACGTCTACAGGGGGTCCCAGCTCCGAAGTTGCGCGCACAAGGTGCGTTGTGGCGCGCGACGCATGATGCTCCATTGTTCTCGATTGGAGGAAGTATTTGATGCCGAAGGAGCTGTTTTAACCTTTGCCTTTGGTTACCGTTTTTCAAGATCAAGAGTCTCAGAAAAAGGTAAGATTTCACTGACTTATGAGCCAAAAAAAAAAAAAAAAAAAAAAAAAACTACCGCGGTGGATGACGTCACAAACCATGGTGCCTAGAACGCGAAAAATCGGGAAATACTGGAATTCATCAGGGAACGAAAATTTTCAGGAAAAATCAGGGAAAAATCAAGGAATCTGTTCCAGAAACCGGGAATCTCTTCTTTTGCCGCTTAGGGATCATTTCGTTTTCAAATTTGGCGGTCTAATCTAATCGAGCGATATTATTGAGTTCTTGAATTACACATTTGAAGCTTCAAAACATCTAAAGAATGGAGAAGCATTCATTGACCAGGTAATATAAACATTAGAAACGCTATCGGGGTAAACATTTTGAATGTGCGCCGAGGAAATGGCCGAAAGATGAATTATTTATCCTCTTGTATGGAACTTTGGAGAATTATTCTCTTATCCCCCAGAAAAAAAACTTCGGTTTCAGGGAATGTGCCTGGTCAAAAATTCTAGACACCATGTCATAATCATGGTGTCACCATGTCATTATGTCATGTCATTCTCTAAAGCGTGATATTTGGGTTAATATTATTAAAAGGAGAGAGTTGCTGCTCGGACAGATTTTATCATTTTTACCTGATCTACAAGAATCATGCATCAAAACACAATTCTGTGGCCAGCGCAACCAACCCATTTTAAGCGTTAATTAAAAACACACCAAAATCTGAAAAGGAACAAAGATCAAGAATTTGTTGTTGTTTGCATGGCTCTTTATTGATTAGACCAAGGATTTTGAGGTATTAACCTCATGTCCTCTTTTCCCTCCCAGTTGTAGAATATCACCAATATGACACTCAATAACATTGCAACAGCGGTCGGAAAAAATTAAGTCGTGTGAGCAGGTGAGGCGGCAAGGATTCTGGCCGCACGCCTGACATCCCTCAGCGGAGCGCGAAAGGTCTCTTGCACGTGTCCCCGAAGGGCCCCACCCACCCCTTCCCCGCTCCGAGTCGGCCCGACAATTGATTTTCGTACCTAAATCATCGGCAGCGATTTTCGGGATCCGAAATTCATAATTTATACCTCGGCCCAGCCCTTCCTGCAACGACTCACGGTTTCGTCATTTTTCATCGTTCCTCTCGGGCTGCACCGGTGGCTGATGGAATTCAACAGTCGCTGCTCCTGACACGGATGGGGGACGGTCTGCTTTCGTCATCGTTAGGATCTGATTTTAATTTATTTTGAATGGAACTGTTGCACACTAGAGATGTAGTCTAGTGAGTTTACTTCTTACAGGTGAAATTGCACGAAAATCTTTTCATTATTTCGATCGTTCATTTTCCAAGAGGGCCTATTAGAGCGCGAAGCGCCCTCTAGGGGTTGGGCCGCGTAGAGGCCAGGGGGCATAGCCCCCAGTATATTTATTATCTCCGTGAAGTAAACGAGACGATCCATCAACAGTGATCGAATGACTTCACGTGGGTGGCTGCCGCTTGTGGATAGGTCCAAATCACAAGTCCATGCAGGTGAAGTGGTCACTGATCGGTCACCACCACTGACATTGTGGTTGTCGGTGACCCGCACCTGCAGTGAATGATCGCATCCTCCTTTCTGCGAACGGCGTACACTCAATTTCGACGGTCTCTTCGGTTGGTGGTACTTTTCTAATTATTTGTTTGATTTCTTGAGCTACGAGCTACCTTCTATCGAGGCCACGATCTCATTTCCGCTTTGTTAAATTGGACCGCACATTTGGACGTATTTCTGCCAAAAGGAACTATATGTATAATGACGTGAGCCCTGTTATGCATATATTCTTGTGGTCCTCAGGGCTCATATCTTAATGCACATAGCACCGTTTGGTCTATAAAGCCATAGATTCTTCTATTTTTAGGAAAATCTATTAGAAAAATTCTATTTTCATTAGTAGAGGACTGCATGTCAATTCATTAGAACGAACGCGATTTGAGATCGAGACCATAAAACCTGTAAAAATGATAGGTCCATTACTCATGGCGACAGAAAGGGGTGGGTTCGGGATGGGAAACCGATGGACCAGCGAACACATGTTGATGGTGCGGCCGTCAAGGGCGGAGAGGCTGGACCAGGGATTGCGTCCTGCGGACAATCGAATCCGAATGGGGATGACGCGGCGCAAGGGATGATCCCTGGACCCTGCTCCGGAGTGAATGATACTCCATATTTTTACGGCGGGAAAATCATTCGGACCCGGGCATCGCTAATTAATTTTATCAGATGCAATTTATCACCTGAACCACGTGGATATGAACTTCAACGCCCGCGCTGCCAAATTTTAGCAGAATGGAATCTACCACGTGGGCGTGTGTTGAGGTGTCTTTTTGTGAAGAGAAATGAATGAAATGTTTTAATGTCGAACGTTGAGCTGAAATAAGCAACACACGCGTAAGGTTCTCCTAAATTCTGTCTATGCACAGTCGTCCAAAAAGAAATACACCCACGGACTATACTTTTGGGATCAACAGATAGTTTTTTGATCGAATTTTGTCGAAAAATGAGACCATGAGTTTTGAGAAAACTATCGAATTCAAACATGAGGCTTGAAAATACTGCACTGGAAACTAAGTAAAAGGGCCTCACTATTGTTCGACTAAATCAGTTCGAGCTTTTGGCTTGTTTTAAATTCCAACCCTCTACATTCATTCAGTATTAGAGTGCAAAGACTACGCAACATGTTTTTGCTTCATATTTTGGGAAGGAAACTAATAAAAAACCGTAAATCTCGAAAACAACACCTACACTAGATGTAGATGTTTACAATTAACATCGATAAAATTGCAAAAATACACATCAGGGCATTTGCATAACCTAATATTTCATTTGATCTGTGTCAAAAACACGTGTTAATATTCCGCTCAGAAATTGATTCCTAATTTCCCGTCTTTTGAATCGTTCTTTACGTAAGAGCGATCTTAAAGAATAACAAGTGAGTTGTTTCCTAGTTCAGATCTTGTCCAGTGGCCCATTCCTAAAAAACACTTTCATGAAAAATTTGCCCTGAAATGGGATCTCCCCGTGGACGGTCACATGCACAAAGAACAGGTCTCCAAATAGTATAGTACTCCTTTCAATACGGGTTCGCCGTTATGAAAATGGAAATACCACTATTTTAACTCCTAGGAGCTCGTTTTGCCTATGCGCGTAAATGAAGGCTAATCTACCCACGAGTTCAAGTCATTTCCCTTTGCAGTAAAGGCTATTCCCAAAGGTTCGGGCGGCAACCGTGGTTATGATTCGCGATCTCCAACCTTTGGTATTCCGGGGGGGGGGGGGGGGGGTTGTCCAGAGACCATGCATCATCTAGTCCCCCCCCCCCCTCCAAGTCCAAATTAGCCCTTTCCCCCACCGAGGATGATCATTGCGCTGAGTATCATCGAGGCGTTATAGCTTCAATCACGCATTCGAATCTAGTTCTCATTTGTCCGGCCGCTATTGCTCTTTTGTTTCCACGTCCACCCCCCGCTCCCCTCCTCCTATCATCTACGGACCAGGGCAGTTTGTCACTCAACCCCCCCCCCTCCCACGTTCCTCGCGGACCGGGCTTCCGTATACTGCCGTGCTACGGAAAAACGCCGTATGAACATTCGAAAGTTGCCAAATTTACCCTCGGAAAATATTTATTTTCGAATAGTGTTATGAATATCTTTCCTTGAAATTTTCAGGGCTTTTAGATCAAATTACCAATAAAATCCTCTGAAAATTGAACGATAAATATTCAACATTTTTCCTGAAAATTTGTTGTTTGTCGAAGAAAATTTGGCAACGTCTAGAGGCCCATACGGTGTTTTTCCTTAGCACGACAGCGCGGTCGATCTATCTTCCGTGATGGTGTGTGGAGCGTGGGTCATTCGTACACCTTTGGGTCGTGAAATGATTGATAGTAATCAGAAGTATACTGAGAATCGTGACATTATATGAATGAGATTGTTCCGTAATTTTTATCTCTTGCAATTTTGCAATTCAGGTTAGGTACTCTCCCCGGTAACGTTGCATGATATCAACGAACCCAAAATCGAATTAGGGAGTCACCGATTGCTGATGTTGTGTTCAGGCAGTAAAACGTAAAAATGGGACCTGTGAATGGTGTCAACGACCATGGTGTCCACAAACAGAAAAATATCTTCCTCAAAAGAGAAATTGAAAAATAAAGTTTACAGGAGAGGTTTGGGTCACGTATATTTAGATTAGGTTAGGTAAGGCTGGATTAGATCGGGGAAAGTTTGGTTCAGTGAAGTTTGGTTAGGTCTTGTAAGGTAAAGTTTGGTTAGGTTAGGCTAGAGTAAATACACGGAGAAGAAAACTTCGTGAATTGGACTCGAAGTTGAGGTCATATGGATCTCTGAAGTTATCTGATCAGGCATCCGAAAACTTGAGGTCGAGCTGCCGAAGTTTGGGTTAGACATCGAGGCACTTCGGTATGTACCGAAGTACTTTAAATGTGTGACCCGAACCCTTCGGGATATATCGAAGTACTTCAGATGTCTGACCCGAACTTCGGCAGCTGGACCTCAAGTTTTTAGATACATGATCCGAAAACTTCAGAGATCCCATGACCTCAACTTCGGGTCCCACGCACGAAGTTTTTTTCTCCGTGAGCACAAGAAAAACAAGACTTGAAATTTGTACGATGTTACAGGAGGAAGTTTCATGTTTCGTTGACACCACACTAAAAAAAAAAAAAAAAAAAAAAAAAAAAACACATCGGATCAAGAATCCAGACTCTTAAAAACATCGACAAGAAAAAATACTCTTGATTCAATCAGATTTAAGCTTAAATCAAGAACCATGCCTCTTAATTTGAGCGGATTTCCTTTTGATTCAAGCTTAAATGGACCGAGTTTAACATAAAGGAACCAAGCCACATCAGCTATTGCCAAATTTAAGTGGGCAAGTCAATTTTTTACGAGAGAAGGTTTGTGCGGATTCCTTCGAAAATTTTAAGGAATTAGCTTCGTGCTATGGAGAAAATTCACTGAAGTTTGCACGAAAATCCGCCGAGCCGTTTTCATGTAAAAAATGAATTCGCCAAATTAAATTTGGCAATATCTGATGTGGCTTGGTTCCTTTCTGTTTAACGCGGTCCAAATCTGATTGAATCAAGAGTCCTTTTTCTTGCCAATGTTTTCAAGAGTCGGGACTCTAGATCCAATGTGTTTTTTTTCCAGTGCATGCAATACGTAATCCTCTCCCCGTGTAAGTAATCAACCAAAAAAAGCGGTGAAGTCTCGATTCTCGAATAAAACAGCTTACAGGGGAGATGTTTGGAGGGTGTGTACGTCATGTACGACAAGCGGTGCCGAGGAGTGGAACATGGGCGCGGATGATGGAGTAGGAGTTAGGACGCGCGTAAGTCGCCCCGCGGGAGAATGTAACTCCTCCGGGTGGCGCTGGCGTCGGAGTTGTTCTGTTGGCTTGCTAAACGAAGCGGGAAGCACCGCGGAGGGCGCCTAAGTACCCGATTAGACCTCGATTGTTTTCCTAATGCCCGATCCCGGGAGTTCATAAATATCCCATCCATTTCCCCGCCCGCGACTCCCTCATAAACGTCACACATGCGTTTCTGCTCCGACGCACGCCCGAGCTTTTTCCAACGGGGCTGCCTTTAAGGATACACGCAGCGTAACCAATGACGCAACGGATCGTTCTGCCGGGTTACCCAAGAGAGCAGTAAGCATGCATAAGCGGATCTAGACACCTTTAACCGGGGGGGGGGGGGCAGGGGTGAAAGGAAAGTCCAAGGTGCCCCACCCTTATCCCTGAGAAAAGTCCCGAAATTTTAAAGCACACTGGAAAAAGAAAAAACATCTGAACAAAATACGATTGTTACGAGATGTTCCGAGTTGTTGCGTCGAACACAATACGACTCAAAACTCATATGAGAAAAAACTCATGCAAAATACTGCGGAATTAATATCATCAAGTAAACGGTAACCTCCAATACGCTTGCTGTAGGAACATGGATGAACATGCGCTATCAACACTGGAAAACAAAAACACATTGGATCTAGAGTCCAGACTCTTAAAAACATCGACAAGAAAAAATACTCTTGACTCAATCAGATTCAAGCTTAAACCAAGAACCAAGCCTCTTAATTTGAGCGGATTTCCTTTTGTGACTTAAGCTTAAATCTGATTGAATCAAAAGTGCTTTTTCTTGTCAATGTTTTCAGGAGTCTGGACTCGAATCCAAAGTGTGTTCTTTTCCAGTGAGACATTTAAGACGAAGGAGAAGTAATGCATGCGTATCGCTTCCTTGATGAAGAGAGTTGTTAACTAACCATTTCAGATCAACATTCTCGGTTTATAATAGATAAAATAAGTAATGCACGCGTATCGCTTCCTTGATGAAGAGAGTTGTTAACCAACCATTTCAGATCAACATTCCCGGTCTATATTAGAAATGCACGAAAAATCCTCAATTCTCAAAATTTTTTAAAGCATTCCAAACGTTCTCAAACATTTCTCTCTGAGCATCTGTCCACTCAGCAAAAATTCTGGGGCGGCAGCAGAATACATAAAAAACACCCCTCTAAATCCCCGGCAAAAATCAGAGAATCCTTATTTTTCCAGTGCCTTACGAATGCGGTCATTTAGGTGTTTTGAGCGGTTAAATTAGACCCCAGAAACACAGAAACCACGTCAACTTCATCTCAATTTATGTGGCAGCCGAACGAACAGTCCCTGATAGCAATCGGTGCTCTAAACGATCCAGTTCTTTTCGGCTTGTTGCTTTTTGAGTCTTCAACACCGGTAGCGGCAAACGCAGCTTGGCTTAATGTCATTATGGCACCCTACGGTGCTACTGTAATCAAATTGGGGAAAAAGTGCCACTAAAACACTTATACGCCCTTTTCGGGCGGAATAACTTACGTGGAAACAATGATGGAGCAATAATTCGACTGCCGAGGATCATGGAAAGGTGCAAAGGTGGGGTTTAGGTCGTAAATATCCCGCGGAACGAGCGGGGCGCTAGTGGTAGCGTGCAACACTGATTTTAAGGGTCGCGCAGCGTTGCCAGTTGTGGTAATATTTTTTATACATTTTTCTGTTGTTTTGATGCTTTTTGATCTTAAATGGGTCTAGAAAGTCAACCAGAATAATTGGAAAAATTAACCTGGCGGAAACTTCAGCCAGAGCAGCGGGCTGATTATTGGAATTGATAGACAAGGCGATAGACGAAGAAGACATGGGGGACATGGAGCGATCCTATCGGTGGAAACGGGTGTTTATTATAGACTAAGGGGGTAAATGATGGACTAACTACCAGGTCTCTCTTGGGTTGCCGTTAGTTAGTCTATGACTTACCTTATCTATTGCAACCACCAGCTATGGAACGCCGTTTGTACGAAAACCTATTTTCAGGGGGGAGAAGTGATTTCTCTTGGGGAGGAGCAATTTTCGTCGGGAGAGAAACACTATTTCAGGGGTGGAGAAACTTTTTTTGGCGTGGAGAAACTTTTTTAGGGGTGGAAACACTTTTTCTAAGAGTGGAGAAGGAATTTCAGCGAAGCGTGGAAATTCTGTGCTCCACTCTCCCGATAAAAGTCTTTCCGTCCCTGATCGTGAATATATCGAATATCTGGAGGAGAAGTGAAAAAAATAAAAAATCCTTCCCTCCGCCGTGCGTTCGATATCGCGACTGCTCGGTGCGGAGAAGGATCTTGCTGCGCCGCAACTGCTTTCGATATATCGATTGAGCGCGGTGGAGAAACACTTCTACGCGTCGATCCACTTTTTTCGCGTCGATCCACTTTTTCGCGGCGAGGAGCCGACCGCGACTGCTCGGCGCACTATGGTCCACAGACTGGATTTAACGGAACTTAATTCGAAGATGCAATGCACCGTTTTAAAAGTTGATGGAACTAATCATTTTTGGGTCGCGGATTTCATTGTACATCTTAGTTTAACAAAATATTAACACCCTGACCGAGAAACTTGACTTTAAATGTGATTTCTGACGCTTTTAAGACTCAAGTTTTTTTCTCCTATCCCGACAATAAAGAACATGTATAGACAATTCTTTTTAAAAAAAAAGTCTCCCGGTCGTGATCACTTGATTTGAATGTATTTTTAGGCGCTGAATTCGAATATGACCTCCGTTTTTGTGCATCGCCCTTCAATTTTCCAGAAAATGGGCATTTTTGGCGTTTTTGCGACTGTTGACCCCCCCAGCATGTAGGTAGAATTTTTCTCATGTAAGTACGAAATTATACTATTCTGATGTGTTTTGAGCCGCTGAGTACAAAAATGACCTTCGTTCTTTCCTTTCATCTTTCACTTTTCCGAAAAAGCGACTTTTTCCCGGGAAAATGAGCAAATTTGACGCCTTTTTGTGATGCATTCAATTCATTTTGGTACATTTTCCTGGACCCACGGTAGAGTTGTTCTTATGTATTTTAAGCTGCTAAATCCGAATATGACCTCGGTTTTTTAACACTCTCCAGTACTCCAATAATGCTAATTTTTCCAAGCCTTTTGTGTAAAACCTTTTCCGAACCCAAAGTCTGTTTAAATATATTGTAAAAATGTTTTCGATGTGTGATACATCGATTCTTATGTATTTTGACTTGCTGACCTTTGATTTTCATTATCACACCTTATTCCCGGCAAAGTCGATTTTCCTCGGGGAACCAGCTTTTTCAGTACTGTTGCGACGATTTTCCTGTTCTGGGGAGTATTAGACATTTTCCGAGATCCTCTTTAGGTCTGCTCTGATGTCTTTAGAGCCATCGAACCCGAGTTTGACCTCTACTTGTCTCTGACAAAGCCTCGCTATTCTTAGACCTTTACTCTTAAAAGGGTCAGAAATCACATTTAAAGTCAAGTTTCTCGGTCAGGGTGTTAATATTTTGTTAAACTAAGATGTACAATGAAATCCGCGACCCAAAAATGATTAGTTCCATCAACTTTTAAAACGGTGCATTGCATCTTCGAATTAAGTTCCGTTAAATCCAGTCTGTGGACCATAGTGCGCCGAGCAGTCGCGGTCGGCTCCTCGCCGCGAAAAAGTGGATCGACGCGCTCAATCGATATATCGAAAGCAGTTGCGGCGCAGCAAGATCCTTCTCCGCACCGAGCAGTCGCGATATCGAACGCACGGCGGAGGGAAGGATTTTTTATTTTTTTCACTTCTCCTCCAGATATTCGATATATTCACGATCAGGGACGGAAAGACTTTTATCGGGAGAGTGGAGCACAGAATTTCCACGCTTCGCTGAAATTCCTTCTCCACTCTTAGAAAAAGTGTTTCCACCCCTAAAAAAGTTTCTCCACGCCAAAAAAAGTTTCTCCACCCCTGAAATAGTGTTTCTCTCCCGACGAAAATTGCTCCTCCCCAAGAGAAATCACTTCTCCCCCCTGAAAATAGGTTTTCGTACAAACGGCGTTCCATACCACCAGCATCCATCAATAGAATAGCTTTATTTTCCAGTGGCGTGGCGTGACTACATCCGATAGGCGTTCGGTAGGAGTGTTAACTTTAGGGGGGGGGGGTCAGAAAGGTTCACTCCCCTCCTTAAGGGGGGGGGGGGTTCGGGGGGCCTCCCCCGGAAACTTTTTATAAAATGAAGCCGCAAGAACCCGATTTTAACCCTTTCTGGTGAAAATTGTGCTGGTAAATTGTCATTGAAATTTTGTTCTTTTTACCGATCGGTTTCCTGTAATTTATTTTGTTAAATGATAATGTATTTCCGCAATACGCACCTGCAGAGAGAGGTGGGAGAGGGAGACTGGGAAACTGGGAGATGCGGCCCGCAGGTGCAAGGGGGGAAGCGGAGGGCGAATCGCGGCATAGAGGAAATTCGGCGGTTCGCAAACCCCTGCGGACCACTGCTATAGGAAACAGCTGGACTGATGAGCGGCTCTCCTCTCTCGTTCTTTTCCCCTCCCTTTTCTCTCTGCTGTGTTCCCTCCGCGAGCGCGGTCCGCACTTGTCTCCGAACCCAATGCTCACGCTCCGCTCTGCGCCGCGCGCCGGTGCCTCTCCTCTCTCGTGTACCCTTTGCTCCTTCATCATAGCACCCAGGTTCTCTCTCCTCACCGTACGCAGATCATCCAGGTTCGGTGGCCGGTGCGGACCACGCGTCAAAGGATTTTCTCTCTCCGCCGCGCCACATGCCGCTGTCGGAAGCCAAGCGCCCGATACTTATTTGCGATCTACTATTCTGTATTCCTCGAGTTATTATATATTGCTTCCCACATTCTTAGCCATAATTTATTTATTGTTTCAAAATATTTTAGGGTGTTCGGCGAACACTGCGAACCTATGGACGCCACGCCACTGTTATTTTCAGAAAGAAATTGGAAAAATGGGCCTGGCGGAAACTTCAGCTAGAGCAAGGAGGAGAGTTATTTCTTATAGAAAATGACCCAAAAAATTGGCTTTCATAGACGGAAAAGCACTGCCATACTCAGAGAAATTCTCTTCCAGAGATAGGGATGAATATACTATTAATCTGAGTATCTGAGGAAACGAATTCTGTCTCATGAACCGTAAGTGCTTACGGTGGTCTATGTCGGCCGCACTATTCAGTTCATATAACTGTAATCTCATTGTCAGTTCTAGGAACCGGATCTCCGGTTTATCCAACCGAGATTTTTCTACAGTTTGGCAGGGCCGGTTTTAGGGGGTGGCCACATGGGCCGCGGCCCATAGCGGCAAATTTAGTGGGGCGGCAAATGTTCAATTTTTTTTAAATGTAGGTATAAGAAAAAAAGCGGATTCAGAAAAAAAAAATACAAACGAGAAAAGGCGACAAAATTTCTCATTTCCTGAGAGTATAGTAATTTCTAATTTTGATGTATTTCGGTGATATAAGAGGCAGCACCTTTAATTAGTCGAGTTAAGAGAGAAACCAAACACCCAATTTGGCCTGGAACGGCGCGGCGTAGAGAGCAATGATGACAAGGACTTGAGATGAAAAGGAGAAGCCCTTGGCGCGGCGATCGGCATGTAACATATATTAGCGCCTGCAAGACTGCATGAATACTTCACGCATTGCGTCAGACACAGTGCGGTCAGCAGCGGTCGGCGTAAAACGCATAGCGCCTACAAGACTGCATGAATACTTCACGCATTGCGCCAAAAACAGAGGGTTCAGCGCGGCGCGGCGGCGAAAGTTAAAATTATTTAACCACATTTATGTTTGTTCTTTCATAATTTTTTCGTTCAATACTTATAAATGGAAGGCCTTGCCCCCACAGAGATAGGTTTACGGACCTTAACTTTCGCGTAAAGTTTTGTTAACTTTTGCTAGTAGTGTTGACAGGGCTTTCCCAAAAAATGTGTCCAACACGAGTAACGCGTCCTATACACCCCTTCCCCTCCGGCACGTTCACTTGATGGTTTATATCGATGTTTCAGAACGAATGAGAAGGGGGCGGCAAAATTTAGGCGGCCCATGGGCGGCAAGTAGGTAAATCCGGCCCTGCAGTTCGGTTCGGTTTGAAAGCTCGGAGCGTGAACCTTTGCGATTTCTAGAACCCACAAGAAACTTTTTACGAAGTTTGAAGGTTGATTTTAGACGGACACAGTGGCACGTACCATCACTCTCCCAAAATTTTCCAGAAGACTACCGGTAAGGATTCTTTACAGAATTCAACCGAAAGTTATCGAATCTCTAAGGAATGTCCAGAGGGCTGATTTTGGAAATCGATAGACAAAGCAATAGACAAAGAAGACATAGAGAGCCTGGAGCGATCCTTTTGGTTGAAATAGGTGGTTTTTATAGACTAAGGGGGTAAATGATGGACTAATTCAGTCTATTCCCTACCTCCTTTGTCCATTGCAACCACCAGCTTCCACCAATGGGATCCCTCTATATCCCTTTTGTCTTCTTTGTCTAAAGCCTTGTCTATCGATTTCAACAATCAGCTTGGAGGGATCCCTATTTTTCAATTTTTACGGCAACGCCGAGGTTGAGGTTCGGGGATGTTGCCGCCAGCCGGGAATCAAAACACGAGCACGACCCGAAGTCAGCTGCCTCCACGGCAAGGATCAGGCGGCTTAATAAAGACGGAAGGCGCAAGCTCACAAAAGAAACGACGTAATTCCGTTTAAAAAAATAAGAGGAAGAAGAAGAAAAGATGAGGAGGTGGGTGATGCCAAAGAAAAACATCGTACGGACACTCGAATGTTGCCAAGTTTCCCCGGAATCAGTCTCATTTCCAATTTTCCTATCCTTGTGAATCAGGTTGGGTTCCGTCGAATCAATTTCCGCAAAAAATGTAATGGTTATAGTTTTATTTTGCTAATTTTTCTCCTCAACGACTACGTGACTTTGCAATTGTGAATCATTGTTGTCTCTTTCAAGGACCCATTTCCAAAGTTAAAACCCTGGATAACCTCCCTTAGAGTCGTATTCATAGTAGTTCCATTAAAAGCTCCATCCCTTCGGAGGTTCCATATGGTTTACATTGTTATAGAGGGAGGTTCATGAAGATCCTCAACATCGCATCATATATATGATAATTTTTGAGAACCTTGAGTAAGGGAAACTTTGGTAATGGATTCGTAAAAGGCATCACAATGATTCGACGCCACAAAAAATACAACGTACAGAAGCAGTGTTCGAAACTCACCTTTGAGTTTTAGGCGCTATTTGGCGCATCAAGCCCGATTTTCAGGCGCCATTGAAGATTTTTTAGGGGCCAAATTGACTTTTTGCCTATATATTACGGCGCATTTAGTGAAAAGTTAGATGCAAGATGTTTTCGTAACAGAACTAGTAAGTAACTACAACTTGGGGAAGACACAAGCACAAAGGATGAAATCGTGAAGAATAGAAAAAGCTTTCATTTGTAGTGCTGAAAATTTCAAATAATCACCCGATATGAAAATTCAGATTTTTAGGGTACAATTTTTAGGGGCCACGTTGGCGCAGATCCTTCATTTTTTAGGCGCCGTGGCCGATTTTTTAGGCGCGTTGGCGCCTGTGAGTTTCGAACACTGTGCAGAAGAAAATACATGGCGAGTTTCGTCAATTTGAAGGTAGGTTCGTTCTTACCTTAAAGGCAACATCGAAGTGCCGATACGGCGTTCTTCCTCAGCTCGGCGGAATGGGTGAAGGTCATTAAAATAGCACGCGGCGGATCCGTCGATTCAGGTGTCACTCTCCTCACCCCCGGGGAAGGGGGGGGGGTGTCGTGGCGTATCCTCCCCACGGGGCGGCATCGGGCATCAGGAGCCGGAGGTGCGACGAGGACGATGCGATATGACGACGGTCACACCTGGACGATCCGCTACCTGGCTCCGTCGTCCTCCGGGACTTCGGCAGCTGCTTGTTCTCCCGTCCGCTGACATTTTTGGAATTGATGACATTCGAAAAACGCGCCGCTAAATGTTGCTTCCGAGCCGAGCAACAACCTTTGATTTATAGTTCGCGCTGCCCCTTCATTTTTTCTTCTTTTTTTTCGCCCGCCCCGTCAAGCGAAAGTGTTTATCGGTCGGGGTAGCGCGTTTCGATTTTATAATCATTCATGTCTGAGTTTTATGGTGGAGGAGGATGTGGCGGGAATGTAATTTTACAGGTCCTAAAAAAGTGCATGTTCAGGGTGTCTGACGTCAGGATTTTTCCGATTCTATGAGGGTATGAGGTCAAAATCAGGATTTAATCCCGATTTCATTAGGATTTGAGGGAAAGTCGGTCGTAAAATCAGGACTTGCGGAAAAAATGGTCATAAAATCAGGACTTGAGGAAAAAATGGTCATAAAATCAGGAATGGAGGAAAGTCGGCCATCCGATCGGATATTTTTATCGAGCTATTCTTGTGAAGTTACATTCGCCTTGGATAAAGCTAGGATTTGAGCAGGATTTGGAAAAATTATGAAATCATGATTTAGCAGTCAAAAATCAGGATTTCCGAAAATGAAAAAAAAATAAAAAACTAGACATCTTGAGTTGATGGCTGAAGTGCAAAACCTACGCGGTTTTCCGCTTTGGCCATCGACATGCAGGAGTTTCAAACATTTCGCGGCTATTTTATTTTTTCGAGGAGGAATAAGTCGACTTTGTAGTTTGAAGTCACTGAAAAAAAAACACATTGGATCTGGAGTCCAGACTCTTAAAAACATTGACAAGAAAAAGGACACTTGATTCAATCAGATTTAAGCTTAAATCAAGAACCAAGCCTCTTAATTTGAGCGGATTTCCTTTTAATTTAAGCTTAAATCTGATTGAATCAAGAGTATTTTTTCTTGTCAATGTTTTCAAGAGTCTGGACTCTAGATCCAATGTGTTTTTTTTCCCAGTTATGTATGTAGAATGTCCCGCCAACAGTGAAGAAAAATCAATGAAGTTTTCAAAAAATTATGTTCAAATTATGTTTCTTGTTTGCGATTTTTTAAAAAAAATGACAGGAAGTCTGCAATGTCGCGAACGGAAGTAGGCACGTGGTTTCGCACACTAGAAAAAAAACAAAAAAAAAAAACACATTGGATCTAGAATCCAGACTCTTAAAAACATCGACAAGAAAAAGTACTCTTGATTCAATCAGAATCTAGCTTAAATCAATAACCAAGCCTCTTAATTTGAGCGGATTTCGTTTTGATTCAAGTAAAAATCCGATTGAATCTAGAGTATTTTTTTCTTGTCAATGTTTTCAAGAGTCTGGACTCTAGATCCAGTGTGTTTTTTTTTTCCAGTGTTCTGGGCAAGAACGCAGATCGCACCACGAAAATTTCCAAACTTTTCTCACCAGCCACCCACCGTTAATTATATTCAGCACAAAGACGGAAGAGAGGGGCTTGGCATATGTTTCACCGTGCTCGATCGCTTGATAGTCGTGTAAACACTAAAAAATTAGATATTCAGTCGACGGGTGGTCGCCGCGACAATCTTCCCCCTGCAAACATTCACCAACCCCCGTTGTCGATGGAGTGCTCTTAAGTGCTCTACGTAGATATATCGCTTAACAAATTCATTTGACGTTCTCTCCATTTTCCTCGATGAGTTCATTCGGATTGTTCTGAGGAGGGAAAATAATTGAAGGGAGCATGACGCACGGTCAATCGGACGTCAGTAAGCAAATGAGATCTCTTCAAAAGAGCAGTTTTTAAGAAACACTTACATGCTGTTCACTGGACAAAAAAAACACATTGGATCTTGTGTCCAGACTCTTGAAAACATTGACAATAAAAAAAATACTCTTGACAAGAAAAAATACTCTTGACAAGAAACAATACTCGTGACAAGAAAAAATACTCTTGACAAGAAAAAATACTCTTGATTCAATCAGATTTAAGCTTAAATCAAAAGGAAATCCGCTCAAATTAAGAGGCTTGGTTCTTGATTTAAGCAAAAATCCGATTGAATCAAGAGTATTTTTTCTTGTCGATGTTTTCAAGAGTCCGGACTCTAGATCCAATGTGTTTTTGTTTTCCAGTGTTGATAGCGCATGTTCATCCATGTTCCTATAGCAAGCGTATTGGAGGTTACCGTTTACTTGATGATATTAATTCCGCAGTATTTTGCATGAGTTTTTTCTCATATGAGTTTTGAGTCGTATTGTGTTCGACGCAACAACTCGGAACATCTCGTAACAATCGTATTTTGTTCAGATGCTCTCTATGTTCAGGGGCGTGGCCTATTTTTATTCGTTTATTTTTTTTGCACAATTTGGCAACGTTTTCGCAACGTTTTTTCGTAACAATTGAAACCTCCTTGGAGCATGTTACTACTGTTATGTACATTTGTTAACAGGATGTCTAGCCTCACTTCTAGCTGCTTTACTCTCCGTGGTTGTGAAAAAGTGACGCCAATAACACAAAATCAGTAACAGGAAGCAATTATTGTTGTGCGGCGAACAAAATACGCCTATGGTTTGAAAATAGCTTTAAAAGTGAGGGAATGCACCGCCTAGTGACGCCATCTGGCAGGATTCCCCATTTAAACGCATGTATTTTAACAATTTTCTCATATCTCCTCAAATAATTGCTCGATTTATGAACAAGGATATCCTTGTGCTCAGCTCTCTTAGTAGTTTCATTTTGAAACATTAAATTTACAACATTTCAGACGCCTGCATATTATCCACTTCAATACAGGAATATTGTGTCTCAATGGAAAATTTGCAGGTGTCTTGAAATTCGATGAATTTTTTGTTTCAGTGCAAACTACTGAGTGAACTGAATACGAGGAATGCGCACCATCTACACCATCAAAGTTTGCGGCCTGCAAAAATTTGGACCGCCATTTTTGTCATCATTTAGATCGGAAATCGACGGTTTGAGCGTGTATCCAGACCTATGGGAACGTCTTGTTTTCCCCTCTAGCCTTTTTGACTTTGATTTTTAGGATTGCAAGTAAATAAAATAATATCTTCGAAATATAAGTATAATTGAATTTATAAAACTTCTGAATATGTATAAACGAGAACACGAAAACTAAAACGGAATTGTATGTTGCATTGCTGCTCCACGCTGCTCCCAAAGGTTGCATTCCGATTCTTCATCTTCTTCTCCTTATTCTTCTTCTACTTTTGCTTCTCCTCCGTTTTCCCCTTTCGTGGGATTTTTCACCTTCCCTTGAATGCATGAAGATTTTGCATCGTACATGTTTTTGGACAGGGCTTTTTTATGCATTTAAGCTTCTTCCTGACCACATAGTTTTAGATTAAGATAAGTTAAAAATTTAAATCTTGTAACAGAATAGAAAATGTAAGTTAAATAAATTGATATTGACTATTATGTTGATCAGAAGTTCTGAATAATCATGACAAGAAAAAAATGTTAAAATTTCAATATCAAATACAATATTCAAATCCATGAAAGCTTATAAATCTTCGAATCTTTTAGTAACTAAGCGCTTAAACGTGTGATAAGAAATAAAAGTCAAATTATAACATGTAAACCATGAACTCCGGTTACAATAAAGAAAGAGATTCCAAACACTCTACATATAATAAGAAATGGTATAGGAAAATGGGAATGGAATAGTATAGTATTATGTAGGTTCTCTTAAGAATGCAAAATGCCTATTTCTGGAGGATCGTAGGAAAGTGTTAATGTTTTTCCAATAAAAAGGAATATATTCTCAAAGGTTACTGTTCCACCTTGACGCCCCCAATTATATTGTCCATTGATGGTGGAAACTTTGAGGAGGAACATTTTTGCGGGATCAAAAAATCATGATTACCACAATAACCATCGGTACGATAAAAGCCGAAAACAGTGGTGACGCATCCACCATCTTTCGTTATCTTAAGAGACGACATACCCGGTGGTACATAAGGACATAATTTCCCGTAATAAACAATGACCAAATGCTCTTCTCCTGTATAATTTGCGTTAGAGTAGAAATATAAATGGAACAGAGCGTGGCTCTGAGTGAGAAAAAAAGTAAATATAAAAACACTGTATCCTAGGGCTGACATTTCCCAAAAACACACAGAACTCTGGCCTAACTGAAACTGGAGCACTTAACCAACTTGAACAATCCGACTACGTTCGTTTTCTGCACAGAATTACGTGCGAGCACGGCACTTTAAACTCGGATTTTTAGGCCGCCAAATCACGCATTGAAAAATAATACTGTGACACTCACAATCGTCGAGGAAGTCATCTGTTACAAATGCATGACAGGAATTTACGCTATCATTGCAGAGTAAATGCAGCTGGTTAATGAAACCGTGGGAACGTGGATGTGTGGAATATTTTGCAAACGAGAGGTTACGCTCGTGGTAAAATGGAGAACTTGCTAACACATTTTTTATTGCACCATCTCGAGTGTTTTGAACGAAATATACTCTTTTAAATTATCACCAGTCACATCTATTTTTACAGCTGAGGCTCTAGCTATCTCCAAAGCCTTAAATTATGTCCATAATACAGATTGTAAACAATCAATTATTTGTTCAGATTCATATAGTGTATTAAGTGCTTTAGGTAACCCCAATAATCCTCACCCAATCCTTACCCAGATCCAGAATCTAGTCTTCACCCTTATATCTAAAAATTTCTCTATCCTGTTTTGTTGGTGCCCAGGACACGTTAATATTCCGGGTAATGTTCGAGTAGATTCTGCAGCTAGGGAGTCTAGCCTTTCAATTGGCCCCTTCTCGAAGGGATCGGTTACCTCTAAAGATCTGTTTCTAGATATAAAAGGAAAAATTCTCCACCATTGGGTTACTGAGTGGCAGCATTTCACCAATGCTAAATGCCCCCCTGCATTGCCTACTTCACCTTCATCCGAAAACTTTCATTTGACTCGACTTCAACAAGTAGTCCAAACTAGACTGAGAATTGGTCACACAAATTTTTCCCATAGCTATTTGATGACCCAATCAAACCGTCCTGCTTGCACTTCTTGTCCAAATTCCCCCTTAACGGTAGATCACGTTCTTATAAGTTGCCCACTTTATAAAGATATCCGAAAACGTTTTTTTCCCTACCCCTTACCCTCTCTTAAAAATTTACTTCTGAATACTCATCCTGTGAAACTTTTTGAATTTATGCGCTCCACTAATCTCAAAATTTAACCTTTCCCTCAACCCTTTTGTATTTTTACTGATATTTCCATGTAAATTTATTATTGTTACTGCCCTCTTTAGAGGTGTAAATGGCCTTAGATGCTAAAGCACCGCTTTAAAATAAAATTATTTTACTACTACTACTCGAGTGTTTAAACAGCTGGTTCTGTAGAATTTGTCATAATCTATACCATACGCTCCAAGGCCTCCTAATTTTGCATTACTGGTAACGCTTAGTTCTAGCGTTCTACCGGGCCGATTTTCATGATTTTTGCGGCTGTCGACGGGCAATTGTCTCTAGATGAGCCCGCATTGTTCAGATTTTCAAAATATGACCCAGGTTTTTTTTATATTACATGGTAAAGATGCAAATTTTCCCATTTGAAACTATGCAAATTTATATTTTTGTTATGGTTCGTTTGAGCGTTCTACCGGGCCGATTTCCATTACTTTTGCGATTATCGACAGGTGATAGGTCCTAGATAAGCCTGCTCTAATCAGATTTTGGAAATCGGACCTAAGTTTTTTTATATAAGAGAAGACCAGGAGCTTAAAAAGGGGGGCAACATTTGAAATTCTCGCCAATAAAAAGTGGCGGAAATTTCGAATTTAGCGGAAAATTTAACGAAGCAGAAAATGCAGAATCTTGGTCTGTTAGTAGGGTGGTAGGTGAATAGAAGGTATGCTCTTTGGCACAGACTATCCAAAAGCGATGGAACGCTTTGTTCCGTTTCGTTTCAGTCTTTGCAGACGTTTGAAATAAATGCCGATTTTTTTAATTCAATTCTTATTGGTTCAATCGCTCCCGGCCAGAGGGAGATTGGACAAATGAGAGTCGAGTATGAAAATCTTTTCATTTTTTGGTCGTTCTTCTGTCTAAGCGGGCCTAATGGAGCGCAAAGCGCCCTCTAGAGGGTTGGGCCGCGTAGCGGCCAGGGGGCATAGCCCCTAGTATTTTTCTAATATGAGAAATAGTATAAAAATAGATTTGAAAGTCAGAAATTCAGCGCCTTGTGACGTCATCTGCGGCATTTCCATTTATACATTTGTATTTCAGCAGATTATATCATTTTGTCATTTTTCCTCCAATAATTTCTCAATTTACGAACTGAGGCTATCCTCGTTACGTATGCCCCCTGACAATCACTATCGGAAGCAAATTGGACGTATTTCTATCAAACAGAACTATGTGCATTGAGACATGAGCCCTGAGACATACGAACTAATGCATAACAGGGCTCACGCCATAATGCACATAGTTCTGTTTGACAGAAATACGTCCAATTGAAAAGATAACGTGACTATTTCTAAAGTATTCTTGAAGAGAGAGTTTGCGATATAATTAGTTAAACATTACGAGGCCCAAAAATAATCTAGTCAGGTAATACATCCGTGTAAAAATCGTTTATCAAAAGCTTAACATTTGACACCAGTTTTTACAACCACAAAAAAATGAAAAAGATTCAAATTTTGGCGCCTGTACCAACATGGCGTCATTACCCATGAGGCAACACGCTGTATACCATGTATAAATGTTACATCGGGGGGTTCCAACGGCTGGAAAGGGCATATCTGGTAACCGAAAGCGCCCAAAATGAGTAAATAGAATTCACAGCTTTGAAAGTCAGAAATGGTGAAACAAAGTAAAAATTGACCTTCTTTGCTACTGTAGGTATTTTTAAAGCATCTCCATAGAATGCTCCTTCGTTTCGTTTTTTCCAAAAAATATTTAGCTTTTAACTCTGAGAATTTTTTCAATTTTATGCATGCCCAATTAAAATTTTGGATTAATTTTAACGCCAAGAACGAAGATTCCATCTTCCCGCCCAAAGCGTTTTTAATGTCACTTTCTTGTTACGATTTGGCGTATTTATCGTTTAGTAGAGGGAGAAGTAGCTCCTTTTGGCTTGGCATCTTTGCGTAAAAAAAAATATACACATCGCACACCTTTCAAACATTGTTTGAATTATACTTTTATGAATCGTAATGACTTGATATTTAGTATTTGACTCAAATTTGATTAGAATTCATCCGAAGTTCATGATCTAATGTTGGATAATATTAAAAAAAATTTGAATTTTAAAGTGTCCTCCCCGCTTGCGTAAAGTATTGTCTGGAGTTCGGTCTGAAATGAAAGTGCAGGGGTTTGCATTTATTTTGTACCGCGGAAAGTGTAATGCATATGCTGTTGAACGTACCTTTATGATGTCATCAAATCATTAACCTGATTTTTATAAAATGCATTTTCTTAAATTGATCTTTCTCTTTTTTTTCAGAAAACTGACCTCATCAGTGAACAATAATGTAAGATTAATGTATCGATCATTCTAGATTCTCTCGTTTAGACATTTACAGTGGAGTCCTTTTTCATTTAGGTAATACTCCCAGAAACAGCCATAGGGTCGTAATCATAAGTGTTCTTCAAATAGCATAGCTCTCATTCCTAGGGAAGCCCAATAAAATTCACATAGTAACTGAGGAGGTTTAAGTAGACCAACTTTATGGGTCTAAAATTTGATTAAGGGGAAAGGGTTCATGCAGTATTTGAACATAGCATCATAAGAAGGACAATTTTTGTCAACCTTGAGAGCAGTGTATCTTCGGAAATGGATCTTTGAAAAGGATAACAATGATTCACCGCCACAAAAAGTACAAAATTCGAAAGAAAATATATTGCAAGTTTTGTAAATGAGGTTTTTTTGCACATACCTTAAAGTTAAGGTACCTTAAGTTAAAGTTAAGTTACCGTAAAGAACTTTAAGGTACGTTCCATATTTTTATTTTCTGAGTGGCAAATCATGTAAATGCAACACATGCTATTGCTAAATTCAAGTAGGCAATTTAATTGTTTACCTGAGAACGTTTATACAGATTCCTTTGAAAATTTAAGGAAATTGCTTCGCATTTTGCAGGAAATTATTGAAATTCGCACAAAAATCTGCACAGCCGTTTTCATGTAAAAAATTAAATTGCCCGATTAAATTTGACAATGGCCGATGTGGCTCGGTTTCTTGCTGCTTACCACAGTCCAAAAAGTCGAAATCCGTCCAAATTGTCTTTTGGATTACATTTTGCAAAAAGGAACCAGGAGCATTGTAATGTTGCTAAAATTGAGCAACTTTCTCTTTTTGTCTTGGAAGAAATACCTGATTATCTATTAACAGTCTGTATTTTACCTCGCTAAAAACTACAAAATTACCCTGTAGAGTTCATATATTTTCATGTTTTCAGTAATTCATTGGAAAGGATGAACATACACAATCTTAGCATCATTTTGCAAAATGCAATCGTTTCTATACTGCTATCCTACACTGGGAAAAAACACATTGGATCTAGAGTCCAGACTCTTGAAAACATTGACAAGAAAAAATACTCTGATTCGATCGGATTTTTGCTTGAATCAAAACGAAATCCGCTTAAATTGAGAGGCTTGGTTCTTGATTTAAGCTAGATATCTGATTGAGATCAAGAGTATAACTTTTCTTTCGATGTTTTTAAGAGTCTTGACTCTAGACCCAATGTGTTTTTTTCCAGTGAATTTCTGCACTAGTATGTCTACTAAAACAGGCTGGCCAAAACGTAGTACTTTTCAGTGCATTCCCGAGAAATGCAGTACGTCCTAGACAAAACATTCGGTGCTTTTCAGTACCCTGTCTCTTTTTTCAGTGTAGTGGTAGGATCCTTTTAAATCCTGCCTTATATCACGATTTTAATACCATGTGGGTCTTCCCAAGGAGAAGCGCTGCTTAAAGAACGACCTCGACTACTAGTCCAGTCAATTTAGCTCTAAATAAGGGTCATCTGGGAAAATCTATATATAGAAGGTTTTTTTGCGGAAACATGTTGCATTAGGCTACCAGAACAACATATCAAAAGTTTACCAAAATCGGCCGTCCGCTAAGGCCGCCATCTTGAAAAAAGGGGGGGCGGGGGGCCAAAATACGCCGCCGGCGACCGGTTTTTAGCTTATATCTTGAAAAATATCGATCCTACGGAAAAATGTCACTGAACCTTTTAAAAAGATCATAAAATTTCCTATTAGAAACACTATACATTTATCAAATTGCGACTTCTAGTTTGTGAGATATGGCGGTAGTTTCCTGTGGCTAGGAAAGTCAAATCTTGCGAGAAATCGCGTTTTTTCAACAAAATCTGTAATTATCTTAAAAACGGCGAGTCTGAGGCAAAAAAGTGTTCTCACCGGAATGAAAGAGCATAAAATTTCCATGCTAAATATGCTTCTGAATTCACTAGGGGGTCCGCCCCCGGAGCGCTATGCGGTCCGAACCAACGGCGGCTACTACGCGGTGAGGCTCGGCTTGGCCGCGCCATGAATTGTTGCGGTCCAAGATGAAACGGCTTCACTTTTTTGGTAGATTTACCGCGAGGGTAAGTCATATTATCCATTTAAATATGTGCTAATTTCCTTTCATCATGAACCCCCCCCCCCCCCCCTCCGCCTTTAGGTCATGCATGTTGTACAGTTAATAAATGTCAACGGTCGCGCTTGAAGATAATGTTATTATTTTATGCTTTCTTATTCAAATACAATTTGTCAAACAACAAATCTTCTTTTTTCAAAGTAACTAAAAGGAAATGAATTAATACAGAAATAGGAATAAGGCAAGCATTTCTTCGTTATTACCTTAAGCGGTGGAATCGTTTATTAATACCTATATGTTGAAAAGCATGACGGTCTTGAAGGTTCAATTGTTTTGGATGGATACGAACAAAAAGCGCAACAGATTCTACAAAAAGCGTTGAAAGGTGACGACGTTATAGCCTTAAGAAATGTCCTGCCTTAATTTTTTCTGAGGACACTCCTCTATCCGTGGCCCAGGACTTGCTTCTATCTATAATGAAAAGAATGAGGCGCGTTTGATTTGCTTGCTATCAAAACACTTTACTACAGGGAGTCAAGTTAAAGTATCTCAAGCAGAGTACGATGCGGATACTCTCATCGTAAATGAAGCTATCAGTCTGCCGAGAGGAACGAAGAAACAAGTTGTTATCGTTGGTAGAGTACCTATATTGAGAGAGTATGGCCACTGGGCCCCATGGAGAGGCTTAGGACCCAAAAATGGCGGTGCTCTGTTTTGGTTTTTGTGGATGGGATGGGGGTCATTGCGAACTTATGACGGTTTTCGCCAACCGCACTTGCTGCCAACCTTGCTACATCTAAGATAATTTTTCTGCACACGATTAGCCTTAAAAATATGCAAAGAATCGCAATAGAGCATTTGGGTAAATTTCTCGTTACGATAAGCAAAGAAAACTACATTTTGAGTCATTTTGCATTACATTAATTAATGGCGTCCGCCATTTTTGGGTCCTAAGGGCTCCATTCAGCCTAAGATGGCTGAGCCAATCAGAGGTGGTAACACCAGTGGCCATACTCTCTCAATATAGGTATTCTAATTGTTGGTGAAGACATCGACCTTCTTGTTCTAATGATAGCTTTGACGCCTGCATCAAGCGACGTTCTATTACTCAAACCAGGTAAGGGCAAATATGCAGCCCAAATTTTTAGCTCAAATCAATTGCGAGCATCGAATGCAAATTTGTAGAACAGCATTCTGTTTATCCATGCCGTCAGTGGATGTGATACCACTTCAGCATTTCGTGGCAAGGGCAAAGGCAAATAAATTAAACTGTTAAAAAATGTGGCGAAGTCTCTCGTATTGCTGAGAAATTTGATGAAACCGACTGCACTCAAGATGAGCTTTGTCAAGCGGGTGAGCAACTCGTTCTTTTGCTGTACGGTACTGAAAAATCAGTTACTGCTTTGAAAAAATGCAGTTTTCAATGTTTCAATCGTGCTTTGGCAAGGCAAAAAACTGAGGTGAAACTGCAAACGTTGCCCCCAACTTCAGATGCGTGCAAACAACACTTCTTACGTGTATATTATCAAATTCAACTCTGGAGAGAAAGAAAACAGAATCCCAAGGAATGGGGGTGGAAATCTTCGGAACTCGGGCTTCTCCCTGTGCCTATGCTCAACCCGCCTACCCCCCCCCCCCCCCAAAGAACTTTTACAAATCATCTCATGTACGTGTTCGAAAGGCTGTAGTAACCGCTGCTCCTGTAAGAGAGCTTTTCTACCATGCAGTGACATTTGTCTACATTGTTCCGGCTTGGGATGCAGCAATCAAACAGAAACACTGATCGAGGAGGAAGCAGAGGATGAATTTAAACTCCCTCTTTCTATATTTTGTATTAATTCATTTCCTTTTAGTTACTTTGAAAAAAGAAGATTTGTTGTTTGACAAATTGTATTTGAATAAGAAAGCATAAAATAATAACATTATCTTCAAGCGCGACCGTTGACATTTATTAACTGTACAACATGCATGACCTAAAGGCGGAGGGGGGGGGGGGGTTCATGATGAAAGGAAATTAGCACATATTTAAATGGATAATATGACTTACCCTCGCGGTAAATCTACCAAAAAAGTGAAGCCGTTTCATCTTGGACCGCAACAATTCATGGCGCGGCCAAGCCGAGCCTCACCGCGTAGTAGCCGCCGTTGGTTCGGACCGCATAGCGCTCCGGGGGCGGACCCCCTAGTGAATTCAGAAGCATATTTAGCATGGAAATTTTATGCTCTTTCATTCCGGTGAGAACACTTTTTTGCCTCAGACTCGCCGTTTTTAAGATAATTACAGATTTTGTTGAAAAAACGCGATTTCTCGCAAGATTTGACTTTCCTAGCCACAGGAAACTACCGCCATATCTCACAAACTAGAAGTCGCAATTTGATAAATGTATAGTGTTTCTAATAGGAAATTTTATGATCTTTTTAAAAGGTTCAGTGACATTTTTCCGTAGGATCGATATTTTTCAAGATATAAGCTAAAAACCGGTCGCCGGCGGCGTATTTTGGCCCCCCGCCCCCCCTTTTTTCAAGATGGCGGCCTTAGCGGACGGCCGATTTTGGTAAACTTTTGATATGTTGTTCTGGTAGCCTAATGCAACATGTTTCCGCAAAAAAACCTTCTATATATAGATTTTCCCAGAAAAATGCTAGATTGACTGGACTATACGTCCCTAAGTTACATTAACCATTTCCTGTGCGTTTGATCTCCTTTTCGTAACTCGGAACTTCCCGTTAGACTCGTCCCGATAAAGGTGTAAATAAATTCCCGCCTCCCGACCCGACGCGACGGTAACACAAGAAGCGAGGCGCAAAGCCCCCGAAAGTTGGGAGCGAGGACCCCGGCCCGGGGGGTAGGGGGGTGGGGGAGGGGGCGCGGAGCCGGGAACACACCTGAAGATGTAATAATTCAAAATAAATTAGGAAACTTTCCGGGCATTGTCTCGCCGCCGGGGGCTTGATTTCTTGCCTCTAATTCAACTTTAAGGGCGCGGCAAGTGTGTTCTCAGCACCTCCATCCGCGCGGGCCCCCGGAGTCCCCGCCCCCGCCCCCGCCCCTGGCGTTGTCGTGTGAGGTGTGGGGTTGAGGAGTGTGTGAGCTATTACGTCGACGATTTGTTGTACAAGTCTTTGCGGCGGCTTCAGCGCACACTGGGAGGGAGTCATTGCTGTAGGTTGGATTTGGAAGCTTTTAACTGAAATCGCAAATTTCGATGTTTTTTCTCGTGACAATAGATCACTAGACGAGTCACAAAGTTAAGCATTCTGATACATGCCTCTGTCCAAATTTTCTCGTGAAATACGATTCGTGTAAAGATTATTACTGAATTTAACACCTAGCCAAGATATTTAATGTTTATTGACTCGTGAATTCTAAAATCTCGCTCATGAAAACGTATAATGGTCTAATTGGTCTACGTGAGTCAAGTCTCGCACGAAACGTTGCCGTGGAAGTCTCTGCGAGATATGACAATAATATGACAACCTCAGTCTTATGGTGATTTAACGCAGTTTGGTGCACACGTCATTTTTACACTTTAAAGAACGCAGCGGGGGGGATCGGACACTGCTTGATTACGGAACCTGCTGATGGAGTGCGCGATTTGACTCACCTAAAGTATTGCGATTTTTGTGATTGGGCAATTCAAACTTTCCATAGCCAATGTAAAATAGCATAAAAGCGTTGGTACGAGGTCTGTTCAATTAGAAACCGGATTTTGGTGATAACTAGCCCACCGTGCGTCCGAATTAGGTTTTATTGCTCTTTTCTAATAGCTGAAATTACGAAGTCCAAGAAAAACATAATTCGGACGCACAGTGGGCTAGTTATAACCAGAATCAGGTTTCTAATTGAACAGACCTCGTATCTTAGTTCAGAGTAATTTTCGATGCTAGAATTGTTTCTTACGTGAAATTCTGATTAAAATACATGTACGAGACTGCTTAAATTCGTACCTTGTCTTGTGGTCCGTTCCAAAGAAAATTTGAAAATTTTGGAAAGAGGTAAATTCACACTGAAAAAAAACTCCGGCCGTGAAAGCCGCAATTACGGGACTATATAGACATACCGTCCCTTCCGGGCTCAAAGACCGAAAATTCCGGCTGCTGGAGGCGTAGCTTCGATTGCTCCGGGTTCAGAGGCCGAAGCTACGGCTCCAGCAGCCGGAATTTTCGGTCTTTGAGCCCGGAACGGACGGTATGTCTATATTAAGCCCGTAATTGCGGCTTTCATGGCCGGAGTTTTTTTTCAGTACAGGTATGATCATCGAAATAGAGAGGAAAACAGGAAAATGATACGCCAAGAAAGGTACCGTCCGGAAAAATCGAGAAAAACCGAGGAAAATCGTAACATTTCATGGACTCGGGCTTCGTCACGGGGGAAAACGGGATACGAATCGCGAGTCAAAAGAGACGAGGACCCGAACAGTTTTATCGCCGAAAAGCGGAAAGCTCCCCTCTCCGAAAATGTATTCATTTCTGCCCCGGCCCCATTAGCATACACCAAGTGGGGTCGGCCCAGGTACGCAGTTCGGGCGAAAACTTTAGTATTTATGTATTTTTCTCGAGTGGGGGAAGCTCCCGCCCGGGGAGGGGGAGGAGGGGGGCGGGGGCGGAAAAAACGGGAGCACGGCGAAGTTGCGAAGGGACGAGTTGATAATTATGGAGGAGTAATTACGGGATTTGTTTACGGGACAATAAGGACGTCCGGGAGCGAGAAGACGACTTCCTAATTGCCCGAGGATACAAAGAAGGCGCTTCCCGCCCGCCCGCGCCCCCGTTGCCAAGTCCCCCCGAAAATCGGGAGCTTTCAAAGCTCGGTCCTGTGAACTTTGGTTCAGGGACAGTGTATTTTGTACACTGTAAGGCAAAGTAATCGATATTTTGCGTTACACTACAAAAATTTTTGGTAGATTTCACCATACTCTAACACAGTGATCCGAGTATGGTAATGATCACGAGACTATGGTAGCAGCCAAGTTCCCTGAAAACTGGGAGCTTTGAAAGCTCGGTTCCGTGAACTTTGGTTCAGAACTGAAAAAAAATCTCGGTGTATTTACTATGAAAAGGGTAAAATTACCAAGAATTCAAGGTTCTATTTGATCCCAGTTTTTCCTTGGTAAAATCACCATTTATGGAATTGGTAATTTTACCGAGAAATCTCGCTAAAATTACTGAACTTTTTTGGTAAATTTACTGGACCTTGGTAAAAAAAGCCAATATTCTTTATCGACTGTGGTAGAATTACCGAGATAAATGGCAAAGTTACCGGGAATTGATTATCAATGAAAGTGGTATTCTTACCTGCAAAAAACAGTAAAAATACAGGTTTTTAGGTAAGTTTACCAGTCTGTCTTGGTAAAATTACCAATTATTGGTAAAAAAAAGTGAGATGGTAAAGGTACCAACGGACCTTGGTAAAAACGCCGCCGAGAATTTTTTTTTCAGTGAGGGACAATGTAACTCATACACAGTAAGAACCTAGAGTGCCTGTATACGGGGGAGTATTGCCATCTCAACTCTTTATTACAGAAGAAGTGTGCCTTTCTGTGAGCCCCGGCTATCATGGAGCCTCAAAGGTGGCCCAGTCTAAACAAACCCTAGCCCCTCCGCTCCTTGTTTGGCCCAATGTAAACAAACAAGATGGCGATCAAGTTCTACAAAGTTCTAGACGTTATTTTGGATATGATAGACATTTTTTTATAACCAACTTCTGACTTGAGTTCGAATCGAACTTTGATGGATATTTTTGCCGAAAATTGTCCTTTGAGTGCAATTATCATTCATTTCTTACCTGATAACACGTGTTCTTCTGGGTCGGCTTTGTTTACATTGGGCCAACTTTGGAGCTCCATGATAGCCTAAAACCGATGAACCAATCAGAGAGCAGCACAGAGATGGCAATACTCTCCTGTAAACAGGTACTCTAGCAAGAACCGACATCTGGCGTTAGTATGAGACGTGGAACACAGCCTAAACATGCGGTTGACTTTTTGCTGTTAGTTTTCCTTTGGGTCACATGCAATAGACCAAACTTTTGGGTTTATTTGCAACTCTGTTGAAAGTCAAACGCGAGGAGCTAAGATCCCATCTGGATTGCCTTGATGAAAATCCAGTGCCCGAGCAACTCGCAAGTCACAACCTTTTAGTTTTTTTTATTGGTTAAAATAAACTTTTTAATGGTATATCAAGAGAGAGAAGGGTATATTAGTCTAGCAGGACACTTTCCTCATCCCCCCTGTTGAGAGTAACATGCAGTTCCGTCTATTTAACCGATTTGCAATTTGGTCGATCAACCAAGACCTTTTGGTTGATCTATACAAGTCAAATTATAAAAACCATAAACACGGAAATAAATAACTGCCTAACAACCGCCCGTTTCAACCAACAAGATAGCTACATTTCCCCTTAACTTATTTGTCTACCTATCGCTTTGTCCGTCAATTTCAATAATCAGCCTGCAGAGACTATATTTCTAAGGCTCTACACTAGCAATCTAAGCAAAGTAATCGAGGAACTTAAAAGTTAAGTCGGAAAACAGCGCTACTCAACAGCTTCATAATTGTTGATGAGAAACTTCTTGAGTGGACAAGAAAAAAAAGTCATATCGCCTTCAATTCCCCGTGTATGCAACACGGACATCCCTTGAGCAAGAATAGTTGCATTTAGGCGTTGTCATTAAGAACATGCAGAGACAATGTGTTTCAGAGATCCGGCACTAACAATCTAAGTAATGTAATCGAATGAGAAAAAGGTATAGTTCAGGAGTCAATGATATTTTCCACCCAATGATAATTGATGAACAACTAAAGTGGTAAGCAAAACATAAAATAAAATGTGCCCAATAATAACTGACGATTGTCGTGGCGAGCACTTGAGTGAGTCGTTCCAAATTAGGTTAGAATTCCCGAACCGATTGCTTAACTTTTTAGTCATTAGTTAGCATTAACCAAATTTGAGCGTTGACTTTCGAAGTAATTCTTATGCTCCAGGGTAGATACCAGTGCGGAATCTCGACAATTGTTTCTGCTTTGGTTGAAAGACGTGCGAAATGCGTGGCAAATCGTTGGTGGTGGTAACGTCATCGGAGAACTTTTTGGTACCATTGATAAGGTAGGGGACCCCGTAGATTAGGTTAGTGAGACCATCGGTGAAGTTTTTGACACACAAAAAACATAATACGAAAGAAGATACATTCCGTGTTTTGTAATTTTCAAGGGAGGTCCCCTTCAACTTTAAGTTATGCGAAAATCGGAGCTGATATTTTAGAGTATCGCTATGGGGATGCATGTTTTCGCACTTTGGCCGTCGCGTCGGTAGATGAAACTGCAAGGAGGATCGGAGCCAGCCTCCGGTAGCCGGTATGTAAGGCAAGAAGGCATACCTCCATGCCCGTTTTTCCTCCCAAATTGTCCAGTTATGCCGCGCGAAATATTATTTCCTGTGGTTTTCCGAAAGTATGAAAAATCCGGAGGTTTCGGGGCGACGCGGCAGGCGCGCTCTTGGGGGCGGTATTAAAACACGCGGATGGCTCCTTAACGACCTTGCCGTTGGCGCTCGGCGGCGTCTTGCGACTCATTACGGCCGACTCCGGGCTCCGCGGCGGGTGCAACCGCGTTATTTACGGCCGCCTTTTTTGCATCTCCTCCTCGGGCCCGGAGCCCGGATTTTTAGGCCTTTTTTTGTTTTTCCCGTCTAATTACTTCCCGGCGCTCCGCCCTCGCTTTTCCGCCCTGCGTCCGCCCTGGCGCGGCTTCCTTCCGCAACCCCCTCCCCCTCCGCCACCTCCCTCCTTCCAGCCCACCACTTCGGGCTCGATGGATTATGCGAACTCGCCGTCAGCGGACTTCAACTTCATTTTTGAATTTGTAGCTCATTTCGTCGCTCCTATGACGGAAGGGCGTATCTCCATTGAACCGACTATTTTCCAAATCACGTAAGCGCCGTTCGCTATTTTGGTGGTAGAGGGCCAGAGGGGTTGTTATTTCTTGGCATTCTCTGGTATAATCAATCATGTCTGATTTGAAAAATATAGTCCTCTTAAAGAACTTACATTTTTTGGAATTCAAAGATTTTCAACAATAATAAAACGGGGCATTCGCAATTTTTGCGCTTACATAATTGGAAAATAATCCGTTCAATTTCCGTGTGAGCCGTATTCTCCGCATTACTCTAAGCTCTGTGGGACTCATGTTGGAATAGAGATACTTTTTTTGTGTCGGATCAACTGAAAAAACTCGTTTTCTCGACACTGTTATGTGTTTAATTGACCTAAACCGTATTTTTGTCTGAGACGTTGAGGCATGAAGAACGTGTCCTGTGAAACTTTTGTGTTCTTGTTTCCCTCCGAACTTTCAGAGGTTGTGACTTATGATTGGCCAGCGCATTGGATTACCGCCGAATCTAGTAGATCCAATCCTGGTGGTGTAACTTTTAAGGAAGTTGCCGATTTTCAACACAAAGATTTGGTCCTTTCAACCCGAAGATTTGTTCGAGATGACACATAAATCTAACACACAAAAAAATCAAGCAACAGCTTGTGTTTCTCCGTTTTTTATTTCCCGTTACCATATTAACACAAAATTTTGGTTACTTTTCTCAATGTGTTACTGCTTAAGAAAACTCATGGCATTAATGTTTCTGCTGAAGTGAGAGAAAAATAGTGGTTTCTTTACCATCATACACTCCAAATACAGTTTAATAAAATAATTTCGAAACTTTTAGCAACATTGCAACACTATCAGTCCTCTCCGACGAAACGCAATCCATGTATCAGTGAAAGCGTTCAGATTGTACCAGCGACAGATAACACAAACGGAAGGGATGAAAAAGTTTGATCCCGGAACTTCCATGGTTGTTCAAACAACGACCCAAAAGTTCCTTGCGTACGGACGGAAAAATTAGAGACAAATCCGAGGCATAACTTGCCCGGAAAAAAGTTCCCGGTTCACATACCCCCTCCACCCCCTTCCCTCCCCCTCCCCCGTCTTTGGTCGGGAACGCGAACGTCTCAAGAGCCGAGAGCGACTTTTTTCAAGTGCCGCATAATTTATTCATTAGGGTAAGCGGAGACTCCGGCGCTTTGTTGCTGAAAACGCGTAATTGTGTTTTTGGATGAGCCCCGGAGAACACAGGGTCATACGGAACACAGAGCTCATCTCGAGGTGCACTTGCGTGTTTTTAGCTTGCGAGACGGAGATTTCAAGACAGATGTTTCTCTCGTTACACGCAGCGCGTGGCCGGGGCTCCAAAGTTACATTCAAGAAAGTACTCTGAAGCAAGAAGGGCATAAGTACGTGAGGTTTTCGTTGGATTTACGCGGTTTTTGATCGGCGCGCGGGTACAAATGGCTACATCGTTTGCGGCTGAGACAGGTCGCCGACCGGCTTTTCTGAAAAAGGACGTAACTGCTGGCTCGGCCTTATAGCTTTTTCGTTGTTTTTGAAATAAGGCGTTCGGTCCCGCGACTTTCCCCATCGTTTGAAGGGTCTCCGCGATACTAATAGCGTGTAAGTAGTTGAGCTCGAATGAAAAAGCGCTGGTTATAAGTAGACTGTATTACAGAGAAAGAAACTGAGTTTTTTTTTTACTCATTTCAGAAACAACTTGTGCGCCATGGATTTTCCTGTACACGTAGGTGCTTGTTTAAATTAGCAATAATTGCATTCAACGGAATACACTTTGGGACGCACAACTTTTTTCGTGGATCCTCGAATGTAAGAAGAGTCGAGGGCTGATTATCAGTGGGTGTGTGTCGCTCTCGACTCAACTTTTCGTTTTTTTCCGAAAAACTTTTTTTCTTATTTTACGGTTCTTTTAGTTTTATCTCCTTTTTTTGCCTTTTTCTCCGTTCCCATCTCCCCGTTTTAGGTGAATAAAGTTCTCGCAAAAGTTGAGTATTTTCGGTAATTGTCGCGATTTCACTTTTCTTTGCTGGCAAACTGTATTACATACTAAAGGTATCACCTTACCGCATACCATGACAGGTGTTATAGATCCCCAGCTTACTATATAGTTGGATTGAATGGGTCTGTTTCAAGGTGTGGAGATTTGTGAATTGATCATTGATTTCAATGGCGAATTTCGTATAAAGAACGATGACACTACACTGGAAAAAAAACACATTGGATCTAGAGTCCAGGCTCTTGAAAACATTGACAAGAATAAATACTCTTGATTCAATCGGATTTTGCTTGAATCAAAACGAAATCCGCTTAAATCAAGAGGCTTGGTTCTTCTTGACTTAAGCTAGATTTTGATTGAATCAAGAGTACTTTTTCTTGTCGATTTTTTTAAGAGTCTGAACTCTAGATCTAACGTGTTTTTTCCAGTGTATAAAAACATCTTGAGATCACTTTCCAAACTCAAAACAAGCTGTTTTTGGAACAGACTCATTCAAAACTGTCACGTTTACGCGGAAAAGGGGTCCGGTACACAGTATATGACAAACCTGGTCTCTTCATCAAGCAGTTCCTGATTCCTTATGGAGAAATATATTGTAAACGATGGAGAGATCAGATTTGTCATGCACTGTGACGTCACAAGTGTATCGGATATGTTTTCGTTCCCGCGTAAGGGTGACTGTTTTGAAAATCCGAATTTTAGGGCGTTTTTAAATTCACGGGGAAAAAAACACATTTAATCTAGAGTCCAGACTCTTGAAAACATTGACAAGAAAAAGGACTCTTGATTCAATCAGATTTAAGCTTAAATCAAAACAAAATCCGCTTAAATTAAGACGCATGGTTCTTGATTTAAGCTAAGATCTGATTGAATCAAGAGTATTTTTTCTTGTCGATGTTTTTAAGAGTCTGGATTCTTGATCCGATGTGTTTTTCTTTCAGTGTGGTGTCAACGAAACATAAAACTTCCCTCTGTAACATCGTACGAATTTCAAGTCTTGTTTTTCTAGTGCTCACGGAGAAAGAAACTTCGTGCGTGGGACCCGTCTGGACTCTAGATCCAATGAGTTTTTTTCCAGTGTGGGTCCGGAAGGGCTAAGTCTGTCAGACTGAATTGAAGAAGTCGCCGTTATAAACCAGACGTATTACATCAAATCAGAAATCTTGCGCTTTTCCGCGAGAGCACGAGCGAAAGCAGGGAAACAAAGAGACAACCGTCCTCCCGTTAAAAAGGGGGTGCATGGGGTGGAGCCGGTGGGGGTTGTTTATTGCTACCGTGCTGAGAGCAGGTGCACGTGCGGAAAAAAACGCAGTTTTATTGCTGGAACGTTCCGACACCGTGCCGTCACACACGGGAACGAAATTCCGGATTTAGGCGAGTAAATATTGGGACTGAGTAAATGAACGACCGGTGCAAAATTAGGACTTAGATCCTCAAATTTTCCAAAGCATCCTCGATTCCTCCCGCGCTTAAGATAAAATTTTGAAATTTTCATTGCGAAATTTGCGATTCTGCCAAATTTTTGCAAAATCCTTGAAAGTTTATTCATTTTCAATGAAATTTCATTTTGGTACCTATTTGGTCTATTTATTTCTGTGGTATTGAGTAACCTTCGGTTCAGTAAACTTGGTTAAATAGTTCTGAAGTTTTGCCTTGACTCCGTTTCAATAAATTTTTAGGATCACTTTTTTTCTCTCCCTCTTTTCCCCTTTTTTCCTTCTTTCCACTCCCCCCTCTTCCCTTATTTTCCTTCTTTCCCCCTTTTTTGCTAAAAGAGGGGGGGGGGGAGGGGGGCGTGCCACCATAGCGCATTCTCCTGGATCCACGACTGGTGCGTCGCAACCCGTGACACAATATCGGCTCGTTTCAAACGCGCCCGGCAATCCAGCCCGGCGCGGCGCGGTGGAAGCCGAGAGGCAATATGCATAAGTGACGACGAAGTACTCGGGGGGTGGGGGAGGAGGGGGGCGAGCCGGCTCTGTAATTACCTGGATTGCCTGCATTCCGTCAGTCGAGACATTGCATTCACCGGCGCTGAAATTTCCAGCCGGGGGCAGAAAAATAGGCAGGCGACGCACAGTGGATCGAGTAAATCAGAGGGGGTCGGACATGAAAATTTGACTAAAACTGCAAATTTTGATGTTTATCTCGTCACATTTTAAATTTTAAGGGATGCTTCTAGAAGAAAATTTCACGAGAAAACCAATGGAACTACTTTTAGAACCTCAAAGTTGTGTATAAACGGAGTTATAAGCGTTTAAAGTTTCCAAATTTTGTCCGACCTCTCCTATCGGCGCGATCCACTGTGCGACGGGACGGGTGGAAAAAAATTTCACTGCAGCGCTAACGTTGTTCCTCGGAACAATGCGCCCCCCTCCTTCCTACCCCCTACCCCCTCCGCACGCCGGTGTAACCTGTTCCTTTTACGGCCTCTCCAGGATTTTTTCCTCCGGCGCCTATCGCTAAACAATAAGGAAAATCTAGTGCACTGCGTTTGTCGGGGGCCAGGAGCTTTAATAATATTACTTACGAACAGCGGAGCCGGTTCTGAGTGGAATTCTACACCTCTCCTCCTCGAAGAAAAATATCATAAAGATAATGAAAAAGGAAAGAAAAAACGCGGCAAAAATTTCTAAGTCCTGATGCACTTATATCGTAGTTTCCCTTACGAAAGCACGTGGCTGCATTTCAATGTTTACAAATTTCCCCTGGCAGATTACTATTTTCCGTATGTCTGCACATGAGAGACCTGGTGGCAGGCTGGTGGAGCGTGCTGGGTGTTGTACTTTGAATGTTACAGGTCTTCCGAATACCAGGTCGCTCTGGATGGGTTTTCATAATATAATAACAGGAAGATTCGGAAAGGTAAATTCGGACCGTCTGCCAACGAGTTTGCGTCACGGAACGCTACCACTGTAAAATGCGATCCAAATTTACCGCTCCGGATCCTTCACGTAAACAGAGTGAACACCTATCCAGAGCTATCGCACAGAGTGACCTAGAAGTCCTGCACCACCCCTATAACCTCCAAGGTTTTTGTCTCTGCTTAGGGTGGCTCCTTCAAAGTTTTGGGGGTTCTGGGGCTCCCTAAAGTCGTTTCCTTTGATCTAGGAGCACTCACAAAATTTCAAGTCCCAATCGCAATTCGCCCAAAAGTTACAGGGGTGATGCCTGGTCCTACACTGAAAAAATAGTTCTGCTCATAGGACTCCTGCACCTTCTTTGTTACAGCAACATAAGTCTCCGTTATGAGGACAGAGTACTCTGTGCTCACGACCAAAGTTCAGTTCTCACAACAGAAAAGTTCTGTAAGTATGACGAAAAAAGTACAAGAGCCCTACTTTGGGAAAAAAAAAACTTATTGGATCTAGAGTCCAGACTCTTAAAAACATCGACAAGAAAAAATACTCTTGATCAAATCAGATTTAAGCTTAAATCAAGAACCAAGCCTCTTAATTTGAGCGGATTTCCTTTAGATTTAAGCTTAAATCTGATTGAATCAAGAGTCCTTTTTCTTGTCAATGTTTTTAAGAGTCTGGACTCTAGATCCAATGTGTTTTTTTTTCCAGTGTGTGAACAGAAGGTTCTGTCATTAACACCGACTATTTTTTTGCTCGTAGTGGTACAGGACTTCTGAATCACCCTGTATAGCGTATACTCTCAGGCTACGAATCCAACCCTACGACCTGGCAACGACCACTCCGCCCGATTGCCCCCGTACTGCCGCGTCAGGGAGGAAAGCCGTAAGTGCATTTCCGTATGAGCCGCCGTTAGCAGGTGCTCTTATGTGCCTCATCGTTCATCCCAGACTCCATTTACGGCTTTTTCCCATACCACTCCATCGTCGCTTTCGCTCGACGACGCGCGACGCGCACACCCACGGATTCGACGATGCAAATCCGCTCGCGCACCGGGCGCGGGAACACGGCGAAGCGACTAATTACACCGTCGGAGTGTTAAAAGTCGTGTGAGCATCTTTTTACGAAAATTAGCCGCCGTGCGAAACCATGCGTTCGCCTCGCACTCCCCCCCCCCCTTCCAACCCCCCGTCCATCGCCCCCTTCCACCCTCCATGTTACGAGGATCTAGGCGAACTACTCTCGTAAATTAACGGGGGGTTTTTGAAAAAGCACGAGTGAATTTTCACGTGAGCCCTGGAGAGCTTGTGTTCTTATGATCTGAATGGATTGTGTTATGATAGGCATGTGTTTCATTAGAGGAGACTCGTTTAAACGCGTCAGCGCTGATTAGTTTGACGTTGGGGTTGTTTTGTGCAAGTGGTTTTTTTAATCTGTGTCTTCTCTCCCGAGCGGGGATAGAATAGCTGGTCTCAGGCGTGAAATAGTCGTATATGTGCAGAAAAAAATAGTTGGCAAATAGTAGAGTTCTGGAATTGCGTGTTGATGTCGTCAGCTGCAATTCAGAGATTCTAAACTGTTTAGGAATAAAGCTACGTTGAAAGTTGGCTCGTTTGATCACAATTCCCCTTAAATTAACGAGATGTTTTTGAAAAAGATCTATTGTGTTATCAAGTTAGTTCCAGAAGGCTTTATCAGCAAATGCAAATTATGTTACACCAACGATGTTTCTTGAATTTTTCCATTTAAGTAGTGTCATTTATAGACACTTTCAGATCTCGTTTAGGAAAATGTAAATTCTGTTGTGTTATACGCTCTTGCTCGTGAAATTTTGAGGGGAATCCCTGTTGCATAGCGCCATGCAGCGCTATAGCGCTGTAATTCATTATTGTTTTGTAGGCCAATTTGAATTGCATCTTGCAAACAGGAAGAAAGTGCATTCTAATGTTGTTAGGATTGTGCAGCTTACATCCTTTTCAATGAAATTAAAGGAAACATGAAAAAAATTAAAGTTCTAAAGGTAATTTTTGTCTCGAATTGATAGTTTATTGAGAATAAAGATACAACTTGTTTAGATGATTAGTTTATATTCCATACAAAATCTCAGCGACTTATGAATGATCTTGGATCTTTTTGGCAAAATGCAATCCATTTGTAACAAATTTTACGGAAATTTGTTTTTTCTTTAACTTCATCCTCGTGAAATTGATACTTTTCACACATAATTAAGTATTCAAATAGTGGGCCCCTCTACCTCTCCCAACATCCGTTTCCTATCGAGGAACATTAACCCCAACATCGATGTATCTCACTTCTCAATTCCTACATCACGTGCCTCAAAAAAGCCATAAAAAGGTTTTTCTTTTTATTTTACGACCATACGTGCCTGCGTACCGTGTATTTTCATGTGTTAGTGAGGGTGTGCCTCAGGCGCGGGGAGGGGGGGGGGGGCGATCGGAAGCTGCGATTGGGACCGAGCGAGGGCACAAGTCGTGAGTCCTTTAAAAAATGCGAATTAAAAGTTTCAATCGGAGGGCGGGAGGGGTGGTTGGAAGGGGTGGGGGGTGGAAGCGTGCGCTGAGGGTTGATTGAAAAATTGAATCACGATGCGTGAGGCCGCGACTGAGGTCCCTGCGGAAAAGCCAAGACGCGGGCCACGCGCCCTTGCACAGTCGGAAAAAAACAGCCGATCTAGCGCCGAAAAAGTCTTGACGCGCGGGGCGTTCACTTTCCCATTGATTTTTCACACTCAATCGGTCTTATATATCTAATCATACACTAACAATAACATAATGCGCCGATTTTTTGTAAATTAAAGAGTTATTGAGCCAAATTTAGTCATGGAATTAGCTATAATTTACTTTCCTTGAGACTGTTTTGGTTTGTGGTATTTGATCAGCCAGTATAGAGTAAAATAAAACATTTCTCGTCGTTTATGCTATTGTCGGTTACTTTTTTCATTATCCTGTGCAAGTATCTTATGTTCCCACCTTTTTTTTTGGAAAAGTTTGTGTGCCTATGTGTTAGTGTTTCAAGGTGAAGTTATGAGTAAGAATGAATTTAATCCGCATCGTATTACTAAAGATGTGAATATAGATAAGATTGACATAGTAGGTAAATGGCATGTATTCAATATTAAGATCAAATGAGGAGAAAAATCACACTTGAAATTTTAAATTTCCTAAAAAAAACCGTTGCACAGTGGAACAGCTATTACCAATCAACGGATAATCACGTTTCCTATTTTTTTTTCTCATTCCTGTTAAGATAACAATTAAGTTCCGAACATTTAATTTACCATGAAGTGTTCTAAAAGAGGAAATGTAATAGTGGAAATCCATATTCTCATTTTACCAATACACATTATTTTCATAAAGGTAAAGTGAAGTATTGTCATTATTCGGAAATGTTGGCAATTAATTCCTTTCGCTCAATGCATCTAATGTTTTTCTCCTCAAGACTTAATGTGAAGTAAAACCATTTTTTTAGTGCAGCAAGTGTCAAGTAAAACTGAAAATATGCACGGAGTTAATTAATAAATTTTCTCCTCCGGGCAGGATCGAACTCACAACATTCACAATAGGAACTGAGTGATCCTACCAACTAGGCTATCGTTTCAGCTCAGACTGAAGTGCTGAAACAGTTGTTTATAAGCACTCGTTGCCTGAGTTGCGCGCGCAGCGCACTGCGCACGCACTCTCCCCATGCGACTCTGTGATCTGACGCCAAACCCAACGGTTCACATTCATTCTGAGCACATGTCCAGACTTAGATTTCATCGAATTTCTCTAAAAGGCTCACGAAGGCTGGTTTCAACCAAGGATTTTTGTAATCTTGATAGTATGACGAGTACGTAGATGTAAATATCTCCGTGAATCTGTGTGAATCTTGGAAGATGCAGTCTTTAGAAGTTTGAATTTGTGACTTCTTCGGAGGCTAACTTTAAAAAATTGCTGTAGATCAAAACAGTGTATATAAGAGACAAAAATGGTATCCTTACTTTTAGAAAGGTCAGTTATTGTAAAAAAAAATCAAAAGTAACTACATGACGCACTTCAACATACACACGAGGCTACTGAACGTACACTCTCAGAGGCGGTCCTCCACCAGCACTGCGCTATCCGGTGCGTTTCTAATGATTATCATTGATAAAATCGACCGTATGAAGTAAAACATGACTGATTCTTGATCAGTAGATCCTCAGGAACACATACATACCAATTTTGGCCATTTTCATTGATGTCGAATTTCCGACTTTTTCGGCGCTAGATCGGCTGTTTTTCCCACTGTGCCTTGTCGCCCGATCAGCCCTTCAAGTTCCTCGCAAGGGGGATCGTCCAGGATCGGCCTTTTGACAGGGATCGTGGTGTTTGGAGAAAAGATCGAGTATCGTTGGATTTTTTTTAGGATTTTCAAGTTCTTGAATATCCTTGAATTAGCAAGCATTGTCAGAATTGGACTGCGTAACCAGGGTGTCTACAGGTTCCGGAAGATCCGAAAGTCCTGAAAAAGTCAAGAATTTGCATGACCGGTCCCGAGGTCACGATTAAGTCCGGAAATTTAACTTGAGGTCCCGAAAAATTTAAAAATTCACGGTTTCCGCGAGTACAAGCGCAGTTATCACGTAGGAAAGTGTCATGGATTCCTTTAGCCATCAGCAATTTTCATGAGGATGGACTCGATTTTAATTAAAATTAGCAGTAAGTGTAGACCCTGACTTGGCAAAAATACTCCGAGGGTCCAAAAAAAGTTCTGAAAAAGTCCTGAAATTGGTTTTCAAAAACCTGTAGACACCCTGGTCAGCAGAAAGGTACCAAGGCACATGAGCTATCACATAGCAACTTTTTTGAAAATTTAATGAAATTTCAGAAACTCTTTGGAATTCTATTGAAATTTCAAAAGAAAGATAGAAAATAAGAAAAGAAAGAAAGAAAGAAAGAAATTAGGAAAGTGAAAACTTGGGTAAAATTTCAAGGGCAATCTCAGCCACCCAACCAGTAGGTAGATCAACAGTTGAATGTTGAAGTCCCAAAAGTAAACGCTCTCACCATCACCAAGATTCCAGTTGAGGGTCCGGGTCCCTTGTCTCGATTAAAAATGTCTCTAAGTGGCCAAGATCCTTTTTCTCGTGAACAGTCACACATTGGTGCGTAGGGCCACTTTTGAAGAAATGAATTGATTACATTCCCAATGTGATTGGAGGGGGCTCTTTATCTGTGAACAAATTCCACGGTTATATGTAACGTTACACACGAGACATGAGATGCCAAACTTCAAAAAGTGAGAATTATACGATAAGCCGTAGGCAGTAGAATTGTTGCGCATATTTCAGAACGTGAAGAACAACTCTTTCGCTCTACATAACTGTTGTAACAAGGTGGTAAAATAGTACCACTGGGTCTCCACTATTTCGTGGGGAAAGCAAGGCCGAATAATTTCAAAAACTTCAATCAGAGTAAAACATTTGAACTCCACTCCAAGGGTATGAGTACACCGAAAAAGAAGTGAAGTTGATGTAACATTCTCGATGTAAAAAAATTGTGCGAGAACTTAAAAAATGCTGAATTACCCGCTACACTGGAAAAAAAACACATTGGATCTAGAGTCCAGACTATTGAAAACATTGACAAGAAAAAATACTCTTGATTCAATCGGATTTTTGCTTGAATTAAAAGGAAATCCGCTCAAATTAAGAGGCTGGGTTCTATCTTTTAAAAAATCAGTTATGAAAATTAAAGTTAGAAATTTTAATTCAAAAAACGTAAATACCTCCGTTATGCTTACCACCTCCATGATTTTAACTTCAATTGATCCAGATTTGTTGATTATTTAAATTGATTTAAGCTTAAATCTGATTGAATCAATAGTATTTTTTCGTGTCGATGTTTTTAAGAGTCTGGACTCAAGATACAATGTGTTTTTTTCCCCAGTGTACAGTTCTTACTTAAGCAATGCCAAGATGTAAAACTAACTGCTGTAACAGGTAATTCAGCATTTTATGAGTTCTCGCACACTTTTTTTACACCCAGAATGTTAAATCAACTTCACTCTTTTTGGTGTACAAGACTAAGGGAGAAGAGTGTTCAGCTCAGGCAGATTCATTAGAAGGAGACATTATTAATCCGATTTTTCAATCGAGGATTTGTCGTCCACTCAGTTCCCGCGAAACTCGGCAGCCCAGCATCCCCCAACCCCTTCTCCACGGGTGTCACCACTAGCATGAACACTATCACGGTCGTCATTGTACATATGCCAACTTAATCAACTCAAGTGCATTAGAATACGGACGATGGGCGCCGACGCCGGCCGGGGCGGGGGGTGTTTGGGTGCGCGCGCGTGACTGCCACGCGCCGGGTGGCCCCCGCCCCCCGTCCCTCCCCTCGAACCGAAGTTCAAGATGCAAGGGCTAACCTCTGATTTGAGCCGATGGTCTTCCCGAAGATTCAATGATCACTGATACGATCGGTTCGGACTCGTAGCTTCCGGCTTAAGCCGTTGACTCAATAGGCAAGACAGTGATGTTCCGTTGAGTTTAAATTGAGGCTGTTGTAAAATTGTTAGTGTTGCCATTTCCCGAAATTAATGCCAAATTTCGGAATTTTTGTGATTTCTCGGAACTTCACGCAGATTCTTCGATGGGCCACCAGGCTAAATTAAGAGGTTGGCCACATGGGCCGCGACCCATGGCGGCAAATCTAGGGGGCGGCAAATCTTGCAATTTTTTTAAATGTAGGTGTAAAAAAAAAAAATCGGATTTAGAAAAAAAAATTACAAACGAGAAAAGGCTACAAAATCTCTCATTTCCTGAGAGAATAGTAATTTCTAATTTTGTCGTCTTTCAGTGATATACAAGAGGCAGCACCTTCAATAAGTAGAGTTAAGAGAGAAACCAAACACTCAATTTGGCCTGGAACGGCGCGACTTAGGGAGAAATGATGACGAGGACTTGAGATGAAAAACAGAGGCCCTCGGAGCGGCAATCGGCATGTAACACATATTAGCGCCTACAAGACTGCACGAATACCTCACGCATTGCATCAAACGAAGTGCGGTTATTGTGGTCAGCGTGAAACGGATAGCGCCTACAAGATTGCATGAATACTTCACGCATTGCGCCAAACACAGTGCGGTCAGCGTGAAACGCATAGTGCCTACATACTGCGTGAATACTTCACGCATTGCGTCAAACACGGTGCGGTCGGCGCGGCGGCGGAAGTTAAAATCATTAAACCAAATTTTGTGTTCGTTCTTTCATAATTTTTTCGTTCATTTCTTATGAATGAAAGGCCTTGTCCATTAGAGATAGGTTTAAGAAACTTGACTTTCGCGCAAAGTTCCGTGACGTTTTGCTAGTAGTGTTGACAGGGCTTTCTCAAAAAATGTGTTTAACACGAGTAAACGCGTCTTATGCACCCCTTCCCCGCTAACACGTTCACTTGATTGTTTTTATTGATGTTTCAAAACGAATGAGAAGGGGGCGGCAAAATATAGGCGGCCCATGGGCGGCATGTAGGTAAATCCGGCCCTGCAGTTCGGTTTGGTTCGTAAGCGCGGAGCGTGAATCAAATTTGCGATTTCTAGAACCTACAAGGAACTTTTTACAAAGTTTGAAAGTTGATTTTAGACGGACACAGTGGTACGTACGATAGTAACCCAAAATTCTCCAGAAGACTACCGGTAAGGATTCTCTGCAGAATTCAACCGAGAGTTACCAAATCTCCAAGGAATGTCAAGAGGGCTGATTGTTGAAAGTGGCCCCCCTCCCTCGCTGGCACGTTCACCTGATGGTTTTTATTGATGTTTCAAAACGAAGGATATAAGGGGGCGGCAAGTAGGAAAATCCGGCCCTATGGGCCACTAGATAAGGTATGAATTGGACAACATTTTGCAATAAGGAACCACTGTTTCTCTGGCTCATTTTAGAAACAACTTATGTGCCATTTGTTCCCCTATGCAGAAATGTGTTTTTATGGAGGAGCCAAGGCTAGTGGTTCCTTATTGCAAAATATAATCCAATTGAAACACTAGGTATAGCGTGATTTCTCTTCAAAATTTTATGAAGAAAACTAATCAGACGACGGGAAGTCCGGAAATCAACTCCTACACAAGATATATGAGTATTAATAATTAACATTAGTTAAATGCCAAAAATACAAATGACATCATTTGTAAGATCCAAGTCCCGTTTGAACTGTATTAAAAATGCTTGCTAGTATCTTGTTCAGAAGTTGACTTTCGATCTTTCCGTTGTGTGAATAGTTTTCTACGTAAGATTTTGAAGAGAAACCATGTGACGCTTTCTTCTGGTTCAGACTTTGACTAATTGCCCACTGTCGGATTATTCCGGAGTTACCAGCTATTCTCGAAATGTCGGGGTTTCTCGTCATTGACCGATTATTCGATCAAATTGATGATTTCGGTCAAATTTGACGATCCTCGGAACCACATCCGGGAACTTTTTTTCGAACAGGACTTGTTCAACGAAACTTACTGATCGTCACTTCTAACAACATAAAACAAACAACTTCGTAAACATAATAAAAGTGGAGATTATTGCGTCATTTCCCTGCCAAAGTAACTTAAGCACCATGCGACGTTAAAAAATTTCCGCCGCCATTTAATTTTTTTACGGAAAAATTGTTCAAATAAGCTGTCCGAAATCACTGAATTTTCTTTGTGCTGCCGATATAATTCCGTAAAAATTTCAAACAGATTCAACCAACAATTTCTCTGTCAAAAATAAAATGGCGGCGGAAATTTTGAAACGTCGCATGGCGCTTATAATACTTTGGCTGGAAGGTAATTTGTGATACTTTGGCCGGTGGGTGACGATTCCAACTAAGATACGCGGTTTTGCAGTTACAAGATTGATGTGTATATCCAGTCCTGAATTATTGCACACGGTTCTTCTCCTCAAAGTCAAAGCTCTCGAAAGTCCCGTTGGGTTAATTCCATCCAATTAAGCGCGAGTACCTTCCGAAGCCGGGGCCGGGGGCCAACGGCTATTTTTCAGGGCAAACAAAGGGCCCGGGCGGGGCGGGGGCGGGGGCGGCTCAAAAGAGCGAAATAAGAGGCGCTAGGATTGAATAATCAATCGCGGGCGGGAGCCGGAGCCGGAGCCGGAAGGAGTCAGGAAAAATGGAGGAAAGACCCGGCCCCGTCCCACAAAACCGCGTAAGTGCAATGGAAAGTCAGCGGAGGTGTGCGGTTTGGCCGGGAGGCGCCCGGTTGGCTGCGGAGCGTGAGCGCTGATTACGTAATTAGTTTACCCGGCTTCGGGGCGGGCCTTGGGGGGCGGGAAGGCGGGGGGGGGGCGCCGAGCAGAGCAACCGAATCATTTGATTACGGGGATAAAATGGCTTTTAAAACAGGAGATAACGCGTACGCGGAATAAAATCCCGGCGCGGGAGAGTGCTCCGTGCTCGCTCGGGGCGCCGGGCGTCGGGAATACGAATGAGGCCCCGCCGCCGGGCTGCCACGTCGACCCGCCCTAAGAATATCAGGTAGAAGGGGGTGGTGAACGTGTTGCAGAGGAGGGAGGACTCACTACCTTCAAAGAGTTAGCAGCCAAAGTTTTTTCGAAATACTGCAAAGTTGGACAAAAAAATTGCAGAGTTGGATCAAAAAACTGCAAACTCGGACCATTAAATTGGAAAGTTAGACTCACAAATTGCAAAGTAGGACCACAAAATCGCAAAATGGGACCACAGAATGGGCCTGTTGCATGCAAGAGATACAGCCGCGCGAATAGACTTTTCAGAGGTTAAATGACACAAAAATTACGATGGTCACATTAAAAAAGTCTGAAATACACTCCTTACTGCGCAATTTTGTGATGTTAGGAACGCGCTTTTTCAAATTTCCCGCGCCTGGGGGCAGTTTTCTAATCACCAGAAACGAGAAAACGGCAGGCTCGGTGATTTCCGGAAGATGCCGAGTCGTTTGTTGTTGTTGTTATTTTTCCTTCAGTTTGTTTACAAACTCAACGTGATCTCCTACAGTGGTCCATTTACGCTTTATGCGGTAACCAAATCGATCAACTTTAAATATCCAACCCAATCCTTCTACATTTCATTTCACGATGTCACGAGCTCCAATTTTTAGGTTATGTTGTCAGTTTTAGTTGACCGGAAATAGCCGCGAGTTGCCGTTAATTGTTTCCGTTAGAAAACTGCCCCCAGACGCGGGAAATTTGAAAAAGCGCGTTCCTAACAACACAAATTGCGCAGTAAGGAGTGTATTTCAGACTTTTTTAATGTGACCATCGTAATTTTCGTGTCATTTAACCTCTATAAAGTCTATTCGCACGGCTGTATCTCTTGCATGCAACAGGCCCATTGCAAAGTTAGACCAAAAAATTGTAAAGTTGGACCGCCACCAATTGCCGCTCTGGTGTCTACCAGTCCGGAAATAGAAATGATTTTTATAGGACGGTCCGGAAGTACTGAAAAAGTGCGCAAATTCCGCAAGAAGGTTCAGAATTTTTTCCTCCGTTACCACGCGTGTTTTGTTTTTTTTTTTTTTTTTTAATAAAGCTAAGAAATACGCAATCCCCCCCAAGATGATTAACCGACGATGACCCGTCGATTCTTAAAGTAGTATTTGCCTGCAAGATTGCGATTGTGCTATGAGTTAATCTTTAAGCCACCGATGAATTTTGTGGCTAACGTCATTTTTGTCGCGATTCAAGCGAGGATTTCAAATTTTCGAAGTTTCTCAATTTTGTCAAACGGAAGTCTTGATAAAGTACGAATTTTTTCGTTTGAGGAGGCACTGAATTTTCTGGGGACTTGCTGAAAAAACACTGTAAAAGTACCAATTTTGGCCAGGCCTGTTTTAGTTGACCACCCTACTCAGGTTTCAGGGTTTAAACAAAACTTTATGATGAATAAATTCCTTTGCAAAAGTTCTAGTTTGGATTTAAAGCTAATTTTGGAAATGAAGCGCTGCAACGTTTACATTTTTTACCATTGTAACATTCTAATTTTGGAAGTGCGTCGGTTGAAAAAAACTACCTTTGTAGTTGCTCCCTTTTTATTTTTTGAAACGAATCAACACCAACTGGTAACACGATTCTAAAATCACACCTACAACCTTAAATCAAAGTCAATATTTCAACCAATAGGAGCGTTCCATTTACCCTTTGTATCCTTATCTATAGCTTTGTCAATCAATTTCAAATATTAGCAAGCGAGACAATATTTTTAGAGGCCTTGCACAAAAATCCAAGCAATGTAACCGAGAGAGGCAGAAGTCAAAGTCGGAGGTCAAAAGCCACTATTTGCTTAATGATGTTTGATCAGTAACTTCTTGAGCGGACAACAAAAAAGGCAGTGCGCCTACAATTTTTCGTAATGAAACACGGGCATCCCTTGAGTACGAATAATTGTATTCAGACGTTGTCATTCATAAACAGAGACAGTAAAGTTTAAAGACCCCGCACTAACAATCTAAGAAATGTATCGAGCGAGGCAAATGTTAAATTTGGAGTCAGCGCCACTGCTCGCGTCATGATGGTTAATAAGTAGCTCGTTCAGCAAGAAAGCAACAAAATTCGCTGTATTAATGACAGATGAATGTGTGGCGAGCACTTTGCTGGGCGAAATTTTTGCAAATAAGGTCAGATTAAAAAAACAAATTACTCAACTCCGTGGTCATAATTCATCATAGGCGTATTTTTTGCGGAGACAGCACCAACACCCCAACAGGTTGCGAGAACAAGCAATAATCGCATTTTGGCTCGATGGTGTTTTTTGTTGTGGGGGCGGGGCGTATTTACGCGCGCCTTTGGGTATCATCGAAGGAACATTATTGTGCAACAACTGCAACGTGTCTCAGAGGCAAGTTGTCGTGTATTATTTCCCAAAGCAACGACTGTTTGCTCACCTGAAATTTGAAATTGCCTCTCATTGCTGTTCGGAACCGAGTGAAATAAGAACAAGAAATAAAAAACTGAAACACTTTGTTGTTTCGAACAAAATACGATTCATCAGTCAAATCCGAGCGTTAACTTTTGGAAGTACCGGTATACACTGCAGGGTGCAGCTAATATGAGCAGTGAGTAATCGCTTAGAGGTTCCCCGTCCCACTAAGTTTACGGTTGTTGTACTTTGCGGTTTGCAAGCGCTGACGACGGAATTTTGGGCCTCTGGATCCAACCGGCGGTTTACGGCTACTAGCGCACATTGAAAACATCAGCTCCCCTCGAGTGAGATCGTATCGTGAAAAAAACTACTTATCTATCGGTTGATGATGGGCGACTTTTTTGTCTGCTTTTTTTGTGGTTTGTAATGTCGAATGTGGCTAATAAATTTATAATGTTCCCAAGGTTTGTAAGTATCAGAAACGTATCTAAGATCTAAGCTGTGTTCTTGCTTTTGAGAACCAGATTTTTCATGGTGGATAGTAAGTGACGCAGAAAACGCCTGCAAACCGAAAAGTAAACAACCGGTCTACCGTTAGCTGACGACACCTCTTACTATAGTTTTTCCGATTGCTAAGAACATTAAAAAAGCTTTTTTCTAAATAGGGCGATGATGAGTGTAAAAACGGCAAAATGAATTTATGGTCGCGGCTACAGCGAGTCTTCATGTAGAGCACGCCGTCTACGCCTCAGCCTGCGAGTCACCGAAGCAGGTCCTCCCGTAACCAGAAATTTGGATTCGTTCTCGCGCTCTTTCCCCCCCCCCGGCGTGACCCCTCAAGGGTCCGTCCGTACGATATTGGCGCGTCGGAATTCCCGAGCTGAGGGTTCGATTGCCCAGAAGGGGATTGAGATGATTTGCCGTGCTTTTTTCAGAGGTTTTGTGCTATATCCGTATCCATCTAGATCACCTAAATGAATAGAAAAGAATTTTGGGAGTCTCATTTTTCTCAGGCATGCAAAAAGAGATGCCATCATGATTTGGGCAAATGCTGCAAAACTGTGACTCTATCCACACTTTAATTTCCCTACCAGGACAATAAGGTCTATGGGAATCTGGTCCTACATATGTTTTATTTTCAAAGTATAATTGGAAGAAAATAGGAATGAAGTATTTGGTTTGAATTGGCCCCGAACGTTTTTTTCCATGGAGAGATGATTAAGAAGCCGAAAATGAACGTCTATAATGAATGTTACTTCGTTTTAGGCATCTGCTAAACGAGCGTTTATCCCCGACCGTGTTTCTTTTGTATATATCTCAGATCAAGGCAAAAGCACAGTCTGAATTGTTATATCCACTCGTCTGTTTATCTTCAGGTGCAATAGAGTATTACCTTTCGCGGAACTGTCTCAGAAAACCGGGGAAGATTCCTAACCGAAAATGATAGGAGGCAGTTACCAAAACTCGATTCGCCCTGTCAACCAAACGAAGTAGGCAAAACGTGCGTGCCCAAGATTTAAAAATAGCTGGTGAATCTATTAGTTGAGTTAGTCATAGAGGATAAAATTAAAACATCCATTCCATGCAGCGTCGGTAAAAGTCTTGGCAATCCGCAGCTTAGTGCTTATAAGTGTTAAGACCCCTAACCCCAAACCCAGTGAGATAACAGATACTCCCTGAAAGACCTCTTCGCTCAGTGGGTGTCCTATTGTCGAATTTTTCCGGACGAAGCCTCAAGTGGACTTTTGTCCAGCTATATTCCATTCCTGGTCCTGACCCGCGGTGGCGGCGTGCTGCCGAGCGCGAAACGCGCACTGACGCCTTCAAACCTAAGGGGCGAATACTTCACAGCTATTGGCGCAATGTTTTGACGTATCCCCTTAGGTTTGTTAGGCGTCAGTAAAGTCAGATGGTGACTTGTAATGGTATTGTTTAAAAATAAGTGTAAATGTAAGTAAAAAGACTTTGTGCATGACTTATTACTGTAAACTGGTTTGAGGTTATGTGTGCACTGGCCAAGCATCATCCAATGCTGCGTGGTACCAATCAGGATCTAGCTCCTGGCGATTTTTTGCAGGACCGTAGTGAGATGGAGACAGGCTCAAATTGGTCGGGACCATTGTTCCGGATGTATCGTTTATAGATAAACGATTCATTTTGGGATCGTCCATTTGGACCAGTGGACGCAGGGCCTTTTAAGGCGTGCCCTGCATTTGCTTCTGAAATTAGATGATTGAGAAACTGGGTCAGAATACTCAAATTGAGATTGTGGCATGGTGTGAGGGCTTTAGGCGATTTAACTGTTGTTTCTTACGTAAAAGTTCGCGAGAAACCATGATGCCACAGGGTTTTCTCTGAAATCAACTCCCAAGCTCAAAAAAGCTCTCGAGTTGAAGCCAAAATGGAGGGGATATCCCCGCTATCCCTAAAGTCCACCTTTACATCAAACAAACTCTCCATGCAAAGATAGTGAGCAATACATTAGGAGGTTTGCCGTGTTTCAGATTGTAGAGTCCCCGAATGAAGTGGCAGCCCTGGCAATGTATTTGCTCCCTATTTTTGCATGGAGAGTTTGTCTTGATGTAGAGGATGGCCTCTCAGGGTAGGGCGGATATCCCCTCCATTTTGGCCTCAACTCGAGAGCTTTTTTGAGCTTGGGAGATGATTTCAGAGAAAACCAGTGGCACCATCGTGTTTCTCACGCGAACTTTTACATAAGAATCAATGGTCAAAATCCGCAAACTCCCGCCTCACACCAGGCAACATGCGTCCATTCTATCTATGTTCTACGTACTGGGTCCTTGACATTGGATAAATCTTCCTTACCCGCGAAGGTGGTCGTGTAGTGGTCCTTTCCCCCCGGTTTATGTCCCGCTAGAGACATACGCCCGTCGTGAGCAGGGGCCCGGGCGTCTGGGCGTAAAATTGGTATGAACGGTAATGTTATATCTGTAACAGTTTTATACAGCGCCGCGCTCGGCCGGGAGGGAGGCACCGGCGTTTCCGGCAAATTGGAAATAAGGCGGAAAACTGTTTATGTTTTTCCTCGTCCAGTTTTCCCCTCGACGGGTGCTAGCCGGTCGCAGCCACACTCCATTGATGCGCCTTATTTTTTCTCCCAGACGGGGCCTCGACCCCCTTCGCTCCTGCCATCCGCCTGCCCGGGGGGCCAATAACCCCCGCATCCCACGTTGGCCCTCCTGTTCGAGTGGAGTTTGTTTTGTGGCGCAGGGAGCAGTTCCGAGCACCCTCGGCGAATTATTGCGCTCTCTTGGTTTTCTTTGTCGTTTCGACGGGTGTTTTTCTTTCGGCCGTTGTTGCGTCTGCGTTTGATGTTCCTTCGGGACGCTGGGTACTTAGTTTGCCGATAGCAGAGGTGGTAAAGACAAGAAAACAACTCCAAAACTGCGCCTGTTGGAAAACATTCAACTAGAGCCCCAAAAAAGAGGTATTTCTTCTAGAAAATGGCGCCAAGACTCAGGGGCGAATGATGACGCCATTGGGTAAGTCCTGGAATACAGTTCCTAACCCTTCACAATCGCGTATAAGAGATTCGCGCTTTTTAAGGTTCCTCCTGCATTCGAAAAATGTTACTGACGGGCGACAGCTAACATTTTGCAAAGAGGGTCGTTCTATTCCAACGGCATTTGCGCACGACACAAAGTACTAGGATGCGACACAATATTCAACATACCTGGGCGCTTTTCGTCTGAGCGGGCGCAACGCTTCGTTTTCTTAGGAAGGACCATGGGGGTCTTTATTAACGCAGTGAAAATGTATAAATCTAAAGATGGCCGAGGTTGATAAAAAACCGCCTTCTCGTCACGTGTGGTTTTTGACGGATTGGGCGTTCGGTGCATGTTGAATATTGTGTATGTACAATTCCTTCGTGCTCAGAGGTGTGGCTGGAACGACTCCTCCTACGAAATTCCACGCATCGTGTTTTTTTGAATACGTGTTTGGGACATGCGGGAAGCCTAATAGAATCCTAATATTTTCATTCCTCATAGTGAACTAAACTTGCATACCGTTGAAATCGAAAGCTGTCACTCTGCTCGATCTTCAGAATTCGAATATCAAACCGCAATGGGTCCAAGAATGGCTTATGATAGTAGCGATTGCTTGCCGTAAAAAATGAGCAAATTTATGCGACATGCCCAGGTCAAAATATTGTGCATGTAACCAACAACGGATTCCAACGACCAGGTAAAAGGAACAATATCAGGTAAAAATCAGGGAACAGTGTAGAAATAGTGAAGGTAAAAAGAAATTTTGGCAACCCTGAGAATTTGATCTATAACCACCTGTTTTTGACCGTGTCAGCGGAAGTCTTCTTACCGGATTCCTTTGGCAACTTAATCCTCTTCGCCCGCTCCGTCCATCGTGGCAACAGAAATTTTATCCCTGGGAAGCGGTCGGCTTGCGGCGGTCCCGCCCGGCGCGCGGATGCGTGCCCTCATATGAATCGAAAGTAATGTCCCATTGGAATAATACACTCGCTATATTATCGCATGTAAATCAAATTTTTGAAGGGTTAAGGTAAGCCACGTTTTTTGCCGGGTGACTGCGGTTCCGACGGGTGGTGCCGCCGGTGATCAGTCTCGATACGGTCACCAGGAATTTATGACGTGTGTGTCGGCCGTGGGTTCCCTCTTCTATGTCCTTTCGCGGTCCAGAACCCTCCCGTGCGTAGGGGTTGTCAAGAGAACCACCCCGCCATTTTCGGGAATCCTAGGAGTTTGTTGAAAAACTTGGTGTTGTTTTTATATGCGATTGTGACGAGGAGCGCGTTGTAAATACGACAGCCGCCCTAGTAATAGGGGATGTTGGGATTTTTGGGAGACTCCAGCAGTTATGCTTGAAAATAAGTGGTCTCGAAAGAAAATTGTTTAATCGAGACACACGTATGGATTTTGGGCAGATTCCAGCAGTTTATCCTTGAAAAATAAGTGTCTCTAGAAGAAAATTGTGAATGCGAGAGTTACACGTATTTCAAGCCTTTAGGGGAGGAGATCAAAAGTGACTTTTTCGAGACGAGGAACGTAACTCCTGTTAAGAGAACCGTGCATTTCGCACCAATACTATGTTTTTATGGTTTAGGCAGCATTTGTCGTCATGTTTACCAGACGGAGGAACTTATCCTCCAATCACAGGGTTTGCGCAAAAATGCCTCAAGATTATTCTTTTTTTTCTTCCGTTTGTTTTACAAGGAAAATGACTTTCCAATAACGGTTTCAAAAGTTGTGCCCAAGAAGCGTCGTAATCATAGAGGAATAAATCAATGTGAAAGTGTTTATTAATGAATGCCCGAAATTTCCGTGAAAGCGACCTCAAGCTTTTGTCAGTTGCAGATTAGTCGCTTCCGTGTGGCAAAATGTAAATTAGCGGTCGCTATAGTGAGGTCCAAGAACGATATAAAAGTGTAAAAGGGTGTCAAGAAGCCCAGAGTTGCGAAGCCCACCAACCCGATGATTGCTTAAGATTGATCGATGCGAATTATTGGTTTTGGAGAACATGTATCAGAATGCTTAACGTCGTCACCTAGTCCTAGAAGTGCACACTGGAAAGAAAAAACACCTTGGATCTTGAGGTCCCGAGACAGTCTTAAAAACCTCGTCATATAAAAAATACTCTTGATTCAAGTATCGGGAATTTTTGCCGCATAAATCAAGTAGACCAAGCCTGCTTAAGTTGTAGTCGGAGTTCCTTATTGATCCAAGCAAAAAATCTGATTTGAATTCAAGATTATGTGTTTTCTTGTCAATGTTTCAAGAGTCCTGGACTCTAGAATGTCCAATGTGTTAGCGCTCAGGCTTGATAGGGCATGCGCTTTTTGAGTTTCGACTGGTGCCTCTGAGTACTAGAATACTAGTCAAATGCGTTTAAAATGGCGCACCGAGCTTCAGACGATTTGTGAGGCTTTTTGGGGGGTGTCCTATTGTTAAAATAAATAAAGCAGTGAAAACTGTGTTTATGCTTTTATACGTAATTCGCATGTAGTTGCGATAGTTTGTCTATGGTAGAAAATTTCTTAGCGGTACGAGTAATTCTTATCGAAATTGATCGTTGAACTCGAAGAAGAAGCCTAAAAAAGAAAACGCGCCTGCTGAAGCTCAACGGTGAAGTTCAATTTCGGGAAAGCAAAAATATACTCGTTTAAGCGGTTTTCGCTTTTGTAACCTTTGTTATTGCTATCAGCTGATGTATTGTTTATTTCCATTTCCCAGCCGACGTCGACGCTGGAGTTTATAGGCACTGGCGGGTCCTTGCTTCACTAAATACATATGCTAACACTGAGTCGCTTTTCTAATACGACAGTATAAAACTTTTCCCCGCTGTTTTGTCTTTCAAGTGGGCCGTTGGGTTTCTTTTCAGTACTATCTCAGACAACACTGCGGACGGCACACTTACAAGGTGGTTTGTTCGACTCTCGTTGTCGACCGCGTCGAATCGAATGGCAAATTAGGTTGCGACTCAGTGCTGGTTGCTGATGCGGGAAAATGTGCGCGGCGCGGGGCCGGTCAGACCTTCAGCGCACGTAATTTACCTCCCGAACCCCGGACGCGGTGGGGCCGACGCGAGGGCTTTACTTCTTTTCAGCGAATAAATTGGCCCCGACTTTCTTGTGCGTTCGGCTCCGCGCGCCGCCCTTATCAGCGTCCTAAGTTACCCAGGGCCGTCGGCCGAAATTGAGCCCCCGCCTGCCCCGCAAGATGTAAATAAACACAGCCCCCCCCCGACCCCCTCAATCTTCCTTGCCGATTTTTGCTCGCCGTTCCCGCGTCCGTTCCCCATCGCCTCCGGTTCCGTTCCACGGCGGATCTATTTGTTTAGTAATTCCAAGAGAGCGGTAAGAAAACCAAGATGTTGTAGAAAAGTATCGACAAAATTGGCAACAAAGAAACGTTAGAGGAGAAAAAACACTAAGAAATGAGGCCCCGAACTGTACCGTAACAAGTGTAAAGAAGTTTAGAAATGGTGCCGGGTCCACACCGTTTCGCGAGGGAAAACAAAGTCCAAAAAATTTCAATTAGAACCAAGAAATTGTTGTACTCAGTGAAGAAGTTTTTTTGAGGATTTTTGTGATGTGGCCTTGTTGTTCCCCGCGGAAGTGATGTGTGTATCGCTGCCCCGCTTTCTCCGGACCTTGAAACTTAGAGGTTTAACAGTTAAACAACCCATTCTCGGGGTGGTTTTAGGGCGTGGTGTTTAGGACTAGGGAAAACCGGAAACGAACCGGGATTGCACTCTAGGCATATGACGAATTTATAGGGAAAAATCTAGGAATATCTGGTCTCAGAAAATCGTAGAATCATCTTCTTGCTGGGCGCTTTAGGAGTAATTGCTGATTGCGACCTGAACTGTCCCATCATTGGAAAAAGAAGAAAAAAAGGAATTTGAGCTATTTTTTGCAAACCTTGGAATGGCAGTGACGTTCGCGTCCGACTGGAAATTTAAGATTATGTTGCCTGGAAAACGAAAAAAATGTGTATGATGGTTGCCATGAATGAGTTTCTGAAACTTGAGATTTTACGTTTCCTGTCGTCCTAGAAATGACTATTCGACGCCCGAAACAACTAACAAAACAACTGTATTGTTTCTGTCTTATGAAGATAGAAGCAGCGCCGATAAAAAGTTGTCCCCTCCTCGGTTGACAAGAGCAAGACTGGTGGCCATGTTCCGAAAAAACCAAGCACTAAAAGGAAAGTGTGCGAAGAAAGTTCGGACTTGTATCAAGGAATTCCACTGAAAGTGGAGGGGGGGAGGAAGTGGCTATTTTCCACGAGGGAGGCTTCGAATTCGATGACTAGCGACCCGTCCCCCAGGTGGGGTGCTAAAACCGAGAAAACCCCGTAGGAAACGTATTCCTTGAAGTTAAGTGTTTCTACCTTGCCGGGGGGGGTAGGGTTTGAACTGGGGTATCGCGGGGCAGTACCGAACGGGGGTGATGGCCAGCAGCTAATATCTGTCAGAGCAGAAATGACAAAATTCAATCTGGCTGCCTTGCTGTCAAATTTGGCCAAAATTGCAGTAAGTCATCTTGGATAAGATTTTAGAGCACGGATCGTATCTGTTTTGCTTCTTTTTTCCCAAAAAATCAAAGGTGGCCTCCATGAGAGTAAATTGGACTATAATTGTTTTTAGTCGTTTATGGCCGTCCATAAAAGCGCTCATGGAAATATGACAGTATTTGCAAACCTCAAGTGAAATTCATAGCAGTATCACATTGAAAATGGTAAGGTAATGAAGGTGATTACAATAATTTGTCCCTGCAAAAAGTACAAAATAGCGGAGGATGAAAATTCCTGATTTATTAAACAACATTTAAGGTAGGTGCGAACCAAACAGTTTAGTGGTAAAATCATAGTAATTCCTTGCGAGGATCCATATCCAGAAGTTATACTCCTGAACTATACGTCAAAATTAGGCAGGAAAACGTCATTTTCAATCACGATGATTATAGTGCTTTTTATAGATCTCCATTTACGACTAAAAAGTTAAAGTCCGATTCACTCAGTGTAAAGGACACGAAGCATTTTCAAACTTAGAGTAAAAAACGGAAGTGTGTTGCATCTTGAGGATTGTAAATCCCGTGACGTAGGTGGGGTACAACATGGGCTTCAAATAAACCCAGCCAATCCGGAATTCGAAGCATGGAAGATAATGGACCATACCGTCCGATTTTTTTGCTCGACACAACTCATGATATAATTTAATAACACTTATATATAACTTTTTTCTCTAACGTACTCAATTTCCAAGAGAATCGTATGATTAAAATCGTCCGTATTTACCTATACGTCACAGAAAAAGAATCCAGATGCTCGAAATGCCGAACACCGATCCTTTTTTTCTCTTCGTCTACCCGCTTATAAAATCCTTTAGAAAGGTCAACATAGTATGATCCATGAGCTAAAGATACCTCCTTGGAACAGTCCTTAATCGCAATGTCAACCAAATGGGGCCTCTCCAGAAAAGGAGGAGAGTTCAGGTAATGCCAAGATATGACCTTTGAACTAGGTCTCACTTGGTGTCCCCTGCTGCGTCCCCGAGTTTCAACCCCTATCGCGACGGGAGCCGGGGCAACGCAGTCGCGGGGCTGATAGAGTTAATAGAGGGACTTTTTTAGCAGGATGGTGTGTTAACGTTCGGTGTGAGATGGAGTTCATTTTGCAACCTCTCAGCCGCACGGCGCTCACCGCCACGGCCACACGTGGCCGCGCACCACATCCCGCGAGGACCCACCCGCTTTCGCGGTCCCAGACCCGGTATTGGTCTTTCATGTTCGTGGGATGCGGACCCCGCAGGAAGGGGGTTGGGGGAGGGAGGGGTGGGCTTGCGCTCGTCACCGAGTTGACAGTAGTCGTGAGTTCGACAAAATACCACGGAGGTTGAGGTTTACTCTCGAGTACGCTAACCGATCGTCTCTGCCAATATCGTGCTTTTGGATTTCGGTGTATGGGTGAAAGGTTTTGGTAAGACCTTAGAGGAAAAAGCAGTATTTTTCGGCATGGGTGAATTCTAAAAAAGAATCCCGTCAAAAGACACTAAAACCGATGCACAAAATACTAAAAATTGACGCAAGCGAGGAAAGAGCAACTTGTCAATTCGGCCATCCCCCAAAATGATGCCTTGTATCGTAATATGGAATGAAAAAAATGTAAATTGATCAAATGTAGACCAATCAAACAGGTGCTCATATTTATTGAAAATCACACGCCCCGCCCGGCCCTGACCCGGCCTGTTGACCTCGCGGGCAGCCAACCTAACACTCGCACGGGCGTGCACCCATAAGATATACATGCAAGGCGAGCCAATTATAGCGCCATTGCGCAGTGGATTTTCCAAATACTACGTCGACTTGGAATTGACATGACCAGTGTAGATAATATTGCGATATGACTTTTAAAACAATCTCGTTTGAATTGAAAATTATGTTATGATACCGACCATTGTATCACGGTGTGGAATATTTAGGGATCTTTACTTAAACTGTTATAAGTATCAGAGATCCCGCTGCAAGCCCAAAAATGATAAAACAGATGGGCAAATTTTAAAAGAAACTAAGCGGAAAGAGCCTTCATTAAATAGATACTTTACTGATTCACGCGAAAGCGCCGTAGAGTTATAATAGTGTATATCAATAAAGCCGGTTGAATTTCGATGCAATCATTATATACATTGTACCGGTGAAATTGAGGAGCGGACGTCGCCCTGTCTTGTCTTCCGTATTCACTCTTTAAGTGATAGAAATTCACATTTTATCGGACGCCGTTTGGCAAAAGCGGAACAGACGCCCCACCTGTGGGCTGCCGGCCGCCCCAATTCGGCTCCGGCGGAGACAAGCGCGAGTGTAAAACGTCTCGCACAAGTTTCAGTGGCATTTAGTATCGTTAATGGTAATAGCCTCTGTCACGTCGAGGCTATTACTTTTACGACCAGCTTCTAGTTTTTTCAAACCCATTGCGGCTCGTTTAGGAGCCAGCACCTGCAGCGTCTCGGAAATGCCGACTGGGGCTGCAAATTCCGGCCAGTCGTCCTGGCCAATTTTGGGGATTATTGGAGTAATGTCTTGGTATCTTTTCCATGAGACAAAGTTAAAGAGGAGGAGTTTGGTCATGTACAGGAGACATCGGTGAAAGTAGTGTAAGATAAATAAATCTATGGAGGAAATAAGGATATGAAAGGGAAGGTGAGAGCGTGCGGAATTAGGGGTTGAGGACTGTTTCAAGAAGAGAACTATGAAAATTTCAGCGATGACGGGCAATAATGTCGCTTGCTGACATAAGTGCGAAACGAGCACGACACATAGATAATGAGCCCGGAACAGCTTTTGAATATGTAAGGGTAGACAGGGTTCACTAGCAGAGTTAGTAATGCCCTTAAGTCAGTTGGGTGCGACGAACAAATAATGATCAACGGTACATGCTGGGAATACAGGGTGATAGGTTTCAGCAAAGAGAAAAAGTTGACCCTGGATTTCCATCTAATGGGAAAATCCAGGAAAACGAGAAAAATATCGGAAAAAAGAACAATTTCAGAAAGAAAAGGAACTCCCTACACA